>NC_061878.1:6803560-9303560 GCF_905147765.1 Vanessa atalanta | reverse complement strand
AACATATAGTTATTGTGCTGTATTTAATATTTATCTGATTATCTTTTGGAAATGATTTTGTTTTATTATTTATTAAATAATTATGAGAATTTACGTACAAAAGAAGAAAAAGAAAAGGTTTATATTCATTGTCAATAATTTCATTGAATGTTTTTTACAACATTAAGTGTAAAAAGTGTAAGAGAGTACAATTATTTCAATGTGTCTGAACAAATAAAGAATATATATATATACATATATATATATATATATATATGTATATATATATATATATATATATAAATATATATATTTTTTTTTAATTGTAATTTTTACAATAATGTAAAATAAATTTTATATTGAAATAGACATAATCTCTTAATGGAATTCCTAAACGGCTTTGTCCCGCGGTTGTCTCAAACGGGGTTTATATTTTTTCTTTTTTCATGCCCACCAACCATCATAACCAGTTAATAAATTCACAAAATACAAGTACATTGCCACGTTTCTGCTTATAGTTATTACTCTTTACTTATAGGTCGCATAAAGTTATACAACTTAATTCCGCGCGCGGGTTCACTCCTTTTTGGTCCAAATTAAAAAGTTACCTATTTACTATTCTAGACTATAATCTATTTTTCTGGTAAATTTAGTGGCGTGATTGAGTAACAAATCCATATTGAGATCCAGATTGAGATCCGTCCATCCAAACGTTCGCCTTTATAATAAGTAAAACAATTTTCTTCAAAAGTAAGTAAATTGATTTTTTCGAACTGGATTATTAGTTCCTCTGTTTCTTTGATCATTCAACCGTACGAACTATCCTTTACAATATGAAACGAATCATTAATAATCATATTTTATTGACATTATGGTCAAACTATGGGTCCAATTTTTTTGCACAAAATTAAATCCGGGAGACTCGGAGTTTCATATGTGTGTATGTCTGATTGTTTCTGTGTGTGTATATTAGTATAATCGTAATAATCTATCATCTCGCATACCGTGCACACAAATTATAATTTTACAATGACACTAATTTTATTTGACGCGTGTATTATGCAATAATATTAGAATTATCAACATAAAGCCCTTAATTATATACAAAAATGAATTTTAAATAGTTTCTGGATAAATCATGGCCGCGTGGATTGGTGGCAAGAAGGCTAACAGTATTTACCCTTTGGGCAAAAAATGAACAAGCCTCCGTATCACCAGTGAAGGCAATAAGGCGAGGTGTTATACTTTTAATAAAGCTTTTGGCACTACTACTAATATTATTAATAATATTTAATTATTACATATAATGGACATTATTAAACAAAGATAATAATAGAGGATCTGTACGACGATATTATGTCGCTTATGAAGGCATAGGTGGATAGCCTAACGGAAGTGCTTCGCGGATAACACTCCGGAACGTTTCCGGTTAGCTTACACTGCAAAGCGTCCGGTAGTGCCCGGCCGCATCCGGTGCTTTTGAAAATAGACTGTAATTAAGTAATCAATCATGCTACGTGCTTCGGGCTACTGTTAAAGTTTAAATACGTTGATGTATGTGAATATCCACTTAATTATTGTATCCTGTAAAAGTCCTGCTGGGCAAATACCTTCTTTCTATTAAAACGAATACACATTTAGCGAAATTTAAATTGTCACATTTTTAGGTAGGTAGGTAAGGTACACGAATCACGTGCAATTGGGTCTCCTGATGGTTAATAGTTGCACATAGACATTGACGCTATAAGAAGTACGTCGTCAATGCTGGGTTACTAAGATATTATGTCTCTTGTGCCTGTAGTTACACTTTCTTATTCATCCTTCAAACTGAAATACAACAAAGTAAGTAGTATTTTGCGGCAAATATGATGAGTAGCCGTTACCCCTAATGCCCTACCACCAAGTATATAATTATGTGAGTTAACCACCTGATCAAACATCCTGCTTTATTAATATGGTTTAATTTAATTACGCCTCATTATCGATTCAGAATTTGAACACACACTAATGTCATGCTTAATACTAATGTATCATATCGCCTTATATGTTACGTATTGCATTTCCTTGTTTATGGCACATGTTAACATTATCAGCCTTATAAACTTGAATAACAGTTAGTTAAACAATATTTTTCATCTTTCAAGGCATTGTTTACCTAATCGGCGCCGTCTGATTTTTTTTTCTAAAGATTATTATTCAATAAAAACATACATACACATAAATCCATGCATCAGGAATTTTCATTGTGATTTATTGTGATAATATATCGTACTTATTTGGCAACATCAAGCTTGAAGTCAACGAGACACCCGGGAAGTGTAATATTTGAGATTTGATTGCCGACCACGTGCGTAGGCACAGTTGATCGGACGAACTCGCTGCTTTACCGGAATCGAGCTCCATCTAATTAATCTTGTAATATTTTAAAGTTATTGTGATTTAATATTGAAAATTCATTACTAACGTGAACAGCTAAAATGTTATTTTGAAGATGTCTGATAAAGAGTTGGCGGCCGATCCCTCGATATATATACACCTGGGAAAATAAAATCCCAGTTTAAAAATCGCACAAATTGATTGTGTACATACGAGTACCTTATACATATTAGGAAAAAAATATTAGGGATCCTTTTTGAAGTGGGTAAGGTAGGGAGTATTTATGCATAAAGACAGTTTGTTTGACATTTCACATGATATTTGAATTCGTAGTTCAGCGCGCCCTTTAAAATTAAAGGTTTATTGTTCTTGTCCATTAATAGAAATGTATTTAAAAGGCGGAACTCATTTCTGCGATTGTCGGATCAAAGCATTGTTCAAGGGCTTTGTACAGTGTGCATCCACGTGCCGACTTAGTGTTTCCCATTCATTACTTTCTATACTAAAAGTAATATTTAAGTGCTTAGTAAACTTTCATTATTTTATTTATCATTTTTTAACGTTTTCATTCATTTAATTGTTGTTAAATTTTGTATTTACTTATTATTTTAAAGAGAACAATGCAAATTTTGTACGGAGCGTACTTGTGAAAAAGCGATTAATGAAAATAATAAAAAATAATTACACACTATTCTGTTTAAAGTCTTTGATCCTTTAATAATTTTATTTATGATATTATACAGTATGAATTAAGTAATACGGCAGAAATATATGTGTCATATTGTTTTTTTAATTACGTTTTAGTCTAGTGCATAGATTCCATGTATCTGTTATATTGAGTGAGTCAGGATTATTACCGATTCTATAGATATAGCCTTAGATAATACAGTGGGATTCTGTAAGAATTCACTTCGTATCTCACTTGTAAAATGTTGACAACCGGCTTAAAGTGATACGCCATTTTGATACGTGTATCCTATAAATTTTACAATTATTATTGTCGAATGTCGCATATCACATGCCAATATTTCACGCCTGCGGTGTACGTATTGCGGTGAGTTTCGAGTTTCTTCTTAATATAATACCTCTGCAGCAGTTATAAGTGAAATGACGATGTGAGACAGGTTTGTAAGGATTTTGTAGATTCGTCGAATTATGTTTTTACTTCTTACTGAGCTAGTGGTAATGACCTAAAGTGCCCAGTTAATCTGGTTGCTTGTATGTCTTCCTAAAATAAATAGATAAAATTATAAGATAAATTGGATGTTACATAACGGAAGTAAAACTTCTCTATGTCTAATCTAAAACGAAATTAGAAGTCAGTATAGGTAAAATACTCTTACTTTACTTTTTTAAGCAACTATTCGTCGCCGCAGCTTAGCTTGCCTTTTAGGGGTTGGTCGGATGCTTGGCATAAAAAAGTTTCTTCCCAAGTCTTCAAGATTTCCTAATATCAAATTTCATGACATTCAGACAGACATAGTTATTTTCGCATTTATAATAGTTAGTATATAATACATAGGTTAGACATCCAAGCATATTGTATAAAAGACAAAGTTTGATAAAACTTAATTAAATTGCTCTTGAATCTGGAATAAAATCTTTTATTCTACATCCGTTTTATTCAAAGAGTATTATCGGGTGCGAATGCACGTAGATTTTTTTTCAGTTCGCATTGCAGGTGTTTAAAACTTTCAGTAACGTGGCAGTTTTTTCCGTTCGGCACAGTTTCAACACAATATAAAAATTCAGCATTCGATATTGTGAATTGGATCTGCCATAGAGAATGTTACTTAATTCCTTTTTCTATATCAAATTCTCTGTTATATTTTATTTTAGGACAATGCAAATAAGTAAATTAAAAGAGCATTATAATGTTCATAAATAAGAATCTACTGCATCTTTATTTCAAAACCTCTAAATAAATCAGTACACAGTTCGTTTGTGTCATTGGCTATCTGTAGTCAATTGTTTTTTTTTAATTGTAATTATTTGTATTAACCTATTATAACATTGTATTTTTAAAGATTTGTTTATTTCGATACTTTAAATGAAATCAAATTAATTAACAATCATGCATAATTAAATTTATACATTTATCTAGTATTCAATGTTGTAAAACTACAACTGTTGTATAGTTGTATTTTTCCTTCCAATATGGAATAAATTATGACAAAAAGGGAGATTCATAATTATAGATGTTATAAAATGTTTGTTCGAAGGTAAGGCCGTATAAATCATAAAATAGAACCATACAGATATTAAAATATAATATTATTTATAATGGTAATATTTAACTATTATTTTCGCTTTTAAATTTACATATGATACAGGTGTAGATCCCACCAATTTACGTGGAGTTCCCACTAATTAAACGTCTTATTTATCAATTTTAATCATTATTTCGAATACCGCAATATCTCTATTCTTTAGATATTTAGTTCTCATCTCTTATTGCTTTACTTACAGATGGTCCATTATAAACACAAATTAAGAATATAAAACCCAGTGGAGCTTGGGTCTGAAGCCGTAATCTTCAGATATCTTATCCGTTTTAGCCTATTAGGCTTTCACAGGTTCTAATAATGTATAAAATAATAAATGTATATTAGATACATATAACAGATATATACTTTTGTTATAGTGCTAAACTAAAACTGTATTCTTTCTGAAAATAAATCCACCAAGTTAAAGTCTTAGCGAGTTAGGCAACACTAAGTTGCCAGTAACTAGTCTCATACATGCTGCAAGTTTTTGACACGACCTTATTAATACTGATCCCTCGAACTAGAACAGAGCGTACGTAAGTTGTTGATTCTTGACAGTAGGAAATGGTACATGCTGTAACTTACTCAGACAGAGTTATGACAACAGGACTACCTAGCTAGACTTGTCACTCTCTAATATATGTGAATTTATGATTAAGTTTTTATTATTAACAAATAATTTAAAACCTTTATTTAGTTTGCCTTGGCTCAGATCAATTTTATTCACAGCCCCACCTGGGTCGGATAGTAGATAGGGGAATATCTTATTACAAAAGAAATCCAAAGACGCAGGAACTAATTGAACACGACCGGTTGATGTTTCAAGCGTCTATTAGTGAGATATTCAAGTTGACTTGCTTCAATGGTGGAGTACCCTCTAATGAAGAACTTACTCTTAACACACGTGGTTTGTTACAAAATAAAATGGAAAGGGAGCTCTGAGTATGATTCTATGATATGACACGTTTTTTGTAGTCAACAGGTTTTTGTTTAGTTTTAAAAAAGTAAATAAGATATTCAAAATTGTTCGCATTTTTTAATACTATAAAATTTACGTAAATTAAATTCCAGCTTGACATCTCAGCTCATCTCAGCCTTATTAATACATACTACTTGTATTGCCATATTATGTTTTTGATACTTCCGAACTAATATTAAAAATGCGAAAAGGACTTTTTTTGATGTTATGCTTACACGGGTTAATTATTATGCCGATCATTATTATAAATTATTTATACTCATAGACAGATTACAAATAATGAGATAAGTTACCTGGCGCCTAGTAGGTGACGCTGCGAGCGCAAACTAGAGTGAAATCAAAATCTCATTGTCTTTACCTTAAATAATGCTAATTAAGTGCATCTCATTAACTTAGTGATACGTCGAATTCTATATTTACTTTTTATTTATAAAAACATTTCATAGCTGCTTTTACGACTCTTTCAAACGTATAACCTATGCACATAAATTACTTTGCAAGTGTGCTTAACCGCAAAATATGCGAATTACGTATAATATGCAGCTCGGGCGCACATGCGAGAGCTATTAGGAAAAGTGGAAATTGTAATAAGGCCCTTTTCAGTGCTCATACAAGTTAATTCACGCATATCACATAGATACGCTCTTATAAATATTTATGAAGTTTAAAGCATCCACTTAAAACGTATCGCTATTCGTGCGTCTTCTCGTCTGCGTGTGCGTTAGTTTAACGAACCTAAATTTTCTTTAATAATAAAGTTATGAGATAATTTTTGGATGTAGTGCTTGTTGAAAGTTAAATTTCAAGATTGGATTTAGTTCGGCGTTTCAATAGACGTCTGTTACGCAGTTTCTGTTACTTTTACGAGCTCTTATTTATTTAAATATGGACGAGGTATAATTTTCTTTTATTTCGCTGCGTCAACACAGGATTATTATGATACAAATATCAGTACATCTACACATAATATTCATTTTCTGATATACTATATTATAATTAATTAGCGTCATTGTATTGAAAGCTGTAAATAAACATAAGAGCTTCTGGATAACGACGTCTATGTCGAGAATAGACAATGTTTGAAACTACACTTTTGTATGGATAATTTCATTCATTCTTTGTTAATTTTAAGCTAATAATTTTATTCATTTTAGTTAATAAGTTATATCATTTTTATTAAAAATTTTATTTACAATTTAACAGCTGTTTTTTTTTTAATGATTTAATAATATGGTAGGGTTTTTTGGAATACACCTAGGGTTACCTACTCATCATTTATTTAACGTCAAACAGCAATACTTAATATTGTTGTATTCGTAAAGTATTCGTTCATTAAATCTCAGTTCGCGGGGCTGGTGGTGCAAGTAAGAAAGGTTTCAAATTTCACTTAGCGCCAATATCTACGGACAGTGGTTACCACTTCAGAAACCTCAATTATCTGCACACGAATATAATAAAAATATATAACACCAAGGTAATTCGTCTACAATTAATGAGAAGTTTCAAAGGCGTTCAGAATTTACGCCATTATTTACAAATATCAAAATTCAATTGTTAAATGTCTTCAAAATTAGCAATAATATGAACTTCATTGATAATATACTTCAGAATCATAACCACATACATGCGTTTAGGTTATATAAAAAGCATATGAAAACATTTGTGAAGGAGCGTTATTAATTAGTATCGATGGAAACCGGGCAGAGCAAGAGCTTTCGATGTAGATACGGCACGGTGAACTTTAAAAGGCCTAGTGCAGCCGCAGCTACTTGGAAATTGGAAAAATAAAATTTTTGGTTTCTGGAATTTCATCCACATAAGTTAATTTTTTTTTATCCATATACGTTAAATAAAATTATGTTTTATTTCATTTTTATAAATGAAAATTAATTTGGTAGAATCATTATAGTTTCAGAAAAAAATGTAAATATTTTTACATTTTTGCGGAGTGTTTTGCCGAGCGTTTTTTATTTTTTTTAGTAAAATTTAAACTATACTGCAATCGTTAACAGTACGAACTATTTCGTTTGCCCAAAATTAAAACGAAGTTTGATTGGCAAATAATGTTTCATATAAAAATATTTTATGAAACGCTAAAGCGAACAAACGTTGCAAATATTCGTCTCTTACTCCAAATGATGTCTTTGTTCCGTTTGCAGTTGAAACACTTTAACCTTGGAATAATTGAGGAGTGAATTGCGATTCTACCGTAAAATACTGTAATAATACTAGCATTTCACGCGGTCATAGTTTGTGCAGTACCCATTTAAATTTTTATGTGTATATACTATAGGCTTCGATGCAAATAATTCTTTTGTAGGTACATAAATTACTGAAGTCGTTATAGCTACTTATCTTATAAATTAAAAAAATACTACTATTGTCTGATAAAATGTTTGGCTAAATATATTTGGTAATTGTTGAAGTAAATTATAAATTAGTTTCCTAGGCAAGGCAACATGGACTACTAAAAGGGGTATAGGCTAATTAATTCTCGGAAAGCTGGAAACTGTTTTAGTCTCTTCGTTTGCGTGTGAAGAGTGTTTAATGAAGTTTGTAACAATTTTCTGCTTTGCTTTGTTGTATCGTGAGTTCCGGAAATCTTTAAATTCGTGGACACTTCTCAAAATTTATTCTAAAACCGAACAATGCATTTGAGAAATACATTTTAAAAATAAAATAATAAACAGTTCTACAAAAAATGAATGAATTTTATTTAAATATATAGTTATTTCTTGAAAGACTATATATGAATTCAAATTGAAATTGTAAAGCCATTACCAAAGGAACAATAAAATCACGAAACCAAGCCGATAAACATTGCTTATAAAATATAAATATTTTATTTCTATTTCAATCATGATATCTAGAGCACTGTTTCGTCTTTGACTATCTAGATTCTAAATGATATGTATTTGAAGGACCTGGAATCTTTTTGTAATATGTTTGGGATTACACATAATTTTAAATATATTTTTTTATAAATCGCAATAATTTTTAATATACTACACTCAACAGGTATTTGGTAAAAACGTTTGGATATTTAAACGATTCATCAAAATCTAGAATTAATAACGATAGAAGGTAGTTTGGAAAAATATGATTACGGTATGACATGTAAACTGAAATATACCTTATTTTTAAGCTATTAGAGTCGAATTTCTTTTTTTCAGTTATACTTTGAACAAAATTCGGAAAATATGAAAATATATTTCGAATTCGCTCAAAATTTGGTATAATTAGGATTACGCGTTTTATGTTTCTACATATTTTAAGATTGTTTTGGATATTAAGAAATAAATATATAAAGCTGGTATAAGTATTTTCTTTCGCAAGCGATATTAAATAAGACTTATCTGGAAAGCGAAGTATAAAAGAAACCAGAAGTTATTATAGTGAAGTTATCGAAAAGTGATCATCGAGGGAACAAGGGATCATAATCAAGGGAGCGTTAATATCAACTTACGATACAAAAGGAATGTACTTTATTGCTACTAACTATCTAATTAACCTGTTTCGAAAAAAAACAGTAGTTACATTTTTTTTCTGCTATAGGTAGCAAACGAGCAGGAGGCTCACCTGATGGAATGTAACTACCACCGCCCATGGACATCTGCAACACCGCGGGGTTTGCAGATGCGTTGCCGGTCTTTTAGAAATGGACACGCGCTCTTGGAGGTTCCCAAGTCGTATCGGTTTGGAAAAACTGCCGGCGAAAGCTGGTTCCACAGAGTGGCTGTGCGAGGCTGAAAATGTCTTAAAAATCGCGCTGTTGTCGTTTTTCGGACATCTAGTTGATGCGGGTGAAACTTAGAAAAAATAATTAATAAATAGTAGTAATAATGGTAATTATAATATTGTACATATATTCAAACAAAAGACATGTTAAGAAAGTATATATGTGCATATATTGATGACAATATATTTAAATATTGTTTCATCCTGATTTTACGGTATGTTATACCTACATCTAGATATAGATGGTACTATTTGGCAACCTGTTTCAATAATATGAAATTTTCATCATCTACGACAGCTCGGCCATAGATAAAACAATACACGAGTCGAACATACATCCTTCTATTTTTGAATTGGTTGAAAATAACAAAGCGTAATAACATCCAAAAAATTCAATGCCTATTTGTTAGTAAAGTAGACGAACGGGTTTTAAAAATGTAGTCTATATTATTTCCTCTTATGTAAATACTGATATTAAAACCCTCTTGACGTTATTTCAACTCTATTGGATTGGATATCAATCAGAGAGCACTATTGTTTCAAAACTGCTGTAACGATTTATTGTTTAAGTCTTTTTCCAATTTCAATTTATCAAATACGTACTTTTTGTAGGCAATAAAAAAAAATTGAAACGTACCATTCATAATTATCGAATCACAAATTTCATGTTAAAGTTTTCAGATTTTAATATTATTCGACTTTTTAATTTGGTTTTTTATACTCTTGATATTAACTTAACCTATATTTTCTCGGAACTTTTTTGGCAGCGATTTTAATAACTTATACATAAAATGTGTTTTTTATTGGAGAACTTAAACTAGATCTTTCAGTCAGTCAGGAAAGTGCTGCAACTGCAACTGCACTGCAAAAAGAAGGAATTGTTTTTTTTTAAAGGGGTACTAAATAATTAAATATTGCTTACAAAATAAAAAAGAGATTCTTTAGATACATGTAGTAGATAAACGTGTTGTATTTTCTACTTATATTTCAATGACTTTACCATATGTATGAAATAATTATATATATAGTAAAATTATATAGTATAACAAGTAACCTACATTTATTTTTATGGACATTAATTTTTTTTCCATGTTACCGTTCATTCATGCGTTTTTAGATTTGTTTTAAGTCGCTGTCATTCTGTCGTTCAATTGTAGCATTTGGAAAAGTAAGCCGAGTTTGTTTCTCAAATTTTCATAATTAGTTTTCCTAGTGTGTCGAGGGAACAAAAGGGTTATTACAAGGTTCTCCATTTACCTCACCTTTACGACTCAGTGGGGGGTTACATGACGGAGATATTAAAAACTTTTGTGTACGCGTGTCATTTTGAAATTATTTTTGTTACTTGCACTGATAACACTATTGATTTTATGAAAATACGCTTAACTAGTTACATGACATACCGTTTCCATAGTGAGGCTAACATTAATTTTAAATTAACTAGGTTAGACATTTTTTACTATTTTTCGATTTGTGACCTTTAAATAATCAAAAATTCTTTCACTTATAACACTTAACATTATTTCACACTAACGCTTCGCATTACTTCAAAAGGCGATTTAATTTGTTACCAACCCGTTTCTTGCAGTGTCATATCATTAAAATTCATGTACGAAGTTCATGCTCCGTTTTGCTGAAGGGCTCTCAGAGCGGGGACCTCTTTTTGAAGTACGGCAGCCGTGAGACTTTGTAAAAGGACTTCTTTGCGAATACTAATTACGACATGCTCGAACCGTGCTTATGAAAATTGCACAGCAAGGAATGTCGACGTTCAAGCCTACTCTATTTAACCATGGAGCCTTGTTAAGACTTTCTATCTTTGATATCTTATCTATGAAATATTTCAATCATTATTTATATATACAGTCTATTTTGACGCAATGTTTCTGAAGCAATACTAACGGGTTATATGTATCAGTTTATTAATGAAGTAGACACTAAAACAATATAGTTTATATTGTAAATAACGGTCTTATTTAGGAATATATATGTCGAAAAAATTGGATAAAGAGATAACTGAAGCCTTAAGAGAGAACCCTCTTAGTCGGGATTTTCCTTACTTTCCGATGGAGGCGGTGAAGTGTAAAATTAGCCCATTGAGAAATGTTCCATCTTCCTTTTCAATGGTAAAGTGTGTACAAAATTGCGGCTGTGTAGCACCGTTGTAGGTCCGCAACAAAGGCAGTATTTCACGAGAGCCCTTACAATGTCCTAGGTGCCGCGGGCATTAAACGTTTCCCCCTAACACGGAGAAAATCCTATTTTATAAGCATTTCTATAAATCTTTAGAGATTTAATACGGCTCGTGGAAAATATGCTGAGTTCAAACATAATGACCATAAAAAGCGAAAGTGATCCTTTTCACCGTGTAACACATATTTTCGTGAAAATTTTTTGACCTATATTCTTTAGTTTAAAAATGTCACGTTATTCACTGTGACTATACTACTCGACTCACTTTTAAGACGTTTTGGAACGTAATGTATTTCAGTTATACCTAATTGTTATCAAATTAGACAATACAAGTCTTTCAAAATTATAAAGTTTATTTTCTCTGTTAATAGATTCCGATAAAATCTTGTCACGCATCCAGACTTCAAAATGAACACTTCTAAGACGTAATTGGTATTATTATGTAAATTACACGGCAACTCGACTGCGGAATCTTAAGTACTTAACTTATACTTGTACCGAATAATTTGACTGCCACGTTAAGATTTCTGCTACAGATTAAAATAAGGAAAAAAAGTTAATATTCTTTGGTAACATATTGGAGTACATAAATAATTAGATTATCAAAAGAAAAAAAAATATTTACAAAAATAGATCACAACAGTTAATTATTTAATAGAAACCTATATTTCAAGCTCAGTCATATAATTTCGTAGCGTTTATAAAAAAAAGTTAATAATGAAATTATTAACTTGATTAGTTATGACAAATAATGTACTTCTTATTGATTTTAATTGTTTTTATGTTAATAACTAAATGTAATGGTTTTAATAGTATTAATGGCGTCCTTTTAATAGCACGTTTGAATAGGTTCAGCTGACCAGACAATCTACTATCACGCAGTTATATAGTGCAGTTCTATTTCAATGTGAATAGGATACAGGGCTTGGACCGCAACTGATATAAAATTTAATTATAATTGATTTTGAATTAATAACGTAATAATATTTCATGGATGAAGCTTAGGTTTAAAAAAACACAATAAAATCAAATTATAACGTGTCTCCTTTACAATAATAACAGGTATTGATTTTAAAACGATTTCTCTTCCAATAATTATAAATTCATATCAACTGTACAGATAGAAGCACATGTGTATGAAAAAATATTACTTTACAAAACCATACATAACGCTATAATTTTCTGAGATAAGAATATTCTATATATATATTTTTTCCCACTTTAATGATGTCCCTTAAATGTATATTCAATTCGAAGCTCTGTTGTGTAACGACAATGACGAGGGCTGTTATCGGCATTAATGTTTCTCGAGGTTTCCTTGTCTTAAATTTTTATTTAGAGATAAAATTCCGGTTCATTACACGAACAAATTACAATGTAAGACACAAGTTATATAACAACTTTATAAAATTATAAAGATCATACGTATTCTTTCCATATATATATTTTTGTATCTTTATAGAAAATAATAATTGAATTTGATACAAAATAGCGATCAACCCTAAATAGTGTCGTAGCCCAAGGCGTATACGAATCACTCAGACGATTGAGTGCATTAATCTGCGGACGTGTTCAAACGACGCCGACGCTGCAGGCACGCATGAGCACCTCCTATAAGGCTATATCGTTCGTATTTGCTATGCATGCAGTACACCACTATTATCACATGTTTGTTTGGATGGATTGATCCAATTTAGGTGAATATTGAATTCTATTTACAAGTAAATCTACGTTACATACTCAAAACATAATTATTTTTAAGTATATTATCAAATTAAGTAATTATGAGTCTCCTTGGTGCTTTGACCACTGTTAGACATATATCTCCTTTCTTACGCTCTTCATAGCAACTATTAAAATCTTAAAGGTTCCTTTGTGTATGTGAGTACGCTTGCTCAGTTACACCGAACTAACACACCGGAATGTTCAGTGGTCGAAAAACTGATGAGTCAGCCAAGTAGCTATCACAAAATGACTGGCTCAAATGCCTGCTACATATGTTTTGTATATGGATGAAAAAACAAAATCTGTAGAAGCAACGTAACGTCACTTTTAATTAAATAATAAATAATCGTTCTTCGAATGAACTAATGACATTTGAATTTAGTATTATGCTAGTGTGCGTACTTGCATAAGTCCTCTGTTTGTGTTCTTTTAGAATCAATAGAGCTATTATCTAAGAAGAAACTCGAGACTCACCGCAGAACACGAGCGTGTAGTATCAGAATGTGATATGTGACATTGACTATAATAATTATAAAATTTATAGGTAACACGTATCAAACTACCGTATCACCGTAAGTCGGTTGTCAATATTACACGAGTGAGATACGAAATGAATTCTTTTAGAATTGTACTGCAGTTACAGTCGAATCCATTCGAAGCATTATATAATATCAAAATCGATTTGATATTATAGAAAACGTTTTAAATAAAAATTACATCATTCTATATAAATCATGCTTGCTTGCCACCATTTCACGGAATCGTGATTTGTACAGTAGCTATTTTTAGTTTAGATTTTTATTCACTTATTTATGTCCTGGGTGTAAATAATTCCTATGTGAAATAAAAAAAAATAATATAAGGCTTATTTTTTATATATAATGATTTTACCTTACTATATCTCCGTTACTTTATATGTTAAAGATTCATAGATTTTATTACACATTTTATGTCACTTAAGGCTTTATCCAAGAGATCATCAGCATAAAATACTCATTTTCACAAAACCAAGGTGATCCAATGTTTCGATCAAGGATTTCAGTGGAACCGGCATAAATCGCGCTTTGAGCTAAATTCAAATTCGTGGAAAAATACAAAACAATAGTATTAAAGATAAAAGAGATCTTTAGAATAATCCGTATTGAGCTTCCAGAGACTTGACTTAACCTTCTAAATACATATTTTCCGTGACACAATAAAATAGTAATTAATATTTTTATTTATATCATTTATTTTAATAATATCACTCAAATCTGAAAGATGATATGTAACGAGTATTTTAAAGTTAACTCACAAATGATTAAAATGACTGACAGACGTTTAACGCATATCCATAATTACAATCTTACGGGATGAAATTTCGCATAAGAACGCAGGGGAAGGAAGGATTTTTTCAAATTCATCTCCAAAGGAGGTTAAATTGGGAATGGGAGTTTTCATATCTGATGTTAGACGTATAAAAATCGGTATTTTTAGTTCTTTGTTAATGAGTAAAGACAGATGATTAAGGATTGTTTGAAAATTCATCACTTAAGACTTTATATGGTAGTATTTATTTTTGAAAGTTAGAAACATAATTCGATGCTCATAAAAAAATTAAATATGGGCTATGTCATTTAAGTCGTATTGGCTTTGTGTACACTGACTAACCTACCTTTCAAAGTGGAATAAAGTAATAATGTATTAATATTTATTAAATAAATTTAAAAATAATTTAATTTATACCAACATATAATAAGCTTTTGAGGTATACCGATGATTTTAAGCTCCTGTTCATTATAGCATTGTAATCACTTACTGGCGACATAAATATGAAATGGTTTTATTAATTACGCAAATTACTTAAAACCCTCAAATCCTTACACAATTATTAATATAATCAAAGTAACATTATTTTTTTATAAGAAGAATAAAATAAACACACATGAGATATCTATGATGGGCTGATTGTACCCATGTGTTTGTTTGGTTTGGTTTGTGTGTTTATGTATGTGAATGTTTATGCTATTATATGTAAGTGAGAGTTTGTTTACTTGTGTGTGTATTTATTTATGTGGACGTTGGTTTGTTAATTTTCCCGTCATTTTCACGTCTACAAAGGGAAATTTAGGCGACTATGAAATTTATTAGTTATAGTGTATGTAGTTAAAATCTTGCAATTGAATTTTAGACAAATTTTAATTAAATAATTTAACAAATTTTTTGCAAATAATTCACTCGATGAACCATTGTAATTCAATCGATACATTCATTAATTGTGTGTCCATAATGTGTATAAATTCGTTTCTATTTATTTCGCTAAGGTATAAAATTCACCGATCCCTATTCACGGTCATTACAATTTACACAAACGGCTTCGTTACTGGAGATAGGTAAAAGGTCGATCTAAAAGGTCGTTCAAGTAATTCTAACGACATTTTCGGTATTAGGGTTCACGTTTATATCACTTAGTGTCTTTGTGAGGAGCTAATAAATATTTAATGTTTTTTATTTCGGTTTATTGATTATTTCCCTGAATTTTATAATTATTTATTGCTTGCTACCTGTCCCAGCTAAGTAGTTTTTGATGTAATCCCGTTCAGACAGCCAAGTATTAGTTTATATACACATAAATTGATACTTGGTGTAATTTCTTGGTCGTGGGGCTTTGTGCAAGCCGCTAAGTAATAGTACTCATAGTACAGTATTCTGTTCCGGTTTGAAGGATAAGTGAGCCAGTGTAACTACAGGCACAATATAACATCTTAGTTCCCAAGGTGCCGCATTGGCGATGTAAGGAATGGTTAATATTTCTTACAGCACCATTGTCTATGGGCGATGGTGACCTATTGACTGGTCATTGTTTTAAGTATAAATACATAAATATTCATAATTTTCACCAATTGAACAAAACCATTATCGTAATTTGTTTCATAGCGAATATTAATCATTATATTTCGACTAACATTTCAAAAGAGGCGTAAGAGATTGGTTTGATTAATTAACAACAATATCACTGTCATATCTGCGCTATATCACATAATCTCTGACAATCCATCGGCGAGACTCGCATTTAGATAATTGCGAGATAATGTTGGAACTTTGTTCGTTGACGCTTTTGTAGTGGTTGTTGGTTGGTTGGTACATTGTTCGATTATCCGAGAATTGTCCTCGGCATTATTTAACGGATACGTTATATACGGATAAAATGCGAATGTACGTACAATCGTTACCTTTTGTAGTATTCAAATCGCGTTTGATTGGAAATGGTACATTTGTGTTTGTTTTAATGTGTGCACTGTATTGGTATCTGCTTTGTAAATTTCTTTTAGGCGTCAAAGCAGACACTGCACTTAG
Organism: Vanessa atalanta; assembly: GCF_905147765.1. NCBI lineage: Eukaryota > Metazoa > Arthropoda > Insecta > Lepidoptera > Nymphalidae > Vanessa > Vanessa atalanta. The sequence continues at coordinate 9,286,967 of NC_061878.1, read as the reverse complement.
TTTAAATTGAAAGTCTGAGGATTTTCTTCATTCGTACCTCTAGCGTTTGAGTCGGCTTTAATCTTACTAATGTCGAAACTTCATTTAAAGAATGACGTTGTGTCTGGTTTTTAATAACAGGAAGTAATTTGAATAGACAATTCTTTACTTTTAAATTTTTTTTAGTTAAGGCTAAGATAATAATTTTTCTGTTTTTTATAGAATTTATAACATATAATTTTATTTTGAAGATTGTTTACTATATAGACCAACTTTAAGCATTTTTTTTTGTACCGTTACGTAATTTTAATTATAATTTCGTGTGCAATACTATGAATAGAATCAGTCTAAGATTGACGAATTGTTCACTTTCAATGTAATATTTTTTTTTATATATGTTTTAATTTTTAATTCCTACTAAGTTTTCCACTGTGATTTCATTTATTGAAATTTCCTAAAATCTTTTCACTTGGATGCTTACAGTAAGTGTAGTAAGTGAGAATTATATAAATTAAAATAAATGTTAAAATTGTATAAATTAAATTATATGTTGTTATGCAATTAGCAGTACAATTAAATAATTCAATAGGATTTTTGACCAAGTCCTACTCCTTACCTTGGACGCCTTATACTTTCCTTTGATGATGAAATAATGTCTTGTTTTCACAAAAGTGTTTTATTTTGGTTCATATATAATTTGAGAAACGGTTAACGTCTTTAGCTTAGTATCAGAAAAAAAAATAATGAATCACTACCACAGATAACAGATCATAAATTACGTGAAAATGACGAAGATTTTTGTGTAGTAAATTTGGCTGATATTTTCTTTTGTCACGGGCAAAACAAATATAACGAGTAATGATACGTGTATAACCTGCTCGCTGAAGTAAGCGTCAAATATTGCTTTGTATAAGATGTCTTTGTTTCCACTGCAAGACAGTTACATACTATTGTTTCACGTTTCACCAGATGTCAAATTTTATAGAGCTTCCCGAAGATACCCACCCACATATGTATCTTTAAAAATGTGAAATCAATAAAAGCAATGCATCGGACAGACATTCGTATGTGTAAATGGAACAATACGTATCGTGTTCCGAGCCATTGGGCGCATCAAACCAATGAGTGGACACTGAACCGATTCCCTCCCAATGAACACTCGACATCTATAAAAATAGCTCATAAATAAAACTTGTTTGATGGCTCTGCATTGTAATTCATATCGATTAAACTGGAAAATTGTACACAGAGTAAAAAATTATAGAGGACGGTGTTCGATAATATGAGGGCTCTTCTCGTAGCGTAGAGCGTGTGCGTATTTACGTTGATTGTTCGAGTATGAACATTTGTAGATGACTTATATGGACATAATTGCCACAAGTATGGGAAATGACGCAAATATTTCATTCTACTCTAGCTAGCATCAGATTATTCGGAGGTGATCTTAGCAATAAGATCATCTTTGTTACATCTTTCTGGACTATAATCTACGTTTAGTTTTGTATGTATAATGAACAAGTATTCGCATTGTGTTGCAGTCACTGTTGCTGAGGCAGTATTGCTCTTCACTTATCTGTTTTTAGTTGCGCAACAAAAAATGATATAATGAAATGATATAATGAAATGCCGGTGAAAATCTTCGCACAGTCGCTGTTCAAATATTTTTTCGCATTTAAGTTACTTTTTTTAGTCCATGTTCGTGTGATCTTTTTTATGACATAGGTAGGCGGACAGAAAAATGAGCCTTATGATTGCAAGTGTCCACCAATACTCATAGACATTGGGACCGAATGATTTTTTATCCATTTCTTGCTTATTACAATGCACCACCAACCTTTGAAATCGAGATGTTATGATCCGTGTTCCTCTAGATACACTGGCTCACTCATATTCTAAACCGAAATAGAACAATATTAAGTATTGCGACCTACCCAGACAGGTTTGTATAAATCCCCATCACCAAGTAAAAAAGTGTTTGTATTATTTGCGAATACACCAAATATTTGGTCAAATAAAGGGAAATCGTTACTAGAACACGCTCAGCCAAGTGAAATATTTTGTCAATATTAAAATAATAATAATAATATTATTTCACAATAATAATGTATTTAAAAATAACCACTAGTTGATTTGTTTTTGAGATGTTCATCGTCATTGTGCTTCGAGTGACTGTGACGTGACTAGCTATCAACCAGCAGGAATTGAAATCATCACCAAACCGACCATCATGTGATATCAGCGGCAGACTGCAACGCTTTTATTATTGGTTTGGTACCAGCATTGACAGTGGTACCCAAGCTGCTGAATAGATGTAACAAAGAGTCAATGACATAGTTTTTATTATCAACGACGTGTATAGTACGTAGTCAATTCAAGAAGCATCAAAGAACTATGCTTGACTAAACTACCAAAACGAACGAAATCGTTTATTATTAATTGCTCAAGGAAGTTCATTCTGCAATGACTTATTTATAACTGTATATTTCGTACTAATAATCTAAATTGCCAAATAATATTACATTTAATGCGACAGCATTTTTCATTGTTTAGAAAATGACGATAGATTTATGGAATTTCAATATTAATTAAACCATCGTCTGAATAATATTTAGGCTGAAATTCCCGGAGATTGATAAAGTAAATTAAATTTTATTATAAGCTGGTATTTTAGGCCGGTCGAACAGAATCATATCATGTTGATATATTTGCATATGCACCTCCCGTGTATGGGATAGGAGGCGGTCGTTTGTATAATAATAATTGAAAATCGGATTAAGCCACACGTTTCGGAATGTTTGCGTTCATCAACGACTGCTCACACGGTAAATTCAGTTTTATAGACATTGCTATTTTTAATACCATTTTATTTTTTACCAGCTTTCCACTTCCGTTGTTTATATTCTGAATTTTCGGATGCGTTCCGAAGTTATATTGACTTTCAAATATTTTAAGCAAATAAAATATATGTGAGCTAAATTTTATAGTAGTTGCAAAATCCGCGTTGTATTGAAATAGCTCGAGGTTATTTCATTTGTTAATTGAAATATTTTTCGTAATAAGTACTTTTTTTTTCAGTCGTATTATATTTTTGGGCATTGTTTCTGAGGAGTTACATATCTGTACTAACAAATGAGGAGACCTTTTTTTTTAAAATGTTAATTGGAAAAACTTTTAGACCATAAACTGTAGATGCAGATGCGGATTTTGGTTGATGTTGTAGTACATAATATTATTGTATAAGAACACTACATTACGCTCCACGTTGCAATTTTATCTGGTTTAAATTTAGACTATCAATACGACGAGCGTGATTTTTTTATGGTATTCGTAGACGAACGGGCAAATGGGTCACTTGACAGAAATTGGTCACCATCGTCCATAGGCATTGGTGCTACAATAAATAATAACAATTCCAAACATCACCAATGCGTCACCAACATTGGGAACTGATAGATGATATGTCCCTTGTAGTCCCGTAGTTACACTGGCTCATTTACCCTCCAAACTATAACACAACAATACAAATTATGATGTTTGGTGGTAAAATACAGGATGAGTGTGTGATACCTACGCTAAATTAAATGTCATTATTTATTATATTATAGATAGCAATAGATTTAAATTGAAAATTAATAGTATATAAGCTACTTACTAACTTGTTTATTATGTGACAAACAAAAAAAAGTGTATATTTAAAATTTAATATTAAACTTCTTTGAAAATCTTGTCAGGATTAATTACGTCACGTATTCAAGTGATATTTACCGAAGGTAGTCCAGGGACTATCTGAAATCGGAGCAGGTCACGCGCTGGAAACCGATAACGGTAGGCGGATTACCGGCCGAACTGAAGCTTTCGATACGGCTTTGTCGATTCCTGTTCGGAAAAAAAGTGAATATCAATTTGGTACTTTTAAATGAAAAAAATATATGTCTTGTATGTACTAATGCTGCTATCTGTCTAACTTTCACATCTAATTGTTTTATTTGAACGCATTATGTTGCTATGTATTGTGATATAATATATGATAATATGTAGCTTATAAGATATATTCATTCAATATTTCCTTTTGTATAGCTTATGGAGTCATTGCACCGCGTTACACCCACGTTAAACGTCACGAATCCGCCCCCATAGACTGAAGCTAGATTTTATTAATAACATTTTCTCTAACTTTGATACGTGTGTTTGACTATGGAATTACAGGCACAAGGAATATAAGTTACCTGTTGGTGTATTAATGGTGTGATGAGGGATGGATATTAGTACTTACAACGCCATTTTGTTTTTTAGTGTTGGATAAAGTGACAGTCAGTGTGTCCATTACAAAAAAATATATATTAGCAAAATGGTTTTAAATGGAGAGAAACAAACAAATATTCTTACGTTGGTAAGCTCCTGTTACGAGACGAATCTTGTTTCTCGTCTCTGATCTACATTTCAGAGTGCGGTGGCAGTGCATCGGTTACCTTAAGTGCAGGGCTTTGAACCCACATAGCTACAGAATTTTCTATGTACCTTGGAAGATTATTGGAACTTTGATACGTATTTATAATGTTGTTCTTTTTTATTAAGTGATTAGTTATATCAATTTGTTTTATTGTGATTAAATTATTGTTTTACTCGATTGTACTATTTGGTTAAGCTTAAGTATGTATTTAATTTTAAGTATGCCACTGTGTTGACAGTATTTATGAGTGAACATCGGATTTTTAACTTTATGTAATAAAATGATTTTATGTTTTTTTTTTTAATAATTTATTTTATATTATTTTTCTTGGTGCATCTTTCTCCATATTTTTTTTTTAATTTACGTATGTTTAAAATTCCTTCAAACCGGAAAACAACAATACTAAATATTGCTGTTTAACGGAAGAATATCTGGTGAGTAGTTGGTACTCAAACGGGCAGTAGCAAAGCCCTACCACCAAGTAAAATATGTTAGATAATTTATAACTTCATTATTATTAATTAATCCAAATTCACAGAATAATCAGCGATGTGATTTTGATGCGCTCTATGATAACTGGAACCGTATATTTTCATAACATGTCGAAAATTCTAGAAAACATAGCGCATCGAATTCTGATGAATTCATGATAAAATTTGATCTAATTTCAACTATGGCGGTCAATTTTAAGAACAAGCCAATTGCGCTGGAGATATACTGGTCAAACACGGGTCTCTCAGTTATCTCATTCTCATTATTCGACGCGATAGCGATCCGACACGATTGTAAAGTTATTAAGCCTGCAATCCTGTGATTAATGGATTTATTCAACTCCAGGCTTCTACTCAGAATTACTACATTATTAGGAATATAATTTTATTAAAATAAACAGTAATCGAAATAACCTTAGAGTTTATTGAAATGAGATTTAAATGTGACGAAATTTCACCTGACACATGCGAATATTTCACGTAAGCGCTCAACTTCCAATAGGATGACGGGCAAAAATTTCACCAGCAAAAGCATTTCCAAGGAATCAGGAAAGAAGCCTTGATTATCCTTTTTCATTTTTCACACCATAGTATAAAACAAAGTCGGTACCCGCTGTCTGTCCCGGTGAATGCTTAGATCTTTAAAATTACGCAACGGATTCTGATGCGGTTTTATTTTAATAGATAGAGTGATTCAAGAGGATTGTTTTTATGTATTATACTTGCATTATATGGTAGAATAATACTGATCACTTTAGAAGTTTTTGTTGTGATGTCGTAAATTAACTTATTTTTGCGCTTACATTACAAATGTCGGCTGAACCCTACGAGATAGATCAAAATAATCTAGTACAGTATTGTACACCTTAAAAAGGTCTACAAAAAAAATCAGGGTGGTATATGTTTATCTCTTAGGGATAACCCACAATAACCATTTTCTATTCTTTACTTATTACGAGAAATAATGGATTTTTTACGAAGCGATATTAAGCAATACAGCATTAATCCTTATCCAATGAAGTACCTTAATTATATTGTGCATTCGATTGCATTTTCGATGAAATTACAGATTTAAAATGCAGGAGCATAGCGATTTGTATTGTCTAATGACAAAAAAGCTATGAACGTTGTATATAAAGACATTTTGTAGTATATTTAGTATCAGTATTGCACCTATGTGAAGCCGGGGCGGGTCGCTAGTATAAAATAAATACGATGATGCCAAGCGAATGATGATAGTTCCGCTATATTCCATTGTATGTTCATATAAATAAATGCATAATGTATAATAACGTAAATAAATATCTACTATGTAATATATTTTTTATCGAATAGATGCAGGGAATGGAAATTATGAACCGTATTAATGAGAGTGCCTCGCTTTCCAGGAAGCCGAACTGGATATCAGTAAAAGAATAAAAAAAATAATCTGCATTTCGTTCATTAAGATACTTATCTATTTTTATTTGAGCTCACTTTACCATTTCGTGAGATGAGGGTTCTTTATATATATATTTAAAAAAATGAAATTTTTATGGAACCCTTTTTGACTAATTCTTGTAAAAAGTCTAGGAAGTATATATTTTAATGTAAATTCGTCTAGATTTTGACGTCAAATTTAGTAACTCTTTAAAATTATTGATGACTTTGAGTGACTTCCATGATAATTTTATTATTGTAACCCGTGTCAAGTTCCATTTGGGTAAATTGGTCGGGTGACTAAAAACTACTTGAACAGATGCAACCTTGCATTTCGAAATTACTAACAAAACCTGGCAAACATAGTAATTGTTAAGCGGTAAAGAATTTGAAGAGCTGTAGCGGAATCCAGCCGCTAGGTACCAAAGATTTATAGTATGAAAACCTTTTCCATGAAAACAATATACGTGCTAAATTTGATGGAATTTGATGGAACGGCATTGAAGTCTATTAATCTCCATCATATATATCTACCTTTTTTTATTTAGCATTAGCAGCCCGTAAATGTCCCACTGCTGGGATAAAGGCCTCCTCTCCCTTTGAGGAGAAGGTTTGGAGCATATTAAACCACGCTGCTACAATGCGGGTTGGCGGAATACACACGTGGCAGAATTTCGTTGAAATTAGACACATGCAGGTTTCCTCACGATGTTTTCCTTCACCGCCGAGCACGAGATGAATTATAAACACAAATTAAGCACATGAAATTTCAGTGGTGCCTGCCTGGGTTTGAACCCGAAATCATCGGTTAAGATGCACGCGTTCTAGCCACTCGGCCATATCTACCTACTAGAATTCATTTTATACGTGAATATATAAGTGAATCTTATCGTTTTTTTTTAAGTTAATTATCTAATACTTTGTAGAAAGAAAATTTTTACGAAACGTGCGCAAAAAAATTGTAAATTTTCAGAAAATAGATAAGACTAAATACTCATCACGATATCATATTGACTAGAAATTTAGCATAGTTAATCTAAGGAAGGATTTTTGGTAATTTTGACTTCAAACTTCAGAGTGGAGTGGGGTGATTAGGATTTTTTATAAATTTTTCTCCTTCAAAGTTGCTGCAGGCAGCTAGTAGGTACATATATTGATTAGCTATCCGCTCTTCCGCATGATTAAGATAGCATTGAGGGCTACGTTTTCCTGATATAGAATACCATATAATATTATCCCACGGAAATAAATTAAGTACACAAGGCGAGCCGTATCCACATAAGCTATGATCCTTTTTTGTTTATCGTGCATTCTGCAGAGCTGTGTCTACTCGCCAATTCATTAATGTGAGGGCTCCGTTTTAGCTTATAAATAATATGTGAATAAATATTATGATAACATAAGTATCCAGCTAACTGATCTCGCTACCCATGCTATATCTTTTCTAAAGCGTAAATTTATATTTTTTGTATTCAATAATGATATCTACCCCTCTATGGCTTTAAAGTAATACTAATTACTCGAATTTGAATTTAATTGAATTTTAATTTACGTGAATCGCTCGAAATTAATATGGTATTTATTTTCATAAGGATGAGGATCTATTTGACAACAATCCAAGAAAATATCTGTAATACATAATATGATTAATTTTGTAATTATATTATAGAATTGATAAATTAAATAAAATAAAATCAGTATATTCTTGAATAGGTTTTGAATCCCACGTTACAGAATTAATTTTAATGGAAACCTATGATAGGTTTCCATTAAAATTAATTCCGGATTTCCGGATAGCAATTCTACGTTGCATTAAATTTTTTATCATTTTTTTGTAAGCGAAGGTGATAAGTGATAAATTATATTGATATCATGCATATTAGCCGAACTATCACAATTTTTGTCTAACAAGTCGGAAAGAGATACCTCTTGAAACAGAATAGACCCCAAAAAATCTTTCACTGCGATATGGGCGGTCAGATAACTGGCTGTAACAATGAAATTTTGACCTCTCTTTATTTATAAATTGCAACCCTGTGAAGCTGGGCGTGTCGCTGGTCACCTATATTTTTATATAAGTTAAATTTATTTAAATACGTACTTATATATCATTATACTATTTTTAACCACAATGCCCTATATTATATGCATTATATTTATATACACGTTATGTACTTCCAATAGTAAGGTTTCGCATACATTACATATTAAAGCGCGATTCAGTTTTCATATAAAGCAGCGTTCATATCAGTTTATTAATTTGTACATAAAATTGTGACCATCCGTCATAGGTTTAAGGTTACCTATATTCGATTTTTATTGGACATATTTTTTCTCAAATTCACTATTGTCTTCTCTTCACTGCTTGTGTTCCAATCTATTCGGGGCCAACGCAGCATGATTTTACTTCCATGTCCGAACTCAAGTGAACGAATCAGATCAGATGAAGAATAATGGATTATTCGATATGAGAGAGATAGAAGTTCACTTCCCCTCCCTCTCTCTACGCTCATGCTCATCACTCTTTTAGTCAAATTCACTATTGTTTTATCAATTATGTTGATTATCTTATAAGATTTTTTTTTATTTATTCATATTATTATATAGATTTTTTTTTAATTATCAATAGTTTGTGAGTAAAACCGGTCCAGAGAAAATAGCCCTGTTAATATTTCTTATATTAAACACTCTCAAATACATACACTGGCTAACTAATCGTCAAACGGATTCAGCTATTAGGATAATTGAGAAGCGGGTGTTATCTACACAGGCGGGCAAAGTCTACCAATAGAATTCTTGATACATAGCTTTGTTATTTGTCATGTGATTTTGCTTGAGTGGAACAAAGGAAGAAAAATTAATTCCCTATCAAAGAATTTCTATTAAGCGCCATCGAGCGACCGAGCGCTTTAAATATCATTATGGTGGCGGGGAACAATCAGCAAAAACATTCTCAACGAGAGTTGGCACCGGGTAGGCGGTCTGTAAATCTATCAAATAAACATTTTTACCACAGGGAAGTGGCAGGCCCGTCTTCTTCAGTGTTGATTTTACTTCCACTAAGCGGAAATACTTTGATTATAATCTTAGTAACATTATAAATGTTTGGATGGAGGGATATTTGTTAATCAATCACACAAGAACTGGCTGAACAAATCTCAATAAAATATGGCATGCTCATCTCAATAATAATGAATCTAATATCCCACGACCGCTATACTGACACCCCTCACACGCATGTTAAACGACGGCCGGAAACTTGTTATAAATAAAATTATTCAACAAAAATGTCCGGCTGATATGTATATAACGCCTTTTCAGCGTAGTTGGCGCTGTAGTAGTTTATACTTCTTGCAGTCATTATATCAAATAAAATCAAAATATACTACTACTAATTGATACTTATTATATTTCTACAAAATCAAACTTAATTTATTTAATATTTCATTTCACTCATTTTCATATGCACGCTGGTCCAGTGAAGAGGTAAACCAAATCATAAAGCTGAGTGAGTGTGAGTCGGACTTGCGCACGAAGTGTTCCGTACCGTTCTTAAAAAACATCGCAAATCTATAAAAACGGCAAAAAAATCATGTCTATTGTATGTTGGAGCCCCAATTAAATATTTATTTTATTTTGTTTTTAGCGGCAACAGAAATATATCATCTGTAAAAATTTCAACTATCAAGGTTCATGAGATACAGCCTCCTGAACTTCCCAACCTTTGGGTACGAAACCCAAAAAAAATACCTGTTACAATTAGTAACTTATTTTGTGTATTAATCAACTCTCTTATTTCACGATTGCATTTAATTAGCGGTGGTTAATATTGTATGTTATATCAAAACAAATATAGTTCGTTTAATCCTATAGTTGTTTATCTCCAATGTGTACAATGCTCATTTGTTTCACAGTTCGTCATTTCGTAATATAATATGTGCTCTGCGGTAACAAAATGCACGTGCTCCGTAACACCGACCCGAAAATTATAACTCTTTCATTACGCGTTCGTATTTTTACCCTTTTTTTATAAATGACTGTGATTTGTTTTCATAAAATTTTACATGCAATTTTTTTTATGTAAGTATTTATGGGTTTATTTCATGTATGTATTATTTAATATTTATGTGTTTATATAATACAAATATAAATATAAATAGATTTGAAAAAATATTCCTTGTCAAGAATAATTGAACGACAATACCATGGTCACAAGATCATGGGTTCAAACTATGGATCCGATCAATAAAAATGTGTTGCGTTTTCTCAAATAACTCTCCATATATACAAATGATATAGACAAATAGATCATCATTTTGTTGTAGACAGTCTTTCCGATTCCGTACCTAAGAAAGCACGTAAAGGTAAAGCCTTAACTCCCATTGGTTATGTCGCTATCATGATACACCTGATGCTCTCTCTAAGTTTTATTTCAACGCGGAACAAGGTTTGGCTTAAAAACAAATTCAGCACTTTAAAACTAAATGTTGCTTACTCAAATTCAACCCGCAATCGATTAAGACCATCTCTGTTAATAATTAATTAATTTATTTATTTTAACTGAAAATATATTTATTGCAATAAACAAATCTGGTGTTCACTATGAATATTAAATTAGTTATTAAGCTAATCGATAAACAAAATGGGCTTATGAACGTATTCCAGTTAAACTCAATTCAAATAAAACAGTATAAAGGGTAAGTCAATAATTCATTATTTACATAAGAGTAAATATGTGTCTTTACGCGCGAATAACTAAAATCCGAATTGCATTTCGTAACTACTAATTAATATTACAAGTTCGAATTGTAACGAATTGTCTAATGTGACAGAATAATTATTATGGATTCTAATGTCAATTGAAATATACGGTTCTGTATGTATTACTTTGTATGTCAGAGTTGAATGTTGAAATAAATAATACGCTTTATTCTAAATTACTTCTAATACTACAATAACGTACAAGTTTAATAGATTGTTTGTTTTTTAATATTAGAAGAAATGCGTCTATTTAAGGAATCACAAATATTCTCATTAAGCCTTAGCTTGCACTAGGAGTAGGGACGGCACTAGCCTAAGGCATTCGGCGATTTAAATAGCAGTCAAAGGTCACATTTTACATTAGCAGCCTGTAAATTTTCCCACTGCTGGGCTAAAGGCCTCCTCTCCCTTTGAGGAGAAGGTTTGGAGCATATTCCTCCACGCTGCTCCAATGCGGGTTGGTGGAATACACATGTGGAAGAATTTCGTTGAAATTAGACACATGCAGGTTTCCTCACGATGTTTTCCTTCACCGCCGAGCACGAGATGAATTATAAACACAAATTAAGCACATGAAAATTCAGTGGTGCCTGCCTGGGTTTGAACCCGAAATCATCGGTTAAGATGCACGCGTTCTAACCACTGGGCCATCTCGGCTCAAAGGTCACAGGAAAGCTCTTCTTTCAAGGTCTCTTTTCCTGTTGCGGAGGAGATTTCGATTGCTTAAGGCTGCAAGTCAGGTTGGACATCATTGTGTCGTGGTATAAATCTATGTGGAGTATTTTATTTATTATTACTATTGTAAACATAAATTGAGCAAACGAAAACTGTGTAAACGAATTACGATAAAATTTGTATCATTCGTTGTAAATGTTGAATATACATAACTAATTATATTTTCAATATATGACTTCTTTGAAGAATCTTCATCTCTCTCACGCACACAACCATACGCACGTACACAAAGACAGATATATAATTTTAGTTTTAATAAAAAATATATATGAATCGGTAGACTAAATATAAGTGAAGTATTAATTTCCATTCGTAAAGTAGCTTTTATGTAGAGACCAATGACATTCGTCAGAATTACTTCTGACAAGGAATCTGGAGACGTGTGTTTAAGCCCTCTCGACATATTGGAAAATCACTTTTCCTTGTGAAGTCAGCTGTCCTAAATATCATTTAGAAGGGATGTATTAGTAATCTCGCTACTTATGTTGAAAAGGTATGTTGAAACTCTGTTCTATAAATTGATGTTTGTTTACTTAGCAACAAAAATTAACCATCTATATGTAGATAGATATAAGATCGAAATGTTATTTCAAAGCCAAGGTTTCACCCGCTACATTTAACTCGTAAACTTAGACTACTCGTAAAGATAGATAGACACATAACCAAACGTACGATATCGTTGTTAATACATTGTTCTTAAATAAAAGCAATATTGTTGAAGAATTTTTAAATAATTTTATGCCAATTTAAATCATTACCATAATTCTACGTGAAATTTACGTGAAATGTTGAGAAAATACATAAAAAATTCTTGATAGAAGAATTTATCATAATCGTATTTGAAAATTCGTTTTCCTATTAACACGATATAACTTATTTGAATGCTTATATATTCGTCTTTGTTTATGATTATATAAATAATGTATTTGGATTTAAGTACATGCAATAAAATCAAACTCTTTTGCAAGGAATGAAATATCTAAGTAGGTAATGTAGGTCATTTTATAGAAATAATTGTTTTGAACACGCTTTAAAACCGTATAAAAAAAAACAAAGTTTCGATTACAGGACCAGCCCTGACTTTAATAATACTCTCAATTTTACTTAATTCGTTATTCTTATTCACGTAGTCTCTTTGTGTAGCAACAATTAATAATTGCTTTATTCTTTCGTGATTATTTCTTATTTCTATGGTAAATATACGTATATATTATTCATTTAATATAATTGTTATTTTAAGAAATACCACTTTGAAAACTATTATATCGTAGTTGACCGGGTGTTGATCCGAAACCGGATCAAAAAAATATTATAAATGAATATAGTTGAAATTTTGATACTTGTAATTACAGAGTTCAGTGACCTAACGGAGCAAAACGTAAATGAACAAATAAAGATTTTGAAGAAAAGAAATAAGAAAAAAATGTAAAAGTATTATATATAATAAATTAAAAAATACTTTATTCAAATAGGCTTTTACCTTTGAATCATCTTCTGACAGAATTGTAAATGTAACGATACCACCGGTCGAAATTTAGATTCTACCAGGAAGGACCGACAAGAAACTCAGTAATGACTTCTTCCAACATTTGAAATACAAAGTTGTCTTAATCAAATCCAGTTTAATTCATATATATCCTGCCTGTAAGCCCACTTTATATCATTTATGTAATCTTCTGTTGAATAATGTACTTTATTTATCAGTGTTATTTAAATCGCAAGTAGAATATTATATTACGCTGATTCAAAGAGATGAAGACATGTGTTGTCTGTTGGCCAATATCTCACATTTAAAATGGGTCGGCGCAGTAAACAATAAAAAGCAATAAAACTTCAGTAGAAGTATTTTCTCGACACCGTAAATGCTCTATTAGGCACTTTATCTGAATAATGGCGCAGTTTTTGTTATCGTTACACAATCTCCGTTATATAGCATTTTAAATACCATTTGTGTTTAAGCTAAATTTGAATTAGTAAGTCAATATTGCTGTGGTGATGTTTGCGGTGGTCACGTGGGTATCGCTTTGATCTCAAAGTTTTTCCTTTCAGTTATTCTATCATCCCTTAACGTTAAGCCGTTTTAACTTTTTGTATGTATAACTATTTTATTCCAATGGATTATTACGTTTTCCTTAAAAGGGTTGCGGTCAGATGGTATTCGTTGTGGGAAACAAATAATAATATGCATATGTTTAAATTTAGGAAATTTAAAGCGCACTACCACCTGGTGGTAAGTGGTCAACACCACCTATAGACAATGGCGTTGTAAGAAATATCAACCAATCCTTATACTGCCAATGCGCCATCAACCTTGGATACTAAGATCTTATGTTCCTCGTGCCTGTAGTTACACTGGCTCATTCACCCTTCAAACCGGAACATAGCAATACAGAGCACTGTTATTTGGCGGAAGAATATCTAATGAGTGGGAGGTACCCAGACGAGCTTGCACTAAGTCCTACCACCATGATATTTTGGTTGATTATCTGCTAGTGGTCAAAACCACCCACTAACATTAGAACTGTAAAAATGTTAACGTATATGGCATTAGTTGGCGGACGAGCATATGGGCCACCTGATTGTAAGTGGTCACCACTGCCCATAGACAAAGGCGCTGTAAGAAATATTAACCATTCCTTACATCACTAATGCGCCACCGACCTTGGGAACTAAGATGTTACGAGTATGTCCCTTACGCCTGTGATTACTATCTTGGAAAATAAGATGTTGTAATATTATCTGTGGTTGTTCACTTAACCTTTAAATCGGAATACAACAATACTAAGTATTTCTATTTGGCGGTAGAATTTGTGGTGAGTAAGTGGAGATAGGTTACCTATCCAGACGGGCTTTTAAACACAGTAAAGTAACTTTATACAATAATGATATATTCAAATGCGGCTGTAGGATTTAGCAACATGTATTTTGTCACGGACATAAATAACAAAAATAATTCCAAGGAAGATAATACAAAATAAAAGGTCACGTAAGGTAAAGTCATTAATGGTGAAGAGGAATAAATTCCCTTTGTGTCCCGAGTAAGAGGAATCCAAACTGGGTTGTAATATTCAATATTTTAAGCAAAGATACTTATTGTTGTTCGGAATATTCGAGATTTCTTTTCTGGAAACAAATTTTATAATGTAATAAAATTGACTTATATTTGTAAAATAAGAACGAATCAATATATATATATATATATATATATATATATATATATACTAGCTGGTGTCCGCAGTTTTTCTCTCGTGGAAGTTAAATACGTTTACGTTAATTTAAGACCTCTTTGTATACCACATTAGTGTGTATTTCACCCCATTGGGAAAAATAGAAACGCTTAAATACGAATCTATTCATTTATAATCAGTAGCCCAAAAATAAAGTTTCATATTTCTAACTTAAAAAATGGCGGACTTACATACAAACTTTCAACCCCTATTTCACCCCCTTAGGGGTAGAATTTCCAAAATTCGTTCTTTAATGGCTGTCTACTAAATAAAAAGAACCTACTCATGAAATTTCATTATCAGACCCTTTAACAGTTTACGCTCGGTGGTGATGAATTAGTTAGTCAGTCAGGACTTGTTATTTTATACGTATAGATAGTATTATATACTTATAAAATATAATATATTGTCTACTCTCTCCGTGTTTTTTTGTCTTGTTTATATACATATTTTTGGTTTTTTAGAGATCGAATTGAATCCGTGGCATAATTCGTCAATAATTGAGTCTTTATTTCAAGGGATGCTCAGTAGCAGCCCAGTCTTTGGAAATTAACAAAAAATAAAAAATTAAATACAATATTTATAAACATTTTTTTTTTTTTTTGCATTAGCAGCCCATAAATGTCCCACTGCTGGGATAAAGGCCTCCTCTCCTTTGAGGAGAAGGTTTGGAGCATATTCCACCACGCTGCTCCAATGCGGGTTGGCGGAATACACATGTGGCAGAATTTCGTTGAAATTAGACACATGCAGGTTTCCTCACGATGTTTTCCTTCACCGCCGAGCACGAGATGAATTATAAACACAAATTAAGCACATGAAATTTCAGTGGTGCCTGCCTGGGTTTGAACCCGAAATCATCGGTTAAGATGCACGCGTTCTAACCACTGGGCCATCTCGACTCAAACATAATTATGTATTATTATAACATATGTCATTTCACTTGGCTTTGTGCAAGTGGGTAGGCACAACCCAATTATTAATGATAATTATAAAACAACAATACTGGGTAATGTTCGAAGACCAAGAGATCTAGATTAAATCCGTGACATTTATATCGCTAGAGAACTTGTAAGCCATTGCGCTATTAACAAATACTGCATATTATACATACGAAATTTTACGACATTCGCCATAAAAATGAAAGCCAGCCATCAGTATGCAAGCGACGCTAAGTAAATGATTCTCATTAGCCTATCTGAGTATTTCGGGACTTCAGCTTATCTAACCGGTACTAAAAAGCAGAGTAGTTGAGATATTCAGTGCTTAAAATGAAACGTGCCCTTGTTGTTTAACATACAGAAGAATATAATAAAGCAAATCTAGCGCTAACCATCGCTTCGCTTGCCGAAATTAAAAAGTATTAATGCTTTTCGAGCGTGACTTGTTTGGCTACTTGCTAAGGCTTTGTGTAAGCCCGACTGGATAGGTTTCACCTACTATAATATATTCTACCGCTACAAAGCAATACTTAGTATCGCTGTGTGCCAGTTTGAGGGTTAGTGAGCCAATTTACCTACAAACACAAAATACAAGACATCTTAGTTCCTGAGGTGCGTGGTGCATTGGTGATAGGAGGAATGATGAATATTTCTTAAAGTACCAATTTCCATGGGAAATGGTGACTACTCATCAGGTGGCTTTTAAAGTCTAGGCAGGCAGACTTTGACTTGTTATCTTAGAATTTTAATAAATCTCTATTATTATTAAAAACAAAGTAAACCTTAGTTATATAATAAGCTTTATGATCTTTTTAATTCAACTATTATACGTACATTAGTACTCCGTCTAAGTAATATTTTTCAACATCAAGCAAAAATATGTTTGTGAATTTCATTATAAAAGTTAAACAAAATGTAAAATGTACTCTCATTATTCCATTGTTAAGCTAAATATATTGTTTAAAATATGAAATGTTTTTAATAATTATTATTTAAATAACTTCTTGAGCTAAAGTGCAGGGATAATTATTTTATCGGATAATAACTAAATGTTTTTTTTGTATTATGAGATAATTCGTATTAAGCAAAGCAGTACAATTCAGTATAGTTATTATTGTTCCACTGGTGGTGGTGGTTCATTTAAATCTTTAAGTGAAGATAATTCCTTACCCACCAGTGTGAAAGTTTAGAGTTGATTCCACCACGCCATTCAACGCTGTTGATGGATGCTTACCCGGATTTATACCTGTTATCTTTGATTAAGATTCATATTTTATATCCAATACCCCCAGCGGCCAATAAAATCACTTTTTCATTTAAAGGTTCTTATTATATTAGAAGAAAAAGATTCAACGATGTTTTAATACCTATTTTTTTTAAACGAATCGGAGTTAAATCTCGGTTAATTCTGTATTAAATTATACATAGGTTACATTATTTATATCTAAAAGTTAAAAGACATCAGCTTACGAATAAAATAAGTAAATACGTTCATGTTTTTTAAATACATTTTTCCTGAGTAAATTACTGTATAATACGCTAACCTACTTAGCAGTATTCATGTAGTGCCGGATTTTGTTCGGCTAGCGACACTTTCGCGCGTCCGCCCCAGCGATAAAAGCCTCTTTGTGTGAACCTTCATGGTGCTGGAATAACTCTTTCAATAGTAGACTGTACACACGAGAGGAAAATGGTGAGGGCGGGCTTTCAGAGCACGGATTTACGTCGCCGTTTCAAGTAAGCCCGTAAAAAATGTAGATATTTTAACCGGAATCGTCCGTTCTGACGTTAGTGAACATTTTTGAACAAAGAACTGAATATCTGAGGGTCTTTAAAAAAGATTGAGTTTAAGTATTTATTATGAGCAGTACTTATGTTTTGAGGGTTAAGTGTTATAGCTTTTATCTGTGATTAAATCGTAATGTTTATTTGGTAATTTAAAGATAAGATTTGAGGATTTTTTTTTCATATACTTTGTATACGAGTACAAAAGAGAATATAATTAAGACACCTATTCTCAGTAGTTTAATTTAAACTCTTAGCGAGAAACACAGTTGAAATGAAATTCTCTTTTTGTAAAAATAAAACTAGATACCCTTTGACGTAATTGTACTAATAAAAGTTTCTTCGTACTACTGTTTTAATTATATTTCCTAAAACAGACATTGTTTACGGTAATAAACAAAGGCAGTTATCCCTAACGTAAGGTCGTGTAAACGGGGTGATAAACGAGGACTGAGCGACGACACGCACCGACATGAAATCGCTTTTACCGTCCACCTGAGTATTTATTTTGGGTGTTGTTTTGTTACTCTACGGGGGCGATTTTTTATTTGAAACGTCTACTGGCGCTCCTTAAGGGGAAAACCGACTCGTATGCCGTGACGGCAAGCGGCATGACGTATTATGATGTCATGAGCGCTCCCCACTACCGCTCTCTATTGTCTTGTGTGTACGTGGCACGTGTACTCTATATTTCTTTGCTATATAATTATAATATTTAAAAAAAAAGTATTTTAAAAACGAGTTAAGTTTGATGTTGAATTATTGATTATTATTAACTATAAATTATTCATATTACTTAAACATTTTTTTATAGTCAAATGTGTCTTTGGGCATATTTTCGTTGATTATGACGTAAACATAATCATTGTTTATATCAGGTAAAAAAAGTTGAATTTTTAAAATCCTAATGTCACAACGTGTAAGTAGTAGTCTTAGGCATATTTTTGTCGATTATGACGTATGATTATGTTTATATCAGGTAAAAAAATGTTGAATATAACAGTAGGATGTAACCCTAATGTCACAACGTGTAAGTTCAATGATGAAAGAGCCACGGCGCGGCCCAGTGACACGGTATCGCTTTTAGCTGCGATGTCCACCTGAGCACTTATTCCAGTTTTTCGGTAATACTTTAAGCTCCAAAAAATATCTCCGTTATATTTTTCGAAAGTATTTTGTACATAGAAGTATCTAAAATATGTCTATTTTACCGTTTTTAATCAGACTAACAAACTAGCTTTATTTTTTTGGGCATCTTGGTTTGAATTTTGTGATATCCTTGTTGATTTTGATGAATTTCTCTTAATTGGATTATTATTAAAAAATGCCAAACTTAAGATTTTTAGAGACAGTAATCTACACGCAATAAATAATCATCTTATGACATCCATGCGCTCACTTATGTGACTTATCTGAAACGATTTGATGATAATTTATCTGAACGTTTATGATGATAATTTATTTTTATTAGTTTGAGTTTGTTTTTATTTAAAATGTCACTCTCGTGTGAAATAACTCGTATATTTAAACAAAAGCTGTCTCATTTAAGCAGTTCGCTTACGATGTCTAAATTGAATATAAAATCGATGACATTTATATATTATTACAAGCTAAAAAAATATGTTAATACAATCAGATAAAAACCGAATTCAGTAATTTCAGTTTATAAGAACTAGAACTAATAATTACAAAATGAATACTTAAATTATTATTAAAAAATAAATACTTTAAAATCACATTTGACGAAAAAAAAGTAAAAAACAAATAAATTGAAAAAAAGAAATACTTTTTTTTAATGAAATACTTTTTTAATTATTAATCAAATTAACAATATCAATGTTTAGTAAAATCAATCCCACAAACTAAACGTATTTAAGTTTACAATACACGTATCTTTAAAAAATCTGTGTTACGAGTCTGCAGACATCATAATATATAGCTATGTTGTATCATATGTCACATCGGGCGCTTCTATGATACCAACGATCACTCACGCTTAATGGTGTAACAAATATACAAACATATATAGCAAATACATTATCTCCTTGATTCGTTTCTCTCAGGTATAAAGAATAAATGTTACATTTCTTTTTTTACCATTCGTTTGGATTCAAATTTTTTATCTTACATCAATTAATTAATTACGTAACAAACACTTATTAATTAATAAATTTTAAACATGGCAACACATTTTTATTTTTTTTATCACTCATAAAATATAAGGCGTCAAAATAATAAATATTATAACTGTATTATTAAAAAACCTTTAATTCTTTATTTAATTTTAATCAATAGATGTGTAATAATGCTGCTTTTTGTAATTTATGAAATTTAATAATTCTCAAGTATATATAACTCACGAACGAATCGCTTCAAGCACTTTACGTTAAATTAATTAATTTTTAATAAAATAAACTCGACAAATATAATTGAATTTGTATATTATGCCGTCATTATTAAGCTTAGTCGTCTGGACTAAAATTTCTTAAGCACGAGCGTTTTCACACACGTAAGTTTGAGACTTATGCACGCCAATAATACAATTTAACGTAAGAGGCCTTCGTCAATAAAAACCTGTAATTGTTTTTGAACCTAAATTATCATTTAAATAAATTTACAATTTCATTTTTGGTTCCGTCTAATAGGGATATTTATACTTATATTTTACTTTGACCTTTAAAATAAAGTTAGTGTTCGTCAAAACTGTCGAAAACGTGGTTGAAATTAATGTATTCGTAATGTACCCACGTCTCGTTCTTGGAAATTAAAACTCCGTGAACCGTAGCACTCCGGCCAATGTAGTGCTGGCTTTTGATTGCAATACATTTCGAATGTTCTGATTAAACATAAAATTAAAAACAAATTAAAGTACGAAAATTAACATCGCCACCGTTGCATTTATTTATAAACGAAATAAAGAAGATTTAAACTCGGAGTGAATTGGCTTTTTAAGGACATATTACTGAATAAGTATATATCAATAATAGATTCTCTCGTTAGCAGCAATGCAAGACTGTTAAACAATGCTCGGAGTCGATAGTCATTGTTAAATGAACAAAAAGTCATCTCTGACACGGATTGTTCGCTAGATACTCGTTGCTCGATGTTCATTTGTGAGAAAACGTGTGACAACACCCGTCGCGATCCCGTTGTCTCTCATTCTCACCGACAGTCCGCTTTATTGTTCCTTTAGCGCATTCGAAACAAAAAGGATTTAATGTCTGCAAAAAAATGTTATTCGAGGGGCGAACGTACTCCTTGCATAAATTACGGTGCCTAGATAAATTATTCTGATACACGAATAGCGCTCGACGTTTATAAAGAGAAAAAATTGTTTTTATTTTTTTTTTTCTCTGCGCTTTCACTCTAATTAGAGGAAGTTGCTCTGCATATTTATGATGAATGCTGAAAGTTATGATAATGTTCATTTACTTTAGAAATATTTTAAAGTCATTCTATGCGATGTTTTTGTTGATAACGATAACAAATTACACATACATTTTTTTCAAATCAAAGTAGCTCCTACTATATATTCTTGCGATTGGCACACAATATTGAAATAATATAAAACGACTAGTCGCATTCTAAGCAAAACCAGATTACCACCCCGAGAAGCAAACGCAAAGGATTTCTGAGGAAATGAAGGTTGTCTACGAGGAGGCGCCATTTCCGACTCGACCGGTCCGGAAGCCAGCACTTGCTAAACAGCGCGTCTATTAGCAGCGCCGCCATCAGCGAGCCTTTTCCTTGTCGTGTCTCTGTTGTGGACTGTACTTTGTCTCGCCATTGTCTAAGATATGTATTTTAAAATGTATATGTAAATGAACTATTTTGATCAATATATCGAATACATTTTTACAATAATACATTTAAAACACTAAGTACTATTCGTTTTTTTTTAAGGTCACAGTTACTCATAAACAAGAAATATTTACTGTAAGAAATATTAATCATTTTTCATTCACCAATGCTCCACCAACCTTAAGTACTAAGATGTTATGTCTCTTGTGCCTGTAGTTACACATGCTCACAGACACAATTCAACTTAAAAGCAGCACACAATCATACTAAGTATTTAAATTTAGCGTAGAATATATATACGATAGTTATTACCAACACAGACGTGCTTGCACAAGCCCTACCAATAAATAAACTCTCTAATAATAATAATGATTATTATTTTTATGCATCATCAAAAAACTTTAGTCGAGAAATAAATTCAGACTTAGTTAAGGAGAACAGCGAAAACAAATATAACGGGGTTAATTCCATAGAAACGGGATGAAAATTCAACGCCATGTAAGTTACGTGTTATAAAAAAGTGTTAGTACTCCCGTAGTGCGTACTTTTTATAAACAATGCAGCTATTAGCGGTGCTGCCATCTGCAAGTCACTGTAACGCGCTTTCATTGTGTTCTGTACGTTTTTCCAATACTCTGTTTCTGAATCCGTTTAGCTTTTTTTATAAGTGTAATATTTTGGAAGTCGAAATAATAGTGTCCTAACGTGTTCTAAGCACTAGTCAGAAACTATCCTGTAGTTAGAAGTCATGTATCTTAACTGAAGATTCAGTCAGGATGTGACTCACTGCTAACTCACTCACTTTTACGTGCTGAATTTTCTTGTATGATTAATTTTATATTTGGAAATGAAGTGAAACACTGTGAGAAAGGAAGTGAAATGAGGTGGATACAAAAAAATCTTCCACATGCGCTACGCAGTGGAGCAGCGTGGTAACATAATCGCAACACTTTTCCCTCGTAAGAAAGAGCAGACTTAGCCCAGTAGTGGGACTTTTTCATACTGTCACGTTTTACCTTTATTGTTGTCTAATAGTAAATAAAGATTTTAAATACAATTCTAATATACTATTTACATTCTTTCTCACTCAAAATCAACATGGACATTCAACTATAAAACCCAATATGATTTTGGCACTTCCAATAATATCTAGGAAAAATATAAGACATGGGAACTGCGTTATCATAAAGCGATTATCATTATTTTCAATAGTAATATCAAATACTTTTCTTATAAATTTATAAGAAAAGTGACTTCACATTCCTGTTAGATCTTATAATAGGTATATTTAACTGTGCTTATACAATAATTTATATTCAAGAGTCAGATCAACACGATCATTAGTAGGATGAAATTCTACTCAATACTAAATGGAGCATAACAAGCCAAGTGGCCTGGACTGAAACGGATACAAGGGCGGCTTATCTATTCCGGATGTAAGCCTCCGTCGGGAACTTCGTAGATTGCGATACTATGCGAGCACTCACCGAAGTTCCGTATCGCTAACCACAGCATAATTTATATACATACCAAATTTTTTGGGTAATAGAATAGCAGCAATGTACGTTGTTCTAAAATAATCATCCTTTAATTTTCATGTACGGATCCTTTAAGTGAAAACAGCTTTAACAGTGTTACTTTGCGATGTTGGATATGGATATGACGTATTTTAATATAATTTTCTCATATTTTAATATATGAGAGTTACTTTTAACATAACGTTACGTTACTATTAAAACAAAATTACTCTCGTCCCACTAGAAGGCTAACGAACTTTTCCTAGAAGTAGTGACGCTAATTAGAATTGCATTCAAACACTGTAACTCAATTGGATAGCTGTAATTTTTTTTAATGAACATTATCCTCTGACTCTTATCACCTACAGGTGATAGAGCGCTGTCCAAACCCACCTGCTCCAGTTATTTAGCAAACGTTCCGGTTTAAATGTAAGAGTCAGTGTATTACAGGTACAAGGGACAATTCGTGAATAGATTTGAGTCCTTTATAAGCTGCCAGCTCCCGCGGTACCTAGAGGAGTACCAGCTGATTAGCGACCGCCAGTACGGTTTCCGTCGAGGTTGCAAGCATTAGCAGCCAGCTTTGACATTGCAAATATATTGCGTAGAATTGCCGCAAAAGATGCGTTAAGGCCGGTGCCAACTCGGGAGCACATGTCCGTAGCACGATTGGAGGGATGCCATCGGGTCCACTCGACTTATGAATATCCAAGGAAAGAAGAGCTTTACGAACTGCACTTTGCCGGAATTTGACCTCCGGCATCGTAGTATCACATCGCGGGATTGTTGGTGGTGACTTTCCTTGGTCATCCAGAGTTGAATTCGATGCGAAGAAAGAGCCTAAAAGATCTGCTTTCATCCATTCATTCAGTCATTGGCCAATGATTCACCGTTCTCGAAATTCCCTAAAACAGCCTTAGCCAAAGAGACCAGAACGCACGTGTTCCTGAAGGGAGGCGCACCAGTCTCTCGCCAATTCTGCCAATGTACTCCGCTTTCACCTTAGTAATCACATCTTTGAAGGACTTAGAGGCAGAGTTATATTCCTTTCTGAATGCGCTGGTATTTACATCAAGAGACGCTGATGCGTTACCCCAGCCTTGGTAGCGTTTCCATTTTCGGCGTGAAGCCGTTTTGCAATAACGACCAAACTAGGGCTAAGACTTGCCACCTATGGGCACCGCAGAATACGGAATAAGCAGTTCCATACCCTGAAGCACCACATCAGCGACAGAGTCAGCAACAACGCTCGGATCACGCACACCCAAGCTCGTGGTACAAAGGAATGTTCCAATTTTTATCCTGGGTAAGTAAGAAAAGTGGTATCGGCAGAAGAGGATATCTGGGTCCCGGTAAGATTATTTTTTCAAGGCCGGCTTCGCCTTGTCAATATGAAAGAGAATGGCGTTCTAGTTGGAGTTGAGTCTCCTTATGTTGCAGAAGTCCACACCGAGGGCGGTAGAGGTTGCCCGGAACAGTGGCGAGCGCAAAATTGCTCGCCCCAGAATTCGGAGGACAGCCTGGGCATCCCTGTTCAGGTGATGTACGTCCTGAGCATGGATGCCCAGAGAGGGATTCTCCACCGCAATTGCTGATGGTACCCTCTTGTGGTAATGTAACCAAATCCTGCACAACCATTGTTTTTTGGGGGGAGGGGGATCGGGTCATCCGGACTTTCACTTATTGGACGAAACGCGGCAGCATAACTATCACTTTAAGCCGATTTTGAGTGAGAGTGGTACTTCCCCGGGCGTCCCAGCCCATTCATATGTAAGCCGAAGGTATGCAGTGTGGCACTACCACTTTATTATTTTCATGTTAAATGTATATTGAATATAATTTTACTAATATTATTATTGATGTCTATTGCCTATCATACATGATTGAGTGAGATTATTATGAACGCCTCATGTAGTTGGAGAGATTAAATAATCCTATGTATTCAACAAGCGAAGCTCTTCACAGTTAATCACATTCTCATTAAATATAACATGTTCTGAGCTATTACCTTGTACATGAGATCTTACTTTATCGATTCAGAAATGCATGTAAATCAATTAACGCCATTTATTGGAACTAGGTTGTATATGTATTACGTAAGCATGGTTAGTTTCATAGCTTTCGTTATATTTCCAGCAAGTAACTAAGAATAAGATGCAGGTTGTCATTCAATATTATTAAGTCATTTTGGGTTACTCGTAGCAAGTCGAGTAAAGCAATTTACAGACATCGCTTCGCATCGTGACTGTAAAATCGCGCGTTGTAACTTTGAAGGAACGTTCATTGAAACTACAGAGTAGCTTGTAAAATAAATGTTTATTTAAAAATTAATAATCATATTTGAAAACAATATCGTCCTTTTGTGTTACGTTATAAAAATGAGCTTATTCCATCACGTTGCTACGAAGGAGATTAGTATTAGCTCGGGGATGAAGAATTAAATCGTTAGGAAAGTTAGGTGACATTGTACCACTTGCATCTATAATATGATACCAATTCGAAATAGAGCAGCGGGGTAGAATGAGCTAGAAAAATCATCCCTAATGTTACGTTAGAGTGAACTAAATATTATCACTTAGTCTAAGGTAAAGTAAAAGTATTGATATTAATACGTATATTCTTACAAATCATTAAAATAACCTATTGATTAATTTATTATTCTTATACATTATAATAATATTTAGTTCTTCCTTTTAAATATATTTGTAACTTTTTATTAAAAAAAACTAAATTCATATAAAATGTACTCTATAAATTAATTACTAACTTTGCCTATCAGAAAGCGTATGGCAAAGTTTTGAAGAATCATAGTTCACCAGTCTCTGATATTTGACTGCGGTAGAACGCTCACACTGTACGAGTACGTACTCACAAGTTCGCAGAGCCTTTTTGATGCATTTGATAATATTATATAACTAATTTAGATTTATACCAGATGTGCTATTCTGTAAAGAGTCATTTTTATCTCAAACGTCAACTGTTGTGGTGCTTGGTTCGAACCTGAAGTCTTCGGTGAAGACCCGCGCATCGACTTGGCCATAACAGATCATTTTAAATTGATTTAAAGTGGTCATCACGGCTCATAAATATTGGTGACGTAGGAAACATTAAACAATACCTACATACCCTCATTCACAAGCAACATAGAGATCTTATGATACATTACTCCTTAATTTTAAATGAACATAGACAATAAGAATACAAAAATAAAATAATAATAAAAAAAAAATGAATTGAGCATATATTTTTTTGGGAAAAGTATATCTATTGACACATGGTTATGTTTCTTGTTCTATGCAGACAAACAAATGACCTACTCCTTGACGTGTCCGTCAATGGCGAATTTAGCTATTATAGTGTGTTGCGAGCGAAGGTGCCCTAGAAACAAATAAACAAACAAATAAAACAGTTTATTAAAAACTCTTCAGTGATTCTCTTTTAATTTTGTTTTTTATTGTGTTTATTTTTTAGTAAAATAAACGTTATTTTTGTAAATATATTAATACGTTTCGCTATAAATATATTTTTTTAAAACATTCCAACAAAAACCTACAGTCTTAAAACGTAACATAAATGCACATTCCGTGTTCAAATTACCTGCGAACCGTTAAAGTTGCAACTAAACTTTGAATTTACATGTAACTTGCGAGTTGCAGACGAGTTGGTTAACTGCTGTTGCATTGAAAGAAACAAGCGAGACTTTCCTTAGCATTCTAGTGACAAAACTTGCCTATTTTCACATTCAAGGTTTGTAAATTGTTTCGAAAGACTAAAAACTTTTGTAAGACTACGTGTTTTTTAATTGACACTTTCGCATCGGTTTTTTTTTTTAATTTTAAAGTGACAGATAAGCGAATGAACTTGACATAGTAAAAACTATTTGGTACACATTCAATACACCGCATTGGATTTACCATGTAATGCCTTTGCCTGTAATTATACCGACCCATTCACCCTTAAATCGGAACACATCAATACCGAGCATTGACGGTTACGTTTTTGTTTCTTTGGTTTCGCCTATGCCATTTTTCGAATTTTATTTACTTTTGCTGTTTCGTTACGTTAATTGAAAAAGTTAAAGTGATATCTGAACAACTATATTTTTACTCTATATTCTATATACATAAGTTAATCTTATATTTTTGCCGTGTGTTTATATATACTATACACAGGTACACACTATCACATATAAAATACACACATTCACCATAAATATACGAAAATGTAATGAGACTGGAATATTCTCCATTTTAGAACCTATTATAATAAAAAAGTATAATAAATACAAGTTAAAAAGTACCGTAAGACAATTTTTTATTAAACTTTTTTATACCTCTTAGTAAGTTTTATTACTTTAAGAGAGTCATATGTTTTCACTTTGTTTTTAAAAGCCTCTGGTATGAGCGCTAACTTTGTCCACTTTTTACCTTCTAACGATTTACGACAACATCGCTTAACTGAGTCACAGCTGCTCGAGTAAGTAACGATACCAAAGTTGGCTTTGAAACTTTAGTATAAAATGATAACTTACACAGCCTAGTGCTGATAAATTCTGGGCATAGTATCGGTTTTCAATATAAAAATATTCTTTATTGAAGGTTTACAGACATAATCATTGTATACGTTTCAAAAGTAAAAAAGTTAAGTTTGTATTCTCATTGTTATTGTTTAATTTTAACGTACATTATTTACATAATTGAGATTATAAAATAAAAATGTTTTTCCTGAAATTAACTTGCTTTTATTTATTGCTAGTAGCAAAACCCGCAGATTGCATCTTGCATTGTGTTCTCGAATAAATCGTGATTGTCCTAGCGAACGGTTGAATGGTATAGAACACGCGTGACAGTGCTGTCTATCGGCGATTTATAACATTATAAAACCTTTTGGAATTAGTGAAATTCATCTATGTGTCGATTTTTAATGTAATTAGTCAAACACCTATACCACCATACCACCATACATCATTTGTACATAAATGGATATCTTACGTAATTTATTAAATATGTGATTTTTATTAGATATTGAATAAAGTAAAGAATATAATTATTACGACCTCCTTGTCTTCCCAATCAACTTAGGTATAAATTTTGATAAGGGAATTCGAGCTAAATAACAGTAATAATATTTGATTTAAGTTATATTCTACTATCTACGAATGTTAATTCAATATCGACCTAAGGACGAAACACACACTAATATTGATTTGTTTAATTAAATGAAAGCCTCCATTCCATTACTAGCCTTATATAAATGTTGTAGGAATTATCTTATTAACCTTTAGTAACAATTCAAAGCATAGTTATTACTTGCAATCCTCCTCTCTGCTTTTCTAAGCTATTCATCCAATTGTGATGAAACTTTAGTGATTTTTCTGCGTACGCTAGAGGAGGTCGTCGCCAAAAATATTTTCTCTGTGTATATATATTTTTTATGGACGAGCATATGGGCCACCTGATAGTAAGTGGTCACCACCGCCCACAGACAATGGCGCCGTAAGAAATATTAACCATTCCTTACATCGCCAGTGCGCCACCAGCCTTGAAAACTATGATGTTATGTCCGTTATGCCTGTAGTTACACTGGCTCACTCACCCTTCCAATCGGAACAGAACAATATTATTATTGTTGTTTGACGGTAGAATAAGTGATGAGTTGGTGGTACCTTCACAGACGGGCTTGCACAAAGCCTTTCCGCCAAGCAAAATAATATAATATATATTTAACAGCTCACTATTATATATATAATATTATAATTTTAATAGTGTGCACAAGTCTTAATTTAATATCGTTAGCCTGCTGACGCCGGGCCCTAATGAGACAATTGATTACCGACATTCTCTTACGTCGTATTTTTTTCCCTATTTTTGCTTTCCTTGACGAAAAGCTTTGATATTAGTCGTAACAAAGACCTCGGGATATAATTACTTTAATTAAATTGAAATATATATATATTTTAAATTAATATATTGACTCATTGATTTCAAGTAAACGTTATGATTTTGAATTTTGACAAATCATTGTCACAATTGTGGCTAGGCGATGGCAATTGAAATTAAATCAATAAAAATTGAAAGTGGATACATTTTCATTATATAATTTTATTGTCAATTTAATTTGATTGATAGTCTAAAATTAGCTCGAGGAACGTTGTTTAACGCATCATCACCACCTATCAAAATCGGTTAAATAAGATTGTTAAATAAGGAATGTTTATTATACTATTTGAGCCATAATTGTATTCTGTTAAGTAGAAAGATTTATCTAGCGATTAAGCGAGTTAACTAAGCTCAAATCATCTCTTCACCTCCGCCATACTCAGTTATATAAAATAGACTAAGAGTATTATCAAAGAATCTGTTGCTAAATTAAAATGAACATTATTATTTCTCGAATAACGAATTTGCGTTATAAATGTTCTACGCTTTGAAGCCGAGGCGAAGGGAAATCAGGGCTTCCAATAGATTGAATGAATTCGATAACTCCGATGAAGACATTATCCATCTTATTAGGATGAAAGGACGGGCTACGTAATTGATGTTACAAAATCGCGTTCCTGAATAGGGACCTGATTGTATGTTATTCGGAAAAGGTCTTAATCAACATATAGAATCTTTTAGAAACTTCGATCTACAAGAAACGTAAGAAGTAAATAACTCGCGAAGATTAATTATAACTTGTCGGGTTTGTTAACAAAGTATTTTTTGATATTAAATATCCATAGACGAGTGTGTTTATAAGAATTCGTATATCGTGGCGGGAAGCGGCATTACGCTCATTAATTTCGTCGTGAGCCCTACACATCCGCTCCCTACTCTCTCATGTGTGTTTCATATATACATCATTACTAAATATAATTTAAATAATAAGAACATTTATTCATTTTAACAATAAAAATTCTATATTTTTTATTTATTTGACACCATTATTTATCGGTTTTCTTTAATAATCTTCATTGAAATCGTCTCGTGACGACTACATTTTTTTTAAGGTAACATCATGTTACACACGGTTAGTATAACATAATAGATATAATGTTTTACGAAATTGTCTCTACTTAACAAGTAATGTATGTAAAACTGTTTACTTGGTGGTACGGCTTTGTGCAAGCCCATCTGGGTAGGTACCACCCACTCATCAGATATTCTACCGCCAAATAACAGTACTCTGTATTGTTGTGTTCCGGCTAGAAGGGTGAGTGAGCCAGTATAATCACAGGCACAAGGGACATAACATCTTAGTTCCCGAGGTTGGTGGTGCATAGGTGATGTAAGAAATGGTTAATATTTCTTACAGCGCCTTTGTCTGACTTGGGCGGTGGTGACCACTTACCATGAGGTGGCTAACATGCTCGTCCGCCAATCAAAGCCATAAAAAAAAATGTTCTACGTAAATTTATTACTACAAATAAATTTGTCATAAAACTCATTTTATTTACTCACTATGGTTATAAACACGCTTGCCCATAATATTGAAGTATTAAAATTAAAGTCAAAATTTTTGTTTAATATAGAACCGATAAAACTGCTTATTGATTTTCAAAAATCTAACAGAAATGAACACTGTTCACTTCAGAAATAAACACATCGAACCTGAGAAGAACCGGCGAAAGAAGCTCAGCCGGTTTTTTCCCATCCCAATTGTAAATTACAATAACTAAATTAAACATTTTTTTTTTCATTAAGGCATTTTATAAAGCAGTAAATCCATTCTTATAAATATAACAAAAATTCTCAATATTTTTCGTTTTATAGGTAATTTTTATATTAGTAGTTATCACAACTCATCAGATATTCTGCCGCCAAGCAGCAATACTTGGTAATGTTGTGTTCCAGTTTGAAGGGTGAGTGAACCAGTGTAAATACAGGCACAAGGGACATAACATCTTAGTTTTCGAGGTTGGTGGCGCATTAGCGAAGTATATGATAGATGGTTAATATTTCTAACAGCCCCAATGTCTATGGGCGGTGGTGACCACTTAACACCGCTATTATATTAAAATAATAGAATAAAAAATAGAATAGAGAAGAATAAATCGGACACACGGTAAATATAAAAATTAAAATTACTTTAAATAGTTCTATGAAATAATTGTTATTTTAAAGGCAAGCATTCTTTTGTTTATTAAAATGTGTATTCTAAGTGGCTTTTATGATGCTATTAATCTATCTAAAAAAATCCGTAGAGTAAACTTTAATTCATAATACACACTCAAAGGTTCTTCAAAAATTATTCAACAATCTTTTGAAAGATACAATTTATTTCTTTCAAATCGTAGTTCAACTGTTATTTTTAGAATATTTAAGTGTTCAACACATTTTGCTTCGAAATATCTGACAATTTAAATGTATGTGTTTGTGTGTAGATTTTATGACGGAAGTACACTTTCTGCGTAATGTATGTTTGGCAGTTATCCAGAAGTAAACCTAAGGGCAGGCGATATAACTGCTATAACGTAACACGTTTGGAATTTTTATTGAAACATTTTTAAATTTTTCTTAAGATATTTATTGACAAATATTTTCAATATTATTAAGTTCCATATTCAAATATAGCTGTGGATATATAGAACTACATTATTATAAAGCGGTAAAATTTGTTTGTTTGTATGTAAAGGGTAATCTGCGGATCTAATGTTCTAATTCATTTTTATCACTTGTAAAAAGCTACCTTAATCTGAGAGCTGTATGTATGTGCGTTTGTATCGTATAAATTGCACCCGTGCGAACGTAAACTTAAAATTGTTATAACTTTTGAAATATTAAAGCGATTTTGATGAGATAACAGTAAGTATACCTTGAAATTCTCTAACTTATTGTTTTAGTTTGTATTTTTTACTCATTAAGAAGATTACCCGGACAAAGGGGTGAACAGACATAAATGAAAATAATACTTGTTTCCGTTTTGATAGCTTGAAATATCTTAAAAGAAGGCATTTATTTTGAAATTACAGATCACAGACATACACTTAAATTTTATTTATTAGTGTTGAATTTAAAATATTTGCATAAATATCGTATTTCAAATTAAAAGTATGTTACCATTATGAAACGCGATAATTCAAAAAGAATTAAGGCCTAAAATAATATACTAGCGTTATTTTATGAACTAAAGTTCTTTCATAACTTTTATGCATTTTTAAGCGTGAGAGTAGCTATTCAAGTGTAATGGTTATACGGCGATTTAAATGCATCGCTGGCTGGCTATTTTGCAAAGCAATTAAATGTTGCCAGCTCAATGGCACTTTGAAATAAGACTTACTTCCATTCTTTTTGTGGGAAAGGTCCTTTGTCTTCTGATGGAAATAGATTTTATCGTCTACTGCTTTAAATTTAAACGATAAGAGAAAACGGTATTGTTAAATTCTTGACGATGTTTCAACTTCAGCGACAAGGTTTACAATAAGTGACCATAGTTCTTACGTTTATTCGTAAGAATACAAAAAAAAAAAATCTTAGTGTTGCCATTTGTGTTAAATATTTATTCTTCTACTAAATCAAAATATTTTTTATATGAGGTCAGTCATAAAAGCTCTAATGTGATTCGAAATCATCGTGATATAGTGTTGAATAAAATGTAAAACTACCGGTTCGGAAAGTAGATTGAGAAAAAATCGGCAAGAAACTCAGTAGTAACTCTTTTCCGCCTATTTTAATTACGGAGTATATCAGTAAAGTTCAATTAAATCAGTATATATCTTGTCTAGAAATCAATAAATGCTAAGCTCACGCTTTTTTGTCGTTGTTATAATCTTCTATTGAAAGTATTAATCAATGTTTTTTTGGCATGAGCTTTAAATTTCTTAAATCATTATAGTTTAAATTAGTTACATCATTATCATAATATTACTACATTCAAATGTACTATTCAAATAATACCAGCGCCATCTTAGTAAGCATAGTTCAGAGCAATGTAAGTTTTGTCTATAATGTGTCTACGAAATGTGAATATTACGTTGACTATAGTATCTAATTGAGCCACCCCGTAACAGTATAGCTATTATCATCTGAAGAGAGGGTGGCTGTCCCCAGTTCGCTGCCGGTTCAGTCCGCGCGCGAACTTCAAACTAAACGCATGTGTATAATGCGATCATCGCTTTACGGAGAAACTTTTGCGTGAACGACACGTTACGCTAAAATAAATGATATCTGTTTTTCTGAATAAAATACAATATTTTTAAGATGTGAAATGTTGTGACTGTAAATAGCGTCGCTCGATTGTGTTGTGAATTCGACAATGGTTTTTGAACTCGGTGTGCAGTGATTGCGGAATGAAAGGTTTGTTTATAATTAGGTAACTTTTGTCGGTTGGTTTTTTGTTGAAAAACTTAATGTAGCGTTTCGTTATTTCGATCTTTTTTTAAAAATAAAATGTAATTAAAATACTATCAAATAAATGGAATAGTTTTCTTATATATAATAGATACCTCAATTATTTTTATGATATATGTAATTCTCCAAACGTAAATAAAAAAAGTGATTCGTTTTAAAAATATAATAATGTTATAAACAATTATTTAAGTCAAATAGGTACAATGATTGCTTAGTAAAACTTTTATTTAGGCTTTTTAAATTGTTAAAGTCATAAGTTGTTCAATTTAAAAATAACATTTT
Organism: Vanessa atalanta; assembly: GCF_905147765.1. Taxonomy (NCBI): domain Eukaryota; kingdom Metazoa; phylum Arthropoda; class Insecta; order Lepidoptera; family Nymphalidae; genus Vanessa; species Vanessa atalanta. The sequence goes on along the minus strand of NC_061878.1, from coordinate 9,253,248 downwards.
AATAAAATGTCCATTTTCGGTGATTGTTCTTTAAAAGTAATGCAAAAAACACTTCTAAATGTAAATAATTTCATATATGTATATTAAAACAATTGATTATCAGTCTATCGTAAATAAATAAAATTCTTCATATCTGAATAAAATTATTTCGATGTATTTTTTGATTTAAGCACATGTAATCTATTTCTTTTTTTCGACTTATAATCGCATCATTAAAAAAAAAAAAACAAAATATTTCTGATTGGTTTGTCTCGTGGAAAATTTTCGTTTCGATTAAATTAATACAATTTTCCTGTTTTCCACGGCGCTGTTGTTGTCGTTGACACCTAACAGTTCGGATAACTTTGCCTCTCGTTAAGATTGGAACGTCTTTCCTGGTCGCGATTAAGCACACTTTGTGTACATTTTAAGTTCAATAGCTTCTTGCTCATCGATTTAATTAAAACAAACTGTTGAAATTATTTAAAAGCGTTTTAGTTAAATTATCACCGCTTAATGTTCATGTTGTTTATATCCATAGAATAAACAGTTCAGTATCTTCTCATGAATAACTCTTGACTAAGTTAATTCTTGATTATTGACGAGTTTAATAAGAAATTTCAATAATTATTATGGTCGAATTTGATCTTGACAAATACTAGTATAACGTAAATAATGCTACTTGATATCTTTTCGAATGCAAGGGTCCCTTGTTTATGTTTGTAAATCATCTCTTACTCAACGATAATTAAAACAAAACGTATGTTTCATATTTTTGCTTGTATTTTTCTTTGGAGTTATTTCATATACCAACTTTAGGAATAATTGAAATATTGTATATAAGAACAAAAATAATGATCATCGGAAAATATCGTAAGAAAACCTGTAATATCTTATGAAATCCGCAACCGTTATTGGAGTGGCTTAATTTGCCTCAGAAATATTGTCCAATGCTTAAACTGCCTAAAGTAAACGGTCAATGTTTGTGTTACTGCATGTCAATCATGAAAACAAAGACAGCAGAGATCACCAAAACGATTTGGCGACCTCTGATTTTTCACGTCAATCTTTTGTTTGAGTGGTCTATCTAATTTTAAGTGTGCAAATTTTTGTTATTGTCAGTAATAAATTAAGTTATGTTTCTAATTAGGTATCTCATTACATTTTCAATCTGCAAAGAAACAAAGCAATTTAATATAATAAATTTCTAAAGATTTCCAAAGCAACACATAAACAAAAATTAAAACTTTTTTTAAGAAAAAATTGAACAAGTTTTTTCAATATGGCGGCTATTAAGTAATTAATCTTGTTTAAATTAAAATATTAAGTAGAGAAGATTGTAACGGCAACAAAAAGTTTATGTTTTTAATAAATTTAGTGTTCGACTATGAGAGTAATGAGCCGAGATGGCCCAGAGGTTAGAACACGTGCATCTTAACCGATGATTTCGGGTTCAAACCCAGGCAAGAACCACTGAATTTTAATGTGCTTAATTTGTGTTTATAATTCATCTCGTGCTCGGCGGTAAAGGAAAACATCGTGAGGAAACCTGCATTTGTCTAATTTCAACGAAATTCTGCCACATGTGTATTCCACCAATACGCATTGGAGCCGCGTGGTGGAATACGCTCCATACCTTCTCCTCGAAGGGAGAGGAGGCCTTAGCCCAGCAGTGGCAAATTAACGGGCTGTTAATGTGAGAGTAAAGAGTTCATGAGGAATCAGTATATATTTGTTTGATGAAATTCTGCCATTTAGGTATGTGTCTACCAACACACTTTGTAGCAGTGTAGCTTAAAATTTTCTTATTCCTTAGCAAAAGAAAGTTAAAAACGTTTAATATGAATACTACTATGAAATAATACATAACGTTACAAATGACAATAATCCTTAAAAAAAAGAGATAATCTGTCCTTATTTTCATAAAATGTTCTAATTGTTATTGAGTTTTAATTAGTATTGAGTAAAGTAAGAAAGCAAAAACTCAAATACCGGTGTATTTAATTGGCCAGTTCTTCCGCCAGACAGAAGCTTCCGCCCTCCACGTTAACTAAATTAATTTTGAGTTAAGTTTACAAATATATCAAATTAGTATTTTCACTCACTCACGCACACTAAGATATCTTTTAAGCTCGAGCGACACACATACTAATGCACTCTTATAATAATTTAAAATGGAGGGGCGCGTCTTCGTGCGAGTATAGATTTATATTTAAGTAAGTCGGACGACGTACCATCAGCTTCGATAATAATTTTTATTTAAGGTATATTTAGTAGGTATTTTTTATTGTTTGAATATTTAAATAAAAACTAATAAAAAATAGTCATACTATTCAAATTGCAACAATGTATATTAGAAGTTGTATTCAATGGTGTATGACGTATACAAAAACTGAATTTGATATAAAAATGAAACAAAATATGATATGGAATTACATATATTTTTTTACGTCAACTATGTGTACACTAATAATAATTATCTCGTTGTTATATAATCTCGCTTATAAAGAGAGTAAAAATGCGTGGTTTTTTTTTTCTAACAAATTCAAAAGAGAAGAGCAATGGAGTATTTAGTATAATAGTATAAAAAAAATATATCCAGTGGCTGATCACTCTCTGATCGTGTCAAATTGTTGTTCTATAGGCCTATGCGAGAGGAGAGAGTACACCTGTATTTAGTAATTCTGCGCAGATGATTAATTGTTTTTAATTACGGGCTGACATTTGGTTAAAATTCAACAAAATTAATTTCCATCTATAATCTTTTTTGTGAGCTTAGAGATATTAATATTTTATTTTGGAAGAATTACTGTTAATTGCCTAGTATCTCGTTAGTCTAGTGGCTGGCTAATAATATCGCTGATCCTGACCGTTAGTGCAAAATACAAGAACAAGACCATTAAAAAAATTCGTTTTTTACCCAAGAAATTCGCTGTAGCAGCTTAGAGTCTGGGAATGGATAATGTTTACATTCTCGTGCCTCGAGAAGCATGTAAAGTGTTGGTCTTGAGCTGGAACTCTTTCAAAATCGACAGAATTACAGATTACCAAATTATTAGTTTGAAAAGTATTTAAACGAATTTGTATATTTCGTTAATAATAATTTGCCGGTTATTCTCTTTAGAACAGATAATCGAAATATTAAACTATTTATAACTACTTTTAGTTTTATGGTATTTCAATAACAACATTTCAATTTATATTAAAATTGTTATACTTAGCTAATATTAATAATTCTATTATTAATAAAATACCCGTTGTTAAATAGAAATTAGTTATGTAAATGTAAATCATTAAATTTTAAACAATCGTGTTATTAAATGACTTTTTGGGTGTACACAATTATTATTCATGTCACGAGCCTTGTTACGGAACGAAATATTCTCTTGTAAATTAACTATGTAGGACAACTTTTATATGAGGGTGTAAATTGGCGAATTTAAATTATACTGCGTTATACGAGTTTTTTTTAAATCTCAACTGGTATAATCGTCGGGATTGCATTCGTATCGTGGTAAATAACGAGTGACTGTACGATAGACGCGCTCTCTGATTTATTTTATGGTTCATGTTCTGTTTTATAATAAATCGTGGAAATATAGATTAATTGGTACCATAAAAATAGTGAATCTGCAAAGAGGTTTTCCGTTTTCGATAGCGATTAATTATTATTTTCAAATTAAAATTTGTCGAGTGCATTTAAGCAAATTAACGATAAAATTTATTCATTTAAGTATTTTCTAAAATTTGACGGTGTTTAAAATTACTGGCACTTAAAATAAACGTTCATGTCGCTATTTTTTTAATCGATGAGCTCAGTTCCATTTTTAAATTACGTTTTGAAGTCGGTTCAATTCAACAGCAACAGAGTCAACTCTCAGCCTGCCTCACATTTCACATTGCAGATTGTATATTTGTAACTCAATAACCTTCAAACGACGTCGTGGAACAGGATGTGGAATATTTCTTTGCTTTTTTCACGTTTTTATTACAAGTACACAAAGCAAAGGATGTTACTTGATAGTAATACCTACTGCGAATATAATACATTGTGAACAAGGATATAGAATAGTGATATAGAGAATAGAAAATAATTTAACCATTAAAAAATACATTACATTTCATAAATATACATAAATATAATTCAAATAATTTGAAGGTCAAAAATCTATATTGATAAATAAGTCGTATTTTGTGTGAATTAACTGAAATACCTACTAATCCAATATACATAAAATTTATATTAGAATTTGCAGCTCATTTCAGAGAAGGCTTAATTCGTAAGAAGTATTTAATTCATCCCAGACAATGTGTAGAGACGTTTTTGCTTATATTATAATGAATATTATTGTTTAGTTATGGTATGAATTAATTTGCCTTCACTATTTATTGATTTGCCTTAATGTTGTCTGGCAGAGATTAACTACTAATTTTCTTACCGGATCTTCTTGAAAAACTAAATTCCAAACTGCCATTGCTACCAAGGATTATATTTAATATGTAAAATGAAAAAGTTTTAATTTTGAGAATGCCAAACTACAATAATTTCGTTCAATAATATATTTGTTAAATAGATTAAAAAATATGTTTATTATACAGGTTACGAGATACAATGCGTCATCGGCATCACATTAGCAGTTGGCCTGGCGGCTAGTTCTGGGGACAAGCGACCACAGTTCGTAGTTGAGCCGCCGTCACGAGTGTTATGGCCAGCGACACGTGGTGCATATGCGGCTTGTCGCGCAACTGGTCACCCTACACCTGACGTTCATTGGGTCACTGCAGAGGGCCAAGTGATCACGACGATACCTGGATTGAGGTACTTAATAATTTAAATAAATATAGTTTTGCAAAAATCCATATATTCTACAGCTAATAATTGCCATCCTAATTTTTATACAGAATACTATATCGCGGCGCTTTCGCAATTCTCGCAGTTCCTTTAACCAATTTCCGAACGAAAAAAAAAACGTACACGTAAAACGAAAACATCAGTAACTGGTTTATTTTATTCATAATATAAAAATCTGGATAAAAGTATTTTACCGAGACTATTTGTAATATTCGAGAATGATCTACATTTAACTTTTAATTGATACGAAGTTTTTAATTGTGTTTTTATTTATATCTGCAGAGATTTTTTTTTAATTAACGTAATATTTTTACATATAAAAAAAATTATGGATATCAATTGGTTCATTTAAAACAATATCGTAGAAATTTCGTAGAACTTCGTAGCATTTCCGTAGTAGTTCTACGATTAATATCCTGTGTACTTTAGTCATTTATTTATATATTAACTAAATAGCTTCGAAACTAAATTCCATTGTACGTTATTTTAGAGATCCCAAATATAATGTATGGTAATTTGTTTTAAACTTGGTAAGTTACGGACGTTATGTACAAATCGATCTTTGAATAAGTTTGGTATCGCAATCTATTGTATACGTAAACGATTGACTGATATTTTGATTACTTCGGTATAGTCGAGAGAAATCCTTCGAAGGATACAATCAATAAAGTGTTTAAACTTTTCACATATTTTAGTAGCAATATGGATTTATGTCAATGGACTAAAGATATAAATGGACTATAAAGCAAATTTTTTGAATATTTCTTTTTTTTTCAAAGTCATTGCGTGTTGAGTGAACTTTTTACATAGAATAATTTTTATCTATAAGTATATTGCTGTTAGTAATATTCATTTTCTTTTAAGTAAAAGGGAATATCTTTGTATATGAAGGAAGGTTACATAAATAAATTTCCTAGCATTTTACCCTAAAATTAAACTTTTCTAAAATTATATATTTTAATATATATATATAGGTATAAATACTTCACACAATAATCTAATCTAACCACAGGGACAAGGGACATAACATCTTAGATTAGAGTTACATTTAAAAAATTTAAGAGATGTTTAATAAAACTCTTAGAGTGCCAATATACATTGCTGGTGGGAACAAATTACCATCAAGTATCACGTTTGCAAGTCTGCGTTCCCTTTTTAAATTATAATATATTTTTTATTTTTTATTATTCAAGTCATTTATAAAATACTAGGTGTAGGTGTTTCCCAAAACATACAACAATATTACGATAAGTAGTATGTACATGTATAAGATGTTTTTACTGAAAAAGCAGTGTAACATAATATATAAATTCTAGCCTATTGATTGGGTCTTTATTAATATCTTAAAGATAAATAGATTTGTTTTTGTTTGTTTGAACGTTCTAATCTCAGGGCCTATCAGAATTAATAACAGAATTTTCGTTTATATAGTTTACTTCAGAAACATTGTAGGTAAAAATAACAGAAGATCCATTACACTTTTAATTATTTCCTTCATAGACCGACGACCATTATAGCTTATAGCATATGACGACCTCCGTGGTCGAGTAGTGTGTACACCGGTTTTCATGGGTACGCCACTCCGAGGTCCCGGGTTCGATTCCCGGCCGAGTCGATGTAGAAAAAGTTCATTAGTTTTCTATGTTGTCTTGGGTCTGGGTGTTTGTGGTATCGTCGTTACTTCTGATTTCCATAACACAAGTGCTTTAGCTACTTACATTGGGATCAGAGTAATGTATGTGATGTTGTCCAATATTTATTTATATACCACAAGCATGGAACCACCATTTCACCCCTATAAAAACATTGATTGATTTCATATACAAACTTCCATCCTTCTTTTCACACCCTTGAGGTATAATTTCCTTAATAAAAACCTATGTCCTTCCCCGGAACTCAAACTATCTCCATACTAAATTTCATCTAAACCGGTTCAGTGGTTTAAGCGCGAAGAGATGCAGACAGATTTATAATATTTTGGATTATTTTCTACAGGAATTTTCTATATACAAACAATGTTTATATGGACGATTTGCTTCCAGAAACTTTTATTCGAAGTTCCAATATAAAATGGATAAGGTTTAGTTACTTATCGTTTCATATTTAAGTTTTGCTTTGTTGTGGCCGCAGTTGTTCGTACTCGTACCTATAGAGAATTTAAAACTTGCTTTACGTGTACACCAGAGTTAGTTGAATATTCTGAATATTGATTACACATGACGTAACATAGATAAACCTTTTACATTATTATCATCGTTTGAACAATTATCCATATTATATTGCTTTAGTACGATTACGACTACTATACTACGATAAGGTATTTTAATAAAAAAAACACTTTTTTTAAATTATTAATTCTACATGCATTTTCGTTTTAGGCAACCCTCGTTGATTATAATAGGATACTTCGCTTGACAAAAACAGTAATTAACAATATAATAAAACATTATTTTATATAATTTTATGTTTATTATAATGATGTAAAACATTGAATAAGATAATTAAGCAAATAAAAATAACGAAAACATATTTGGTAAAGTTTTCTTCTGTTATTTTATATCATCGAATCGAATTTAAATAAACTGTTGAGTAATACTGCTGTATTTTTTATCAGTAAATATTATATTATACAATAATTAAACATTAATATCAGAAAATAAGCTCTCGCAGTGAGAAGTTAAAGAAGATTAAATTTTTTTTTTTCATATTATCCGAAGTAAATCCGAGTCAATTAAATACTTTTGCTGCTATATGGGATATCTCATCGCAAACTTTAAGCAAACTATTCCCAGTCCCGAATGATATGTGGCATAACTAATTCGACTTTCCCGGTCGCCGCTAATAAATTGGCTGGGTTTCCGATCAGATTCTACGACGACGTGTTTCCATTGTGCACGGAAGTAACGTACGTGATTTTATTGAAGAATTATGTCTGAATTCAGATGTATTTCATATTTAGTCTTTTTACCTAACACCTGTCTTATCCCTCCTCACACGCAGAGAAAGCCACAGTTGGACATTGATGTTCACTAATGAGAAATATAATATAATAATATAAAATATTATTGAGCGAATTTAGTGACTCAACAGTCAATTGTCATAATTAACGAGTTGATACAGCATCCATTAACATGAAGGTTACATTATGATTTTACAACTAATTAAAACCTTCTTCATTGAACATGAAGTAATTTTTTTTTTCATATATGGCTGGCAACTACTTAAATAGTACTGTAAGAATTATTAACCTTTATAAATTATTCCTTACATAGACCATGCGCTACCTTTGGAGCTAAGAAGTTATGTCCCTCGTGTCTGCAATGAGTGATGCTTGCCTTGACTATGTCAATATTTATTATTTAAAAAAAAATGTACATAATTTATTTAAGACAGATAAATATTATGGCCATCTAGTAGTGTATACTTATTTCGGAAGAAAATAACGATGGTGAGAACTCCAAGCTTTCAAAAAGGAGATAATTTTTCCCGAAAATAAAAACCACGAGGATAGGAAACTTTAGCCCAACTGTGGGCCATTTGTGGACTGATGTGAATTAAAATGGTGCTTGCCTTTAGATTTAAATTGACGTTTCATAATTAGCGAAACTATAATTCATTTTAATGGATCTTTCTTTAAACTCTGAAAGTAGGGAATAATATTTTTACATTTTCCTCTTTCAAATGTAACAGCTTACTTTGTAATAAAACTGTAGAGTGGGTATGAAATAAACGATTATAGTGACAGTTGACTTACGGCACGTGTTCCAAGACAAATGACCGAGGCACGTGCTCAACGTTTTTCTTCACCTGACAGTTTATGGAATTGAAAATGTGTCCATGTCACCACTTCGCTAAAAAAAAAACGGGAATAAACCTGGCTGGATATATTTTAAATGAAAATAAAATCTTGTCTATGAAGATACATTTATTTTTTGGATACGTTGAATATTGTGCTTTTAATTACGATGTTTGATTTCTTATTGCATAGGTAGGCGGCCGGTCAAATGGGATACCTGATAATAAGTGGTACCACCGTCCGTAGACATTGTCGTAAGGAATTTAACCCATTCCTTACATCAATAAATTATATTCCTTGGTTCTGTAGTTACACTAGCTAACTCACATTTTTAACCACTACCAGATGAGCTTGTACAAAGTCACCACCACCAATAAAGCAAGTAAATTTATCTAAAAAAATATATATGTTAATTTTTTCAAGGCGAAATTTTTGTGTAAATATGTTGAAAGCTTAATATTTATTACAAAGAATTTTATGTTACAATAATAGTAGTCGATAAAACTAAGTTATGCTTTGTGAAGTCTATCAGCGATAGCACCATATCATTATAACAAAGGGATACAAAACAGTACAAACTGCATACAGATTATGAAAGCGAACATAGAACTAAAGTACATCACAATATGTCTCATTTTAGTGTATACGTGTTTAGTTTGAATTACTTCAAGACTGACGTAAGCTTTAGCACCGCGTTGTTGACTCTCCAAGTTGAAGTAAACTTTGGACACCTCGCCACTAAACATACATAAGGACAAGTACAGACTTAACTTTTCTCTTGAGATTTTACTCCCGGACTATGCTGTCAGAACTTTAGTCGTACTATGTAAATCAAGAAAAATAAACTATGCTTAAATTCGAACACAGACGCAGGCCATTGATCAAGTATGTATACCTAAATAATTGAGACTAACGGTAATATTTTAACAATATTCTTAAGTTTTCATTGCTTTATTTTACGACTTAATGGAGGGAAGGGCTAATTAAGAAGTACCACTTAAAGATCGTTCCAAGACTTTTAACGACGGTTTGGTAACTTTGTAATCAATACCATTCTAACGAGAACGATCGTTACTGGTCCAAGGACTGTCTTGTATCAATGTTCGAACCAAAGTTTTGATGTTCGTCGTCAATAAAATTGTCCTCCGCCTTAATTAATGTATATAAATTATTTTGATTCTTTGTATTTTATTTACTACAACGATTTAATTAAATATTTTTTTAAAGAAAGTGAATCAAGAATAATCACTTCAGACTTACAATTTTAATGATCAGTACAACTATTGGCTTTAAGGATATGACGCCTTAGTTTCCAAGGTTTGTGGTGCATTATTGGTATTATAACAAATGTCTAATATGTCTATACTATACTAGACTATACCAATGATCAAGTGAGTATTGGCGCCCACTTGATTAGTTGGCCCATTAGCCAGCCCACCAAACCCAAAGGACAAAAGAAAAAAATAAACATATAATATATATCGATTCGCAGTAATATACTGAATACTTTTTTAAAAATATTTATTTGTATTAAAAAATTAGTGGAATTTATTGACGGATAGAATATGACTATGAAAATCTATTGATTTATGGATCAATATAGGTTATATTTTTAAAGAATATTAACATGATATTCTCATTCACAGACATGTACTTAGCGATGGTCGGTTGGTGGTGGGAGCGAGACGGTCGCTGGTCGACGCGGGGGGAGGTGGCAACAGTGCTATACTACGCTGCAAAGCTTCAAATCGTGCAGGTGTTACGTTGTCAAGACCGATGCTCCTTCAACCAGGTATTTGGATTGAATTATTTTTATTATACATATAACACGCCGATTTTTTTTTTAAATAGATAAATTGAAATAGGCGAGCGAAGGTGACACTTATAAGGTATTTAGGGCATAGATACTGACACTCAAAGTGTAAAACATTTCTTACATCGCCAATCGTCGCCAACTAAGGGATCTACCTTTTTTGTCCATTGTGCCTGGATCTATAATGACTGACTCTACGTTCAAACAGCAACCAGTATTAGTCGAATAAAGTATAATGGTGAGTGATACCTATCGAGAAGGGATCTCTGGAGGACGACCTTAAAATTATATTTATGTATTTTCATCGTGATATATATAATTCAGACGCCTGTGTGCGTGTCTAAATGGCTTGATTGATTTGAGTTTTAGTTTAGTGTGCGTCATATATAAAGTAACAGATAGTATCTCTTTTGTTATACAAGATGCTGACTGTACTTAGATCACCTGCATGGTTATATACTTTAACCCATTAGGTGACATTCAGTTTTTTTCTTAGATTTCTCATACGAAACCTCCTAATCTTCACATGCAGTATTTTCCTTCACCACCGATCACAAGTTTAGTTATAAAACCAAATGAAGCACATTAAAATTATACGGTTTCACCCGAATTTGTATCCGTACTTCGGTTAAGATGCACAGGTTTAAGCAACTGTGCTATCTCGGTTCAAAAATTTAAAAAAAAACATCACCAAAGTTACATGTAAATGAATTTTAAAAACTAGCTTAAATTGTTTCATCATTATACTTTTCTTAAGTTTAAAATTTAACCAGAATTAACTAGTTAACTTCATTTATGTTGTTAATCCAGTTTCTGTCATCCTATTATCTAGACCGGGCCGCCCGGAGTAATCATGTTAAAAGACTATCTTATTTCTGGAATGTTCTACATTGAGCTGTAAATTAATTATGTTATACGATGCAGTTATAAATCATCTATCTATTTTCTTTTTAGGTGCTCTTAGTTACTTTATTTACGTACTATTTTATTAGTTAAGTTATAAATGTAATTGCTATAATCACTCGATGGAATATTTTTTTTATTATATCTTAAGTAATTTCAGCTAAAGCGACCATTTACAAGAGAGACTAGTCGTTTACACAGTGATATTGTAAAGCAAAAGTTTGTGCGTAAACATAAGTTCTATCTGGTCCTTGTAATTCAATGTGATAACAAATCTCACATTAGTGGAAAGAGTTCAGGCGTTGCTTTTACGTGCTGTTTGATAAATGGGAGTGGAAACTAACAACTTCCACACTGCGAGTTGCTACTGAGTAATTCCCGATATAAAGTTATTCGGGATCATCGATCTTGGGTTCTTTAGCCATAGCCGGTTAAATTGAATTTGAGATTTTGAGTTATTTTAATTTTCTTTTAAGTTTGCTCAAAATTCTTGACTAACGAGGTAGACAATTTTTTATCACATATATTACTTTATGAAAAAATAATAATACGTGATTACTTTTGATATATTATTATGACGTAGTAGCGTTCGTATATACTTTTTGCAATATGATATGAAAACTAAGAGTTAAATAATGAAAATATGAATTACTGCGATTTCAAAATTATGTTAATTAAATTTTGAAAACATTTGATCGAATATAAAGACCCTTCGTATATTGGGTATATGTAAATGTTTAGTTTTACGCTTGAAATACAATGATAATAACCGCACCGTAAACAACAGATTGTATAATAAACAGATGTACTGGGAAGAGGGCAAAACAAATTACAACTTTGAGTCGAGTTGAACCAATTAACTTTCCGTTACAGCGAGGGAAATATGAAATAAAATGAAAAACAGCCCACGGCCGTCCGAGTTTTTACACTGGAAAACTTTTAATTAAGGGATTAAAAATGACATTAGAGCGAGTTTGGAACACGGTAAGTTTCCTTTTGTTCGTCGGATGTTTTCAAGAAAAATTCTACAGCGGTAACAATATTACCTAAACGTTGAGCTCCGAGGCTCTATTTCCAGTTTATCTTATTAAAACTTGCCTCTCCGAAAACTATTACACGTAAATCGAGTATTATAACGTTGCTGTACTATTAGATACTCAATTTTGTTCGACCACGGCTGACGAGAGATAGAATTAAAAATGACTTGAGCCATTTTCATTATATTTTACTTTGCAAGTTATCTGTGCGTTAGTTTTATATAATCGATCGAACTTGATATCAGAAATTTGAGTAGTTCTATTTCGTATCGCAAGTGAGTAAAATCTTCAATCAAATCAAATTCCTTCATTTAATTTAAAAGCTTACTTATCGAAGAAATAATAAGAAAGAAATTTACCTAACCTGAGAAGAACCAGCAAAATGAAACTCAGTGGGTTTTTTTTCACATTTGTGATTGTTTATATGTAATCAATATCACTAAGAAATAGCAAGGAGACGATCGTTTCATTCCTTAGGTGTTAAACTATTAACAATAAACTCACTAATTGTATTAACCTTATATAAGATTTTAAATTAACATGGTTATTTTTATTACTAACAGTATTTAAAAAAATATCTACGAATGTCTTGTTCACGAGACTGTCTCGTGAACAAGACATTCGTAGATAATGTCGAAATATCGAGTTCCACCAAATAATAATAAAAAACCTGGTAAATATCCCATTTTAAATACTGTTTGTATTAACCTTTTACACAAAAGTATCTTTTTTCCTTTAAATATTGTAGTAACAGTGATTTTTAAGGAAAGATGAATATTTTTTTCAAAATTAGAATCAAATAATATATTTTCTCTTCACTATAAGCCATGTTTACAAAAGAGCTAAACAAAAATACAGAAGCAACAAACAATTTATGCGAATATTAAAATACAAGAGCGATGGCAAGGCAAGACATCGTTAGCATTCCCTTGTTGACATGTGCCGCAACGTTCAAGAAAAATAAACGATTTTGAAAAATACAAGTACACTAATCAACTTGATAAATATTCGAACATTGTAACTTTTTTCTGTCCGCGGTTTTGCTTACGTTTGTGGGCAAGGAGGTTGTTAGGTTACCTTTATTATTTTTGTACGCCTACGTACGGACTACCGTACGTATTAACGTATGCATCTTGAAATGATTAGTTGAACACTTACGACGTCACTGCGTAAAGAACAAAATTATTTTTGCATTTTTAATATTAGTTAGGGTGTGTTATAATAATTAAACTAAGTTCAAAAACTAAACCCGACAATTAAATATTCTCATCTGAAATCGTTATGTAAAAACTGTTTAATACTTATAGTATTATGTAAACATTTTATACGTAATATATTTAATTGTATTGAATACATACTCATAGTGATGTGGCGATGATAGCAGTGGTCACATATCACTCTGCCTAAAATCATATTCGCTTTCTACGAAATTAATTATAACACGCTTAATGCAACTTTTAATTAGAAGACAATGAAAAAGAATCAATTAACAAACAGCGGAGAAAGAAAATATCTTTTATTATGAAAACAAAATAAAAGAATCACAACAAGGTAATTTAATTATAGTATACATATACCTTTATCGGAAATGGAGGAACGAAGTTTATTGTTTACGTTTTAAATAGGTTTTTTTTTTATTTTCTTTTTATTCAAACATTTAGTACACGTTAAGTCTTACAAATACATTCAAAGCTACTATTATATTAATACATCGACGTCGAGGATAATCCTTGCGCGGTAGAGGCACCATTTTAGTGTTTTGGCGGGAAATACGTAGTGGTTATATAGTCTATGGACTGTCACGGGAATTTGTGTAATGCGTAATAAACAATATGGCGGAATGCTGGATCGAAGTGAATCCTTGAAAAAGTGAATATTAAATAATGTTGTTAAGTGGAGTTATATCGGTGTCACGAATTCATTACTCGATTGTTTGATTTATGTTAATACTAGTAATTGTGAAGTAATAATTGTAAATTGAATAAGCAATGTGAAACTTCGATTAAATTGTACGAATTTGCAGTTAATACTTTGAGATTACATTAAACCTGATGACTCTCACAAGACCTATAGCCACGTATGATGATGTCGAGGATATATATACATTTTTTTTCCTTTGTGAGTCAATCACGTGATAACTTCTGAACGTATCGGTGTGTCTATACTCATAACGTTCAGAAGTTATTACGATTCCGCGTCGATTGGTCCTACGACCAATTGACGGAATCGTCCGTAGATTGGCTTGCAAGATCCTCGCTGAATCCCACGCCGCTGCAGATTTTAATGGGTGGTTAATCACTTTCTATCAGTTGAGACTCCTGGTCGTTCGCCACCTATGCTATAGAAAATCCTTACTTATTTTTTTATTTGATGCCCAACGAGGTGATTGTTGATGTTCAGTAATAAGATAAAATATAAAACGCCAAAATGTATTAAAGTAGAATGTAAAAAAGGCACGGGCATCTGTGAGCCCGTGGATGTTGTTAACTTATAATAATAAAAATAAAAAATAACTTTCATGGTGATAATAAAGAAGAATGGGATATATGTGGAGAACAAAAGCAGAGAAATGAACTAGCACAATTACGAACTAGTAAAATGGTACTCAAGGATAATGATGGGAGGGAGGATGATCTGCTTAAGGGATGGAGAAAACAGCAGTCGTCAAAATAAGTGGAGGAAATTAGACGCCTATGCCACAATAAAACCTGAGCTGATTGCTAATAATAATACCTAATATATATTACATATAAATAAATAGAACTCTGTTCACATCAGGTTACAGGAAATAAAAGATATTTTTATGTTATTTTATTTAAATAAAGTACATAGAACAAAAATTTTCATCAGACAAAAAGGTCAGTTTCGAGGCCAATTAGTTTCAAAGAGATAAGCCATTATATATATATAAAATAAAAATATATTGTATTCTATCCATCCCGACGCCGCACGGGTAGAATATTTGTAAAACGGATATATTGAAGGTCAAATATTAATTTGTATTTATTAAGAAGAAGAAATATTTACAACATTCAAATCACAACATAATTATTATATATAACAATAGCTGATCCTGCGATCATAAATTTACCTAACGGGTATAAACTGTCACTCCCCCCTCCCATTTTACGCCCTCGAGGAGTGAAACTAAACTGTCTCCATATTCATTCATCTAAATCGGTTCAGTTGATTTAAGCGTAATGAGGTAACAGACAGAGTTATTTTCGCATTTATAATATTCATATAGATTCAGCTGACTACAATAACAAATTAATATAAAGAATATCTTCATGATATGAGATGAAAATTAAAAAGAACCAATTACATTACTACGATGAGGTATTAGGAATATTATGAAAAAATGTTTTTGTTACAATTACATTTCTCTGATGTAATTGGAAAATTTTGATTAAAGATTAAAGGACTTTGTCTCAGTCACGAAATGTAACCTTCTTGTAAGTAAGGGTTGCTTTCTTTATTGAAAATGAAAACAATTTTGTCATAAAGTCCTTTTCGCAGCCACAGTTTTTTCATAAAACTCCAATCTTGTATAAAAAAATTGGCTTTTAAGCAATTACTTAATATTACTTTAGCTTTTTATTTCGTAAAGTTTTACTAAGCTTATAACGATGGGTGTATTTTTTTAGTCATTTTATTTGAAGTCATATTTAATATAAATAATAATAAATAAATAAATATTGGACAACACCACATACATTACTCTGATCCCAATGTAAGTAGCTAAAGCACTTGTGTTATGGAAATCAGAAGTAACGACGGTACCACAGACACCCAGACCCAAGACAACATAGAAAACTAATGAACTTTTTCTACATCGACTCGGCCGGGAATCGAACCCGGGACCTCAGAGTGGCGTACCCATGAAAGCCGGTGTATGAAAACCGGCATTTGGCGACCACGGAGGTCGTCAAATGCCTTTTACCTTTATTTACTGTGTTAATTTAAGTGGTAGGTGAGCAAGCTCTTCTGGGTAGTTACCACCCACTCATTGGATGTTTTGCTGCTAAACAGCAATACTTAGGTTTGAATGGGGAGTGAGCCAGAGTAACTTAAGGCGGAAGTGACATAACATCTTAGCTTCAACACAAGGTTGGTGGCGCATTAGCGATTTTAGGAATGGTTAATTTTTTTACAGCGCCAATGTCTGTGGGCATATGTCTTACTACCAGGTGGCCTATTTGCTCGAACGCAGTCATTTTGTTGCAAATAAAAAATTAAGTATGACAGCAATGGAAGTTCACTTATTATCAAACTCCTTTCAACGGTGACTTAATATGAGTAATCTGATGAAATATATTAAGATTTAAAAAACAAGAAAGAGAGTCGTACGGCCTGGAGGCGGCTTAACGCTTTTTCCTTACGTGACGTTTTCTGCCAGTTCACTCTACCTTAAGCCGCGTTCAAGTATTTCGTTCCAAAATATAGAAAATAAAAATTACAGCACATATTCTACCCACTAGTTATTGAACAGATATAATGTTATCTTATGATGATAGATACTCAAATTATTATTTTGTGTGTGCATAATTCAAGCACTATGTTTTTGGTAACAATTCTGGCAAAAAAATTTGATTGAAATCATACAATAAAGTATATTGTTTCTTTTTTAATTACAATTCAATTTTTAGCCTTGTGTTCTTTTTTAGTCGTAATTTCAGACACAAATCTCTAAAGATTTTTTTTTTAATTTTGTTGCGAAAACTCTGACGACAGTATTTAATTGCAAAATTTCGTTTGGATTTTTTTTTAGTGTAATGCATAATCGTGAGAAATTGATAACAAAATCAATCAATTTGTCTTTTTAGATAATTTAATCAAGGTATTTACGCATTTAATGGAAAAGTTACATTATAAATATAAAAACTAACAATGTCATTTCTCAGCGCATAATAAAGCTAATACTGAAAAGGCTAGACAAACGAAGCGAGCTCTACCACAATTTTTACTGCATTTCTGATATTTAATTTTATTCAATTGCTTGTTATATTTGTAAGATTGAAGAATAACAGGATAACTAAAATATATTTTAACAAGATTGTTAATACAATTCTTGAATACTCCGTAAAGACCGTTAAGAAAAATAATTAGTTTTAAATAAAATAACAAAATATACCAGGGATAAAGGAATACGTGATGTCATGTACTTAATTTGCAATTGGTATTTATTTATCTTGTATTTGGCATTGAAGGTAATTCTTCTAAGAAAACTACTGGAGCAGTGCATTTAGTCTTATTTTTTCTTCCTCGTTTTGGAATATTTTACTTTTAGTTATGAAAAATGAGAATAAAAATGTTTAAATTAATCTAAACGATCACAATATAGGCGAATGCTCCAAGTGGGAGACAAACCCAAATCATTTGGAGCATAATCTAAAATTATCATTCTCCGCAAATAAAAATTAATCGCTTTACAATCTGAGATAAATCTTCTGGAAAATGTTTATTTACAACACTCACACACAAAAATAATAGAGTTTTATACGATAATTTTAATATTAAATAAAGTTAAAGCAAGGAAAATAAAAGAGAAAGAATAATAATTTCGGAATTTTTAAGCAATTCTGACTTTGATTATTTTTTGTCATATATTATGGCAAATATGAGGTCGTTTTTAGTATGCCACTGACTTTTTCCAAAGTTCTCATTCCTCTGCATAATATGACTAATTCTTTTTTTCCAATAAGTTCATGGCGTAATCTTAATATTTTATTTAAAGTAAATTATAATCATAGAATTAGTTACGTATTTTTTTTTTGAAATTATATAAAAATATTAACTCAGACAAATTGTGGGCCCACATGTAACTTGGTACAAACAGCAATACTTAGTATGTTGTGTTTCAGTTTGAAGGGTGAGTAAGTTAGTTTAACTACAGGCACAAGGGACATAATATCATAGTTCTCAAGGTTGGTAGTGCATTGGCGATGTAAGGAATGGTTAATATTTCTAACAGCGCCAATGTCCAAGATTGTTCGGTATAACACTCGTAAATAAATCTATACGTAACCTTTAATAAAATAAGTAACTGTAATAAAGTAGATCGGTTTATTATTAAATTATATAAATACTAAATGAAGTAAGACAGTTTTTTCTTACGTATCAAAATAATACTTATTTTCGTTCGTATTCTATGCGATCCTGTAGCCGTCGTCCATGAGAGCAAAAAAAAATATATGCTATAGTCCCATCAACGTATAATTGATAATTAATGGGAATTAATTTATGATTGATAAAAAGTGTCCAAATTTCTAGAACATGTTAAAAAAATATTACGGGGTTTCAATTCGAGACAGCTAAATTTCACTTGCAGAACATCGTGCGGAATGCATGCATGCTGCATGTTTTAGGTGAAAAGCATTAACAAGTTCTATCATCACGTATTGGAGCAGCGTGATGGTATAAGCTCCAAATCAAAGTAAAATAGGCTTAAGTTCAAATAGACATCTTTCGGCTGTTAGGATTTTCATATACGACTCCATTATAGTTTTATTACCAGTCTTTAATAGGTAATGCAGAATTAATATATATGTCGGAGGAGCAGGATGCCGAACAGTTGAGTTCGGGGATTGATCCGACATTTGTGAGACTATGTGGGTGTGCAATGGAGATATTCACAAAATAAAACGTATTTAATATCATCTAATCACTGTATTAATTGATTCAATAATCGTACACCACAATAATATCAAAGGATTACAATAATTCATCTCGATTAAGAGCAAATGGGTTTGCAAGCAACCATCGCATTCGAATCGCCTGTCAAAACATAACGACTCGCGTTGCCATGACACTTACAACTCCATTCGAGTGACCCGCTCTTAAAAGTAAATCAGCCATCAAACATTATTGCCAACTACGCGATTCATTAATTATCCAAATCAACAACCAAAGTAACCACGCTCCGATATATACATATTTGTTATTTATTCGGATGTATGGCGAATTACCGTCTTGTCTATCATTTTGTCTTAGTGGAAGACAGCGTGCTCTCACATTTGGTTCGTCAGCTGACTCCCGCGAAGATTGGAGGGTCTGTGGTGCTTCGGTGTGAAGTATCGCCACAATTTGGTCTGGCTGACATCACGTGGTTACAGGATGGTCTGCCCTTGTCATCAGGGTATATGGGAGCAGGTAACTCTATAAATCCCATATTTACGTTTTTTTTTTTATTGCCTTTTCTCTATCTAAGATTTGTTTTGTATAAGTGCAATTAATTCTTATTTCGTGTTATAAATTAGATTATAGATTTAGATAAATTTTATAATATGAATTTCTTACTAGCATGCTCATTGAATTTCATAATATCTTCAGTTAGTTTATGACAACATCAAGTGTAAACTGTCGGCAATTGTTTTAGAAACACGTTGGGTGTCCGGAGCCGGCGGCTTGTTACTTGGCTCAGATTTGACACAGGCCGATATACAAGCGGAATATTCGTGTTTGGCGCTCGACACGCCCAGTCCGCCGTTGAAGTTAACAACAGATGGTAACTCCAATAGTTTACTACATTCTGTTCAGCTCAAGACGTAGTTCTATACATTATAAATCCATCAGTGGTTTGAATAGAAAACAAAAAGGATATATTATGATTATACTTCCATATAAACGTACTACTAATTTGTATTGCCATATTACTTTAAAGAATTATTTCTTTGCGACAGGAGTCATTTAATACTTTGTAAAATGTTTATAATCTTAATAAGCGTCCCCTTAAACCTCATATAAAATCTGAATGACTTAGCCTTAAATAGATGCATATCGATGTCGGCATTTTACGTAATCATTATTAAGCTTATGGTTAGGATTTAAAAATATTGAATAAATCGAAACAAATATCATCTTCGTACTATTTAATAATAATAATTAATGGATGTGATCTATTGATTTGAACAAGTACATTGAAATACAACATGAAAGTGTAACAGCAGCTGTGTTTCAAGAAAAAATAGTAGTCAATAGTTGTATAGTCTGAATTTTTTTTTAGTTTCTATATAGGAATGCTTTTGAATGAGTTTTAAAATCACACTCTCATAGATCAAGAAATCGCGGTATGCTTTTTATCACAAACAAATAGACGAAGTTGGACTTATAAGCTAATTAAGTAATCGAAAGATGCTTGTTATTGTAAATATACTTTATATGACATTAATAGTGATAATGTAATATCATTTAAATGCATTTAGTCCAACTTGTTATTCGGATTATTTTTCGATGCACTGTTTAATATTATTAAATGTTAAACGCGTTAAAGCTGTCAACCGAAATTATTCTCCTGCCATTAATTTCATTATTTGCATACTTAACATTTTGATATTCAGTTTCATGATAAATAGTCAGCACAGCAACAACTGTATTCAACAAAATGGTTTATGTTTAATAAATATTATGGATATATATTTATAGCATACATATTTGATCTTATTCATGTTTGTACAGATAGCAGTTGGTTAGAAAATATTGAAGTTAATTCAATCGAAGCTCGCACAGGGGACACAGTTTTACTACCGTGTATATTAAGACATATCAACAAGCATACTATTACGTAAGTATAAGTAATTATTAAAGTTAGTCAAACTTTAATTAAAAAAACTAGTATCTGTTATATTAAAAGGGACGATTTATTATAAGATTTGTCATAAACTACAGTCATAATATTAAGTATTAATGTCCAAATTTCTCACGGAAATTATCGTCAGTTGGCAGCGACAGGAAGCAAATGGTGTATGGGTGTCTGCGGGCGAAGGGGTTGTGCGCGGAGGAACACTCGTATTGCCGAGCGTACGTACGCACCACGCGGTACGTTACGCTTGCTCACAGGGGACGGAGACGTCCCCACGTGTGATTGTACGACTAGTAGTGTATGAACCCTTGACGGTTATTGTTACACCTAATCCTATGGTAAGTGATATTATTTTGGGGGTTTCCATTCTCTTTTTATTACTCGTATAGCTTTCAATGGCGAAAGGCTTTTATAATGTTTGAAATTAATGTAACATTTATTAAATAAATCTTATCCAATTGATACCTTTATTTTATTATAAATAGCGTACGTCATTCTTTGAGCATATTTCAAATAGAAGGTTAACGTTTTAGATTTTAGGCACCGGAGCAACCGGTCATTTCAACTGCTCAATTCAAGGAGGCCGAGGGGGTGGGGTCACGATAAGCTGGCAGCATGAAGGCCGGCCGTTACATTCGCCTCAGCCAAAATTGGCTATTGGTCCAGTTCGACCACATCACGTTGGACTTTATCAGTGCACGGCTTACGATCATTCCGACTCTGCCGTAGCTGGTGCCGAACTTGTTATAGCTGGTAATATTTTTGATATATTGCATGCCTCTGAATTGTTTTTTCAAATGTTTAAATAGTTCAAATTTATACGATGTCTTATGCAACTATTTCACCTTACTAACAAAAATTAAAAATGAATGGCATTCTTAGTTAAGAATACTATTATTTTAGTATAATTATTTAAAGTATTCTTATAAAACATAAAAATAAATTGAAATAAAATGATACAATCGAATAAAACACCGTTAATTAGTTTTACACAATGTGAATCCTGTACCTGCGTTTTAGACAGACCGCCTAGACTGGTATCGACGTTCAGTGAAGCGATAACGAGAATCGGACAAACTATTGCGTTTAGATGTGCAGCTACTGGAATACCTTCTCCAAGGATTTTGTGGACTTTGGACGATAGACCTTTGCCATCCGCCCCTGAAAAGTAAGTAAAATAGTATTACAGTAGCGAATTGTTAAAACTTGTTGTTGTTTTATTTTAACCTCTTTTGTTCAAAGATATAGTGTAAATACTAGAGCGGATACGTTAAACGGAGGCGAAGAAGGGACCATTGTATCGACTTTAAGTATAACAATAAGAAGCGCTGATGAAGGTGGAAGATATGGTTGTAACGCAACTAATTCAGGCGGCTCCCAGGCACATCATGCAAGATTAAATGTTTTTGGTAATAATTATTACCTTTTTACTTTCAAATTATTTAAGTCCGTAATAGAATTCATATTAAGTATAATTTTAGGTGCACCAAATATAAGATATTTGCCTCCAATACACGTCAAAACAGATACAGATGTGTCCTTATATTGTCCATATTCTGGGTATCCTATTAAGTGAGTAAATTTTTCACATTTCATTGGTACGTTATGATATTTTGGCTGTTATTACCTTTTATTTTTAATTATTAGAGAAGTTATCTGGCGTAGAGAAGACGGTTCTTTAGTTGAAACACCCATAGAAACGAATGAAGAACGGGGTATATTACGATTAACTACAGTCAGAAGTTCTATAGCAGGAAGTTATACATGTGAAGTTAGAGCAGAAAGCGGAGAACTGGCACGAAGAACTGTTAGAATAGATGTTCATAGTAAGAGAAATTTTCTTTGTATTTTCATTTCAACCGTACGTTTGTAACTCCAAATTTAAATTTTTGAAGATATGAGATCATTTAGTCCAAAATATTTCTTTTATTGACAGAACCGCCAAAAATAGCACCATTTCAGTTTCCTGAAGAACTAGAAGTGGGTGGAAGTACACAAGCTACATGTAGCTTGATTTCAGGAGACAAGCCCATACAATTTTCATGGCTTAAGGATAATTTGCCAATCCCATCAACTTTAAAGGTAACAAGAACAGGATACCCCCTACTTTGGTTTGAAGTTCAACAGCGTTATAAATTTGTAAATTGTTCGTATAATATCAGGTAGAACAGAAGAATATGGACTTCTTCACAATATTGGTTATTCAAGATTTGAATTCCATGCATAGTGGAGAGTATTCGTGTAAAGCAACCAATGATTTTGGAACCGTGACTCACAGCGCATCGCTTATAGTTAAAGGTATTTATTTTGAGAAAACACCAACAGATTACTTGTCATGTCGTTATATTGCTTCAAGAAAACGGTTTATATAATTAAGCTGAATGGCATAATAAATAAAGCAGTTTTTCCGCATAGAACCTCCAACATGGGTGTGGCGCCCTCAGAACACATCGGTGTCCGCTGGCGCAGCTGTTTTGTTGCCGTGTTCGGCTAAAGGACAGCCGATGCCGAGAATATCTTGGGAATTTTCTTCTGGTAATTTTTGTTTTTTTACTGTTTTACTAAGTTTCTTATATTTAAAACCTGATTTATTTTATCACTTATAAAAAGTATTAGCGTATAGGTACATAAGTATATATAACGAATTATGATAACATGTTTTCTATAGAATTATGCATCTATGGAAAATATTTTTTGATAAATTGTGAAGAACATGAATTTATTATTTCCAACAGAAGGGGAAAATTGGCGACATATTCTTTGGGGACAATCAGAATCTAGTGATGCGAGTGAAGGTTCGATACTGTCTGACGGTACCGTTTGGTTGCGGGTCGCGACGCCGGAACATGAGGGGTGGTACCGATGTACGGCTCGTGTGCAGCATTCTTTCCTGCACCATTCTTTTTATTTAGATATAAGAGGTAAATTACTTTAAAATTTTATTCGTTGAACGTTTTATCTGTTCCATAATATCTGGTTAAGATATCAGTAGCGATAGTGTATCACATTTACACATGTTTATTTATTTTTTCTTTAGAACCTCCGAAACTCTCTAGAGGAGGAGGTTCGGGTGAGACTAGGTGGGTGGTAAGAGGATCCACGGCACGATTAACTTGTACCGTCCGAGGAGAACCAGAAATACACATACATTGGACACATGACTCGAGACCTCTGGCGTTGCAGTATGTTTTTATTTTTTTATATTAAAAAAAAATTGATAATAATGTTTTTTTTTATAGCCTTTTTTTAACAAAATACAAAATTAAACATATATGTACCATATATACAAAACAATCGACATTCCGTTCAGCTTATTGAAAGTTGATAACGCTTAGCGATGTTTTTTAAAATAAATAAATCAGCAGAATTATATTATGTATCATAAAGTCACAAGTATATAATAATGACCATGTTCTTTGACACACTGCCGCCACGGCAGCCACTCGCAAAGACCTTCCAGTTTTAAATCTCACACTATCATCGTCCAATGACACGATAGGATTCTTATGCCCTACATGCCATACATGGTTTCCGAGGGACGAGAGTGTCATCATTTAAATTCTGCTGACTGCATCTGAGAATTTCTTAATAGAAAACACAACAAATTTTATCGACTCAGGTTTTGTTTTGAGGTCGTGCATCAACTTTATACACTAGCCACTAGACCAGCGAGGTAGTTTATTATGCTTAAATATATTATTAACAATTATATTCGAATATATGTAAAACATAAACACGGCAAATTTATTAGGGTCTATTTATTAAAGTCCATGCTAGTCCGAGGCTTAATATGTCGAGGCTGTCAGGCGAATGGGAATGAACTAATTCGCTAGTAATCTGATGAATTCTGGTTTACGTGTAGTGTAAATTTGTCGCGCCATTTTATTGCTTGGGTTAACCCATCAAGCGCCTCTAAGCTTTCTGTGCATTGCGTAATTCATTGGATATTTCGCCACCATGAAATATACAGTATTGTTAAATCTCTTTATTTTAAATAACTATTCTAGTATTTAAAGATCTCTTCTAATTGATAAATACTTGTAATTTGATTGCAAAAACTTCACACTAAATACAAGAGTATTTTTAAACTTTTTACAATAACATTATTTATACTATATGACTTTTATGAACAGGTTTAATTATTTTTTCTTAAAGACGTCACAAAAATTAAATTAAAGGTTTAAACCGAGATCTATGTTTTATAGAAAGACATTATAGTATACTATGACAATGCAATATCTATGGAACTAAATAGTATTTAATCTGCTTATCGAGAATTCATGTTACTGAATCAGATCTTTTATCTGTTTGAAGCTGCTAAGCCTGAACTAATTAAAATAATTTATTCTGGAAATAATGATTTCCAAGAAATATATAAAAATACCTTTTAACTTAGAAGATTAAAAAAAATAATAATCTTCTAATTATAAATGTAGAAATATTTTATTTATAAAGCTAAATTATTACTAGAAAATTTCTATCTCTTATTTAAACGAAATTATACATTTCATTTCTTAGATCACAGTGCACGACATTTAAATAAACTTAAGACCAAATGTTTGTTTTAAAATTAATTATATTGTTAAATAAACAATCAACCTGTTTGCATGGCCAAAAAATAAATCAAAAGCGAAATGAAATAAATTAACAACGCTTAAAGTAAATAAATGTAAAAATATGAACGAAAGCTTATAAAATCGAGTCCAAAAAAAAATCAATTGTACTTATTGCCAAATCTCAAAGTTAAACGAAATATGTAATACAAGTTTTATTTATTATAATTAAACAACAATTTGTCAGATCACGTTGCATGAGTCGGACAATAGCTGAAACCACATTTCATACATACGCTTGTAAACTAAACACACGTAGACGTGCTGGAGCATCTGTCTTGATGGTTAAATTTTCACGCTTGCTTTGGCCTAATGCTAGAAGCGCAAAATATTCTCGTAGTCAACTGTAATCGTTAACTTGGCTAACATCTGTCTATTTTATCATAGTGGCTCAGGTGGCGTCGAAATGAGAGATTTAGGCAACGGGGGAATGACGTCAGAAATAACGATATCACATGCGGGTCCCGAACACGCGGGCGATTATCGTTGTATGGCCAGGAACTTGTACGGGAGTGACGAGTTACTGTTTCGACTCTTTGTCAAAGGTAAGAAATTGTATTTTTATTTGTATTTGTATTTAACTATTATTATGTAGAATTTCAACCCACTAAGATTAATCTTAAACCTTTTGATATATTCTCTAACAAGTATCAAGTTCCCTTTAGCAATTAACAGTTTTAGTCTGAAAGTTGCAATATTTTAATGAACACTAGTGTAAGCAGTATTAAGGTGGATAGAATAATGAAGACGTTCGTATCCAAAAGGAAAACCTTGAAGAGCTTAACTTATAGCAAAGCAATAAAATATACAGTAAAGCAAGTTAATTATATGTCATTCTGTACATTTTTGTTATCTGAAAATGACGCCTCTATTCTATTATGTTACATCATGTTACATGTGATATGAAAACAAAGATTTTTGGTGTAAAAATTGTAATTCCACATACAGAACGTCCAAACACACCGGAGGAAGTGCGAATATCAGAAGTATGGTCGCGTAAATCGCGCGTGACGTGGCGCGTAGCACGCGGCGCGTTTGTGTCACACTACTCTTTGCAGTACCGTCCCCTCACCCGCGATCTAACGAACGCACCGCTTAACGCGCCGCTGCCCGCTCTGCTCGATACGTGGGAATCGCCTGACGTACTTAACATAACACTTGCCAATTCGGATTTGCTTCATGTCGCGTGAGTATTTTAATGCTGTATTTTGTTTGGTTATCATTTTATAGCAAACTTAATATGTAGGTATATCTTATGTAGCAGTAGATTATACAATGATGTTTGTTGTGTTCATCGAGTATTACTTCAGCAATGTTCTAAAACTTGGGACCTATTATAACTCAATCCATATTCTTGGGACATATCAAGATCGATTTGAAGCCGATGATTTAGTGTCTCTAAGGAATACATTGAATGAAGTACGAGTTGATATATTGGATAAAGCATACTTACTATCACGAAGTGCATGATTATAATAATTCAAAAAGTTTCAAATATCCCTTTTATGAAAACAAAACATTTACAAAGTTCGGCATATACACCGATTCTACTGAGAAGAACCGTTAAGAAACTCAGAAGTTACTCGTATCCATCAAAAAAATAATTACATATGATATTGCCCAATCTAAAGTAATTTCAACATTATACAAATATATTTCTAGATTTCAGCGTGGGTTGATATCAATATAATTAATGACTAATTAATTAATTATTGATGCGGAGCTTAATGAAATATTAAGCCAAATGACAGCACTGCGTCACACACAACACAATATACGATCTGGTAAATTTAAAGCACTATGAAATATCTAAATCTTCTATAGTAATAAATGAGTTTTATTTTTTCGTAACTCTTAACGTTCTTATATAATTAACATTACAGTGTCAATCTCTATTTTTTTAGGAATAAATAATTTTACGTTATTATTTAAAAAAAATAGTCATTTTAAAGGAAAATACATTAATATTCCAATTTTATCGTTGATTTGTTTAACAAATTGCATGCAAGTATATTTAAGCTAAATTAGCAATTATATCATAAATTAGATTCAGTAATACGTCAACTGAATCCTGATTCACATTACGTAGAGCCTTGCAATGTGACAAATGTAGGTTCTATCCCAGCCTTACCATACAAGCTTAACGTTTAGACGTTAAAAATAATTATTAGTTCCTACCTTAAAAACGCAGTAGGCATTACCAGTATTTTAACAAAATACATAAGTATGCTATAATTACTATAGATAGATTGTGCCTCACACAGGTATCTTCACATATACATAGATACATAAAAATAAGTTTTAGCCCTCAACTAGCTAATATTTTTAAAATATGTTACAAAATGGGGTATCTACGAATTAACCTTTAAACGGATGTATATCTTACTGCCTTCTTAGTTCTCTTTATTTTTTTCTTAATGTGTTTTAGTGTTTAAATAATATACAGTCAGTATTATATCTTATGGCATCTTTCGCGTAATTGAAACTGTTTTTATTCTAAAAAAATGTGTTCGGTCTATTAACAAATTTCGCCACCCGACGGAGAGTTATACACTTACCTGAAGTTGCATTACATATGTTCACATAAATATGATGTACATTTTGATATAATGTAACTGACAAATAAAGTAATTTTATACATCATAAACACGAAAAGTAAAGGAAAACTTTTAACAACGAAGTTTCCGACTTCGCGAAGTCAGTACATTCTACCTGGGATAAGGTATAATTTTTCTGAAATAACAGTTCCCAATTATATTTAATTTTTCCAATTAATAAAATAATTGAGTTCTATCATTTATTTTAAGAAAACGGTTATATTTAAGGCTTATTACGGAGACGAAAATATAGAGACGAAAAGCGTGGAGATTTAATTTGTTGATTTACATACAGGATGTATTAAATTTTTTATTATAACATGTATTTTGAGCGACTACTGTGGTAAAGTCTACTTTTAATTTAATCTTGTAACATGACGATGAAAAACATTTTAAAAGAGATCAAATAAAACTAAGTATGTTTTGATTTTGATATTGGTATAACAAATATAAGTTGCTTACATTACTAAAATTTCAATTATTGTTTTTCTGAGGTACATGAGCTCACTTTTAAAGTCTAGATTTTTCTTTTATATAGTTTTTTTTTGTTCTGATAAAAACAATTAATTATTACTTTTATATAGTTTTTTTTTTATTCTAATAAAGACAATTAATTATTATTTTTTAGTATTATTTTATTTGGAAGGAAGGGAAGATTAAAAAGTAAACAATAAATAAAGATTTCATTACATTAACAGCCTGTAAATTTTCCACTGCTGGGGTTAGTCCTCCTCTCCTTCTGAGGTGAAGGTATGGAGTATATTCCACCACGTTGTTCCAATGCGGGTTGGTATAATACACATGTGGCAGAATTTTGTTGAAATTAGCCACATGCAGGTTTCCTCACGATGTTTTCATTCACCGCCGAGCACGAGATGAATTATAAACACAAATTAAGCACATGAAAACTTAGTGGTGCTTGCCTGGGTTTGAGCACGCCATTATCGGTTAAGATGCACGCGTTCTAACCACTGGGCCATCTCGGCCCTTTTCATTCAAGATTTCATTAGTTATGAAGAACTCGTGTGTTTCTTAATTTTGCGTTTAAATAAAATAACAAGGCGGAACTTTTAAAAATGTCTAAGTCAGCCTTTTTAAATATATATAATATAATATAATATAATATTATACAAAATTATGTATAATATAATAATTTTCTTATTTTTAGATGAGTTCTTGAGTTATGTTTTAGTGTCGCAAATGTTATGTTGTCTATTAAATTAGTTCCTGTGTATTCATATATCGAGTATTTTTATAATTTCTCACCTCACAAATTAGCAGCTTTACTTGGCATTCGGTTGAACTCGTTCAAAGTACTCCACTCTTGCTAATTCCGAACTGCTCCATGTCGCGTAAGTTTGTAGAGACTCATGAATGTCAAGTGCTCTTTTAATTTCGTCCCACTGCCAACTGTATACATAATGAAGGTTAACACATAATGTGTTATGAAAATAAGTTCGTACATTTGTATAGTGTTGAAATTAACGAAACGGATATCGCGGGTACAAATGTAACACAACTGACTTTTTGTTAGTAGATTAAAACTGCCGTTTGTGTGTCATTCAACGTGAAGTAGCGAGTCAGAATAAACTTTATACCGTCATCTTTAGAGGCCAAGATGGTTCAGTAATAGGTCATTATTGGTCTCTTTAATATTATAATTAATATCTGTAATTGCTCGATACAATGAAAATGAGTGACTATCACATTATGAGGTTTATTTAAACATGTATTTCGCGTATTAAAAAAATATGTTTTATGAATATTGAATACAATGTTCGATATATTGTAAAAAACCTACAATAGTCAGAACAGAAAACTTGTACTGAACTGAGTTTTTTAAGGTTTTTGTTAAAATGTACCGGAGTTTGGAGTGTAGATTTTAATGTACATTCAATTTAAACCTGTCTGATAATGAAAAATGTGCTTATATCAACTTGAAAGAAAAATATATTATTTTTTTCGCTTAGTTTCATTTGTTCTTTGATTGAATGATTAAATTTGTAACTGAAATAATGTCTCCGTAGCACTGAAGGACCAAGTAGAGCTGGTGCGTCAGTGACGGGGCTGTCTCCAGATACCCGATACGTGCTCAGATTAGCAGCATTCAATGACGTTGGAGCTTCAGCTTACACGTCCCCTTTGCATTTTACAACGCGGGAAGAAGGTAAGGCTACTGTCACCGTTAAAACTTAACTAAATAGATCTCTTAAAGAGATTAATTATTAGGACACTTAAAAATATAGTAAATATAATAGATTAAATTATGTAAAAAATATCATATATTTTTTAAGTTAACCTTGTTTTTATATAACATTTAAATAAACCTTAAATATAACAATAAAATAAATTTGGAACCAATACAAGTATTATCTTCTAATTAAATCAAAGAAACCAAATAGATTAGCATTTCATTTGGTAGTACGGTTTTGTGCAAGTGTGTTTGGGTAGCTACAAATTTACCGCGAAACAGCAATACTCATTATTGTTGTTTTCCGGTGTGAAATGTTTGAAGTATTTTGTTGTGAGTGAGCCAGTGTAACTACAGGCACAAGGGATAATATCTTAGTTCAAAACGTTGGTGTATTGACGATGTAAGAGATAATTAAAATTGACTAAAGAACCTGTTGGGGGGTAGTGACCACTTACCATTAATTCGGCGCATTTAACAGACCGCTTAGTAATTAAAAAAATGCCTTGAAAAAATAGTTAATAAGTTATCCTTTTAGTTGATTGATCTTAAGTACTAGGTTTAAATTAATTTTAAATACACAAGCGCCCGGAGGTGTTCCACGTGACATCACAGTACGAGCACTCAGAGCTCGGGAGCTTCAAGTTACTTGGCAGGTAAGACCACATAATGAAGGCAGTGCTATGTCTAGAACTAGTCTCCCGACCCGACTTCATACGGTTAAAATGCATACGAGGTTATTAGGCCGATTTCTCTCATTATGGTTGAAATTTCTTAAAAATATTTTATTCCTTATTATTTGCTCGCGTTATAAATAAGCGCATGTTCCAAATTTTAGTTTTCTAGATTCAGTTGTTTTTCCGATGCGTTGACAGAATTATTTAAATATTAATTATTTTGGTGCTCCTTTTTATTCATTTAATTAGACTGAGGATTTTTAAAAATAGAAGTTAAAAATAGGTTATAAGTTTTTTCAAAAGTAATCTCTAGAAGTTTGTAAAAATAATATTCTGTAGTGTGGGTAGTTTAGCAGAATTGCTTTTAAAATAAATAGTTTAAGAAAAGAAAACGTATTTACATTAACCTAGTTTGGAAAGAGAATTTTAAAGTAGCGTCGATTTCATTTACTTTTAGAGTAACGCTAAGGAAATGTACCATTTTTTTTTATATCGATTAAAGAAACAAGTATCCTTTTTTAGTATCGATTACGTTTTGGATTATGATTATATTTGGTATCTTAATTTTTTATCATTAGAATGTAAATGTTCACGTAGTCTTTCTATCTAAAAAGAAAGAAAGAAAGATTCCAGCCATAAAAACAAATTCCACTATATTAGCTAAAAAAAAGACAATATATTAGCTAATCTACATAATTAAAAACAGATATTTATTTTTGTAAATATTTATTTAGGAGGCTGCAACACTTGCTGTTCTATTGTTCTTAATATATAAATAAGGATATCCGCGGGCAACACTGTGTACAATATAAATTTAAAAAGAACTGAAATCCTTTACTGTTTGCGAACTGAATATAAATGTAGAATATTTTTTTAAATTCTTTATATCTCAACTTTCGTTGAAGAGTTTTTAATTTTAATTAAAATAGTTTTTGAAAGTTTGTTTAAAAAATATACAGTTTTTATCGAGATATGGCGGTGTTGGCTCTTAAGTTTCAAAGTGGCTATGCGGATTTACTTTTGAATACGACGGGTTTTCTCTTCATTTATTACAGAGTTTACGAATTTGTTTTGAAGCTAATATATTCACTAATTTCGTTGGAAATTCTTTACTGTTTACAAACTTTTTATTGGATTGATGTTATTGTAATCTATATCGATAAATAAATAATTGAACTAGTTGTCGTCCACGGCTTCGCTCGCCTTGTAGGCGTTGGTTGTCATGTGTTAGGCAAAAAACGTAACCTATGTCCTTCCTTGGTGTTCAAGTTTGCTTCATATCAAATTTCATTTGGCAGTGAAAGAGCGACAGACAGACAGACAGAATTACTTTCACATTTATAATATTAGTATAGAATTATAGATTAAAAAGAATGAAAAACAAAAGTCATAATAATTTTTATCGTAATAGATATTGTTTGTTGACATTATTTTTAAACAATGCCATTAAAAATGATTAAATTATATTTAGATTATACATATACATAAATATTTATATATATGTCTATATTATTAAATAAATATTTATACATTCGTTCGAAACGTTTAAAGATAGCATAGTATTATTTTGTTTTTCCATTTAGGCTCCACCACGGGAAACTTGGCATGGAACTCTCCTAGGTTACACAATCCGGTGGTGGGAAGCCTCTGAAGAGGGGAAGAGCACAATCGACACGGGATCAGAGAGCGGTGCAAGTGCAGATGCCACTACAACGACACTTAGAGGCTTAAAAGCAGCGACCAGATATGGTGTTACAGTGAGAACGTATAATGCAGCCGGCACTGGACCATTGTCACCGCCGCATTATCGTCATACGTTGGAATCACGTGAGTTGATATCAGTAGTTAGATTATTTAATTTTTTTATATTTTTACCATTCAAACTGTTGATTTATTGAAAATGGGTTAGATTTCTACATTTCTAATCTGCGTGGAATGGTGGCAAGAATGCTAGTATTAATTAATATTTTATTTTGGAAATGTGAGAGATTTTATACAAATATTAAAGGAGAGAGAACGTATCTTTCATATTTTGTGCGTCATATCTTTTTAATATCTAATGACCCGAAAATCTGTTCGAAATCCATCCGACCTTGAAATTGTAACAACATTAAGCTCCAAGGAGGATCATTACAAAAAGCTTGTAAAAGAATATGTGATATAGCAAATTTATAATTCACCAGAAACATGTTAATACATTAGTGGAGCATTTCGAGTTTTGTCCCGAAAAAGTTACAAAAAAACTTTTAACGGGAATGCGAAAAAACGACCCTAGGAAACAAGATTCATTTGAATATGTAAATATTAAGAACGAGTACGTACTTTAGAAGTCCAATAAAGGCGAAGTTGTACAGGCACTCATAAGTTCTGTCGTAGCTACGTGAATATATTCACGCTGCCACACCAAAGCGGCCATCGTAAATTTTCCCATCAAAATGCAAAATGGCTTAATTGAACCGTGGCCTTTCCGATCCAGGTCAAACGGATCGGAACAAATTGATAGCACTTTTATGCGATTTTATCTGACTTTTTATTGCTATTTTATTTGGGAACCAGTTGTCTAAAATTCTTGCATGACTATTATTGCTGTTTTATTATTAACGCTAGTTGTTGAAGTCCCATTTGACTGTATCTCTTCTACATACTTATAATATGATAAAAACTTAATGAACTAATTTGATTATTATCCGTGACTTTGTGTAAAAAGATAAAAGCGGTATCATACTCTAAACACTGGAACAAATATTTATGCAACACGAGAAAGAACAATTTCGTAATGTCTTAAGTCTAAAACTGCATTTAATTGAAACTGTACCTTGACACAATACTGTGAAGTTATTAAATTACATACAAATAAAAAAATACCATAAAGGAGTCAAATCATACAAAACGTTGCGTTAACGTTGGTATTTTTTTACAATTTATTTATAGATTTTCGAAACACCATCGACATATTCGCAAATTTTTAAGAAAAAGTAAGAAATAAATTAATGTACGGTGTGATACACCACTACAGGCGTTTACATTATACATTATTAAACACTGATTTATTAGTTTTATCATTATGAAAATATCTTTCAATTAACTTTACTTGAAATTAAAAAAAAACCTCTACCTAAAAAACCTGACCATACATCCATTTTAAAAATTACCTTCTAAAGTATTCAACCTTCATACACTTCGAGCTTTAGTAGTCTAAATTTAAATGGAGCTTACGAAATGTTCCATTTAATTATTATGTAATGTACAATTCTCTTCTACACTAAAAGCAGTAAGCAAGCAATGTTAGCACCGACCTTCTTAGCTCTTTTATACGGATTTTGAATAAAAGACTTGCTATGAATTTCTCATGTAAATGACCTCGTCCAAAATAATGCGTTCAAAATTAGAAATTTGCTAAAAGATTTTTCAACTCTTTTATTTATCTTTACAACAATAGCATTTTCAAAAACAATGAGCAAAAATTATTTATTATTATTTACAAATAATGTACGTTTTCTGTGTTAGTTTTATATTATTAAAATTATATTTTAATGTTAAGGAACTCATATAAGGAATGTTATATTTATGTGTATAATAATGTGTGTGTGTTCAATGAATGGTAAGCGAGACGATATGCTAGCTGTATATATTACCTTACTTATGTTTAGCAAGTTCTCTAAAGGCAATAGTTGAGGGTTTTGCCAGTGTTTTTATTCTTTGTTTTCAGTTGAATATACATATATAATATAGTGTCCTAAAGACCTGTTAAATGGTTACAATAAATGTTTACCTTTAAATTGTACAATTAAAGAAGTATTACCTAGAACATAATTATTTTTACTAGCACCAACTGGAGGTCCAGAAGATCTTTCGTGCACCTCAAGTAGTTCCACTTCACTTCGCGTATCATGGCGGCCCCCAAACCCGGACGCAAGAGGGGGACAAATAACCCACTACACATTACAATATACGAGACGAGATTCCGATCCTTTACAACCAACACAAGATGCACATTTGAGAGTACAAGTAAGTCTCATTTTCAATAATAAATGTTAAATGAGCAATTTAAGAAAATATATAAAGCGCTAAAATTTCTAAGAAAATGTATAAAGCGCTTTTTGATATTGACCGTACAACATTTAACCGTCGTAAAGTTTTATATGAGTAAAGTATAAGGTTATTAAATTATTTTATACAAAATGCTTATGGTCTTTGATGATAGGGTGAAGAAGCAACAGTATCTCGTTTAACGTCGTACGCTGAGTATGAAATTAGAGTAAGAGCTCACAACGCTGCCGGAGATGGTCCATTATCTGCACCCCAAGTTTGCAAAACAGACGAAGACGGTTCGCATCTTTCATTAAATTAAAACTTTTAGTCCATATTTAAGTAAAAGTATAACATACTATTACATTTTTTTTACATCTAATTATTTTTAGTAATGAATTCGTTTGAATTTATTACTACGACGGTAATTGATACGAATGATGTTGTAGTTCCGAGCGCTCCGGGCGGCATGAAACTGATCGCTCTCAGTGAGCGCTCGCTGAGAGCGTCCTGGCTGCCGCCTCTAGAGCCTAATGGGAGGCTGACTCATTATTCACTTTACGTTAAAGATTTATCTGGGTATGTTCCTTTTTCTTGGTCTACAATTTAGTGAGTGAATGAATATTATATTAACTTAAAATGAATTAAGAGAAAATATAAGGCCGCAGATTTATATATTTTTATAATAAATAACTTTCCTTCACTACAAAAAGATTCTGATAAATACTTACAAATTTATTCATATATTATGAATAAATCTAAAACTGTTTATTTTTTACAATAGTATTATAATTAAATTAAAATGAATTTGCAAAGAAAAACATCGCGCTTGTTCAATACCATGTTTTGAGTACGATTCTGATATCAGCCTTTCGTAATTCGTATGAAAAATAAAAATAAGAACATTATGGTAGACATATTAAACAGAGTAATTATTTATTCGATTCTTTTTCCGATATAATATCAGGAATGTTCTTGTGGCTGAATGTTGAAGGCTTTTATGATTCCATTAACATCTCACGTCAACATTGGTCTCTTATTTACATAGTAATATTAAAATTAAGATTAAGAGTTTTGTTCATATACTGTAGTAATTAAAATAACCTTATTAAAGTGACCTATTTAAATCTTCAGTGTAAGGAAATAATTAAAATCAACTAAGCTTGTTTACAATGCACTTCCAGTTCAAACAATACCTTATTCATGAGTCCCGTCATTTTGTTGTCATAATCTTTGAATGAAATAAATGTTAGAGGAACTCTTCCTATGACTTTCATATTTTTCTTAGTTTATTGAACCTTTACTCAACTGGTTATAAATACTTGAATTACTTTAAATAAAATGTAATGTAAAATACTGTTTTATATTTTGTCCAACGTTAAATCTCATCTTACAGTATAAGTGCAAAAGTGAAACTGTTTATTTTTGTATTTGTCTGTTATAATACAATACAATAAAATTTTCAAACACTGTCAGGTACTGAAAGGGATTAAAGATACTAATAGCTGCGACTTAAAAGAAGCAAGCAAAGCCGTGGACGGATGCTACTTAATAATCAAATAAAAAAGTCTAAATCAGGATATATAAGTCGAATTTTTCTAGGTCTCAAGAAGCGAATATTACTCGAGTCAACGCCTGCACTGATGGGGAAGGTACGGTTGAATGCATGAAGCCATTACGTGGTCTTCGAGCAGGGAGAACTTATGAGGCTTGGGTTCGAGCTGCTACTGTTATTGGAGAGGGACCGCCGTCCTCCGTTATAGCTTGTCAGACAAGTGCACTTGGTGAGTTAAAGATAAATATTCGACAATATTCTTGTATTTTTTCATTTTGCTGTTTGATATCGTGATCGATTATATGGTTTCGATTTTTGGACATACAAGGAAAATTATATAAAACATCAAAATACATTTAAGCTTAAGGGCGATTGTTGAATAGATTTGAATGTTAAGTTAAGATTGTTTGGCCGCCATTAAAAATTTGTATTCATTCGGGTGGGTGTTTCCAGTATAAAGTTTAGTTACAAGATTCGATCCACAAATAATAACAAGATGTAATTTTCTTATTTCCCACAAGTCTTTATATTCATTTAGTTTTAATCTTTACCAGCACCGGCTCGTATTTCCTCATTCGGCGGCGTCGCAGTAGGTGCCGCTGGTGGGTCATTATCACTCCGATGTGTTGTCGGAGGTGTTCCCCCACCAGCTAAGCGTTGGCTTCGAGGTGGAAGTCCTTTACATCCTCGAGCACCTTTCCATTTGGATGGAGATGCTCTTTTAATACGAAGTTAGTTTTGTTATGTTTTAATTTAATTATATATTTTGAAATCATATTTTAAATAAAAGTTTTGACTATATCTTTTGTTCATAGATTTAGAATTGTCACATGCTGATAATTACACTTGTGTGGCTGAAAATCCACATGGTTCAGATTCTGTAACATGGCGAGTTTATGTACTGCGACCACCGACACCTCCTGGGTTAGCTCTATTAGAAGCAAGGTCGAGAGAACTGGAATTAGAACTTCGACCTGCTCCTAGAGCTCAAGGTCACGCACTACCAAAAGCGTATACTTTACATTGGAGGCTTGCTGCACCAGAGGTGAGATTTGCTTTTTAGGATAAAAAATAGTTTCAAGGATTATGATAAAAAATATAATGCAAGAAATATTTTAAGGGCGAATGGCGAATACAATCAGCAAGCCCAGGTCCAGTAACTCTAACAGGACTCCGCTGTGGTTCAGCATATAGAGCTTATGGTTCAGCTGGCGGTGCTCCAGGTGCTGAAATATCTATCAGAACGTCTGGGGGTCCACCCACAGCACCACCAGATACACGATGGATAAGAGCAAATGCCACACATGCAAGATTCGATACAAGCATGTGGTCTGATGGTAGTTGTGGGCCCGTGGCTTTGAAATTAGAATGGGCTGGCTCTGGGGTCGCTGGTGCAAGAGATGTGCCGGTTGGAGGGGAGGTTATTTTAGGTGGTAAGTGCTTTAATATTATTTAAAAAATCATCTACTGAAACTTTATTTATTGTACTTTTTTTTATTATTTATCATTTCTTATTAATTAACAAATCGTTTAAAATATTAAGTAAAGATAAGCGTAATAATTTATACATACATATATTATTACCTTATAAGACAATCGTGTAATTTTTTTAAGAACCTTCGAATAAAGCTGAGACGTCGAATTACGTATAGTCCTTTACGGTATTGCTTCAGAAAGCACGTTCAAAACTCAGATCAAACGATCATTGCAAGGTTATACTCAAAATAATATTCATAATCTTTACAATGTTTTTACTCTCATTTCTAGGTCAAGGTAGCTAGGTAAGCTAGGTCTAGGTAGGCTTCTTATAATGTATGTTATTTTTACACAGGTCTAAACCCAGGTTCGAGATATCGTGTAGCGGCGCGAGCATCTAACGAGGCTGGTTGGACTCGCGAGGTGTACGAGTTTACAACGACGCCCGCTGAGGGAAGTTACGCAGAGGAAGTTGACGCTCCCTTTCCCGCAACTGCCGGAGAACTAGCGCTGCTATTAGCTTTGTGTGCAGCGCTATCTCTTGCTGCATTGACAATATTGGCTATACTGTTGAGGCGGAAAAGGTAAGGATCAAGATTTATTTATGCGTTCACTCTTTTTTTTTAAACTTTTTTTTATAGTTTAGCTGTTAGTAAAGTTGAATGGATGTTCGAAAGTGATACTCGAATCTGCGATATATAGTATAATTATTTTGACAATAATTATTATTTTGGTTTCAGTTTTTTTAAGTAAAGTTAAAGGTTTAATAAATTTATACAATTGCGCATAACATCTTCGCGCGACACACGTTCGTTATATAAGTTTTAGTACGATTTGTCAATTTAAATATACCTAACATTTTTATTTATGTATTAAAAAGGGTGAACTTCGTTCCTACTATTCAAAGTGCACTTATTTTAAACAAGAACTCTGTAGGTTTAATGCATGTAGTGGTGTTGATTTAAATTTAACTCTCCATTCACACATACGCAACCTGCGGTGTGCGATAGTTTTATGCAGTGGCTAATTATATAAACATAGTTTTTAATTTAAACTACATGAACGTAAATTCGTACATATAAACACGTGTTAAAAAAAAGTTGTATGAGCTGCTTCATGTTTTTATGTTTATAATTTCATATTTAAAATTAAAATAAAATAGAGGAAATCTAAGCAAATATAATGTTATATTTACTATTATAATAATTATTATTATTATGTCGAATAATCATATTATTCAGTCTTATGGCGTAAAATTTAGCTGAAGTTAAAAAAATTAATTTAATATTCATTATTACTTCAAAATATATCGAAGCCTTGTATGTATTAAATCTGCTTCTATTGTTAGGTATGTAAAGCTGAATCTACGTCACAATCTCTTGAAACACGTATATTATTTAACCTAAGTCGGGTTGTATTGTAATCAATTGAATACTTAAAAGTGTTTGAACGTAATGTAATCAGTTTAGTAACCGATGGTAGGGGTTTGTTCAATTCCTGTAGTGCTTTGATGCAAGAACTCGCTTCGAATGTAACACGTTATTGTTGGACTTACAGTAATATGCTATTTTAATACTGGTATCCCTTAAAAGTACTTTATATACATAATCATTATTAACATGAAGTCCTTAGTGTTATGATTATAACAGTCAATATTCCATATCACTCTGAGATTGAACCATCGTTTTCTGTGTGAGTTTCAAGTTGGTGTAGGGAAGCTCAACATGTTACCATCGTCTCAAAGATTATTTTACTAATTTATTATAATACTAGTTGTCGGCCACGACTTTACTCTCGTTTTAGGGATTGGTCGAAATGTTTTAGGTATAAAAAAGTAGTTTCATCAACTTTCGTTCAGTTACTATCGCTTTATAAATGAATTTATAGATTTACTTAAATGTATAAATCTCGTATGAAAGTAGACCATAGAAAAAAATTATACCAGATATCAAATCTATGTTTTTATTAACCAACTTTTAAACAAGAGTATCCTCTGGAGCCTTATATAAAAAAAAAATATTCGTTATGACGATAGAAAACTCACCGATCATAGATGTCGTAGGATAATCAAAATAATCGTGTCATTGTTCCTAAAAAATGCTCATTGTGCCTAAAATTGCTCGGATAGTTGTGAAAATTATTCTTAGATTACAATATGAATTGGGAACCCTCAAGAAAAGAGCGTACTCCTTCCTCAAAGGCCGGCAATGCACCTGCAAGCCCCCCGGTGTTGCAGATGTCCATGGAAGTTGGTAATCACTTTCCATCAGGTGAGCATGCTCGTTTGCCAACTATCATATAAAAAAAAAAATCATCTTAAGATTTTTTAATATACTTGATTATTTTTACTATCTTACATATATAAACATCGACACAGTTTGGATTTACGATTTCATGCACATTCTCGTAACTAAACAATTATAATATGTTAAAGTCAATACTATTCCGTATTCTATCAACGGCCTTCACAAAGGTGTATTGACTGATCGTCATTTAAATGAAGTTCATAATTTTTATGGAATAAGAGTATACATATATGTAAAAATCAACAATTTTGAATCATGTAAAATCAGTACGAAAAGAGCGTAGCGACAAAAGGACATTTTGAATGAAATTTGCTGACGCAAGAGACTTCTTTGTGAACAAGAAAATATCATATC
This sequence comes from Vanessa atalanta, assembly GCF_905147765.1. Classification (NCBI taxonomy): domain Eukaryota; kingdom Metazoa; phylum Arthropoda; class Insecta; order Lepidoptera; family Nymphalidae; genus Vanessa; species Vanessa atalanta. The sequence continues at coordinate 9,212,489 of NC_061878.1, read as the reverse complement.
TTTTGGCCCAAGTGACAAAGAGCTAAGATTTTTATTGACAAGTTTATTTAAATATATTTTCTCTTGTTGTATATTAATGTTTTAATGGTCGATTAGATAACAAATAAAGAAAAACTATGTTGCGTGATAATTTTACTGTAGAGAAATATGTTACAAATTCAAAAGGGCGTTGAATTGGTATTGCGTTTGAGGAAATATGTACCGTAATAACTAACTAATAAAGTGCTTTGTGTAATATATATGAGGTGCACTACAAGCTTAAGACAAATTCTTACTTAACACATCTAAAGTACCGTCGAACCTTCTATTACAATAAACGTAGATTTTATTACACATAAAGAAATATTACGCGACAAAATCGTATTTCAACAAACAAGGCTATAAATGTTTTATTACAATATGATGTCGTAAAATGGATGCATTATAGTTTCGTTAGTACGGTGCTCGGAGTATAAACACGTGTGATGGATGTAGGTTGCGCATCGAGCTTAACTCGTAGACGTGTATTTTGTTCACGTTGATGTTGTTGAATGTTTGCTATTCACCTACTAATGTTTATATATATGGGTAAATATATATCAGCTTCTGAAAATTTTATTGATTTATAAATAAACTGAATTATATCTCATTATTTTTGTTCATTTTCTAGTAAACCTTAGCTTTTTGTGTTTTTTTTTTTAATTGATTGTGTTTGGGTGTAAGGAAGACGACGGGAAGACATTTTTCAGTCCGTCTGTATGAATGTCAGATGAAATTCTATCACACGAATATCCACAAATCAATAACATTAGTTTTGGAACATTTTATATTGTTTGATAAATTTAGTTTCATATTAATTTCAAAAACATAGTTATTGTGATAGGCTAGAAAATAATAGTTGCATATCGCATAGGCGGGCCGACCGTCAGGGCGTCACGGTAGCAAGCGAAAGCGATCCCGTGGGGCCCGCCGATGAGACATGTAGGGTACCGCTGGTTTTTTAGTGGCTATCCCGGTGTACTGCCAACGTCCTAGGCACCGGCGAGTCCCACATACACCCCACTCCACGTGGGGAGAACGCGTAACGTGCTTTTTCCGGCGAAAAAAAGGCCAGAAAATAATAATGTGATATTTTTTGAACATGTCACAGCTTTGTGGGCTTTTTTTTTTAACTTAATTTAATGTTTTTTTTTCTACTCGAAGGCAGCATTTCACTCGTCGTTACGTTAAACAAATAAAGATTATGTCTCGCAATAAAAAAGGAAAATCGTTTATTGAAGCAAAAAAAAAGAAAAATTAAGTTAAGTTAATACAATAAATGGCGTCATAATTTAAGTTCCGCTTGTGTAGGCACCACCCTCTCATCATATACCTATTCTGCCTTCAAACAACGCTTAGTATTGTTGTGTTCCGGTTTGAAGGGTGACTAAGCCAGTGCAACTACAGGCACAAGGGATTTAACATCTCAGCTCCCAAGACTGATGGTACATTGATTATGTAAGAAATGGTTAAAATTTCATACGTCACCAATATCTATGCAGACTGGTGACCACTTGCCTGTCCATTTAAAATATATAATATATAAACAGATGTATAATTTTTAATAATAACCATGAAAATATTTACGTTTAGATTTAGCCACAAATATAATTAAAAATAGCCGTGTGTATTTTATATCCGTGTGATATTTTTATTGGTTAAATATTATGTAGGTAGGTATTTCTAGTATAAGTTATCTTGTATTAACATCGGGGTATACTAGTAACAAAACTATAATAAGACCCTTTTAAAAAGAAACAATCTTTCTTATTTCATGTCATAGATTAATAGTTCTCTTTGTTTTCGTATCCGACGATTCACACGTAATGAACGCGCTCATTTAAACTAAAATAAATGTAGGTATATTTCAATGATTACCTAATGTATTTATGTATTTTATTCGTACTAAAGTATTTATATTACTTTATTTTATATTTGACTTAAAAGTATTTTTAAAATAATTAATTAGTCGGTGAAATGTAATTATTGCCTTCAAGGCATTCAAGCTTAATTTGATAATTAAATTGCGTTACTATTTTAATTATGTATTATTGTAGATTAAACTAAATTTTGGGTTTTAACCTTTATGACGTATAGTTAGGCGGACTGGTAAACAAGTCAATTGGTGGTAAGTAAACGCCACCGCCCAATAATCATGCCTCATACAATGGATCAAACTTGGGAACTAAGATGTTATGTCCTTTTTGCCCTGGCTCACTCATCCTCAAACCGAAACACAAAAAACTATGTATAGCAATACTTAGTTTTTTTTGAGTTTGGCGGTACAATATAAGATGGGAATGATAATTTTTGGATATGATCAAATAGGTAGTACCTAGAATGCACAAAGCCTTGCTCCTAAGTAAATTGTTGCTAATTAAAAAAAAAAAAAGATTACGTTTTACTTAGTTTCTTACCGATATTCTAATGAGTATTCTATCAAGAAGAATATGAAACCAACGAATACGGAATACGAATACAATAATATGAATACGGAAGACGTAATTATAATGTAATAGTTTAAGATTTTATATAAATTTGTGTGATAAAGATTAAAAGTGAAAAAAAAGTATATAAACAATTTTATGAAATAATTAAAAATATATATATATATATTGGAGCAATTACTATTCGAATCAAATTATATTCTACTCTATGTACTTCTGTTGCGGTTGAAAAATCTTGGATGCATATAATAATAAATTACTATCTATTACGGATTTTGTTATTATAGAACGAATCCTGCTTAAAAGTCCTTTCAATCGAATTCACTCAAATTATTTTACGGATACTACCTTTATTTATGAAAGTGCAATGATAACTTGCGTATTTTTAAGGATTTTTATAGAGGTAACACTCGTCTTTTATACAGGAGCGACGGGGCAGTGGCTCGTGTAATCACTAGCGGCGACAAGCCGGGCTGCGGCACGTACAGGCCGCCCCCGCACCCTACACCCAAACTACCGCCGGACCCACCAGGTTATAACAATAATACTAAATTATGTAGGATATTTCTTGAAAGTTTTATTATCCTATTAGTAATATATACTCGTGACTTAATGAAATATTGTATTTCATTTACAAACATCATTGTAACCTATAATCTTAACTTACAGTTTCTGAAATAACATTGATTTTGATCACCGTTTCAGAAACTGGATGCAAGTCACATAAAGGTTATGAACATATGTTGATGTTTTACTATTTTTCTTATGACCACCGATATGAGAGACAAATTGTAAATTTTCTTGTATTTTAGTTCTTGCTTAACGAACATATTATGTTGACCATCATTTCATGTCATTATATTTTTAGGACCGATAACTATCAAAGTAAATAAGAACCTCTATATATGTAGATACAGGACCTTAATTTCAAAATATTGCCATAGATGTTTACGAAATAAGTCCGTACGCGACGTTCGCGGGTGGCGACGCGCTGCCGGGTGGGGGATCGCGCGCTTATACGCTACAACTGCGTGCGCTGGCCCGCCATGAAGATGACGCCGCGCCGCCTGCGCATCCGGCTTGTTGTGACGGTGACTATATTCAATAAACATTCCAGATATCTTAAAAAAACGACGAGGATACCCAGCGTTAGATAGAAGTTAATTTTGTATTTAATAACAAACAAAATAAAATAAATTAAGTACGAGTACGTTTGCAACGATTTCTGCCAGTTTTCTCTACCGTAAGCCGCATAAAAGAACTACGTCATAATAAAACACAAACGTCAAAATTATGTAATCATACAATAAAACAAAAAAAGGAGAGTCCTTTGTCTTAGCAATTTTTTGTAGATATATTTGCCATTTATTTACACTTTACAATATTTAGGCAATAGAGTCATTATTAAAGGTAATATTTTATTCGGTTGAGTACAATGTAATTTCAATATCTAATTATACGTTAGATTTATGCCGAGTATGTGCCGCAGCGATATGGTATTTACTACAGCCCAACATCATCAATATCAGAGGAAAATAGGAATGTCACTCTGAAATGAGATTTGCTCAATATTTTCAATTACTGCTATGACATTGTTAGGTTAGTTAGTATTATTTTGATATATATTGCTTTATAACTGTTACTCACAAGCTGAATCAAAACAATTTATTTATTCGTCCATAGCGAGTGTTGAGCACTAATTGGTCAATTTCACTTGTCAATTTACTTTAAAAATTATTAAAGTAACTAGTTTCAAAGACAACTACTAATTTCATATAGATTTGAAACCAACTATTTAAAAAAAATCGTTTCTGTATTTAATTTTGATATTTTAAAACATACAAAAGGCCTATAGAAAATAATTTTATTTTGAAAAAAAATCAATTTTATTTTAATTAATTTTATTTGTCATTATAAATGTATATTATTTTGCCAATTTGGCGTACAGTGTTTCAAATGTATTCTATTACTGTACAGAGGAAACTTGCGTCGACGCTTGCGAGGCTCAACGAAGACGTCGACGCAGACGACATTACTGCCCTGATCACGGTAAGTCCTAAAATGTAAACATTTATAAAAAAAAAACTAAAAACTTGAAATAATATTATTTTGAAAATAAGTTATTTTTTAGGTTAGGTAGGTTATATTTATTTTATTATTTCTGTTGCTTTTGTTATTGATCATTTATTAATTATTATTCACCGGACGTTTAGCGGACGACTACCATCGTCCTTTTCATATTTTTTTAATTACGACATATAACAACCACTATACAAAGACAAAAAATCTACTCAAAGACAAAGAGATTTAGACATAGACAACTTTACAACTTTTTAATAATTTTATATATTCCTAACAATATTTTGGTATTAAAATTTAACTCATATTTCGTTCGAAGACTTAAATTATTCTCATTAAATAGAACCCATATCCTTGCATGAATTTAATTAGTATTGGGCCGTTAATTAATATATCCGTTACCAGAATCCTATTACATTAAACATTCCATACAATTTCTAGAATACATCAGATTTAATGTTTTAAATATGTTTAAATAAAATATTTATGTTACATGAATTTGTGGCGATTTTAAATTAAATCTTACGCTAATCATAACTGATGGTTGGACGTTGGTAGGTTTAATTGGTAGGGCATTGTCAGTTTATGAACAGTTCCAGTGTGAATTTTTGATAAAGAGACAACAAACTATCACTTGGTTTTGTTCACATGTCTTTTTCGTAAAAATAAAACCAAACTTCTTGTTTATCATTAAAAAAACATGCCACTTATTTCTAATAAGGAAAAGACTCAATTTATATACGAGATATGATTTCGTAAAGACGTTTTTAAATAAGTTGGTTTGTTTGTTTGTTCGCAGGTTGCTCACAAGACTCGGGAAGTTGAAGTACACTGCCAAAATATTTAGTGAAAAATATCTAGTCAACATAATTAGAAAATTCCGTTATACATGTTAATATGTATACAAAAATTTTTACAATAATATTGTCTATTTATATTATCATGTTTTTCTTTTATTCCTCACCCAAAATTACAAAGAACAACCTCGAATAAAATTGACGATATTGTCGTCCTGACCGATTTTGGCCACGGTGCGTCATCTCACGGGCGATCCGTCTCGCAGGACATGCAGTGCACAAGTGTGTGCAAAATTAGATGCACTCCCTCTTTTAATACCATGGGATGGCAGATCCGACACGAAAAGTTTAAATACGAGAGTTTAGTGACAAATGGCGTTACGTCCTTTCCGAAGCTCTGGGCTGTTTGGCAAAAGACAAATATAAATTTATTAATATCAACTTCTAAAGCAATATAGATATATTTACATAATATGTAGGGTTTGTTATATCATTAAAAGCATTTCCTTTCGCTTCCATATTACTTTGTTTAATTAAACAAACCGATATCAAAGCGAATGATCACAGGAACCGAGATATTAAAGGAATATCGAACGACGTAAAAACAAATGAACATCAGATTTTTAATAGAAAATACAGCTATATTATAACAAATTTAGTTTAGTTAATAGAATGACAGATCTACACTAAGCGCTTTTGAAAATCGGAAATTTTTATGTTATTATCTCAAAAATTACTTATTTACAAAGAGATAATGCAAGTGCGACGCAATTCTGAGCGAATTATGTGTGTCACCAAAATTATTTGCATAATTCGACGTGTTTGATGTTAATTGAAAACCGACAATTGGACAGAAACACGTAGGTATTTGCTATTTAGGCTAACATATTTTGTATAAATATAACCAAACAGATCCTCTTTAAATAGTTTTGTTGAGCAAAAGTTAATTTAAGCATGCTACGTCGTGTGAAGTGTTGCCACAATACCCTATTATAGTAAAGATCTCATGACAAAATTAAATATCAATCTACAAATTCATTTGTTGAAAAAAAACTTAAAAAATGTATATGTATGCAATATTTTTATATCGACTTTTCAATTTTATTTGTTTGCATGCAAGACTCTTTTGGCATTAACTATATTTCTTTAATATTTGACATTTTCAGACTATCCAAATTCCACAGTAACAAGAGAAAAAATAATTGATATTCTAATTATCTTTTAAAATTCACACTAATGCAAAATGTTATTCCAAGGCACCCAATAAAAAGTGTCATTTATTACTACTCACAAATTCGTTAAATAAAATATAACTCATCATTACTTCACTTCACTTAACGAATTAAGGATGATGGAATAAGCATTGCTGTAATATCATTTTTAATGATTGGATATGTCATGGCAAATGTGCCACTTGATTATAAGTACACCCCACCCATAGACATTGGCGCTTACATGACATTGCGACACCAACGGTTGGGACTAAGTTGTTTTATCCCTTGTGATTGTAGTTAAACTGGTTCAATCACAGTTTCAACCGGAACACATCAATACTAAGCTATCGCTTTTTGGCGGTAGAATATAATATGCGTGGATGGCGCCACGTAGACAGGCTGACACAACGCCACCAAGTTATCTGATTGCTAATTAAAAAAATGGAATTCTTGCTCCTTTCTTAATAGAATATGATAAAAAAAGTACTGCGTTAGTATTTATTTATTTTCCGGGAGAATGAAATTAATTGTATATTGTTAACATATCTATGAGCTCGTGGTACCTACCACCATGTAAATTTTATGTTACATCAAAAACATCTGATAAGGAGTACAAAGAGGATCGAGATCGACCGACCAGGTGGAGAAGTTTCTTTTATAGCGTTAATTCATATTTTGTGGTTTGATTTTTCCAGAATTTTCTTGTAAATTCAATTAAATTTAACGTACTATATGAAAATTTACGTCCATTTAAATATTAAAACGATTTTTGATAATTGAATGATACTAATTTAAAATTTTAAGTAAAATAACATAAATATTATTATTTTTTATTTCGACGTTAATCCGGCAGAGTAACATCTTCTTTGTTCACGGGCTGACTGAATATTAAAAATGTATCACTGTGGATAAATTTTGTATCTATTATTCAAAAACCTAATAAGAGTTAATTGCCTTTTATATAATATATAGACATATCACATTTCTCTATTAAGTAGGCAATGAATATCTAATACATTATTAATCACGAAGAAAAAGTTAATCGTAATAGGATTTGTCCGATATATATTCCATAAATGTATAGAGTATCGCAAAGTAGGCTGAAGAAGGACAATGGCATTATGAACGTGCTTCATTCAGTAATCCAGTCTAAGAGCTGACAGAGCAATTAGACAGTAACAGGATTACGGCATTAATAGAACTTGAGTGGAAAATCGATAACAGCCAAGCTTTCTTTTATACGTCGTAGTAGTATAAATCATAAACAATGCGTAATATTAAATAAATATTAAGCTTATGTTAACAAAGAATATTGATAGGCTTATAAAAAAGAAAAAAAGTAAATATTTTGCTTTATGGCTTAGGCTGGACGTGATCCACTCAATAAATTTCGATTCCTAATGAAGAAATTAAATTCTCCAAACTGTGTTTCATGTGGGATAGAGGATGGCTTACATTATATCCTAGTGAAATGTGCCGTTTCGATGTTAATTTAAAATATTTCGACGTTTTTCAAAGCGCACTGTCTATATCCGACTCAGATATGGCGAAAATGTTTTACCAGCTTAAGTTAAAATAAGTTGTGATTATAAAGTTATTATTATTATTGCTAGTGGTGGGTTTGCTTTTTAAGGGAAAGATAGGTCAGATATTTAGCTTTGTCGTTAAAAAGCCCCAAAAAAAATAGAATAACAAAAAAGTTTGCTAATGTCCCTTCAATAATAACTTCCTTCATTAATACTTCTGGGCTAAGCCTCTCCCTGTGAGGAAAAGGTTTGGTATTTATTCAACGATGATACAATGCGGGCTCAGATATATTTGTGTTATTTGTATTTAATTCGAGAAAATAAAAGTTTTTGTAACATGATTCTAATTTATAATATTCTACTTGAATACATCATAATCTTTTTGAGACGATAAGTACGGATCTAGTATATCTCTTGGTACTATATGTGTAAATATTTTTTTGGGTAGATTAATTTCTTTATTTAAATAAATAAGCTACGCTCTAATTTAAACTTCTTCTGAAGCGCGCAATTAGTCATAAATTAACATAAAAAATATTGCATAAAATAAATTAATTGCTGTTACTAGAAGCAACATATAAAATGTTTTATAAATTAATTATACATAAAATCTTTGCTCATATATTATTCGTAGTATTATATGAGTATAATACATTATAATTCGAATTTAACCCTTCATAATAATCACGTACTATTACTCAGAATTATCATAGGGACAGTTGCAGGGTATTCCAAAGTTGTTCTAGGTAATTCTCTTTAATTCTAAAGGATTTTCGTGGCCATTAGACCGAGCGCATTAAATCGCTGCAACATGTGGCCGGGTAGTAAAAGTGTTATATAAATTGCGCACTGCAGTGCTTTCGACCAACGATGTACACTTTAGGGTTGTATCAGTGCTGCTTGGGTATAAATACACGGTTATGTGGTCTTTGAAAGCACTTTGATTAAATCTTTCGGTTATGCACGTTGCTCAGATAGTTAACGCGTCCTCGGGTGTAGACGTTCTATATTGACATCATTATTATTTTATGTTATGGCCCAGTGGGAATCATATCAAGATCTCGGCTAAATATCCCATGTTCAAATACGATCGTAGTAATTTTTTTTTTACAATTCATTTCGTGCGGGATATGAAGGTGAACATCTTGAGGCAACTTGCATGTATCAGGTATAATTATATATCCAATAAATACATATATATTTATTTATATAAAATAGTTTAATATGGAAATATTAAATTATGATAAAACCGGTACTCATGCTCGTACACAAATTACAACAATCGTACCTAAAAGTTTACCGAATCCAGATGTTAGTTCTAAAACGAGTTTCTGCAAGTATATTACCGTATATAACGCGTTTGTATGCAAATTTTATTCCCGAAATCCAGCTTGATGGAAAACGGTCCCTCAAAGTATTATCAGGTCTACCCGAAGGAAGTTTTGGGTCGCGTTGATAACACGTATAAGTAGCCGAAGTACATTTATCGATTAGCTTATCATATATGAGTAAACCGAATTTGAATATCGATTTTGTCTCGATTTAAATCGAATAAACGTTTCACGATTGTCTGGATTTTATCTGTCTTCGGAAGGATTTAGATCGAAAGGAAAACAATCAGATTGAGTGGATTTTAAAGAACGGAAATCCAATCGTTTACATAAAACTCTTAGTGGCGCCTCGAATCCGTTATTCACTAAAATATTACTTTTTTTTCATCTTAAGACTACGTCGTAAATAGTAAAAGGAATTCTCAGTGTAATTTTGTACTCAGATACATGTATTTTACATTATTAAAACATATTTAATTAGGCAATGATACTGGCAAGAGAAATTATTGATTTTGCGATTCATAAGACATTTTCCGCCTCGCACAACCACTCTATGGAACCAGCTATCGCCGGCGGTTTTATCGAACCGATACGACTTGGGAACCTTCAAGAAAAGAGAAGGCCTAGGAACGAGTATTCCTAGGCCTTCAAGAAAAGGCCGACAACGCACCTGCAAGGCCCCCCCGGCGTCACATCCAATCACATAAAAAAAATTTCATTAATGATTTAAAATTAATAAATTAAACGTATATGTATAATTTAACAAACGACATAAGATGTACGAAGTCAAAAGTACTAAACATTTGATGACGAAGAATGTTATGTGCAGAAGTTTATAACAGTTTTAAAAATTAATTTAAGACAACTAATTAATTAATTAAATTCAGGCGTTAGTTGAAAATAGTTAACTTAGTTAATGCTACAAGTTTAGTGACAAATTGCCAAGCGGCACAGATTAGTCTGTCTCCTGTGTCCTATTAATCAACGGTTTAGAACTAACACCTCAGCCTCTGCCTACTATGTGTGATATATTTTGCTATTCACATGCAAATACTATCAACAGTTGCGAAAGATAATTATCAAATGCTTTTTATCAAAAATAATCGTCGCTCATTGGTCGAAATTCGATCGTCATTTATTCTTAACAACCAAATTTTATTTTAATTTTGTCGTGACGTGTTTTGTTATTGGCAGTATGAATGTAAACTATGTATGTTTCATTTGAAATTTGTATATTGGTATGTGTGTCAAGCACTTGGTAAAATGTGTAATTTTTTTTTTATATTTATTTTTAACTCATTCTTCATATAAACTTTAACTTTGTCAAATTTCATAGTCAACCGTCTCCACATATTTTTTCTAAAAAAACGTCAATACGGAAAACAAGAAAAATATATACAGATATTACAGATGAATGGAATTACATTGTATTTATGTAGATTAAATTTTCACATTGTCTTTGGTTCTTTAAAGAGCACAAAAAAGTCTACATATCTTATGTACATTACAGACAATAATAAAATAAATAAAAAAAAAAACACAATTATCAAGATCTATGAAGCCATGCTCAAAAGCGATGCCCAAAATTACTTTTCTTAAGAAATTTCATTAAGTTGATGTTTCACTAAGCTAACATTATGCTAAGAAGTGTCAGCGAACCGTCTCTGGGAACTTTTACTGAGTAAGTAAATAATTAATTTTCTTTACTCTCATTACATTTAAATGTGTTAAATGAAGACACTTAGACAAATATTTTGGTTGTCGGTACCTTGATTTAAAAATAATTTTGCGTTAGATAGCCCATTTATAAAGATTGATTATAGATTTATTGTCGCCGTATAATTATAAATGCCCTTAGATTATAATCTCGTAAAATTATAAACTGTCGAAAGACTGTGAACCGATCTTACTGCTTACAATTTAAATTGCATTACTTTTAATTTAAACTAGCTTCAGTAGATTATAATCTACTGAAATTCTTTCTAAATTATAAAAACTCTAACCTAACCTAACTGAAAGATGATGAACTGTCGAAAATGTATAAGTTTTTTTGTAGTTGAATCACCATTCACAATCTTCCAACAGTTTACAATCTCGCGATATAGATTATTATTAACAAACAAAACTAACATTATAACCAATTTTATGGTGATATATACAAGGGACTAAGCAGTATCGCTTAATGAGAATGAAACCGAAAAAAACAGTCTATAAATTAAAAAATACTAATATTTGGTGGTAGAGCTTTGTATAAGTTCGTCTGGGTGTGTGTGACTATGGGCACAGGGGACGTAACATATTAGTTCTCAACGATGCTATTGAAGATTTAAGGTCTGGTTAAACTCCCTAAAGTGTCGATACCTTTAGGCGGTGGTAACCAAGATCCATCAAATTGCTCATTTGAAAAGGATATTTATTTTCATAAATATAAATTCCTTAACAAAGTTTTATTTAAATACATACATAAAATACATAAGTTTCCAAACGTCTCGTTTATTTTCGAGTCTTGAGTAAGCCTGTCCTTACGATATTAAAGCTTTTAATAAATTTCAGTACAATAGCCACAGCTGCGACTGGGCGGGCCAGCCATATAAATATTCCAACGAAAAACACAATTAACAATTATAGAGGGAAATTCTTTTGGGAAGGACGACTCGGTGTTGTGACTCGGATGTTGGTAATGGCACCATGGAATATATGGTGGCAGGTCAAATTTGATTTTATGTAATAATTAAATAAGTAACTCTAGCCCGTAATTAACTCAAAGCTGGGCTGTCCTTCTCTTGTCTCAAGAAGAAGACTTGGTTCTTCTTAGATATAGCAGAATATCTGATCTATGCTGTTTTCCTAGCAATGTTGTTTTTCATCGTATTATAATTTATAAACACAAATTAGGCACATAAATAATGATCAGACCTAGCCTGGATTTGAAATCTTGGTTTTCGGTAAAGACGCAACCACTGAGTCATCATGGCCTTTTGGAAAAGTAGTAGTAGTATATGTATTCAAAAAAATGGCTGAATGAGTTTAGATCTTTACCTAGAATAATTTAGATAATTGTAAATTAAAAACTTCAACGGTCAAAAATATTATATAAAACATTCGGCTATATTCTCTAAAACTATATGGTTTAAAAAGTTTAAAATTTTTACTTACTTTAAGAACTTACTTTATTTTCGCTTGTTAAATGAACGCCGTCTTACGGTGAAATGCTTTTCTGATGTTCATCTGTGATCCGTCTTTTAAATTATTATATTATGATTACAATAGTATATATGGCTTTCTGAAAATTCATGATTGTGTTCAGCGGTGAATTTCGAAATTATTACTTTACTTTATACTTTTATTGTACACCGCAATGAGAAAAAAAAATAAAACATGGATACAGCCTAAATAAAAGAAGCGTACTATTTTGGCGACCTTATTGCTACTTAGCGATCTCTTCCAGGCATTGAGGTGTAGGTGATAGCTCACAGAATATGAGATGGTCGATGCTGTATAATAAATAAAATAACATTGATATATAACTAAAACTAATAAATAAGGGTAAAAATAGAATACACATATCATATATCAACAAAGAAATTATATTATCCATACAAATAAGATTACAAGTATATAATCTAAGTACACACTATATACAATAAGTACGAATACATTGATGTCCTCAAACATATAGAGAAATAGAAAATGATAAAATATATATATATATATAGAAAATTATTCTTAAAGAATAGATCTACTGAATAGAATTAATTTATAAAATTATCGATTTCAGGTTTTAATGTTATCCGTGATAATATACAAGTACATAGTACATCTTCTTATCGCTTATTATTTGAAAGAACCCCTGGTCTTTTTGGATGTGAGCATCATTGTTGGCGAGATATTCTTCTTCTTGGATGTATTCATACATTTATTACATATGTTTTGGCCTATTTTACGATTACACGTTAGACTGTACACGAGGAATTATATTTTATTATCCTATGATGTCATCAGTTTGGTCCCATTATTTGTTATATGTGAGTAAATATTTATATGTGATAGATTGGATGGAGTAAGTCGAGCAATACAATTTTCTCAGTAAATTAATTTTTAAGAATTTTCCCTTCTTTGTGTATTGTCTTTTTCTATTTTTTTTAAATAATATGTTATTAAAAATGGTTTTGTGTAATATAATTTGTGAACATTTTTCAAATTTTTTACTTTAGGGAGAAAATAAAATAGAAAAGTATGTTTTTATCTTGTTTCTTGATTTTTGGTTTGACTTCGTAGGATATATGTATATTATATAATGCAAAAGTCTTTCTCTATTTCATTCTATACAAAACCAAAATAAAAATTTACTTTATTCAAGTAGGCACTTTTGAATCGTCATTTAACAATCTATATTAAGTGACTTACTCTTTTTCAACATTTAAAAATACATGACCGAGAAAGTATATGCGCAGAAGCAACTACTTTACGTGCCTCAGCTAGTGTGTCTGGTAGTTGACTCTGAGCTTCTATTAAGAATTTCTTGACTTAAAAACACAAAAATTTTGAGTGCTCTGACCTAGTCAGAGACACAAGATTAGGTACATTTAAACTATCTTCAAATTTAAATTTTCATATTGTAATAAATGTTACATAAAACCTAAAATTAATATTTTGTTACAATTACTAAAATGATAAGATATGTCATTATCAATTTTATTAAAATTTAGTTAAACACAAAAATGGTTTCGACGAAATTCTACTGCTTGGAAGATGGTTGAGCATCGGACGGATATACAGATTGATTGGTTTCTTCCAAAATATTAATGAAAAGGTAAGCTAAAGCCTCTTATAACAAATATTTACTGATGTATGCTTTGTCTTCTTCAATCATATATCTTATTACTGATGTGAGAAAGAGAGAGCGTTGTGTAACGATTTATTTTTTTCTAGGTTTGTAACTAAAGAAATAATATATCTATATAAAAAAAAAGTAATTTATTCTGAAATGAATATAGACTTTTAAAACAATTTTCTGACAAAGTATATAAGGCTGATTCAAATGTAACGGGGTTTTGATATCTTTGGTCGTTTACACGTCTCTTATTACGGACAGGATTTGCATGTACGCGTTATGAACTCAATGACGAATGTGAACCAAATATCAATCTTTTGATTTCCGAATTCGTTCGACTAAATACAGGATAAAGATTTGATAATAATCATTTTTTTTCTCAATATATATAAATAATAAATAATAAATATTGGACAACATCACATACATTACTCTGATCCCAATGTAAGTAGCTAAAGCACTTGTGTTATGGAAATCAGAAGTAACGACGGTACCACAAACACCCAGACCCAAGACAACATAGAAAACTAATGAACTTTTTCTACATCGACTCGGCCGGGAATCGAACCCGGGACCTCAGAGTGGCGTACCCATGAAAACCGGTGTACACACTACTCGACCACGGAGGTCGTCAAATATAACATATCAATACAACGCCTCTATTTTAATTTATAAATGCAATTTCTATGTAACTTTAGATGCGGAGTTCGCGTAAAAAACTGTACGTAATCGAGCATATAATATTGGTTGTTTTGGTGGTGCACTGTGGGACGTGTCTCTGGTACTATTTGCACCAATCAAATTCTATGGAGGAGTGGTATTCATTAGGATTTTATATGAGCAGCAAAAAGATAGAATTCGACAGGTAACTTCCATTTTTAATCTTTTAATTCTTGCCCACGTTGAATTTAAAACAGTAAACGTTTATCTAGTTAGAAACAGATCTTTGTGATTTTGAAAAATTGCCTGTATGTATACATTTTATAAAAACGTTAAAATGTGTAATATAATAAAAAAAATTAATCTTTTTTTTTTTTATTTTTTTGACTTTTGACGTATAAAAAAAAGCTTTACCCGACTAACACCGAAATTTTAAAAATAATTACAAACCTTAAAAAAAATACATACAATAATACTTTTTTTACCATTTATACTGTAACAAGCAAAAACGTCGGCAGACGTCTCCCATGTAATATATGCTAAAAAAAATATCCAATTACAATTTATATGTTTTATAGTACTAATTGATGGTAGTTATTCAATTTAAATTATGCTTTAATATTCATTCGTTATATTTTTAATTTTGCAGTTATATCTCATGTTGGTACTACAGCTCAGGCCGTTTCTTCAACTGCATTTTTGGTGATAGCTTTCCACTGGTAAATACATTTTATTATATATTTTACTATAATAAAGACACCTAATAGATCAATGTTTTTTTTTAATGTGAAATGCATCTCCTCTTGATACATTTGTCTTGTCTGGTTTGAATATACAGAAGGCACCGTATTTAATGCAAGCATTCCAATTAATATATCTAAATCTAATATAAATCCTCAGCAGTTTTAATCCATATCGAAATATACTTAAGCTTCTACTAGTGTCAAATAAATTGATCAATTTATCTCCTTAATAATCGGGATGGCGGGTTTGTTGGCAAATCTTGCTAGAGACTGTCGGTACAGTTTTATTGACATGTATGTTTTTTATTCCGTTTTAATGATTATATCCCAATAGACTTCAATCATATAGCATTCGATTATATGTAATAAATAATATGGCATATTTAATTATTTTTATCAAAATGCTAGCACGAGGCAATAATATGTGGTAGTTGAAAACAGTCCTTTAATCGTGATAGTAGATGACTTTTTCATGAAAATAATCAAGAATCATATAAAATGTCAGGATATACACGCTTATGTTAATTGTTAATTATAACATTGCGTTTACATTGGGCCCACTCGCATTATACTTAAAGTATATCTTTGTTAAATATTAAAACATTGCTCCAGTTCATTTATTGTTATATTTTTTATCGACATGCAAAAAGTACAACAAACCAACAAAGTGTACTAAGTTTTAGGCCACTGGATTATGTAAAGACAGCCTTCGACGCTGCAACGTAAGTACTTTGAGTATGCAAGTGAGCTTAATGTAAGCGCGGTACAAGAAAATACAACGTAACAGATCTTAAAAGTACTAATATTTAATGAAACGACTGTGCCAGAATTATATCTACATCACATAAACTTGCTCGCAATGTTTTCCTTCTCAGTCGAGCATATTATTTTAAACAAATTAAGTATGTATAAATTATGTGCACTTCTCTGAATTTCAAGCTTTGATCTTCGTTGAATATGCACTCGTTATACTTTTACCTTTTCAGCATAGTCATGAAAAATGGTTGACATCGTTTCTGATGGTTTTTGGGTGCGTTTTTATGCGCTATCGCTTTATCGGAGGTCTCACTTGGGAACTTGTTTTGGAAAACAGTCGATGGTCTACTTTTGTTGAACAGGTATACTGTCAAATGATTTTACTTATCATTAATTTAATTTTAGTTTATATTTGTCATAGAGATAGAGAGAGATAGAGATTTAGTATATGATAACTCAGTGGAGCTCTGGTTTTAATTTTGCAATCTTCGGTTAGAAGATACTAGATGATTCTAGAACACGTTTTATAGACTAGATATTGTTTTATCTCGGCTACAGATGTTTTATTTCTATACATGATAATAAGAATTATTAACATTAAGTCCTTAAATATATACAAATATGAATTACAATACTTACTGTATAAATCTTGACCACGTGTAAGTTAAATAATAATTAATATTATAACAAAATAACCACAAATAAAGATCTGAATTTTGATTTTAATTTAAACATTGTTTATAATTTGGTGTTAGGGATTTGTTCATGTCCGTCTTGGTTACCTTTCCAATTTTACTTTTTGAAACTTTAAGTGTTTACGAAAACCAAGTACACAATTAAAACTGTTGCAAAAGAAAATATTCTTAATTTAATTACTTTATAAAAGAAAAAAATACGAATATGTTATAATTTATTTCATAAAAGTATCACTTGATGAAGTGGTTTGAATAAAAAACTAACGACTTCTCTTATATAAGTTGTAATCGGGTGTTTAGTCAAACAGCTATTTCTCTCTTTCAGTCACAATTAATTTGACATTGGAAAGAAGGAGACAAAAATATTGCTTAACTAATCACTTATTAATGACAGCTTATAATTAAGCCGTAAATGTATAGAATTGACACAAGTATTTAATATGACACGCCGCATGAAATGACTTTAAATCAAATCGAATGCGTTTATAAGCACGTTGTCCTTTTTATAGTACGAGTTTTGTATTAGCTTGTATCTGTAACAAAAATATTCCCACTGTGCAAATTCAACACAATCCTCCTTTGTATCTGGTATTTGTTTGTTTTGTAAAATGACGTCGATATGTTTCAACTTTTCGATTAAAATATATAAATTTTATAGTAAATATATTGATGAATAGAGTTTATTAAATAAGGATATCTTGATTTCCATATAAGCATTCATTCATATATATATTACGTTATTAATAAATTATATTGTCTATAATTAAAAATGAAAATGAGCAGCTGTTATTGGAAAACTGCAACATTATTTATTTTGTACTCAGCATATACTTTTACCTGTTGCTATTTAAGCATGAACCTTTTATAATTTAAAAATAAATATCTAATTATTTCTCACATTTTAATTCATTTTCTAATATTATTATGAATTTAGATGTTTTTCTTCTTTTTTGTTATTATGTATGCATAATGTGGGCTATAAAATTTTATATAATATTTTTCTCGTAATATAATCAAAGCGCATCATAAAAATAACAACTTAACACGCCCACTGCGTAACAAGGCAAGAGCCTCCCACAATGTCCACGCTATTTTTAAAAAAGCTATCCTATTCCCTGCTTGTTATAATTATTAAAGTCAACCAAAAATAATTATTTAAAAGAAAATAAGTTTAAAATTTTAGCTTATTTTTTTTAAATAACTATTTATATATTATTTGGTTGTATTTTTTTTTTTTAAAAAATGTAATTTTTACCAATGTAATTAAAAAATAAAATATAATTATTCAAACGGATTCATTTATTATTCATATTAATAATGGATTTTGTTATATAGTATCATCATGTGATCGACTTCCTTAAATTCCGCGGGGCGCCTTCATGGTTGGTAGAACAGGCAATGTTGTATAAACAGCAACTTTGGAAAATGAAAGATGGAATTCTGACGACTCCTCATCTACAAAAACTCCCTGTACCCTTGAGGATGGAGCTCATTTTTGATATTAATGTCGGACACTTTCACGACTCCTTGTTATTAAGAGACATGGGTAATCATTTCCTACCTATCAACAATTATTGATTCAAAAAATATAAAAACATGAGCCCGTAAAGGTCCCATTGTTAGACAAAAGTATATTTTCATCCATGCTCTTTTTGTGTAGATTCCAGATTTTCTCAAGATTTTTTCCCATCACTTCTAAAATGAATTATTGTGCACACATAAAAAGTAAGTACATAAAAACTCGCGATCTCCAGTAAAGCTTCATGTATTTAATTTACTGGCGATTTCAATGCCTCGACTGGAAAGAGATCAGGCGCAGGTACACTCACGTGTCTCACTTCACGTGTTTTCCAAAATACGCGAGTGTAACACTGTCAACTTAGTCGATCCAATAACATGTAGTTACCCGTATTTGGGTTTGGATTTGGAACTTTATGACCTTTACAAGACTTACCCAAGTCGAAACATCGATTTAGGAACTAGAATAATTACTCTAATGGATGAGTTCTTGACTTGACTCGATATAAAAGATGAGTTAATAAGCCGAGATGGCCCAGTGGTTAGAACGCGTGCATCTTAACCGATGATTTCGGATTCAAACCCAGGCAAGAACCACTGAATATTTATGTGCTTAATTTGTATTTATAATTCATCTCGTGCTCGGCGGTGAAGGAATACATCATGAGGAAACTTACATGTGTCTAATTTCAATGAAATTCTGCCACATGTGTATTCCACCAAACCGCATTGGAGCAGCGTGATGGAATATGCTCCAAACCTTCTCCACAAAGGGAGAGGAGGTCTTAGCCCAGCAGTGGGAAATTTACAGGCTGTTAATGATGATGTATGTAATGTAATGAGACTTAACAAGATTGGAAAGGACTGTAGCATGTGCCCAATTAATCCACTCAAATAATAAACTTAATCAATAGATGAATCGTTCATGCGTCAAATTTCATTGTTGATGAAACACGAACTGTATCTTGCTGGACAGTGTGTGTGGAACCAGGACGTGGTGAAGAATGGTATCATTTTCATCAAATGCGGCGTGCTGGAGATGTTGTCTGATGAAGATGATGAAAGTCCGATGATTGCGTTCAAAGAGGGAACCGTGAGTTTATCTATTACTAGCTGTACCCGCGACTTCGTGCGCGTTTGAATTTATTAAAAAAGCGTGACTTTATTATTATTTTACATATAATTCTAAAATAAAAGTAGCCTAAGTTACTCCTTATTACATCAGCTATCAGAGAGTGAAAGTCCCGTCAAAATAGGTCCAGCCGTTCCAGAGATTAGCCGGAACAAACAGACAGACAAATAGTTGTCTATTTGTTGATTGTAAAAAATGTTATTTAGGTATATGTACAGTGTATACATACATATGCATTTAGTAAAACGCGGTTATTTTAATATTACAAACAGACACTCCATTTTATTATATGTATATATGTCTATAACCTTTCGATCGATTAATGGTACTGTAGCGTAGGAAGTTGACTCACATGGAAAAAAACATACAACTTTCTTTAAATTAAATTTGGATTCTTAATCGATATTCCATTGCAGAATTAAGAATAAATTAATTAAGAAACAGAAAATAAATGCAATACTTATACTTACTACTATGACTGCATCGATCGTCTAGTGGCTAGAAATAACGCCGCAGATCTCGACATTCTGGTATCAGACTCCTGATATAAAATTATTGGGCTTTTTTAACCGGAGCCCAAAGTTAGAAGTATGTACCGTGCTTCCGAAAACACGTAAAACTATTGTACCTGCGGCTTAACCTTTGTCCGGTCGTGTGGCATTGGCGTCCTATCGGATCATGAGATTAAGGGAATAGGGAGTGCACATGTGCTTGTCACCCACTTGTGTATAATATGCAATATGTACTACGTAGTAGAAGGCTAGTCTAACTTCAGGGTGATTTTTATCAACGTATCGCATCATTTATTGCCACTTATACAATATATATATATGATGTTTTTATTTAACATCACCTGAAGGTTACAATAAAATTACACGTTCAAGAAAAGTTGACGTATACCTAAAATGTTCTAGAAACATTTTAAGATTTTTATCTAATCGTAACACTGATTTCTCGCAAAATGAAAATAATATATAAAGTAAATCTACATGAACCGTTATACAATATTATATTATACAAAAACTCAAACTCAAATTCCTTTGTTCAATATATAAGTATTACACTTACTTATCGATAGTCAAATTAAACACTACCACCGGTTTGGAAAAGGAAACATCTGAGTAGAACCGGCGAAAGAAAAAAAAACTCAGCGGGTCTTTTTTTTGTCAAACTAATTAAATACATATATTGAATATGAATAGAATTGAATAGCCGGGAGGCGATCGTTTCATTCCCAAGGTGTGCCAATCGTAAACTCACTTATTGTATTTCTTTCACAAATAAGCGTTCCTTAACATGTTTTTTTTTAATTTGGCAACAGAAGCATTTTGAACGCTTTCTGGGATCCTGTTGTAGAACCGTATACATTACACCACAAAAGAGTTACTGATTCTATGCAGTCGAGTAACAGGAGTAACAAGTTTGTGTTTGTTCCTTGTACCAATTCTATGAGAATCACATTTTCTCATAAAATCATATTTTTCCGTACATACAAAACATTACAGAATATATATTGAGAAGCAACAATTAATATCTTGATATATTTAAATTCATACCTAAATGATTCTTAAATGTATATTATTTCAGGTATTGGGAGAAATAAGTTTATTTTATTCAATACCATCAAAAGTGACTGTAAAGGCCGCGACATATGTCGAACTGCAGGTACATATATATTAAACAAACAATTTTATTTTATTGTAAAGGATAAGTCACCACCACCACCACCCACAGACATTGATATTCTAAATAAAAAAATACTATCCCTTACATCGCCAATGCGTTAACAACCTTACGACTTAAGATGTCATGACCTCGACGGTCGGTAGTTAGATTGACTCACTGATTCTTGAAACTGAAACACAACAGTACTAAGTATTACTGTATTGCGATAGAATATCTGATTAGTGTTCGGCACCTACCCAGACGAGATTGTACAAAGGGTTTATATTGACTAATTAAATAGTGTTATGATAATTTATACTTGATATGTTTTTTTTATTATATATTTGTGGCATACACGTTAATGACACTTATGGAACTGTAATGCGCTTAAGGCATTTAATGTAACTAAGAAACCATATATTTTATTTAAATGAACGCTACTAAGCTTCTTTCAAAGGCTTTGAAGATTTAAAACGAATAAATAACGTTAAAAGGAATGCAAATTTTTACATACACCGATGAGCTGTGTATATAAAAGTCAAAAAGTATACGTTATAAATTTAAAAACGTACGAAACAAAGTTACCGTGCAATAAAAAAAAAATAATGGTAAATTCTACATTTGCAGGTATTAAAGAGGACAGACTTTATTCGGGCACTAACAGATAATCCGTACACGCTCCGACAAATTCGGGAAAAAGTTGAAACAAGAATTAAAAGATCGAAATCGAAGCAGGTAATCATTACATAGTATAAAAAAGTCGCTTACCGAAACGCAGGGACATAGCGCTTTGTATTGTCTAATTACTGAAAAACGGTGAATGCACCCGTGCGATGCCGGGCGGGTCGCTAGATATTTAATTAAATATATTATACTACTTGTCACCCACGGCTACACTCGCGTTTTAGGGGTTGGTCGGTCAGGTGTTGACATAAAAATGTAAGTTGTGTTCTTCCTTGGAGTTCAAACAAGCTATATGGAAAATTCATTAAATTCGGTTCCGTGGTTTAGCCGTAACAGAGAAACAGACAGACAGCGTTACTTTTGCAATTATAATATTAGTTAATACGTGACGTGTTATAGTTAGAATACGTGAATCTTAGACAATTGCAGATTTGCATTACTAAACGTCCATGTTTCCGTTTACAATTCATCTCGTGCTCGACGGTGAAGAAAAACATCGTTAGGAAACCTACATGTGCCGTTTGAAATACCTGGCAGATATTTGTATAAAATATTCATGAATTTATTTGTTGATATGGCTGAAACACTATTTAGTATCTATTTTGAAGTACATATACATGGTTGCATAAAATTAATGCATTCGTGAAAATCCACGATGCTTAATGTCAGTTAAAGTCGAGTGTAACTTGTGCAATCGATCTTGTTTGAAACGTTTTTGTCGATTGCTGAGAAACGAACTTTCACATAATGTTAGATTGTAACTAACTTGAAATTTTTAAAATCTTTTAAATTAAATGAACTTATCAAATACATAATTTAAATATAATAATCTTATTATGAAAAATATGATAATAATTATATGTAATATATAACTTGAATTCCTAACGAAGCAGTTTAAATAGGTTAGTATGAGGCAGACAGGTTAGTAACAAATCAAAATCAAGTAAATATAAAATAAATAAATGCCGTATAATAATTATTTTATTTCGTAAAATGTATATAAGAACATTTCGCAATACCAAAGTGTAATATGAAGTTTTCGCGTTGTTTAATATCAGCTCGAGTAGACGTAAGGCTGACGTTAGTCTCCAGTCTGCTCTCGAGACGTCTCAAAACAATATGAAACTTACGTTTATGAAGTTGGACCGAGATAGCGAAGCGGATAGGGCACGAGATTTCAAACGAAGGTCGCGGGTTCAATTTAGATAAGACCATTGATTTTTTTATGACCTTTTTATCATATTTTATCTCGTTTTTACTGTTTAGGGAAATAATTAAAATAAATTTAGGCGATAAAAATGTTTCCATATTAAAAGCTTAATTAGCTCGGTGATTGAAGGGAACGCTTCAGTAGGTTGACGCTTTTGTGCCTTTTAGTCTAATGTATAGCTTAAAAAGCTGCAGAAGTTGGATTCAGGCAAAAATATGCTGATTATTATCAGTCAAGAAAACTGACAGCCGTTCTCTTCCCCTCGCCTGGTCTTTCTTCAATCGGCTCGAATTTCTGTCACTTCGGATCATAAGAGTCAGATAATAGAATGTCTGTATTATATTATATTATCCGGAGACGGCTATTCTGTGAGATTGTTCAATGAAGTTTTCACTAGGACGACATTATTTTTACTACATTTATCTCATAGTTTACAATGTTTTTGTTTTCAGATCGCTATCACTAAATATGATAAAAACGATTCGAGATTGATTAGAATACGCTACCGACCAATGAAGTTACTTAAAGATCATTTAAGTGGAGTCGAAGAAGAAGACCCTACTTTTGTGGATGATTCACACATGTACTACAAAGGTAACTGCTGCATTGGTTTAGTGTCTGCCTTAAAATACTGTAGAGCCTGAGATCCTAGGTTGAAATCCCAAAATTTTAAAAGACAAAATTAAGAAAGGATTCGAAGACAATAATAAGGATCTAAACTGATATAAACGAAAGGATTTTTTTTTTAATATCATGACCACATAGTCTGGTATTTCAAAGAAATTAGCTTAAAATATTTGATTTTAATAAAGATTAATTGATAGAATAAACTATTAGTATTATTCAGAAAAGTCTAAAGTGAAATAATTTTTTTTTAATTATATTGTATGGTATAATACACTAAAAAATTCTTATAAAATAATTGTTATTTAATTAACTTACAGCTAATATTTTAATCTTTAATTGTCATAAAGCACTATATTCGGTTATAGTTTGTGTTTAAGATGTAAAGGCCATTCTATACAGCGCAGCTTTTAGAATGAATAAGTGACTATCTACATTTCCACTTTTAGACACTTATAATATTATTGTAACTTTAGTTGTGATAACTTACAATATAAAGGTTTTTTACTAAAGAAAAAAACATTTTTCAATCGGCAAAGTAAAAAAATAAACAAAAAGTGATTAAAGCCACTTCGAATAATAATTTACGAAAATATTCACGAAGTAATAATTTTCAAAGCTGATTTACGTTTCGTTAATTTGCAGGTCAACAACATTTTATATTAACTACGTTTTAAGACTTGATTTGATTTTTTATAGATGAAAATAATAAGAAACAGCGGAAATTTACTACTGACTACTTGGAATTATACCATATGTCTAGTCATGTTACTACGGTTGATAAACCTCGAATTTGTCTTCGCTCGAATTTTCCCTGGATTCTGGAACCGAATACTGATTTTGTACGTAAAAAAAAGAAATGATTGATTATAAGGTTATACAAATT
This sequence comes from Vanessa atalanta, assembly GCF_905147765.1. Classification (NCBI taxonomy): domain Eukaryota; kingdom Metazoa; phylum Arthropoda; class Insecta; order Lepidoptera; family Nymphalidae; genus Vanessa; species Vanessa atalanta. The sequence continues at coordinate 9,187,670 of NC_061878.1, read as the reverse complement.
TAGCGAATATTTTAAAATCAAAGTTTTTGTTTTCGTATATTCTTGGTCACTGGCTTCAGCTGAGACTTTTCATTTGTTAGATCACGTGGATTAGAACCGAAGGTCATTGGCTAAAATCCACGGGTTCAAAACAAACACCATTATTTTTTATTTCATCGCCTGATAAACAAAAGAGGCGTATTCACCAAACAGAATTTCGTATGATCTTCAAAATCTCCTTAAGAGGTGAGGAGGGTCTTGTCTAATAGTGGGAAATTTACTGAAATTTAGTGGGATACCTATTATATTGATATAACCCAGTGCTTCCACTATTAAATAATATGAAGATTCAAATTCAAACTTGACCGCAGTTGCTGTAGTTTAAAATGTCTAATCGTCATACTGAAGATGCACACAATTTTTATTCTTTACAGTAAATATCTGAAAAATATTCATTGAATATGATTTCATGAAACTGTATAGAATATTTCTAGGTCTTTATATTTATTTCCAGACGAATATGTTCGATGTAACTCACTTTTTGTTGGTGCTATTCGTGTGTGTAATGTGTCCCCACTGGACCGATTCCTTGCAGTCCGACTGGGAGCGGGTCGTGAACACAATCGTGATTGCTGGCTTGTTGCTCAGTATTTATATTCAACTCACTACCGCCGTCGTTGAGAAAGTGAGTTACTGTGCTTTCTAGCATTTGAAATATTGTAAATAGATGGAATTCTATTTTAGATAACTAAATAAAAAAATACAAGTTTTTCTTTATTTTGATAAGTCTTAAGACTGTAATTTAATTTTTGTTTACCTAATTCTTTAAATTTTTAAGTGTACTTGATGACCCAATATGTTCTTTTTTTTTTTAAAAAATAAATTCTTCTATATATTTCATATTCGCCAATGTCTATGGACAGTTGTAACCATATCAAGTAACTCATTTCCCGGCCCGCCGACTTGTCATCATAATAAAATAATAATAATATTACGAACTAAAAACTTTTACTATATTAAACCACTGTGTATTATAATATGATAAGAAATACTGGCAATGGTGACCACTAACCACCGGGTGACCCATTTGCAACTCCAACTACCTAACTAAAACATTTAAAAAATCTAACGATATTTATCACAAAGTTTTTCGAACTTAAACGTTAAACCAAATCACATTTCATTTTTAACATGCAAATTAATCTCCATTATATTCATGATAAATTGAGGCAATTTAAATTTCAGAATGTGAGAAAGGAAACAGTCAGAGAGATAGCCGAGGAGAAAATGTCCACTGTTGGTTTTTATCTTGATGTTCTTTCAGTCTTCCCTATGTATATATTTACTGATACATTAGACCCTAGCGGGGAATCGATTGCTTCTCAAATAGCCGTCGTGTTCCCGATTTTACAAGTATGGCACATATGGGACTACTTAGAGAAATGGCAGAAGAACTTTAATACGAACGCTAAGGTGAAATTGGATCTATAATAAAATGCAAACGAAAAGATTTATTTATGTCTGCGTTGATATTTATATGTGAATAGTAATGGTTATGGTATTTTTTTCAGTTTTTATGTCTGATGAAGTATTTTTTACTGTTCATCATATTCTGCTACTGGTCAGGGTGTCTTTTGTTCCTCTTCGCCTGTCCAAAAAACCTTTGTAGAGAAGTATTTATTGATTTTCATTTTATTGTTATAAATATATAATCAGTATAAGAGGAACTACTGCTATATTAGACTATAAGTGATTTCCAATACCCATCGACATTATTGTATAGAATAGTACCCATTCTTTAAAGCCAACGCACCACTAAATGGAGGCAACTAAGATGTTATTTTGTTCCTTTAATTGTACTGGCTTACACATTTTTCTTACATTACCATAGCTGTTGGCATAGATGCCGTGATGGCACAGTGGGTATTGTTTATACACGAAATCTTAACTGATCATTGTTTAAAACCTGGGAAAATATAATATTTTTTATATTTGTTAGATCGACGGTGAAGTAAGTCTTCAAGTCAGGAGTGATCGACGGTGAAAGAAATATGCACGTGTCGTATGATATTCCGCAATGTATGTTAATGAAGGTGCATTGGAACAGCTTGGTGGAATAATTTTCAAACCTTATTTGCAAAATAAGTCTTCAACTCAGCATGGAGACACCAACGTCAGCTGCTTAACCCACATTTAAAAAAAAACTATAAAACAAAACAGATTCCTGTAGACGTCAATCCGTAACCAAAATAATACCTTGTATCACTTATTATACAACAATTTTAGAATACATGGATGGGCTTACTGATTTATTGGGAGACAAAGATTTTCGTCAGAAACAACGCAAAACACGAAACACCTGTTTCTTCAGCCCTTTCGTTTGGAACATCTGTTTTCACTGGAAGTGGGGCTTCAGATATTTCGCCAGGGTTGGAGGATTTAGGCTTGGTATAAATTATTTATTACATACATACTTAATACTAAAATATTGTAGCTTTGAACATATGAAATATCGAGATTAATGATTATTAAAAGATTTATTATTTCGCAAGGGTGCAAGCTATTCATAACAAAACTACATATCATAATATAAATATATATTATACTCTATATCATTCCTCTTTCTTAAATATGGATCAATAATTTTTTTTTTTAATTGGCTCAATAGTTTCGGACATAACCCCTCAAATAATATAAAACAACAAAATTAACCTCTTTCTATTATATTAGTATAATTGAATATTTATAGATAAATATTTAAAAAATAATAATATAATATATTAATAAAATAAATATACTATTTTTATTTTACATGCCATAAACATTACGTACATAATATATTTTAAATCAATAAGTTCAATTAAAACAAAGCATCACCGAGTATTATATTTTCGCCAGTAGTTTTCATTGTTTCTAAAGGATGCTTGTAAATTCCTCTTTTAAATAATTAACTCTGTTTCTGCCCTAGGTTATAGTTTTAATAGTACTGGGAACGTATTTGTCATGTTTCTATATTGCAAATATATGTTCCATCTACGTTTTATCAACACAAAGGAGACTAAAGTTTAAGGTAATTTATAGTCGTTTTTAACGTTTACTAGTAACACTTGATGACATTTTTTATACATTTTGTGATATCTAGAAAGAGCATGGAAATTCACGAAAATTATCGAATAATTTTGATCCAATATTTTTTGTCTATACACGTATAATATAAAGTAAAGCAGTATGTTTGTATGGACGCACTAAGCGAAAGTCCAACTTGAACAATATTTTTGAGGTTAATAGTTCATTTATTAAGAAAGTTATCTAACACTACGCTACGACCAACGGGAGCGAAGTAGTTACGTTTTCAAGGGATTGAAAACTTCCGGAGTAACTAGCGTGATTTCGAATTACAAATATAAAAAGAGACATTTTTTAAATGTATGTGACATGTATGTCGTTTGTACTACAAGAAGGCAAAGCTAGTATAAACGCCCGATTATTCTTCGTATTTAATATTATCAGCTCGGCACATAGTAATTACAAGAACTAAATATTTTGGCGATAAGCAGTGTAGAACAGTGGTACGAGGGATCATGTTACAATAATTACGAATCTACTGACTAGACTATTCCAAAGAAATGTTTAAAATTTACGAGTGTAATTACCCAAACGAATATTTCAGAAATAAGTAGCAAATATGTTCTTTAGAAAACATTTAATAATTTGTCAAATATTTGTATAGTTGTACAATGAGATAAGTCGTTGCAGGAATCAATGAGGGAGCTGTTTTATTTCCTCTCCGTAAACTACGTTAGTGGTAAAATCAAGGCGCGGGTGAAAAAATTCTTTTGCGTTCAATGGTGAGCATTATTATTTATAGTTAAACCTGTTCATTTATTATATTATAATAAGATATTGCTATTGATTTACATATTTTTTGGAGTTATAATATTTGTATTCTATGTTTAAAAAGGTACTATAACAGCGCTGTTCTTAATGAAGAAATATTTAAGGATATGTCGAGTAACATTCAACAGGAAATCTTATCATTAGAGACGATTGAAAAACTTTTATGTTGTCCGGTTTTCCAAGTATGTTTTAAGAGATCAATTTAAGATTTAAGAAATTATTAATTAACTCTCAACATTTATTTAATAAGAATTCAAAATTATTCACTATTCAAAATTCATTTTATTAATTATAAAATAATGTTACTGAAATTTAACTCACGGACTTCCATTGGCTAAATCCAGGTCAAACTATATAACTTAGAGTACATAAAAAAAAACACTATTACTTTTGAGTATTTGAGAATTGCATATAGCCATTTAGGTTATCTTAGATTTTTATAGGAAATGCTTTAGTCCAAAATGCGATATTAACAGACAACAATGCAAAAATTATGAAACACGTGGCTTGTATCAAGTTTCCACTATGGAAACAAAGATAATGAGCTCAAATCCAGATGAGCATAAGATTTTTTTTTTCAAGTGCCTGCAATTTTGGTTTGTCTATGTTTACGTGGATTATCTCCAAACAGAATTAAAAAAAAAAGTTATATACAAATCTACTTAAGGATAAGATAAACGAAACATTTTCTCTGGATATGATCTGATATACGATTATATTGATCAATAATATAACATTAACACAGAATTGCAGTCGAGATTTCCTTCAGACGGTTGCGTCTAATGCCAAGACAATAGTTTTACCCGACAATGAGATCGTTCAACATGCGGGCGACATCGGACGAGATATGTACATTTTGAAAAAGGTTAGGATAATAACTATTGACAGAATAAAATTCAATGTTGTCTATTTAAAAGAAAAAAACAAATGACTATAATTTCCAACTTCGCAAAGTTATTTTTCATCCTTCCTGGAATACAGTATTCATTTCTTAAATATTCCGTAGTTGTTTTTAACTTGGTATATTAAGAAATTCAAAACTCATATCAAAATACAATTGATAGTTAAGGTTTATTATTCTGTACAAGATTACTTTAAAGATAAAAAAAGTGGATTCAATATTTGTTGATTTATAGGCAGGATATATATGTATAAATTAAATTGTGCTTTACTGACGTACTCTGTAATTTCAATGATGGAAAAGAGTAATTGGCGAGTTTTTTGCTGGGTCTTCTCGGTAGAATGTACTTTCCGAACAGATTGTAGCACAGTGGTACATTTAATTCTACAGTGTAACATGACGATTCAAAGGTGCTTATTGAGCCTATTTGAATTGATTTTGGTTTTGATTTTGAATCAATATGATTTATATACCAACATAACATAACTAAGTTATCGAAATACATTAATCTTAATAAATTACAGTGTCAATTTAGGTGATGTATAGCTGATACGGCTTCTATACGTTCATGTAAATTAGATACTAATGTTTTATGTTACTATTAGTTAGGCTTTGCTCTCCACCCAAGTGCGCTCTTTCTTTATCATTTTACCTTTGTTTACACAAATTTGTGATTACAATTTGCATTGGAACAGCGTGGTGTAATTTGCTCCAAACCTTCTTCTCAAAGAAAGAGGAGGAGGAGGAGGCCTTAGTCCAGCAGTGGAAAATTACAGGCTGTTAATGTAAAAATTTAATGTAAAATGTGGGACAATCTTGCATTTAAATTTTAAACAAATTTCAACCAACCGATTGATCTCTGGGTAGATTTAAATTATTATTAATAGTATACTATTGTGTATTAAATAATTTTAATTTTTAATAAATTATGTATATACAAAAGAGTATAGAACTTTTTAAAAGGAACGGTGAAAATCATTACATGTAGTATAGACACGAGAAGGAAAGATAAACTAATAACACCTAGTTTCCGACTTCCCAAAGTTATTACATCGTTTTAGGTGCACGGTATTCGTTTTTGTAATAAGATTCCACAGTTATTTTTAACTTGGCCTAATAAAAAAAATAAAAGCTTATGTCAAAAAATATATTAATGAATAAGGCATATACAAGGTTATACTTATGATCAAGAAGTTGAGCATTTTTTTTATTTCTAGGCAGGATATTTATAAATTTAAGTATACTTTATTGACATATTCTGTAATTAAAATGATGGAAAAATTGTTATTGCTAAATATATTATCAAAAATGTATCGATTGAAGACATTCAAAATTCGTTATAAATTTGATTAGATTTCATATTAATTAATGTGTTAAAAATTAATTTCTATAACTAACTACCATCTAATTTAAAGGGTCATTGCAATAAACTAAATTATAATGGAAAAATTGAATGTTCGATCGGACCTAACAGTGATATTGGAACGGTGGAAATGTTGTATGGACTTCCAAAGGTAAGGCTTGATATAAAAGTAATATACATTTCTTTATTATATATAAAATACAATTCTATTTTTATTATTAAACATAGGAATTCACATCGCCTATTTAGTAGTTAAATGGTATGTAATTATTTAGTACATAGCCAGTAGGGCAAGGGAACGAAATTATGTCACATAAATTATTCACGTTTGGTAAATAAATTTTTAATCCAGACAGGTATGTGCATATAAATATTAAATACAGAAATAGAAATATTGTAAACAGTTGAAATTATTTTCAGCATATATTAAGAATGACAATCATATTCTCCAGACGCCTCCAATGGTCATTTTCATATGAGACTTCACTCTCTATTCCCGCACTCTTATGATTATAAGATCTCATCTGATTAGATAACAGAGTAAAACTAATACGTCTGGTAAGAGTTCGCCTCAAGGTTCTTGACGCGGTCTTCCCAACCCAGCTGCTACAAATAGATTGTTATCGGAAAAAAAAGCAATAACGATTTAAAGCCCAGGGTATAAATATATTCGCCCTTTAACTTAGTCACTAGATATATTATTCAAGCAAGTTACGTATTACGAATTATAAATTATCCAACATATCCAGGTGCATACAGTCTTGACAACGACAAACTGCATATTACTGCATGTTGAATACACCGCGCTCGTGCGGAGTTGGAGCACATTCCCTGACATCAGTCAGCCTATTATGAACGTATGATTCATGTGTTTAATACTATCCATGACACTGAATATATTGTGCAATTTGCATACCGATTACTTTAGAAATAATTGTTTAATTTAGTCTATAACGTCTGTTCGCTTCTTGTTGATCTATTCAGAAAATCTCAATTAATTCAGTAAGTGTTATGTTTTGCAACTTGCGAAACAACTTCATTGAATAATCTTCAAATATTTCTATTTCAAAAATAAAATGCACCAAAATCAGAAAAAAATGACTGCATATCATGTAAGAGTTGGTAATTTTTTAATTTCTGAACAAAGATTCCTTTTCTTTAGAGCTTCGCTACTTAAATGCGACTTGATGGTTTCTTATCGATGTTTTTTTTCAGCGCTGACGACGTTTCGAATTTCAAACACAAATTAAGTATATAAAAACTCATTAGGGCTTGGCAGAGTTCAAAATCTGAATATTCGGTTAGGACTAATGTTTTCTATTTTTAAACCAGCCCGGTGGCACACTTTATGGCAAAATAAAGCTGTTTCAGTTTCGTTCTTCATAATCTTGTTCCCATTATATTATGATAGAGACAAAAATTGATAATTTTCTGCTTAAAATGTTTATTTAAAAAAATGAAATGTTTTCCAATAGGTAATCAAAGATCCCACTATACGTGAACGGGCGTCACAATTCGAAGAGAGTAAACCACTTGTTGGTAAAATAGACACAAAAACGAACAGAATTACGGTAAGTATTTACCAAACACCTCCTGTACTAATGTTATAATTTGAACTTCGAATTTACGAATTTGATGCAATTTTGTGTGAAGTTTGAACTCGACGGAAAAACATACGCTACTTTATACGCCTATTACCTGACATCTGGCCCCAAAAACGCGAACAAAGGCGCGCGTAATCTAGTTATTAAATAACTAAAAAACAATTGATTGCACATACCATTACTCGTTTGTAAACGTATTGCAATAATTCGTGATCTTTTTTGTATTCCAGACCAACAAAGAAAAGGAAATACGAAAAAAATAGTTTTAACTGACAGTTTTTATGAACCTAAGACTCAAGTTATCTATAAAAATAAAGTTTTTAGATAAGTTGAGTCTTGTCCCGCTGTAACTTTTGATATCTTGACGATGTATTGATATACTCGTAAAAAGTAATATCCTTGTGAGAATTCTTTTGGCTTTCGTATATATTTTTTTAATATATATATAACTGTTATTTTTAGATAAACAAAAAAACAAATTTAATCTTTTTATTATTAAATATATATATCTTTAAGTAAAGTTTAAATACTAACGAAATCCTTGACTTATTATTTTGTAATCAAATATAATTATAGCTGTTTGATGATATGTTTGAATAAGAAAGTTTGTTTTGATTTTAGCAAGAAATAAAAGAGAGTTTCGTAGTAGTGAGTGGGCGGCGGCAGAGAGATCAATATTTACTGGCTTTTGATAAGCTAGGCGTTATGAGGTATAAATTGAGAAAATTGATATTACAAAAAATAAAAATTACATGAATCTTTTCATGAATCATGAAAAAAATATAAATATATAAATAATAAACGTATTAACTGAAGTCATGTCAACTGACATATTAGATCCTATTCTCTTAAAAAATCTCTGAACCAAATTGACGGACCTAAATATATTGCTACGTTTTTTTTAACCTTGCACAAAAAATCCTCCAGGTCTCTCAAATAAACCAACTTTGAGATTATATATATTCTATACGAATGTTATAGTTACGAAAGTAACTCTGTCTGTCTGTCTGTTGGTCTTTCATGGCATAGCGGTAAGCAAGCTTGAACTGTAAAGAATGACATAGGCTGCTTTTTATGCCGAACACCTGACAAACAACCTCTAAAACGCAAGCGAAACCGCGTGCGACAACTAGTTTACTATACAATCAACACCGTTTTGCTAATATATTTTATATCATAATATTACATTATAAAGATACTTTTATTTTTATTATAGATACTTAAGATATTTCTTCCTTCCTGGATGTATTACTCCGCATGGATTATTTTTAAAATTCTGGTGCACAGTGAGATTTATAATGGCCATATATTACGTGCTGATCGTACCCTATAATATTGCTGTAAGTTTTAACATTATATAACGATAAAACATGGCTATTGAAATATTAAATATTTATAAGTGTAATTATTCAGTTACGTGTAACGTAATTATGCATTGTTGTCAAATTTTAATTATTCCGGAATATGCGGCAACCATTGTAATTTTGGTAACGAAAGTATTCCAATGAAAATAAATTAGAAATAGTTTTATAAAACATTGTGTATTGAATAGTGTAAAAAGAACTCACTGAAAATAGGCTATTATTTCATTTAAGTACTTCAACAAATTCAATGAAGTATTGTTTGGTTATCATTGTTATCAGCATCAAAGTTGTGTGTAATAAACTCAATCAGTTATTAAATATAAATTTATTAAGTAATATTTGACCATCAATCACAAATAGATGAAGTTTAATAAAGTATATAGTATAGAAACAGCCTATATCTGACTCAAGGAAAAAGGCTTTCTTCTTAGCAAGAAGTTTGATATATCGCGCTTTTCCATAGCGGGTTGGTGGTCATATGTGGCGGAATTTCAATAACCAGGTTTCCTTATTATACTCATGAATAGAAGCTAAGTTAAGTTAAAAGCTTAAAAAAATATTAGTATTATATTTTTATAGACAAAACAGAGCAGAAACATTGGTATATACAGTTGGGTTGATATAGTATTATATCTCGACATTATAATAATGGCTTATGTGGCGTACTACGATGACAGGTCATTACTAATAACACACCCATTTTTAACCACAACGAGGTATCTGAAGCACGCTTTTCTTTTGGATTTCATAAGCGTTTTTCCTTTCGAAGAACTGGTGAGAGCAAATATAACTTTTATTATTTGATAATGTATTTTTGCTCATCTTATTCTCTCAGTTCGTGATCCGCGGTCCATTTTTCGCCCGAAGAATCGGAATTGCATTTCAACGGAGAAATGTTATTAGCGTTCTTGCTATCATTCCTTGTGCTCATAATTTGTACATTTAGTTTTATTATATATTTATTTTATTTCATTCTTAAATTATCCTATACGAATATTCTCTGAATAACTGTCTGAGTTTAGGGTATTAAGTATATATGTATTAGCTGGCATGTACTTAGATTCCACAAAACAAATAATATGTCAATATATACATTATTGGTATATTTAATTAATTATGTCACCACCGCTCATGGATGACGCTATAATAATTTACCCCCAACTTTGGAAACTAAGATATTATATCCCATGTACCTGTAGTAACACTGGCATACTCACCCTTCAAACCGAAATGCATCAAAACTAAGTATTAGCTTAAGCTTGGCGAAAGAATATCTGATAGTGAGATTCAGATCGACTTGCACAAAGCTCTACCACCAAGCTAGTGCAACTTGTAACTAAAAGTAACTAAAGTTATAATAGCAGTATATAATTTAAATGTTTATCAGCTTAATGTTTCGTAGTTTTGGAATGGTTAATAACTAAATATCATGTAGTAACAATTATTTATTTTCCAGTTTAAAGTTGTGAATGAACACGCCGATACTGATCTTTGCAGGATTAATCGTATACTATTGGTAATTCGCTTCTTATTAGTGTTACTTCATTTATGATACAGGTACGCGGACGAGTAAATGGGCCACCTGGCGTTGTAAGATATATTAACTATTCCTTACATCTCCCATGCGCCACCAACCTTGAGAAGTAAGATGTCGTCCTTTGTGACTGTAGCTACCCTTCAAACCGAAACTCAACTATACTGAGTACTACTGTTTGGCGCTAAATACGATTCAACATTTTTAAAATTTCACTCACCCTTCAATCCAAAAACATAGCTAACAACAAAGAAGATTTATTCACGATATAATAACAGGAAAATTTTTAGTACAAAAAAGTTTTTATATAACAAGAAAAATTGTTAAGAGTTAGTCGGTAAATGAAGAAAATATTTTATAGGTATTCCGTATCACTGGAGCCTTTTCATACTGGGAGAGCGACATTATGCAAGTGAATCAGGCAGTCGTTTTGCTCAAATTCCTTCCGATTGCCATAACACTGGTCAACTTCGCAACCGCCTTCATATTTATGAATTCCTGCAAACCCTTCACGGTACCCACTTCAAGTTTTATTATGACGAATTGTTCAAGAGTTCTGCTGTTTTCTGGAAAGAAGTATAAGCCAAAATGTAAAAAGACTCATTGAAACCGTTTGGTAAATGTGCTTCGCACTTTTCTTATAAAATACTAATTATTTTAGATGCTGTGGCAGAATATATGCAAACCTTCTTCTGGACGTTTGAGATATTTGTTGGTAATTATAATAACTTTAAATCAAAGAGCTTTCAAGACAATGCGTGCTTGTTTTAAAGTATTATTATTTGTATAAATTATAATATAGATACACATTTTAAACGTTATCATGCTGAGATATAAAGTTTTCAGTGTTCAATAGCCTAATAACTTAATTCTTTCGGAGGCTTTTTATCATATAATTTCGTTAAAAATGAATATCGTTTCTATTTAAGTCTAATTATTTTACGTAAAGTCTTAGTTATTTTACGCAAAATACTGATGCTCCGTGGAGCAATTTTGTTTAGCCATTCAATTCAAAAGAAAGAGATGGATAAAAATTATGAGCACTTCATTTAATCAAAATGATGCAATTACGATACTTAAACACGGGTGGCTATCCTGTGTCCGAGATACGATATGAGTTTCGTTATTACTTTTCCATAATGGAACTTTTTTGGAAACACCTCCGTTTCGCTCGTGCACACTCGAATTCAAACAAGACTAACATTATCAAACTCAAACAAAATGGGAAAAACTGTTACATACGTACGACTTTTAATTAGAATTAATTCAAACCTCGAAGTATGTTTTTTAAAAGCAATATTTTGTTTTTATTTCAACTGGCGAATTATTTGTCAATTAGGCATATATTTATCATGGTGGTGTATATATGGAGTGTTCTTAAGGACAGTTTATTTACTTTTTTTGTAGATTTTTCTTCTTGAACTTCTTTATTTTTTTATTGGGTACGTCTACATAATTTAGACAACACAATGCCCTGGAATCAAAAATCAAAATCAAAATATTCTTTATTCAAGTAGCTTCATAAAAGCACTTTTGAATTGTCATGTGTTGAATTATATGTAAAGCACCAATGGTTTGGAAAGTAGAGTATACCAAGAAGAATTACCAAAACTCAGTAGTTACTCTTTTCAACCAATTTAATCAATGAGTATGGCGATAAAGTACAATTAAATTTATATATTTCCTACTTGGAAATCAACAAATACTAAGTCCACGCTTTTTTATCATTCATATAATCGTAGTGGGAATTTATTAATATTTTTGGACATGAGATTAATAAGTTGTTTAGAAATGGTTATTATGTAGTTCAGATTATTCAAATTAAATTGTACAAATATATAATGTGTATCTTAATTTTATTAGGTTGTGGGTGTACTCCAGTAGCTCTTTCGAACAAATTTGATGTTTGGTTGGGAATGGCTTTGCAAATAGCTGGTGTGATGTACTTCGCGTGTATGTACGGTTACATTGCATCGACGCGTTCCGCAGCTTCGCATGCTTTACTATCGCATAATGTAAGCATTACTTTTATTGAATAGTAATAAATAAATATTGGACAACATCACATACATTACTCTGGTCCCAATGTAAGTAGCCAAAGCACTTGTGTTGTGGAAAATCAGAAGTAACGACGGTACCACAAACACCCGGACCCAAGAGAACATAGAAAACTAATGAACTTTTACTACATCGGCTCGGCCGGGAATCCGACCCGGAATCTCGGAGTGGCGTACCCACTAAAACCGGTGTACACGCTACTCGACCACGGAGATCGTCGTCAATACTTGTCACTCAGTCTCGCTTGCGTTTCGGGTCTTGGTCTTCAGGTAAATGTTAGCTAGTGCAACGAACTATTATCCTCCTCCTGTCCTACAAACAACGTCACCCATCCCTTGGCTTATGTTCTTCAAGTGTGTGAAGACCAAGAGAGCTCTCCCAAGATGAAAGTGTCTTCGAAAGTAAGAGCCCGGATTTCGAGGTAAGAACTCTATCTTAATACAGTCCAATTATCTCTCGCGCGTAGATTTGGTAAGCTAACTTTGTCCGTCTTTGGAGCTCAAAATTGATTCATAACAAATTTCATTCAAATCAAATTAGGTTCAGTGGTTGGGCCGTGAATAACAGATAGACAGAATTACTTTTGCATTTATAATATTAGTATAGATCTACATGTGTAGCAGACACATGTAGTTAATGTTACTTTTAATATTCCATTCGGGGATGGACTAATTATCCTAAACTCGGGTTATATAAATAAACCTCAAAGAATAATGAGTTTCATTGTTTGTAAAATGCCATACATGTACACAGAGGACTTAGCTAATGATAATATTTAAATATATACATACTTATTTTGTAACCTCATATATTTATCCATGTTTTAATAAGCGTTGTTTTTTTGTTCATTGATGTATCGCAAATGGGTTGCAAAGATAAATCTTGTACCAATACTATGTTATTTATTAGTATTTTTTAACTAATTATTTGAATTTATGAATCGGTATAGTGTCCACTATACATGTCCACCGTAAATAAATATAAATTTAAGCTAATTCACACGAGGATGTATATATACCACACATATTGAAGAAAAATAAGAATAATGAAAAAATATAGTAACCAGAAGCGAGGATCGTGGAGTTAAATATGAATTTACAGCTCAATAAATTTAAAATATTATGAACATCATAAAAAACCTTCTTAGAATATGATATTGCGAATTAATTTCACTCTTTCGAAATGGATATAATTATAATAACTCGAACTATATTAAACTTTATTGTATTTTATATACAAGAAAATTATACCTAATATATTCTAGACGGGCTTGATAAAAGGCTTTTCATGTTAAATTGTAATATTAAAAATGAAGATTTTTATCCAACTGCTTTTATTAGTTCGGGATAAAAGCAATTTGCCGGCATGTTCTAAGGTCACTGAAGACAAATTTATGTCATAACGGGAAAGTATTTAGTAGGTCTCTTGTAATATTTATTAACGTTTTAATATTCAAGTATAAGGGTACGTGGAAAGTAGATGACGAATAAATTTGACCAAGTTAGTTTGCGTTGGTCACCACCCACTCATCTCATATTCTACAACCAAATAGTAATACTTAGTTTTGTTCTGTTTTTGTTTGAAAGATGAGTAAGCCAGCGTAACTATAGACACATAGGGCGTAACGTCTTAGTTTCTAATGTTGGAGGCGCATCGACGGTGTAAGAGATGGTTAAAATGTATTACAGTGCCAATGTTTATGAGCGGTGCCTTTACTACCTCGAAATTTACACATTAACTGCCTGTAAATTTCCCACTGCTGGGCTAAGGGTTGGTGGGATATACATGTGGCAGAATTTCGTTGAAATAAGATACATGCAGGTTTTCTCACGATGTTTTTCTTCACCGCCGAGCACGATAAGAATTATAAACACAAATTAAGCACATGTAAATTCAGTGGTGCTTGCCTGGGTTTGAATCCGAAATCATCGGTTAAGATGCACGCGTTCTTACCACTGGGCCATCTGGGGTCTTTTTTTGTCCGTGTGCCTTAATAATAAAAAAGAATAAAATAAATAGGTGACTGTAAAAACAAATTATTATAAGAATTAATTCAGTGTGCAATCAATTTCAGGAAAAAACAAGAGATTTGGTTGATTTTTTGAACCGACAGAACGTTGATCCAATGTTGACTGTAAAAACTTTGAAATATTTTGAATACGTCTGGAAAAGAACTCACGGCAGCGATCCACAGGTGCGTGAATTTTTCATTACCTTCGTTACTTTGAAATCTTTTAATGAAACTTTTTTAACATTGGATGTGAACAAAAATTCTCGTTCGCTTTGGATGAGAGTTAGATTTCTTTATTTTAAAATAAATCAATGTATAAAAATAGTAACGCTATTTTATTCGGCGGTTTTTACTAACGGAATATTAATAAAGCATGGAAGAGTACGAATGCCTTTTTTAATGAAATTATGGCCTTAACAGTTGATAGAATGTGCTAATTTTTATCGCACAAACCCATGAATTGTTGAGGTGCTGTATAATTAATATCTTGTCTGGCGCTGAAGGTAATTTTCATGAAGAAACTTGCCTAAAAATCTACTTCATGTGTACCAAACTGCATTGTAGCAGCGTGGTGGAAGAAACTCCAAGCAGTCCAAAACAGTGGAATATTTACATTTACCTTTCCTTAATAGTTAATTAGATAGATAATACAAGCTCATCTAAGCATAAGTCGCGTGATATGATTGCCACACGGATATCCAGCTTGTTCTACTCAATCTTCGATACGGGTCAATGAACACACTTGTGACAGAATTCCAACAGGCGTTTGTAGCTCCCTTAACTGTAAATTACGAGATTAATTATAAACTCTCACAAATCTACTACAAAAAAACACTGAGATTCTTTCGCCGGATCTTCTCAGATCAGGGTATTTTTTGAATAGGTAGTGTTTTATTTGAAAATCAAGTAGCAAGTGTAATTCTGTATTGATTACAATACTTTGAACTTGATTTGTATATATCTAGCAAAACTCGTTGATGCTTGTAATTTTTCCGCTGGGGCATCTCGTTGCTATATATTTATAATAATATGTTAAATATAAAATATATTGCTTTTAGCAAAGTCTTTCAGACAACCTTTGATCGAACTATGCTTGAACTATAAATACATAAACTTTCATTTAAACATATGTATATATTAATAATAAAAATAAACTAACAATTTTATATAAAAAGCAATTTTATTTCGATTAATCTTAAAATATCTTCATAAACTATTTGTAACGGCCTGCAAATGTCCTACTTCTGGGCTAAGGCCTCCGCTCCGTTTAAGGAGAAGGTTTGCAGCTTATTCTACCACGCTGCTTTACTTGGTGGTAGAACTTTGTGCAAGCCCGTCTGGGTATGCACCATCCACTCATGAGATATTCTACTGCCAGACAGCATTATTCTCTATTGTTGGGTTTCGGTTTGACATAACATCTAAGTTCTCACGGTTAGGGGCGCGTTGGCGATGTATGGAATGGTATATATTTTATATAGCGTCATTGTCTATGGTCAGTGGTGACCGCTTACCATCAGGGGTGTCCGCCACCTTTACCATGAAAAAAGATGCATGTGCTGAATTTCATTGAAATTAGACACATGCAGGTTTCCTCACGATGTTTCCTTCAAAGCCAAGCACTATGATATGGCCTGGATTGATCTTATATGCCCTGTGTGGCCATTAAAAAATATCCATTAGACGCCTTACGATAATATTAATATAACAATTTGTATACACAATTGTTTATTTAATTTAACTTAATTTTACTAAAAAAAAAAACTATATTTATATTTAATTTTAATTTAGTATTTTTCTTTACAATTTTTACAATGTTGACTTATATTTCAATTTTCAAGTAATTTTAGAACACCTTTAAAAAAGTAAGCAATTACTCAATTACTTATGACTTTTGGTCTATTGTGTATTTTTGCTGTACTACTTGTTGGTGTTGTCAAATAAGTAAATTCATTAATTAGTAACATGTAATTCATAGTAATTTATTACAATCTTTAGAAAATATGTCGAGGTCTAAACTCTGCGCTAATGGAAGATACGCTCGTATTCATGTATGAAAGGGCGCTACGCGAAGTTCCACTGTTCGGAAAAGTCGAGCGCTCCTTCATCAGAGTTATCACGCAGCACTTGCATGAAATGTATTTCCTTAAAGGAGATACTGTGGTGCAGTGCAAGGATATGCAGACTAAGATTTACATTATTTATAGAGGAAAGGTATGTGCATAATCTGCTAGGTGATTTCGACTTATGATAGTTAGAATACATATTATTATACAAAATTGAAGACTTTGTTTGTACGCGTTATCGATTCACCTTGAGATCTAACTCCGATTTTTGAAAATGTTTTTAACATGGTTTGAGAACGGTTATATCTATAATATCACACCGTAACCTTCGAGGGCGGGGAAGTGAGGTTTAACTCGGATTAAACCTCGTTTAGCAGGTTTTATTTACTGAAAAGGAACGATTTATCTGCTGGTTATCTTTGACTGGTTGTCAACGAACAACTTAAGATATTATATAAATAGGCTTGAAATTGTAAAGTAATAAATTGACGATTTCTTTTATTTTAAGAGAGGTGCTACCTCATTGTTTAAAGTACAGTATCACAAGAAACAAAAGTATACTAACAAACTGATATTATATTAAAAATGCAGGTAGACGTTTTAAGTTCATACAACGAAATGATTACTTGTATGGGTCCTGGTGGAATGTTTGGTAATTTTACGGGTGTAAGTGTATTTGCTTTTATTTATACAAAAATACAAATTTAAATAACCCTGAGTTTACTCATCCATACAATTTCAATGAGCTCAAACAAAAATGTCTGCTATTATTTGACGAGGAGCTGGGTATCCGGTTGATTTTAGAATATGCTGGAGCTTCAGGTCAGGATGTTATTATAATATCACTAAAATCACAGTAGACTAAGTATTAAATAGATCAGACTAGTAGAAGTCGCTCATCTTCTTTCAACAACTAGACAAGATATGATCTCCAAGCAGCTGATCAGAGTTCCTTTAATCATAGTCAAGAACACTCTCGATTTAATCAGATTTTAAACAAAAAAAAGGATAATCAAAACCATTTCATCCATTTAGGAGCTACGGTGACACAGAAAGACCCACTTCAACTTAAATATTTTTACGTCAGGAGTTACAAAATACAAGATAGAAGTCAAATAATACTTCATGGTTTAGGCACATTATTGTTTCTGTAAAATAGTATATTCAATTTCATACTGATTGCTTCGCTAACCGTGAGAATTATACGTCTCTTGTTCCTGTAATTACTTTGCTTGACGAGTTGACAGCATAAAGGTGCGTTATCTGAAGATCGAGACAAACACGGCTTGTTCAATTAATGGGAACGCACCTTGTTCCGTAAATAACATAGAGCGATCTCTCGGCAATGGCGATTTATTACTATAAATTTACAGAGTAAACTCAATATTACATATTAATGTATTATTGAGTTTAAAAATTACAGCTACATGGGTATATTAGGCGCTATTTCGTCATGACAGCATTGGAATCGTTGCGTTTCCTCGAATTCAATGCTGACTCGAAAGTGAGCCGATCCTGTCAGGTCGACTCGGCTTCGTGCAGTCTCTAATATATTCGCACACTAATACGCAAAATTGGTCCATAGGAATTTTGTAATCCAGGGTCGATCTGTACTAATTCCATTGAAATTTATCGTCCTAATATTATAAATTTTATAAACTATATTTGTTCTTGAGTCACGCTGAACAGAAATTCAAATGAAATTGAAAAATACTTCTACTAAGCGTATCAAAAAGTATTTATTTATATTAATACAATACAATACAATACAAACTAGCGAGTAACAGCTGGTCATGACATAAATTTTGTATGTATGTATAATTTGTCCGAGATATGTCAAATATTTTTGAATTTGTATAACGTTCACGAGTTTTTAGCAAACAATTTCAAGTTCTGAAGTTTCAATCTATGCTAGCAGAAACTTAGATTTGTTGGTACTGCCTTCGCAAACATTCTTTAATTTGGTCAAGTATTATCCAAGAATACAAGAGCCGTTGTACAAGGCATTCGAAGTATCGAAAGATTACATCCTACCTATATCTATGGATAACATCGACGACGACTCCTCAGGTGAGAAAATTGGAAACAAACTTTGTTTGTTCCATCCTGGAATTATTAAAAGTTTTCCGGGACTGCTACGTGCCCTATGCAATGTTATTTCGATTTGCAACTTTAAGATTATTTTTAAAATGTTTACGCTAAATATAGATTTAGTATTCTATGTATAGACATAGAACCAAAGTGTAATAGGATTGTACATGTAAAGTATTATTTATAATAAATTAATTTAGAGCAAATTCAACAATATATAATCGATATATCTTAAAACACAGTACAACTATAGGCATTCTATGTAATCCACTTAATACCAGCCATAACCGGGTTAATAACCAAATTGGTAAACTGTGAAAATGATAAAATGCCACGTTATATTTATTTTATTTATTAAATATTTATTAGTGAATGGGAGCAATATTTTCATGCTACGCTTAGTTTGTCTGGTAGAAGTTGCTGTAGGTTAAGAAGTTACAGTCCTAATGGCTACTGCTGTTTAAATATTGCGAGTTTTGTAATATTGTTTGTATTTGGTGTACATTAGTCTTTTTTATTGTTATTTGGTATGTATTTAAATTTGTGTACAAGTATACAATTATATGAAAACGGGGAACGTAGACTCTGAATGCAAGATTCAAACGAAGTTGAGATAAGTTTTAATAGAACTTAAATTTTCTGTTTTTGTAGCCGATTCTGATTTCGATTTGATGTCGCAAGACTCTGCGTTTGACTCACGAAGCGGTTCCAGTAGATTTGATACATCAGGTTATTATTTTAAACCTTATTATATTGTTTCTGTCAAAAAGATAACATATCTATACTAATATTAGAAAGGGGTAAAAACGACGAGTTGTTAGTATTAGTATAAAATACTAAAGTTGCTGAATATATTGCAACTATTTTCAAAGCTATATGAAAATTTATAATTGTATAAAATACGTAAAATTCCATTTCTGAACAATTTTAATTATATTATATTCGATAACTAAGCGAGGATGGCTTACATTGTTTATCAGACTGTTGTGAGCAGCCAGTTCTTATTAACAGTTAGTCTGTGCAAAGAAGGCTTAGAACTTATTCATACTACAATTAAAAAAAAATTACAAATATTTTCGGATATTTTTGCTTTTGCTGCTCTGTCTGATTTGAACGAGGCCAGGTCTTATGGGTGTTAAATAAACAGTCATTAATTTTGTCAAACGTTTTTTTTCCAATAAATTCTTTATAGCAGCATGAAGTTCAGAAGTTGTCACTGTTTTAACGGTCGGAACTTGCTATCCATCCATATCCATCATGATGGATAGATTACGAGAGTGACTGAATAGAGAGAGCAGTTGTGGATACGCACACACTTGTGTACTATATATAGACATGTATATGTTACCTAGTCTCCTTTGAAAATGACCACCGTGGACAAAATCGGTCAGGAGAACTATATCATCACCATATATTTTTATAAGCAGGTGGTCAATATTCACTGGCAAGTTCTCAATCAACAAGCAACGTGAGTCAAGCGAAGTCATCCGTCAGCGTCATGACATATCAGAGCTATTTAGATGTCAATAATCTTCTGAAACCGGGGTCCAGAATGTATCAGGTAATTATATCGATTTGTATAATAATGCTCTATTTTCAATAACCCTTATACGTGCCTAGCTTTGAAATTTCTGAATGTAGCTGTACATTTTAAACCATTGGGGAAGATGTTTTTGTCAGATGTGGAGTTTTATAATTGAGGACTTATATAAAGGTTACATCCACGTAACTGTTGACTCCAGTTGAATATGCAATGTTGTTGTAATTAATGTCTGAAATTTTCTTTCGATTCCAATGAACGTGACGTTTTCATTTTTTGATGTATTCTTATTCTGCTTGCCTACCTTTTTCACCTCCTTATTAAATGAATATTATATATTTGGGTTGTCTGGAAGAGATGGCTTAATTAATTAATTAGACATAAGTCCGCCCGTTGTACAATAGTTACACATACAATATAATAACACATACAATATTTTTTATATATTTTTGTTTTTATTTTTAGTATTAATTTTTATTTATTTTTTGTCCTAAGATTACTGTATTCTATGTTTATGGTGTACAATAAAATATATTAACATTAACGTTATTAAAGACAAAATTTTCTGGCACATTGAGGTATAAATCATGGGCGCATTTTCAGACGATATTGCCTCAGAGCTCGTATTAGCGATGTTGTTTCCAACAAAGATGATTTATTTTCATTTATTTATAAATCTTATCGAAAACAAGTTCATGTACAGTGATACCTATATAATACATATCCATTCATATACACACGCATACCTACATTGAAAATAAGTTATATTCAAGACGACATAATTGGAACAAGATAAAAGCCTAAATAAATTTAGAAATTTTTGGTTGAAATTAAAATTTTAATGCATATTATTATACTGCGATCCATTAAAATGCTTGTTTAACGTTGTAAAAAATAATGATAACTTTCTCGTTCAAGGGCTTCGGTTACTTCACCTGTGTAATGGTAACCGCAAATTACGTACTGACACTGTACGAACTTGTAACATTAAACGATTGCTATATTATATTTTGGTTACAATCCATTTTCGACATATATTTTTACGTCAAAGTTTATTTATCAATGCATCAGGTGAGTTTCGACTGATTGGTATCCCATATTTTTATTATTTAGGGCCTTTGTATTGTTAATACTACGTGAGTCTAGATACCATCTAGGTATGAGTAATTCCTCCATCAAATATAAATTTAAAGTGTTGTTTATTAGTTTATAAATTTGTTGTAATATAAAATACAGCAACATCGCATGGTTTTTGGAACATCGATTCTTATAAGTAATTACTTATATTTCTTTTAACATTAATTGTTTTTTTTTTTTTTACATTTATTGTTTTGTTTTTAAACTTCTCAGTGTTTAATGTTCTTATAGTATCTATATTTCATGAGCATTATAATATGGGTATCATCAAGAAAAAAAATATCTATTCAAACGCGTTCCATCTTAAAGAGTATTATTACCCACCAGGTATGTTTATAAAGTCCATGAATAAAATAATGTCAATATCTATGGGTAGAAAGATACAATTAAAAATTGTCAAACAATATAAATCGCAAACGACCAATACCGCCGTAATTAATATATGTCTATGGCATTTTTTTACATAGCTTTGTCTTATTTTTCCGAATATCAATTGAATCATGAAATATTAAGTATAAGTGTTCTTCCGTTACATAAATTTTATCGATAAGGCCAATAATCAACTAATTTAACCAATTAAAGCAAGACCATTTATTGAACTTTTCAAACATGACCGCGAAAAACGTATGATGGATCCTCAAACAACTCCTCAAACAAGATCAAGATCAAGTTATAAAAGTGGAACAAAACTTCGCAGCATTAGTTGCCTCTGAAGCTGCAATAATTCAGAATACTACCTAAGTAGAAAAATTCTTTAGCTTACCTTCACAGGGTTACCTCAATCGACACGGCGATCTAATAATAGATTCAACAAAATGCCGCGCCCGGTATTACAGACACAAGCTGTGGGTTTGGTCAGATGTATTTACCAATTTACCACTTGAGCTATTTGGTTTCTGCTTCTCGTGAGTATAAATTTAATATTATACAGACATAAGTTCGACTAAGATCTGAAACTCAATATTTCGTTAATTTTTGTGTTTTATTAATGTTTTAACTTATTATCATATTAGAGGAGAGAATAAAATCCAAAAATTCCGGTCTTAACGTCGGATAGCATCACAAATATTTTTTCGGGTTTTGTCATAAAATTCTGGGTATGAGTTCGGAGTTTGCAAGTTATACACTCGAACCTCGTGAAGTACGTTAAGCTGTTAGTACTGATCTGATCGAATCCTGGTCCAATCTGGTCCATCCAATTATGAGATAAAATTTCTTGCACAGTTTAGTAGTGAGTCCAATTTGCTCATCATTATCGAAACAGGCGGAATGGTTTCATGACTTGGAGGCTACGGCTGTCAATATAAAAAAAAAAGTTAAATTGGAAGATAATAATATAATCATAAAGTATCCAGTTATTAGTTATTTTTATGAATTATTTTATCATTATTTCAGTATTCCCATTACTGCAATGCATTATTTGAGGATGAATAAATTGTTGAGACTAAAGTATCTAGTTGAATTTTATCGGAAAACTTCAGCTGAACTTACAAATAATCTTACTACATTGCAGGTATTTTATCGATATTGTGAACAAGATATTTATAGTTTCATGTAAAAGATAGGTAAATAATGTTTTCTCATTATTTATGTAAGTTTTAAATGAATAGCGTAAAATGTCCAATAAAATCAAGCTAAATTTTTATTCCCGGTTTGGTTCAGATCTTACCAAACTGTTTTCTGGGTAATATTAATCTAAAGAGGCTTGAAAATTTATCCTCATAGCACACACAATACCATTATTGTTTAATATCTAATACTTCATACTTTATATATATATTATGTAGTTAAATATATTTATATATATATATATATATATATATATATATATATATATATTTATTTATATATATATATATTATATATTTAGATATTATTATTTATTTATTGAAAAAGGAACTTAAAATTAATACTGTGGGTAACATACAAAGTGATACGTCTTTATAGATCGTTGTGTTCCGGCTTGAAGAGTGAGTGAGCCAGCGTAACTGTTGGCACAAATCCTCAATATTGGGGTTGTATTGGTTATTATTTTTCACAGCATCAATATATTATTAAAAATAAAAAAAATAAAAATATATAAATATTTTTGGGCACTGGTGACCACTTAACATCAAGTTAACAATATAAAGAATACAAGTGACAAAATTACACCCGAAACATATTTTTATCCTCGATGTTTCCTTTAATCGACGATGACAAAATATATTATGTATGTAAATACTATTTAAGAGATGCTTGTCCAGATTTGCGGTCCATACGGATTTTGCGGTGAAAATGCAAATGCCTGTCCA
The DNA here is from genome assembly GCF_905147765.1 of Vanessa atalanta. Taxonomy (NCBI): domain Eukaryota; kingdom Metazoa; phylum Arthropoda; class Insecta; order Lepidoptera; family Nymphalidae; genus Vanessa; species Vanessa atalanta. The sequence goes on along the minus strand of NC_061878.1, from coordinate 9,163,831 downwards.
ATGGCTAGTAGCTGCTTTGGCAAATCAAAACAGTATTAATAATATTAATATAAAAAAAAAACCTTTTAAACGTTATTTTATTACAATATGACATCAGTGCTACCAATTTATAATATCTTTAAAGATTGAAATGATTGAAGTTCCACGTTCTTTTGTTATTTTTTTGTATCGAGAACCAATATAGCTTTCCATTTAAATGTATATAATTTCATTATATAATTACTATTATCTATATACATTATAAATTAGGAGTTTGTGTAGGATAATGTGTAAACGCTCTTAGAACTGCAAATATTTCTGTGGGATCGGAGGTCAACCGAATCAGCCTTGCGGTTTCTCATAGTATATACGTATACCTATGCTATAGTTCGTTACATTCGACTGCCTCGTTGGCGAGCTTCTCGCAAATCCTGAAGTATAAAACCCGAACAATAAAATTTCATTGGTTTGTTTTACTTGATAAATTCTCAGTAGAACAGAGTCTGGGAGTTCGTAGTGGACACACTCCTCTGCCACGGAAAGAACGTATTTAATGTTTTTATCATAAATTTCCGTTTAATTACCAAGCTCGTGGTGCTTAATAGATGAATATGGGAAAACCAGCCGTCACCATCTCAACATTTAAATAAATATGTTAAAAAATATATTTATCTAATCGAGTAACATCCAAATTTTCTTTATCATACATATAAAATATAGGGGTTGAGAATAATTCGTATATGTGTAAGAATTCGTAAAGATTTTGATAGATGTGTGATAGAGACAAAAAAAATAATGAAAGAGATAGACGATGTGCTGCCATATTATAATATATTAGATTGGAGTAAGTTGTGACATATATTTAAAGAAAAATTCACACGTGTATTTCACAACCTGTATATCTTTCTTTTTATTTAATTTATAAGTTAAGACTTACGTTACAAAATATGTTTAGAATGTTTATATAAGCAGAGATCCAAACCTAAAGATAGAATAAAACAAATTAAATTGATAATTGTTTTTACAAAAGCTATACCTAAAATTTTCCATCATTCAATTAAAATTATGATTCAAATCAAACATAAGCTCTTGTTATCCGTATCTGAGGTCCGGTCACTTTCTTCAGTTATACTAAGCGACAACATTATACTAGTTATCCTTTCCAGCTTCATTCGAGTAGAATATAAAACAATATATGACATAAACGTTTATTAAAGGACTTGCTAAGGAACATTATTTTTTATTTATTAGGCTACGACTGAGTATAAGAATATTTATATTTCGACTTGGTGGTAGGGCTTTGTGCAAGCCTGTGTGGGTAGAAACCGCCCAAACATAAGATATTCTACCGCCAATCAGCAATCTTTAATATTGGTGTGTTCGTGTCGTATCTGTGACGTAACATCTTTTTTCTCAAGCTTGATTTCGCACAGTACCAATGTCTATGGGGACCACTCACAATCAGATGGCACATTGGCCATTTATAACATAAAATTAAAAAAAAAATAACATTTTTTTTCAGTCCGCAATGACTTTTTTCATAGTCATTTTGTTGTTGCACACGTTAACATGTGTCTGGTTATTGACCCTGATTGCCTCTGCGCCTTTCAATATCATACGGACTCTAAAACTCCATCTGCTAGATGAGTAAGTCTTTTATATATACATACCTACCTATACATACTTCTATATATGTAAAAAACTAAGATTTTACTGTGAGTGTTAGTGAATTCAAAACAACTGCCGCTCTTCATTTCAAGTTTACGATTATATGACTATTTAGAAGTTACCAAAAACAAAAAAAAAAATTAAAAAAAAACTGTCCGTCTGTCTCAGTGTCTCTGTTTTCCGAGGTAGGTCAGAATGTTCACTGTTTTTTCATGAAATTAAAACAGAATCGCTTAAGTATAACTGTTAAAGCTTGCTTACCACTGCTGTAAGACAAAGGGAAGCCAGACAGACTGGTCCCGTAACGCGTTACGTAACGAAGCGATTTACACTTCCATAAGCAGTTATCACTTCAAAAAACATTGCCTACTATTCGAAATATGATTCATGCCAATTCTCGATATTAACAATATACATGTTTTCACATAATAGATATGCTGTTTATATAAAAGTAAATAACTTCTAAAATTGTTTTGTTTGGCCTCACATCCTTTTATAGCGATACCCCACAACGCCAATGGGACTACACGACATCTTTATACGTAATAGTCGCGGAGCTGACTTCAACGGGGGGCGATGAGTTTATAGTAGAAGATATGTTTTCCATGGTGATCCTAGCTATATGTCTTATCAGCGGTAAGATGTTGGCCGCAACTGTGATTGCGACTAGCATGCAGGTTGCGTATTCCACTAAATATGCCTTGAATAATTATGAGAAATCAACCAAAGAACTGATCGATGTCCTGAAGAACCAGGGATTATCAAGTATGTATACTCCATATAAATATAATATAATTAAATTAAATAAATAAATTTTGTTTTTTTCATAAAAGTTTAATTCAGTTTCTTTACTGGTTGTTCTTAATCTTTGCTGCTTGATTCCATTGGGTTATGACGTGAAGCTTCAAACTCTTTAAAATTATCTGGTAGTTTCTGACATTAATTCATTTATGTATGTACATTGTATGTTACAAGCTCTCTAACTTCACTAGTTATTCGTATAGATATGTTAGGCGTACGTGTAAATTGATCACGAGGTAATAAATCTTTTAACAAAAATTTCGTAATGCAAAATTTTGTAAGACATAAATATTTTTTTAAGTATTACAATTCCAAATTTAAATTAAACGAAAGGAGATATTACATTTAATTTCGTCTTGGAATTTTTCGCCTTCAAATGACATCAAAGTATTTAATTACCAAATATTTTTTTATGTCTCATTCTATTTACATCATGTCATGTCGATGTGCTTTTGAAAACAGTTGATTCGAATCGATTGCTATAAATGCAGTCTTTATGTTTGTTTCACCGTGTCTTATATGAGCTATTACATTCAAGATGCACTTGCCTTTTGCAATATATAGACTTAGCTTTGAGCGAAATGTGCAACAGCGCTTTGTTCGCCAATAGTATGAAAGCCTCCTCGAAAGATCTTTAAGTATTTATTGTGACCACAAAAACAAAAACTACGCAACAAATTTACGATTTTTTTATGTCAATCAAATTTACAATCAACCTCTTTTCTGGTTATTAAGAATAATTGAAACTTTCTATTTGAATGTAGAACCTAATATTTTTTTATAGACTATCAATTAATGAAGTTTTGGAAATATGTCCGTCAGCTTTGGGTAACGGAAAGAGGAAGACAGGTAATTATTAAAATGTCATCATACCTAACCTACCTTTCCACTGACACAGGTCATTGCCTATGTTGTTAGGGAAGTCAAATCTCGTTACTAGTTGCAAAACCTTTATCTGCGATACGAAATATGGAACTTCTTTTGGCAGTTAACGATTGCTATAGGTCTAGAGACACTGCAATACATACGTCGCCACAAGTCTCCGGGCAGTATGGGTGCAAGTCGCCGCAATTATTCTCCTAAAGCTTTGAATATAAGTACTATGACCATGTTTTGCATAACATTTTATTAATATTATATTTTGTTGACATTTTTTTAAAAATCAACTATATTATCGTTTTTAAAGCAGAATTTCTTTAGAATCGGTGTAGTTTGAAACTCAATGAAACAAAATATGTATCGACAACGAGAAAAGCAAAAAAATAGTTAACAAGTTTCATTTCTACCGTATGATTGTCACGCAATATTTTTCTTCTCTTTCCGTCATTTTTAATTTGACATTCGACCGAAGGAGACAAAATATTTTGTATTCAATAGCTATACAGGGTTTATTATTGAAAGGGATAAGTATTAATCCAATTACATAGAACGCGGTCAAACATTGCGAATACAATAGTAATGAAAATAAATGCGGGACGTAAATATTTAGTTGAGTTTTTTGTGATTTACAGTGAATATATTTCATATTAAAAATAAAAAGTAACTATTTATGAAATACAATTTTAAAGCTTGTTGAGAGAGGGACAATATGGCGCAGAATTACACCCGAACAATGCAGCTTTCACGATGAATTACAAAAACAAATTAAACATTTAAAAACTCAATGTAGCTTGTCTTAATTTTATCCCGTAATATTTTTTTAAGAACTACATGTTTTATTTACTGGGCCTCTGTTTGTGTAATAAGATCAAATCACATATTTCGCAGTTGCCAGTTTTGGTAGCGGAAACTCCATACGTGCTTCGTTGCGACCTGATGTCTGCGATGTTCGGCCATCATTTGCGGAGCTGTTATATTTTTGCTGACACTGGCGAACCGTTCCTTCGTCAGCTCACCGTGTTGTTAGATTACTCTATATATTTTCCAGGTAAGGATTTTCTTTATTCGGTAAGACTTATTGTATAAATGAACATAAAATTTATTTCTTATATTATTTTCGTTGACATCGAGATCGTTTTTTATGATTTAGTTTTTATTTAACATTGACTTTTTTAACCATATTCCGAGTTCACAAAAGATATATTTAAACATACATGAGTAACATGAGTTCATAAAATATATAGAATGATGATTGATAATGAAACATTTCAAAGAAAAAAAAAAATTGTGTAAAACACTTCTAATCTATCAAATATCTTTGAGAAATACAATTTGGTTACCAAAATACTAATTGCTTAGATAATAACCATAAAATAAATAATATTTATTTTGATATAGGTAAACATAAATCATGTTTTAATCATTTGTATTATCTATTCGGTTCAAAAAGTCAACCAAATATCTTGTTTTTTCCTGAAAATGATTGCACACTGAATTAATTCTTATAATAATTCGCATCGGAGGAGCTTGGTGGAATATGCTAAACCTACTACTCAAAGGGAGGGGAGGTCTTAGCCCAGCAGCGGGAACTTTACAGGCTGTTATTGCAATTCAGTATGTAATTACAATCCGTCACAGATAAAATTAATAACGACATCGAAATTTAAATTTAGAAATTAAATTCCATTCTAAAGTTGGTATTTTATTTAATTTTTTTTAGGAGGTGATATTGTAATTATAATAATAATAATAGTCTTCGCCCTGTTTGAAATAATAAGATTAATTAGTCACAAAATGTATTCTGTAAATAGTTTTTTCTGTAATATTCAGTCGTAAAAGATAGTCATAATATAAATAGAAACATTACTAACAAACTGCGTGCGATAATAATAAGAAGTTGGCGCGTTGAAGTTGATAAATAGGGGAAAATTAGTTAGTTAATTAAGTCATACATCACTGTGAAGAGACTCTTGATATCTACTGTATAAATCGTAATCTGAAAAAATATACTTAATGTAGATAAGAAACAACATTGCTTGTTTTTTAATTATTTAATAAATAATTACCTGATTCTTATTTTCTCTTAGATAATAAGTATGTGTATAATCTTATTGGTTTTTAAATTTGTTTTATCTAAGTGATATATTTAAATTTGTAATTAATAGGCTTTTTTTCTCAAAATATTATGTTTAGTTTTCACTCCTTAATTTTAAGAATTAATCCTCCAAATTTAGCGGAATGTTTCTGGTTACGTGACGGTTATCTATATAAGCCGCCACTTAGTTTTTTTTTTTAAAGATCTATTTTTAGTTACGGGCTGTAAATGTTTAACTGGACTAAGGTTGTTATTAAAGATCTTATTCCATCAATATTATCTAATGGGGGTCGATAAAATAAATATATATGCGAATACGGAATCAATGATAAACAAAAATCAAGAACTTGAACAAAGGTACTTGCTTGTTTTTGAATCCGTAATCTTCGATTAAGAATAAGATGTTCTAATCAATGGGTCATCTCGGTTCTCATTAATGAAAGATATGTAACAAAAATCAAAACAATATATTTTTTAAAACACTTTTGTAGGAAAAATACCTATAAATATATTTGATTAACCACTTCTTTTTGTAAAAAGGTTGTTCTGTTCTTTCAAAACGGCCTCTATGATTTGAATATTTTTTCTAGGAAATTATATAGTTGTAGCCGGAGATAGCGAGGCCCGTATGCATTGGGTGGCATCAGGGACTGTATCGGTGGTATCTGTGCGAGAAGATCTCACTGAAACTACTCATGAAAGCCTCGGTACTGGGGATGTGTTCGGGATTTTACAAGGTCTAAACTATGGCTTGCCACATTGTTTCTCCTACAGAGCAGAAACTAAGGTAAATAAACAAGAACTCTAAACTCGTCTTCTGTTATATATTCATTAAAATGTTTATTTTTTTATATTGCTTATCGGAAAAATTGCGAATTTTAAAATTAACAATTTGAAATAATCGACGTTATTGACGTTCACTAAAATATATATCGTCTGTGTCCTGTGCTTGACCCTCGTGGGTGCCATTTTTGATCGGTTAAAACGTTAAAATCAAAATCATAATATTCTCTATTCAAGCTGATTCATAAAAACACTTATGAATCGTCATGTTACACTGTTGAATTAAATTTAAAGCAACCACTGGTTCGGAAAGTAGCATCTACCGAGAAGAACGGGCAAGAAACTCTGTATTTACTGTTTTCCATCATTTTAATGGCAGTATGTCAGTAAAAAAGAATAATTTTATATATATCCTGCCTAGAAGTCAATAAATACTAAGCCCACGAGTTTTTTTCTGTAATATAATCTTGTGTTGAGTAATGCCTTATTTATCAATGATTTTTTTTATAAGAGCTTCAAAATTTTTAATAGGCCAAATTAAGACGTAATACTATTTTACAAACAAATAAACAAATTCACTTGCGCATTTGTTACACTAGTTTCTGGCCGCGGTTTCGCCCGCTTACGATGGGTGCAAATGTTAAGCACATTTTTCCGAAACAAACAGCAAATTATGTGCTCTTCCATTTATCTATCTCTGAGAGAATCTTCATTCAGATCAATTCCGCCGTTTTTGCGTGATTGAGTATCCAAAATTTCGCTCTTGGATTTGTAAACAGGATGCTAATGTAAATTAAAGAAAAAATACATATATGTCGTGATTAAGATAAGGATTCGTCAAATGAAATTGAATAAATTGTAATATTATTTTTATGCCATAAATTATATTTATTTTAGGTGGCCGTTCTTAGTTTAAGTTTGGATTCCTGGATCGATATCTTGCCTTACTTTCCAGAGGCAAAAATAATTATTTCACAAAGATCTGATGTTCTGTTCACGAAAATATAATGAAGATATGTAATATATTGAGAAAGGGAGAGTATATGTATATTTTAACGAGGCTGATGCTGTTTTGTTGTTGATTCTTATCATACTTAAATCTAGTTTCTTACTACGGACATTTAAAAGTGTATTTATTTAGAAATGTAATATGTCAAAATTGTGTTAATCTAAATAGCATAATATATTTTTTATAATTAATCATTAAAAAATTTGTATAAAAAAAAAATTTATTTAAACCTTAAGTAGACCCCTATAGTTTCAGTTGTTCCTGAAATTACAGTGAGTGATTGTGATGTTTCATTTACTAGTGTAAAACAATCATTTTGTGGCATCATACCTTGCCACCGAGTAAAAAGTATAAATATGTTAAAAACGTTCAGAGAGCCGAGACGGTCCAGTGGTTAGAACGCGTGCATCTTAAATGATGATTACTTGTAAGCAAGCATTACTGAATTTTCATTTGCTTTATTTGTGTTTTAATTTATCTTCTGCTCGGCGGTTAAGGAAACATCGTGATGACACCTGCATGTGTCTAATTTCAACGAAATTCTGGCACATGTGTATCCAACAACCCGCAATGGAGCAGCGTGGAGGAATATGCTCCAAGCCTTCTCCTCAAAGGGAGAGGTGGCCTTAGCCCAGCAGTGGGAAATTTACCTGCTGTTAATGTGTGTTAATAGTGTGTTAATATGTGTAGATGCAGCCTCACTTACGAAAAAATTTTTTGAAAAATTTCTGCTAGACATAGGAACAAGAGCGAATTATAATTTCTAAATTTTATCTTTCACCAGCAAGGCAGTGATTATAATATCTCAATGAACGCTGATGATGCTACGATGATATAAGTTAGTATAAGTATCAAGTAATATTCATTACAATTAAATTATTAATTTCGCATTGCTTGCATCCGTTTTAAGTAGAACAGATTGTAATCCTCTTAACATAGTTTCGACACAATGGAAATCGCGTGGAATGGTGAAATGCTACCGATTCAATTATTGTCCTATAAAGCTTTCATCTACTATGCAATTGACCGCGGATTAATTATACAACCACCTATGTCGATTCAATCGAAATGCGGATCGAAATTTAGTAAGAGCTGCCACACATTACGGAGCTTCATTATAAATCATAATATTTAAATAGACCAGCGAATGAGTTTTTTACGTAGGAAACCGCCGAACAACACATATGATCGCCATTCTTTTGTGCAAATTACTAAATGTCATTGAACTCAAATTGATGATGTCGTCCTGACCGAATTCGGTCTCGGCGGCGAATCTCAAGGATGACCAGCCAACTGTGCAGGACATATTACTGTGCACAAAGGTGCGTAAACACAGATGTACTTGTTCAATCACTCTAATAATCCGATTTCGAATCGATTATTCGATAATCGTACTATCGATTTTCAGAAGCAAGACTTACAGTGTTACATGATTTCCGAGGCACGCGAGTGTACGCACTTCCTATTTCCAAACTTCGGGCTATTACTGAGAAATTTCGTGAGAAAACCCCATTAATTTTTATCCACCCGACCTGGGGTTTGAACTCAGGACCTTGGAACCTGTGGTCTTATATCAAGCCACCAACAGGCGGATCTATTTACTACGAATTACACAATTTCGTTGTTATTACTATAAAGGCTTACGACAGAACTATACCTAGGCTATACCATATGCGTATTGTCAAATATAATACATACTACAACTAATGAGAGATAATGAGATTTAAAAATATTTATAAATAAATTTGCTACTTTTTTCTAATTATTATATTCCTAACACAAACTAATATGAAGAATATGATGGTTAGTCATTTTATTCCATATGTAGGAAGTCTGTAAGAAGTATAAAATATTTCTCAGCGCACTATGTCACATGATGTTCCTTGTACATTTTGCCGATTACCAAGATTCATTAGACATTCAAGAACACAGCACTAATCTGTTTTTTATAGCATATATATTGTCTGCAATAAATAAATGGAATGTTGCTGATTCATGGAAGATTAACCTGGGACCATGGTCGTCTTCTGCGAGAGTATCGCATATCGCATGTTAGTCCGTTGATTTGCTTGCTGGTATTCGCTTCGTTTGTATTTCGGTACACATGGTGCTTGTGAGTCCCAGGTACCGTTCAATTACCCTGTATGGGGGGAAATGTTGTTTAATATTTTTTTGTTCTGGTTATTATAGTTTTCGAGTAAAATCTTTTTGCATATTCCACGAAATTTTAATACGATAGTGAATGTGAAATTCAATCATAAAATACTATATTTTTAATTTCGATACAGATTAAAATGGCAGTTTATTGCAAAGTTAAAGAAGCTCAGCTTATCGTAGAAATAATCGGTTAAAATTTTCGATATTAAAAAATGTCTGTGTTGATTTAAATATAAATTAACAATAACGGACAGACAGATTATTTTTCATTATACAGCACAGCATGCTGGCCTAAATTAGACTTTTTTTTTGTTAAACTCGAAGACTTTTAAAATAAGAACATATTTCTAAATTATGAATATTTATGATATTATATCATCACACACAAGTACACATTTATTTAAACTCTATAATTATGAAGGATGTCTAGGCGAAAAAAAAAAAAAATTACGTAATCGTAACAGTAGTAGTTTTAATGATTCAGGATTACTGTTTTACATTTGTGCGGAATACTTTCAGTGGATGATGTCTGTGTGATGTGAGATGCCTCTTATGCCTGTATTTCACTATTCTTACAACATATTTTCTTGGCTGTAGGGCTTTGTGCAAGCCCCTCTGGGTAGGTACCACCCACTCATCAAATATTCTACCGCCAAACAGCAGTACCCAGTATTGTTGTGTTCCGGTTTGAAGGGTGACTAAGCCAGTGCAACTACAGGTACAAGGGATTTAACATCTCAGCTCCCAAGGCTGATGGTACATTGATTACATAATCAATGTACAATCAATGTACCATAGGAAATGGTTAATATTTTATATTCTTACAGGGCCATTGTCTATGGGCGATGGTGACCACTTACCATCAGATGGCCCTTTTGGTCGTCCGAACTTTTAAAATAGATTTTACTTTTTTACCTCCAATATAAGATACGAATTATGTTTACATTCAACCCATATTAAACCTTTTTCAATTGTTTTAATAAATTCAATATATTTCCGATTATTTTATCTTTTACGATTACGATCTCGTATCTTTTAGTCTTTACTACGTAATAATTAACGTAGTAACGTATACGTATATATATATTCATGAATCACTTACTTTCACATCGGCATTTATTAAATATAACTTTTTACAAATTTTCCACTACAAAATTGGTATAATACACCGCAACCTCGATGATACGAGCTTTAAAAGCCCGTGTCACGTTACTCCACACGTGTTTCATCCTAGTTAAGCTTATTTCCACTTTATATTTGAAACATGGCTGAAAATGGTAGTGAAATACTTGTATTTTTTCAAGTTATGACTTTGTACTGAGACAGTGAATTTTGAATATAAGCCCATAGACAAAATAATTATAGTTGTTGGTTTTATTGGCCTTGTCAGCGACACCAGGCATGAGAGCGACTCATGATACTAAAGTCGAATATTTAATGATTACTCAATGGTTCAAAATAGACGTGACTAGGCGTGACTCATATCCTATTCGGCCAGTCCTCGTTTTAGGACGAGTTTGCCATTGGTAGGGATTTATTATATAATAAATATTGACAGCCTGATCTCAGGATCTCTGAAGCATATTTATCTTTCTTCTGGATATTTCATTTTATCCCACGACGTTGCTCCATTGTTAGTTACACGTGTGTCAGAATTTCATCCGACACATGAAGATGTCCTCATGTCATTACGCCGCGTACGCAGTACATTGGCACGAATTATTGCTTGCTTGGGTTCATCGTGACATCTCGTCTCTCGACAACATATTTTCTATCCATTGATTAAAAAAAAAAACATTTAAGCAAACTAGTGTCATATGATTTTTGTATATATTTTTACATTTTAATAAAACAAATGTACATTTATTTATGTTTATGGATGCAATTACCCAGAATATGTTTTTTTTTTAAACCTCTTGTAGATTAGTATATCCGGAAAGTCCGCCATGATTAAAATCTGAGTTTTTTAATAGCTTTGTATTGATATTTAATTAAAACATTTTTATGACACTTATATCAGCTTAATCTCTAGAAACAAAATATACACAGAGCAAAACATCGTTTTACTTTATTACATGAAAAAGCTAATTTCGTTGTCGGTAAAGGAACATATACCGTGGCCCTGTACGTACTTTAGTTTCTTATATTTGCTTGGGTCTGACGAAATGGGTCCTTGGCGTGTTACTTGTATTTTGTAATATACGAATGGATCTCAAGCAAATATTTTATTTATTTGGATAATATATATATATATAAATATAATAAAAGTATTATTTTTACAATTAAATAATTTTTATCTATACTTTAATATTATAAAGCTGAAGAGTTTGTTTGTTTGTTTGTTTGAACGCGCTAATCTCAGGAATTACTGGTTCGAATTGAAAAAATCTTTTTGTGTTGATTAGACCATTTATCGAGGAAGGCTTTAGGCTATATAACATCACGCTGCAATTATTAGGAGCGAAAAAAATAATGAAAAATGTGAAAAAAGCGGGGAAAATTATTCATTCTTGAGGGCTTCCGTTGCGTGCGCTGCGAAAACGGTTCAAGATATCAAAAATATATGTATGAAAGAATTGTTCCTCTTGAAATGATCTAAAAAAATGTCTGCGACAGTATATGTCTATCTTTTAAGATTAACTCACTAGAACCGTTTTTATGGTAATCAAATTTGGTCGAAATCGACGCGCGGTCGGCTCCCTTCTGAACGTTTGTATGCAGCGTTATTTATTTTTGCGATATAATATCGTCGTGTATAATAATACTTTTTAAATACAATTTAATTTTGTTTTAAGGATAATATTTCGGTTCTAATAATTTCACAATTATTAACACTTTTTTTAGTTTTGATGTAGATAAAATTAATTATGATTAGGTGTCATAGTTTTCTTTATAGTATTGTTTTTATTAAGGATAATATTTTGTTTCTAAAAATCCATACTATCCATACTTCCATACTATATAATATTATAAATGCGAAAGTAACTCTGTCTGTCTGTCTGTCTCGCTTTTACGCCAAAATCGGTCCAGTAGGGATAGATTTAAATGAAATTTGGTATACAAATAGTCTAGAGCCTGAAAAAGGACATAGGCTACGTTTTAATTGGAAAAATGCTGTAAAGGGTTGAAAAGGGGGATGAAAGGTTGTAAGTAGTTGAATGTATTGTCATTTTTAGAACTAGAAGCATAAATCTTATATTTTAGGCTGTACATTTATAAACTAACATATCATGACACCCACTAAGAAAAGAATTTTGGTAATTATACCCCTAAAGGGGGGAGATAGGGGTTGAACTTTTGTATGGAAGTCCGTCATTTTTTAAGTTGGAAACATAATACTTTATTTATAGGATATTAAAAATGAGTACATAAACATTTAAGCGTTTCTGCATATTCTAATCCTAAGGGGATGAAATAAGGGATGAAAGTATGTATGATAGTCCGTAATTTTTTAAGTTAGAAACACGAAACTTTATTTTTTTTATACTGATTAAAAATGATTAGATAAGTATTTAAGCGTTTCTAGATAATCTACCACTAAGGAGGTGAAATAAGGGTTGAAAGTTTTTATGAGAGTCAGTCATTATTTAAGTTAAAAACATGAAACTCTATTTTTGGAATTCTGATTAAAAAAGATAAGGTACGTATTTAAGCGTTTCTAAATAATCTACAACTAAGGGGGTGAAATAAGTGTTGAAATTTTTTATGGGAGTCAGTCATTTTTTTAAGTTAAAAACATGAAACTTTATGTTTGGGATACTAATTAAAAATGAGTAAATACGAATTTAAGCGTGTTTTGATATTCTACCATAAAGGGGATGAAATAAGTGTTGAAAGTTTTTATGGAAGTCCGTCATTTTTTTAGTTTAAAGCATGAAATTTTATTTTTATGTTACTGATTAAAAATTAGTAAATACGTATTTAAAACGTTTCTTGATATTCTATCTCTGAGGGGCTGAAATAAGGGATGAAAATTGAGGAGTGAGTAGATACGTATTTAAGCATTTCTGCATATTCAACCTATAAGGGGTTTAATAAGAGTTGTCATTTTTTATATAGTTTAGTATGGAAGACCGTCATTTTTGAAGTTAGAAGTAGGAAACTATATTTTTGGGCTACCGATTAAAAATGAGTTGATTCGTATTTAAGCGTTTTTGGATATTTTACGCCTAAGGGGAGAAATAGAGGTTGACATTTCGTATACAGGATAGCCTGGAAGTCCGTCATTTTGAAGTTAGAAGCATGATATTTTATTTTTGGGCTACCGATTAAAAATGTCTTGATTCGCATTTAAGCGTTTCTGGATATTTTACGCCTAAGAAGGGAAATTGAGTTGACATTCCGTATACAGGTTAGTCTAGAAGTCCGTCATTTTTTAAGTTAGAAGCAGGAAACTATTTATGGGCTACCGATTAAAAATGAGTAGATACGTATTTAAGCGTTTCTGAATATTTTACGCTTAAGGGGAGAAATAGAGGTTGATATTTCGTATACAGGTTAGTCTGGAAGTCCGTCATTTTTGAAGTTAGAAGCATGAAACTTTATATTTGGGCTATTGATTAAAAATGAGTAGATACGCATTTTAGCGTTTCTGAATATTATACTCTGAGGGCTAAAATACACACCAATGTGGTATATAAAGAGGTCTTACATTAACGTAATTTTTGAAGTTAATTTGTAAATATATTTATATTCTACGCGGGCAAAGCCGCGGGTAACAGCTAGTTGTAAAAATAAATGTATAATATTTTTTTTATTGCACCGAAGTTACGAAGTATAATATAGTATAAAAGCTTCGCACAAACTAATTCCTAGGAGATCGGGTGCAGTTAAAAGGCATGTCAAAGAGAGTATACCCTCAAGGCGCGCCAATAAATAACGTACATCAAAAAACAATTACAAAATTAAGGTACTTCTTTGTGACAACCAAATATTATTATAATGAAATTATTAGCTAAAAAGCGAATTTTTAAAGTGCAATAAAAGAAACTTACTTTATCATACTTAAAATCAGTTTAAAGAAGACTTGTTGTCGCTCACGGATTCGCTTGTGTTTATAGGATAGATTGGCAGGTGTTACGCATAAAAAGCAGCCTTTGGCCTTCCATCGATTTCAAACTTGCTTCATACCAACTTTCATCAATTCAGTGGTTTTGGCTGTTTAAGAGCAACAGATAGACATAGTTACTTTCGAGTTATCATATATTAAAAAAAACTCGAATTAAATGTATCTCATTTATTCCATCCAAAGAAATTCTTGATACTGCTTTCATAACTTTGCGGTTGATATAGAAAGTTATCACCCCAGAGCAGATAGAGAGACCGCTCATCAGTAGTTAAAGCGAGCTGAGATCGACTTAGTGGTCTTTTCCCATCAGATCTGAAGTTTCTAACTCTAAGCGAATGGTGCACTCGAACTCACGACATAAAGTCGCTTTATAGCTTTATAAATATTCTTGTTGTAGACTGGTGAAAGTAATAACTATCATAAATTATGAATAATTTATTTTGAATAATCCATTCTATTTAAAAGGAGCAAGTATTAAGTTATTCAAGAAAAGTATAGATGTGTGCGTGTGCTCGTATGTGTATGCGTGGTACGTGTTTTACTAACATAATATGTGATATATGTATACTACTGTATATCAGTGTTTTTTTACATATATTAAAAATATGAAATTGAAGATTTGAAGGATAAATTTAATATGTCCGTTGTTTCAGCGCTATTCAAATTTCCAATTTACTTGTAAAACATAGTAATTCTATTATATACGGAATCTTAGGTTATGTGAAATGGTTACACGTATTTTAGAAATATACCAATTTTTATACTATGATAGTCAAGTAAAGTTCCCAGTAGGAGTAACGTTCAAACGCAGCATCACGAGCAGAATGTAATGTGTACTGAATCCGTGCAGTCCACAAGTAACTTGATGATACTCAATGCTGTACAGAATATTAAACCGATATGTTGCATAAAATTAATAAAATGTTGAGTTATATAACTATAGTTATACATATTGTAATAGTTAAGATTGAGCAACATTTGTGTACACAATTACATGTTTAACTTTATAAATTCCGTTATAACTTAATCCATCAAAACTACGATATTTTAATATTACCAACTATACCGACAATACATACATATATATGTTAGAGATAATGAATTTACACGCATATACGACCTCTTTTATTAGAATGACAATAATACAAAAAATGGTAAAAAAGATAAGACACAGGCGCGCTTGCACAAACCCTACCTCCAAGTAATATACGTAAACTATATGTTCAGGTCTATGCAACATAAATTCCTGATAACATATCTTTATCGATAAAGTAAAGATGTTAAATATTAAATAAAGTACAGAATATATTTTTGTTCAAAGAGCAGTATATTAATAGTAGCAAAACAATGTAACTTTAATCAGAAAATAAGTAAAAAACATAATATAATATATAAATCTATAATTAGATGAAACAGCGTGACAAAACACGTCACGCAGGTGACACATTAATCCTATGTGGCTAACCATAAACCTAGATGTGAGAATGATTACATAGTTGCAAATTATATAATCTACTTATAACTAAACCACATTATTCAACTGCAAAACAGTAACAGTGTAAGAAGTAAAGAATAAAACGAACTTCGGCATCAGCGTCATGTCTACATCGATGTAGCCAAAGGCTCGCGTTACGATTGGACGACTTGATATTAAATGCATGAAATCTTTTATTTCCTTGTAATTTTTCATATCTAAAAATAAATAAATAAAATTATGATTGATTGATCAATTTATAAAAAAAGAGAGAGATTCCGTACTAGTTCTTTAATTTGCTGACGAATTGTATAAACAACTAAGACAAATCCAATCCAATTTTCAAGTGTTTATAAATATGTAATGTTATGAAAATTAACGAATATACATATTTTTTGTTACGTTAAGTATTTATTAGCTCTAACCGCTATGTCTTACATTTTTAATAATACGTCAACCCACACTGGAGCAGCGTAATGAAAAAGGCTTAAATACTTCTCCTCCAAACAAAGAAAACCTATGCCAACAAATTCATATTAAGATCGAAGAGAAGAAGTTTGTATACAAAAAACAGCTGTGAAGACTATACCTGTAGATATTGTGTTAAGAAGCAGTTTACCGAGATGACGTCGAAGTACGATCGAACTGTTAAGAACTCTTTGCGCAGCCCAGCATAAGGTAAAAAGCGCGATTAGTAATATTGATATCCTTACAAAGAATATAAATAAAAGATAAGACGAAAATAAACCCTGAAAAATAAAAGAGATTGTTAATTAAAAAAGTAAATAAAACGTAATAGAAACGAATATAAATCGTTCTCATTATATACTGTTATACGCTATAGTCTAACTTTACAAATTAAAAAAAAACGTAGCACATGTTAAAAAAAAAAATTTCACCTGTGTCATTTATTGTCTTTTTAGACTCTTCCAAAAAAGAAACTTCAAATATGAGTAATATCTATGATAATAGATAATAGTCAAATACGCAATGGAATTCCATGCAACGATAAATATATTTTAATTCGCCAAATTATATTTGTACTAGATGAAAACCCGGCTTCGCTCGAGTAAAATAAATAAAATTAAATAAATATAAATGTACTAACTACCGTACCCCTGCATGGAATTATTATTTGGAAAAAACTTTCTCTTTTTTTGTTTTTGTGGCTTTTATTTACGGCAAGAACGCACAGATTTTTTCGCCAATGTCACGTGCGAACACTCTTTCTGAACGCACCCTTAAACGTCAAACATAGCCGGCCATTGAACTGTTATAGCATTGAATTTAAAAGGATAAATATTATTGACTAAAAATCATTATTTTTTAACGATCTACAATCGTGGATAGGCTATTTATATAAAGATAGTAACAACATATTAATTTAAAAAATAAATTTATTCATTACATAACTATAAACCTGATTAAATACTCACGTGCATACTTGTAGATATCAAATTGTATAGACATATGATAAAGAAAACTGTTGTTGTAATCAAAAACATCGTAATCTGTAATGAAATACAAAAATGTCGAAAATTTCAAGTAGTTTTGTTGTTTTAATGAAAAAAATTGACTGTATCGAATTTAAGTATTTAAACTTAAAACACTTATTTGATTAAAACATGGGGCATATTAAAAGAGTTTAATTATTCGTTTACTTAATAAATAGAAACAAAATTAAAACAATGTTATATAAATAATTATACATTATTATATAAAAAAATAAACATGTTTCTAAAACCTAATGTGCCACCTATACGGGAACTAACATATCATGTCCCTTGTGCCAGTATTTACACTGGCTCAGTCACCCTTCAAACCGGAACACGACAATACAAAGTATATTACTTCTCTTTGACGGTAGAATTCATAACATTTTCTTTAGTTATGTTTTTGTAATGTTTTTATCAGTTACCATATGTATTATGTTGAGCAGAAATTAAAATAAAATCGATTCTATACCAATGTAATTCGATTTAATATCGTAACGGCCACTTGATCAACTTAATATCAGAATGGATCGCAAAAGTTTATTTCACCACCAAGTTAATAATTGGTGTTCATAATATAACATTATATTTCAATTTCGTAAAAAGTATATCAAGGTTTATAGGAATATTTAATAGGTTTATTTAATCAGCCGTCAGTTGTAATTCACTATCATGACTAAGTATTAGTAATATTAGAGGACGCGGGAACATGTCAACGACCGAATTAATTAAAAAAAAATGTTATAAAAATTATTTAAATATTGTCTCTTAGACCATTTGATAGAAAGTTGACAGACTTCAACAAATCATAATCAGATTTTTTTTAATAAAACGTAATAATATCTTACCTGCAATCCGAATATGGAGTTAAATGATTCTGAACTTTTTTTGATATTTACGTAAACATCTGTCAACTTTTCATAGTTGACCCCTTCCTTATGATCTGAAGCTTCTGAACTCAAATCCATATTCTCTGGTAATGTGAGGTCTTTATCATTTGATAGCTTTCTAGTTATGCACTTTACTTGTTCAGATAATATATGTAACAATGACCACATTAAGACGTATTCGACAATGAAACGAACATTGCACGAGAAGCAAATAAGACTAAAGAGTATATTAGAAAAGATCAAATAATTATTTTTAGCAATTGTTATATACGTGTGTGAACTAATTATTAAGACAAAGTTAACTAAATAAAGCAATATCAGTATTTTAAGCATCTGACTCAAGTTACGTAAATATATCGGGTCCTCGCTAAAGTAATCGTGAGTCTTCGAAATATATCTCAGAAATTTGTTAAATTTACCTGAATGATATATTGCTAATACAATCACAAAAATGGAATACAAAATAATTAAAATGTAATATAAATTGTCACGTTTATTTTTAATAGGATGATACCAATGTAAACGGCACCAAATAATATTCAAAAAACCTTCTAGGAAAATTCTTGACCAACCGATGACACGCATTACTTTTGAAAGTGAAGAATAGCTTCTAAAAATACCGATAAAATTCTCAACAGTCATTTGGAATTTCAGAAATTTGATTATCATTTTTTAATTTAGATCCTTCGTTTAACACCGTTTAGATACAAGTGCCCGTGTTCTAATGTCTTAATATATCATTTTTATACGCGTTCAATAAAATAATTCAAATATTTGATGAAAGTAAAGTCTAATGGAAATTTCAAATATGATGAAAAGTCATCAAAATAATGGATTCAAAATATTCGGTAGCGTCGTAACATAATAAATATAATTAATTCTGAAATATATGGCTAACTTCACATTGGCGACTTGGGACCAAATATTGTTCAATGTTTGGTTGTAAAGAAGTAACCTATAGTAACACATACATCTGAGTCTATCATATTCACTATTACCTTTTTTATGCATTCAATTATATTGCATCGTTTGCATCAGTTCGGTTGGCATATTCGTCGGATTCCGTAACCCATTCTAAAAAAGTTTCATAGAAAATCAATATTACTACTATACTATATTTAAATTATTAATATAATATTAATATCTTTAAATATTAATAATGTTTAAAGAGAGCTCTTAATCTCATTACTTTAATATTCTACATTTATTATCATGCAAGCCCGCCTGGGTTACTCAACCAACCATAACTTCTACTGGAGCATTCCAAAACATCGTATTGCTATTTGGAATTTTGGTCTGCCGATCTAGCCAAACGCATTCGTTGGTCATCTTTTAGGAATTTTACCTATCCAGTTATTTGACTTCATCCATCAATTCAGGCTGCGAGGTGGACTCACCAACTATAGTACGTATGATAAGTATGTGAAAGAAAACTGACAGACTTTTTCAAATGCATTTTGACGCATCGAAGAATAAAGCTTCCAATATCATGAACACTGCCACAACAGCGTGTGGGTTTATATATCTCAGAGCGTTGTAGGTTATCAAATATACAATCATTCAACGAGTTTATCGTTTGTTCAGATTAATTATTAATTCGATCTGTATATATATTTAAGTAACTTTGTGTCATTTGTTCTAATTTAAGTCTTATCGACTATGTTCATCGTCCAAAACATCTCATATTTTAGCTTAATAACGTTCACGTTAACACCTCTCTTCAGATTCAGTGTAAGCGTAAAGCTATGAATTTATAATGAACTTACCGGCTATAATATGCTAAGTTAATCATATTCATTCAAATTTCTGCTTGGAGTATCGTAATGACACTATTTTCATACTCGTGAATTCGTAGTTAGTTGCTCTATGGGAAAAAGGTCACATTAATTAATTATTTAATTTTATCTTTTAAGTAACATTGGCACTGTATTACAAATGGCCGAAGCGATAGAGTACTTAATGCGTTATTATTTTAAGTACACGACAAAACTTTAATCAATCAATTGTTTAATAAGTATATTTCATATATAAATACACTTTTTTCTTTGTAAGCAATGGTTTTAATTGAAGTGAATTATTACGAGACTGACTTTCAAACTTTTTAAATCCTTACCACAATTCACACTATCAAACACAGAAAGGGCGGCAATGCTAGCGACGCGTTATGTTACACGACGAGCTATCTGTGGCGGAAGTCAGTGACAAGACTTTGCTTCGATGAACACTCGATTTGCTGGGGTTGGTTTGGCTCTGAATTCACTTAGTTATATCAATAAATGTCGAATAAATTTTGAATTTAAATATAAAAAAAAAGTATGTTTTATTTAACAAGTTTGTACTTAAATATAAAGTTGTTGGAGTCTCCTTTTAAGCATATGAAAAACCTGTGCCAGGAAACTCCGCTCTTCCATATCACGAATTAGGTAAAAGTATACAAGATATTTAAAGTACAACAATAATAAAGAAACAATATAAAAAAGTAATAATAAGAGAAGTAATTACCAAAAAGGAAGCAAATGTGGGATTAAAATGTATGTGTATGCATGCGTGCGCGTGCGCATTTGTGTGTGTGTGTGTGTGTGTGTGCGTGTGTGTGTGTGTGTGTTGTATGTGTATGTTGGTGTGAGTAGGATATGAATGCTAGTTCCTATATTCTAAAAAAAATTCCGTTTCTTGAAAACTTAAAGATTTTATCCATTTTATTATTTTAATTTTACACTCTTTACAAGTTTTTGAATATATATCAACGTATTTATTTATATTTATTTTTGTATAATGTAGATTAAATTCGATAACAAATCTTGGGAAAACGCTGTTACTGATATTGGTTCAAATTTAAGCGAGTTTCATTGACTTTTTCTTGTGTAATAGTTTTACTTACAATTTTAATCTAGTTTGTAAAATAAAGTCTACATAAAACGGAAAAAGTATAAAACATGGTTACACCAACATATATCAAAGAATTAGAGCGGAAGTTTGCGCACCCACTTGTGGACCTTATGTCGTGCGTAGTTGGCTGGTCTTCCTTCAGATTTGCCGTCATTGCCGAAATCGGTCAAGACGATATAATCATCATTATTATTATTAGGGAAACCCAATTTATGTTATTACTGTAACCAGACCACAATTTGCATTTTGACTGTTTGAAATGAAATAATACGAACAGTGGCGTAGCTAGGTGGACAAGTGTCCCGGTCCCTCGACGCCATTTTCCAAGCTTCGTCAGCTTGGAAAATAACAATATTTGAACTTACATAATATATATGTGACGATAATAATTGTAATATGTAGGTTTCAAATATTTTGTAGTTTTTAGAGTTTATTTTTTGTGTCGGTTGGTTTTCAAAATTTTTAATTTTACTTTTATTTTGTCATTTTTAAAGTAGGTATAGTATTAAGAAGGAAATTATAGTGATTAGTTAGTTGAGTTAGTAACTACGTTATGTACTAGGTATCATAGGTATAAATATAGTGGTAATTGAGCCTAATTGATCCCATTTTACCTACCTTTAAAATCTAAACCATACCCTAACATGTCATATTTCAAGTAATGTTTTCCTTACCATATACTTTTAATATAATTGAAGTCACACGGTATCAAATTTCGAATGGATAGGACATATGGAAGGTAGTTAGATACCCTCATCAACTATTAAAGAGCTGATGATGAAATGAAATGAAACATGGCTAAGAACACTTGGGATAAAATTATCTATGACCCAAAAAAAAACTAAACGAAAATCGGTTCATCCGTTTGGGAGCTGCGATACCACAGACAGATACACATACACGTTAAACTTATAACGCCTCGCTTTTTGCGTCGGGCTTAAAAATGAATTACAGGTAACGCACAATAACGATTAACTAAAAATTCTAAACGTCTTACCTCGCAATGTTAAAGAATCTTCAACGACCAGTTTTCAAATAAAATTAGGAGGATTATACTTAATGACTAGCAATCTTTCTTTTTTTTTAATTATGTTAAAGTAAGTCTTCAAGAGACTTGTACGCTTTGTAAGTATTTTTTTATTTTTAAGAGTAAATTAGGTAAGTGAATAATGTGATATTCTTTAAAAAAATAAAGTATCTTTAAACCATATATCGGATTATATAGATACCGTTGACAATATTTTTTTTTATTGACGCAATGTGTTGGAATATGGCAAGACTCAGAATCAGAGAAAGTTACTCTTATCTAGTTTTAATGTAAGTTCGTTCAATCTTGGATTTGTTCAGAGCATTCTAGCAGATCCTTCATCAGAATCTGCTAGGATGCACCTGGAGTTCTATTTAATGGCTATTAATAATAAATAATGTGAAAACCAAAGGAAAAGGGTACAATGGGACTGACGTACCTTTGTAGGACAAAAGTCCCAAAATAAAATAAGAATTAAAAAAAAAAAGAATAATGAGCCGGTTATCATTTGACCTAATTTGACATTTACCTTAACTATCTAGTGTCTAAAGTGCTTTATGCTTCACAGTACATCGCAAAAAGATCTCAACAATGCGAAAAAATCAGCTAGGAACTATATTTATGTCATTTATTATAACGTAGGCAGGCCAAAAACATCGTGTGGATAAGGCACATTTACATTCAGACTGACGCAGGTGGTTACCGTTATATGGTTGCTTCGATATGGCGAACCTAAACACCTTTCTGCTACAAGTGTGGTGCACCATTGGATACAGCTTGTGGCTCTCACTACTGAGCATGGCGCTTATCACGCTGTAAATTAATGACTTCTATCTTAGAATTCATTCATTTACTTGGTGGTAGGGCTTTGTGCAAGCCCGTCTGGGTAGGTAAGACTCACTCATCAGATATTCTACCGCGAAATAACAGTAAACTGTATTGTTGTGTTCCGGTTAGAAGGGTGAGTGAGCCAGTGTAATCACAGGCGCAAGGGACGTAACATCTTTATTCCCAAGGTTGGTGGCGCATTGGTGATGTAAGGAATGGTTAATATTTCTTACAGCGCCTTTGTCAATGGGCGGTGGTGACCACTTACCATCAGGTGGCCCATATGCACGTCCGCCAACCAATGCCATAAAAAAAAATGTCACAGAGGGAAACTATGGAATGGATACGTGAGCAGAGTCTCTCCACTGTCAAAATCGGTAGGCGTTGGGGCATCACGGCTCAAGCGATCCCTTGATGCCCCTCGAACGGTGTGGGTACCGCAGATTTTTACTGTGAGTCCAATTTAAACGTCATGTGGGGAAACTGCTTAATACGTTTTTTCAGTGAGATAAATGACGTTATCACGTAGTATTATTTGACGCTGTTGTTGTTTAAGCCATGTAATTTATCTCATTCATATTCATATTTATGTGATAAATGCTTAATAAGAAATAAAACGTTCTCCAAAAGTCTAAATTAATATCCGAAGTATGTTCAATTTATCCTACCGGCAGTGTAGCAGTGGACAATGATGAGAAAATTTAAAAGTTATTTAAAATTTATTAATTAACTTTTAACGAGTACAAAGAATACGAAATATTTACTGAGTAAGCGATTAAATAAAACGATTAATCCTTAAAGCTTTTAGTAAATTTATTTAACACAGAACGCTTATAATGTTGTCAATCAATACTTAAAGATTATCACTATAGATAAGTAGCTTATATTAAAGAGTATTAGAATAACATAAACAATTCAATACGGTGAACCTCTACTAATGTTACATGTAATTTAAACAACACAGTACATATACAAAAATGACATTTTTTACAATTTTTGTCTGTCTGTCTGTCTGTTTGTTCCAGCTTATCTCTGGAACGGCTGGACCGATTTTGATGGGACTTTCACTGGCAGATAGCTGATGTAATAAGGTGTAACTTTTATTTTAGAATTACATATATGTAAAATAATAATAAAGTCACGCTTTATTATTAAATTCAAACGCGCACGAAGTCGCAGGCACAGCTATAATATATATAATTTATATAAAAACAGAACGCTTTAACGTAAACAGTCTTGTTCAAAAAACAATGAAAGCGCAATACTGTCTGATTTATTGAATCTGTGTAATTACACCACGTCATTTATCTGTAAAGCTAGAATAGTATAAGACGTGAAGAACATTATGTATTTAGGCAAAAGCGTCATATCCACATCGATAGAAGGGACCGCCTGGGTCCTAATCGGTTGATTTGATATTAAGCCCAATAAGTTTTTAATTTCCTTGTAGTTTTGCATATCTGTAAAGAAAGAAAAAGATATTTATTGATTATCATTTTATGATTATCGTTATTTTATTCTTCAACTAGGCTTGTACTCGATGAGATATCCAGCCGGAAAACACTGTAAAGATGTTTTTTTTAACTGTAAACACAAGTCTTGAGATTTATAAAATGACGAACTTCCATATTACAAACCAAACCCAAGTTTCCGGTTGCCATAGTTCAAAATATGAATAAAAAGGTAACTTCGACAAAAACTTTTTCCCCAATTACCTTGTTCGACTATGAGTAATTAAAAAAAATTACATTTGCCTTTAATTCATTAGCGTTAGCAGCTGTAATACTGTTTTTCATGATATGACAAACTTTTATCAATCATTCAACCGCCTTAGGAGTTCATATTTGAAAAATATTTTTTTACTGCTCGCCTACATTTTATAAGGGATTCCTAATTTTAAGAATGAATATTGCCAAATTTCATCCAATTTTACCCAGTCTGTCATTTAAAAAAATATACTAAGTATATACAGCAGAAAATTTAGATTATAGTTGTAAATTTTTAGCGCGACACGTTAGTCAAATTCCTTAAATACATATACATACTGTATATGATTTTAAAATAGCCAATATTGTACGTAACAATAGGAGAGTTAGTTAGTTAGAGTACATGCGATTATGTTGATATACGCCATACTATGACAACGGCAACAATTATTTTATAATTAAGAAGATCTTAGAAAAACTTACTCGTAGAAACCGATTGTAGGAGCAGTCTTCCTAAGCGACGTCGTAATTCATCGACACAGTTACGGACTCTTTGAGCGCTCCGACATAAGTTTAGTACTAATACTTTTAAAAATATTATTTTTGAAACTATAACACACATTTGAACTGGTAACATTGAACCCTGTAAAGCAGGGTTTTTACTAAATATTAATATAGTATTTAATTATAAAATTCATACGGACAATGTTAATATACATTATACATACTTGAATGCAGGTATATATTAAGATATACAAAATGCAAATATAAAAGAGCGATGTCGACATGAGGTAAAAGGTTATCTGTAAAAGACATTCACATTTAAATAAATCGCCCGTTCTTAGATATAAAAACATGACAATATAATCAGCGAATCAATTAACAGTTATTATTTTCATACGTCTAACCTGCAAGCCAAATATTGTATTAATTAAATCCGAACAAGTTTTGATATTCCTGTAAATGACTGCCCACTTGTCGAAGTCCAGATCATTTGAAACCAACACCTCACTAGCTGTTGAAATTCCCGTTACGTTCTCTTCCGGTATCTCACTAGTTAAAGATACCAGCTGCTCAGACAACATATGCATCAGGGAATATATTAATATCCATTGCGTTACCATACGGATTTGGTGCAAACATGAATTAATGTTATTAATAGCATTCAGTAGTATGACAGAGAAGTTACAAGAGAAACAAGCGCCGTCGATGTAGTGGTAAAATTGGACAAGTGTTACGTAAATACAATTAGAGGCATACATATATATCACAGATTTATACTTTCGATTCAAACTCTCTAAATATGAAGCGTTCATAGTTAAGCACGAATGTGTGTGCAAGAGATACGTTATAAGTTTTTGATTTTTTTTAGAATTATATAAAGCTAAAAATATAATAGATATGGAATATACAACATTTACAGCGTAAACAATGAGAGGAATCGTAGTATCATTTACTGCAGTTGTAAAAAAACTCATGCGACTTATAATGTTAAAAGCAGCCCATGCTAATTCAAAAATAATTCCGATGCAGCTCAAAGATTTCCATACATACGTTAAAGAGGAATAATCTCTATAAATAGACACACTGCGCTCGATTGCGGTGAAGAATGATAGAAACTTCTTCATTTTTATTTCCTACGTTCAACTCACAACGCAACGCCTTCGATCATATTGGTTATATATTATATATACAGAACAACGCGATGTAATGATTTAATTTTAGTTAGAACTATTGGGGACTGTAAACTAAATTAAGTAATGTGAAATTTCTATTGATCCATATTATTAGCGGAACCAAAGTAACCTAACGAAATAGAAACTGCAGCACTGTTACTACTATATTATATATATTATTTCAAACTATAAAATGCAATCTTGCTTTTTAAATTATTCGTAATGCAAAATACAATTTTACGATATTATTAAACGTCAGTCAAATAATATGATTTGATATTTCGAAGAAAATTCGTAAAACACAATCAACGATTGATTCACGAGCTACAAGTTTACTCGAATGTACAGAATTATTTTGATCGCTACTAATACATTACTCACTGTAATATAGTGGGTTTAATAATACAAATATATATTATGTTTTAGATATGGACATTTATCTATAAAAACCAATACACAAATTACACCAAAAAATAAGTGGTCATTTTGAAGATTGGCTTTATACGAAGGAATGAGTCGCTGATCGTTCAAACTAATTTGAAATCAAATGGTATTTACTACAGTAAAGCAACATTGTCGTATTTGACGTGCTAAGACAAAAACATCAGCGACATATGATATTATTTAATTTGAACCACAGCACTTAAATGTTTACCACTTATTTCGAAACCCTCTTTTTTTACTTAACTTGTCAGTTCAGCTCATTTCCTAAACTCCACCAAAACCTATCAAGATGTCGTTGACCCCAATTCAACATCATCTATCTAATAATCATGTGATATGCGAAAAAAATATCCAGTTTCATTTGAGTGTTCCAAGTAACATCAATGATTCTTAAGTCAGTATCATAACCGAGAACATCATTAGGTGTGTTGAATCACTTGAAACTTTATGACGGTGTAGCCTCAATGTCTTTAAAATCTGTATGTAAAACCTGCACGTGTGACGTCATCTTACAACGCGTCACTCTCACCGTACTGTGAGACTCAGTCATTGCTTCCGAATATTCTTTGTTTACCTTCCCTATATTCTTTTTTTAGTTACAATGAGAGGAAATGTGTCCATTGTACTAAGGCTTTCAATAATTTTCCTCTTTGATTTAATCGAAAATAAGAGTATTTTTATATTTTTTTTTTATTAAAGAACGATAAAATACTATTTGGCGTTATTTTTCTGAAGAACGCATGATTTTGTATTTTGTGGATTTGTGTTTTTAACGATTTGTGACGCAAAATTCATATACGCAGGTCGTGGTTGTGTCATGCACAGTTCATGTTATCAAATCATGTCAAAGCAATGGTAGACAAATCCACGTCACACGCAAAACTCCAGAAAATTAATACCGAATAAACTATGATTACGGTTATTTTTTTTTTTGTATTCGTAAAAGATGATTCATAATAGATTGTTGTTAAAACCAAAAAAATAGTTATACCCAGAATATTCCAATTTATCGATCTCTGGCAATCTAAGAGGGCAACCTCTGCTAAAGTGTTAATGAGCTTGACAGCATGTTATTCTGAATGTTTGTCCGTAACTTAAGGAATAATGTGATTTTTCTTTGTAAGATATTCATATTATTCTATTTGACGCTTGCAAAAAGTATTTTTTTTGTCTTATCTTTCTAAATAATTACTTCGCAATAATACTTATTAAAGTACTAAATCTACATTTTTCCAGTTTTTAATAGGCAATGAATGCCGGTAGATCTCACATTAGCATATTCATAAGAAGGTTAAACTTGGAGCTGAACAATTGATGACAAGAAAAAAACCGAATCACCCGTGCAACAGAGATTAGCTGATATCTGCACAGCTTGGGAAGTTTTAGTCATAAATTTTACCGCCAAACAAGGGACATTTTAGTTCCAAAGGTTGATTTACAGTGGTGACGTATTACCATCAGATGGCACATTTATTAGTCTGCAAAGCTATTCCATTTACAAAAACTGGGAACATTTACACAGATCAATTAGGTAACGCGACTGTCCCCAAGGTGCAGTTACACCTTGTCTGTGCTTGCTCTTAGAATATTTATTAGTGGTATAGAGTCAGTCCCCTGCGTTCCTTGAGAATACTTTTTTAATTGTTGCTTCCCCGTCACCATATTATGGTTTGTTAAATAACGTTGGCGCTGAAAATATTGATAGTATCACTTAACACGAACATCTTCCAATGCGATGGAAAAATGCCATGAACGAAATACTAACACAAGTGATACCAGGTTCAATTTAACCCAGCTATTATTTACAGGGGAATTAAAATAATTGATAATTCGGAGTGAAAAAACATAATTTATTAGGACAACAGTATCAACTCACAAATAGTAAATTACCAAGTCATTTGGCTTATAGTAAAAAGAAAAATCTGTAAATTATCCTGCTTAGATAAACTGCAAACTTGGAATACAATAAAATTTATTTATTTATTTATTGGAAATAGTTACACCATCGACTTATCACTAACACATTCACTTAGCAGTAGATACAGGGTATTAAATCTAGGTGAATAAATCATTACAGGTGTAAACAACATTGACCTTAAGATAAGACTATACTAACCTAATTATATCTTTACTAAAAATTAAGAAAAAATAATAAACTATAGATAATTAAACAAAACATAAAATATAATTTAAATGCAACAACAACAATCTACAAGGGTTGACATAATTTAATTTATGAATAAAATGGTTTTAAAGTTATAATTTAGATTACATTATCCAATTGCAATACAGTAACAGTGTAAGAAGTAAAAAATAATATGAATTTCGGCATCAGCGTCATGTCTATTCTGATGTAGCCAAAAGCCTCCGTTGTGATTGGACGACTTGATGTTAAATGCAAGAGATCTTTGATTTCCTTATAATTCTTCATGTCTGAAATAAAAACAGTTATGACCTAGCAAATGTATTCGATATAATTTACTATAATAATATGTATGTGGTTATAGATTTCTGACTAACTCCTTGGTCTATTGGCTAGATAATGCCTCATATCCCGATGTCCTGAGCTCAAGTCCTAGGTCTGTCCATCAACAAGATTTGTGGTTTTTTAAATTATCTGTAGCAGCGCATAGTCTAAGAGTTGGAACTGTGTACATTCCCGTACCTTGGAAAACACTTAATGCCGTTGATCCTGCGGCTGAACTCTTTCCAGTTGCGTTGGATTTGCCGGCCCATCGGATTGGGAAAGTGACACATGTGTGTTATAATATACTGGTGGAGTGGAATTACTGTCGAGCCGCAATCGGCTAGGTCAGGCAAGACAAGTCAGGACACCATATTTTTCTGAGAGAGAGTAATAAACGCTCTACCTGCAGATATCGTGTGTAGAAGCATTTGTCCGAGGTGACGTCGCAGCATATTTAAATTGTTGCGAAGTCTTTGCGCACCTCGACACAAGGTAAAGAGAGCTATTAGAACTACTTTAATCCTAAATACGGATATAATAAATATATAAAGTGTAAATACACCCTGAAAAATAAAAGTTCATAAAAAATCATTGCTAAATAAAAAGTTTTGGAAAGTGATACTTTTATTCCATGCTTAAAATAATATTCAAGTTTTTTTTTCGTGTATAAATAAATGACTACTAAATATTTTTTAAATTTATTGTGAAATTCCTTAAAATACGTACATGGATACTAGCGGAGACCACATTATACAGGCGTATGATAAAGAAAAATGTCGAGCTCATCAAAAATATCGTAATCTGCATTGAAATGAACAATATTAACATATTAAGTATTTTCTTAGGATAAAAAAACGAGCCATTAAATGTCAAGGCCTGGCTAACGCTTCTTCGTTTAAGGAGAGGGAGGAGTTTATTCCACCACGCTGCTCTAATGCGGATTGGTGACATACACGTGACGTGTTTGTTTATTCAATACATCAAATTTTTCTTACGACATTTCCTTCCATCGCCGAGCTAGAGATTAATTATAAAGACAAGCACATGAAAATTCGGTAGTGGCAGCCCGGACTATCTAGGATCATGCTAGTTTAATGTCATTATTATTATTATAAATTACTTTTTAGTTGATATATTTACATAACATTTTATAGTCATTTCATGTGTCAGACTACCAGAAACTACTGTGACGGTATCGCCACTAAGCCGATACAGTATCAATTATTTGTTATACGTCTCATAAAGGCGATTGATAGACACAAATAGAAGATGTGGGCAGTAATACAACGAGTCATTTTACATTACTTATTTGTTAATAATATTCGCTAAAGGTAAAAGTCGCTAAAGGTGAATAAATCAACTGTCAACTGTTATTTATAAATGCATTGTCTAACCTGGAATCCAAATATGGAATTAAATAAATCTGAGCATATTTTGATGTTTATATAAACATCTGTCAGCTGATCGAAGTTGATGTCTTCCCGGTGATATGAAGCCTCTGCACTCACATCTTCATTCACTGGCAATGTGATGGCGACATCTTCCTTCGACATCTCTCTCGTTATACAATTTACTTGCTCAGATAATAAATGTAACAAAGACCACATTAAAATATATTCGACCATAAAGCGAAAGTTGCACGTCAGAGAATTGATCGAATTGAGTATATTAGAAACGATCAAGTATGGACCATTAATAATGTTCTTATAGACGTGTACATTAAAAAGCATAACAAAATTAACAACATAACAACACCATACAACTTTATACATCCAGTTCACGTGATGTAAATATATGGAGTCCCTGGCAAAGTAAGCGTGGTTCGTCGAAATCTTTGTTACGAGATTAATAAATTTTCTTGAATGATATATTGACAATATAGTCACAGAGAATGAATAAAAAACGTTTAAACTATAAAATAAATTCTCACGCTGATCCTGATCGGGATGATACCAATGGATATAAAAACAAATAATATTCAAAGCTATATAAATCAGATGTCCTGACAAGCTAATCAGTCGTGATAATTTTGAAAGTACATAATAATTTCTAGTAACGCCCATTAAATTCTCAACTGTGATCTGGGTTCTTAAGTGTTTAATATTTATTTCAAATGCCATTGCGCTGCACACTCCTAAAAGTACTGGTTGTACTTGTACTAGGATTGGCATAAAATACTCTTTATATTAACTTGACTCTAAATAAATTGTTTTGAAACGTTTTAGTTCAAAGGTAATTCCAAATATTATAAAAACTCATCATAATAATGGATACAACAATGTATTAAAGTTTTATAAAAAAACAATATTACAAATTTGACATATAGAGCTATTTCACACTGGCGACATAAGCATTAATAAATAATTATATACATTCGATTGTGTGACCTTATTTATCTAAGTTTTTTTTTTATGATATCGGTAGGCAGACGATCAAATGGTCCACCTGAGGTAAGTGGTCACCACCACCCATAAAAAGGCGTTGTAAATATTAACCATTCTTTACGTCACCAATGCGCTATCAACCTAGGAAACCAAGATGTTACGTCCCTTGTACCTGTAGTTACACTGGCACACTCAACCTTCAAACCGAACACAACAATACTGAGTACTGCTGTTTGGCATATTTCGAATATTTGATGAGTGGGTGGTACCTTCCCAGACGGGCTTGCACAAAGCCATACCACCAAGTGAGTCTAGGTATTATATATTATCGTCCACTAATTAATTTTATCGGAAGCCTCTTTATATGGAAAACAAATTAGGGTACAGAGGTTTGAGGCATTTGAGACCAGACACACAGATACTTACATTACTGAACTTCGGAGGAGACCCAGATGCTCGATACCCTGAATTACATGTTCGCTAAGTGTCAGTGATTTTCAGCGACTCTTGCAGTGGAATTGGATCATTATGAGTTTTATGGCTTTTTTATTTAAATAATAACAGTACTTAACTCAATTTTAGATGTATTCATTCATGGAGCTCTACGTTATTTTATTATTATCGCCGTGCATTATACCCTGTTCAAGTTGGCTTGATCTTTTTGATAGACGGGCTAGTGATGTGAAACAGAAAATATAACATATATAACAGTCGATGGAACGATGGAATGCGTAATTCAAAAGTAGAATTTAATTTTTTTTAACTAATTATCAGCAATAATATGTTCGTCATTGCAAAGATATGTCGATCAGAAAAATTTACATCTGTCAAAAAGATCAAGCTATATTGTACAGGGAATAGCGCGTGTATGAGTGAGCGACTTAGAGTTACGATTGCCAAAAAACACAAATTAGATATTTGTTAATTTTATTTTATTTAAACGCCGATAATTTAGTTTGAAGGTAGTTTCTGAAGTACAAATTTATAAAATTGATTATACGGATTTTTTGTAAAAATCTTTCACAGATATGAACTCTCCGAGCTGTGACACAAAAATTCACCTTTCTTCAGAAAATGTCAATTAGTCGGCGTTCACAACGATTACAATAAAAGAAAATTTTACGAGATCCCATAACGGGGTTTACAATTTCTCGTCCACATTAACGTGTGACATAAATCATGTCCTCGATATTTTATAGGTTTTAATTTAGGTGTTTTATGTTGTGATAACATCTGTGGAGTAATGGTCCCGCCAGACTGTGACTTTATGAGATCCGTTTTATAGCGACGGTATCACTCGAGTTTTCTCTTAGAAATAACAAGTTCAGTAATTTTTTTAATTTTCACGTTATTTAAATAATGCCTTACACTAAATATAAAAATGTGAATAGGAAACCTACTACCATGAAATATCGAAATTTATATGTATTAAAATAATTTATAATAAATAACTATGTTATGTATGTAAATAAAATAAATAAAAAAATAGATTTTCATTAATAGCATAAATTATATATTTATAATTAGCTTGGCGGTAGGTCTTTTTGCAAGCCCGTCAGAGTAGGTACCACACACTAATTACACATTCTACCGCTAAAGGTAATTAATATTTTTGTGTTCCAGTTTGAAGGGGCTATTGTAGCAACAGGGACAAAGGACATAGTATATTAGCTCAAAGTTGGTGGCGCATTGGCGATATAAGAAATGGAATATTTCTTTCAGCACCAATGTCTAGGGGCGGTGGTGACCACTTACAATCATGTGGCCCTTCTACACGTCATAACTCACGTAATAATATATCCATCTACTATGTATCCATATTGCTTTTTAGATCCTTTCTTTTTTCAAGTATTTATATAATTTTCTGTATACTCTGTTGGTACATTAATAAATAAATAAATAACAATAAAAACTCTTTCATCAAGCATTCTTTTTTTAAAAATGTATTTTTTGAAGTCTGTTAAAAATAGCTTCGTGTTCCCGTAGCCACGTTCAGGAGGAAGAACTGTATTAACCGGACGGTGGAAAACTGATGATTCGATTTGCATAACTCGTTCACATCGTCGTATAACTTAATTTCAGTTGACGGGTTAACACAGAACATTGTTAAATGTTTTTTTTTGTTATCGAAGTGAAAATATTTCAATGTAGAAAATCTGATACGAATAAAATGAAATGAATGTGTGATGATACATAATATTAAATAGGTAATTTTATACTTATTATCTTTATATGTACATTATGTCATTGAACTCCTTCTAAAGTGAACAGTTTTCGACGAATTATTTTGTGTGTAATTTGAGTGGGTCCTTGAAAAGGTTAGATTGGACCATAGATACACTAATATTGGGTTCTAAGATAGATTTTTATCAAAAATAAGTACTGTTTTTATATCACTAGTTACAAAGCCGTGATGAACAGTATATTATATTTGAAACAGTTTACTTTCAAACACTATTAAACACAATAATAACGACGAGTCGTAAGACAGTTTTTAGATATGTTGTCTGAACGGCGGCTAGCACTGGAGTGTAGTGTCGCCGACTCGCACCGACCCATCTAGACTCCGTCGAAGCGTTATGTAATACTGACAACGCTTGCGGCTCGTCAAATCAGCTTCCGTATTGTTGACATCTCCGACATATATATGATAATTTCTTTGGATTCTAATAATTTATATTTTGGTAGGTAATTTGACAGTGTAAATAATGTAGGGTAATGAAATGAATTTATTTGTTGTAATAACATACTATACACTTGAACGTAACAGACATCATTAGTTTGAGTGCTTGAAAAATAAAACTCAGAATACGTTATTATTTTATTAAAATCTAACAACTACAGCGATAAAACAAATAACAGTATATGTATAAATATATTTTAATCTGTGTGAGTACTGAAACTAGTATAAAAAAGTCAATATTAATCCTCTTATATTTAGTTTCTACAATTTATTGAAATAAACAGTTTTGATATTTTTTTATAAATTTATTATTTATTCTAAAACATCATTCATACTACATTCTTACAAGTTACATATTCATCGTCTATAGAGTATTCAGACGACATTATTAATTTGAAGCGCCATAACAGTGTACGAAGATAGTATCATAAGAAATTTCGGTATAAGTGACATGTTGATGTTGATAGATCCGAACGCCTGTGTCTTGATTGGACGGCTGGTTACAAGACGCAAGAAAGTTTTAATCGCCTTATGATCTTCTTTACCTAAAAATATGCACGTCTAAAATAAAATATATATAGGTATCTTATTCCAGACTTTAGTCCCATTAGTTCTTTCGAGAAGCAAGCAAATCAATAGTTTCGTCAATCAAAAAATATCCATATTGTAATTATGTATCCGGTATGAAAATCAACGAATACTAACTCCAAGCTGTCCGTTGATAAGAGCTAGATAATATGTAGAAAATTAAAAAGAAAACGCTCATAATTTATTTTTAACCGACTCAAAAAAGCGAGGCGCTTCTCAATTTAGATGTTTTTCTATACATTTTTGTATTTAATGGCATAACTTCATCATAAATTATTATTTATGCAAATTATTTTTTTGTTCGAAAGAGGTGAATTTCGTGAAGATGACGCACTCAATCGTTATTCTAACGCCAATCCACCCAGTTGGATCTACGTATAAACCTTTCTGTGCTGAAGTTAATCAAAATTATATTAGAGTGTCGTGATAAAAGATAAAAATAACGAACTTGAAGATAACGAAAGGATAAGTAATCTCGCCAGACATCGACGCAGCTCATCAACACTGTTCTGTGCTGTTTGAGCACTTCGAGAAATGAAATAGATTCCTGTTTGATATGTTATCATTTTCACTATAAACAGCAAATTTGAAATAGACATGAAACTACCCTGTAATAAAAGTTAGGAAATAGTTAATGTGGCAGTTAGTTTTAGGTTGCGTGTCCAAATTTCCACAATAATAGTTTAAAAATCTGAAAAAAAAATATACAAAAAAAAAAAAGTTTTATAACAATTAGTTTTTGCGCGGGGGAAACAACTACGTCAATTAAAATTTCAAAATTGTTGATAAACAACCTAATTTTATGATTCAGGCCGCTGATTGAATAGCGCCGCTTAGTAAAGTGCCTAGGCGTTTCATTGGATGGCTAATTAAGCTAGTTGTCTGCGACAATAACATAACGTGAAAGTTAATTTATCTTCTGTAGGTTTAACGCATAAGAAATACTGCAGAGTTCTGTAAATGAGTATAGCAATATTAACCAATCAAAACAAAACCACGACAAAAGAGAGATGACCGAAAAAAGCTCAGGTGCAGGACTAGGGGCTTTACGAGCTTTCAAAGGAACGGGATTGGACCACTGAGATTATGTAGACAGAAAAACCCAAGAACCTTTTGTTGGACCAATATGGGACTTGAACCCAGCAACTCGAGATCAGAAATTTAAAATAAAATACGCACGAAAACAACCGAGATGGCCCAGTAATTAGAACGTGAACATCTTAACAGATAATTGCGGGTTCTAACCCAGGAACAGTTCAAGCACCACTGAATTTTCATGTGCTTAATTTGTGTTTATAATTCATCTCGAGCTCGGTGATGAAGGAGAACATCGTGAGGAAACCAGCATGTGTGTAATTTTAAGGAAATTCTGTCACATGTGAATTCACCAACCCGCATTGGAGCAGCGTGGTGGAATATGCTCCTAACCTTCTCAAAGGGAGAGGAGGCCTTAGCCCAGAAGTGATAAATTTACAGGCTGTTACTATTAAGCACGATAAATCACTTACATTGACAGAAATATATACCACTGAATAAAGACTAGCTATAAAATAAATCGTCGTTGCAAAAATTGATATTGTGATCTGCAACAAGAGAATATCTATTTGAGTTTTATATAATTTGTGATTTCATTAAATTCATTTAAAAAATTATAACCAACCTGTAAACCGAATACAGAGTTAATTAAATTTGAACATTTTTTAATATCCGTATAAATCAATGTCCACTCGTTGAAACTGGTGATTTCCCGTTCAGGAAGCTCGAACTCTTCAGACACCGTCGCAATTCGCACTTCTCTCTCTTCCGATATCTTTCGAGATATACACTTTACGTGTTCAGATAGTATGTACAAGTATGAGTAGAGCAATGAGTACACAGTTAAATAACGCATAATACACATTATCATGTTATAAATATGAATATATGTAAAGTAACTCAGGTATAATTGCTTGACGATTGTGTGACTGGCTTGTGCTAATAGCGATATAGTGATAAATATAATATTGAAAATGATCGATTTTTTATACGTACGCTGCATATTTTTTACATATATATCGTCCTTAGAAAAACGAGTATGGTTCTTTTCAATGTAAACGACGAGAGTTGTGAATTCTTTTGAATGATATAACGCTAACGCGATTATCACTGCTGATGATGATATATTTATGGTGAAATGCAACAGGTCGCGTTTCTGTACGAGTAGAGGGTAATGATGATCAAGCAATCGAAACGAAAACGAAATTAAAACGATATCCGTTAATATTCTTAAATATAAAAATAACCGCCATCCCTTAGAAAGCGAATGATAATTTCTATACACACATTGTAGGTTTTCGAAATTTCGTAGGAATTTTATAATTTTAATGGTCATATTTACTGATGAAGTTTAACGTTTCGAAGGTGAACGCTTGTTTGTGCCTGTTACTTTTGTGTAATGACTGTCACTTCAATAGAAAGAAA
This sequence comes from Vanessa atalanta, assembly GCF_905147765.1. Taxonomy (NCBI): domain Eukaryota; kingdom Metazoa; phylum Arthropoda; class Insecta; order Lepidoptera; family Nymphalidae; genus Vanessa; species Vanessa atalanta. The sequence goes on along the minus strand of NC_061878.1, from coordinate 9,126,383 downwards.
AACTTATTAGTATAATGGGGTTATAATGATATAAGTAATGGATTGGGGATTGTCACGCACATCGTGACGTATAAATCGTTAATTTTCGCCTGCGGCTTTGCTCGGGGTTTAGGGATTGGTTGTCAGATATTGTTAACACAATACCTTAAAAAGTTATAGACTACATGTTATTCTATAGGCTATATTATTGTAAGATCCATGCGACAATTTTTGCTTGAAAGAGTAACAAACATCCATACATCCCAACCTTCGCCTTTATAATATTAGTTAGGATTGTTTACACACTTATAATTTGTGTTTAAACAAATTTTGTGCGTTTTGAGCCGAGATGGCCCAGTGGTAAGAACATGTGAAACTTAACCGATAGTTTCGGGTTCAAAGCCAAACAGGCACCACTGAATTTTCATGTGCTTAATTTGTGTTTATAATTCATCTCGTACTCGGCGGTGAACGAAAACATCGTGAGGAAACCTGCATGTGTCTAATTTCAACGAAATTCTGTCACGTGTGTATTCCACCAACCCGCGTTGGAGCAGCGTGGTAGAATATGCTCCAATCCATCTCCTCGAAGTGAGAGGAGGCTTTAGCCCAGCAGTGGGAAATTTACAGGCTGCTAATGTAATTCGTGTTTATACTGTCTGAGCATTAAAAATACAAAATAAGAAATAAACTATTACCAAAAATATTTTTAAATTCGATGTAATACAAATAATATTTATTGTAGAATATACAAAGAAACTTAAATATCGACTATATTTCTGGGTCTCTTCTTCTAGGCGATGAGAGCGTAGGAGGTAAAGTAGATCCGTTTGTCACAAAGTCACTGGTTGCATGCGTTACCTTGTAATTTTCTTAGGACACTTTCAGACTGGGAACATCGCTGTGCATTGAACATAGATGCCCGTGAGTCTTTCGATTTTTCTTGTGCATGAACTTCAGATATAATTGACGCTCCTACTCATTTTAAGCCCTGATAAAATACTCTTTAAATTTTAATTAATAATATGAAGCAAATAATTTGTTAATTATAATTAAATTAATTGTTAATTTTTAATTATTATATTAATAACGGAAGATATTTTTTTAACTAAACCAAACAATTACTTAACTAACTAATTAAAAAATATCACAATTATATTAAAAGCACTGATTTTTATTGTCCTATAATTAGGTACATTATGTTGAGATGCATTGAAATGAATTATAATATATTTTGTGTCTTTTTTAACTCATTTTACTATTAATTTGCTCTTCAGTATACAGCACAGATTACACACATTCGCCCTGAACACTTAGCAAGAGAATATTTGTGATGTTTTATATTGACTTTGATACAATATAAATATTAATTATTAAGATCTTTTTCCATTTTAAAAATAACAAACTCAATTATTACATTCCAAACTATAATCTATTGATTATTTATTCGAACTTTATTAAATATTAATAATAAATACGTTCAGATCTAAAATAAATACGTTACCGTATCTAAATAGCAATTTCACAGAGAATACTCGAAATATGCAATTTAACTTTTAGAAATGCAACAGTATTGGCGAAAGAACGAGCGAAATATTTCATCAAAATGCAAAACAGCACAATTTCCCCGCAGCCACGTACAGGAGAAAGAACTGTATTAACCGGACGCTGGAAAACTGATGATTCAATTTGCATAACTCGCTCACATTGCCGGATAACCTAATTTCAGCTGACGGGTTAACGCGCCCGAAACACGGGCCGATGTTGACTTTTAAAGACAATAGTTTCACTGGATTCTTTTTTGTCTTATAATTTAAAAGCTTGCCCTTATAATATAGTCCAGGGATCATGTGAATCTTAATCGATGATTGCGGGAAACAAATCTAGTTTTACTAACTTTTTTTATATTCTTAATTCGAATTTGCATGAGACGAATGAATCTTAAGGAATAAACTTAACACCTTTTCCTTGAAGGAAGAAATCAAAGCAATTTAAAGACTGACAGACTTTATTTTATAGCTAATAGCTTATATTCAAAATAATAATAATATTGATCTTTTTTATAATCTATTTTTCAAGCAAATATAATTTAATCCCTATATAACTCAGAAACAATGCAGCTAAAAGTGATTTAGTTTCGAATGGACACATTAGTTGCGCTTATTATCCTTTTATATACAAACAAACAAATTTTACAATTTTTAATATTACTAGTTATTATTATACATGACGTAAAAAGTAAAGTGTCTGACTCTTTCAAACATCAAGATAATGATGATATAAAGAGAGAAATTAGTGTTTAATGAAACACCCGCTATACAACTTTTACAAGTAAGGCCGTTAATTAAATCTTCTAAGTTTGAAATCATTTGTCCTCATTAATTTCACGATAGTTAAACGATCCTACGAATAATGTTATTTTGATTAATTGGTCGTGATGATTTATTCATTTTGAACTTACAATGAATACTAAGTTTCTATAAGTTTAATAAGGTATCTCTGTAATAATGTATTATTCGAATAATTTAAAATATTTCAGAATATGAATTACATAAAAGTAACTTTAAATAATCCAAGTTGAAATTATAATAATAAAAAAAAAATTATACTTAGAATTAATTATTATTTCTCTTGGGTAAAAAAAGATTTTAGTAAAGTTTTCCAGTATTCGGATACCTTTGTTTCGCAACAAAACTGCCATTCTTATTTTTCATTCAGACACGAGAGCGAGCAGTTACCATTAAAAGGTCCGACGTTTGCCCCTGGAGAGCTCTTTCATCGGCCGGAGAGTGTATGTGTAATATGAGTACTTTAGACACGGATTCATAAAGTACGGACAGGACCACTTTTACTAAAATTAAAATTATTCTGTATCATGTTTTCGTAGTATAAAATATAAATTATGTTAGTCTAAATGGATAAGACTAGGAAGACCGTTTATATTTTTAAGCTTTACGCTAATTTAATTGTATCCAAAATTATTAGTTAAATGTAGATTTACGTTATATACCGTTTATGTTTATTGTAAATACTTATCACTTTTTTTCAATTGATCGCATGCCCAAAGTTTTCGTGGAAGAAATCGCTGCTTTATTGGATATATTTGCTATATACAGCTGCTTTATAGATAGCTTTTGTTTTATTGCTGTTCCCATACAACATCTTAAAATCCGACCATTTATAATAAAACAATATTTTAGAAAATGTTTTTTTCAAAAGGAGTGCAATCAATAATATTAAGTGAATAAAATTGAAAGTCATCAAATACGACTTTCGAACAACTTTTAATTATTATTAGTAAGCCTGGAAGCATTACAATGTTGGCCAAAGGCCTACACTTGTTAAAATATTTCAGTTTTTGTTCCACTGTAGAACACATTGGACAAAACACGCTATTTTCTTGCATTGAAAATTAATTAGACTTGTTAAAAAAACGAAGTCATGATTACTTTCTTTGTCTTTAGATAAGGAAATGTTGTATTATTTTACGCATACTATCAATTAGGCTAGTCTATAATAGTATCGGCTCTCGCTAGCTAATTAGTCGAATATTATATGCACTCTCCATTGCCTGCAAAGATTTCAGGGATCATTGTACGTCGCCCCCACCCTGTGAGTCGTGTGTGCACGTCGCGACACCTGAGCAAAGATATCTCAGGTTGTTTGTACACTTTGCCCATTCACCGCAGATCGTATACAGATAGCTCCGGAGTTTAGTCTGAGATTAAATTCTTCTAAAGGAAATATTTTCCCAAACAATTCCCTTAACAAATTTAATAGTCACCATAGATTTATAACGTTTAATTACTGTACTATTATTATGACAAGGTAACCATACTTTTTTGTACCGATATCAAATATATATTAATATTCGCGTCTTATTGCAAATTATATCTTTGTCACATTTGCAGTGGAAACACTTGGGCCTTGGAGCAGTAGTGCAAAAAAGAAACTTTCATTAGAAGTATAACACTTCATCTTATTGCCTCCACTGATGACTGGACTAGTACATTTTTTGTGCAGCGCATCGGAATTGCCACAATTTCACGCGGTCATGATTAGTACAGTAACTATAATATTTTTTATTTGTATATATAATATAATTAAGGCCTTAATGATAATAATTCTTAAGCAAATAAATGATTTACTAATATATGTCTCTATATGTGAAAGTAATCGTATAATTTACCTAGTAGAAAAAAATATATGTTGAAATAATAAGTAATACATTAAAAAACGCTTAACATATTAAATTTATTTATTAGAGAAAAATGATTTTAATGACTTAGATCATTTAAGTGATTTTAATTTTAAGGAAAATTGATATTTATAAAAAACAACATTTTATATTACGTGTAGAATGTTCTTGTAATTATTATTTATATATTCTTGTCAAAAGGATCGTATAATCTTATTAATTAAAAAATTGAATGCAATAAACATGTGCCTATGTAAATGTAACACCGTGATTTTTATAAATCCTAACAAAATTTTCGCTTTTTGTTAATTTGAAAATAGAGCAGTCGGACATATCAACTCGAGGAAATTGTCAACCCGTAGAAATTGGCACTCTTAGAAATATTAGTGATAGCACATAATAGATAGTGCTAATGCTTATGTGCCAACAGTAAAAATTAAGATGTTATGTCCCTTGTATCTGTAATCACAGTGGTTTCCTCACTACCGGAAGTAATGAGAAGTTGCGCTGTTTGGTGGTATAGTAAGTGAGACTAACAAGGCCATTAAATCAGTTATAGAATATCGATACAAATTATGAAAAAATCAATATAGCCAAAAAGTTCGAAAGTGCATTCAAGAAATTGTTTCAAAGTTTTAATTAAAAAAAAAACGAAGTAAAATATGTATCAATTTTATTTAAGCAAAACGCTAATTAGCAAACTACTCAAGGAGACTTATTATTTTCATTAAATTTGTGAAAAATGTAGTAAAAATAATAAATCAAATATAAATTTGCAAAAAAAAAATCAAAGTACCTATAATATAAAATATAAATCTATGTTTTATACACATTATTTAAACTACGTTGTTGAATTGAAGAGCTATTACAGTGTAAGAAGTGAAAAACATAACGAATTTAGGCACGAGCGTCATGTCTACATCGATAGAACCGAACCCTTGTGTCTTGATAGGACAATTCGATACCAAGTGCAGAAAATCCTTAGTCGCTTTATATGTGTCTGCTTCTGAAAATGTTCCAACGATTTATGAGTAATATCTCTTTTGTTAATAATTCGTCTTAATCTGAATGAATAGTAAAATAAAACATCGAGAGGAAAAATGCCGAATGAAATTCCACCTCATGTATCTCCTTCCATTCGCATTATTACACGGTGCAATAAGCTCCGAAGATTCTCTTGAAGATGAGAGGCGACATTTTCCCAGCAGTGCCACATTTAAATTTCATTAATTAATTTTAATTTTATTTAAAAGAAACAGACCAAAACTGCTATGTGACCGGACATGACTGAGTGTAATCTAACTTTTATTTAAGAAGATGTACATTTAAAATAGTTGAAGCAGTTAAGTTAAATTACGATACCAGAAAGTGAATTAATCAATAGTTTTCCAAGACGACGTTGTAGTAGGTTGGAGCTGTTCTGAACACTCTGCGCACTCCAGGAGATCGCAAAAAGGAGAAGCAGGAAAACCGCAATTTTAAAATTATACACCATCCACTCCACTGGTTTTAATTGACCCTAAAAGTATTTAAATATAAGCTGATACATATTATTACCAAATACTGTTATTTACAAAGCGCTAATTATGAACTAAATATGAGAAATTAATCGTTTTAGACGGATCAAATGTTGCAGCTAGTATTATAGATATGCAATATAAAACCTTTTTTAAAATATTTTAGGAATGCAGTCTCGCAAATGGACTACCTTGGGATCTAAGATACCTTTTTTTAATAGTGTAGTTAAGTAGACGGGCAAATAGTTATCTAAATGTCACTTAGTGGTCACCATCGACAATTGACATTGGCGCTGTAAGAAGCACATCACCAATCCACCACTACTCTTGACTAAGATGTTATCACTGTATCACCAAGTATAGTGATGCATACTTACATTGACGCTTAAAAATGTTAACGCGTACAAATACATTATAAAGAAAAACGTTAAAGTTATTAGCATAAGAGTAATCTGAAACAAAATTAAACATGGTATAAAAACATCTTAATTATACTAATTTACCTTTCTTTTACGATTAAATACATATTTTAGAATTTAGTCTAGTGGGTATTTACGGCATTAGGTCCAATGTTCTGTGTTTAAACCTCATTTCTGGAATTTTGAAGTATATACACTGCGCTACCTTGGACTTAGAGTTGCCAGGCATACGGAAAAAGCTGCACATAAGTAGTTTTGATTGTGAGCCCGGCCAAAATAAACGGTGTCCGGCGTGTCCGGCTTTTGTTAGGCTTTTTACATTTTATTTATTTATTTCGCAAACGAGATACATTTGATTTTATTTATATTTCATAAGAATTTAACAAGATTTATGGTAATAATCAGAAAAGCTTGATTTTACAAACATTTTTTTTATCATATCATATCATAATGAGACATAAAATCTTCTAAATCTAAATGTAGGGATTCAATAATGTATGTATGTAATCTTTTTTACCCAAATGTCCGGCTATTAGGTTTGTCGATCTGGCAACCTTACTTAGAATGTAAGTAAAGCCGGTAGGTCCTGCGCCTGAACTCTTTCCAGTCATCTCGGATTTTCTGGCCCATCGGATATGAGAGTTAGGGAATAGATAATAGAACGCACCTGTGTTTGGGCAAACACTTGTACACTATCATATTATCTGCGCAGATAACCATTAATATTAGTCGCCGTGACCAAAATCTGTCAGGCGACATTATCATGGAATTTGACTTCCTTATCTATTTGCTAGATTTTTTAAAAGGCTGTATTTATATATGCCCTAGGCTCGGTGCGCAGTCTGTATGTTTCGTCGACTATATCTCAATAGCAGCTTGAGGCTTGTGATTGGCGTTCCATCGGATAATGAGAGTTTAAGAAAAAGAAAGCTACGCAGTTTTATTCTCCGGTCAAAATTGGTCAGTTTAACGTTGTACTAAAGAGGTTGATTATGTAATTGATTTTTTTGTGGCATATACGGTGGAGTCGCCAATTGTCTACCTGATGGTTAGTGGCTGACCACCGTCCATAAATATTGGTACTGGAAGAAACAATAACCATTCCTCATATTACTAATGTGGTGCAAACCTTGGGAACTAAGATTATGCCTTTTATATGTTATAGTTACACTGGCTCACTCGTCCTTCAAATTGGAACACAACATTACTAAGAGTTGTTGATTGGCGGTAGGATGTATGATATGTGAGTGGTACCTATCCAGACGGGCTTGCACAAACCTCTGCCACAGAGTATTTTTAATTATAAGTTACTATTAAAGAAAATCTTTTCCCTATCTGTGAGTTACATATGAGGTAATTGTTTTGTTATTATTGTGTATGCTGTATGAATAGGGAAGTTAAATATATATAGTTAAATACTACAGCCTTAAGACAAGACATAACATTTCAGTTCCCGAGCTTGGTGGTGCCATTTACTAGTCATTATTATTTGCCATTATAAGCCTTATAGAAGTGATACTATTAGGGATGGCAAATAATAATCTTAAAATTCCATGTTTATGAGTAGCAGTGAGCATCAGGTGGCGCATTTAGTAATATATTTAATAATAAAAAAATGTATATTAAATTCAAAGTTCATAATCCAACCTGAACTCCAAATATAGAATTGATTAAATTCGAACATTTCTTGATTTTCGTATAAACTGTGGTCCATTCCTCGAAGCTAGTTCTATGTTGAACAACGTCTTCATTTACGCTTTGAGCTTCATTTTCATCATTTTCAATAGAATTGAGTTTCCTTTCTTCGGATATTCTCCTCGTTATACATTTTATATGTTCGGATAGTAAAAACAATATAGTATATAAAATTATATATTGAATGGTATAACGCATGTTGCAAATGAATAAAAGAAAATGAAATGATAACATTCGTAGTTTCATAATGACGGGTTCATCATTATCAACATGAATATAAATTAGCATCCCGATTTTTAATACACATAGAACGGTAGTTATAGATAACAAAAACTTAAATCGCCCGTCTAATCGTTTAAGATAAACCATATCATTTACGAAGAATGCGTGATTTGTTTCAATAGAATTTTTCAATTCCTTAAATTGGATTGAATGGTATATAGATAACGTAACAATTAAAGAAGAGCTTCCAATTATCAATACGTAATTCATTACTTCCATTTTATATGTCACCGATCCATTTTGACAATAGAAAGCAGCAATGTATATCGCTAAAGCAATTTCAATTAATATTCTCAGCCACATCAATAGCTTACCAAACTTCGGAAGGTAATAATAACTCCTGTGGATACCTAGTAAGTTTTCGACGCGAGTTACCAATTGTAGAATTCTTACGAACATATTTAAACGATAAAAGACGTCTTAACACGGTCGTATTATAATATTGAGTGGTCTTTTAGTCGGTAAATGCAGGCTTAGCAATTAAATAAAAAGGTTATTGTATTAATGAGACTCGAGAGTGTTATTGACATTAAAAAAATATTTGTATATTAAACTTTCTGATCGGTTGACTTAGTTTATATTTACTGACTTCGTAAATACGATACTAGTTACAACTTACATACTTTAACAAAACAAATACTTACAGCGGAAGAATAATTAATTAAAAAATAATAATTAATTCGTAATTTATTTATTGATATAAGAAAGAAGGCATTTAAGGAGCATTTATAAAGATGTTATCAGACAAGTTCACACTGCATTAGCATTTTAGCATTAGCAGCCTGTAAATGTCCCACTGCTGGGATAAAGGCCTCCTCTCCCTTTGAGAAGGTTTGGAGCATATTCTACCACGCTGCTCCAATGCGGGTTGGCGGAATACACATGTGGCAGAATTTCGTTGAAATTAGACACATGCAGGTTTCCTCACGATGTTTTCCTTCACCGCCGAGCACGAGATGAATTATAAACACAAATTAAGCACATGAAATTACAGTGGTGCCTGCCTGGGTTTGAACCCGAAATCTAAGGGTTAAGACGCACGCGTTCTAGCCACATTTATTGAGATAAATAATAAACAATTATTTAGCACATGAAAAGTCAGCGCTTGACAGCGTGTCTGGGTTTGAGTCCAGAACCATCGGTTAAGACTTACGCATTCCACTTGGTTATCTCGACTCTATAATACAAATGATCACTGTCTGATAATGGTTGGAATGCTATTAACATTTTTCCGTTTGAATCGCTATTCCGATTCCTAGCGAAAATGATTACTCTGACTAGAGGAAGCAATGAGTGTAAAATGGGGAAGAGGATTGCATTTTTATTTAACTATCATGAGTTTGATTATCAACGGAAAATGGCATTTCTTTTTCTAACTTAAAATAGGTATGTAGGTGGCGTGGAAAACGCTTAATGATAAATGGTTACCACCACTATAAGTAAAATTAACCATCGTAATCGCGCCATCACCATGGGAACTGAATGTTATGTCCATTATACTTGTAGTTACACTTAACCTATAAATCGAAACATATAAATACTAGGTATTACTGTTTAGCGGTAAAATATGTGATGAATGGGTGTTACCAACTCAGACGGCAGTTCCTATTTTCTAATTAGACCTAATTGCGTATATAATAAGACACAATTTGCATCGTTTATTTGGATTTATTTTAGGAAAGAGTAGAACTTAATTCTATACTGCTTAGTTTCACCCCTAACATATTCTACATGTGTTTCAACCGACCCGTTTCCCCTCAACACGGGAGGAAGCTGTACCCAGCAGCATGAGAAGTAAAGTCGTAGCTTTACTTCTCATAATGTGTGTTAAACTATGAAAACAAATTTAAAAATATTATAAATAACGATTGAGGAATTTTTTCTCAGCAATTAATATACAAAGAGTTTATCTTCGATTCTCAAAGCAGAATATCATCTAATTAGACATTATGTCTGTTACAGTTCTGAAAATCCTTTGTATTGCAGAATTTTATGCATTCTTTGTTCCTAGAGCATTTTTAAAAACGGTTAACGCTATTGAATTTTGTACCATGTTATCATAATAATAAAGTATACTTTTTCTTAAATACTTCTATATATATTGAAGTTGTGACAATCGGTAGAGGGCGCTGAGAAGCTCCCGCACTAACGAACCCCCCACCACCTCATTTTCATTTTATCGAAGCACCCACCTCTATTTACATTTTTTCTTGAGACCGGTTCTTATTTTAAAATGACACAAGAAAGAAATGCAATTACGATTTTCACAATAGTAAGACTATTTTAAATATAAGAAAATTCGATGTCACAAAAGCTTATCTCTCTTTCATTTAGGTAATACCGAGTATTTGCGTCTCTTTTTAACACCCAACTATAAATCATTTGTTGCAATCAAAGCCATTGCATTGAATATAAACTAATACTCTGAATTTTTCTATTCTTGTTTTAACAGTAAGTTAACTAGCAAAGTATGAGAAACTAGCATCTTTGATGGATGGTTTTTTTTTTAAAGAAATTAGCTTGTACTTTTTTTGTAAAAATAAGCTAATAATAGTGATTTATGTAGAAACATGTTTTATTGAAATTTCAGAAGCCTATATCCGCCAATCCTTAGCGAGATAGTGATGGACCTTTTCTGCTGGACCAAAAAACGTAAACAAGTAAGACAAAAGCAAACTTTTTTAGTCCTTTTTTTCTTTTTTTGTTTGTGTATAGGCAAACAAACAGCGTGAATAAATAAAAAATGTTATTTTTATTAGTAAGTCTGTTTCGTATTTTAAATTGAATAATTATTGTTTTAATTTAGTTTGAGAAACTATACATATTGTTTATTAAACGGTTGTGTGGAAATTAAACGAATATTTTATAAAAAAAATCATAAGAACTGACATTTTCAGTTATAACTCGCTCATATTAAATTAAAAATTTAAGTTTTACATTAGAATAATATAAAGTAATAGGATATTTGCCCATTCGATCTAGTACTATAAGCTACGGATTCCAGTCCTGGTTAGCTTTTTGCCAAGAAATATTTAGAACAAATTTCTGTAGAAGATTTCGAAATTAACATTGTCATAGAATTGTCATGTAAAACTGTCATTGCGACAATGGACCGATTACTTTAAAAAGTGAAAAACCTTGAGCTTTGGTACTTTGGGAGAGGCCCATTAAAAGTAGTGGACAGCAATGGAATGATGATGACGCTAGTGTATCATTATTAACCGAACTACGCGAGCACAGCTGACTTTTCATTTGCTTGATTCGTGTTAATAATACATCTCACGCTTGGCGTCGAAGAAAAACATCGTGAGCAGATCTACTGGTGTCTGATTTAAAAGAAAATCTGTCAACGTGTGCATTGGAGCGTAGTGTGCCAAACCTTCTCCCCAAAGAGAGAGGAGACATTTCTTCAGCAGTGAAATACTTTAAGTTAGGTTAGTCTACTATATTTCCTTTAACATATTATTATATATTAGAATGATTGCTTCTAGTAGTCTTTCCGTAACAATGCATACGTTTCATTAGAATCGAATACGATGCCGACAGTTCTGTTTGTATTTTCCATTTGTAAAAAAAAAAAAAATACACTAAAGTCCAGACATATTAATTCATTTTAGTAAAACTCTAGTGAAGTGCTCATCAAAATATCGGGCTTGGTGTAAGTTAAAGTAAGTACATATAAATATTTCGCTTGATTCTATAACGGACTTTTGTCTAGATTTACACAACTCACTCTGTTCGTAACAGACAGAAATGCCTTTGAAATGGTAACTTTTTTTTAAAATAAATTATAAAATACTTTAATACTCATATCAACAACGCAACTCATCAAATATTCTACCGTCAATCTCAAAGAGGTTCAGGCAAGCTCGTCTGGATAGGTACCACCCACTCATCAGATATTCTACTGTCAAACAATATTACTGAGTATTGCTGTGTTCCGGTTTGAAAAGAGAATACAGTGTAAGTACAGGCACAAGGGACATAACATCTGATTTCCCAAGGTTAGTGGCGCTTAAGTGATGTAAGAAAAGATTTATATTTCTTTTAACGCCATTGTCTATGGGCGGTGGAGACAGCTTACAATCAGATGACCCATTTTCTCGGCTACCTAAATCATAAAAAACCACATCATTAACAGGAATAATCACATTAATAACGTTATCATTTTGATACGTCGTAGAATTAAGGAACATGTTCATGTCGATGTAGCCGGGGAGAAAATCGCCGGTACAATATTTTTTTCGGGAATTTGCAGAGATTCTATTACATATATGCCAATAATTATTATGAAATTATAGTCAATCATTCAAGATTTTAGAAAATATTAAAAAAAAAAATTGCTTGATTTATTTTTGTAGCTCTATTCGCTCACGAAGGCCATCTACGCTAGAATATCTGCGTACATTAAATGAGTGACGCCCGTGCTTAGAAAAAATGTCTTAATGTGCGTGGGATGACCAATGTAAGAATAAATATAGGAAAAAAAATAAAAAAAATGTACAAGTACTTTTTAATGCACGCCGATAATTAAAACTAGAAGGACGGCCTTAGTGAGTAATCAAATCTATAACTAATTATGCTTAACAAATGAAATGTAACTAGCTGTAATTAAAACAACCAGACGCAGATTCATTATTACATGTTTCAAATATAATTAAATCAATATTTATTGAGTAAGCTTATTCTACGACATATGATCGCTGTAGTGAATGGTTAATATTTCTTACAGCGCCAATGTTTAAATAGGTGACTTATTGGCCTGTCAGATTAATTATATCATAAAAAAAAATCTATCTATTTAATTGTTACAAACCTTTGATTAACTTTATTGCCTCTTATTACATGTATAACTAGGTGCGCCCGCGACTTCGTGCGCGTTTGAATTTATAAAATAAGTTATTGTTCTGTTCGCAGATTTCACTATGATTTTTTTTTTTTTGTATCAGGCAGCTTTAGTGATATTAAGTCGTTGGTGGGAGAAACGAAAAAAGAGAGCTGCGCGGTACTGGTCAGTATTTAGACATTGCAGCGTGGCTTTATTATTATTTTATATATAATTCTAAAATAAAAGTAGCCTAAGTTACTCCTTCATATATTTGCTATCTGCCAGTTATAGTCCCATCAAAATCGGTTCTGCCGTTCCAGAGATAACAAACAAAAAGACATATAGACAAAAAATGTAAAAAAAATATATTTCGGTGCCATATATGTTTACATATGCATTTAGTAAAACGCAGTAATTTTAATATTACAAACAGACACTCAAATTTTATCATATGTATAGAAGTTATAATATGTTTTTAATTTTGTACGAATTATAGCTTCAGCCTCCAGCCAATTATAAATTGTGCAAACATTGTAATATTGTGCGTCCGATTTTATAATTTTCCTTTTTAACATTTGATGTAGTAAGTTTCTGATTTGGGCCACACGATATCGCTGACTGCGCGCTAACGGTGCTGTTTGCACAGCACTGCAACGAAGCTTGTCATGCAGTAATGGATATTGAAGATACCTTAGTTAGCTGTATTTTTAATTGTACTATCTTAACTTAATTAGTGTGCTCTCTGATATGGCAGCCTTATGCATTTGTACAAACAGTTGAAAGAAAATGTTATTTTTCATCAGTAATCAGTGATTATGCTCGCGGTTTTATTTACGAGAACATTTGATATGATCATACATTTTATTATTTCTAGCATGAATATAATATATTTTAAGACATTATATTCATGAAAATATTAAAACTTTTTTTCGACTGAAGAAACAAACAAGTTCTATTCTCAAATGTGTGTATATAACTTTTTTTTTTATTCAAGACGCGCACGAAGTCGCGGGCACAGATAGTTCTAAAATAAAAGTAGGCTAAATTACTCATTATTATATCAGTTATCTGCCATTGAAAGTCTCGTCAAAATCGGTCCAGCCGTTCCAGAGATTAGCTGAAACAAACAGGTAAACAGACAGGCAGACAAAAATTGTAAAAAATGTTATTTTGGTGTATGTACCGTGTATGTAACAAATGCATTTAGTATAAAGCTGTTATTTTAATATTACAAACAGACACTCCAATTTTATTATATGTATAGATAACTTGTATACAAACTTATAATGCTTGTATGTGTAACATCGTAACTTTGCTTCGTAATTTAAAACAAAAGACACAGTAGGGTTCGAAATATTTTAACAAAATGTCCTCATTAAAAAATATTGCAGATACGACATCAAAAAGGACGTCGTTATGATGGGTTTTTTTCCCAGTACTATAAATACTCCTTCATATACATATTATTATTTTTTTGCATCATTTACAATGGCAGATGGCATTGAGTCATGTGACAGATTAATCCGTCCGTGGGCAGTGTCAGGATACAGAGTGTTGCGGAAATGTTAAAGACAGGTACAGACATCCGTGATCCTAAGCTTAGATTAGACTACGCATTGAATATCAAGTGTCATTGTCCTCTATACTAGAAGTTGATTTGATTAAACTAAGGCCTATTATCGGAAGTTTTTGTAGCTGATTGTATTAAGCGTTTTTTTTTAGGATAGAGATAAATATTTCGAAGATCTTGTGATATTTTATAAATGCTCAACTTGACTTTTTATAAACTTTAAAAGTTTATACCACACAGTTAAAAATATTAACATTAAGTCCTTAAATATATACAAATATGAATTAAAAATAGTAACTGTATAATTAAAGTAATAACAGAAATACAATAAGTAGAATAATTACGCTTACAATACATCTGAGATTAAAGTATTACTTATTCCTTAGATGAGGTTTAACTACCCGCAGTGCAAGTTTCTCACGAAGATGACTTCTTATCGGCTTCTGTCGGCAAAATCATTTCACCTTTAAAAACTCTGTTTACAGAAAGACTTAAGTGACGTAATGCGGTAATTCTTTAGAGCACTTAATCACCAATTACTAAGAATAAAGCAACCTGGAATTTAGAAAGAGTTTACTCCTGAGAATACGTTATTTTTATGTTTTGAAAATTGGTAGTAGGGATTTGTGCGAGCGTTTCAAGTTAGATGCCAGCTATTTCTATAATATTATACCTCCGAACAGCAATACGTATCAGCATTGTATTCAGGTTTGAAGAGGGAGTTATAATGAGCGAGCCCAAGAAGCGCAAATAAAACGTTTTATTTCTAAAACTATTTATTAAGAACAAGAAGTAAATAAATTACATTTATCCTATCAACTAATTAGCCAGAAGTGAAGTCACCTTCGTACTCGGTACCGATGGTTGACGGTTCATCGGTGGTCTTGATGTTTCAACTCGTACGATTCCCACGTTATCTGTTACGAAGAATAATTGAATTCACGGCGATCGCTTTGGTGGTTGTGTTGTATTCCCCAGAATCCTCGAGTAAACTGTAACGAGAACTCTTGAATGTGGAATGTCGATGGGAAATATATTACGAATAGTATAAATCGCTAAGTTATCAATACTCAAATCTAGTGCAATTATAACAGGTGAATTGACCCGAATAACAACAAGCAAAGAGTCATAACATATTTTGTGCCAAGGTTGGTAGGGCATTAGCGATGTACGAAATGGTTAATATTTCTTACAGTCCTACTTTCTATGGGCGGTAGGGCCTACTTAGCATCAGGTGGCCCATTTAGATACCCGTCTTCTACCTTTTTAATAAAACAAAAGCGATTCCGACACAATCTTGTCATGTTAGTATTGTAAGAATTACTCACTGTCTGTTGTGGTCTGAACCAAGCCTTATTCAAGCGTTATATCAAGCTTTCACAGCGCTCTTGCTCTTAAAATTAAATCAAGGCGCATTCAACTGATTCATTACAATCATTAGAGCCCTCTACAAATTGCGGTGGAGAATTCTAATAAGATATTATTAGTGTTTTACGCTTACAATAAAATTTAATGAATGTTGTAATGTACTGGATTACTTTGAAGCAGGTGTCTTAATGAAAGCTTTTAATTTTATGTTCCATAGAATGGGATCTCTTTTTACGATATAATATATCTATATTTGTATAAATATTTTTTTGTACTTAAGTGATGTTTTTCTTCTTAAGTGTCTCCACAATATAAGCAGAAAAGAGATTAACCTAACAATAATATATTATAATTAAGTCAATTAAAAAAAATATATTAATTTCAGTTGCAAAATTATGAACTGAAATTTGGAACCGTTTTAGTAAGTTACTTCCAGTTACACTTGTATCAGAATAATCCTGCTTTTCCTTAAGAAATGGAAATAATAATATTGACCTTGCTCTATTGGGCGTAGCCAATAAATAAGCTCCGCGTAAACCTCACATCCGCTGTGCATGTTTTGGGCGAAGAAAAGCGTTACAGGTCTATTCAGAGCAACGACACATTCAACACTGATGTATTAAGTTATCTATATAGTTTACTTCGCGATTTGTGCGTATCAGTTACGCATAAATATCGCCAAAAATATGAAATGAAAAGTAAGTCATAAGTTGCCTTTGCGTTGTATTAAAAAAAAATGTGTTTGATAGTTTCGGAGAAAAAACGGAATATTATGAAAATAGAGGGAACTTTGAGAATATATATATTGTTTCCAAAAATTTAAGCAATCAGTAAAAGTAAATTTTAATATATGATATTTTACCGGAAATGTATGAAATCTAGGAATTCTATAATAATTGTATACAAGTCCTAGGAAATTTATACAATTCCGAAGCTATTTAGGAAATTTATAAAATATTGTTTCAAAAACTATTTAATACATAAATGTCCTAGGAATTGTATATAATACTAATATCCAATTCCTAAGAATCAAATAAAAATAATGTTTTGCTGTAATAAAACACGTTGTTAAAATGAGAAAATAATATTTTTTATTAAAACACTCGTTGAGACAACAACGTTCGGGTAATAATCATATCGTAAAATATAATAATCTTCATATTATCTTACTAATTTAACCTCCGAAAATCAACTATCTAATAGATTGTATTTACCACGAAATCGACTTATATTATCCTTATAAAGTAAGTAATCAGTCTGTTATTTTAGTAATTATAAATGTCACAGTATTAAAGTAATGTTTTACATTTCCGATTGCTATTTAGGAAACGTGTCTAATATAATTTATTTTACACATTTCCGTGCGATTTTAGGTATTACATACATACATTTCCTAGGAATTTTATACAATTCCTAATAGGATTTCATACATTTCCGGTAACATATAATTACATATTCTTTGTAAGCAATTACCGAGAAAAAATGGTATTTATGCAACCCAAATAATATTATAGATATTATATACATTATTTACTCCATACAAATATTTATTATATACAGTAGCCTGTGTGTATTATTTCTGTATACATAAATTTGTGTATTTGTGTGTATGTGTACTTAAGACTAGCAACAAAAACCGAAGTACATATCATTGCAAAATTAGCAGATTGGAATGACAGTGTGACAGAATCTCTTTAACCAGATAAACCGATGATCAAAAATAGATAACGGGATCCAACAGAAGTCGATAATGATGTAAATACATATATGGCATAGTCAAATTGTGTTTTATGCAAATTGTTATGTAAAGTTACAGCTAGCTATAAAGTAACACCCCACAGCTGGGCTTAGGCCAATTTTCCTTTTAGGGACTGTAGTTTATTTCACCACGCTACTCCAATAATAAACTAAGATACACGAACTGGCAGTTTTTCCGACTTATATGTGCAGATGTGCATGTGCATTTTCTGATAATGTTTTCAGTCACTGTCGAGCATGAGATGATTTACAAACACAAATTAAGCACATGAAAATTCAGCGTTGATTGAACCTACAATCTTCAGTTAAGCTCCACGTGATCTATCCATTACGACATCTTTTTTCTGTTTCATTAATTTTTAATAATTTTTAAAATATCGCAGCCTTTCCAATTTTTTTCAGAAATAAGTTCATTTACTTTATGAAGCACAAGTTCGGAATGTAAATTACAATGGGAAAAGGCATAAAAAAGTCAATAATTATTCAATTTAAATGTTCTAAAATATTAATTTTATATTATTAGGTATATTTTTTTTTTAATATGATTTTTTGCAGCTTCATATTAAAAGTACGCACAGCTCGTATAGTATACTATATATCATCATTATATGGGGGGATAAATCACGAATTTTAAATTTATTTATTGGTAAATGTAAACATTGCTTTTGGAGTTTAATTAGTAATTGTTCTATTATATTTCTTAGTAGTATAGACTAATCTATACAAAACACTATTTTTACATACATTAAATAATAGTAAATAGTAGTAAATATATGTTGGTTCATATCTATGTAATAGATATAGATAGATAACTCGATAATATGAGAATTAAGTTGTCGTAGAGCTGAATAAGTTCGAGTATTCGCGAATTGACAATGTGGCTCGTTAGCTTAGCGGTTAGAGCGCCCAACTAATTTCATTAAAGTGGTGGTCGGGGGTTCAAATCCCTCACGAGCCGGATTTATTTTGTTATTTTTTCCTTTTCATAATTATTTATTTATATTATTTAGATTTTTAAGTTGAATAAAATGTGATTACTTTCCAGTTTAAAAAAATATACACATTACACGCAACTAAAAGCCTAAAATGTTTTTATTATATTGAAGATTTTTTTAAACGAACAATATAAACAATAATTATTGATATTTGATTGGTATATACCCCCTTAGTTACTTTTGAATATACGGTACCTAGGCAAGCAAAAGATGACGTTGTAGTTGTCTAGCCTCTACATAGAGCTTTACTTCCAAAAACGCAACTATTGAATGAACCTTTAATTATTATTTTATGTAAATACCCTTAACTTTCAAATCCCGTGATAAAATTTCAAATCTTAAGAAAGAACAATGTTCTTTGATAATTGTATATGATCGCATATATTCATAATAATAATTCTCATTCGTAGGAATTTTATTTTCTGTAATTAAAATATAAGCAGCAAGACAAGAAAGGCATCGTGTTGGTTTTGTTCATAAAAAAATAAAATAAATTCCAAAATTTTCGACTCATTTTCTTTTCACACCCTTTTACAATACAAGCTCAACTTCGTGCAAACTTCAATAAACTAATTTTATATTTAAGCCGTTTCCAGCTTTCGAGAATTAATTAACCTGGCAAATCTTTGCCACCGGGCTTACATAAATTAAAAAAAAAGGAAAGATTCTTGAGAAAAAAATGTTTACTCTGTGAAATTAGTGTACGCTACTCTTTATACCCTTCTCTATATTTGTTTAGGCCTGACAAATACCGAGGCTCATATAGGTACAGAGAGACGCGTGTTATATTACACTTAGTATTCAATTTTCAACGGACGAAAAAAAACGTATTTGTTTACATGCAGACTTAGTACTTAAAGGAATCTTTGAAATTTTGCTTTTTACTATTTTTTTCAGTTGTATAAAAACTTAAAAATTCCTCAGAATAAAACAGTGATTATTTTGTTATATCTATGCAAAATCGATTATTAAAAAGTTATGTGGGAATTTGACTTTTTCAATTAAAATTAAAATAGCGTATCACCAAAAGACCGCTTACAACTGTTCACCAGTCTTATTAATGTTTAATAAATAAAAAATATTATATGATCAGTATCGAGCGTTCAGATAATATACTTGCGTATCAAAGATCTATGTATCATAACGCACACCTAGCTTCTTTGTGTTTGATTTTATACAATATAATCCAAAGTACAGTTTTGAAGAATTGAGCGAACAAATGTGCCTCTTATCTATTTATCAGATTTTTATGATGATGAATGATAATTGTATAAAATACATTTAAAAAAAATCTCCTACTTTTATACCAATAAGCTTTCATGTTGGACATAATAATATTAATTACGGGAATAAATTCCAGACACGTATCACTGACTGATCTTTTTTATAATATATTTTGTTCCACACAACGCTCATTTTTATTTTTAATTGAACAACTCTATCATATTTCGCGCATTCTGATAAAGCGTTTATTTCAAACTAAAATATCGAATGCGTTTTTTATTTATTATTTATTGTTACAATATAATGGAGATCATTTTTAAAAACAATGAATTAACAAATTAAAAATTGTGATACGATTCCTTAAAAAATATTCTATAACATAAGTTAAACTTCTTATTTACATTAAATATACCTTTATATATATATTTGCGAAGAAGAATATTATTTAAGACTATTATTTATATATATTTTATTTATTTATTTATTCTTTATTGTACACCATAAACACAAAATACAAAATCTTAAAATTACAATAGTATAAATTCAATGTATTGTACAATGGGCGGCCTTATGGCTAATTAGCCATCTCTTCCAGACAACCCAAACGGAGAGAGATTCATTGAACATAAACTGCGTAGGTGGTGCAGCCAATAAACTTACATACAAATGTTACACACTAATACTTATACTTAATACAAATATAAAAAAATATAAACATTACTCTTATATACTAAAAAATACCTATATATATATAATATGCTAGAGAAAAACAGTAACAGTTTTTTATTTCTATAGGTGTATTATACAAATTCCATTTTTAAATAATTAATAATATAAAAAATATTTTAAATAAATGATGTTAAAATTATGACCTCGTAGAAAGGTGTCAAGACTGCTGGCAACATTTCCAGTAAAATCGTAATTCCGATTGCTTCGGTGAAAAATGAACTAGCCTTTCGCCAGTGAAAGCAATAAGATCTTTACTTAAAGAAATAACTGCAAAAAAATCTAATTTTATATACACGATCGCGTTCTAAAAGAGTGGTATCACTGTACTACGCGAAGTATACTTTCTGTATATGTTTGGCGATAGTCTGCTCCGTCGAACACCCTGCGAAGATGACCACGCAGACTGCGACAACCAGCAGCACCTTCGAGAATGTACGAGAAATATCTAGACGTTTAAGTAACATTCATGCGACACCTTAGGATGACACAGTTTGTCAGTCAGACACATATTGAAAGCAATTTAATAATATACATAGTTGTAATCACAATGACTCGCCCTATACGCACAATGTCCAATCCTCAAGTAGTGTACCTTCCCTCGGGTACCTCTGGGATTTTCTCAAGTCCGTTAACTGTTGAGAAGTTAGTTGGTACCAACTTATAATAATCAAACAATATCAAAACCCTCCATATCTCTCCAAACGCGACTAATTTAATAACTACAAACGGTTTTTCATACAATTTTCACCAATAGGCGAGGTTGATGAAGGGTTAGGTTAGGTTAGTAATTAATCATTACAATTTTGTAATATTTGACAGAAATTCTACTCGTGTAAAACCGAGACATTTAGATAGTGAACTTATAATTCAGTACGTTAGAGCTCAAACAGCTAACCAACTTTTTCATTGTCGGTTTTTTAATTTCACATAGCGATAGCAATTTTGTATAATGGGTTTTCATGTGCAACCATTACACGCTATTATTTATTATTCAAGTTCCCACCGCTGCTCTAAAATGCGTTGTAAAAGGCTATTTCGAAAACGAGAATATGCATACATAGCGCGCATGTGGTTGAGTCAGCTTATTATAGAATTTAAAATGACATTAAAGAACTAAGTACGCAATGCACATGCAGGTTATTAAAGCTAGTAAAAGTAAATACAAAGTAATATTGAAATAATTTTAAGAGAAAAAAAAATGTAATAAATATGTTAAGGAAAAATAAACTCTATTGGTTCCACATTATATAAATAAAAAGCGGTTATTTTAATATTACAATCATACACTCCATTTTTTTATGTATAGATTAATAATCAAGTGAGATAAAGTTTTTAAGAATAATAATTTTGTTTGATATCTTACTCTAATTAATAAAAAGTCATAGTTCTGTCTTTCTGTTGAAATAACGACACCTCCGGTAAATTTCAATAGGATACGACAGTCCGTGCGAGAAATAACTTGAAACTAAACCACGTTCTTCTGTAAATTCTATTAAGAACTTTAGAGCTGCACGATCCTAGGTTTAACCCACTTCTAGTATTAAATTATTTTCACGACGCATTTGAACACTTAGAATTGTATTTTAGTTTGAATTATTGTATTGATAATTGAATAAATTACAGCGATTTACAAATTAAATTTATTAACAATCCAAGTAATATTATAAATGTGAAAAAATATGTTTGTTTATTGTTTGGAATATCGATACCAAAACCATGAAATCATTACTTGTTATCATGAAATAAAAATAAAAAATCCCGCTGAATTTCGTTGGTTCTTCTCAAGTCCATGTCGTTAATTTCCGAACCGGTGATAGATTTTTGACTATCAACATAATAATTAATAAGCAAGTGTAACACTTTAAATTTAAACCATTTTAAATAAAGATTTTTAACTTTGACTTTACTCTTGATAGCTTAGGATATTATTTTCAACGAATAGATCAGTAGCATTCATTGTTATAATATAAAATGAAATTATTATAAATCAATTAAGTAAGCGCTCCATAACGATGGACTATTGTCTTTCACGATATCTATTGTCTTTCAGTAACATGTCGAGTTTTTCTTAACATATTACTTGACGTTTTACATATTATCGGCGTCATGTAATGTTATATATAGCATTTTTTTTCATTAGCAGCCTGTAAATTTCTCCTCTCCCTTTGAGGAGAAGGTTTGGAGCATATTCCACCACACTGCTCCAATGCGGGTTGGCGGAATACACATGTGGCAGAATTTCGTTGAAATTAGACACATACAGGTTTCCTCACGATGTTTTCCTTCACCGCCGAGCACGAGATGAATTATATACACAAATTAAGCACATGAAAATTCAGTGGTGCCTGCCTGGGTTTGAACTCGAAATCATCGGTTAAGATGCACGTGTTAGATTTTTTTTATAGAGAGAGAGACTTAATACATTATTTCAGGATATTTTTAAGATAATTTCTATTTCTTTATTATTTTATTATATTTTTAGGTTATAAGACAATAAAAGATTATATATGAAACACAAATATTTATTTAGCCATTATAATAGCTGTAGTTATCGTAATTATCAAACTATTTAAAGGTAAAGGCTACCACCGGTTCGGAATGTAGACTCTACCGAGAAGAACCGGCAAGAAACTCAGTAGTTACTCTTTTCCAATATCCAAAAATACAATCTATATATATATGTATATACATTTATAATGGAAAATACCATTTCAGACTAATTAATGTATGCATTTTTTTTATGTAATAGTTAGGTGGGCGGGCCTTATGGTAAGTGGTCACCATCGCCAATAAACATTGGCGCTGTAAGAAACATTAACCTTTCCTTGCATCACAACTTTACCTAGCTAAGATGTGATGTAACTTGTGCCTGTAGCTACACTGGTTCACTCACATTTCAAACGCAAACGTAACAATGCAAAATATTGCTGATAGGCGGTTGAATATCTAAAGAGTGTGAACCTACCCAGATTTGCTTTAATAAATATCAATAAATTCAAAATAAATACCATAAATGATTTTAATATAAATTATGTTCTCTTATTTTTTCGTCATTATCTACTGATTTCAAAGCTAATATAAGTAAATGTTTAAGATCTCATCGATATACATCACAGATATAACCAACACCAACTATTTATTTGCTTTGGTCCATATTGTTTTATATTTGATATCGGAGAAATATGAGAACTTTTTCCGTGTCGGAAATTTTTAAAAATGCATTTCATTTATAAATGGAATTGAATTGCAAACAACATATAACATACGCGTCAGCTCAATGTAGCTTGCTAATCTTTGAAATATAACGTACGCGGCAAAAGTCTAGCTATATTTTCATTATTAATTTAGTTATATTTCGGACAACTTCACGCTAAAATTTATAAAAAGCATTTTACCTAAAGTTGAACCTTGATATATAATAAAATATTTTCATTGAACTTTAATTTAGCCTTAACTTTAAGTTCAATTTAAATGGATGATAATAATTTAATCATCCTGGCGCCCGATTATGTTAGTATTAAAATTAGGATATTATAAGAAAATTACTTTTTTGTTTTGGATAAAATATTGTTGATATATTCAATTTTTTTGAATTGCTGTTTTTGTAAATCTGTTTGTGGTGTTGAAAAAATTTATTTGACTTCCGGGGTCTTTCTTTTAAGGATTTGTTTAGCTTAAAAACTTTTTTGCCTCAAAATAAATTAAATTTAAATATTAAAAAAAAACTCAGTCAAGTTATGACAAGAGTGGTTCCCGAGGGTCCAGTTCAATGTTTATCGGCAAGTAGCTCTCGTTAAACAGACAGTGGAAAGTTCAAAAATTCATCGAAGCCATTTTGAAAATCTACGCCAGCCTCATTGACCTGGTAAGAGAATTTAATTTACTCATAGACATATCACAATTATTGGCTTCAATATTACAGTAACTGACGTGTTACATGAACATTTATAAAAAAAACGTTGTAGATACATCAATCTCTCGTACTGGTACATTAAATTTCGTTGAACCTTTAGTCGAGTTGAATAACGTTATTTCAGCGCCCTCTCGTATCTAATTGGGACGTCGATCCGTAAAGATATTTTCAGTTAGTAGTGAGAGACCATTAGATCCTAAGCGAAATGGAATATCAAATGCTTCGGTGTATGCGTACTATAAACTACACTTATAAACTGCAACATTTTTGTGATTGACTCCGCAAAAATTCAATTACAAGTAATTTATTGACCTAAAATTTTTCACGAAAAATTTGGATCAGCTCTGACATACCTATGTTTTCATCGCTCCATTCACACTCATGTATTATATATATATATAACAAGTATCAATAATCTGTATTGCTTTGTCCTCTCAGTACAGTATCTTTTTAACCGACTATATTATCTAACTTTGGAGGAGGCACTGTGTATTTTATTTTGTTTGTGACTGGATTTTGATGATAATTTTTGCGTTAGGTTTAGTATATTCAAGGACCTATCTGAATTTCAGTGTTGTTGGATATTGTTTAGTGATTAATTGTGTGTTAAGCGTACAGAAGATATATTTTATGAATTCAAATTTAATCATTCAATCTTTTTCATGCATCACATAACTTCAGATTGCGTTTTTAGTACTATAGTTAAAGCGTTGAAAACTCATGAGTTACTGTGTTGCAGATTCACAAGAATATATTATGTAAATATGGCATAATAAAAACGAGAAATTGTTTTATTGCTTTGACACAGTGCTGGCAGTAGGGTCGAGAATTTTAAATTTTAAAATACGAAAGTAATAAACATTTTCCTAGCTACGTTATTAAACTTGCCCCGAAATGGTTTTCGGCACAAGCTTTTCATATTTGATGGGAATACTGCGGCGAGGAGATGTATCCACTTGACTCTTCTGATTAAGATGTTTTTGTTGACTTTTTATATTTAGTTTGTAATGATATCACAGAAATGAGTTATTCTGCAAATAATACTAATTACTTAATAAAAAAAATACTTTTTTTATGTGTATCTTTCAATTGAAGATAATATAATATAACTTTTCAGATTCTATAATTAAAAAAAAAAAAAAATATCTATTTATAAACTGGTTCCACCTTAAATATGACAAATCTCTCGGCAGGCCTTAGTTCTCCGACCAAAGTCGGCAAAAATACGTCTCCTACATTTTGAGTTCAAATATCAATTGCAACTGTGTATTGAAATTCAAGCCACAGAATGCTTTTGGCCTATATTTATTCAGTGAGTTATATTTTTATATGCAAAACTTCTACCGAAGTTAATTAATGTAACAAGTTTATTTTAATTCAATTGAGTCTTCTGGATTTGTACTAAGAAGGATGTTTCACAAGGGTACATTTTAGGTCCTTTTATATTATTGATATACATAAATGATCATAATTTCTATGTGTTTTTTGTGATGAGGTATTATTTGCTAAGGATACTAATTTTCATTTAAAATTGTCAAAGAAAAGGTAATTATTACGGTGACGATTTATCAGTGATAGACAACTGACTGATCAATAATAATTTAAATATTAAATGCGAAATAATTGTAGTTTTGACATTAGTTAATGTACGAAACCAAATTTATTCAACATTAAACAAAAATGTTAACTTAATACAACCAATATTAAAGCATTTTTAAGAATCATTTTGATTCGAAACTTCAACGGAGTCCTCATTTATCGTCTCTGACAAGAAAACTTATCGGTAGAGTTAACGTTGCAGACATGAAAACTGTTCTCATGATCCAAAAAAAAAATGTCCAATATCTCCGATCTGATCAAAGGATCAGACCGAAGGTGAGTGTACGTATTATAAGTTAGTGTTTATAATACTTGTAACGGTTTGTGGCAAAGAAACTTGCATACGTAAAAAGAAGCTCTAACCATATCGAGCTGTGCAGTAGATTTGTAAAAAGTTTAAATAAACGAACTCTGTATATATATATGTCAAAACATCAAAAAGTTTAATTAGGATTTATTTATTTTTATCATTACATACATGCCGCCAACGTCAGTATAAATTAGAGAAAACGTAACAGCCGAAAGTGTCATAAATCACAAAAAAAAGTTATATCAAAAAGTTACAGTTTGGATATCATAATATCTGATAATGAGTTGATGCCATACTCCTTTCGATATAAATAACTATATAAATATATAGAAAATATCACACAATTGAACAGTATAGATGAAAAAGTTACTTTTTTCTCTCAATTGAAAAGTAAATCTATTTCATTCGCTTACAACAGATGCGAATGTTTCGTTCATTTGCCTAAATCCTGATTGTCTCAACAGAAATTGGTAAAAGTGTGGTTGATTAAAATAAACGAGATATTTTAAAAGGACGCGCCGTGTTGCTACAGCAAAAGAGATTAATTACAGAATCGACGTTTTTAATTAGTTTCGTAATTAACAGCGCATGCCATGCTTCCGCGCCAACTAAAATAAATTACTTTTTAATACAATCACGCTGCGGACTTTGATTAAATCCCAACCAATATCGAGCCTCCTTAGTTATAGAGCTGGGCAATATATCAAAATAAAAGCCAGCTAAATATTACTGCTATTAAGAATAAACATATACTCAGATCTAATTTGAAAGAAAATCTATTTTTATGGAATTTCTATTAAATATGATATAAAAAGTTTTTTTCAAAGCTTTTGCCGATTTAGTTAATAAGTAACATTTTTGATTTATTTTTTTATGCCAAAAATATTCCCAGTTATAAATTTCGGTGTGTGTAATTTCAGATATAAATATTTAAAAGTGTATTTCTCGATACTTTTTATATACAAGATTTTCAAATATTTTTGTATTTCTCTATTTTTCTCGTGATAGAAGAGGTATGTATATACGCCTTTTGTTTCACCATTAGTTTATTAGTTTGTATATTTTGTAATCGTTTGTGATTGTGCTTGTGGTGTACAAAAAAGTGTTAAATAAAATAAAATAAATAATATATATTCGCTGCTATATTTCTATAATAATAATAATAATTTATATACATTTATTATTTGGTTTTATGGGTATATTATTTTATTCCGCATTTATCAATTGGTTTCTTCCCTAATTGTCGGGCGTTCCCTGACAGCTACATACATATATATATATGTATATATTTGATATAATAAATTAAAATCTGTATCTTGTTAGTTTGAAATTTCCATGTTTAATTGAACAAGGAGTATGCGCCTCACAGTCACTCGTATAATTCGTCACAATCGGAATTGTGACAATTCTCCCGAGACAGCTTTGAGAAAAATTGTCGCTAACGAGCTTGTGGTCCACCCACGAGCACCCCCTTAATCCCCACCATCTCCCCGTTTTTACGTAGCACTTTAAAAACCCTTTTGCGATTTTCCGCGCCGAGGAATTACTTATCAAGAAAAAGTGAAGGGAACATTAATCCATTGTCTAACTTTTTTAATAATTCGTGACTAAGGACGAAATTTAAAAAAAATAAATATCCTCGGCTACATCGTATTTAATAAAGACGAGATATTTCATTGAAATTTTCCAATTATTTACGTTTCTAAACAGATACAAAACGAACAATTTATTAAAAAAAATATACAAAAGTGGATAAAACGTAATGGATAAGCTTTTCTTCTGACGCTACTTGAATTTCTTCTAATTTTTACTACTATTATACTTTTTGAATACGACAATTGATGATTCGTTATTTTTAAAAACTGACAAAGATCACAATTAAACCCTCACTGCCCTCTACCGTGTATATTACAGATTTAATTATGCTGCTGTCACTACCGAAATACCGCATCTTCGTAGACAGTGTGCTAGACAGTACCTAGCACACTCTGTGTGTCTGACGGTGTGTCTGACGGTCTGTGTTCATTCATCATATATTCTATTGCCAAACAGCAATATTTAAAATTGTTGTGTTCCGTTTGAAGGGCGAGTGAGCCAGTGTAACAACAGGCATAAGGAACATAACATCTTGGTTTCTAGGGTTGGTAGCGCATTGGTGATGTAAAGAATGGTTAATATTTTTTTACAAGACTTATGTTTATGTTAACATTCAAACAGTTGTTGCATCGTCGAGTCCTACGCTGAGCCAGTTGGGCTTAAACACCAAGTAACTACGCTTCTTTTGTTAAATTCGAGTAAGGTTATGCGTTAATGGTTTTTCAAAATGATCTCGATACTGGTACATAATTCGGTTAAAACCGAAATCGTAATTTCATCTTCTTCAACGTTAAGATGACAAACTTGTGGAGCATTTGAGTTATATTCTAGATTTTTCTTGTTGGATCAACAGAATACATATATTAAACAATGTAGTAATTTTTGACACATGCATGTGGAAGGCAAAATATTTTTTTAGGATTTATCAGTCTCTATGTTTTTTTTTGCGTTTAATAAGCCTTATATTGAGAAAGGTATTATAAAGTATATAGCATCAGACTACGACATACGGAGTTGCGACGTTAAACGCAGGTAAAACTGCGCGAAACATAGTATTAAAATTAATAGAGACACAAAAGATATTTTACAAATATGACTAAAATATTTATTAATTAGTTATTAACTTTATTGACAATGACCGTAGTTACCTATAATAGAAAGCTTATAATATATTTGTAATTTAAAATTACTAAGAGAGAGTACTTACTGTAAGTACACCACGTTTCATATAAAAATCTCTTTAATCTTTTCCGATAGGTACAATATACTTCCATAAAAAATGTGTATTAGATCAGGAGTGTCCTCTTTGTACGCAAGTCAGTTCCATTAGCAATTTTCCGACCAAATGGTTCGCTTGGATGTGATAAGGGTACGTTTAAAATACCGGCTGTATTTTCACTTCAGCTCATTTTTAATACTACGTGTAATAAAGTTTTTTTAAGATAAAAAGTTATAAAATAAATCTATTATATGTTACAATTTATATATTCATTTCAAACATTTACAAGCTGAACCTGCGGCTTTACCCGCGCGAAATTTATGAAACACAAACTTCCAAACACCGTTTTACCCCCTTACCCCTAATTCGTAAGATCCGTCCTTAGCGGATGTCTACAGCAGATAGGTTCCTTATACCATATTATAGATAGAGATTCATAGCCTAACCTATAAAAGTTTTTAGCGGATGTTTAGTGAAACATTTTTTCTCTCTTTCAGTCGTTAATTATTTGACATTTGAAAGAAAAAGACAGCATTGTTTAACTATGAACCTTTTATATAAAATAGGTTATATAAATGCACATGACGCCAAAATATTATCGTTCGTTTTCTACTACTTCTTCGGGCACCGCTATTGTACTTTGATGGTACTAAACTTTCCAACTAGCGTGAAGTCTACGAAACTTCCTATGAAACCTTCATGTAAGTGCTAACAACACCTGTAAAAAGTTTCAACTCAACAGATGATCGATGCGTGAATGCAAACAAAACGAAACATTAATTTATATACTACTCAAGTTTATCGAATTGATTAAAACAAAGATGGGAAGAAAAACTAAAGTAACAGCCTGTAAGTATCCTCTCTCAAGGATTAAGGCTGGAGCTTATTTCAACACCCTGGTGGGTCATGTGTATATTGTGTTGATAGATACACATATGGTAGAATTTTACGCGTCATCAAGCACGAGATGAATTATAAACAAAATAAGCTCATGAACTAATAGACCCGCAATCTTTGGTTTGGTCACGTGTTTGGGCCACTGATCCATATCGAGTCTC
The DNA here is from genome assembly GCF_905147765.1 of Vanessa atalanta. NCBI lineage: Eukaryota > Metazoa > Arthropoda > Insecta > Lepidoptera > Nymphalidae > Vanessa > Vanessa atalanta. The sequence continues at coordinate 9,096,126 of NC_061878.1, read as the reverse complement.
TTGAAAATAAAAAAAGAATAATTTTAATTAACGACAAAAAAAGATTCGTGTGAACGTGTTCTATCTTTTTTCATATTTCTGTAATAAAACAGAAAAGAATAATGTCGAATTTTCCTAAGTCATTTGTAAATCTCTCAAATGGAAAATTGTCGTTCGTTCTCTAAAAGAAATTGTCAGCGCAATTATATTTATTCCAATTCTTAAAGACATTTTGACCACGACAAATTCTAAGGTTACCACAATAGTAAATATCAAAATGCACTTATTAAATTCCATATTATACTACAGATTCAAAAACTTTAGATAATTAAGGTTTTCAGACAGTTTTACTGCGTGTTTAAGTTTAACCTTTAAATATAACAATATTTCAATTTAATATTCTCCGCGTCTTCACAGCCGTTTTATATTCTTCATGGAGAAAAATATATATATACTATCTATTAATATACGATATATATTTTTATACTTTATTAAAATTCACCATTTACTATAGGAGTTGTATCTTAAGAAACATTAATCATTCCATAAAACACCAATGCACAACGCACAATGTTGGAAACTAATGGAAAAGTTATGTCCCGTGTGCTTAAAGATGATTAAAGTATGTTAGTTATAAAGTAATTGTAATTATTTTCGAAACATCAACGTTTGTAGTAAAATTGAACAGTATTTTTTACAATATTTAATATATTTGTCTTTAAATCGTTAACAGAGAAATCTCTTCCTAAATTTTGTTTATATTTATTACTTATATCCTATTTAATTGTGTATGGTATCAGATTTATTGTTTAAATCAATCAGACCGGTGACAAACCCACTTGTTTTTTTTAGTTAATAACATATTTATTTTGTTCGATAACTTTACTGACCGCGTTCAGAACAGAATGCAATGTTTTATTTTAATAAAAAGGAAGTACCTCTACCTGTTACGTCTTCACGCAACTTTTATTTTAAATTAATATATATTATTTACATGACATAAGAAAGTAAGGTATGTATTCATAGTATCATATCTTAAAATTGTTTTACATAAATAACTTTAGTTTTTCGCTGAACTCGTGCGCGATTAAAACGGGTATGATGTTTGAAGCGCTTATTGTTTGAATGTATATTTTAATTTTGTTTAGTTATATGTATGTATGTATTGATATAAATAGGTGAAAATAACGCGTGAGTAGCATATATGTTGGTGTATAATTAACCTTCTTAACAACTCTACACTAACACAACTATATATGCTTACAAATTATATTAATAATAGCGTTTACGTTACCAAGTTTCCTTACGAAACTATATTCAAAACTTAAGATATAACAATCACAGGGATTAGCAAGTAAGTTGTAAAGGTACTATTATGGTGAAAGCTCAACTTTCCACTCGGTGGTAATTGTAATCGGCCACTTTGCTTCCATTAGGGGGATGCTCGGTAATGGCTGGACCGCACTTTGTTCCAGTCACAGCTCGACGCGGATTGCCTTTGTCAATAGCCGTATTATTAGCTTCACTGTCATTGGCCTATACATACCTTCTCAAATATTTATAGACAACGAAAAAGAAAAAACTAATAGTTTAATTTAATAAAGTAAATAATTGTTATCAAATAAAGGAAATTTCTATAAAAAATTTTTTATTTGATAAACAGACTTGTCAGCACCGCCTATAATAGTCATTGGTGATGTAAGAAATATTAACCTAACCATCACCAATACGACACTGACATTGGGAACTAAGATGGTGTGTCCCCTGTGTGTTTAGTCACACTGGGTTGTATTATTTTAATTCGCAACTTAACAATACTAAGTAGCAATGCTAAGCAGTAGAATAATTCATGAGTGGCTTGTATCGATTTAGACGGACTCGCTCAAAGCCCTAGTAGGCTGTAAGTGGTAAATTGAATATTATATTAAAATAGCTTTGCTATTTATAATTGGAACGTAATTGAATCAATTTCATAATAATTTAAATATAGTATGTATATGCATATGCATACCTCGAATCAATGAAAATGAATTTATAATTTATTACGTAAAATAATAAAATCGTTTTGTTCAATAGATTTCACAAGATTCTCAGAGTTATTGTATTATACTTGGACGTGCGTTCTCTTTAAAATAAATGTACTCGTAAGTGTAAACACGTTTATGTGTGGCGTATTATGTTGTTTTTAATTATATTTTAACTATATAATGTCGTCAGATACACGTACCTTTTAAATTTACATAGATATAAATGATTATCCAATACGTTTCTTCAAACCTAAGCCCTTTGGAAATTCACTGGTCCCTAAATACGGGGACTCCTAGTTTGGAGGTACAGAACCTCTTTGATATATTTAACGTATTGTTAAACAATAAAAACCGTATTATAATTTCTAATATCCGAAAAATTATTATTAGATCTTTGTAATAATTACGAATATATATAATTTTATACTGTTCATGATTTTTTTTTTAATTTATTTGTTAATTAATTTTAATTGATAAACTCATACAATCCGTAGTATATTTGATGATATGGATTATAATAGAGCCTTTAGTCTCTCTAAAGGCTCTGGTTTAAGCGTGGACTACAAATTCCAGAGTTGCGAACGTGTCTGTAACGAACGCGTTAACCGCACGTTGTGGTCGCTTTCGTGCTTATGTACAAGATTACTGATTACAGCAAATTAGAGCTTACAATTACAATATCAAGAAAATGCCATAACTATTAAGAACAGAATTCAAATTTATAAAAAAAAAAACTTTTGTTTTACTATTTCGTTAAATTGATCGAAAATTAAAATATGTAATCATTTTTTACATTTCCAGTTACCAGAAACGCGAGATACGTAAGCAAACACATTTATTATATAATTTATTATTAAATATATTTTGTATTTAAGAAAGTATTACTTATTATTGTTTTTTTATTTATTGTTGTTTCCCCTTAATTATGTATTATGGTGTGTCTACAAAAAAGAATTTATGATATATTAAAAATAATTTGTTTGTCACGAGACATCCAGCAGAAGTTCGACAATAGAATATTATCATTAAAGAAAACCAAGAAATAAACATGGAGAAAGATAAACAAAACTATAGATAAATATATTAAGGATGCGCTTGCACACACTCACACGAATAAGCAATGAGGTATATAGTACTAATACGTGCCACGCACACGAGCGGCGGCAAAGATGCGAACATGACGGCATAAGCATACTGCATAATCATGCAGTTTGCCATCACGGCATACGAGACGCCAAAAGATGTTTCATTTTGATTACATATTTGAATGATGTGGTAAATATGAACCACAATCACAAAATTTGATACAACAGGTTCTGTCCAGGTGATGTCCACCTGTCCGATTTCAGTAATCATAGCCAATTTCATCAAAAATGAACTAACTGTGCCACCAAATTCATAGCGACCATGTGCAATCATGCACTCGTGTCTTCATTGTCATAAGCCGATGGGACGGCAATTTGACTCCACAGGAAATAATGCACATGCAGAACCAGAACTCACGAGATACAAGTCAATGGTTTATTCTAAACTTAGGGATACGTTTACTGAATTTATTAAAAGAAAACCCAATAGCCCAACATTTCAGGATCGGCAGTCTCAGCCACTAGACCGTTCAGACAATATTACCACTAACAATAATCGTGTCAACTGAAATTTAAACATATAGAACAGTATTTACGACAAATGAAATTTGCTATAAAGCAAGGTTTACATAGACTACTTACTTATACGTACAACCTACGAATGACGAAATTCTAAAATGAACAATATGTTAAATTCATATATTTGAATATGAATACTGTGTGATTCAAAGGTACTCGTATGAGCCTAATTTAATAAATTTTTTTTCCGATATGTATATACAGATATGTGCTAGTTTACTTAACTATAATGATGATGATGTCATCCTGACTAATTTCGGACATGGCAATCAATCTCAAGAGAGACCAGACAACTACGCACATATTATAAAGCACATAGGTGTGCAAACACAAACACAGGTGCATTCGTTATTCCTTTACCCTCATAATCCGATGGGACAGCGACTCCAACACGACCGAAAAGAGCATCGAGGGTTATACGTGCGTGTTCGAGGCACGGGAATGTACACACTTCTGAATTCCAGATTCCAAGCTTTTACTTTGACTTTCTATCGGCTCGACCTTGGGTTTGAACCTATCTCGGGATCTGCTGCCTTATCATCTAGTCACTAGACCATCGCGACAGTCAACTTAGCAGAACGCTTTCGTATTACATTAGCAACTGATTTCATGATATGATTCGGTTTAGGAAACTATATTTTTAAATATGAAATATTTATGAAATTTCTTAAGCAACAAAATATTAAGTAGTAATAGATTGTAAATTTGTTTGGAGGTTATTGCAATACGCTCCAATTCGGGTTGGTGCCAGGTTCCCTTACGATGTTTTCCTTCACTGCCAAGAATGAGATATAATAAAAACACAAATGAAAATTCAATAGTTCCTGCCTAGGCTTAAACTCGCAATCATCGGTTAAGATGCACGCGTGCTAACCACTGTGACGTCTTGGCAAATATTAAGGAGATTTTGATATTTATATTATCAATGAAGCCCGGTATGTGTATAAAAATATCATATGTCATATAGCAAAAGTTACCTACGTTGTTGAAAGCTAAGCAACATCAATTTCCTAACGTAGCATTCCCACAGATTTGAATCAACGCCAGACCAATATTCAGTGGGCCGACAAATCAGCACTTCGATATTGCCTCCATTTGGGTACCCACCTCAATATTTAGAAAATTAGATTTTTTATTGCGCCAGACTATGTGTTAGGGCCGCTCCAAATAAAAATATTGTCTCATTGCCCGCGGCTGCGCTACGGAAAATATTTTCGGGTTGTGTAATGTTATAAAAAAAAATGTTTTTCATGTTAATAATCTACGATTTCAAATAACTTGGTTAATACACTAAAGTATGTTTTTTTCAAATCACGCAAAAGCATTTTAGTTAAACTGATTGCTATGGAGTTATTACATGTTTTTTTTTTTATAATTTCAAGATTGATATAAGGATTAAGATATCTGTTGAATACAGTTAATATCACTTAATGTTATAAAATATGTATATACACACGTGATACAGTATAAGTACATTCGTCGACGTTTACCTTTTAAAGTTAACTCATGTGTCATATATTTAAAGTTTTGTATATCATTTAGAATAAGAAATACATATTTATAAAATAAATAACTAAACATTAATATCGACATGATGAGAAAATCGAAAGTAAAGAATTTGATTTAAGTATATCTTTATTAATTATCTTTTCTTTGATCATAAATTAATATTCATCCGGCTACATTTACCAACGAAACATAATTCCTTAATCTTGATGTGATGAAATCAAACTCACTGATTGCTGAATTATAATCTCAGGGACACTCGAATCAATATTTGAACAACGCGAGACAGTCTCAAACGATTCCTCAATAAAATTCCCTCGTCGACTTCATTTTGCTGAACAATCACCGAACGTAACAGTTTCCGCAGTTAAATTGTTGCCTTTTTCGTTTCCATCGTCCTGACTTCACGGTTTTTTTAAGTGACGAATTTTTTCGAGTGACGGTAACTGCTTCCAAATATCCACTGCTGGGCCTCCTCTCTCTCTTATTTAAATCTAATGGGGTCGGAAGCTGTACATATGTACCTGTAGCAAATTATTGGATGATTTTGTTTTATAATATTTAAAGGGAACGAGAGGATTTTTTATGGACAAAAATAAATGCTCAAATCTGACATGAAAACTCAGGAGCGCTTGTTCGTATTTGAACCCGCAAAGTTGGTCAAGTTTTACGTGTTCTAGTCACTGGGCTATCTGCCCGTGTGTAGCACCCACTTTTTAATTACTTCTCCGCGCAACAGCAATATTATTATTAATGTATTCAGGTTTGAAAAATGAAAAAATATAATTTTAGGCATAACGTAACGTGTTAGTTTCCTTGGTTGGTGGTGCAAAAAGGAAATTAAAAAAAAAGAATAGCCATTACCTAAATTAATAAAGGTTTTATTAGTATTCCTTTTAAGCTTAACACTTGTGTTAGGAGTAGGGACGATAATAGCCAGCATCGATCCTGACGATCGATGCTGCGACATTTTCCATCGCTAGTTGGAATAAATTGATGAACATTTTAACAAATATCGAGTGGTCAACTATTACACTAAATATGTCTATTGCATTTTATTTACATTTAAAAAAACTGTTAAAAATGTTTGAAATTGAACAAAATACAATTACTTGCGTAACTAATTCTTTGTTAATTATAGAATTCCACTTATATATCGTAAAGAAACGTCTTCAAAGTACGTCTCGCAATTTTCTACTTTTGACAAAAAAATATATCTAATCATTTTCTTTACGTTCACTCTGAAACAATTATAGCTCGAACAGAAATAATAACAGTATTAAGAAACATCAGAAAAGTTTTCAGTAACTCGGATGAAATTGTCAACGGGAAGATTCTATGCTCGTTAAGCAATTTACGACTCATTTCTGTTACTTTTCACTAATAATACCAATTTGTATTTCGACTTTAATTTGTTATACATAAGAAATAAGTTGCTATATATTAGATTAAAATGATATTTTAACTTCATGAAATTAGACACATGCAGGTTTCCTTATGATGTTTTCCTTCACCGTTGAGCACTGGATGAATTATAGCACACATTAAGCACATGAAAATTGATCTGTTCAAGTGCACGCATTCTTACCATTGAGCCATCACGACTCTAACATCGTTATTTGAAATCGGAAATAATTTCCAATTGACCATGAATCTCTTCTGTCATTTAAGTCAGTGTGCGTGTGCCCACATAGGTATTCTGAACGTATCAATAGAACTCACGCTTTAGCAGCTTACAGAACACATTTGGTAGAGTTTTGACAATGAATAATAGTGGTAGTCTTTGGGTCTGATAGTCTGAGTAGGTACCATCCACTGATCAGATATTATACTACCAAACAGCAACGCTTAGTATTTTTGTGTCCCGGTTTGTAGGGTGAGTGAGCCAGTGTTAATATTGACACTGGCTCACTCACCCTGTACTTATCCATTATGCCTATATAGGCATAAGGGATAAGTACACCTTAGCTTCCAAGGTTGGAATTGTTAATATTTCTTACAGTGCTAACGTCTGATGATGGTTGATAACAGTATACTTTTTTATTACAATTTTAATTTAAACATAACAACTCATTTATAACATCTGTTTTGCTTATCTCAAAAAATAACAAGGTATAATATTATTTTAATTATGGCACAATAATAATTTATACGAATCGCGCTTTAAATATTGTTAAGAAAAATGGAGCAATTTGATGTTTAACGAGCAATTTAAGCATTTCGTTGTTACGCGACAAGATATTATTAATGTTGTCATTTGTTACGTCTTTTGTGGTTTCAGAATCCACAAACAGGAACCGTAATTTAGAAATTTCTTAGGATAAATTATAGTAAGAAGCAATCTTCTTATTTGAATCTACGTAAACCACCTGTCTCATACAATATAATTAAATTTATAGTAATTGACTTTGTGCAGGCCCGTTCTTAAGTAAAATATATATATTTTTTATTCTTACCAAAAGAATTCAAAGCAAATAAATTGAGATTCACATCAAATAATAAAGTTGAATGTATTACACGACAAAAGCACAAAGCAGTAGTTTCGTGTATTTTTAATAAAAAAAAAGTCGACCTTTTCCAGGGCCGGTTACTTATTTCATAATGTATTATTTCATCTCCTTTATCTCCCGTGCGTAACGCGTGAGCCATTTTTAATATCCGCTCTAAGATGAATACGAATTTATATATAATTTATGTTTCAAAATATTATACGCTTATAATATGAATTTTATTCCTTTTTTCTCTAGCTATTATATAGATAATAATAAAAATATAAATGTGCCGTTGAGTGGCATGAAAAATTATAATAAAACTAGATAAAAATCCGGCTTCGCTCAAGTAAAATAATTATAACAAAACAATTACGGTTTATCCATTACTTTTCATTAAACATATAACTTTTTCATAGACGTTGATCTATAATGTATAGTGGATAAGTTTCCATCCAGTCTACCGTATCTCTGCATGAAATTAATATTTGGAACACAATTTCTAAACGCATCCTTCAACATTAAACATGGCCGCCCGTTGAACTGTCATGTCATTGAATTTTATGGATTAAATATCGAAATATCTTGATTATACGCATTTTGCGGATAAATGTTGTCCATTTTAAAACTTTTAAATGTACTTCAATGTGAGAAAGCAAAGAAAAAAAATAGATTATATTTATATTCATGTATAACACGCGTTTTATTCATTTTTGGGCCAAGTTTTCGGAAGTTGAATTCCATTATTGCAGACTTTCTTGTTTCTCTGTAGAGGGTCCTCCAGGCGTTGTTTAGCGAAGTAGGACGCCCTTTCATCTCAGTCATTACGCAGCATCTTTATGAGATGTATTTTCTTAAAGAGGACATTGTCGTAATGCGGGGACATTCACAGACGTATGCATTACGCAAACACTTCTACGCTATCTGAATTTAACATTGCAGTGAGATTTTCTTTGCGCTTATTACTATTATATTTTCTGATTAATCATTAGCTTTGGATTTGTTTTAGTTAACATAAAAATAAAAAAAAATATTACTCCCATCTAGGCTTTTATACTATTTTGAATATTATAATATATAATACAAATAATAGAAAATGTATAATACTAGCGGAGCCTGTGGGGTTACACGCGTGACATTCTTACCGTCATTCTCAAATTTACACCCACAACATCCTCGCCCCCTCCCCTCCCTCAAACAAAACTCCATTTTTCATCTAATTTGGTTCAGCGGTTTACGCGAAAAGAGGTAACAGACAGAGTTACTTTAGCATTTATAATATTAGTTTAGATATATTTTAATAGTTTTTATATTGAATAATTACTATTAACATTATATAATATGACAAATTATCGGGTTTAGTAGTTCCCTAAATCATTTATTGTTACTTTTGCGTTAAAAAGCGAAAATTGTAAAGTTAATTGAATGAAAAGTAAATTATAAAAAAAATCTTGTCATTTAAAAAATGTATAGTGTTTTCACTCAACTTTAATCATAGTTTAATTAAAGATAACGCGCCCCACTCATTTTTCGAACAGCTGCGGTGCAAGTAAACTTCAAAGTCTTTATTTTTAACGCATCGGTAGGCGGACGGGCATATAGGCCACCTGTTGATAAGTGGTTACCACTGTTAAATTTCCGTATGAAAGCTTAATCATTTTTTACGTCATCACCAATGCGCCACCAACCTTGGGAACGTAGATGTTATGTCCCCTTGTGTAGTTAAACTGGCTCATTCGCCCTTCAAACCAAAACACAACAATACTTAGTATTGCTTTTTCTTGGTAGAATATCTAAATAAACATAATATAAAAATAAAAATTAATTACTACCGCTTTTCTTTTTAATTCAGATGAACGTAATTAAAGACTCTAAGGCAAAGGTACATAAAATGCATCCCAATAAACCTTTTTTATTTTTAATTACTTAACCGTACATTGAATTGAGAAGAGGCTCTATATCGTAATCCTTTCTAAAATACATCCCACATTCTGCTTTTGAAAAGCAATATTAATATTAAAATGTGCGTTTTGCCATATTTTAATTTCGATATGGGGTTTCTAATGCAGGAAACTAAGCCGCTGCTATCCGTTTTACAAGCTTTGATTTAACTACACCTGTTAGTATATTAGTGGTTGAAGTCTCGCAATTACATTTGAAGCAATTTCCAACGATTGAGCTCAATTTTTATACAGCATTGTGATGCCGCTGACAATAAATTCTAAAATATTGAACATTTCTTTTTTTTAATTGCTACTTTTTTTTAACGTGGCGCCCTATTCAATGTATCTCAGCGTGCTATACCTGGAGTATAAATAAAGAAAAAACTCAGTTTATTATGGAAAGAAATTAAGTTACTGATATATATATAGAAAAGTTAGCTGACTGTATTGATAGTGCTTTCCGTATGTCGAAGGACAAATTATCATTGAAGCAGACAAATCCTAGAGTGGAGACCACTGATCAACGAAGCTTTTAGCCTGGTGAACCACCAATAGCCGGAAGAAAACAGCGGTACTCAACTGGACCTCAAAGTAGACCAAGAAGATGATGATTGGAAAAAAGTAGATAACTTTAATCTTTATATATTATATTAAGATGAATTATCATATTAATATGTGCAATGTACCTAAATAATTTTTGTGACGTAAACTTCAAACGAAATTATTTAAAAAAAGATAAGCCATACAAAGAATGTCACAACGTTTAAAAACAAAAAAGAATACAGGCAAACTTGCTGTTTTGTAGATCGAGCTATCTTCAACTATTTAACAAAGGCTTTGTAAAATAGTTGTGTGGAATTTTCCGTTTCAGTCGACTTCTTTTACGGATCGACAACCTCTTCAGTTGGTAACTTAAAAGTCAGAAACAGGTAAGATTTGTTTAACGATTATATCATTAAAATGTTTTGAAAAAAGAATCTACTTAACAGTATTTACTATTACCTATGGTAAAGATGACTTACAAAATGATATATTAGTTTAAAAACTACACGAAATAGACATAAATAAGCGATACTATTCATTTTAATTTAAACAAAATTAATATGAAATGAATTTAATAGTCAGAATAAAGAACAATAATCTAAAGCGTTTTATCTCGTAATAAATATTAGTTACGGAGAGAAAAGAGGTTTCACACTTTAAAGTTTGAATCGCTAGTGTAAGAGAGAGCCGTTTTAATAACGCTTAATGAGTTTAATGTTAAGTACTTCTTATTATGCGTATAGTACATAAGTACATCGTTTAATATGGAACACGTGTATAATTTTAATTTTTATAAAATTAATATAATATTTATTTTACTAACGAAACTTTTTTTTAATTTGCTTTATTATTTGTTTATTGGCTTTCTTTAATTATCAATTATTTAAACAATCATGAATTTCGATCATGTCTGTCGTGCGTCTCGCGATGGCCAAATATTTAATGTTTTTAAATTTTAACACAATTTTAAAATTTTATAAACAATTAATAAATGTTAATATATCCCTGTTTTTTTCACATAGAATAAAATAAAATATTATATTAAAAACATTCGGAGCCAACTTGACTATTTTAAAAATTTTCAATGACTGCAATAAAGTAACATTGTTTACGGTGCTATTTAAAATAATATATTGAATGCAAATTTTGTAATGTTATCAATAAAACCGAAAAATAATAATTAAATTGATTTCAATACATTTTTTAAAATTAAAATTTACTTTCCGACAGAAACTACCTATAACTTTATATCGGTCCAAACTGGGGTTTGAACCTCGGAATCTGCGGCCTAAATGGCTAGCCACACTAGCTTAACCAGGTAAAACTAACTAGGCAGCTAAAACATTATATGTTTCCTTTATTCAGTGATTTTCATTAAAAAAAACTCCATTAAAATAGAAATAAAATGAAAACTTAAAATACGTTTTTTTTTTTCTTTACATTCACGTAACGATAGTTTCAGCACCTCGAATGTACCGACGGAGTGGTTCGTTTCAAAAAGGAAAACTTTCGAACAGAGAGAAATCGTCGAGGGATGATTTTGCGAAAATTCTAAGCGGGTAGAGCACTGACGTTGCAGCCACTTAGTGCGGGAACTTTTGTGTGAATACGACAAATATTTGGGTTTGAATGTTTATGAATAGAGGCGGATTCAACTAATGCTCACTCACGGTTACATATACGTATATATGGCCATCCAGACTACTTACATAAGTACATACACGTAGTTACTTTGAATAAATAACATGTTAAATAAATTATTAAATGTTAAGAATGTAATTATAAAATAAAAATTTACAGAATATACAATTCTCGTTTACTTTTGCTAAAATGGCGTACTATATAAATAAGGGTAATTAATAATTACGATAACCATCGAAAATTCTGTTCAAAATATATATTAAAATAGCGGAGCCGTAATCAAAGTAAAAATATATAGAATTTAATAAATTAAAATCATTATCATGTCCATTTAATTTCCCTCAACGATTAAAAATATTCGGAGCTTAAATAAATTTTTCCTGTAATATGTATTAAATTATACGAGACGTATTTTCACTTTTGAAACTACTGAAGTTGAAAATTTGCTTAAACGGTTTATATGAACAAATATACTGATATCATAAAAATATATATTTATGTACTAAGCAAGACAAATAAGGATATTTTACTTGGCGGTAGGGCTTTATACAAGCTCATCTGGGTAGATACCACATACTCCTCAGATATTCTACTCATCTACTGATAAACAGCAGTACTCAGTATCGTTGTGTTCCGGTTTGAAGGATCAGTGAGCCTGTGTAACTACAAGCACAAGGGACATAACATCTTAGTTCCCTAAGGTTGGTGGCGCATTGGTGATGTAAAGAATGGTTAATATTTCTTACAGCGCCATTGTATATGGGCGATGATGACCACTTACAATCAGGTGGCCCATTTGCTCGTCCACCTACCTACATCATAAAAAAAGAGAATAAAAAACCTCTATAAATTCAGTAAAAGTAAAATAAAAAAATCATCTTGAAAGGTCATCGTTAAAAGCTTCATCAAGGACTCAGAATTTTAAATCCGCACCTACACAAATGTTGCCACCACAATATTTACTTACCAAATATTTCTCGAGAAACAATGTTAAGAGCCGGTGCCGCTGCAAAAAAGGTTGAAGCAAAAAAAAGGTCTAAATATTCGTCTTACGTCAAATTACTTTTTTGTCCCATTTGCTGTCGAAACACTTGACCCTTGGATTAGTGGTGCAAAAAGCTTCATCAAAAGTATAACACCTCGCCTTATTGCCTCCACTGGTGACAGAAGGGCTGGTTCGTTTTTAGCCCAGAGGATCGGAATTGTGATTCAACGGGGAAATGCTGCTAGTATTCTTGCCATCATTCCACGCGGTCATGATTTATACATTAACTATTTTGAATTCATACTTGCGTAAAAATGAATATAGAAAATAATGACAAATTCAATAAAAAAAAAAAACACGAAAAAAGTTGAATGTGAATAATTAAATAAGGTGTCAAAGAATTTATAAGCTGTATACATACTTATTACTTTCCATTTAGATATTGTTAAAAAAATCGATCTGTGTACATTAAATACAAATGATAAATTTTTATTTTTTATTTTATTTTAAATACTTTATTGCACAACACATTACACTATAACTGTAACTTGACAGTTATTGGGTATTAAAAAAAAAAAACCAACAAATGGTGCGCAAAGGCGGTCTTATCGCTTATAGCGATCTCTCACAGACAACCTTTGGTGACAGAAGCTTAAGACGAGAACAGGTAAGTGCAGATAGAATGAGGAGATAATGAATATAATTTATGTACACTAACATTACAGTATAATAAACTACACATAACTACATCCAAATAATACACATATAGTAATATAATATATCAAAATATATATACATAAATATAAACTACATATTAATTCCTACTTGCATACATTCTTGAGATAAGGACAGATAATAGTTTTTCAAACGTTGTTTGAAGATGTGCAAGGATTTCGATTGCCTAATATCGTTGGGTAGTGCATTCCAAAGTTTGACGGTTTTCACAGTAAAAGAGTTACTGTAAGTTTGTGTCAGGCTGCAGGGTGTTACAAGCTTGTTATCGTCACTAGAACGCAGGTTAAGTGTGTTGTCACACCCAAGAAATTTAAAGCGTTCTTTAAGGTAAGGTGGTGTATGTTCAACATATAGTAAAGAGTAAAGAAGAGATAAGGCGTGCAAGTTTCTTCGAAGCCTGATTGGCAGCCACTTTAACTGAGACCTATACTGCAAGACATGATCGAATTTACGCAGACCAAAGATAAATCTAATGGCTAAATTTTGCAGTCGTTCTAATTTATTTAGAAGCTTCTCAGTTAAGTCAGTGTAGCAGGCGTCAGCATAATCCAATATTGGTAACAGGAACGAATTGGCTAAGTTGATCTTAGCCTCGATTGGTAGTAGATTTTTCCATCGCCTTAAAAACCAAATGATGGAATAAATCTTACGGCTCATTTCTGCAACCTGAGGGACCCAGGAGAAGGAAGCATGCAGAAGTAGCCCAAGATTTTTAACCGTTTCTTGCAGTGGTAATATGTAACCATCAAACATTATTGGAGGTAGATTTTTGTCTTTAATGCTCGACAGAAGCTTAACACTGCCAAAAACAGCCACCTGCGACTTCCTCGGATTCACTTGGAGCCCATAAGATCTACACCATTCACAGATTTTTGCCAAATCATTATTCAACATTGCAACAGCCTCGTCGATACCGTCCAAGGGAGCGGTAACATAGATTTGAAGATCATCAGCATATAGATGATAGGAGGAAGAGATGAGTGTGGAGAGAGTATTGATGAAAATAGAAAAGAGAAGGGGAGAGAGTACACCACCTTGCGGGACACCAGAAGGAATATCTATATAAGGTGAGAACCTACCATTAGCCTTTATGCATTTCTATCTATTTAATAAGTAAGAGCGAAACCAGTCTATAGCAGTAGGATCTATGTTTAGAGATCTTAGGATTGCCAAACATATGTCGTGGTCAATACTATTAAAGGCATTTGAAAAGTCTAGGAGAGCTAGTACAGTTACAGATTTATTATCAATACCACAGCGTATATCGTCACATACTTTAGTGAGCGCAGTAACTGTACTATGGCCTTTTCTAAACCCAGATTGCAAAGGGGAGAGGATTTTGTTAATTAAGAGAAATTGGTTAAATAGAAAATGAACGACACGCTCCAACACCTTTGAGAGGAAAGGAAGAACAGATATGGGTCTAAAATGAGAAGGTAGCGAAGGATTGGAAACTTTAGGAATAGGAATCACTAAGACTATGCGCCATAGGGATGGGAAAGTACCAGTTGATAAGGAATAGTTAAATATATGACATAAAGCAGGTAAAATGCTATTAAGAGTAAGGATAATCAGACTTCGACTTATTCCATCACAACCAATTGAGTTTGATTTGATGCTAAAGATGTGCTTCTTTAATTCGCCAATGGTGACAAGACTGAATTGGAAGGAAGGATTATGAGGGGTGGGCAGTGTATTGAGATATTTGATTGTATTAAGTTTGTCTTGTGTAATGTTGTCTTAGATTTTCGCGATTATTACACATTGAAATAAAACTAGTTTTTTAACGGATTTAATCGCGTATATTATTTATTTTATTTTAACATCCCGACGTTCGTGGTCGCACTTTGCAGTGTTCGTGGTCACGGGCAGACTCAGTCTGCCCGTGACCACGAACAGTTTTAGTTTTATTTCAATTGTCTTGTGTATTTAAAGAGGAAGAAGAAATGAAATGTCTGTTAAGATTATCGAGATCGAAATTACAAGAAAAGTTTTCCCGTTGACGCCCAATTCCCAATGATTTTAAAAACCGCCAAACCTTGGATGTATCACTATTCTCAATAGCATTTGCAATAAACTTGCGCTGAGCATCACGGCAGAGCTTATTGCAACGATTTCGCAGCTGTTTATATTTTTCCAGGTTACTGGTAGTCGCATTTCTTTTATATTTGGCCTTCGCAGCATTACGTTTAGCCATGAGTGTTCGAATGTCCTGAGTTAGCCAAGGCGCTGGATAATGCTTAAGCTTTATAGGTCTTAACGGAGCATGTTTATCTAATTAATCAGTTAGTAAAGAATTAAAAATACTCATTTTTTCGTCAATTGAGCTGGCATTATAGATAGCAGTCCAGTCGATATTGTTCAAATCACTCATAAAATTGGTGTTATTGATCTTTTGGAAATTACGCCGCATCACTATTGTTGGTTTCGCCCGCGGAGGCCGAATATTATAGGATAAATAAATTAAATCATGGTAAGAAAAGGCTTCCGCGGGAAACTGACCATTAGTATGAACATGATTAAGATAAATATGGAAAAATAAAGTAATTTAAGTGATTTTACTGTCACCTATTTAGATTAATAACAAAGACTGTTTAAAAATAGAAAATCAATACTTTTGACAATTGAGACGCCATTTGTTTTATTGAATTTGAAAACAATTCTCCTTCTGTCTGGCTTTATTCATATGCTTATTTCAGAATATTACTCTTCCGGCTTAGTCTTTTCCACTATTCTTCTTCTTCAGGATCATTTTGTGTATGTCCATTAAATCTCAAAATCATTTGAATCAACATGTTACAGTGTTAAATCAAATATAAAGCTACCAAAAGTTCTTAAAGTAGAATCTACCTAGATGAACCGGCAAGATACTCGCTTTTACACCATTTTAACTACAGAGTACATCAATAAACACCCACATAATATTTTTTAAGGGAATATTTTATGGTATACCAATTAACGTAATGATATGTGTCTGTAAATTAGTCATTAAAGTACTAAATGTATAAGAATTCTATAAAATGTATTAACAAAAATAGCAATGAGGTTAGAATTAGAATTTATTGATTTTCATAAAATATATTAATTACTCAACATTAATTTTAATGTATAATGTGATGGTAAATACTTTTTAATGTTATTTAACACAATTGTGACTGGGATAGTGTTTGTTTTGCATATAACAAAGGTATTTCATTCTAATCAATTTTTGAAACAATAATAATATAATCAGGTATGCGTTTAGAATATTTTAATTATATTATTTAAAATATAATTAAAATATTCTAAACGCATAACGCATCTAAAATTTATCAAATGTATTATGGAAATTAAGTTTCAAAATATCATAATGTTTATATATTATTATTTAATGATTTTAGTAAAAATACTACGACACATTAGATTAAAGAAACAATTGAGACACCAGATAATGATAAACATTCCTAACAGACGCTGCTACTGAAACTATAAGCCCCACATATCTAATGTGTATTCATATCCTTGGCCTTTATGCCTGTAATAACATTAGATCACAACCGAAACAGCAATATAGTGTTAATGGTAAACGGGACTTCATGTTCATTATTTTTTTATAACAGAAAGGTTGAATTCCTTCCAAATCAGCTTAGTGAACTGGAATTCTATAATCAATTGTGAAGAAAACAATAATAACAACTGACAAAAACAAGAAAGACTTCGCACAAAAATAATTGTAATCTTATTTTTTTGTATTTGTTGATGGACTTGGTACCCTGCCTCTTTTTGAAGACGATTAAAAGCAGTTAGACTTTATATTTATTAGCATAAAACAAAAATAGAACGAGCGAGGCAATAAAGTATAACCGAAAATATTTTCAAATAAAATTTACGCAATAAGTTTTTGTTGGAATGATGACTCTCATGTTTGTAGGTCAAACAACATCAGGTATCAAAATTTAATCCAAAATATTATTATGCATACCTGGTAACGAAAATAATAATTCAAATTGAAGGTAGAACGGTAGCCATCCATTTTCCGTATACATTTTGGTGGAATCCCCGCATCGTACTCATGTAATTAAGAGATTAAAAGATCAGAGAACGGAGTGAACTCGACGAGGTTTTTATGAAAATACTTTCCGCTGGAATATCATGATCTGTGATACTTGCAAACAGCCTTATCACTTTTTGGTCATATCTCATGTATATCACCTCGTTGGTCTAGTGGATTGGACCGACCCCAAACCCCAGATTGGACCGACATTTTTTTTCGGTCAAAAATCTGCTGTCAAGAAGTTCTCACTGATATCAAGAAGTCTGGAAGTTGAATTGTAAACCGTGACTTGGCAAGCACATAAAGTCGTTGGTCCTGCGCCTGAAATCTTATCGATCGTATCTGATTTGCCGTCCCATCGAATTGTGACAATTAGGGAAATGAGAAAAGAGATTGCTCTTGTAATTCTGCACACACATATGCACTTTTTTATGCCGTTGGTTAGCGGACAATCAGATTGGCCACCTGATGGTAAGTGGTCACCACTGCCCAAAGACAAAGGCGCTGTAAGAAATATTAACCATTCCTTACATCACCTGTGCGCCACCAACCTTGGGAACTAAGATGTTATGTCCCTTGTGAGTATCTCAAAGAAAGTATCTCCTGCGTTGTTGGCTGCTACTCTTTAAGATTGGTACTCGTGACTGAATCGGTCAAAGCGACATTATTTATGTCACGGGGCTACAATCATTTTCCGATTTTTTTCACTAAGCACTACCTTTCATTGTTCTTCATTTGATACTAAGTGACCTAAAATATTACGGACATGAGAGACATAACATCTTCCTTGTGCAAGGAACGCTTTCCTTTATTTATGTTCTAAATTAATAAATAATGTACTTAAAAATGTTTCTACGTAATCTCATAATTACTAAATCGAGTAACAAATATTGATACGATATGGATAATAATATCAGTACGATTAAAGTAGATAAAGTACATAGTTTATTATACCATGTAGTAAGTCAGCTGTTACATTGTATAGGTTGTGGTGATTTGTAAAGCGACAGCCTTTTTGTATGAGTACAAACCCTTTTAAGTTGCGAGTCATAGGATTTATTACTTTAAGCCAGTGACACTAAGGCTATTTCTCCGTGAAGACAACTTCAATATATGCCCTTATTTAGTTCAAAAATAATTATGTTCGCTGACGGTTATGATTTGTATTATCATTTTATTGACAGTATTAGATAAACAAATATAACTCATGTGATTTCAAATTAGCCAAGTGTAATTGGGATTCTACATCGAAAACTAAGTAGCAATTTTCCTTTGGAAATCGTTGACGGTGCTCATTGGCACATCTACGTTTTGGTTTTCGGAATTCGCACCCAAATTTTGATTCTACTGAAAATAACCGACAAAAACTAACACAGTATAATATGCCATATATGTTTTCTTTTGTTTTAAGATTACGTTTTTTGACCATGTATCCTACCCGGTCACCTCTTTGTAGTGTACTCTTTGGAGTACTTTCCAGTTATATTTCGGCTACGTTCTTGCGAATTACTGACGCGATATTGGTGCCCTCCTGGTTTCTTCTGGTAAATCTTTTAAAAGCAGAGTAGACCGTATGTGTGATTTACATCACACATTGTTTTCATGCTAGAATCAATTGTAAATAAGAAGTGAAAAATACATGACGGGCCACTGTATTTTGAGAGTGTCAAGAAACGAAAAAAAGTAATAATGAACTTTTTGACATTGGATATATTGCGGACGTTGACGTTTCTTCACTCTGACACAACTACAGGCTCTTTTGTGTAATACATTTGCATTTGTCGTAAGCAAGACGTGCCTGGTGGAGCGTTGTTACTTTATTATAATACAGAAAGTGCTGATTTTATTACTGTTATATTGTAAAACCTTCGAACACGTGGTTTTAATTTTCCTCGCCCGCCTCCCCACGATCGCTCGGCAGCCACATACAGAAAATAATGATAATGGCAGTGTGTCGTTATACAAAATAATTAATATTATTTTTTATTTACGAAAAAAAACCACGATTAGACCCCAGGATTTTTTCTCGAACTTAAAAAATCGGTCCTAAATGCCTTAACAATTATTAATATGGTTCTCCGTTCGTCTGTTTCAGTAAATATCTGTACTATACTATAATAATATCACAAATAAGTAAAATTCGTTGATTTCTATGTATCTATCGCTAGTATTGAATAATTTCAGAACGTATATACGAATACAACAGAGGATACAAGTTCGAACGAATAGGTGGAATAAGAAAGGTGATAAAAATCACGAATTCAAGAATGAACGAATGAATGAACAAATGAACGTAAGATATCACATGCAAAAGATTAAAAACTTTTTTAAATTTTAGTCATATAAAATAGAAAACTTCAAAGTGCATTTGTCACTGTTCCGAGTTTTCAAATAAAGCCTTGTAATATGGACTGAGGAATGTGAGTTAATGGAAATTTCACATTGTCAAAGGTATTGAAAATTTCAAAGGCTCCAAAGGCTCTCTGAAAAAGTTTGGGTTCGTGTAACAGGGTTCTGTCGTTCATGAAACCGATTTAAAATCGATTTATAAAAAACAGGAATATTAGATTTAAAACTAAAATTATTAATAATTATATAAACTTAAAATACTCTTTGGACAAGATTTTTTTTAATAATGCCTTTTTATTATAAAGGGAATATGTATATTTTATTAAAATTAAAAATCTACCCATGAAGTTGTCCCTGAAGCCCTGAAAACTAACCTGCTGATATTCAGTAATATGAAATGAACACTTATTCAAAATTAAATATATTAAACCATCAATATATTGTTAGAAATACTTATTTATGTTTTTTTAGCATTAGCAGCCCGTAAATATCCCACTGCTGGGATAAAGGCCTCCTCTCCCTTTGAGGAGAAGGTTTGGAGCATATTCCACCACGCTGCTCCAATGCGGGTTGGCGGAATACACATGTGGCAGAATTTCGTTGAAATTAGACACATGCAGGTTTCCTCACGATGTTTTTCTTCACCGCCGAGCACGAGATGAATTATAAACACAAATTAAGCACATGAAAATTCAGTGGTGCCTGCCTGGGTTTGAACCCGAAATCATCGGTTAAGATGCACGCGTTCTAGCCTCTGGGCCATCTCGGCTCATTTATGTAGTTACATTTATATTATAATTATATATTTAATAAACTCATATTTTGTTATTGTAATCGATTTCAGAACGTCATTCGTACGGCTTTAAAATATAATACAAGATGTTTTCCCGCGCAAAAGGATTATTAAAAAAATAAAAGAGAGTCGCGCATGGAATGGGAATAGGAGATTTTTTGAATTGGATATTTAACTTAAGAACTATAAAATTTATAAAATAAAACAAATAATAAATAATTATTCTGTGTACTGGTGTATTTATTAATATCAATTCGATGATAGCAACGTAATAAATAGTTTATCGAACATCCAAGCCGTAGGTAACTGACACAAACAAAAGTGCAAAACGTTGCACTGCTAAGTTCTAAAGGTAGTGCTTTGAACGTTTCGCTTTTAATTAGTAGTTCGAGGTTTGCGAAGCAAACGACATACGATCATGTGAATAAAAAAGAACAATGTTAAAAAAAAGCGTAGGTTTTAGTGGTAAATATGATCCAGTACCGAAAGGTCCTAGCTTTCACCTTTTAACCATGATTTAATTCATTTTGATTATCAACAAGAACATACGGGTCAATGACACTGAAGCGTTCAGATTTCCTTATGACGTAAAAATTACTCCGACAATGATAAAAAATCTAATAAAACATCTGGTAACTTCTTACCCAATTTTGCGTAATTTTTTAGTACCCTCTAAGTTAAATAGTTCGCAGCCTTACTGTTAAACTGTATAAAATATAATTTGTATATATCTTCGGAACCTTAAGATTTCTCGTTAATACAATATGACGGTTTGTTGTACTAACACGGGAATGCTTCGGTGCTATTATTAGATAAAAATAGAAATATATTTTCCAATTTCGGATAACGATTGTAACTCGTATTCACACGGTTTCAATAATAGCGAAATAGCTATCGATGCGCTTCACAAAAGGATAATCAGAATTCTAATATTACACCACATGGCATGTTATTGTGTGTTATATATTACATATTTTATTATACATAATATGATAGTGATATAACAAACACGTGAGTTTCGTTGGTTTGTTTTTTTTTTTGGCAAACGAAGACTAAGGCTCAATTTTATGATGCTTTTGTTTTTTTCATCTGACACACCAAAAAGTTAATGATAAAAACCAGCCAAGTGTGAGTCGGACTCGCGCACGAAGGGTTCCTTACCAATATCTATAAAAACACAAAAAATCACCTTGTATGTAAAATATTTATTTTATTCTGTTTTTTAGTACTTTTTGTTAGAGGAATAGATAGGGAATAGGTGTGTGTCATGTGTATCAAATTTACTAAGTCACTCATCAGATATTCTACCGCCAAACAGCAATACGCAGTATTGTTGTGTTCCGGTTTGAAGGGTGTGTGCGCCAGTGTATAAAATTTAAGTTCCCAAGGTCGATGGCGCTTTGGTGATGTAAACAATAGTATATATTTCATACGTCCGTCTACCAACATCATAAATAAATTTTAATAATTGTATTATGTCAAATTTCTATGTTAAATTAAAAAAAGAATATCATCGACCGATAGAACCCCCGGTATAAATGAGTGCTCTAACTGCTAAGCTAACGAGCACAGGGCTAGTCCGACGAAAAAGTGCGTCTGGTTTTGAACAATGACGTCATCAACTAAAATTACCTGCGTCTAGACACATGACTAACGTAACTTATTCCATTTATGAATCTCGTATTCATTTCGACGATTATAATGCAAAAAATTTGCAGATATTAAAAATCTGGTAGCCAACTACAACATTTGCTTAAAGCTTATGACTATATAAACTGTATTCATAGCATTTTTTTCTATTAATAATATATTAAAGTCGGCGGCGCATTAGCGATATAAAAGATGGTTTTGCCATTTATTATCATGTAAAATCTTATTCATTCTATAAAAGATAGTATTACAAAATTATATCATACGTCACGACCAATCAGAGTAGAGGATAGGCCTCGAACGGGACGGAGGCGCCATCTTAATGTTTTGGCAGGAATTACGTAGTATTTTTTTAGTCTGTGACAGGAATTGGAGGAATACGACATACGAATGCCAGAATGCTGAATCGAGTGGATCATTGGGATAGTTAATAATAAATTATAATTTTGTTGAGTGTACTTAGATCGGTAACTATTGAATTGATAGTTGATATTAATAACAGTGAATTATTAATTGAAACATTGTGAAACTTTAATTAATTTATACGAAAAAAATTTGAGCTCGCATTCAATACGAATAAATATAAGAGCGACACATGCTTAAAAAAATCTTATAATTCTCTAATTGAACACACGCATAAAATGGGCGGGGAATAATATCGTTTTGGCTTCAGTAATAATAATTCAACGCACATACATACAATCAGAAACAATTTTCCATAATATTATCGCATTTGTTTAAATTTTTTTTTTATTTAATTTGATTTATAATGTTACCCTGTGCGAGGTCCACAGAGTCAATACGCTAGAGTATATATTATATCTATATATCTATTATTGCATTATTTTTAGGTAGGTTTTATATTAATATGAAAGTGTTGGTAGGAATGAGTACATAAGAGGAAGTTTGATAGTGGCACCGGTAACCGAGAAGCTATCTGGAAACCCACTGTCATGGTATGGGCATGTTATGCGGAGGAATGAGGACCATGTTGTGAGAAAGGTTTTGAGAATGGATGTGGATGGATATAGAGGTAGGGGACGACCAAAGAAACGATGGATGGATTGTGTGAAAGACGATATGGTTAGAAAGAATGTTACTTGTGAGATGACGTCCGACAGAGATGTATGGAAGAAGAAGACATGCTGCGCCGACCCCAAGTAAATTGGAATAAGGGCAGGAGGATGATGATATTAACGGAACTAAAGGAAAACTCCAAAAATGTCATGAACTCAAGTTTAGTAGAAACTCTAAACTCAGCTACAGTGGTCTCCATTTATAGGCAATAACATATTGTGTAATATTCCTTTATTATCGCCAATCAAATCAAAGTAAGGTTTCATTATAAATTCAATCGTAAAATTAAGTCTATTATATATCGAACCAGTTTCCTTTATCAAACACCTTTACACTTATAAAGCATATAAACCCCGCAATGATGTAAATACACGTATATAAACATTGTTTGTAACCTTAACCTTACTATTGTATATCAAGTAAAAGACCACCGCATAAGGGCTGTGTCACACGTTACTAGTATACATTTATAATTTTTACGAATATATAACTAACGTGACGTATTTGAAATAAATTCATACTCTGCTTGAATTCAAAATTTATGCATATAGGTCCGATAAATAATGAAGAACATAGTTCGTACTAGGTTATTAATTATTACATAAACCTTTTAAATTTCTAACATCAGTAATGACGTCAAATAATTCCCCCTTTAGGAGATTAATTTTGGAAAACCCACCTTTGTTCCATGAGGCGTAATTAGTTTTAAACAGCACAGAGTATCAGACAGACTTGTACTTGTACTGACTTATACTGGGTAGTTAACCCATGAATAGGTTGTTACCTGCTCTCTTGGGGCTTTCTTTTGTAGCCACATTATTTATTTATTGATGTATTCACTTAATTTTTCTTTAACTTCGTAATATTTATGTCAGTTTAGGATTTAATAATCTCATATGACCGCAGCTTTATAACCTGAAGTTCCCAGGTCACGTTCCCACTGAGAATCGGAGAGGAAAAACTGTAGCGGTGATTGAGTTAACGCCTCAGCCTGGGGAAATGGATGTCCGATGTCGCCTCTGTAACGCAATACCGTTGCTGCCGAGTACCCATTTGCAGGGGATCGAGTTACTAGACACGTATTACGGAATTATGTTATACTAGAAAAGATATATTTACAATAATTTATATAATATATTTACAAAAATTATATATATATATATATATATATATATATATATATATATATATATATGTATATAATTTTATATATATATTTTATTTATATATATATATATATATATATATATATATATATATATATATATATATATATATCTAAGCAACTTCGGTCCAACCGGGTGACACCAAGTTTTTCTCTTCTATTCTTTTTGTTTATTTAATTATTCTTGATTTTTACATACAATATTTGTTTCTGCCTATGCGTGAGGAGAAGTTAGGTATTAGGTACCCTATATCCCTTGCTGTTCCCCTAATAACGTGTGTGCGTTTCGTGAAGCATGGTCAGTAGTTATGTAATAAACAAGAAATCAAATAAACTATCTCACTTTCACATTTAAAATATTATTTAGGATAATAACTAGGTTCTAAATTAATAACATAGTAAAATGTTAATGTTAGTTAAAAAAATGTGAAATAAATGAAATGTGCACTTCTAGTTAATTTATATCAAAGAAACTTCTGAAAGTGAC
Source organism: Vanessa atalanta (assembly GCF_905147765.1). NCBI lineage: Eukaryota > Metazoa > Arthropoda > Insecta > Lepidoptera > Nymphalidae > Vanessa > Vanessa atalanta. Next base: position 9,071,060 of record NC_061878.1, on the reverse strand, counting down.
ACACCAGCGACACTCATTCAGAAGAAATGAACAAGGTTTTCGATAGCGACGTCCATGTAAGTGGCACCCAATACAACTCTGATACGAGGATTGATGTTATTGTTCGCTATTTTGGTGGAAAGGTCCAATATTTACTTTTGATATGTTTGTTGGAGATCGTAATTTTTATACATCCTAAAATCACAGGACATACTTTTATTATAAGTTCGTACTGTTCGTTCGTATTTATCTTCAAAGATTCACATATTTTTATGACCATACTTATTAACGTAACGTAATAAGTATATTTTTTTAAGTTCACAAACTACGCAGTTAGTAGTTGTCACTTGCGTTTTAGATAAATATGTAGCCTACGTCCTTCTTTAGGGGATCAAGTTTGCTTCATACCAAATTTTATCAAATCAGTGATTTGACCGTGAAAGGATAACAGACAGACAGAGTTTAGTATTTATAAAGTATAAATATATTTAAACCAAATAGGTTTAAATAGGCAGTAGTTTTTACTCGGTGGCAGGACTTTGCGCATCTGATTCTGCTTTTGTGTTTGAAGATGAGTGAGCCAGTGTAACTAAGGGCACAAGGGACATAACATCTTAGTTCACAAGGTCGGTGGGCACATTGACTATGAAAGGAATGGTAAATATTTCTTGCAACACCCTTATGTATGGACGATGGTAACCACTTACCATCAGGTGACCCATTTGGTCATTCACATACACATAACATACACATTATTTCTTAGGAATATCATTTCTGTATGTGACAAGACAGTTCACACAACATAAACATTTCCTTAACTACGAAGTTACAAATTATCATATTACCTGTAGAGATATTATGAATTATAAATGAACGAATAAATAGTGTAGTATTCTAATGGACAAAATATATTCAATATAACATACAATGACGCCTTTTGATGCATATCTGCCTGAATTTGTGTTACTAACTACAACAAAGCTTGACTAGATTGTTAATTATTATTGTATGTCTTCGAAAACGTTCCAGTGTATTTAATGGACCAAGAAAATAACTCTCTCAGTTGAAACTTGACAACGTATTGTTCACATACATATAGAATCCTTTTGACGTGAAACATCCATTGGTGTGCCTTGGGTGTGAGACCGACTTGTACACTGTGAAGGCAAACGATATAACGGTCTCTTATACTGTGATACGAGTTCCCCCTTTTCGCCGGTTCACGCTGCTCTTATTATACAATTTCATTACGATAATATCTAATTAGCTATAATAAATAATTCTAAAGGCCTCCTCTCCTTTGAGGAGAAGGTTTGGAGCATATTCCACCACGCTGCTCCAAAGCGGGTTGATGGCAGATGTGGCAGAATTTCGTTAAAATTAGACACATGCAGGTTTCCTCACGATGTTTTCCTTCACCACGAGAAACACACGCCAAACACGAGATGAATTATAAACACAAATTAAGCACATGAAAATTCAGTGGTGCCTGCCTGGGTTCGAACCCGAAATCATCGGTTAAGATGAACGCGTTCTAACCACTTAGTCATCTCGGCTCAATATAATATCTAATAAATTCATTTTAATTAATAAACCATAAATTCACAGCAGCTGGTTCCATAACGGTCACACTTTTTAAATTTGAGAAATTAAATGTTACTTTTTTTTAAACTTAGAACGTTTTGTATCTCAAAGCATTTACCGCAGGTCCTGATAATTGCACAAATATGAAACTTGATAGTAGATATCAAAGGTGACTTATTACTTCTGTGCTAATAAAGACGTGTTAAATTACTATTATTTACTATTAATTATTGAAACATGTATAATTTTTAATGAATTTGCACAATAGTTTTGTTTATATGTTACAATATATATCAATAAAAAAGTGAATATTGTATCTGTGATTCCAAAGAATTAATACATAATTGTATCGTATTATAACAAGAAATGAAATATCTAAGCGCGCTTTGAAGATTCTTCGAATGTATCGAGGCTTCCTAAGCTCGGGCACTTATTACTTGAGACAGCTTAGCAGACGACCGCATCGAACTTAGACATCTTCTTATTTACTTCGGCATTTCAACAAAAACAGCGACTGCTTTACAATTTTATACTACTTGCTTCTTCGTACGGTAATAAATGGACGGTCCCTATGGTATAGATCTGTAGACAACGTGATCATTTATCATAAAATCACTAAAAGGATTTCGATGAAATTATTGTGAAGGCATTTCTCGACTTCGATAAAATTATTATTGGCAGATCAAAACACAATGGATACTTCGGATAACTTCATGTTTAACATTGCTTTGCAATTCCCTCACTATAAAACGACTACACTGTCTTTGATCTAATTTTGCGTGACTGGCGTCGTATTGAGTGGGGAGCTAGATCATTAGCAGCCCGTAAATGTCCCACTGCTGGGATAAAGGCCTCCTCTCCTTTGAGGAGAAGGTTTGGAGCATATTCCACCACGCTACTCCAATGCGGGTTGGCAGAATACACATGTGGCAGAATTTCGTTGAAATTAGACACATGCAGGTTTCCTCACGATGTTTTCCTTCACCGCCGAGCACGAGATGAATTATAAACACAAATTAAGCACATGAAAATTCAGTGGTGCCTGCCTGGGTTTGAACCCGAAATCATCGGTTAAGATGCACGCGTTCTAACCACTGGGCCATCTCGACTCAATATAACATACAATGACGTCATAAATCTTGGGGGGGGGAGCTAGATAAGACTTTGGAATAATAAATGTTAAGATAATTTTCAATACCGTCTAAATTTGCAAGCTCTGTAAATTACCTTAAACTAATCCTGTAATTGGTAATCCGATCTGAATAAAAAATTACGTACCGGTTATATTATATAAACCCATTAGATGCTGACGTTAAAATTTCAAATTTAGTACTTGTAATTTATTTGAGACGCACTCGATATTCTTTAGAGGTAAAAATATCGCTACATGGTTCAAAGGGCTAATTACCAGTGAGAAAAAGAATGAACATAACTGAATCTATATGCGTTTCTATGCATCGTTATAATGAAAGTCAGGATTTCCTTTATGTCCTGCCAAAATGCATAGTTCCAGTGAGATTCAAACTTAGTCGTAATTTATAACGCCTGAACGAATTTTAATCAAAGTTCGAGTTGGATTTGTATGCGTGTTAGTACACAGGTATAGTTTTCTAAGGGTAAAAGTAGTATTAAATGCTCATTCTACGTTCCGTTGCAGTTATGGGATTTGGACGTAATTTAGTGTATAACTAAATAAACATGGATGTATAATATTTTTATTATTTTCGCTTATTACATTATCTTTTTCTAAATATAAAGAGGCAAAGATAAAGCAGTTCAGTACCTCATTCTCCTCTGTTTGTCAACCGGGTTTCTTTTTTTTTTTGTTTGATAGCATTATTGATGAGATTACATAAATAAAGAAACTTGGATAACAAGAGTAATGAAAACGATTATGCTTCGAATATGATCGAGGTCAAATTTCAACCACTGGACGGACACTAGTTTTCTAATAATATTATGTAACGATTTTAGCTAATTATATTATTTGCATATAACAATTCACCAGCAACCCTGACCGCTACGTGAAATATAACTTGATAATACAAATTGACTTTGTGGTATCTCGTGCAAGCTTTCGGCTCGGCTTTGTCCAAGCTCGTCTGGGTAGGTTCCACGCACTTATTAGATATTCTACGGTTAGACAGCAATATGTAATATTGTTGTGTTCTAGTTTGAAGGGTGATTGAACCAGTGCCAGTGGGTTGGTGGCGCATTGGCGATATAAAGAAAGATTAAATGTGTGTGGTGAAAAATGTAATAGTTATGTAAGTAATTTGGCACCAACGTCTATGAGCTTAGCTATTTGCTTAGCATCTGGTGGCCCATTCCTGCGTCCTTCTCTGAATTAAATAAAAAAAAAACAATACATCAAAGGAACGCACCATCGAATTCTTCAACAATTTACGAGGGAGATATGTACGTACCTGATGAGAGCTTTTACTACAATGCAGGATTTTGACTATAAGCTGATAATACGTTTCATTATTTCGTAAATATTTTTTCAAATAGTATTAAGTTATAAATAAGTATATTATACAATTTATTATGGCTCGCGTAGTCAATATTCTATCTAATATCTTAACTTCAGTTTTAATATCCTTAGAGAATAGTAGAAGACAGGATTAGTTGTTGAGATCCGTAGAAATAATTATGTTAGACATAAAACTAAATGAGAAAGATAATTAAATTGCCTTAACCTAAAAGAGAGGGTTAATAAAGATTTATTTTGTATATATGGTGTATATTTTTGTTTATTTAATAAAGATAGGTTGACGATCAAATGGAAGTCAAAATGTTCGACGTATCCATGTGAAATCCATTGTTACATTAAACATCACTAACCATAGAAAATACAATATGATGTTTCGTGCCTGTAATTACACTGGCTGACTCACTCTTATAACACATACAATCGTTTAAACCAAGACATACAGAAATCCTACCGCGAAGTATTCAAAGGATATGCTTTATTTCTTAGGGGTGATTTAATAATATATTTAAGTAAATATAATTATCATCACAGGATTATTAATATTACCTAAATTGTTTTAATGATTAAAACACACACTTTATTACGTAAAAAAACTGATGATTCTTTTAGTGTTATTTTTTACTAAAACACTCAAAGTTATAAAAATGGTTTTTGGCATGAAATTATAATGAGTTTACTTTAATATTTTGCTTTTGTAAAATTTTGTATTGATATTAATTGTCTATTAGAAAATTGTCTGTGTAATTTTATAAAATTATTTCGATATTATTTAAGCAATCAAATATTATAATATAATATTATATTTAGTTACTAAATTAAATTTTACTCTCAGCTAGATAGTTGAAAGTAATTTAACTTATAAAAGTTGCTTAGAAGATTATAAGTTAAACAATACCAATTAATTGATGGCAGAAAGAGAAATCTGTGTTTATCTAAACAAACACTACACAATGCTTATATTTTGGATCTACGTGTAATTGTATCTGCCTATCGTTTTTATTTTATTATTATATAAACAATGATCATGACCAGCCATAAACGATTACATTGGCACTGTAAGAATATTAACCATTTTTACGTCGCCAATGCGCCACCAACATTGGGCGCTAAGATGTTATATCTCTTGTACCGGCAGTTACACTGACTCACTTACTCTTCACCCGAACACAACAATACTATGTATTATTGTTCGGTAGTAGAGTGTCTGATGAGTGGGTATCCAGACAGGTTTGCATAAAGCCCTACCAAGTTCGTTACCAAAAACATAAAATATCAACTAATTTTATTATATAAAAAAGGTGAATTTTATTAAACTTAGTTACCATTACGGATGGTAAAATTTCAAATACCAATAATGGTCATAAAAATATGTGAATCTTTGAAGATAAATACGAACGAACAGTACGAACTTATAATAAAAGTATGTCCTGTGATTTTAGGATGTATAAAAATTACGATCTCCAACAAACATATCAAAAGTAAATATTGGACCTTTCCACCAAAATAGCGAACAATAACATCAATCCTCGTATCAGAGTTGTATTGGGTGCCACTTACATGGACGTCGCTATCGAAAACCTTGTTCATTTCTTCTGAATGAGTGTCGCTGGTGTGTCACTTTCAGAAGTTTCTTTGATATAAATTAACTAGAAGTGCACATTTCATTTATTTCACATTTTTTTAACTAACATTAACATTTTACTATGTTATTAATTTAGAACCTAGTTATTATCCTAAATAATATTTTAAATGTGAAAGTGAGATAGTTTATTTGATTTCTTGTTTATTACATAACTACTGACCATGCTTCACGAAACGCACACACGTTATTAGGGGAACAGCAAGGGATATAGGGTACCTAATACCTAACTTCTCCTCACGCATAGGCAGAAACAAATATTGTATGTAAAAATCAAGAATAATTAAATAAACAAAAAGAATAGAAGAGAAAAACTTGGTGTCACCCGGTTGGACCGAAGTTGCTTAGCTATATATATATATATATATATATATATATATATATATATATATATATATATATATATATATATATATATATATATATATATATATATATATATAAATAAAATATATATATAAAATTATATACATATATATATATATATAGCTAAGCAACTTCGGTCCAACCGGGTGACACCAAGTTTTTCTCTTCTATTCTTTTTGTTTATTTAATTATTCTTGATTTTTACATACAATATTTGTTTCTGCCTATGCGTGAGGAGAAGTTAGGTATTAGGTACCCTATATCCCTTGCTGTTCCCCTAATAACGTGTGTGCGTTTCGTGAAGCATGGTCAGTAGTTATGTAATAAACAAGAAATCAAATAAACTATCTCACTTTCACATTTAAAATATTATTTAGGATAATAACTAGGTTCTAAATTAATAACATAGTAAAATGTTAATGTTAGTTAAAAAAATGTGAAATAAATGAAATGTGCACTTCTAGTTAATTTATATCAAAGAAACTTCTGAAAGTGACACACCAGCGACACTCATTCAGAAGAAATGAACAAGGTTTTCGATAGCGACGTCCATGTAAGTGGCACCCAATACAACTCTGATACGAGGATTGATGTTATTGTTCGCTATTTTGGTGGAAAGGTCCAATATTTACTTTTGATATGTTTGTTGGAGATCGTAATTTTTATACATCCTAAAATCACAGGACATACTTTTATTATAAGTTCGTACTGTTCGTTCGTATTTATCTTCAAAGATTCACATATTTTTATGACCATTATTGGTATTTGAAATTTTACCATCCGTAATGGTAACTAAGTTTAATAAAATTCACCTTTTTTATATAATAAAATTAGTTGATATTTTATGTTTTTGGTAACGAACTTGGTAGGGCTTTATGCAAACCTGTCTGGATACCCACTCATCAGACACTCTACTACCGAACAATAATACATAGTATTGTTGTGTTCGGGTGAAGAGTAAGTGAGTCAGTGTAACTGCCGGTACAAGAGATATAACATCTTAGCGCCCAATGTTGGTGGCGCATTGGCGACGTAAAAATGGTTAATATTCTTACAGTGCCAATGTAATCGTTTATGGCTGGTCATGATCATTGTTTATATAATAATAAAATAAAAACGATAGGCAGATACAATTACACGTAGATCCAAAATATAAGCATTGTGTAGTGTTTGTTTAGATAAACACAGATTTCTCTTTCTGCCATCAATTAATTGGTATTGTTTAACTTATAATCTTCTAAGCAACTTTTATAAGTTAAATTACTTTCAACTATCTAGCTGAGAGTAAAATTTAATTTAGTAACTAAATATAATATTATATTATAATATTTGATTGCTTAAATAATATCGAAATAATTTTATAAAATTACACAGACAATTTTCTAATAGACAATTAATATCAATACAAAATTTTACAAAAGCAAAATATTAAAGTAAACTCATTATAATTTCATGCCAAAAACCATTTTTATAACTTTGAGTGTTTTAGTAAAAAATAACACTAAAAGAATCATCAGTTTTTTTACGTAATAAAGTGTGTGTTTTAATCATTAAAACAATTTAGGTAATATTAATAATCCTGTGATGATAATTATATTTACTTAAATATATTATTAAATCACCCCTAAGAAATAAAGCATATCCTTTGAATACTTCGCGGTAGGATTTCTGTATGTCTTGGTTTAAACGATTGTATGTGTTATAAGAGTGAGTCAGCCAGTGTAATTACAGGCACGAAACATCATATTGTATTTTCTATGGTTAGTGATGTTTAATGTAACAATGGATTTCACATGGATACGTCGAACATTTTGACTTCCATTTGATCGTCAACCTATCTTTATTAAATAAACAAAAATATACACCATATATACAAAATAAATCTTTATTAACCCTCTCTTTTAGGTTAAGGCAATTTAATTATCTTTCTCATTTAGTTTTATGTCTAACATAATTATTTCTACGGATCTCAACAACTAATCCTGTCTTCTACTATTCTCTAAGGATATTAAAACTGAAGTTAAGATATTAGATAGAATATTGACTACGCGAGCCATAATAAATTGTATAATATACTTATTTATAACTTAATACTATTTGAAAAAATATTTACGAAATAATGAAACGTATTATCAGCTTATAGTCAAAATCCTGCATTGTAGTAAAAGCTCTCATCAGGTACGTACATATCTCCCTCGTAAATTGTTGAAGAATTCGATGGTGCGTTCCTTTGATGTATTGTTTTTTTTTTATTTAATTCAGAGAAGGACGCAGGAATGGGCCACCAGATGCTAAGCAAATAGCTAAGCTCATAGACGTTGGTGCCAAATTACTTACATAACTATTACATTTTTCACCACACACATTTAATCTTTCTTTATATCGCCAATGCGCCACCAACCCACTGGCACTGGTTCAATCACCCTTCAAACTAGAACACAACAATATTACATATTGCTGTCTAACCGTAGAATATCTAATAAGTGCGTGGAACCTACCCAGACGAGCTTGGACAAAGCCGAGCCGAAAGCTTGCACGAGATACCACAAAGTCAATTTGTATTATCAAGTTATATTTCACGTAGCGGTCAGGGTTGCTGGTGAATTGTTATATGCAAATAATATAATTAGCTAAAATCGTTACATAATATTATTAGAAAACTAGTGTCCGTCCAGTGGTTGAAATTTGACCTCGATCATATTCGAAGCATAATCGTTTTCATTACTCTTGTTATCCAAGTTTCTTTATTTATGTAATCTCATCAATAATGCTATCAAACAAAAAAAAAAAGAAACCCGGTTGACAAACAGAGGAGAATGAGGTACTGAACTGCTTTATCTTTGCCTCTTTATATTTAGAAAAAGATAATGTAATAAGCGAAAATAATAAAAATATTATACATCCATGTTTATTTAGTTATACACTAAATTACGTCCAAATCCCATAACTGCAACGGAACGTAGAATGAGCATTTAATACTACTTTTACCCTTAGAAAACTATACCTGTGTACTAACACGCATACAAATCCAACTCGAACTTTGATTAAAATTCGTTCAGGCGTTATAAATTACGACTAAGTTTGAATCTCACTGGAACTATGCATTTTGGCAGGACATAAAGGAAATCCTGACTTTCATTATAACGATGCATAGAAACGCATATAGATTCAGTTATGTTCATTCTTTTTCTCACTGGTAATTAGCCCTTTGAACCATGTAGCGATATTTTTACCTCTAAAGAATATCGAGTGCGTCTCAAATAAATTACAAGTACTAAATTTGAAATTTTAACGTCAGCATCTAATGGGTTTATATAATATAACCGGTACGTAATTTTTTATTCAGATCGGATTACCAATTACAGGATTAGTTTAAGGTAATTTACAGAGCTTGCAAATTTAGACGGTATTGAAAATTATCTTAACATTTATTATTCCAAAGTCTTATCTAGCTCCCCCCCCCAAGATTTATGACGTCATTGTATGTTATATTGAGTCGAGATGGCCCAGTGGTTAGAACGCGTGCATCTTAACCGATGATTTCGGGTTCAAACCCAGGCAGGCACCACTGAATTTTCATGTGCTTAATTTGTGTTTATAATTCATCTCGTGCTCGGCGGTGAAGGAAAACATCGTGAGGAAACCTGCATGTGTCTAATTTCAACGAAATTCTGCCACATGTGTATTCTGCCAACCCGCATTGGAGTAGCGTGGTGGAATATGCTCCAAACCTTCTCCTCAAAGGAGAGGAGGCCTTTATCCCAGCAGTGGGACATTTACGGGCTGCTAATGATCTAGCTCCCCACTCAATACGACGCCAGTCACGCAAAATTAGATCAAAGACAGTGTAGTCGTTTTATAGTGAGGGAATTGCAAAGCAATGTTAAACATGAAGTTATCCGAAGTATCCATTGTGTTTTGATCTGCCAATAATAATTTTATCGAAGTCGAGAAATGCCTTCACAATAATTTCATCGAAATCCTTTTAGTGATTTTATGATAAATGATCACGTTGTCTACAGATCTATACCATAGGGACCGTCCATTTATTACCGTACGAAGAAGCAAGTAGTATAAAATTGTAAAGCAGTCGCTGTTTTTGTTGAAATGCCGAAGTAAATAAGAAGATGTCTAAGTTCGATGCGGTCGTCTGCTAAGCTGTCTCAAGTAATAAGTGCCCGAGCTTAGGAAGCCTCGATACATTCGAAGAATCTTCAAAGCGCGCTTAGATATTTCATTTCTTGTTATAATACGATACAATTATGTATTAATTCTTTGGAATCACAGATACAATATTCACTTTTTTATTGATATATATTGTAACATATAAACAAAACTATTGTGCAAATTCATTAAAAATTATACATGTTTCAATAATTAATAGTAAATAATAGTAATTTAACACGTCTTTATTAGCACAGAAGTAATAAGTCACCTTTGATATCTACTATCAAGTTTCATATTTGTGCAATTATCAGGACCTGCGGTAAATGCTTTGAGATACAAAACGTTCTAAGTTTAAAAAAAAGTAACATTTAATTTCTCAAATTTAAAAAGTGTGACCGTTATGGAACCAGCTGCTGTGAATTTATGGTTTATTAATTAAAATGAATTTATTAGATATTATATTGAGCCGAGATGACTAAGTGGTTAGAACGCGTTCATCTTAACCGATGATTTCGGGTTCGAACCCAGGCAGGCACCACTGAATTTTCATGTGCTTAATTTGTGTTTATAATTCATCTCGTGTTTGGCGTGTGTTTCTCGTGGTGAAGGAAAACATCGTGAGGAAACCTGCATGTGTCTAATTTTAACGAAATTCTGCCACATCTGCCATCAACCCGCTTTGGAGCAGCGTGGTGGAATATGCTCCAAACCTTCTCCTCAAAGGAGAGGAGGCCTTTAGAATTATTTATTATAGCTAATTAGATATTATCGTAATGAAATTGTATAATAAGAGCAGCGTGAACCGGCGAAAAGGGGGAACTCGTATCACAGTATAAGAGACCGTTATATCGTTTGCCTTCACAGTGTACAAGTCGGTCTCACACCCAAGGCACACCAATGGATGTTTCACGTCAAAAGGATTCTATATGTATGTGAACAATACGTTGTCAAGTTTCAACTGAGAGAGTTATTTTCTTGGTCCATTAAATACACTGGAACGTTTTCGAAGACATACAATAATAATTAACAATCTAGTCAAGCTTTGTTGTAGTTAGTAACACAAATTCAGGCAGATATGCATCAAAAGGCGTCATTGTATGTTATATTGAATATATTTTGTCCATTAGAATACTACACTATTTATTCGTTCATTTATAATTCATAATATCTCTACAGGTAATATGATAATTTGTAACTTCGTAGTTAAGGAAATGTTTATGTTGTGTGAACTGTCTTGTCACATACAGAAATGATATTCCTAAGAAATAATGTGTATGTTATGTGTATGTGAATGACCAAATGGGTCACCTGATGGTAAGTGGTTACCATCGTCCATACATAAGGGTGTTGCAAGAAATATTTACCATTCCTTTCATAGTCAATGTGCCCACCGACCTTGTGAACTAAGATGTTATGTCCCTTGTGCCCTTAGTTACACTGGCTCACTCATCTTCAAACACAAAAGCAGAATCAGATGCGCAAAGTCCTGCCACCGAGTAAAAACTACTGCCTATTTAAACCTATTTGGTTTAAATATATTTATACTTTATAAATACTAAACTCTGTCTGTCTGTTATCCTTTCACGGTCAAATCACTGATTTGATAAAATTTGGTATGAAGCAAACTTGATCCCCTAAAGAAGGACGTAGGCTACATATTTATCTAAAACGCAAGTGACAACTACTAACTGCGTAGTTTGTGAACTTAAAAAAATATACTTATTACGTTACGTTAATCCAATTTTCACTTTTATTAATTATAGCAACATATAATAGTTTGAGTACATTGACCTGCAACCTATTATCTTCAACTGGTTCTACTATCTATCAGATCACAATTGATGTCTGATAGATTTGTAGGAACGTAGGAATATTCTGCAATTACATAGAGAGTATTATATGTCCCAGATGCTAAGGACAGAACCTTTCGAAATAACGTTACGCAGCAATTATTACGTGTAGTATCAGAAATTAATTGAATACACTAAAATAACTAGGAAATTAAATATATACGAATATAATTTTCTAGTTATATCAATAAAATACCTGTTAATAGAAATTGCAGTAATTCTTTGTTATCTGTATATCGTATAAAATAAAGTCGCTTCCTGCCTTCTTCACGCATAGATCATTTTATCTACGCAATGGATTTTCAATGCGTTTTCCGTCAATAAACAGTGTTATTCAAAGAGGTTTTATATATGTGATACAAGCATATTATAGTAGCCGAATATAACAACAATATGCCTATTAATGTTTGTTTTCTAAAACTTTTGAATATAACCTATGGTATATGACAAAGGAAGTTCAAAGCTTGAAAACAAAAAGGTACCTATTACAACAGAAGGTTAATAATATGCACTGTGATAGAATGTAAGTGCATGATGAATTAAAACAGAAATTATTTAACTCAAAAATTAAATACTACAAAACTTAAATTAAATACTCGGTGGTAGGACTTCGTGTAAGTCCATCTGTGTAGGTCCAACTCTCTCATCATATATTCGACGAGCATACCTAGTATTGCTGTATTCCGGTTTAAAGGGTGAATGAGCCAGTGTAACTACAGTCACGAGGCACGTAACATCTCAGCTCAAAAGGTTAGTGGCGCATTGACGGTTTAAGGAATAATTTATGTTTCTTATAGCGCTAATGTCGGTGGACGGTAGCAACCACTTACCACCATTTGTCCGTCCGTTTACCTATTCCATAAAAAAGTTTACTATTTTAAATGTATAAAAAAAATCGTCACCTCATAAATAATGTTACCTCATAGTATATGTCTCTATCTTCTGTACAAAATAAGTATCTTTCTTTTTAAAACGGTACACTAGTTGAATCTCACTAGACGTATTTTACTACAAATTTCAGTCAAAATAATTTCAGCCTTTAGTGATCACAATGCAAGTATAAATTACCTCGATCCTCTCAGTGCTTTTAGAGTTAATTGACGTCATACAGCACTCCATTCCAAAGAGTCCTATCTTAATTTCTTTACAGAATTTTTAACACGTTAATCCGTCTTTTTATTTATTGGACAACGCGTGACGATTATTTTGCTAATAAGCATTCCAAGCTAACTTACGTTCATATTAAAAAACAATTGAAAATTGTTAATTGATCTCATTTTTTAGATTTAATTCAGTCATTACATACAAAATAGGCTGAGATATGCAAATTAACTGAGAAGGCTGATTTTTGGATATATGTTGTAGGAAGTCGAGGTCGATTTCAAGTTAAGCTTTTCTAAGCCAACACATTCAAAATCATGTCAATGTTGTATCAGTCTGATACAACATATCCAAAAACCAGCCTACTCAGTTCATTTGCATTTTCAAATGTATATAATGGCTGGACTAATTAATAAATAATAAATGTATGCTGTGTACACTTGTCATTGATATACGTCTCACGCATTCAGTGATATATGTTTTATCTGCAGTAGAATATAAATCTATACATATAATGAAATTGGAGTGTCTGTTTGTAATATTAAAATAATCTATTACTAAATACATATGTATGTATTCACGTTACATATACCTAAATAACAATTTTTCCAATTTTTGTCTGTCTGTCTGTCTGTTTCTTCCAGCTAATCTCTGGAACGGCTGGGCGGATTTTGACGGGACTTTCACTGGCAGATAGCTGATGTAATAAGGAGTAACTTAGGCTACTTTTATTTAAGAATTATGTGTAAAATAATAATAAAGTCACGCCTTTTTATTAAATTCAAACGCGCACGAAGTCGCGGGCACAGCTAGTGAATGAATATAAACAGTGATATGTATTTTTAATTTATTATCCTATTGGACTCAAATTATACACTAAAAGGCTAATGGAACGCGTTGAATACTCTAGTGAAGCAAGAAAAGCGAAACCAAAACCAAAGCGTAGAATAAAGATAAAAATAAAAAGTAATCAAGGCACCTCTGACGTATCAATAAAAAGACGCGTCGTTTTGCACTTCCGGGAATTGGTCCGCTTTGGATTTCATGTTTTTGTTGCTTTAATGTACCGCGCGTTCGATCTACCTTTTATTTTTTTATAAACTGTCCTGTGAGATAAATAAACAAAATTACGAAGCTTAGACAATCAATAGAAAACTCTTAAAAATATTATTCATTTTGATAAGGATTAATATTGTTGTCAAATAAATTGATTTCAAGTTTCAGTTTATTTTTATCTTTTTTATCATTAAAATGATAACTATATATAGCAACAAAATTTATACTATTTTCACGTATTGTATTAATATAATTCAGGTATGTATGTAAATAAGGACATACCTATATATCCTATATAGTCTCTACAATGACAGAGCGCCACTAGGTTATATTATTATATTAATACTAAGTTAAACAGGTAATTGGTTTGGATATAATTGTGTTAAATCTTTTGTTCCTGTCAGGGTTCAATGACCTTACGCAATAGATAAGATCAATACAAAGCATTTGTATTAATCTAGATTGTTGTAGATTGACTTGCGTTAATTAGGCGACTTGGACACAATATAAAGTAGTATTGTATTGTGTAACCAATGCGGGTTGTTGTATATACATTATAGAGCTTCATCCGGTACATGAAAGTTATCTTACCAATATGGACTTAAAGACCATATGATAACAGCGCTCCATGGATTTGAACCCAACAACAAAGTTTAATAAATAGCTTTTCTATCTACTATCTCATTGTAATTACAGGCACAAGGGACATAACATCTTTGTTCCCAAGGTCGGAGGCGCATAGGTGATGTAAGGAATGGTTAATATTTCTTACAGCGCCTTTGTCTATATGCGGTGTTGACCACTTACCATCAGGTGGGCCATATGCTCGTCCGCCAACCAAAGCCATAAAAAAAAATCAGCTCTAAGCATTAATTCCTTCGAATCTTACTACTAACTAAAAATTCCAAATTGATAAGCATGTTTAATCTTCTTCTTTAAGTACAACAGATCGCTGTTATATGTTATATCCTAACAACATGTGGCTGGCTCGTTTATAAATATATACATAGGTATATGATGGTTATTTATTTACATTAAATATATATATACTTTACATGTTATTAATAATTGTTATAATTGTGATAATAATCAACTGATTATTACTAATATTATTTATCAGTTGAAAACTGAAAATATAAATTTTAGTAGAGAACAAAAATACTAATTATTAAAATACAATACTAAAATAATTTCAATATCAATAAATTATTTATTTACAATAGAAGCGAAGAAGATTGATATTACAGCATACTGCTCGCTGCCTTACTCATTTGTCTAAATTTAGACTATCTGATGATATTATGAAGATAACGTTGTCATAGTGTTCGAATACGTTCCAGTATTCGCAATATAACGCAGCGGCTCGTTAGCTTAGCGGTTAGAGCGCCCAATTAAAAATTTTAAAGTGGAGGTCGGGGGTTCAATTCCCTCACGAGCCGGAATTTATTTTGGGTTTTATTTTCTTTTTTAATAGTATTCTTGTCATCAATAACACGTTCATGTTAAAAAAGTCGGCATAAAAAAAACTTTGATAACATTAATTTTAACAGGTCATTATTTTTATTTAAGAATCTGGATTAAGTAAAGCAAAATAAGACGTAGGTATGATATTAAAAAGACAATGTTAAGTGTTCCATTAGTTATTCAGTTATCTATATAGAGCGTTGTGCTAAAAACACAATTAATTATACATTATTACAGTAGAATGAGCGAAAAAACTTGAAACTCACAGCTGCAGTGCGTTTCTGTAAGAATTCACTTCCTATCTCACTTGTGAAATGGTGACAATCGACTTACGGTGATACGCCATTTTAATACTTGATAATTATTATAGTAAGTGTCGCATCACATTGTGACATTTCACGCTAGCATTCTACGCTGAGTTTAGAATTTCCTCTTACAGAATACCTCTATCGAACACAATCGTAAAATGTCATAAAGTCATATCCGACATGAAGTATAATAGCCATAAGATTTAAAGCATAGTAACATGACGTATCAAATTATCGTAATTATATATAAGCCCTTTCGTATCACATGTGCACTGGTTCAAGTGACAGTCGATCTGTGCAAACATTTTATTGCTATTCAATATATAAATATTTAAACGCTGCTTGTTATTTTCATTTTGAGATTGTTTGGAATGTATTCCATAGGCTAGGGTTGATGGATACAAATCTAGGTTTCCTCGCGATATTTTCTTTCAACGTTGAACTCGAAATTAATCAAATATAAATACATAAAATTTTAGTGATGCATGCTCGGGTTTGTACCCTAAATCTTCGGTTACTTGGACCACTTAATCATCTCAAGTAATAACGAATCGTAAATGAATTGTTATATATATTGTAATACAACTATAATCATATATATAAAAGGCTGGATAAAAAAATATCGTCCCATTGTACAAATATTTTCATACTATATTATAGAACACGCTTGTTTTTCTCGGAGTTAAGATAGACGGCATTTAAAGGTAATCATTTGATCGCCAAAATGTATTTAATGTGATAGAAACAAAAAAACAACATCAAAATGAATCGATGATGTTTGAAACCAAAAACACTGTAAACAGAAATACGTAATAATTAGTTAAGATGACTTTGAAAACGACCATCTATAAGTGCCGCTTAAATCAAGCAATGTCCTTTAAGGAAAAGTTATCTCATTCACTCACTTTTTCTTTGTTTTCGTAGAGTGTGTGTTACACATTATAAATGGACTAAAAACCTCTTTCTTTATTCAAATATTTTACAAACATAATAATTTTTATTCCAAACAGAAATCTAATATCTTATTCCAATAAATAAAGGTAAAATAAATAATTATTTTTCTATTAACGAGCAAATCTGTTTTAAATTGAAAATGGAACGTTCAAATAAACAATTAAATAACTTGCTTGATTGTTAACGAGTTTATTTCCAGTGTTATACATATATACATATATATATACCATTTCATCACAACGTTTACAAATATTTTTATATTAATATCTATAATGTATAAAACTAGCTAATAATTATTTATACGATAACAATAAAATACAACTCGCAAATATAAGGAACTCAAATACAATTATATAAACATAACATTTAACAAATTTGAATTTTAAAAATAGAACTCGTAATGACAGATATTAAAAGTTAATATATGTTCAAAATACGAGTACATAAAAATCTTGGAACTGTTCCAATCAAATATTCTTACCAGTGTATCTAGGGATATCTATCGAAAATATCTCTCCAATAATAGGGTCGCGTCAGCATCATTTACAGTTAATCGGATTTCGACAGGGTCCTTGTTTCAATTACTACGAAGTCAAGATTTAATCCCCTCTGACAATTCAATAGAAATTGTTTCAAACGGAAATCTTGGAATATAGGTTATCTCCTTCAAAGTTAGTAAATAATTATATATATTTTTTGAACTACTTTGTAATTTTTTAATCCTAAGCCTTTTTCAGTGTAATGAGTGGATCTCGTTAAACCAAATCAGCTCTTTGAGGAGCTTACTTAGTGGTCATTGAATAGTTGCAATTTCATTCCTGGCTTCAACATCTCAGCTCGCTGTTGCCACAATAATTAGTCGAACGAGTAACATATAATTGCAAATTTAGAAATGGATATAATAATTAAAGGTTTATATCGGCTTCCTCAGATTATTATGAGTTTCTTGCTTACATATATTTTATGTGTGAGCCGAGATGGCCCAGTTGTTAGAACGCGTGAATCTTAACCGATGATTTTGGGCTCAAACCAGGCAAGCACCACTGAATTTTCATGTGCTTAATTTGTGTTTATAATTAATCTCGTGCTCGGCGGTGAAGGAAAACATCATGAGGAAACCTGCATGTGTCTAATTTCAAACCAACCCAACACCAAAACTTCTCCTCAGAGGGAGAAGAAGCCTTAGCCCAGCCCAGAAATTTACAGGCTTCTTATGTATGTTATGTATATATTTTATATTATTATAAAAAGAGTGTTATTATGACAAAAATAATTATCACATGTTGATAAGAAAATTAGAGACCCAGTTTTAACACTATTTAGATGAACGCGTTTAGAAAAAGCACAATATGTATAATTTTTTTTAAGTAATAACACAATAGAACATTCGATTACGGATTGTCGTCTAATAATATTAGAATAATCCGTTGGAATACGCATGTCCCATTAACGTTAATGTATTAAATCGTTTGTATCTCTAATGGAGGATTGAATTCCCTACTATTCCGATTTGACCTTTATTCGGTCGGATACATTTTATTAAGGGATTACTCCCTTGATTCTCTTATAGACTTACCGCCTTTTCGGGTGAACTGTGTTATTTTTGTGTCAACTAAAGATTTTAACATATTTTAAAAGCAAAATTCTGTAATTGTTATAATATAATATACTTTCATATTTTCCGTTTGTTTGTGTCATACACCATAATTTAAATCCGTCTATGTTTCAGTGGTTATCTTATGAGCGTGCAGTTTCCGAGATAATTAGTTCAGATTACACAGTTCATTAAAAGTTGAGTTTTTGTACCAATTACCAACTCAGAGTCTAGGTAGAGTCGCACTTACACGGCACATCTTATATATCCCTTATGTGTACCCGGATGTATCGGATTATAAGAGTGAGGATATATGTAGAAATTATGTTCGCCCTTGGACCGGTAGACGCAACGTGGATAGGCCCCAAGTGGATAGGATACAAGGTGGTCCGACGATCTGGTGAAGGTCGCGGGAAGCCGCTGGTTGCGGGCTACACAAGACCGGTCGTTGTGGCGATCTTTGGGGGACTTTAGTCCAACAGTGGACGTTCTTCGGCTGAGAGATGAGATGAGATAACACAAACGTGCCCTATAATAATATATCCTTCACAGTTTGGTTAGTTCTTGAAATTTGCCGCATCGCCAATATCCTTTTAAGACGGACTTTGCATTTTTAGGTATTCAATATTAATGATATTCATATCGTATTAAATGTAATATTTCTATTATATTTATTTAATTAATAAATAATCGTTACCAGTTCTTAAATATAGTACATGCGTTATTTAAAAACTATCCTCACATTCTAAAACAACGCATAACCCGTCGCAAAAGAAGAATCGATCCACATTGTTATAATAAGGCCTGAAATAAAATATAATGCATTAAAACGTACGCACAAATAAACGAGCGAGACATTTCCTGCGAACGCCACTTAACTATATATAAAAAGAATATAAAAGGAAACTCGAGAGACAGTAACAAGGCTCGCTAATTAGTTCCCTCTATATTTTTTCCCTATTATTTTCACTTTGCATACATGTACACGTGCCTCGGTACGCGAGTAAGGCCTTTTGACTACTTTGTGTGAATATGTCCTTTGTTCTGTAAGCCATGATTATTATTACGTTCAGCTACATTTTAAACATATAGACGTCTGAACAATGACTGACTCTGTTTATTGAATTACATTTTATTTATTACTTAATCAAGGTATTTTTTTTAATTTGTTATCTGTGAAAGCGTATTAATTGACATTTCATTACATTAATGATGAACAAACAATGCTTTTAATGAAATATAATTAACTATTGTTAAAATTTCAATAGATTAACATTTCAATTATGCTTACTTAATTTAATATAAATTAATATTTCAATATTCTTCCCTTTGTCTCATTAGAAAGTCTGATTACAATGACAGTCTTCGTAATTAATATGTTTGCATAATTTGTCATTAATAGGAGGCTATTTACAAATTTTAATTAAGGGTCCCAGCATCTGTCTGTCAATCTCCAAATACTGAATAATGTCTTCGCAAGATGACTCGGGATTTAATTAATACTGGTGAACGGAAAACGGCCGCTTAGTGCTTTTACACACTATCAATTTTCAGTTTTACTTTATTTACGAATATTATAATAAAATTTAAGACTATATAAGTGTGTTTGGTATTATTATTTTAAGTAAGTCATGTGTCACATGAATCAATGTCCAATCATCCGAAATTAAATAAGATAAAATCACTACTCACTTATGCTTAGAGGATATCCTTTCTTAATACCACTTACTCAAGGTTTAGTATGGATAGTTTCTTTTTTTTTGTGTTCAGTATATTTAATTGCACTGCACTATTTAATTGAATATTTAATGTTATTCGACCTCTTTGTGTCAAATTAAACAGTAATTTAAACAACTGGACCGTTTGAATGGGTTTAAAAAAATGACACCAAATTCTTTCATGACATCTGTCATCGGCTTAAAATTTACAAAATTAATTTATATTTTTTGATAACAGTCATTATGTATTACAATTTAAAGTAAGGTAATATTTTTAATTCAATTTTTGTTTAATATATTAGTCATTTAGGTACTAATAATTTAAGAGAATATGTATTTTATTTTAAAAAAGTGACGGTATTTAAATAACGTTTAATTCTCATAGTTTAACCACATTGCTGAAAAATGCTTGAAACCGGCAGCGCGGAAAATACAACAGCCGATACACTACAAGCCAACGCAGTGAGATTTAATTTTAAATTTTTAATATTTGTGACAAGCGCACAGTTAAAAACTCATATCAATATCATACCATGAAATAACAGTTACATAAACATTTTAAAGTTATAAATACGAAGCTAAATTTTACTCTATAAAGTATTCAAATCTTTAGGAACTTACTAAAGACGATGAAGATAATGCCCGTCCGGACGCGACCTTTCGTTACACAGTTCAAAATATTAGCCAGCTTAGAGAACAAGTTTTATCTCCGCCGTGCTATGTGAGATGTTTACCGTGGAAAATTCTAGTTCTTATTCGAAATACAACAACTCCGGACCGACAACAGCAAAAGGCGCTGGGGATTTTTTTGCAATGTAACGGAGATTGCGATTCTCCAGGATGGTCTTGCTATGGGCTAGGAGAATTAAAACTTTTGTCGCACAAGCCAGATGGCGAACATCTCTGCAGGAAGCTACATCATATGTATCACTGGTATGATTGTTACAGTATAATATTTTATTTGACTTTATCTCCAGTAAATAATACTTGTTTTATTAACTAGCAAAGAAGACGATTGGGGTTTTGCTCATTTTATATCATGGAAAAACTTAATGGATCCTGATAACGGATTTGTAAAAGATGATTCAATAGTAATCGAGGCTCATGTAGTTGCAGAAGCTCCACATGGAGTTTCTTGGGACTCTAAGAAGCATACAGGATATATTGGTCAGAAATATAACTTGATAAGAATTTAATCAAATAAAAGATCTCAAATAAAATAGGCTTGATATTTACAGGACTGAAAAATCAAGGAGCAACCTGTTATATGAATTCTCTTTTGCAAACTCTTTTCTTCACAAATGTTCTACGGAAAGCCGTTTATAAAATACCTACCGTCGGTGATGATAGTTCTAGATCAGTTGCTTTTGCTCTTCAACGAGTTTTCTACGATCTACAATTTTCGGATAAGACAGTAGCTACAAAAAAACTTACGAAAAGTTTCGGCTGGGAAACGTTAGACTCTTTTATGCAGCATGATGTTCAAGAATTTCTTAGGGTAGAGGAATTGTTTTATTTTAGTCCAACAATTAATACTTATTCCAACAAAAATGTATGCAAATTCAAAGGATTTCATATAAATTTCTGACAATTTCGTGTGTTGTTTAAGGTACTACTAGACAAACTAGAAAATAAAATGAAAGGTACCGTAGTTGAAGGAACGGTGCCTAAATTGTTTGAAGGAAAAATGACTTCATTTATAAAATGCAAGAATGTAAATTGCACAAGTACTCGCGTCGAAACATTTTACGATATCCAACTTAGCGTTAAGGGGAAAAATAATAGTCAGTTTTTCTCTTTTGTTTTACTTTACGCTAGATAAAATTTTTAAAAATAAGTAATTGGTCTTCTTTTTGTAAGTCTACAAAGACATTTAAGATTCCTATGGTTAACTCAGCATTGCAAGTCAACTTAATATTTTGCGAAACACATTTTTGTAACAAATAATTAAATAAATTTTCCTCATGGAATGGACATTTTAAGTTAAGAATCTTCACAGAGAATATATTTTAACTGGTTTTCATTTATAAACTACGAAATATACTTTTAGTTTATGAATCATTTAAAGACTACATTAGTACGGAATTGTTGGAGGGCGAGAACAAATATGATGCAGGAGAACATGGTCTACAAGAAGCTGAGAAAGGTGTTCGGTTTGATGTATTCCCGCCTATTCTACATTTACACCTAATGCGTTTTCAGTACGATCCACAAAGTGACACCTCTGTTAAATTTAATGATAGGTAAAGAGTGACAGATTTTAATTAAGATTACAAATTTTTGAATAGATTAAGCAAACCCAATTTTTTATAAAAAATGTTCTCTAAATTCTGTAAGCATTTTCCCTTTCGGTATTTTTTTATCGAATTGTCTAATCAAAAATGAATTTAAAAATCAATATTCATTTAACTTTTGTTTTAATTTGATCAGATTTGAATTTTACGAGGAAGTAAATCTGGATCAGTATCTCCAGGAGACACCTAAAATTCCGGCACATTATACGTTGCATGCGGTGCTCGTACATTCAGGAGATAATCACGGTGGACACTACGTTGTGTTTATTAATCCTAAAGGCGACGGAAAGGTAATAATAATTTGACAAACTGATGAAATAACTAAGATAAAAGTAATTTGATAATATACTTCGATGAAAGATAGACCCAAATCTATAATCATGAAAAAATTAAACGATTTTAAATCATACAATATCTCTTAGATCGAATATAAATTCCGATGATGAGCAATTCTGAAACTATGAGAAATAGCAAAAATACTCTTTGAAGTTTTGGAAGAAAACAAATTCTGTATTATGCTATTCGATATTGTGGGTAATAGAAATCAAATTGTAGGAAGTAATGATACAGGGCAAACTTATGGAAGATGTTGAATTTTAATGTGATATTACAAAGTATATTTTTTTAATTAGAGTTTTCGATACCTGGCTAGAAATATTCATTTTTTATAAGACAAATAATGCAAATTTCATCAGAACTGAGACTCCCTTGAATATATTTTTTGCTCATACTTTTTTCCTCATAATTGTGAATTTACTTAACCAGTTAAATAGTTAAGTAGTAATTATGTTATGAAATGGTTCCCTAAATAATTCAGAAAAACTAAGTCTTAATAATGGCTAAACGCTTTTATTTAAGTAATTTTGAAGATACAGAACTATTTTCTTTCAAAAAGGTTAAGCATATCATTTAACATAATAATTGTAGATTAGTAACATAGACTTGTAACTAATAAAAATTTGTTATAAATTCAAATAAAAATAATTGCTCTCGACAGTTGTTGAAGTACAAATGTTCATATTTCCAGTGGTGTAAGTTCGATGATGACGTTGTGTCACGCTGCAGCAAACAAGAGGCGATCGAGTACAACTTCGGAGGTAAAGAGGACGCGCCGTACCTCGCTCGACGTGCAACGAGTGCATATATGCTTATTTATATACAGTTAGTTATATTTTTTAAATTTATCAAAAATCGATTCTAAGTTGTATTTATTCCTTTATTCAAATTTTGCAAACTATAAACGGGTTGTAACCTTGTACGCGGCTCGGACAAAAAAAACCTACTCTGGAAACATATTCAAATTATTGGCCGCTGTTAGCACAAACTATCTAAAAAACAAATATTTTTTTTCAAATATGATGTACATCTTTGCCTAACCACCACCAAACAGCTATCGCTTATTGTAAAAATAAACATTTGGATTTTTGTTTTTTTTTTTTAAACAAAGTACATTAATTACATCTTCGTAGTAAATGAAACACTTAGTAATTATAAGCCGAAACAAAAAGGTGATGAAAAGTACTTTGTTGAACACTAATTGCTTGTTGCTATAGTTGACCTAACAATCTGTTCGCGACATGTTCATTATAACCATGTATTGCATGCCGGGCAGGTTATCAATTCAAATATCGGCCCATGAATTGACACAGAAATAGACCAGCTATATGGGATATCGATTTGCGTTGTTTTAAAAACTAATCATAAATTTGTTTTGAGAGAAAATGTTTCTCTTCGGTCATCTATCTGCCATTATCTTGCAACGACCCTCCAAGTTGTACTGCTCCATCAATCTTGCAACTTCAATTCCTTTTTAATGTAGATTTTATAAATGAATTTAAATAATTCTTTTAAAATAGCCATTCTTTGATCATTTTTACTAACTCTAAAAATATATTTATTGCCAAGTACAAACCTACTTCACGGTTCAAAATTTCTCTTATACAAATTTTTGGGACATTTCGTATTTTTCGTTACTAAGTTTGCTATATCTGGCATTTGTTATTTCGATTAAAATAGTCGAAAATCTTATGATTCCAATTTCAAATTCAAATCTTACAAATATTTTGAAAACCTCCGTGGTCGAGTAGTGTGTACACCGGTTTTCATGGATACACCACTCCGAGGTCTATGGTTCGATTCCCGACCGAGTCGATGTAGAAAAAGTTCATTAGTTTTCTATGTTGTCTTGGGTCTGGGTGTTTGGGGTACCGTCGTTACTTCTGATTTTCCATAACACAAGTGCTTTAGCTACGTACATTGGATCAGAGTAATGTATGTGATGTTGTCCAATATATATTTTACCATATTTCCTTTTTTTACAGAACGTCCCAACTTAAATATGTCTTACAAGACGTTACACAGAACGACATACCGAATGATCTTTGCGAGCGAATCACTGAAGAAATGCGATACGAGATGGTAAGGACATGTAAATATCCATTCTAGTGTTCCGATAGTTTTTTATTTTTTATTTTGTTTAGTAAAAACAAAGGAATATTGCATATTTCAGGCGGCAGAAAAATAAAATGCAGAAAATTTAGGTCCGATACATCAGTAACTTCGGCCAAGTATTACGCGAGGATTTTTAGCGCTTTAAAACAGTTCTTCACTTTACAGGCCATAGCTGGCTCTAAATTTAAAGGAAGATAAGAATTATGGAGCAAAGGAGATCTTAAACATTAAATTTGATTGCCTTTATTTCGAAAGTGCCGATGGCGATTGGTGTAAATTAACCGAGTGATTGATCTTGTTATATTTTACTTTGTATATTCTTGTAATTATTATTTATGTACGATTATTAATAAAATTATTTGCTACAGTTTTAATGTATACTGTTTTGTCATTAAATATCTTCTCCCTGTCTCTCTATTTGATATGTATTCACGATACACTGCAAATAATATATCACCAGTTTTAACAGCAATAAAAACTCTTATCGTAGATCTACAATTTGTGTGAATATTTATTTTAAAAAACAGTTTTTATCCTTTGCCAATAAATCTCGCGGGAACACGCGATAAATTAGTCTCCAATTACTGACGCTGCAAAATGCTCGCTCCGGGCGACACTAAAAAATCTGAGAGCAGCAACGACGCCGTAAAACCTCCAATCTCCATGTTGATGGCTTAAGCCAATCTGATAAAGACTAATACTCAGCTTAAACATTTTACAAAAGATTAGGTTAAAAACTTTTATACACGTAACAGTGTATCTAATATTTTTTACTACTCATTTGAATTTTTATCAAAAATTATTTAAAGAGCCGTGTACGTTAAATTTTAACGAGTAATGGGATAAGAAAGCTACGCTTTTCCAGTTAGATCGTATTATAGAACTAATTTCTTCTATTAAAAACTAAAAAAAAATCTAAATGGTAAGAGCTCAGCATGTCTTCGCTAATTAATCCAGCTCGACTATTAATTAGGGAAGTTTTTCTTCGTCACAACGTGGATTAAGGCCCGGTCTCCCAGTAATTGCTAGCCCGCCAACCGAGCTTAAATATTTTTATTTCAACTTGAAATAAAATATAGAAAAGGATTTTTGCAGACCAAAATTTTAACTTTAGCAACGTATAACAATTACGAAGATAACGATATTTATAATTTATGAAAATCATTTCAAAGAATTTGCTTCAATTTACTTTCTAGTTTTGAGTTGGTTGAAAGCTGATTATATATTTGACACACGTACAACAAAAAATATTTCACATTGATGTAGCTTTTTTAGGGTAGGTATGGCATAAAGTGTAATGAAACTCATTTAAAAGGTAAATGTACCGTTGACACGAAATAAAATATAATAAAAATCGTATAAAGAATTAACGCAGTTTAATTACATTCGATACAAGAAAAAAATAGCCTATTAGTCATTTTCTTCGTTTATAGGTTTATTTTCCGTTTACTAAAACTGCGGGTAACCACTTAACGAGCCAAACCTTGATAGATTACCTTGATTGATTCAAGCTTCGGCACATTTCGCCACAAGAATAAAAATGATCTGGGCGTGATTTGATCTGCCTACACTATCAATTTAGTATTGGTACAGTTTTATACAAATAAGGAATTGTGTAAGTAATTTATCGTTATTTCTTTTGGGTAATAAATATTTCACACACGCACACACAATAACTATAGAAAATGTATTTTTACAAGTTTATTTTTTATGTAATCGACTAATTGTACTACTAAACTACAACAACAGAACATGCTCTCATGCATGAGAACATTGTGTCGAATTTATTTTGATTCCCACCACAGCCTCCATACATAAATTTCTTACAAGTTTTTTCATTGATGTCATAGTAATATCTGAAATTATATTTTTTTTTTGTATAAAAATAACAGCCTGTAAGCTATCCACAGTTGTGCCTCTCTCTTCGAGGAGAATGTTTGCTTTACTTCACATGCTGCTCCAGTGTGGATCGGAGAAGAAGGTTTGGAGCATATTCCACCACGCTGCTCCAATGCGGGTTGGCGGAATACACATGTGGCAGAATTTCGTTGAAATAAGACACATGCAGGTTTTCTCACGGTTTACCATCACCGCCGAGCACGAGATGAATTATAAGCCCAAATTAAGCACATGAAAATTCATTGGTGCCTGCCTGGGTTTGAACCCGAAATCATCGGTTACGATGCACGCGTTCTAACCACTGGGCCATCTCGGCTCTTCCCTATGTCGTATTCACCGCAAAAAAAATTTAAAAAATGGACAGTGGTGCTTGCCTATATCTGAAACTACAGTTTTCGGTTAAGACTCATATGTTTTAACCACTGGGCCAACTCGGCTAAGCGATGTCGTTATGCAAACTGACATATTATTATAACTAAATAAATATTTTTTATTTAACATTGCGCTGGTATTACTCTTTGTTTTGTTATGTCTTACACCTCATGAATAACTGACATAAACTTCGACATAAATAAAGTTAAATTAATTGTAATAAATAATATTGATGGATTATTTTTATTTCAAGTCTTTAAAACATATTTTTATTAATTTAGTTTAAATAATTATTAACTTACTTAGGTATAAGAGCCAAGCAGTAACCTGTGTCAGGTTGTAGAAAACAAGCCGCTGGTTGCGTAGGATGCTTAACATTGATGTAAATAATTCCTTAAATATATAGTAATAATAATTAATTATTTCAAAATTAATTAATTATTAAATGAAAAATATTGTTAAAAGTAATTCATGTTAAGAAAGTTTATTATAAATTAACGTTTTCTAAGACTTTATGTTTCTACCTTTACAATGTCTTTCACATTCCAAACGTGTTTCAAAATTATTTTTGTTACCATCGCAACCAGTGTATATAAATGGCAAACACTGATCTAACTGTGCATCGTAATAAAATCTAAAAGTCATAATAAATATTAATAAACATTAGACAAAATATTCTAAATTATTATAATCTTTTATATTTTAAATTGATACCTTTGTGTGAAATAATAATTAAAAAATAATAATATAGTAAAATTATAATCGTAAACGTACCTATTTAGCGACTTTTTACAATATCCTCTTATCGGTTGGAGATGACACCAGTGATCCCAGTTCCATATATACGAATATCCTAAAATTGTAGTCCGTTTAAATTTTCATCGTCGTGTATGCTCCCTTTTAATGTATCGATTAATGGCAATTATCGAATATTCTCTAACTTATATGATTTATGCTTGATCACTTAGTGTATTATAACACTAGTAAAAATTCACTAATAAAAGTATTTAAAATACACAAGATTTTCAACGTTTGATCTTAATACTATTTTATTTAAGAATGATGATAGTTGAACTCGTACTGATTTATTATTAAAACATATGATCCCTTAGTTTCTCTGATCTGATGCGACCATTCGAAACAATATTTGGAATTGAAAAAAAATAAAAAAATAAATTTTCAAATTATGCACTGCAGTTTTTATAACGCATATAACTATAACTTCATAACATCATAATATAACATAAATATAGAGATAAGAATAATTATTATTATTAACCTATTATAGACAGGTAATCAACCAACAAAAGAAAAAAAAAACCACTAAAAGTTATTTGATTTTTTATCTATCTCTATGTCAGCAGTGTTAATACTCCCGTGCCTTGAAAACATACAAAGCTGTTGTTTCTACGCTTAAAGTCGATCGTGTCGGATTTTCCCTCCTGTGAGATTTTGAGAGTATTTAAACAGTGCACCTGTGTTGGCGCACTCTAGTGTACTATTATATTTCCCGCACAGTTGTCTAGTCTATCTTGAGAAAATCCGAAATTCTTTAGGAAGTCAACGCCATGCCAACCCCGTTCAATTCTATAATTTTACAATATGAAGTTATTACTCACTTTTGTTATGTTTTTTGCGCCTTGTATCCACAAGACGAACTAAATCCAACAATGTGGCAGCCCCTTCATAATAATATCTTTCAACATTTATTCTTTTATACAATGTGCTGGGCTTTGGGGAAATAGTCTTCTGCAATTTCGCTGTTGTTAATGTTACCTCCGAAGAATCATGACCGTTTGCAATTTTATATAATAGCGATATTAACACACATAGAAAACGCATCTTAAAATAACTTGAATGAATATGAAGCACGTATATCGCGATAAAATTTATGTTTCATAAAATACTGAACACACTTTTCATTACATTTTTTATCGACTATACAAATAAATTCTACTTTGAAAAATGTTTTATTGCTAGGATTCCGTAACGAAGTTAATGTTTCTATATAGACTGCATATTGCGATTGTTTTTCGTGTGTAGTTAGTCAATCTTAACGGATGATTGAGGATTCTCACACCCATTCAAGCATGACTGAATTTTCGTGTACTAAATTTGTGTTTATAATTTAACTCGTGCTCGGCACTGAAGGTAAAAATTTCTATATCCCATATTGTTGTAATAACCTTATCTGTAACGTCTACCACATACAATTTTTTAACAGTAACTTTCAGAAAGCTTCGGGCTCCTGGAGTGGGTGCCTATTATAGGGGTGTCCTCTCGCTAGTGCGTAAAGCAGCAAGAGGCCACCCCAATGTTTACCACCACCCATTTAAAAAGTTGTTGACCGTTCTGGAAATTCATCATCCGGACCCAATCCTGGGAATCAGGTCATTAAAACGCATTTCATCCGAACTGAACTAGCATATAAAAGATACATAAGTGAATTTAGCAGATCAGTGTCCAGCAGATCAAAAGGAAATGTGAGTTCTGTTTAATTGCAGCGCATATAGTACCTGATAGTTTTTAGAAATTCAGACAGTTTTACTTATAAAAAAACAATTGACAAAATGATCTGCCTATTTCCCGAAGCAGGTTTCGCATTTAATTGAGTTATATAGCCTTCTAGAATTATCAGAATTTTATATAAAATTATAAAATACATGTGAAATATCAAGCCTATAGGATAAGTGAAAGCGGTTCTAATTCAGTTCATAATTTACAAGATTTTACATTTCAACTGAAATCTTCATCTTCATCTACACTTGCCATCAAGTGAGATGGAAGACAAAAACCTATTCCATTACTTGAATATTAAAAAAAATAGAACTATATTAAAAAAAAAAGAACTTGAAAATTAACTATAGGCACAAACTAATAGGTATATCATTGTACGTACATGTAAGTTCGCAATGCGGTGTAATAAGATGACACAAAATATTAGGTCATTTGTACCAGTATGGTGATTCTAGACACATGCAGGTTCACGAAGTTTTCCTTCACCATCGAGCACGAGATCAATTATAAACACAAATAAATCACATGAGAAATCAGTGGTGCTTGCCTAGGTTGAACCTGAAATCATTGGTTAAAATGTACGCGTTCTAACCATTCACATATCTTGGCCATTTCGGCTATCTAGAGACCATTTGCCAGTCCACAAAAAAAGACAAGTACAAGTGGCACTTAAGTAAATTGAGACTCATAAATAATTCCATCGATGTACAAATATATACTACGCACGATATGATAATGATTAAATCTTTTACTCGTGTCGTTGAAGAATTAGATTATATTAACACTGTCAATTCTTCTTTCCTCCTATAATAATAAAGTTAAGGGATTGAATTAGTTAAATGAAGACACCGATACTAATAATAAAGTTTTTTTAATTTCTCATCTTTATTACATGTCAACATACATTTGTCGTAAGTTCGAAAATTATTTCGATTCGCAGAACATCCACCATATATAAATCTTTTGCAAGTTTTTGCTTTTCTGTCATAGTAGAACCTAGACAAGATTTTAATTATTTTTACATATATAAATCTACAGATATTTTTGTACGTATTTGAGGGATTCTTGGGTGATTTAAATTGGACCATTTGACCCGGATGAAGTCAGATCGGGCAGTTAATGAGTACAAAGTAGTGGAAAATTTATGTTTCAATACATGTTTAAGTATAATTTTCGTGTTCAAACTTTAGTTCATCTAAATGCTTGTAGTTTTTAATTGCAAACATCGTCTCAGGAATGCAAATAATTAATTTATTGTTTTTAATTCTATTACCTATATATTATTTTTTTGCTTACCTAGGCATATGTGCTTTGCACAATCCTGTTTCATAATTGAGATAACAGAATAACGGTCGTCTCCATCTCATTCTTGTCCGAAGAAATGCTAAATATCATTAAAAGTAGCGATTATCATTTTAAACGAACATTTTTTTAGTATATAGAACTAGTTGTGATATAATAAAGAGACCTGACCTATTATTTCTCAGTGAAGGATGGCCAACTACGCAGAAAAAGTGACCGGCTCGTTAAGACCGCGGATCCCGAGGTGCAGTGATCGATCCCCAGATCAAAACGATTGAAATATTAGTGGATTTTTCGTTCGACAAATTTCCAGTGATAGATAGATAGATAGATAGATAGATCTAAGTGTGTACACTCCCGTACCTCGGAAATTCTTGATCCCGGTCCTGGTATCTTTTCGGTCGTGTCGGATTTGGCCTCCCATCGGATTACATGAGTGTGAGAGAAAAGAAAATGCACATTGAGTGCACTGTAATGTGTGCGTAATTAGCTTGGCTTCCTCCAGATGTAATATCGCGGCCAGAATTGGTCACGAACATATCATCTTAAGTGTGCGTAAACACAAGTTTCTCATCCCTCTAAGTATATAATATATATCCCCTATTACCCGATGGGGCATGGACTTTTTCACGTGTTTTGAGGTTTGAGGCATGGTAGAAAAACCCAGATTGGTAAATAAAAAATTTTGACAAAAGAATCAAATTGATATAATTGATCTGAAATTTGCATTCTGATAACCTAACATAACGAAGCAAAATTATAATCGATGATTATATTAAACTTTTTGATTCTAAGTTATGCAGATAGATTTATTTTCTTTTCATAGGACCGAATGTAAGCAAAAAATTTAAATTAATATTAAAACGGAAAATTAAAACGGTATTTCTTATGGATTTAATAAAATTTTAATCTTACCTTCCTCGAGACTAACTCTGTTTACATTTTCAAAGTAAGGCGTCCTCTTCATTTTAAGGCTTAAATCAGTATTATTTTGAGTTACCACAGATAAACCAAAACTTATTAGTATCAGGGTACATTGAATTGCATTTAAATGAATGCCCATATTTTTTAAACCAAGGAAACTCGAAATTCAAATATCAGCCAATCGGAAGGAACCAACCAATACGTAGGAAACTCGAAATATTAATCGAATGGAAGTCGAAATATTTGTGTTTTTATATACTGGTACATATCGATAATTTATTATTGAGTGGAAAATTCAAATGAGTTACGACATTCTTAATATTTATTACACTTCCTTCGTAATTAAAACATGTTATGTATCTTAACACGTTTTTGCGGAGCTATTAATCAAACCAATATTACTATTATGTCATTTAAAATGTTGAAAGAGGACTTACGGTGATAAGCGATTTTGATGCGAGTATACATTCAATGTTATAACAATTATTAAACAATATTGCATATCACTTTGTGTTTTACAGTATAAATATTAAAATATTTTAAGAAAATGTGTTAATTTACGCAATATGTATCTTAATGTACGAAGAATTTAAAATTCGAATCCAAATTTACTATTCGACAATATATACGTTATTTAAAATTAGATGTATATAAGAAGTAATATATCCGTATGAAGAAAGAATTCGAA
The DNA here is from genome assembly GCF_905147765.1 of Vanessa atalanta. NCBI lineage: Eukaryota > Metazoa > Arthropoda > Insecta > Lepidoptera > Nymphalidae > Vanessa > Vanessa atalanta. Next base: position 9,038,339 of record NC_061878.1, on the reverse strand, counting down.
ATTTAAAACCTGTATGAGAAAATATTGCAAAGGTCTTTTCGACCCTCGATCGCAACGGACGTATGAAGCCATAAAATTACGTTTTTAAACATCTAACTAGTTACGATTGGTTCCGCACACGGCGTTTGTAGAAGAATCTTTATTAATAAATATTATATCGAAATTAATTTAAAATGACATGGATTCGAATAAAGAACAATGAAACAATTTGTTTCTAGTTACTAGAATAGTTAATTTCTCAAGAATACAGGTTAATCATAGAAATAACTACGTGAATTACAGAGCTGGTAGGTAGTCGTATCTCCTATATATTAATAGGGTAAGCAGATTTTGGTCCCAGTGATTATGGGACGATAGCTACATATAAAAAGTCGGTTATGGTCTCAATTTGATGAGCTCTACCTGTATATATATATAGAGAAAAAAAGGATTCCTGCTTGCAATTTACTAAATTGATACGATTTATCAAAGAAATAATTTTAAAGAACGAAAAAAGTTACTGGCCAGTTACAGAGCTGTACTACGACTGTATAAGAAAAAAACAATAAAAAACATAAACATAATTAAAGTAAATTGCTTTCGACAAACTCCAGTTCTAACTGAACTAATGTATTCAACTAACTAATGTGTAAATAATGTATTATTTCTTTCTTTCTTCTGTACATAGCATTTCAGGCCTTTGTTCACAAATTCTAAAATCAAAATCAGACAAAATCACAAATGTTACTGAGGCGATAGAGACCTGGAAGGTAAAGTGCCCTTATGATGGTATCCCTAAGGAAAATAAAAAACAAAAACTTTCCACGTTACACTACACTGTTTGACACAAAATTTAACAAGTGCCCAAAACTGTGCCAGGCTTCTAGCGTTATCAACTAAAGAGTAAAGTCACTGGTTGAATTCATTACCCTCTAAAAATCTTGGGACACTTTTAGATAATTAATGTTTCCGCATATTAAATGGTCTTCGACTGGGAACACCGCTGTGCTGTGAGCACAGATGCCCGTGTGGAAAGGAGGTGGACTCTTTCGGTTTACATGGTCTCACTTGCTCAAGGAGTTCCATCGCATCCATATAATAATCTCTTGATGGCAGGGATTTGTGCAAGCCCGTCTGGGTAGGTTTAAGTACCACTGATTATTCTACCGCCAAACAGCAATACTTAGTATTGTTGTGTTCCGGTTTGATGGGTGAGTGAGGCACAAGAGACATAAAATCTTAGCCGCCAAGGTTGGTGGGGCATTGGTGTGCTGTAAAGAATGGTAATTATTTCTTTGCGTCAAATTCTATGGGCGGTGGTGATCACTTACCATCAGGTGGCCCATTTGCCCGACCGCCTAACTATTACATAAAAAAAAACCACAACATACGGGAACCGATGGTGGAATACTTTCCAAGCCTTCCTCTTTAAATGCAAGAAGAAGATAAGTTTGTTTTTAATTATTTGTTGATTAAATGAGCGATTCTTATATAATTATGTTCCAAATCGTTCGACCCGATCAAGTTCCTTCGTGGATATATTTTGAACTGCAAAATTTATTTAGTCTTCGTCGTACTTCAACCCTCACAAGTAAATGCTCATTAAAATGTGAGATCTTAGCTTCCTCTAATATTCTTTTCATTGAAATTGATCTAGCATCCTTTCACGCTCTCTGACTGAGCCAGCGCTTTAGAAACGAAAAGCATACGCAAATAATATGAACGTTTTACGATCTTTTCCGCCACAAACTATAATTCATTTTTTTTTGTAAATATATGCTTAAGTATTGCTAAAATAAGTAAATTAATTAAATTTTCGTAAACTCTATTATGTTTTACTTTGAAAATAAATATTTATTAATTAATATATTCAATGTATATTTAGACAATAAAATACATATAGAAGAATTTTAAGGTAATAGAATTTATGTTTTATGATTACATACTTAATAAATAATAGTTATAGGGCCATCATATTTGTATAATATATAAATACCTACATATGTATTTAATAAAATGTATCCACGTCTTCGCCGGGGTTATTGTACCGGATTAATAGTATATTATGAAAATTAATTATTATTATTTTAATATATACTTATGTATTTTTTTTGCAACCCTTTCGCAGCCACCTACCGGGTTCAATATAGGCCGCCTGTGGACCCAATTAAGCATATATTAAAATTAAATTAAAATCGGTCGAATTGTTTTGGAGAGTTTACGTACATACATACAAGAAAGTATACATAAGGAAGTTCAATCATTATGCATAGCCTTAATGCTATTTGTTAATGTACTTAATAACCCTCTTCTATCGCCCAGTACATACGTATTTATTTAAAGATTTGGTAATAGCGAAATTATTTGTCTTCGTCTTCTAAAAACTAAAACGTCTTTTAAAAAAGTTATTTATACAGTAGTATAGTTGTATAGTCTTTCGACTTGTTTCATGAATATCATTTCTCTTAATATTACTGAAATTACATAAAATTACTGTTATAACTCATAAATAAATTGGTTTTGTGGTGATAAAATAATTGTTAACTGAACAAAAAATAATTCCAGTAAGTTTACCGACTTTAACACTTTCTGCTACTTCAGACTTTATCGTTTACAAAAAACAAATCTTTTCTCTTACGTCTATCCCATAGGACTGATACTTTTTTCCGGGATAAAATGTAGCCTATGTCATTCTTTGACCCCTTAACTATCACTATGCACAACCTCACGATCCCTAGCTCTGAAAAACAAAAATAAATCCATCCCGTACCCTTTTCCTCCATGAAAAGTGCAGTGAACCTACGTGCTATTCCAGACTATAAACTGCCTCTGTGCCAAATTTCATCCAGATCCGTTAATCCATACATAAACATTTTTGCATTTATAATATTAGAAATATTCAGGCTCACATGCGATGAGTAGAACTGTCATACAAACTTATTTGTGTTTGTAGTTCATCTCGTGCTCTTTAATGAAAGAAAACATCGTTTGGAGCATCGCATTGGAGCAGCGTAGTGGAATTAAATATACTAACTACCGTACGAAAATATTATTTGAACAAACTTTTTGAATGCACCCGTAAACGTCAAACATGGCCGCCCGTTGAACTGTCATGTCATGTTGAATTTCTTTTTTTTTATGTAATAGGTGGAAAACGGTAGTAAGCTCACCTGATGGAAAATGACTACCACCGTCCATGGACATCTGCAACACCAGGGGGCTTGCAGGTGCGTTGCCGGCCTTTAAGGAAGGAGTACGCTCTTTTCTTGAAGGTTTCCAAGTCGTATCGGTTCGGAAAACCGGTGGAAGCTGATTCCACAGAGCGGTTGTGCGAGGCAGAAAATGTCTTAAAAATCGCGCTGTTGTGAATTTAACATCAAAGTATATCGACTGTACGAATTTTGTGAATATAACATATATTCACAAAAATCGACTCAAAAATCGTTTTTTTTTAACTTTTAATAGAAGACATGTTTTATTAAAATGGCCGTTATATTCCACCTATAAAGGTGGCACTTGGCTTAGCGATATTGCTTTGTTAGACCAATCATTTGGCCTGGCGTATTCATTAATATTGCTAACACGACATCTACGCATGGATACTTCTGTAAATAAATGAAACGTGCCAACATAACACAACACCGTTGCTATTAAGCTGATTCTTGACCCGATGGTGTGATTTTGTGCGTGCGTGTGGACTGTCAATATATATATATGAATATAATACAAAAATATACATATAAATACCGTCTTTTTTGAATTATTTCATATGTAACTCAAAACCGACGACTGGGTGGACACATGCATTTAGTATTGGCCATATTTATGCAAGTTAAACGAACATAACAATTTTACACTCGAATTTTAGAACTTATAATGGACAGAACTTCATGAATTTGGAATGGAAAAAGTTTACAAGTTTCTTTTTTAATTAAAATGTTTGTTAGTTTGTGTAGCGTTTTAAGTTAATGCATATATGAAATGATAATTATTATCCATTTATGATTTTGACGTATGACGTTCTTCCATTCTCGCACCGCGCTTTAAACTTAGCTAAAGTAATGATTATCCTTCTCCTATGGGTTTGAGAACAAGAACCCGATTTTTGGATTTCAAGATAACAACTCCTCTTTTCTTTCCCTCTTAATACAGTCCTCTTAGCATATTTTAACACTTTCTGCCTCATTATATGCTGAATTTGAACCATTCCTTCTTATACTACAGAATTTAAATCGTACATGTTGCTTCAGTTCCGATAACAATGTTAAGCTCCAAAACTCTTCAAAGATCAACATCGCAAACGCGAAATTTTATCTACAAAAGCTTTTATTTATAATATAAATAAATATAATAAATAAAAATAAATATAAATATAAAAAAAAAAGAAAAAAAAAAACAAAATCTTATATCTTAAAATAAATTGATATTAATCAGTACAATTCGTGCTTAAAAATGTTTTATCATAAACAAATTAAAGAAATTTATGTTTAAATTATGAAAGTTAAAAATAAAAATTCTGCGCATATTTTTCTGCAATCGATGTATTTTTTTTTTGTCATTAACGAGACAGGAACGTAATTAGATGAGAATAAACTGCTTGGTAATGGCTGTGTAGCTAAAATGGAGTCCAGTTAATGTTTTCACGACGAAAAAGGCATAAAAATAAAATAAAATATGAACCAGTGGTGAAATAATAGGCCTTTATTACTTTTAATGTGTAATAGACCTCTCTAGAATAAGGTACCTACAAACATTAAGTTTTTTTTTGTAAATAAAGTATGCATTTTATTCACAACAAATGTAATCACATTTTGTCTATAAAATATGTAGTGTGTCTTGTGCAGAGAGTCGCTTATAAACAGGCTTAGGCAAAAACTTAAATCTAATATAATTTCAATCAAACATCTTTCGAGCAATCCGTGGGAATCATTTCATGAGAAGTAACAGGAGTGTAAAAGGAAACGCGCGCTATTTGATTTGACTAATGAGTGCGCGCTACATTTGGCCGTCCGATGATAACAACCGATTGTCCGAAAGGATGAAATGTTATTGTTGCTTATCACCAAGGTGCGATATCAGATGTTGTAGATCATATGCGAATACTGTAAGGATCATTTTTTTAGATATTTCGCAATTGGTCTATAAATTAAATACAAAAAGGTTGGCAATAAGCAAAACTAACATCAAATAGATATAGATCTATATATCTCGATGACATTGTTTTTATTCTATAATAAAAAAATGTCATCGTGATAAAACTAGTGATATCATAAAATATTGTATAATAATGTCCTTCCGTCGGGTATGCCTGTCTGAAAGCAATAAATTCAAAAGAACGAATTTTCACTAATCAACTTAAATTATTGTATTATTTGGTGTATTAATTAATGTATTGTATGAATTGTCGGAAATACGATGATAATTATTGTTGAAGATATAAAATGATACCGACAGAGGAGCTTTGCTAGTGTGCGCGTAAAGCAATAGTGTTATATATATTATCTATCGTATTCGTAAACGTCGAAAGCCGAAGCCGGTCCCGGTAGCTTGTAAGTATTGAAACTAATAACAAAACAGTAAGAGCAATAAGAGCATACTTAGTTGTTCTCTGGAATGAGTGAGAAAATGGAAGAAAACTCAAGTCAAGTATAAAAAGTCCGCTTAAACTGCGAGGAGTTGTTAAGCACACTCCATATGCAACTGCAAACTGAAAATTTTATTTAAACGGCATTTGATTGCGAGTCATTTAAATGTTAAATAATAATTGATCTATTAGAAGCCAAATTGTCAACGCCACCGTATTCACAAATTATAATGATTTCTCGGTCACGAGCGCACAATTGCATCGTTTGATCGGGAGGCAGATGTTTGCTGATCTAATGGCATTTTCAATTTGCATTCAAATTCCTGGACTCGCATTGCTGAACTGCGCGGGACGAACGACTGAATGCCGAATGCCCTAATGCCCGAATGCTCGGATACTCGAATGCTCCAATTCCCGAATCGGATTATCCCTAACGATGCACTATTCAGCAAGACTACAGCATCGGTGTTCATTCTCTCGCAGTCTATGTACAAAAGCTTATAATTTCAATTAATTAATAATCTCTCACCTATCAAATATCCTGCAGTTGTTTATTATAAACCAAAGGTAAGCATCATATACACAGTTCTAAATTTGGAATTGAGTCGAGGCAAAGGTTACAAAAACTATAACATTTAAAAAAATTGGTGAAATCTGAAATAATATTTTCGTTGAGGAAACCACATTGCGTATATATATATATCACTATTAACATAATTTATTTTCAAGCAAGATAGAAACAAAATATTATTTCTGTATTAAATAATAAATGTATGTATATTTATTTAGTGACTCATTGATTTAGTGGCTACAACTTGAAATATCCCGAGATATTTGGTTACTGGATTTTTATGTTAATAACTGTTCTATAGCAAATCAGAGTTATATAGGATATTAATAAAATTACAATTTTATTAATATCCTGGACTGGACTGGACTGGACTATAGTCCTTAGATAGAATATAAAATCGTCGGTTCTGCGTCCAGTTTCTATCCGGTCGTGTCGGCAACTCAAATTATGAGTGAGTTAATAGTGTACACTCGTGTATTCGCACTTGTGCACTTGTGCAGTTCATCTAGCCCTTGATATTAGTACATAATAATTTTTTAGTATTATCAAACTAAATCTAAGAAATTTTTGAAATGTATATTTATATATATATATATATTAGCTGAAACTGTGGCTTTATCCGCGCGAAATTTATAAAAAACAAATTTCCAAGTCCTGTTTTACCCATGTAGGGGTAGTGTTTCGGAAAATCCGTAGCGTTTAGCTAGCTTCTTAACGGATGTCTACATTTTGTAAGGAATCTACCTGCCAAATTTCAAGTTTGTAGGTGTTATATTTTCCGACATTTCGTGATTAATCAGTGATTTCGCTTTTATATATATATATATTAATTACATGTATTTAAAATATTGAAAAAAAGTTATGATTCTTTAATCTATATTTTCTTTTGTTTTTAAATTAAGAAAAGTTCTTGTTTAAACTTATGCTAGTGTGTCTCCCGTGAAACTTCGCGTTTATTCAAAGGATTGAAGATTGAAGAAACCTATGACAGATTTTGTATTGATATTCATTTCATTGTAAACTGCAAGTCACTCAGCTACATTTGGCGCCCAAATTATGAAGAGTATACATTTGTATGAGTTGAATTGCATATGTTTACTGAATTCGTAATAAAATTATATTTATATTATTTTATAAAATATTCGCCTTATTATTTATGAGGCAACAAAGTGCCATAATAAGTAGCTCACAGCCATAGTGTAGACTGCAACAAAAACAATAACTGCAAACTGAATATCTTTCCAATACATTAAAATTTCTCTAAAGAGAGGCAAAGTAATCCTCGTGAACGGATAGCTATGAACAAAAGCTTTTGGACGTGCAAAATTAAAGTGCACCCGAGCCGCAGTATTAATTAGTACTAGGTATGGTTTTTTATCGTCTGGTCGGTGAAGACGAGATTGCAACAGGGACCGGCGACGATTAATAATTACTTAATCTACCCTGCGGCTGCAGGAAAATTGCCTCTTCGATTTAGTGCAGAAAGTCTTAATAACGTTTCCTGTTGAAATGTTGACTGCAACATTTCAAAGTATCTTTAAGTTATTTTTTTAGTTTAAGTCAGTGCTTTTAATTGTACATATATAAGAAAAATGTTTATATAAAATGTACTTCTTAGAATCTTCGTTAGCGCAAGCATCGTTGGTAATTTGTTCGATAGCATTAGAATTTAGATAAACAAAACCGTCCAGATAAACAAAATCGTATAGGAATTAGTAATTAAGTTAAAATTAAGTAATACTGCAGTCATGCATTTATATAAATTTATATTAAACAGTTGAAAAGTGAAATTAAAATATATTTTTTCGGTAGTAACAAATTCATGCAACTAAGAAATAAAAGATAGGAACAATGAAAAAAAATTGCAGGCAAAGAATGCCTAATTTAAGTCCATTGATTTTACCATGAAATTTCTTTCATTTAATAAAGTATATCTACCTAGGTAAATAAAATAACCGAAAAATTAAAAATTAACAACTTTTTTATGTGTGTGAACTGAAACCGTCACATTTATGGGTAACACTGGCAGCCGACGGGCAACTTTGGAGGAATAGCGTGAGCACTAAGATCTTTGCTTCTGAGAAGAAACGGAAAGAAAAGCTCGATGCCAAACGGGACGAGCTCAAGGCCCGACCACCTGTGGCCATACATTATAACGATGTCGGAGGGGTGCTGACCTACAGTGAATGTGGTCGTACTTGCGATGCAAAACTTGGCTATGTCAGTCACTTGAGAACACACCACACAAGTTCTTAATAGTCAGATTCCAGTCACTGTCGAATACGGTCGGGATAGAATATAACTGTATAAAAGTTCTAGTAAAAAAAAAACATTACTTTATACTAAGAAGTACTTCATGCCACAAACAAATCTATAGTTTCTTTTCTTTATTACATTTGTTTTATATTTTATAAGATAATCTATCCATCAGTCTATGTACTCCTTTGTTGCTACACGTAAAGTTCTATTAAGTTTTGCTTCTAAACTATCCACGTGTATAATTACATTGTTCTTCAAAAAACACAATTCCAAGAAAACATTACAATGAAAATACATACCGCTACATAAAAGTAATGAGAATGGAAATGCTTGCGTAAAAATTCAATCATTTCAAAAGCTTTACAAAGATTTCTAACAACGGGGCTTAAATGAAATTACAGCATTGTTTCGTCGCTGTTTTACGGAACGTAAGTATATTTTGATACCTTTTACATTTTACTTCTTATTCATTACTCATACTACACATTTTACTATACGAATGTCTTTTTAATTTTTTATATAAAGTGCCTGAACATAGTTTTATTTACATATATCATAATAAATTTTGTGGTAGTGTGATGTAATTACAGTAAGATCGAATTATTATTATTAATAAACTATTGATCCGAAACGTATTATTTTGTATTCATTTGCTAGTGGTTACATAAATCTGACCATGTGTGGACTGTGAAGTATAAGGCTATAATAACTTTTTTTATGGGTATACCCTTATATACCAGTATAATTATAATTTAATAATAATTACTTCAAATTATAGGTACTATAATTTCAAGTAATGAAATAGAAAAATATTTTAAAAATTAAAATAACAACATACATTTATGTTAGGTAACAGCTGTTTATTAAAAACATTATATTAAAAAGAAAATACTAAAGTTATTAAAATTTAAAACAGACACTTTGCTGTGAATAATTATTTAATTGGTCTACTACTATCAGACGGCGAAAATTACGACTTACGAGTGAGTTATAATTGCCACCCTATAGTTTCACTAAGCTTACTGAGTAACGTGGGACAGACAGTAATATAGTCGAATGAGCGTCGGGAACAGTTCGTCTGAGAGATGGCATGATTTATTTACTACTACTATTATCTACGTTGTACCTTAAAGTTTATTCTGCGTAATAGTCCAGACATTATACATAAAAAACAGGCCGAGAAATGTAAATGAACGGAGAACATATTCAAAAATCAACCTTCTCGGTTCATTTACATTTCCAAATGTATATAATAACTGGACTATAATAATTTAGTATCATCAATTTAATTTCTGAATGGCTTCTATAGAAAAAGCAGATCTGCAAAAAAGCAGTCTAATGATGTTGTAGGCACTTATTTTATGTTTTTAATAACTAATGATACCTATCTCTAAACTTGATAGAGTGTGACAAATACGAAAGAATACGCATTTGCGTATACTTTAACTTTGAATAACCAAAAGGACGTTAATCACGTGAATGCCAAACTACACTAATGTACGTATACTTAAAGGCTGCAGTGCTATGTGGTTTAGTGATTAGTGGTACTATAGATAATTTAGTTTTGGTTAGCTCAAGGTCAAGGTGCGCTAGAATTAAAAACTACAAAAAAAATGTTGCGGTCTAATACATGTCACAATAGAATAGCCCTACAATGAAACCAAGAGTACCTATATGTATTATTTTTATTTCAATAAAAGCTTTGTGTTTTTAGTTTTACCCGGTAAAAATCTATAGGCTATATAGAATAGGCTTGGCTTGGAATACAGTGTAAGCAAAATGTTTGAGAAACATATTTGCCATCCTTGAGGTTTAAGCTAAATATTTCATCAAAATCGGTTCAGTGGTTTAGTTGTGAAAGCGCAACAGACAGACAAAAAGACAAAGTTACTTTTGCATTTATAATTAGTACAGATTTTTTTATCTTATTTTCTCTCGATTGAAAATCAAATTTAAGTTTTCAATAGACATTTTTAGAGATTGTAAAAGTTTTGAGCGGCAAGCGCCATCTAGAAAACATTTGAAAAACGACTAAGAAAGGTTTCTACTTATTTAATAATTTCATTTATTATTAAAATTTAAAAATAATCTTTTAGATTATAAATTATTTGTGAAACATAAGTAACTTTTTTAATAGACTATTACTCATTATGATAAAAGGAGTGGTTGTTGACTTGTTTTTTTAAAGATAAAAGCAGTAGACGTGTTAGTAAATTAATATTTGAATAAAATAAATAATCTGTTAGATATTAAATTAATTAATGTTAGTACTTCATACATTTTTATTCTGTATCTTGTTCTTAAGCCATTTATATAAGGTATAATCTGTTCTAGAAAAAGATTTGTTTATTATTAACTAAACGTCAACATGTTTGTCTATTATCCATCCTGTCAAATTGCCGCAAAGTCGAACTATGATTATTTAAGATTTTACTTGTTTTTAAAAGTGTAATTTAAGATTTTACAATTTGACCATGAATTTGTCAGAGGAAAATAATTTTTCAAATGGCCTTTTATATGTGGGCTTTAATCAGGACCAAGGTAATATCTGATTAAATTGTGAGACGTCGAAAGTAATTGCATACCTACTTTTTATTGTCTGGTGATGATATTCTTTACAGTTATTTCGTAAATTTTTTGTTTCGAAATTGTTACAGGCTGCTTCGCTTGTGGAACGGAAAATGGCTTTAGAGTGTTTAATAGCGATCCACTTAAAGAAAAGGAACGTCAAAATTTCGCAGAAGGAGGACTATCATACGTCGAAATGTTGTTTAGGTGTAATTATATGGCGTTAGTCGGTGGAGGCAAGACTCCCGTGTATCCTCCGAACAGAGTAATCATATGGGACGATTTAAAAAAAGATTCTGCAATATCCTTAGATTTCAATAGCCCTGTTAAAGCTGTGAAATTAAGAAGAGATAGAATCGTCGTTGTTTTGGGTAAATACTGTTTAGTTAAAGGTCTATCTTTCGTAATGACGGACAAAGAATAATTATAATTCATTTATTTTGCAGAAAATTTGATTAAAGTTTATACATTTACTGCACAACCCCAATTACTGCATGTGTTTGAGACATGCCAAAACACTCGAGGGCTTTGTGTTGTATGTCCAAACAGTAACAATGCCCTTGTAGCATATCCTAGTCGTAAAACTGGACATGTTCAGGTAAGAAAACAGTTATTCTAGATTTTTTATTAATACATTTTAATTAACACACTTTAAAACAATAATAATGGCAGACAAGTCTTGTTAGGAGGCCAGGTAACAAAGCAGAGTGAGACTGAGATTTTTAATTCAGTTCTTGTTTGTATATAAAATAGTTTATATTATAAGTATACGTTAAATATAGTATGGATGAGGAAAATAAAATCCGTAATAAGTGTGTACATAAATAAATTCAATACAAAAGTAAAACATAAACTGTATCAAAAATAGAAAGATTACCTGTAGTAATCACTTTTTTTTAAAAAGGTTAATACATGCTTCTTTAATTTTACATTACTGCTTCAACCTGTATATATATATTTGTATTTTATCTGTATGGGACCTTCCAACTCTAAACCATATCTGAGATAGGTAACAAGCACATTTTTAAAAGCCTTGTTTAGGACTCAATCTTGGAAACATAGAAGCATTTAGAGGTCCCCAAAGGCCATAGGCATATGGAGGGCCACTCCTTAGTCTGCTATTGATCAAGAGTTCCAAAATTTTTTAAAATATGTAATTTTTAATAAAACATCAATTAAAAAAAAGAAGAAGCTTGCATTTTTAAGAAATTATCAAATTTAACTTATTTAGTAATATGGTAGACGAAACCAATCAAATGATAAAATAAATAATCATTATCAGATAATTGTTTGTTATTGTGTAATGTTTGGTCAGAGGAAAACAAATACTGATGTGTTTATATAATCAATAAAATAACTTAGTAACAATACACTCTAATTATGTATTAGTAAATAAATAAATATTGAGTTGCCATATTAAAAAAAAAAGATAGTCTTGCTAGCCTGTCCTGATATACTTTGTTGAAAATAACCACTGATATTAACCAGTTTTGTTTATGGATGGTAGATCCATAAACAAAACTGGTAGTTTTTTGAATTTCAGATGTGATGTTTAAAATTAATCTTAACAAATATTTTGAATATTCTTCAGGAAATATGATATTGCCGTCTTTAAATAACAACCACTATAACAATCTCTGTTTCTGTTTATCTTAATGAGCTAATTCTTTGGTAATTTCAATTGCAAGAGACATTTTTATAAAGAAATAAATTTTGTTTCATTTATTAGCCAATTACATGAATGAAGTAACTTATTTAATTTGAGGAGTATTTTCAATTTCTTATTATGGAATGGCTGATATTTTATTTAATTATTTTTTCACTGTAATATTACAGTTGGTGGAATTAAGTAGTCACGCAGGAACCAGTACTGCACCAGAAGGTCATCTTATTGCTGCACACGAAGCTCCCCTCAGTTGCTTAGCCCTTAATGTAGGGGGTACTAGGTTGGCCACAGCATCTACAAAAGGCACACTAATCAGGGTCTTTGATACTAGTACTGGGCAAAAGCTAGCAGAATTAAGAAGAGGAGCGCATCAGGTATAGATAATATAAAAATATGTAATTATACTTATTGCCATATGCAAGCTTATATTGGGAATGAAACAATTTCCCTCATGCTTTTTTTAATAAACATTGCTGTTCTAAACATTCTGCTGAGGTCAATTGCTTTCAAACAGACTAGATTATTATTGACATTTAACTCCTCTAAAAGGAGGGGAATACTCTACCTAACAGGAATTAGGTATTCTATTTATTCTAGATTTTGCCAGCTTTTGCATGATTGATGAAGTTATAAACTTCATCATGCTTCTATGTTCAATAAAAATGTTGGAGTTGTTCAATGAAAAAAAATATCAATAACTTTTTTCCCCAGGCAACAATATATTGTATAAACTTCAACCACACAAGCACTAACCTCTGTGTAACGTCAGACCATGGCACGGTACATATCTTCAGTCTAGAGGATGAAAAATTAAATAAACAATCAAGTTTGGCGACAGTTAATTTCTTACCAAAATATTTTTCAAGTAATTGGAGCTTCTGTAAATTCACCATACCTAATGGTCCACCATGTATTTGTGCATTTGGTGTGGATAAGAGTTCTATTATTGGTAAGTTGTTCTATTTTTACAAAATTTAATTGATTTTGTTTAAAACAATTGCTCAAGGTATTTTGCTTAATAAAACTAATATTTGAGGATTATTACTATATCCTTATAATATCAAAGCAAAGACTTCTTCTTTATGGAAAACAATTTTATGTTAATTGAAAAAAAAGGAAATATACTTGGAGTATAGACAAAACAATTACATATACATAATGAAGTAACAGCTTATAACTTCTCACAATTCTGAGGCAAAAGCCTCCTTTCTTCTTAAAGAGAAGGTTTTAGGCTTATTTCATCATGCTGTTATATGGTTACATTTAAAATTTAACAAAATTATATTTGATTAATCTATGACATAAAGAGTCAGTCTGTCAGTATCAGTCAGAAATTTACATTTCAAACACTTTGTAATTGTTCTGCTGACTATTAATACACAATTTACTTACTTAATTATTTTAAATAGAATCTCAAGAAATGACACTGAACTTTCTTCCCGTTGCAGTGATATGTGCAGATGGTTCATACTACAAATATAAGTTTAATGAGAAAGGTGAATGTACCAGAGATGTATATGCTCAATTCTTGGAGACATCGGAAGACAGATAAATGTGATACGCTACATAATAATTTTGGAATGTGATTAATGAAATTAGCATCAAGTTAGGTTTAACCTAATATCTTTTCAATGCTTATATTGGTACTGTGTTAGATAACTATTTTTTTTTTTTCAATTATCAAATGCGCTTGTCTCTTTAAATGTGATATGCCCTTAAAGATCATCGAACAATTCGGTGATTTTAAGTGATAAGACTAGTGCACTTTTTATTTTTCCATCTGTACTGTAATTAGAACTGCATAATACTTTACATAAAAAAACATGAGTAGCAACATCATTAAATTATTATTAGAAAAATTAAATATATTTAAAAAAAAAAAATACATTAAATTGTGTAGTTCTAATTAAATACATATCTATATTTTTTTTTAACAAACGATAATGTATACATTGTCAAACGTATCATAGCATGCATTAAAAACTTTTGTGATGTAAATTCTAAATTTTAAAATGTGTCCAATAAAAAATTCAAACATTTCTTATATGTAAATATTTCTTAGAGGCTGATAGTTGATATAAATAGTCTTATTGTTTTCTTAACACAGTACCATAGGAATCAAGGATGTGCGTGCAAATAAGTACTGAAGTATGTTTGTTACCGCTAAGAAAAGACAAAATGCTTAACGCCACGCTCATGCTTGATTTTGATACACATTTGTATATTTATAAATTGTTATTAATGTATTTAACTAAGGAAATTTTATAAGAATTAGAAAAAAAAAATATCACTATCAAATATCATTTCGTATCAAATTCCTACCATTTTATATCATTTTTTAAATCTTTAAGGATCTAAAAAATATATTTCGTTAAAATTAAATTGGAAAATTTTAGAGATTTAACTTGTTGTAGATTAGTTAGAGTATTACAAAATTATGTATTATCGGTTATTTGTAAACTAAAAGCTTAATGCTCGAGTTATTATAATTTAGTGCCTTAGATTTGCCTCTGAGGGCTACCGAGACATTGCTTTACGTGCGAATTATTTACATTACTCTAAAGCTAACTGGCTGGATTATTATTATTATTATTTTTATAATTAGGATACACAATTTTGAAACAATTTAGTAATGCGATCACAAAATACATGTTTGTACCAAATTTTCTTTGTCACTTTATATTTAATTGTAGTTTAATTTTAATTATTTAATATATTATTTCATTTTATTTTCAGACAAGCATACAATTAATTGATATTTTACAAATTATTGTTATATTTTTTTCATTATGCAATGACCTTGTTGTAATCGAGAACTTGTAATAAATAGCGGTAAGCATTTTATATTAGACAACTGTGTTTTATTATCTGTGGAACAGATTATTTCGACCATTAAAATACCGTTACGTTCAAATAGGTTTCATTGCCACAATTAACTGTGATAACGAAATACATATTTCGTTATAAATTTGTACTTACTGTATTTAAAATGGGATATTTACCATGTTTTTTATTTTCATCTGTTGAAGCTCGATATTTCGAAATTATCTACGAATGTCTTGTTCACGACAAGACATTTGTAGATTTGTAGACATTTGTTCTCGTGAACAAGACATTGGTATTGGTATTGGTAAATATCCCGTTTTAAATACTGTTAGTAATAAAAATAACCATGTTAATTTAAAATCTTATAAATTTATACTTATTATATTTTAGTTACTGGCTGTATCGTGCTTTCAATTTTTCCTTGCATTCATCAGTCTGGCCAAAATGTGACGTTATAATATAATCTGTCACCTTTAAAAATCCTGAGATTCAAATATACTTTATTTATAATTATGAATGTTAGTCCAAGCTAGACACCCACTTTTGACATATTCGACTTGTTTGACATTTGATTTGATCTCAGTTAATTATGTAATAATTCTGAGTAAGCACGCAGCACCAAAATTCTCAGATCCCAAGGTTGGTGGCGCATTGCTTATGTAAAAGAAAATATTAAAATTCCATTGGTGACCTCTTACCGACACAAAAACGAAACACCTGTGGGGTACATATATATGTAAAGTTTTTTTTTTATTAATATTCATACCGTGGCAATATATCCGCTGACCTAATGAGAAAGTAATTTGGTGATGTATTGTAATGGCAGATGCATTTATCACACGCAGGTAGGAAACACCTAAACTCAATCGAAATAATATACACAAAAGGCTCGGGAAACGCTTCTGTTAAAACTTTTTCTCAATTTTAAATCACTTATTACTTACACAAATAGTCTAGAGCCTGAGAAAGGACATAGGCTACTTTTTATTTGGAAAAAGTGCTGTAATGGGTTGAAAAGGGGGATGAAAGGTTTTAAGTTGTATTATTGTAATTTTTAGGACAAGAAGCATAAAACTTATATTTTAGTCTGTATACTTATAAACTAACATATCATGGCACACGAATTTTGGAAATTCTACCCCTAAAGGGGTTGAATTTTTTAAGTTAGAAACATGAAACTTTATTTTTGGGGTACTGATTAAAAAGGAGTAGATACTTATTTAAGTGTTTCTGCTTTTTCTACCCCGACGGGGGTGAGATAAGGGTAAAAATTTGTATAGTAGTCCGTAATTTTTTAAAATAGAAACATGAAACTTTCTTTTTGGATACTGATTAAAAAGGAGTAGATACTACTTATTTAAATGTTTCTGCATATTTTACCCCTACGGGGGTGAAATAAGGGTTGAACGTTTGTATTGACATCGGTCTTTTTAAGATAGAAACATGAAACTTTATTTTTGGGATACTGATCAAAAATAAGTAAGTAGATTCATATTTAATAGTTTCTAGATAATCTACCACTAAGGGGGTAAAATAAGGGTTGAAAGTTTTTATGGGAGTCAGTCATTTTTTAAGTTAAAAACATGAAACTTTATTTTTAAGATACTGATTAAAAATGATTAAATACGTAATTAAGTGTTTCTAGATATTCTACCTCCAAGGGGTTGACATTTCTTATATAGATTAGTCTCGAAGTCCGTCAATTTTTAAGTTGAAAGTATGAAATTTTATTTTTGTGTTACATATTAAAAATGTATACATACGTATTTAAGCGTTTCTTGATATTCTATCTCTGAGGGGTTGAAATAAGGATTGAAAGTTTTTTATGAGAGTTAATCATTTTTTAAGTTAAAACAATGAAACTTTATTTTTGTGACACTGATTAAAAATGAGTAATTACGTAGTTAAGCGTTTTTCGATATGCTACCTCTAAGAGGGTGAAATAGAGGATGAAAATTTTTAAGTAAGTCCGTCATTTTTTTTAAGTAAAAAATATGAGACTTTATTTTTGAGATACTGATTAAAAATGATTAAATACGTATTTAAGTCTTTCTAGATATTCTCCCTCCAACGGGTTTAATAGGGGTTGACATTTCTTATATAGCTTAGTCTGGAAGTCCGTAATTTTTGAAGTTAGAAGAAGGAATCTTTATTTTTGGGCTACCGATTAAAAATGAGTTGATTCGCATTTAAGCGTTTCTAGATATTCTATATATATATATAAGGGCTGAAATACACACCAATGTGATATACAAAGAGGTTTTAAATTTACGTAATATTTTAAGT
Organism: Vanessa atalanta; assembly: GCF_905147765.1. Classification (NCBI taxonomy): domain Eukaryota; kingdom Metazoa; phylum Arthropoda; class Insecta; order Lepidoptera; family Nymphalidae; genus Vanessa; species Vanessa atalanta. The sequence continues at coordinate 9,020,600 of NC_061878.1, read as the reverse complement.
TAATTTGTAAATATATTCATATTCTACGCGTGCGAAGCCGCGGATAATAGCTAGTACTCTATTAAATTACAAAAATATGTCCCTCTATCAAACGAATGTTAATATGAATACAATAAATGCACCATATTTAAAAATATGAGAATTTATTTTAATATAATTTATAAGTACTTTTACTAAGTATTTATAATCACTCAATAAATATATCTGACTATCAACGCATTGTTCACTGTATGAAAATCATTAATAAATAAAATAATATAAAATTTAGTAAATTTTATTAATCTCTACAAACTATTATCGTTTTAACACATCTATGAAGGTATTTCTTGGTATTTTAATGTTGGCAACACTTCGCATTTTCTTCTTCCCTTCAGATTGCTGTTTCAACAACTTTTTCCTGCGTGTAATATCACCTCCATACTGAAATAGTAAAATTTATTTATTTATATTTTTCAACTTCGAGTGAATTTACTTTTTATATTCTAGTCTCAGACATACGTATCAAATATTGCCAATTATTTGTATATGAAATATTTACTGAACTTATAATCTCTATTGGTTAGCCATAACAGGAAAAAAGTTCAATAAACAATATAGACACGATATCCATTGGTCGAGAGCTTGATTAATCTATGATATTCACTATGGACTTGCGAAAAAATGGCGTTTTGAACGTCGACGAAACTGTTATTGGAATTTTTGAAATAAAACAAAAGTGATGGGAACCGCTGACTAATTCTGAGAGTAAAGAAAACATTTGTAATTCTGTATACCCTTTTGAAAGATAAGTGAGTATAATTACACGTTAACGGTTAAAGGTTAAGATTTTAGACATCAAGACTCATAGAAACGCATTGTATAGTCGGGGTAAGAAAAGGTTCGTCACCTTAAGATCTATTTTCGTGTGCTCGGTATGAGCGATAATCTGCTTTACCGATTGATTGTTACTTTCGCATTTATAACATTAGTAAAGATAACACATAATATAAAATTCAAATTCAAATAAAGAATATTGCTGTAATCAACGAATAGTTAATTTAAGCGTAGATTAATAACACTATAGTGTAAATAATAACGTACCAATTTAGCAGTCACGTCTTTCCTATACGCCTTGATTGTTTCACGAGAGTACACTTTCCCTGATACAACAGCTTGTATCGCGATCTGAATAAAATAAACATTCAAATGTTATTTAATAGATATTATAATCACAGTAAATGGGTTTTAGTAAGATTTCCTTAAACCTGCAAAACTATAAAACTAAATAAACAAACTAAGACATATGTAATTTCAGTAGTTCGGGATGGCAAAATAAAATTATTTTGTACAATGATGTTTCAATCTCTATATTTTTTACATTGCCTCACAAACATCCAATTGTTTTCCCTATGACAGCTCAATCATTTTTAAAATAAGAAATAGTGTTACATGCCAGTATTAAATGTTATTCCATGTAAAATAATATTAACTATAGTTTTATAATATGTAATAATAATAATGTGATATTATTAATGATATAATTAATTATGATATCCTATGGCGTAGCACCGTATTGGAGGCTAGGGCTAGTCTCTAACACATATTTTATATTATGATTATGGATAACCTTTGTCTTCCTCACTGTACTGAGATCGTCATTGTGGCATCGAAGGTAGAAAATTCGTTCCGACAGTACTTTAATGTATCTTAAAACAAAATATCATTATTTACCTGCACCATTTGACGTGGTATCATTTCCTTTAATTTAGCAGTTAACTTTTTGGCAGTATACTCCAAGCGACTTGTGTGCACTATTGTACACAACTCGTCTACTAAAACTCCATTTAGAACAATGTCCATCTGAAAATAAATCATACAATTAATCATAATCAAGAGATATTTTTCGTTTTTGTCTCTTCGATTGCTAATAGTTTTAAAACTCTTATCGAGTTTAAATTTGATGAAATATATCTTTTTACACAAAAAAAGTTATACTTTCGAGATCTTTTTATCTGGACACTGGCAAAAGTTAATAAGATTGAAATAAAACTAGTTTTTAACGGATTTAATCGCGTATATTAATTATTTTAACATCCCGACGTTTCGAGCACTTTGCAGTGTTCGTGGTCACGGCCAGACTTATACTTACTTATACTTACGGGCAGAGTTTTATTTCAATGTGTAATAATCGCGAAAATCTAAGACAACATCAGTTAATAAGATATTTAAAATAAGCCAAGGTGACTGAGTGAACAGATCACATAGATCTTTACCGAAAATAGCTGGTTCAACTGTGATGTGGTTTAATAGTGTTTGTAATTAATCTCATGTCCGATTGAAAACATCAGGCGGATATAGGTATCCCATATATTCAACCTACATATGTCAGGTGAACCAAACCACAGCAGCAAACATATATGAAATAAGTTCCAATTATGTTCGCCCAGTATTTCGGTCATTTACTTTGAACACACGAGACAGATTGTGTAGAGCGTGACAAAACATTACACCATAGGTCATACTAACTCTGACTAATGCACTTGGGTGGAATCCATGATCCTGGTAGTCAAAACTCGCGAACCCAGACGTTAAACTTTTCAAAGTATCATGAAAATCAATGACAACTTCTGATAATGGCAGGATGAATTGCATCATTGTCATTTTGTCATCGACCGCACTGGATGGCAGGGGTGTGCCTCGCCGATCGACACATAGGGTTGTCACTGCTCCAATGTATTCTACCGGTGTTATTATTGTTCCTTAGAATAAAAAACAAGACACTTGAAAATCATATAATATTCAATCAACAATGGGAGGTAAACCGCATTATATTAATATAAACTTTCGCTTTAAAGACCCGTAAGACGCTATGTCCCTGCATTTTAAATATTCATTTGAATTACATGCTTTAAAGGGCCTTATTATTTTTATATTTAATACAAAATGTATTTAAGGTACTTAATTGGATAAGGATTAATTTTGTATTTCTTAAAATCGCTCCGTACATAAGTAATTATTTTATAATATGGATACAAAATTGTTATTGTGTTATCCTTAAGAGATAGGCATATACTATTTAAGGTGTACAATACTTGACACGTTTAAGAACATGATTTTGATCTATCTCGTAGGGTTCAGCCAGCGTTTGCAATGTAAGCGCAAAAAATGAGTTTATTTACGACATCATATTAGAAAACATCTAATACTATCAGTGTTTCTCTACTATATTAAGCATGTATACATAAAACTTCCTATTGAATCACTCTATCTTAAAAAAAAACTGCATCAAAACCCGTTTCGTAGTTTTAAAGATCTAAGCAGAAGACAGTGGGAAGCAACTTTTTTTATACTATATAGTGATGTGCCTTGGGTTAATACATAGATCTTGGCAAAAATCTAAATCAATTTAATTCTTACTAACATACCTATCACTAATGGTTCATAATACTCCAATATATTGCTTGCTTCCGGTAGTTGTAAAGGATTCGTGATCAACACTTCATCTCCCTTGTATTGTTTGATAAGCTTTGAACCTTTAACTCTGGAAGCAAATAAAACTACATCAGTCCATTTCCGTCTTTACCATAGGCCACGGGGCACGTGTCCAGGGCCTCCTTCCTGGAAGGGCCCCGAAGAACCAACAATTTGTTTCACACGTTTATGCTATACATTATATTTTCGAAATTTTCATATTTGTAAGAAATAACTGACATGTTTATCAAAAAGCTAGTGAAGATAGTTGATATTAAAAGTAAAAAGCTATAGACGTGCCCAACATGATAGAAATATGTATACTATAGCCATAAGATTGTACAACCAATTATATTCCTACGAATTTACGAAAATTACCGCACCGTTTAAATTATTTATACACGGTAGTAAATATCTACCAAAAGGGCCCCAAATTAATGGGTGCCCAAGGGCCCCAGCATAGCTTGATACGGCTCTGCATTTGTCTTTAACTTATTGTAATTATTTAACACTATTCTTTCTCAAACTAATGTAGATGAGATTTCACATTTAAGATATTTAAATTGTAATTAAATTTTTACCCTTACGACTATATAGACGAGAAACTCATCCGAAAGTGAACGAGTTCAATAAAACTTCTATTCCTCAAAACATTGAAATAAAAAAATCCGATTGTTAATAAAATGGCATTTGTCGGATTTAATTCTATATTAGTAGTCAACCAGAAGTTAAACAGCTCAGCAAAATAAATTCAAAAGTGGAAGACAGGATATTTCTTTTCATTCAATACAATCTGTGTCTATATTGGTTATGGTTAACATACTTTACTTTTCATTTTACAGTTTACACACACTTACTTGATTTTATACGGTACAGATGGCGCTGTTAATATGGCTTCAGCTTTGTGTTCTTGTAAAAGTCGTTGTGTAAAAACATCCAAATGTAAAAGACCCAAAAAGCCTATTCTCCATCCTTGACCTAAAGCCGGACTGAAATTGAACACAAATATTATTTTATTTAGTTTTTATTTACATGACTTGCTACCCTTTTAAATCGCATAAAGAAAGAGACAACAATTACAAAATATTAAATGTAAACTCTATTCCAATCAGAACAGGAAAAGAACCAAATAAAAAACATTTGACAGCAAATTGACGCGATATCATTGGTCGAGAGCTTGATTAGTCATGATATTCACTATGAATTTTCGAAAAAATGGCGGTTTGAACGTCGACGAAACTGTTATCGGAATTTAGGAAGTTAAATTAAAGTGAAAATAAGTGGTCAAGTGCAATAGTGTTGTATTATAAATTAAGATATATATATATATATAAGGAATAAATATATAAGGAAAAATATTTTACTTTTCTGCATGCTTTCCTTCTAATTCAATACATTTTGAGAAAGTCGTATCTAACTTTCTATGCCTATCGCCGAAAAATCTTATGAATCTCAATTACTCATGTACAATAATCGAGATATCATTGTGAAATTTATTTCCAAAAATATGCTTCTTAAATTTTAATACTTGAATATCTTATTAAAATTTAACATGATATACTAACTTCCGATTGATGAACATTCATCGTAACGAAATAAGATGTCCAATGACAGTTTTCCGAGACGTAAAAAATAATAATCGATTTACGCTCTTTTGCAATAAGATTTGCATAATAGAAGCCATTAATTAATGGTCTATTGATTTTTCAAGCAGGGCCACAAAAGTGGAAGACCCTGATTATTATTTTTAAAAACAATTTGAACAATTTCATTTCTGTCAGTCAGATTGAATATCTTTTCACATGACGTGACCTTTTATCTTTATGAATCAGTAACTTTTAAAACAGAAATTAATAAATGTCAAAATAATCTGTGGCCTGTTAGAGCAACTAAACGGTTTTAATCAGAATACATTTTAGTTCAAATGTCTTGCCATTATAATGTATTCATTGTATACAACAAAATCAGTACCAATAAAGATTTAAAATTACTTTATTTAAATCACTAAAATCAAAATTTTAAAAAAGTATTCTAGAAACCTTACAATATTTTGAAAAACTTACCTAGAATCTATATTCACACTAACAGCTGAATCATTTAAAGCAAGTTTTTTTATAGCATCACTAAGCTGTGTATGTTGAGACTGATCTGCAGGATATATCCCAGCATAAACCATATGTTTTACAGTTGGTGCTGTTGCTACTTTTATATTTTCTGCTGATTCTAATGACAGCAGCTGGTCTCCCACACATCCGCCCCCTTTCGGACCACAGCCTAAAATAAGGAAATTTTTGACGTATTTAAATATGCCATAATTATAAAATTTGCAATATCTTACAGAACTTGAGTTTCTTTTAACTTTACTTTACTTACCCACCATTACTACTTGTCCTGCAACTGCCTTATCAATAGGTTCTTCGCCTGGTCGTAAAAGTGCCAAATATTTAAGTGTGTGTTGCTTCAAATCAGATCTCCACTTTACTGTTTGACCAACTTGTATGGTCCCCGATTCAATATATGCTAAGCACATTATACCTCTATATTTGTCATGCCATGTGTCAATAATATTGGCTTTGAAGTGCTTTTTAAAATCTGCAGGGGGTGGAGGTATTTTGGTTATAACAGCTTGTAATAATTCTTGGACTCCCCAACCTTTTTTTGCAGATATACTCATAACATCATCAGGATTTATATTAAAGAGGGATTTTAGCTGAGCTTTAACATTTTCTGGGTCTGCACGGGGCAAATCAACTTTATTGAGAGTAGGTATAATGATTAAGTTGTTTCTTTTGGCTAGTGAGTGGACTGCAACTGTTTGAGCTTGTACTCCTTCATTAGCATCAACTAATAGTATAACTCCTTGACAAGCTTTGACACTGCGGACTACCTAAGTAAACATATAGAAATTAACATTAATTGGTTCATAGACACAAATGCCACTGCACCAAAAAAAGCTCCAATTTTAGTTAGGTTAGGTTTTCTTTTTTATATACAGTGCAAACTCTATATAACGACACTCAAGGGACTGCATGTGTTTGGACGTTATAGAGTTGTCGTTAAATGGAGAGTAGAAAAATCTGTATTAGAAAAAGAAAAAGTTTATTTCAGACTAGTGTTAGTAATGAAATAAAACAATTATTCTTATTTGAACACTATTGCGTATAGTACGTTATTTTTGTCTAACGCCTTTTGCTGCACCAGTAATTTTGTTGTAATTTTATACTTATACATTTCGGTGCAATATTGAGCCATATTGGTGATTTAAAAGTAATTTTGTAATATTTTTTTGGATTATTGTAGTACAAATGCATTTCTATATAATAGGCCAAAATAGATACCTCATTGGAAAAGTCAACATGACCTGGAGTATCTATAAGATTTAATAGATATTGTTCATTATTAAATGTGTAATTTAGTGATGCCGTTACAGCTTTAACTGTAATGCCTCTTTCTCTCTCCACCTAAAATTATAAAACGAAATATTAAATTAATTTTTACGATATACTATGTATATGCAGGTCCCGACTTTGATTTGTAAGTTTAAAATTATTTTACTCTAAAATATATACTTAAATAGTGATATAAAAATTTAATACAATCTGTATAAAGGATCTAGCAATGTTAATGTATCTTTCCATATACCTAACATCTTTTGTATAAACATTTATACAAATATCGCATAATTTCTAGGCCAAATTGTCCTAATTGAAAAGATAAATTTGCAGACATTATTTAAAGCAATTGATTTAGATTATTCTGTGAGAATAATGATTTGAATTAAAGTTGTTGACTAGTATATAAGAGAAATGTTATGTTAAATACAAATCTTTCATACAAAGTGTGCATTACATACATACTTTGTATATATGTTATAGTATTAGTAGTGTTTGCTTGGAATACCGAAACCTGTTTACATAATCATATAAATATTTTTTTTATTTATTTATGTAATAATCTTTTATAATAATTTATATAATTATATAATAATAAGCTATATCTCAAAATCATCTTACCCCACCCTGAAACTAAAAATACAGCCAGATGTGATCAAAGACAGGAGAAAGAGGTGGTGTGCACTTACCATCAAGTAGCCCATTTAAAATATAAAATATCTCCCATGATTTGGTGTTTACACCTTATTTGTTTTGCATTGCAGTAGTAATAAAAACTTACTTGTAATTGATCCAACACTTGCCTATTTTCTTGTCCCGGCTTAATAACACCAGTTATTTCAAGTAAACGATCAGCTAAAGTACTTTTGCCATGATCAACATGTGCTACAATACTGAAATTTCTAATCTTAGCGACATCAATCGTTTTAGAATCAGCCTCTGAACTATACAACCTTTTAATGAAACTGAAATATCAAAAAGTTAAAACATACTGATCTTTTAAAAACAAGCTCTTATTTGTTTACCTCAGATAACCTAATAACTCAAAATACCTTTCATAAACTCTAATTCTTGATGCAAATGAATTTAAAGCACCTACTTTATTTATAATTCTAACCATTATTATTATATTTATCTATTCTTTCTATTCACAATCCGTAATCATATTCAAATAAATAAACTCAAAGATCCATTCTTTTAATTAAATTCGTAAGAATTAGTCTGTCGGACTGACCTATCAAAATCAGCTGAGAATATATGTTACAAAAAATTAAGCTCAATGTTGTATTTCGGTACAACTATCCGAGTAACAATTTTATTTTATAGCTGTAAACACTTCATACTTTGTCAGTTAGCCACGTCATTTTTGCACGAATGAGAAGATTGTTGAGTTAGTTTACGCGGCGTCTAATTTAGGCTTCATTGTAAAATAATAAATCATGAATATATTTCGCTTACTCGCGGACTTGTCCCATCTCCTAGCTATAATAATATTATTACTAAAAATTTGGAAAACTAGATCATGTGCAGGTAATTATAATGACCGGCATGCTGCGTTTATTTTCTAGTACTGAAAGAGTGTAAATGTTTTAACGTTTTGCTTATCTTTCCAGGAATATCGGGAAAATCGCAAATACTATTTTCAATAGTATACACAACGCGGTATTTGGACTTAATTACAACATTCGTGTCGCCATATAACACTATAATGAAAATAGTGTTCATCGCAGCATCCTATGCTACGGTTTATTTGATGTATGTCAAATTTAAAGCCACCTACGACCACAACCACGACACGTTTAGGATTGAATTCCTAGTTATTCCCTCTCTTATTCTTGCACTGCTCATTAATCGTGAATTCACTTTAATGGAGGTTAGTAACATTCAATGCTCCAGATTATATTTGATACGTAAAATTTATCTATAAGCATGAGATAGTTTTTATTTAGAAGTTTTTTTTTCTTCTATTTTTTTTTTAATTACGAACAAATTTATAATGTACGTAAACTAATAGTTCTGTTACATGAATGTTTACTAAAAATTTCAGGTATTATGGACATTTTCAATTTACTTGGAGTCTGTTGCAATCCTGCCACAACTATTTTTGGTATCTAAGACTGGAGAGGCGGAGAGCATTACATCCCATTACTTGTTTGCGTTGGGATCATACAGAGGATTATATCTCTTGAACTGGGTGAGTTGAATTAGAAAAAAAAGCAGATATAAATCAACAATACCATTAATTACTTTAACTTGTTTTGTATTGTATTTAATCTATATGTAAATTGATAAAGTGATATCTTGATTATTATTACAGATATACCGCTACTTTGTTGAAGACCATTATGAACTCATAGCAATTGTTGCCGGTGTAGTTCAGACTGTACTGTATTGTGATTTCTTCTATCTCTACATTACTAAAGGTAAAAAAGTCAATAATTTATACTTAGCGCTTAAAAGTGGTGCGTAAATTTTACTTCATTTCATAAACTTATTTACCCATAAATTACTCTACTGCAATAGTGGATATATTTGATATTGTTATGTTCGGAATTTGAAGAGTATTCAAACCATTGTAGTATATTTAAAAGATACTAACATTGACATTTTAGACTCATTGTTTTACAAAACATCTGAACTGAGCTTACTACTTAGTAATAGGCAGACAAAAAAATTATCTAAAATATTAGGAACAAATTATTTATCAATTATTTATATTAAAAAAACTAATTTAATCTTTAATATACTAAGTAATATGATGAGTTTGGTATAAAAGTCTTTAAAGTCAAATCCACCTCAAGACAAATATTTTGATAACAAAAGGTTTTAATAAAATTTATATTATAATTCCCATAGTTTCATAGACTATCTACTAAATAATACTTTTTTTCAGTTCTTAAGGGAAAGAAACTGCAGCTGCCAGCTTAAATGCCACAATATGTTTGGGTGCAATATGAAGTGACACAAAAGTTTGTCAAGTTATTTTATATAAGTCAATAATATTACCTAAGATCTAGTTTAACAAGTGACGTTTTACAGCTGTGAAAACATTTTTTATTTAGGACATGTATACACTCCAATGTTAAATTAACTGACATATATATTTTTTAATTATACGATCTGTTTATTGGCATTTCATTATATTAAAATTGATCAGATAAAATTATGAAAATCATAATTTAGTAAACATTTATCCTAAAATCAAAAGTGCTGCTATTATTTTCATTATGACTTAGTTCATACAGTGCATGTTTTATTAAAATTTGTACTATAACCAAGTTAGTATTACGTAATGATGTTTATATTTGGCATGGCCACGAAACTTTGTGGACGTGCCATTTTAACTTGCAGGCATTGTTGTGCGTTAATAGTGTGACGGTTTAATAAGTTAGAGTATATATTAATATATTACCTTACACTAAAACAAAATTTGATATATTTATGACAATATTACTGTACACTAAGAGGCAAATGTTGCACAACTTTTATAAAAGATAATTTAAACATTAATAACAGTTGCTATTATTGTGGTTTATTAGATATAATGAAGGCAGTGTTCAACATATTGAAATTCAACTATGAGAATAATATTATGAGTCACTATTCTGTTTAATAAATAAACTAGTATCCAAGTAAAATTAATTATTACACATTAAACCTTCATGAAAATAAGTGTATTCAGTGATTGGTAAAAATCTTACAGAGGATGAATATATGTGTAATTTTATCTTAATTGGTATGCTTAAAAATAAATTGATAAAAATTAAAAGCAGATTGCTTTAAATAAATACATAATAATCATGAATTAATCAATTTAAATCATATAAAAAAAATTAGTGGATCTTTTTGTGTCGTCAGTATTTCTTTTCCACCAGTTTAATATGTTGGTAGCTCAAATATATAACTATCTGATAAATCTGAAAAATTTAATTCAACTCAAATATTAAATAAAAACTAGAATTGGTAAGTGAAGTTCAGAAAATTGTTAAATAAATCTCTTAGTGAATAAAAGACCATAATATAACTAGCATAATTTATTACAAACTGGTTAAACCATTAATATAAATATGTGTAGATTTTTCATATGAATTATGAGGTTTTTTTTTTATTCTACATTTGGTTTAATTGATTACGCAATATTGTAATGTAGATCAAACATTTAATTTCCTTTAAATATAGCCTATAAGATTCTAATGTAATTTCTTGCAATAAGAATTAAAATTTTAAAGTGAACTAATTGGTTGTTTTCATCTTGACTGTCAAATGTTTAATTATATAAAAATGGACATTTACTTAATACAAATTATATGAAAATTGATATTTTATTTTTTACATAGTAATGCTGCATAACTATCGAAATCAGCCACATGTACTTGTTCCTGAAACAAAGAAATAATGTGAATTTTTACTAAAACTATAAATGCGAAAGTAACTCTGTCAGTTACTCTTTCACGGCTGAACCACTGAACCTAATTTGATGAATTTGAGTATGAAGCAAGCTTAAACTTTAATAGTTTTTATGTTTAACACCTGACGACGAGCCCTAAAATACGACAGAAACAACGGGCGACAACTGGTATACATATAATTGATTCCAATTAAATTAGATAATTAGCCGTTTAAATTTTCGAGATCTTGGTTTATATTTTTTATATGTTTATATAATATTTATTTCGAATAATATCCAACAACAACTGCTTTGTAATAGATATAGTGAACAGATATGTATCTAATCAAACAAATACACAAACACAATCGCTATTGGGAAGATAATCCGACATACCGGAAAGAGGACGGGAGGGCGTTAGGTATGTATATTGTTATACCCAGCTTTCCAAAACATTCATTACTAGACAAAAAAACGGCAGATTATCTATGGTTTTTTATGTATAATTTATTAAACCGTTTCGCGATAAGTTCTAACGCTTGATAATCGAATAAAGAATGTCGCTCGTTGGATGCCAATATCTAAAACCGGAGCTGACCTATTTAGCTAGTCTCTAGGGATCGTTAAATTATCGATAAAAATAATTTATTTTAACCTGTCGAACCGTTCAATATATTTTTTATTACATGTAGATTGTACATGCAATAATTTAGTACCATAACATATATCTGTTGTCTGACGACGAACTGTGAAATAAGCAGTGGACTCATCATGGCTACGAGTAAAATACATCACAACCTCCGCCCCTATCCAGAGTTTCAGCTCATTTGGTATATTTTGACAATTAAAAAACAAATATGTATGTACAAACTTTAATTAATTGTCATCGAATAATTTTAGTAAATTTTTTGATCAAATAAAATTTTACAATCAATTAAAATAATGCATAAATTTGCAAATAGGTAAAATATTAAAATTAAATCGTTATTAAAAATACCGTAATTTTCTTTAATAGTAAATGAAACGATATGAATGACATTTATAACCTTCACTAATTAAATTTTAACGCTTTAATTATAATTAAACGAGAGGTTTTGAAAACCAACAAACGTCTTACAACGTTCACAAACAGTCATTAAACAAGACAAACCGCTATTCCCCTGCGTTTTAAATCTGTAATATCTTCGAAAATATATTACATGCTGTGAAGGGCCTTTTTGATCTATATTAATTTTACAATGTATTAAAGGTACTTCATTGTATAAGGATTAATGCTGCATTGCTTAAAATCGCTTCGATAATAAGCGATTATTTCTCGTAAAAAGTAAAGGATAAAAAATGGTTATTGTGGGATATCCCTCAGAGATAGACATATACCATCGCAAACTTTTTTGAAGACCTTTTTAAGGTATTCAATATTGTAGAACATTATTTTGATCTATCTCGTAAGGTTCAGCCAGTGTTTGCAATGTAAGCGCAAAAAATATGTTTATTTACGGTATCACATTCTAAATCTCTAAAACTACCAGTGTTTATTTACTTTAATGCATGTATTGTACTTATAAACTTTCTTCCTGAATCACTCTATCTTTAAAAAAAAAACTGCATCAAAACCCATTTTGTAGTTTTAAAGATTAAGCATACAGACATACAGTGGTAAGAGACTTTGTTTTATACTATGTAATAACTTAGTATGCATCACTATAATATACCAAATAACTTACTTTTAGCATAGTACTGCTATTTAATAAGTGAAAGATTCCATTTGATAGCGTATTCTCATTCAAAATTGCTGTATATGTTACGCCCAAATGTAGATTTTCTTTTACCTGTAAATAATTTGGATTTATTAATTGTGCAATTTTATTGATCCTTAAAAACCAGCACAAAATATTTTGGGCTGACCTTACTATTATATATACAATAATAGGGTAGGTTTGGATATATATATATACATACCCACTGAAAATAACAACAAGCCTAAAATAATGAATGAAGTGAATAGGGCCCTGGTAATGAGGCAAACCTGGAAACCCATACAACAACTGGCTATAACCAGGAAGACCTCTCTCTCACTCACTATGAAATGTTTTTTTTTTATCCAATCAGTAGCTAGTTTAATTTGCGAATTTAAATCAATTTATTTACCTGTGCTTGTATTGGCAGTGTAAAACTAGGCAGCCAAGCTGATAATTCCTTTGATTTTAGTTTATGGAAGAGGAGTTGAGCCAACTCTTTAAGTGTATTTAACACTTTAGGTTCTGAAATAGAAAAAAAAATCAGAAGCTACTTTTATGACATATAGCTTCAGAATATACATATGTTTCAATACCTTTATGCATACCTTGGCTATCTAATGCAAATGATATTTTATAAGGCGCCATTTTGTTGTGAAGTCTAAGATATTCTTCCTTGGTAGCGTTTGAAAGTCCATCCAAGAGGATAGTTACAAATGCTGTTTCTAATCCCATCGTACAAGTGAGACAGGAAGTATTTTTAACCATCTAAAAACACAAATGACAACCAATTACTAAAGTCATGTAAGTATGACTAAAAGGTTAAAAGAATTTTCGTCATCTATACTAATATTATAAATGCAAAAAAACTCTGTCTGTTGATGAGATTTTAATAACTACTCATTTTGGTAAATCAAGTCTTTTTAACATACAGGGATATTTCAGTGAAATGAAATTGGAAAACATACACTTTCTGGTGATACATCTGATCCATTAGAATTTACACTAATAGATTCTACAACCTGTTGACCCCATTTAAAGTTAGCTATTATATTGACTACCGATCTTCCTACACCATGCTTCATGTCATTTATGGAAAACAGGCTGGGAGTGGTAGTCACCTGGAAAAAATTGCTGTTTAAAGTTTTAACTAAAAGTCAAGTGAATTTCTAGACTAGACTAGCTGGAATTTAGCATATGTCAGCAAATTATTCATGGGGATAATTTTGTATAGCTACTCTTCTATTAAATAGAGTGAATTTAGCAGTGCTAAAGTAGTTTTTCCTGCTCTATGGCGATGATTTTGTTAAGCTTAAAGTATATTTAGAAATCTACATCTGTTGATACACATTAGACAATAAAACATTACAATATTAACATCTATATTGTTCTTTATTATTTAAGTTACAGGAAATATCTCTATTTGATATCTTTTCTATTGTTTACAACAATGGCATCCATTGCACATACTTTTAAAAGTAATATATAGCAGATTACATGTGTTCTACATGCCTTCACCAGTATGTGCAACAACTTAAAAGGCATGACAATAAACAGTTATGATAATTTAAAAGTTTATAAATATATAAATGTCAAAATCATGACATCCAAACTAAAAGGCATTACATGACAGTGTGCTCATTTGCAGAAGTATCTTTCAAAAAATAAAATACAAAATCGAGTATAGCATGAAATCTTGCAATATTAGTCAGATTTAAGCCATCTGATACTTACAGAACTCCACCAATATTTTCTATATCTTTGCCACTGTATGAAATATTGCATAACATCAGATTGAGGGATCATGAGGTCAAATTTAAGTTGAACTTTATTGAGTACGTCATATTCATTCTCTTTTTCTTCATAAACTATTTGGTTTACATCACATGAGTGTTGATTAATAATACCATAGTAAGTTTTAGTATATTTGTCAGCAATAGTCTTATCTAAATATACAGGAAAATGATGGGTTGTCTTCCCATTAATTGATCTCAGCCAACTATGGTGAATATTTTGGACTAGTATTTTACTCGGTTTTTCTAGATCTACTATTATTCTATTTCTACAAGTTTGTACATTTTTAAAGAACTTCTGTAACGTTAGAAGTTTCTGAATTTCAGTTTTCATTCTTAATTTGTGTGTTTGATTCTATTTGTAATTCATGTAATGGTATGTTGCCTGGTGGTGCAACAAAATATTCTTCTTCTTTTAATACCGCATTTTTTAATATATCTGCTTGACAGTTGCCCTGCGTTATTTTATCCTCCCGTAAATGTAAGTTTCTGAAATATTTTATACGGCAATTAAGGCTAATTAGTTTCATTACAGTTCATATCTTAAGTTTACATTTACATCCAATCACAGACACAATTAGGAAACTTAACTTTTGATAATTATAATTCATATTATGGACTTAATAACTGAGTTGTATGTTTTGTAACAATCCAATATTTATGATAGTTTTATTTTATTTATGACTTTTAAATATGAGTTATCAACTTACTGGTTTTCTAAGACAGTGTATAGAGGTTCAATGTTATCAGTATTTATATGTAGGATTTTATCAGCAAATGCAATAGAATCTTCTAGAACTTTTACACCTTCATCTGTATCACATTTTACCAAAGAAAGTCGTTCTATTAAAGATATTGTGGTCGCATCCACTTTAGTAATTTCTGTTTTATTATTTACTAATGTTTTTACAGGAATCGAAGGCACTTTGGATGAAAATTGATTGAACTGAAAAATGTGTTTTGTTTTATAAAAAAATGAAACAAAATTCTTCTGCATATTTTTAAAAATCAGATATTAAATATTTTGTGAGCAGATAGAAGTTATTAGCATAACCTCAAAAATTATAGACAAAAACAAAAAATATTATAAATTAGTGTTGGACTGACATATCGAATTAGGAAATGGGATTTTTAGTCATCGACTACTTATCGATATTTAAGATAGAATATTTTTTATATAGATTATCGATAAATCTATAAACCGGTTTTATGTATTATGTATACTTAATCTTGATTATTACATATAATAAACATTTAATTTAGAGCTAACCGGTGAATCGCATTTATCGATACTAAGTTACTTAATGATTATTCTATACATACTTTTTCTGTTATTTCCTAGTGATTTTAGTAATTTAAAAAATCATACGGTTAACAAGTAAATTATACAAGTTAATTTAAAGAATTAGAAATTAATGT
Source organism: Vanessa atalanta (assembly GCF_905147765.1). Classification (NCBI taxonomy): domain Eukaryota; kingdom Metazoa; phylum Arthropoda; class Insecta; order Lepidoptera; family Nymphalidae; genus Vanessa; species Vanessa atalanta. The sequence continues at coordinate 9,004,423 of NC_061878.1, read as the reverse complement.
AAATATTATTTTTGTACTAATTTTATTTGTGCAATTACTAATAGGTCGTATATAATATTATAAGATATTTATAAGATAAGATATTTATAACAGGTAAATATACTGATGTATGGTCAGTAGTGATAGTTTTCTATGTTGCCTTGGGTCTGGGTGTTTGTGGTACCGTCGTTACTTCTGATTTCCATAACACAAGTGCTTTAGCTACTTACATTGGGATCAGAGTAATGTATGTGATGTTGTCCAATATTTATTATTATTATTTATTATTTATTATGGTTTTTTAGTTTTGACAATGGTTGTCATTGTATTGTCCCAACTATCAATTTCAATTGACATTTATCTGTTAAAAATTTAGGTTATATTTATTTCCAAAAATCTAGTACAATAATCAGGTAATATCAAAATGTTATTTAAGTTTGTTATGTTATTTGAGTGATTGAATGTTTGTCTTAGTAGCTTTTATTACACTTTTCTTTTTTTCAGAAAATATGAAAAAATATGCACGTAGTGTTTTATACGACAAATTGCACCGAGGAGCTGTGCTGTGTTGCGTGGGTTTAACTTTATATGGATCTTTAATCCTTGGAGATCATGTATACAAGTATTTCAAATACGTTCGACCCCAAATACAAGCAGCGAAGGCATCTGCAGAACAAGAACTTTTAGCAGAAGGTTCATCAGATAAAATGGTTTAAAACTACATAATCTCCAGTAAATAACTATGTTAAGTAATGTTTTGTTTAGTTTAATTTATTGTACATAATAAAGTCAATATTTAATAGTTCTTATTTGTTTAATTGCTATATGGGTAGATATAAAATATATATATAAAAGGTATAGATATAAAATTTTAGTTTAATCATATCGATATATTACGATTATTCATTAATTCTCTACAATCAAAAACAATAATATAACTAACTTTTCTAATCTTTGCAAATTAGTACATTGCTTATAATTGATTTGTGTATAATTTATTGCAATTTTTTTAAGATAGTAGTTCAAAAAATAAAACATTTAAAATATTCTGAACTGAAATGAACTATTGTATATCAATTTATTCTCATTATTTAATTATTGTTATTAAAGAATAGTACAATAATCATGAATACTCAAATTTGAGCTACTACATTATTAAAATAACAATTTTTCAATTATTTGTTTATAATGTTTATAATTTAAAGGTAAGACCTAGTGAAGTATGCAATGCTATTAATGTTAGCTACAGCCGATTTGACTGCCGAAGCACACAAATAGTTAAAAGGTTGAATAATATTATTGATATTACACAATAATTACCTTCCGACAGAACTCTTAACCCCTTTTTATTTATTATCAAAAGTCATTATAGGTTATAAGAAAATCGTTGTATTTGAATGTCATTCTATTTTCGTCTTAGATATATAGAATATATATTTATATTATAAAAAATCTATGAGTCCATACTTAAAAACTTAGTTTCTTGAGTAGTTTTCTTATTTTGATTGGCCAGTAATAATTACATACTTCTGAGTTTTCGAGTGGAAATTTAATATTGTAACTTACACCATGTTCGGCCTGCATATGTCTGATACAATTTAGCCATATTTGTACCTTGATGATACCAGACATCGCTCGACAATTGATGCGGCAATAGCATTTCACAAACAAATTTACAATGCATGGGGAAAAATCAAAGAAGCTCCTGTGATTTGTCTGAAGCATTTGATTATGTAGAATACGAAACACTTCTATAAAAAGCTCAAATGTCCTAACTACGGTATTAAAAGCAAAGCTATAATTACTTCAAAGTCAAATCAAAGAGTCTAACAAGTTTGCATTAATGGAATAAAGTTTTCTGGATCTGTAACTAAAAATGGGTGTTCCACAAGGATCAATTTTGTTTTTTTTTTCTATTTATAGTATATATAAATGACCTTCCTTTCTATGTTAAATGTATTTGTCATATAGTATTGTTTGCTGACGATACAGAAACAAAACTGACTATGATTATTTCAACATTGCGTAATCATTGATACACGATTAGTTCATAATAGATATATAATTTTGAATGCTCAAAAATAAAAACGGAGTTTTTAAGCTACTAAATTTTAGAAAGCAAGTCTTTATATTGCCGATCCTAGGGTGGTTTTGGATACTATTGGATTCTAAGCTTCAGTAGAGTTCTCATTTATGATGTGCAACAGGAAGACTCAGCTCCGCAGCGTAAGCGGTTAGAAAAGTTAGACAACTAACAGATATTGATACAGCACGTCTCGTATATTTTCGTTATTTTCATAGTAAGTATTATGAAATATGGCACATTACGTTAGGGTACCGCTAGATATATTGAATCTGTTTTTATTTTACATAAGAGAGCAGTCCGGTCTATTTATAATCTTGGAGCTAGAGACTCCCTTCGGAATGTTTTTAACAAGGTAGGAACACCTACATTTGCGTCACAATATATATTTTACGACAATATTATGTAGGTACATTCACAGTAACATTGACTACTTTGATAGAATCAGTGATAATCATTGTATGTACACAAGACGTAAGGATAAGCTTGTAACACCAAGTTTTCGACTCCTCAAAGTCAATAAATCCTTCTTTGGGCAAGGTATCCGCAGATAATATATATATATTTTTTTAAGTTTGCCGATTCATTCATTCAGTGTATTTATAAAATACACATTAATAAAAAAGTATAATTATAATTCATCACAAGATTATATAGAAGGTAAAAAAATGTGGAGCTAAAATCTGTTGACTTCCAGACAGGATATATTATATTATACAAATGTATTTAAGTCACATAACTTTTTATTTTAAATGTTGCAAAAGAGTAAACCTACTTGAATAAGGTACATTTTAAAACATCGAAGACTTCTCAATTAAATCTCGTAGTAGAAACGTAGAAAACCATCAAAGAGTCCAAAATCTTTTCCTGACAAGCAAGTGATTCTTTCGTAGGTATCTTTTCCTGATACCTACGAAAAATCCCTAATTACTTTTTTTTACAAATTCCTTTCTGTACAATTATAGAATAGTAGGTACAATTATAGGGTAAACTTTAAGATTTGGTAATAAGTAGAATTTTTCATAGGACTTATTATTTTAATTTTTTTTTAATTGATATGTTTAAATGTTTCAATTACCTAATAAAGTTAATTTTATATATCTGTACATATTACGGTTGCGATTAAATTTGCTCAGTGTTTTTAATTTAAAAATTATTATTTATTTTCAGTAATAAAGATTAGGTAAAGAAAAATAGACATTAATTATTCGATCGAAACAGGGTACTTGTATATTATATCAAAAGTAGCTATTTTATGTAACAATTTATGTGCACACAGAATTTATTTTATTTGTCTATAAGAAGGAAATAAGCCGTTTCCAATGACGCCTAATGGAAAAGTAATCTATTCGAATGTTGACTATACGGATTCATGGAAAGCCATGGATATTCAGAACGGTTTAACTAAGAATATTGGACTTAGTAACTTTAACTCAATTCAGATTGAACGCGTTTTAAAAGTTGCAAGTATGAAACCTGTAACTCATCAAATATTAAACATATTGTTTTTTGTCTTAGTTAGGCAGAGACAGCTTCAAAGGCAGCTTGTAGACATTGGAATAGTTATTTACAGAGAAACTTTTTTGGTATCATTGTAAAATATGACGAATGACCTTTTAAAAGTGCTTGTTTAAGATCCAAATAATGCCAATAATACTTTAATTTTGAACTTCATAATTCTAGGTCAATGTGCAGTACTCTAAAGGTTTTGATTCCCATATGTGGCACAAATAGGACACAAACGGCCGTATCTTTTTATTGCATGGACTTGCATTTGTTTTTTCACTGTCTAGGGGTTGCCAACATTAGTATTTGATATTAGTTGCAACTTGATACTTTCACGCTGGGTTTTGACAGACGGATAGACGGACACCAAAGTGATCTTATAAGATTCCTTTTTTACTTTAGGGGTACGGAACCCTAATATAATATGTATATTTTTATATATAACTTAGTTTTATTTACCTAATTAATAAATCATATGGCGTGTATGTATATAGGTAATCAATATAATATTGCGTATTTCTCAATAATATTTAGCATATTATTAACTATTTTGCGGTTTCACAGGTGTGTACTCAAATAAAAAAGAAAATGACAAATTCATTTTTAAGTAATAGGTAATATATATTTATATTAAGTAGGTACACGGGAAGAAGTATGCAGCCAATTGTCTTGGCTTAGCAATTGCCTTAGCTTATTAAAATTAATATTAAAATAAAAATAATAATAATACTTATAAATTTATTTCATACCCAAAGTTTAATTAAGTGAAAGTCATTCTTATGAGCATGAAATGCCTGTGCTAGAAGACTCCGCTCCTCTAAGCTAATATTTAATTAACTTAGCTTAATAACATGAAATTAAGAAAAATATATAAGATTACATAAGTAAGACTAATTCTATAAACAAATATAAAATAAATAGAAAAACGAACCGAGGTCATACGAATTTTTAAATTTTGGTGTGTGATACTTTGTATGCGTGTTTGATAGTTAATGAAATCATGATTTTTCTTTTTTTTTATTCTGGCATGCAATCGTGATAAGAGCGAAATGTGGACAAATTAATGTCATGAAATGCACAGCTTAAATGTGTAGGATTTCAAATTATCTGTGAAGGATCTTGCAATCATTAGCAGCCTTGACTGTAACAGGCGTTTCACAGCTCAAGCTGAGTGAGTAATTTATGCAGATAACAGGTCTGTCGTCTACTTGATTGACGAGCGTTGATATCTGATTTGAAGATGCCATGATTAATATTAAGATTTGGTCAAAATTAATCATTATTTATCAATAAAGATAAAAAGGAAAGCAGCGTTGTATTTTCATGTGCTTGATCTGTAAAAAAGTCTTGAATGTATCGGATGAAAATCTGCCAAATGTATACCCACCAATCGACGGCACCTTACTGGAATAAGTCCCAAAATCTTTTCTTCAAACGGAGTAGAGCCTAGCAATGAGGCAATTAGAGGATGTTACTATAAATCACCATTAGTGATTAGTCTCAAAAACTACGAAACTATGCAGAAAGTAATCTTGTGCACAAGTTTGTGCACGAGCATAAGAGATTAGGCCCCAGAAACAACGTCTTTACGTAAATCTTACAACAGAAAACACAATTAATTACTTTTATTTTTCTGAACCAGTATTCTATAAGGGTCTGGCCCTTAAGATACGTGTCTGGTATAGAATATTGGTTCAATGACATCAATATTCCTTATCGTAATCATGTAAAAGACCTTGGTCTTCACATTGATTCCACATTCAGTTGGTCTGTGCATATCTCTGAGATTAATCGCTCAGTTACAGCCATGTTAAGGTGTCTGAATCGACTTCGAAATTTCCTTCCCATCAAGACTAAGATTATACTTGTGCACGCTTTGGTCTTTCCCATAATTGATTATGCAGACGTATGTTATTACGATCTCAACGAAAATCAACTGGATAAACTTGATTGTCTCTTAAATAACTCTTTGCGTTTCATTTTCTGTCTTCGTAAGTTCGACCATATCTCTCAGTATCGTGATAAACTAAAATGGTTTACAATTCGACAACGTAGAGACTTCCGATTACTTTCATCTCTTTTCTCTATTATCTTTGATCTTCTCTCTCCCGATTATTTGAAAGGCAAATTCAAATTTCTTTGTGATAACCACAATCGTCAACTACGGTCTAAGGATTCTTACCTTCTTTCTGTCCCTAGCCACACTTCCGGTTTCGTCTCTAATTCCTACTCCGTTTAAGTTGTCCGATTATGTGAACAAAGTACCCGAACATTTTAGGAAAGCTACCTCAAAATTTACTTTTAAAACTAGTCTACGTGAGCACATATTGTCAGAAAGCCCCTAGTTCTTATGATTTCTGCTATGCACTATTATTATTAAATTAACTATTGTTATATTATATATATGCTTTTACGATAGACAGTATATATAAATATTTATTTTGTAGACACTATATGGATATGTATGTATATGTTTTTTTTATATAGTTTTATATAAGTATGTGCATATATTGTTATATATTGTTAATTAATTTTTAATTACCGCCTTCATGGTTTTTCTGTTTCACCTAAAGGTTGACCGGCAGACAATGCCTTCAGGCTTTAAGTCCGCCTTTTGTCCCATTAACTTTATGTTGGTCAATAAAGCATTTAAATAAATAAATAAGTGTATATTTTACTTACCTGCCTTATTACATTGACGTCTGTTTACAATTTACTTTTATCACGAAATAACAATATACATATGTGCTATAGTGCCCTTTTTGATAAAAAAACCTTTATTCGTGATAAAGTACTGTAGCTCGCTATATAAGACACAACGTCAACGTCAATAGCGTAGGTGAAACAAGTAATATCCGGCCAAACGTTTTCCACGCGTGCTGTTTCAGTTCGCTGACTGTTTGATCTCGGGAAATCAAAGCTCGAATTCTTCGGAGAAACCCAAAATGTAACATTCTAAAGGAATAAACGTTCCGACATAAACTTAAGATTCACTTTGATTCCTGCGAGATGATATTTGTAAAAAGGATCTATTAAAAGTATATAAACATTTAGTAATGAAAGTGATTAAATGTGTTTTGAAGTGGAATTTCTGTGAGATGAGTGTATTCCAAGAATTAATTTCAGTATAATAATTTTATTTGTATCTTTTCAAATTAAAGCGTTCGCGACGTAACGGTTTATTTTTGTTTAAATGAACTTGCTAAAACATTAGAAATAAACATTTTCTAAGAAAATTCTTATCACTTAAACCTCGTTAGTTGTAAAAAATATGTCCATTGAAATATTGCTCTTGATAGACCGATTTTAGAAGATACTTTAAAATTAACTAGGAGAGCAGAATCCGTGGCGGAAAATGCTCAAGCGAGCATGCGGAGCAAATTCGTTTATTATTTCAAATTAAATATTTATGCCATTTATTTATACCTAGTGAAAAGGGAAAAAGTTTTCTTTTCTATCTTATCGATTCGACCGGTGACAAGAGAGCTGATTCGTTTTTTCTCAACAATAATAAACCGAATTGCGAAAAAAAGGTTGCCAGCTAAACTGGTTTGTACAGTAACCTAATTATTACATATGTTATAAGTAATTTATAATATATATTTTTATAGTGTAATTTGATATGGATAAAAGTCTCTAAAAATACTCGATATAAGTAAAAAAAATATTTTTTTCATAACTTTTACGATACTTTGCTTGTATGGGTATGAGTATGATTATTTTCGGTTGGAGGTTAATGACGGTGGATAATATATAAAAAGCGGGATATTCACGTTACCGTGGACTTTAATTATCCGTATTTCGCGAAGATCAAATTAAGCGTCATATTAAACCGTAAAACCAGATCAAACACATTTCCTTTTCCATTTAACTATCTTAGAGAATTACCTTAGCCAAAATTAAAATTAATGGTGATATTCAATACATGGTGACATCAGATGCTGAAGTTTTATCGTTTAAAACAATGTCAGCGCTTGAATTTCCAATAAAGTTTTAAAATACAATTAATTTATAAGCGACCGCCAATCGGATTAAAATATATATCACGGAAAGCAATTTACGCAGTCAGTCACAATCCGTGAGAAAAGACTTGGATGTGTGACGAGTGAATCTATTCTGTTATTATCGTTATTTTGATGAAAATTGCGTTCGTCGAGTTGGTGATATGAAAGGGGTATTATAGGTGGATTCCCAATGACAGAAGTTGATGAACTGAAGCACTATAAAGCGACGAGTTATCCACAAAGTGGATACTATAAGAACGATCTTCATGAATAAACATATATAGGTATATGCCAACATTCATGGTGATCGGTCAAACGGTGTGAAGTCTATTAATCTCAAACTAATACATACATATATGTCATGTATAGATCATCGAGGTAGATCTTTATAAAGTACAGCTAGGTAGGTAGCCGTTAGAGATCATTGTCAGTAAAAAACAAATAAATTGTGTTTCTCGTTCTCGAAACTCATATCAAAGAGAACGTCGCAGGTTCGATCTTGCTTTATGGTCTATTGAAGTCATATATTGAAGCTTGCGTTACTAGAGACGTTATAAATGATTAAGATGCTGATCTTTCAAGAACATTGTAATACCGCTTCTAAATTCTGTAGTAGGGGCGGCTACTGAGAATTTCTTGATCAATTAATATGAAATTTTAACAAAAAAAAAAACCATCTGCAAACAATACTACAAGAAAATAAATAATATAATTTGAGTATATAAAAGAAATAATCCCTTTTTCCCGCCTTAAACGTGATATATTTTCTTTAAATTTATATGGGATCAATTCTACATCGGTTGATAAACGTCGGACTTCCATGGTGAAACACTTGAAAAAATAATATAGTCGAATGAAAGAGGTTCTTAATCTCCTTTGTTTTTTAAAGTCGAATAAAACCCCGATCACATTGTACTGGCGCCAACCAGATTTTTATATTACAATTTTACAAAGGAATCCTTTATCCAGGTCCCTGGGTTCAGAATCAGGTTATATGTTTAGCCGTTAGAAATTCAATTAAATCAAAATACGTCATTATTATCTAAAGTATGACAATGAGACAAACGATTGATATAACATGGAAAAAAATAAGTATGAAAAAGTAAACGTAAATATTAAATACTTACATTTGAAGCGAGCGGATTACATTATATATGCAATTAAAGACTACAAATAAATTACCAGAAAACAAATGCAGTCCACGAGGAACTCAAACATAAATATTACCTCCTCTCGTTATTAAAGTTGCTAACTCCTTATGATTCTCAAGCAATGTGAAAGCGGTCATACTTGCAGCTTACTATTTCTGTGACTGTTTGTTAAAGGAGAACTGGTTTGTGCGTGTCTAATGGCCGTTTTCAATAACTTATCTATCCCTAATTTCAGTAACTAAAGTAGTTAAATATGTTCTTTTGCCCATACTTTCTTTTCAATATCGACGGTTAGCATTTGCTATCGAAACTAGCCATCTGTCATCGGGAGGACGGATAGCTTACTAGAGATAGGAACGCTTATACATGTCATGCTTACAAGCATTTCCAAAACAGGTTCAAGTTACTCTCGGATAGACGAAGCTATCTCTGGTAACGTCATTCGCTTACGGTCGTGATACTTTGGATACGTTAGCCTAATATTTACAAAAAAATAAACTCCGGAAAAGTAAGTTAATTAAATTAATTAAAAAGCATTGTAAATCAAACGAAACAAACCTATTTATGTATTGAAACTTTATATAAATTTAAAATAATTTATTACTGTATTTGATATAATAAGAAAATTAAAAATAAATAAAAGTAAATTAAATTTTGAGCATAAAATTGTGTTGTTGTTAAAGTAAAACAAAACGTTCGAAGAAGCTTAGATAAGTGAGAGGAAAAAATAATTTTTCATTTGTTAAAGATAGATAACACTTATCTTTGATTGTGAAAGGCAAATTAAAGATAGATAAGTTCTTACTGATAATCGGAGATAACGATCTATCCGTAATCTTAGAAGGGTTATTGAAAATGGCCGTAAGACTAGGGCTCTCAATTACTTTACCAGCAACATAACACTTTAATAAAGATTTGAAATAAGTAATAAATACCCTTTAGTATTGCCAGTAACGACATTTCTGCTTTTATGTTATATGTATAGTGAGACGCTAAATTCGTTCACACGTTAGCCCCATTGCTGATCAGGGAAACAATGTTAAAAGCTAAAGTAGCCATAGAATATACGGTTCAAAAGGTAACCGAGCCAGTGTAACTATAGGCACAACATCTTAATTCTTAAGGTTAATGGCGCATCGGTGTTGTAAGTGATGGTCCATATTTATAAGGTTGGTGGTGATTTATCATCAGGTGGACCGTTTGCTCACCAGCCTACATCTTTCACAATTAAAAAAAACGTAAAACTGTTAACAAGAAATTTTACTGGTTTCAGCAAATGGTTTCTTTGTTCTCAATTTCATGTAGAACAGTACACATTATTACAATACAACCAAGAATCCACAAACTTTTGATAACTTAATGGTAAACGTATTTATATCTCACTAAGACCTGGAACAGTTATACATATGTGTACGCTTAAAGGTCACAAATACAATTAGAGCTAAAACATTAACATTTACTGTTTTATACATATTCTTACGTTACAGAACGAACGAATTAAGGTCGATTCATATCTATGAGCTTGAGGCGTAGCCTAGGCGGCAGACACACTAGTATTTATATCTACCGCTAGACGTCTGACTGACACTCACATGTGCCGTATCTACGATTGCATCTAAGATCACCTATAACCGTATAGATCGTCAGTTACTATGGACTAGTACTGACCAACAGCGGTTCAGACAAAACATCTTCGCCGAGAATGTCTGGCGGTACCAAATGTGATTGAGCGGATATTTCACACTATTGTTCACTATTTAAAATCGTTAATAGATAATAAACTATGCAATGATGTTTTTATTTTGTGCTATGTACTCGTAAGATAGTACAGAGATATCACCAGCAGAGTAAAACAGATTACAGTTATGACAAAAAATGTGTGATAAGGTGGTGTATGACTAAGAACGATATCTCTTTTGGACAAACGTTGGATAAAAGTCATGAGTTTGTGTAGATGTGAATCGAGCTTTTTATTTTATTCGTTAACTACAAGCTTGGCAGATGTAGTGGGTTGACCTTGACCTAGCATGTGCTCAAAAACATGAGTTGGTAGTGATATGAGGCGTCAACATTGCAAACTCACGTCCAATTAAAATATAACTAGTTTTATTCTTTTAATATTATATATTGTTTTTAAATAAGGCTTTCGTGTTGTTAACTCGAATATTTCGTGTTGTTATAGAAACTCGCATAGTTGCTCTTTTCAAATAAACAGATTTACAACGCTGTTTTTAAAATTTTATACTGCTTATTGTCAATTTATTTAATAAATTCATGACACTCGGTTTAAAGATCGAAATTTTCGAATTTGGAATGATTTACATATGAATACCAGCCTTTTACCGGTGGTTTTACCGAGCCGATACGATTTGGGAACGTTCAAGAATAGAGCCTATTCATTCTTTAAAGACTGCCAAAGCTGACGCTAGTTCCTCGGTGTTGCAGATGTCCATGAGGAGTGGTAGTCATATAAAATGTAAGTAATGAGATAGTAATATAAAAAAGAGTAGGTATATAATATATATTTTAATATTGGGCGACTAACGAATCATAAATTAAAAAATCGATAGATCCAGTGGTTTAACGTGATTTTTTTGACACTGCTGTTGAGGATATGCTATGACAAAATGAGCCCCCCACCCCCACTGTTGTATAAAACGATTAGACCATTGAATAAAATAGGACTATTTACCAATGTTTATATGTACATACGGTATTTGTGCTGCAGAAAAAGAGCTATTCACGTTATCTATAATGTGTAATGTTATGTATGTTAGAAAAATAGTCACAACTATGAGTAAATCCACTCATGCAGAACTCACTCATAAAGACAATCGCAAACGATACAGGTACTCGACTGTATAGAGTCAGTAATTATTCTGTGGAGCAATGTACATTATTAAATGGTTTAACAAGAGGAACCTAGAAAACATAGTAATTGCTACTGCTGTTGTTGATAAGTAAAAACAAAAGTAAAATTGTATATAAATGGTTACGAAGGATCATTTCACAGCTATTTTGATGAAAAATTTCACTAATAAAACGATGTATAATTTATTTTGTGAAAAATAGATTTCTTGCCGTTTCTTTATAGAATCTAGAATTCCAACCGGTAGATATAAATAATAATATATATATTAATAATATAATAAGTAATATTCACACTAGTAAAATTTATTCTTGGATAAAATATGCATAAAACAATAAAAGCGAAACCCTTTAACTAAACTAAGCCCTTTCCGGCATTTATACCTATTATAATATGTAATTTTCACTTCACTATATTGTATATAATATAATTATTAAGGTACTATGTTAAATATTTAATTTTGAAATTATGCGGTGTCCAAACTACATTCATTAATTTAGTTTTTTAGGCATTCTTCATCTCTTCCGCATTGAAGAAGCTTGGTGGAAGTTTCAAATGGTCTATCCGAAATGCGAAGAGACTGTGCCCATTTGTGGGAAACTAACAGGCTATAGTTTTTTTTTTAAAGTGTTGCCTTGTAAGATTTGTTTGTCATTTATGTATTTATAAACCTTTCATTCTAGTTTCGTTTTGTAAAATCTGTAACATATATAAACAGCACAGTATGTCTGTTAGTGTAATATTTATGGTTTGGTTTGATTTATATTATAGTGACATTACTTAAAGCAGAATTTTCGATGCTATAATTGCTTAAAATTTTCCATTTTCCTTGAAATCTTGTAATAGTAGCCAGACTTCTAGAAAAAATCTGATTATGGCGAGACTGACGAGCTAATCCCCTCCGACCTCGAAGTACCCACATTTTATAGCCGATCGCAGGGTGGCTGATAATTATGTATAGAGACTTAAAATATAATATAAAAAATAGTCAATCAGCAATATTCACTTATTTAATGAAGAATGCGTGCATCTTAACCAAGGATTCATGTGCTTAATTTGCGTCTAATTTTAATGAAATTCTGCCACATGTGTTCACCAACTTCCCTTCAAAATGGAAAAAACATATATATATATGTTACTTCAATATTATATGTTTGAATGGTACGTATATACAATACGTAATTAATGAAATAGTAGTTAGGAGAATTAAACAATATTTACGTATATTAATTAGTGGTATATTAATTTAGTTATGTTGTCGTGCATGTTCTTTTTTTTAGGGAGGTAAAAAGTACCCTTTATTAATATATAATAATGGTTATCCAAAATAATAATTAATCAATCCACACGGAAGCGTAGTGGAATAAGTTCCAAAAGTTTTGCCAGAAGGAACGGAGGCCTTAAGACTGCGTGCGTGCAACTGTGTGACCAATTAAATAATGTAGTTTTCTAAATATTATATATATCAACATAAATATACATAAATAAACGAGTTGTTTTGTTAATTAATGATATTCATATAAAATGTAAGTAAATGATTTATCGTAGTGTTTACTAAGCGTCTAAACATTCATGTATGTATTTGTACAAAGCCCTGTGGCTGGAGAGCACTGCAAAGTAAGGCACGATGCCAACGCTTTAGCGGATTTATAGAACGTGGATTTTATGTAAGTGAAGAAAGTTAATTCTATAGACATGTTTATTAATGTACACTAATAATTATATAAATACGGTCTATTTAATGAACTTTGTCATTATGTATCTCTGTGTATTATAAAGAGGTAATTTATTTTTAATTCTATCTTCTAAATCGTCTAGGAGGTAATATTATCATCCGATTTCTAAAATTTTTTCAGTAATATTTATAATGAGGTTTTATGTAGGAGATAAGTTATTTATTGATGATGATTATGTCGTCCTGACCGATGATGCTGTGGGGAATACAAACCTGCAGCCTTGTACTTACTGAACTCGATCAAATATTAGAATGATACATTAAAGTTTCGTAAATTATTAGAGCGTGTGTGAATACAACATAATATATTAAAAAAAAAAAACTATAATTTTTTTTTTGCGGTATTACATCTTGTTATGTACAATGTTATGATTAAAAATGTAGGGTACTTTTTTACTTTGTTAAATAATAAAGTAACATAAGTGGGTGTGTAAAAAATAGTGTGTGACAAAATGAAGCTATAGACGGAATTACATGGTTAATGACAAACTCCTGTGTTTTCTTCGTTCATACGAACATAATAGTGGCGACGTATGGTAAAAGTGATCAAAATGGATAAAAAAGCAATAAGTTTTGACGAGTTTAATCCGGACACGGCTAATTGGGACAATTATATCGAAAGGTTAAAATTCTGTTTCGAAGCAAACGGAATCATCGTGGACAACGTGAAACGTGCTAACTTTTTTACAGTATGTGGTTCACGCGTATACGAAACTTTACTTGCGTTAATTACGCCCAGGAAGGCGATCGATGTGACGTTTACGGAGATAGAAACTATATTGGGCAAACATTATAGTCCGAAACCAAATGAAATATCAATGTCTTTCAAGTTTTACAAACGCGACCAAAAGCGCGGGGAATCAGCATCGTCATACATAGCTGAACTGAGAAAACTAAGCTCCGGGTGTAACTTCAGTGACTTAGAAAGAATGCTACGGGATAGACTGGTGTGTGGAATGTGTGACAGTAGGTTGCAATACGAACTATTAAAACGAGAAAATTTACAATATCAACATGTGGTAGATGCGATGTTGTCATCTGAAAGTGCGGGACGTGACGTTCGAATAATCCAAAGAGCAGCGTCTGCCAGTGTTATTTCAGACCTGCCGACACACGCCACGACACCCGAAGGTGACGCCCCGGAACCGATGGAAGTTAATGCAGTGCAAATGACACCTAATTTAAGAATGTGTTTTCGTTGTGGTAATCGGCACCCGGGAGAGTGTCGTTTTATTAATGCTGTGTGTAGGTATTGCAAAAAGAGAGGACACATCGAAAAAATTTGCATTAAAAAGAAGAAGTCTACTAACAGAAATGTTCATTACACAGAAGAGTGTGACGACTATTTAAATGGCATTTATAATGTTAAGAGCTCAAGCCGCATCCCACCATTTGAAGTAGAAGTATTTTTATTCGACATGCCTGTTCGCATGCAAGTGGACACAGGAGCTAGCTTCACCTTAATTAATGAATACACCTGGAATATGCTTTGTAAACATCTGCCGTGTAATACGCTGCAACAAGTTCAGTTATGTCTACGAACATGGAATGAAACTCCAGTACACATACTCGGACGGGTTACAGTACCAGTACAGTATAAGGACATAGAGCAAAGCTTAGATGTTATTGTTGCTAAGGGTAGCGGACCAAGTCTTCTTGGGCGTGATTGGTTGGCTCCACTTAATATAAAAATAAATATCAACTTTATTTCCAACGAAGATTTTTTACAAATGGACAGATTAATTACAAAATATGAAGAAGTATTTAAGGACGGACTAGGCAGCTACCGTGGTCAGCCAGTCACTATACATACTAAACCAGGGACAAACCCAAAATTTCTTAAAGCTCGCCCTGTACCATACGCAATCAAAGCGCGAGTGGAAAAAGAAATAGACAGGTTGGACCGAGAAGGAGTTTTGAAGCCTATATCTTTTTCAGAGTGGGCTACACCGGTAGTACCTATTTTGAAAAAATCTGGTGAAGTTAGACTGTGCGGAGATTATCGTAGTACGGTCAATGAAGCGACAGAATCTGACACTTATCCAATGCCGACGGCTAGTGAAGTTTTTGCGATAATAGCTGGTGGTAAATTTTTTACCACTTTGGATTTAGACCGAGCCTACACGCAGGTATTGGTGGATGATGATACAGCGAAATTGCTTACATTAAACACTTCTAAAGGCCTTTATACGGTACATCGATTAGCCTTTGGGGTTAAAGCCTGCCCCGGAATCTTTCAAAGGTTAATGACTTCGCTACTAGCAGGAATACAAGGAGTAGCAGTGCTGATTGACGATATTATAGTTTGTGGTCGTACAATGTTGGAAATGCAAGAAAGGCTTGACATGGTGCTAAATAGAATCGAAAAAGCTGGACTTAGATTAAATAAAAATAAATGCAAATTTGCAAAAGAAAGAGTAGAATTTTTAGGTTTTGTTATCGAC
This sequence comes from Vanessa atalanta, assembly GCF_905147765.1. NCBI lineage: Eukaryota > Metazoa > Arthropoda > Insecta > Lepidoptera > Nymphalidae > Vanessa > Vanessa atalanta. Next base: position 8,988,652 of record NC_061878.1, on the reverse strand, counting down.
TCTGAGGGAATTCATCCAGCACCGAGTAAAGTTGAGTCAATATTAAACACTCCGGAACCGAAAAATAAAAAAGAGCTACAAGCATTTCTTGGGCTTTACAATTTCTATGAACGGTTTATCCCACATAAAGCTACAATACTAGAGCCTTTACATAGGTTATTAGATTCATCACGGTCTTGGAAATGGTCGGATTTAGAGCAGAAATCATTCATAACAGCAAAACATTTACTTACTTTTGATTTGACTCTTGTACATTATGATGAAAATAAGCCTTTGATACTCACTTGTGACAGTTCGGAATATGGGGTAGGAGCGGTCCTATCCCATGAAATGGAAGACGGTCAAGAACGACCTATAGCCATGGCATCTCGGACACTGCATTCATATGAACGGCGATATTCACAGCTTGATAAAGAAGCCACCTCTATTATGTTTGGTATCACAAAATTTCACAATTATCTTATGGCTAGGCGTTTCCGCATAGTTACCGACCACAAACCGTTACTTGGTATTTTTGACCCGAAGAAACCAATGCCGAATATGCTTTCACCTCGTTTAACTAGAATTGCCATCGCTTTAACTTCTCATAATTATGAAATCGTATATAAACCGGGATCACAAATCGGTAGTGCGGACAGTTTAAGTAGATGGCCACAACCGGTTCCAGAGCAACCTGAACAGCAATTAAGCGACATTCTTTTAATGGCTGAAGCACCTGAAGATTTTCCCTACGACGTCCAACGTATTGCTTCTGAGACAAAACGAGACAAGACATTATCCCGGGTTATGAACTATATTCAGCGCGGGTGGCCTGATAAACTTAATGATACAGATTTGCGTCCGTTTTGGTTACACCGCACAGAACTTTCATTACAAGACGATTGTATACTACTGGGTTGTCGTGTGGTAGTACCAGAGTTACTTCGACAGGCGGTGTTAAAAATGTTACATAAAGCACATACTGGAATAGTGCAAACCAAAGCGATAGCTAGGAGCTATGTGTGGTGGCCTTCTCTCAGTGAAGACATCGAAACGTTAATTGGCAGTTGTTCCAAATGTTTAGAAAATCGACACATGCCGTCAAAGAGTAGTCATGAATGGATAACACCTTCAAGACCATGGTCGCGAATACACATGGATTTTGCTGGGCCATTTCATAATAAATATTTTCTTATAATTGTCGATTCGTATTCGAGATGGCCTGAATTGTTTATGGTTAATAACACTACGTCGGCTACAGTAATTCGGCTTTTGAGATCATCATTTTCTACACACGGATTATGCGAAACAATAGTATCGGATAATGGCACATCATTTGTTTCAAATGAAATGAAAAAATTCCTACTTGCTAACAATATTCGACATGTGACCACAGCACCATATCACCCAGCTACTAATGGATTGGCAGAGCGTATGGTGCAAACAATAAAAGATAAACTCAGAAAAATGGATGATTTGGAATGGGAGATAAGAATTCCCAATTTACTATTAACACTTAGAAGTACTCCTTGTACCACAACAAACAAAAGTCCGGCCGAATTGTTAATGAAAAGACGTTTGCGCACATTATTAGATACTTTGCATCCAGACAATATACAACGTAAGAAGACTGAAGAACAAATTACTAAAAATAATGAAAAGAAAAACAGGGAGACTAATGTGGAAGAACAAGTAATGTTTAGAAACTACAACCCCAGTGGCCCAAGATGGCTACCAGGAAAAATTATTGACAAAAGAGGCCCATCAACTTACAGGGTACAGACAAATGATGGTGGAGTAATTACAAGGCATATAGATCAACTAATCAAAAAAAGATCTATTACTACACATCCGGAGAAAGAGGGAGATGTAGTTAAGAGTACACAAAACACGGATAACACAGTACATGAAGAAAATAAGGAAGGAGTAAGAAATAGTCAAGAATTTGATAGAATAATTGAGATACCAGATGCTAGCGAATGGGAAGAGATGTTGGGGATTCCATCTACTTTTTCTGATAGTATAGGAAAAACAAGAAATAAATTAAACTAGCATTCTAAGTTACCATATCAAAGACCCTGAATTAATTAAATCCTATTTATCTAAATTTAATTGAAAAACTTGTTCTTTATGTTTATATATATAACATTGTGTACCAAATTGTGTTGATTCATAACAGTACTTTTTGTAAATTAAATGTTAATCTTAGGGGGGAGGTATGTTATGTACAATGTTATGATTAAAAATGTAGGGTACTTTTTTACTTTGTTAAATAATAAAGTAACATAAGTGGGTGTGTAAAAAATAGTGTGTGACAAAATGAAGCTATAGACGGAATTACATGGTTAATGACAAACTCCTGTGTTTTCTTCGTTCATACGAACATAATACATCTAAAATGTAACTATGTGTAATTGTTATTAACAATTGTAACAATATATTCATATTAATATAATTTCTAATTTTTTCGCCGAATTTCAGAATGGTATGTACATACAATTTTGATAGATGTAAAATGATTAATAATACGGTTTATTTGTTATTAGATTCCAAACTGTATTGCAGTATTAAATAATACTGCAATACAGTTTGGAATCCTCAGTATGATAATAATAATATATTCAGCGAATTAAATTTCAGTAAATAAAATACAACAGAGACTGGTGTGACATTACGCATATAGCAGCAATATAACTAAAACATCCCTTATGTTGATAGTTAATACTGTTTTAAAATCAATTTCCTGAAATTTATTTGATCAAATGTTACTTAAAAGTTTTAAATTTGACTTCAGATCGTTTGCAATTAAAAATAATTAAGTAATTAGTAATTATGAATTGTAAAAAAGTTAAATTTATCTGTGACATTAAAAATTAATTGCATCAGTTTTATGTATAGATTAGTTTTGTTAGACTTTTTTATTGTTACTATATTACTAAGTAGAGTAATTACGCTCCTCTATATTACTCATATACTAATGTAAGTAAATGATGGTACAATTTTTTTGGAATTAGTTTATGACATAAAATATATTTAGGTTTTACTCTTTTTTATATGACAAGTTATTTTATCTTTAAAAACATATGCAGTTTATTTTTAAAGGTCATTATCCTCCTGCTCTTATCGCAATTTATTAGGGGTCAGCTTCTCCGACATCTAACATTCTTTCTAGCCATATCGTCTTTCACAGAATCCATCCATCGTTTCTTTGGTCGTCTCCTCTATATCCATCCACATCTATGCTCAAGACCTTCCTCTCAACATGGTCCTCATTCCTCTCACCTCATTCTGCTATAAAGTAATATAAGCCATTTCTCGCTCGGACATAAAGGTCTCCGTGTACACGTGGACCAGCTGAATATTCCAAAAAGTAACATTTTTCTCATTTTTCATTTTAAGTGGAATTCTTTTATCGGAAGTTCGTTCCCATATTTATTTAAAAAGTATGAAATCGATGTATATTTAATTTTTATTCGATTACGTGATTTTTAGTTGAGACGATTTGATTTGTATGAGAATATATGTAATTTCTTTGTGAACTATTAATCCATCCCATATACGTACATAGAGTAAGTTGATTATTTGTATTCGACTGATTTTTGAACTATATAATGCCGTCCCATCCAATTATCTATAAGTTCAAGGTGATAGACAATACATCCGTATTTAAATACGATCTTGTGGACTCTAACATCTCCTGAGTTGAAGTCCACTTGTGATTGGACGCTTTGGAAAAAAATCTATACAAAAGTAATGATATCAACCGTTAGTACAATTTAAAGTTAACTAAATAACCCAATCACACAGAATCAACAAGCCGAGTAATTGATAAACAAACAAATAACCAATTGTTAACCCATACACACTATTTTACTTGGTTAAATATTATCAAATGTTAGAACATTTCAATTCAAATTACATGCCAATTAGTTAAAGTTAGTCAAATCAATCCAGAATTGATTAACGCCGACGATGTATCGCAGTCACTGAATTTATAATTTTGTGATATTATTATTATTATGAAATTGTAAATGCAAATTACGAAACACATTTATTCTATCAAAAACGAAAATATATTTTTGAATATAAAATAAATAGTGTATATCTCATGTCATTGATTACTCCTACATGCTTTCGTATTTTCATATTAAATTTATAAAACAATATGTTGGTATAATATATAGTTGCTGTGTTTTATAATAATTGTCATTTTTTATGGAGAAGTTTTTTATGCTATTTACTTTGTTGTATCTGACTATACTATTTAATTGACGTCATAATAATTTGTATTACTATACAGTACGAATATATCTATTGCATAGGTTAAAGTCTTATTAATAAATCATAAAATCTTTGGACGTAGTTGAAGAATCTTTTAAGATTAATAAAACGTCACCGATTGGATTCCCTATCGCAACTTCTCAGAAGTTATCTAACTTTTCTCAAATGTTACTTTTATGATTAACTGTTTTCTTTATGAATATATATTTGTTACATCAAGTTAATGGAGAGGAATTAATTCCTTTTAAGTAAATAATTAAATAACCTTGAAATACAATTTAATAAATAGCCTTCTTGAAGTATCTATAAACTAGCAGTTTCTTCTAAAAATGGGGACATCTGCTTCTGAGTTAGTAGCTTGGATTCTATCAGGACTACACATGCATTGCTCAAAGGATGCATCAAAGGCTTTATTTATTAATAGTTATAAATAGTAATATTATGTCGGTTCTGAGTAAAGACGAAAAGGTAATTAATTCAGTCGGTGGCGTTCCCTCTGGAACGAAAGCAATATTACTAAACAAAGAATAAAATAAAATTATATGATACAAATCAAACGAAAAAGTAAATATAACGAAGGAAATAAGACGAAGGAAACCCTAGGTTTGGGATTACTTTTGATTACATACTATAATGAATAAATATAATATTAAAATCCAAGATTCTTTATACAAAAAACTTAACCAATTAACAGAGTTTTAGTAGTAAACTACATAACAATGGTTTTATTTAATTAATAGCTTTTGGAAATCTTATTATTGTCTTGAGAATCCGAATGTATATTTCCTTTGTCTATTAAATTATTATGTAGATTAATCTATAATACCAATTCGAATTTAGAACTATATACTTTAATATTGTTTCGTTTTAAAATTTACCTATAAATTAAAATATAGAGATATAATTTATCTTTTTCGTATTGGGTTTGTTAATTTTGTTTCATTATAAAATACAGAAACCCACTTCCGTCCACTAATCTTTGGGAGCTGAGATGTTATTCATATAGTTACACGGCTTACTCATCGGAACACAACAATACAAAATGTTAATGCTTGGCGGTAGAATACCTGATGGTGTGGGCACCACCTACCCATCAGATATGTTGCGTTTGGACGCAAAGCTCCAAAGAAGCAAAGCAAAATATACATGCAAAGCAAAGGGAAAATATTAGAAGCACTATATATGTATAAATCGTATAAGTTATGAGCAAGGAAGAGAGAGAAGAACACACCTTAACGTCAGATCTAAAGTGGCCATTGAGAACTTTAGAACCATCAATAAAAAGGTTTTACAATAAATAAATCATCAATATACTCTTTTAACATAGTAACTTTGTCATAGTTGTGTAGTATTTGTAATTCAGAAGGAAAACAAACATAGTAAACATAAAAGCTGTTTGTTTTATTTATTTGTTTTAAAAGGTAAAAATATGACCAATGAAAATTTTATAATACACCAGGAAAAAACGAAAACGTTTGTTCAAATATTTATGATATACTATATATGTATCTTTTTTTATTAATGTTTTATTTTGCAATCGTTGGTTTTTTTGTTTTTTGCTGAAAATAAACTGAAGCTTTTAATTTAACGAGGGAAATTGCTTTGTTTCGTAAGTTAATTTTTTACGCGAAAAAGCGCAAACTTCGTAACTCCTTATGACAATAAGAAGTCTGAGAAACGACGAAATTTTGAACAAAGTCTATTCATTATGGGTCCGCTTTGTCAACTTGGAGACAAAAGGTAGTTAGACTAAGCACATTTAAATTGAGCGGTATGTAACTTTTACCTGCAACCTTAGGGATATTTTGAGGGCTTTGGAGTTCAACTACTAGTTGCCACAAAGGCCAACTTAGGCGTGTTTTAAGCGCCGCAAATTAACGATATGGACTCTATGCTGCGAAACTCTGCAACTGCTTTAATTCTCTTAGTGTTAGTTACAGATTATAAAATTTATAACGAATAATTTAAATTTGGAACTTGTCAAAAATAGAATGGAAATTTCGTAGGTAAGTCTATTTTATTTTACAAAAGAGTATAGAGATCAATATTCAAAATCATAACTAACAATATTATAATGTGAGTTTGTTAGTTTGTTACGCTATAAAGTCTTATTTACTTAAATAGTCATCGTGAAATTTTGCATACGCATTATGAGTAATAAGTAAAAATTCAATGGCATTTGATATTTTCACTGTTTATGTTTTTATTCGAGCTCTGTTAAAATTTTAGCCACATAATTTGCTGTCAGCGCTAACTAGGGAATATATTAATCAATCAACCTATCACGATATATGTCATACAAAATAAACCAAATGTAACTGTAGCCGAAATATTGTATAAAAAAATACATCATATTTAAAATGTTCGATGTTTGTTTTATAATAAACCATTGGGTTATTTAAAAAAATATATTAAATTTTTTTTTTTTTTTCTTTAATTTATAACCTCATATACATAAGTCAAAAAATTAGGTTGTCCTATCACTTTGTTTTACCCATTTTTATAAAAAAAACTAATTAAAAACAAATCAGTAATCCTTAGTACTTTTAGTCTTGCTTGTGGTAGCGGTAACATAAAACAGCAGGTTTTACGTTCAGGTGGTATATTTGATCTCGTAAACCCTAGTTTTAAATTCACTTTTTTAATCCACTGGGCCACTTTAGCTCCCAACATTTTTATGTTCGTAAGAGTTTTAAAAATATGAACATAAAAGGTTACTGCGAAGATAAGTAATATGAGACTATTGACTGCGTGGACCCTCCTCCTTATTCGTTACCCACGTCACGTAATTGCAATATATTCGACATTTTTATCTATCGAGAGCATTATAAAACTTTTGTCAAACTAACAACTTTCGTACTGAACGATTGAATACTCGTAATTAAATGGATACCATTATTATTATTATTTTTTATATATTTATATTTTCATTGTCAACCGACTAAGCGTCAGTGCTTTTGTTTAACTCAATTGTTTCATTTTTTCTTTGTTAACAAATTTTATTTCAATATAGGGAATTAATTCATTTTGTAAGAAAGTATATTATGTATTAGCTACAGATCTGCATGGAATCGCGGGTGCGAGGTGAGCGGTTCCCCAAGCCTCGGTTGGTTTTTGGAACAATCCCAGGCCTAGCTCAAAGATCTTTGGGATGACAAAGTTCTAGAACCTAAGCTAAATAAGATCTTTGTTACGCTTGAAGTTATCTCTCCAAATGTCAGAACTGCATGTGGTCTGCATAAAAATAATTTATAACTTTTTAATGTATCATTAATTTAATTATTACACCATGACTTATTTTATAAATAAAAGGAGTCACTAACAAATACTCTAAATAAAATAATAGAACACTCTGATAAATGACTAAAATGTATTAGGTTAGCAGTTAATTCATTCCTTTTCAAACTATTATGCTTTCGTAAAAATTTAACGCGTGTTGAAAAAAACAAAGTAAGGTTTTGTATCTAAATAGCTTGTTTCAGTTTTTCTAGACACATTGTGTGGCCTTTAGATATAACGGTGAATAGCGTGTTTTGAAAAGAACGAAAAAGTGTGTCAGATTAAATACGTGCGAACGGAAAGAAGAGCGGAAATCCGGTAATAGAATAATAGTTTCTATAAAAGAATGACTGATTCAAAATTGTACGCTTGTTAATTTATTTTCAAATACATTTAGTGAGTATTTTTAATACTTAATGCATCAATACCTTGTTGCGTAATACATTTAAAAAAAAAAAAACTCCCGATCGACTGTCCCAGAAGCTTGAGTTTATATTTTGGTGCGAAGTTTGGGGGCTTTGCGCATACAATTTCTGAGTCATAGGAGGATGCCTTTTTAGTTGATTTTTGTTATTACATTATACATTCAGATGGTTATTAGTCTTTTTAAAGAGTCATTTTCGCTTCTGGTCGAAGGTCCTACATTCCATTCCAAAAAAAATAAAAATAAAATTAAATGTTTTATTTAAATGAAAGTGTCCTGTTTGACACTGAGACTTTTGAGGATGCATTATTTTGATTAAATTAATTTAAAATTAATCTTTGAAAAATAGTTTTTTGTATTTGGGTCTTACAAGATAATTTATAAAAACTAGCGATATAGAAAATGAACTTAACTTAGCTTATACTATTCTTGTTTATGTTCTACGCACTTCAATATAATACAATTACGTGAGGCCAGACAACGATGAAGCTGAGAAAGCACTTAGATACACACTTATCTCTAAGTATGTTAGGATTCTTAAATTCTTCTATAATGTACCTAATTGAAGCCCAATTAATTTAATAAATTAGAATACTTTTTAGAAGTATGAAAGGATAAAACTATTATAAAAACATTCGAAATAAATAATTCTCCTTGTAAATTTTTCTTCAAAGTAACTAAAATATTATTATAAAATTCTAGGTTTGGCTTATAGTATTTATATGCATGCAGTCAAACTCCGAAGTCAATTGTTTTTTTTTAGTCAAATTTTTAATTGATTGTGCAATCAGTTTATCTTGTATAAATTAAAGGGGTTATTACCTCGGTAACAAAGCACACATAATACATTCGTATTAATAAACTTTGAAAACTGCACGATACTAATGATGTCAGTCTCAAGGCTGACCAGCCAAATAAGCAGGACATATTGAAGCGCACTAGTTATTGCAAACATTTATTATTTCCACTGGTTCCCTCACTGGCAAACCTAACGGCTCTATGAACTTTCATACACTTCAATTTCCAGACTTTGGGCTTTTAGTGACAATTTTACGATTGAAAAACCCAATAACATATGGGTCCGATCTGGGGTTTGGCAGATCATCGGGATCCAGGGCCATATATAGCCACTAGACCATTGAGGCAGTCGGTAGGCAGCTGTACACACGATGCTAAATGAGTGTTTTAATTATAAACACTTCCATGCCCTCTTTATCTATGGTTTCATTTCCAGTAAGCAAATTTTACTTCCACTATTGTCTGTATAAAACCCTGTACGACTTACACATATTAACGATATTATTTTTCAAACTTACTAAGAAGTTTCCGCAAATTATGAAAATTCTACAATTTTATTTTAATTGACAGATGTGCATCAATTTTTATTTTGTCTACAAAAATCTCTTGTGATGGGGGTGTTGCTAGGGCGTGAAAGTCATTTAAAAAAATGAAAAAGTTATTCGACTCAGCATAGACTCAGAAGTTATATAGTAGTCAGAAGGAAGAATTTTCTGCATCATATTAGACATCTGTCAATATTAAGTCATATCTTTTTGAGATCTAGGAGTTGATTCCTTTAAAATACACCCAAAAATTTAGTAGTGTTGTACTCTTAGTGGCGGTATAGTTATTAAGCTTATTTCGCTAGAAACTTATATGTTACTCCCTGCAAAGTGGGTATATTATCTAATTCGTTATTCGTCAATCGTCATCAAAAATCGTTATGAAGCTTACAATTAATAATACAATGGATGTTTAATATATAGCATCATGTCATTATTTTATCCATATCTATCTAGAGATTTAACACATAAAAACAAATGCCACACATGGAGACAAGCATGATGGCAGACGAAGAGTTACTAAAATGAAAAAAAAAATGAATAGATTAAATTTCCCCAAAATTCATGATAATAGATTATAATTTGTGTTCAGTTATTGTATATCGGAAAGATACATTAAAGTTGTGAACAGCACGTCTGTAGAGTAAATTCGTTAATAATGTTTATTTTTATTTAATAAACGAAAAGTTGAAGTATTGACTAAAGAAATAAGTAATTTCTTCCACCTAATAGCAAACGTAAACATTATGTGCCGGCTTGAAGGGCGAGTGGTCCAGTGTAGTTATTGGGACAAGATAGATGACGTCTTCAAAGGCAAGGGGGTCATCGCATTAAAGGTGTGAAGTATGAGACATTGGACCATAACGTGGATCATTTACCGCCAAAATGTATGCCATGGATATTTGTTTTTGCTTTATTCATTTATTTTTTATATTTACTGAAGATAACTTATTAACTGAAGTTATTTTCCTTCGAGATTACGACGACGTTAACGCCCGCGTGACGAGGCCGATCCTCCGCGTTGACGTAATATTATGGAGTATCAGAGAAGTTTATATTTATTGCGTCGTTCGTTTATAATTTCATCTTCTGTTTATGACGTTGTAAAATACGATTATAAAATATATCCTTAATTATATCTGCGGTTTCTTCACATTTGTTATTTTCACGCCTTATTTTATTATTAAATATTTTTTCAGTGTTAATATTAAAATCAATTTTAGATTAATTTTAAATCCATGTTCTTTGTGCTGGCGTGACATGATTTAATTTTGATTGTTTTTGGTTTATAAATAAATAATAAAGTGCTGTTACTTATGACGTATCTACATCGTTGGTCTAGTGGCTCGTTTTTAAGGTGTAGATCGAGTTTTAAGGCAAGCATGGGAGTTTCGCTAGAAAGTTATTGTTTTGTTTTTCTGACAGAGAAGTTTTGATAGTAGATTGCCTATGTCTGATCATGTTCTGTATCTTATAAGATCGGTGATAGTATTACGAGCTTAAAGAGTTTGTGCGTAAAATCTCATGCGTAAATGACTCTCTTTTGCGACTCAGCTATACTCAAAAGGAGGCTATTATATCAAATATTGGTTGGTTAGGGAATAAATTACCACTAAATTATTCCTGATAATTTTCCGGAAGAGAAAAACGAAGCTAAACTATAGTAGTCACGGAGTGTTGACTCACAGAAGCAAGGCTTTGGATATTGGGAGGGATATTGGGGAAATTAGGGTTTGCTATGGATGCGTTTTACTTATGATCGTGAGTAAAGGTCTGAAATGTCTATGTCTTTCAGTGGATTGGGTTGAGCTGAATCTTTTTATTGCGTATTTAGATGATGGATGGAAAATCTGGTGGTAATTAGTTAGCACTGCCCAGGAACAATGGCATGAAATATAACGATATTTTACGTAACGGGTTTGCGAAAAATCCTACCAACAAGTAAAAAAAAATACCGATTAAAATTATGATGATGATGACGTATAAAAAAAAATGATTAATTATCTTAGGGACTTAAAAGTCTAAATCTCTATTTTAAGCAACTATTCATATTTACTATATTCCTAATGTAGTAAGTCTTCGTGTACGTAGCGTTACAGCCTGCAGCCGGCTCACAAGTACAATGATGTAGACGCCTCAATGTTTGTTTTTGACGTTTATATTTCAATCACAGTACGGTTGAAGAAATTGTAATGTAATTTCGTATAGTAGTCATTTATGTCATGGAATAGGATATATCAAACCTTTTTACTTTATTTGAAACAATATCAAGCGTGAAGCGATGTCTGAATCCATATTATTATATTAGTACATATGTACTTCGCTCTTTAATAATTCTGTAACCGTCAACTCATGCTGAATCAAATCCAGTGATCGTGATTCTGGATTGAACGAAAATAGAATTTTTAACGAGAAAATTCCTATAAAGTAGAGGTTGGTTGGTTCGTATAAATTAATTTCGCCCTGACCTGCGTATTAATATTCAGAGCACTCGCAAAGTTCGTTTTAACTGCTGCGGAAATATTCGAATTTATTAATTTTAGCCGCGGCTCTTTACACGGGAATCCTGCGGGTTACTAACTTATGATTACGCGATATTCATTATTACTGCTGACCCGAGTTATGTTGTAACAAATTTTTGTTGCAAATACGACTATGAATAATGTATGATTATTTAAATACAGCATACATATCAAAAATTATATGATTGTTGATTAAATAATAATATATCGAATGATTCATTGCTGCAGTGGCTTTATGTTCATAGAATTGTCTGTTTTGATATTATATTACTATATCATGAATTAACGATATGTTGTATATATGCTGACATAGTAATCAATACCAGAACATATTTTTTTTACGAATTTTGTGTCTTATATTAGGAACAAACTTTTTTTGCTTATCGTATCCCAGAAAACAAGATTGTTCAATTGTAAAGTTCAAAATATAGTTTAAAACTTTCGTTTGCTGAAGCAAATAATAATAACAATAACACGCCTTTAAAACCAAATGATTGTCTCCAGACTCTATGACATTAAAAACTAATGGTAGTTTTTTGTTTATCGACTAGCGATCCACCTCGAATTTTGTAGCTGTTGGTCATAGTAGAGTACAGCGTGGGTGAGTCGTAGAAGACTCTGCTGCATGAATCAAATAGGCTTCGCATGGGTGCAATATGCATTGTAGGGGTGTACCCTATATCAGTCAAGATTAATGTAGTTTTCTACTAGTGATAAAACTTTTGGAATTGGATTATTAGTTTCGGAGATTACCCCATACACACTGACAAATAAATTCAACCTCATTTAACATTATAATGTATATACACACACATATTTATATTATGTGAGTGTATTAATTCTGTAGCGTGTTTAGGATAATGCATATATTGAAACGTTGATAATTGTCCATGGTATGATTTATAATTCAAAAAATATTTTAAACATGGTACAATTTAATCCTTTATTTTAAATCGCAATAATCGTTTTAAGTTATCGTCTTTAAAATAATATTATTTTCATAATTAAAAGCAATAATAAGGCTGGCACGTCAAGGAATGTCTTTGGAGCTAATTCCTCAATATACGAGTATAATAATAATAATGATTTAACAATTTCAATATACATTTATATTTAACAATAATGTTTGAATTAATTCTATTTCAGTAAATGTAGGTTTAAACCGTAAATGATTCGCCGTTTCTATTATTAGCATGTTTCTACCTACGGGATTAATATGTTCGATTTTGTCATGCATATTAATAATATATTATTTATTCTGATTTAGATTTCAATTCGGGATTTTCTCTCATTAATTATTGTTTGACGGCTAAATATCAATACTGCATTAATACGATACATTAATATGACGCAGTTAGGGGGATGACTGAACCCGGATAAATGTGTTCCTTAAGTTAAATGTTATATTCGTAACAAATGCCACACCCATCCACTAAGACGGTGATCGCGCGCTTTAGTTTTAGTGTATATGCGTTGGTGTGTGTGTGGGTGTGTGTGTGGGTGTGTGTGTGTGGGTGTGTGTGTGTGTGTGGGTGTGCGTGAGTGTGTGTATATAATTGTAATAATATCAATTGTGGTTGTACCACAGTTGTAACAAAGGATGATTTAGTAATTATTCCGTTTTGTCAGAATTTAATAAGCTAAATAGCGTATAATTTATACACAAATAAAACGTTATACAAGATTAAGAGTATCTGTATAATAAATATGGAGAGTTGTATGTTTAAACGACAACATGCATGTTGATTGCTATTTTCGAAAATTACAATCTTCTGTTTGAAAAAAATAACCTTATTCCATTAGGCATCTCGTTTATTGAGAAAGATTGTATATATAATTTCATGCTAGGAGTGGAGCCGTAAACGTTAACCAATCTGATAAACTAAAGGCGAGTGAAACGACAACAATTACAGGAGATAGGTGTGTGACGCCATCAGCGATGTAGTGTGTTTCTCTTTTCTTCGTACTTCGGCATCCAAGTCGAAGCGCGTATTTTATTTTTATTTTTTTTTTCAGGGATTTTTAGGAAAAAAGGTTCTTAGAGAAAATCCTTTGAAAATCCTCCGTAGGCTTTAAATTTTTTTATATATTTTAAAATTACTTACAATTTTCAGAAGCTTAATCAATTACATTACGGATATAATGTGCAAATTGGGTAACGACCTCCGAGGTCGAATAGTGTGTAAACAAAGATTTTTATAGCTCTATTTATACAGGGCTATAAAAAGGAGCAGATTCGAAATTCGAGATCAGAAATTAGTTTTAGTTCTATATTTAAAGTTTTTAGTTTATTTTTGGCTCTTGCATTATTCCTCGGTACGGTCAACATGATATTACTTAATAATACAGAACATTCATATAAAAAATACGACCATTTTAACCATTATTTCTACATCAAATTGTATCCTGGTGAGAATTACATTTAATATACTTTACTTTTAGTATGGTATGGATTGTCACTGGCATTCAAACTGTGTGCAAAATTTCAGCTCAATAGGTTAGGTGGGACTGATTTCCAATTCACATCCAAGTTTTGAGCCTAAAAATACTAACAAGAATAAAAGTAGTAGAAGCTAGTTTAATTACTTGCAAATTCATTTGTTGATCAATTCAAACAATATAAACTTATATAACTGAATTCTATATAATACATGATTTAAGTCGTTACATATTATATTGCAATTCCTGTAGGCTATAATAATTGCTAGCTGTTTTTTGTGGCACGTTTTGATTATGAATACCGTCTAAGGCATTTAGAACACTTTGATATGTACCTGATTTACAAAAGAGTTGAAGTGAGTGAATACTTTGATAACTCTATATAGGGCAAAGCTTAGAAGCTGCCCTGAGTATTGCATCTTGGAATCCAAACTATGCGTCCACTATTGGATAAGTTCAGAATATTCAGAAGTATCCTTCGCTCTTCGAACTATCGGTATAAATCAAGATTTAAAGAAATAATTAACTACTTTTAGTGTCATAGTAATTGCAGAATTCGTAAAGATCGTTCTTGTAATGTACACAGATCTGTAATAACATAATTAGTATTATATTTATATTTCATATGAATATATATTATCTGTGTATTTATGTATCTGTCATCTCGAGGATACACATCGCGGAAAGCGCGGGAAAATGAGATATATAAAATTTGGCGCGCGGGGAAGACGGTGTGTGTTAATTTCGCTGATTTGCTTGTACTAATAATTTTGTACAAATATACTTTAACAGCCAAACAGACTTCATGAGATTATAAATGTACAAACATTTGGATCCCATGAATATAACTAATGTATGTTTTATCATCCGACACCAGAATGCTCAGGCAGTTCAGTACATTTGTAACAAAAATGAATCTTGAATTTAGGTTAAAAATCGGTGGAAACATTTGTAAAGAAACAATTCAACTTAATATTTTTATCAATTCAGCAGTTTTATACAAGCTTTTATTCAACTTGCAATGTAAGTATGTACGGGGGAAATCTTGCAACTCAATTTAGAAGCAGATATCTTTAACCGATTGAGCTGAAATTTTGTATACACGTTCAGTTTGGATGACAAAGCATGGTTAACTGTGTGAAGTCATTCTAAATGCCGCATGGCAGAACACACAACAATAACAGCCTATAAATTTCTCACTGCTGGGATAAGGCCTCTTCTCCCTTATGAGGTGTATGCGGCGAGTACACATGTGGTATAATTTCGTTGAAATTAGAGACATGCAGGCCTCATGATGTTTTTCCTTCACCACCATGCATGAGATGAATAATAAACACAAATAAAGCACATGTAAATTCAGTGGTGCTTGTCTGGGTTTGAAACCGCATTCATCGTTAAAAAGCACGCGTACTAACCACTGGGCCATCTCGGCTCTCAGAAATACACAAGATGGTGGATAAATTATTTTAATCCATTCGTATATGGGTATCAAATGAAAAGAGTTACTGAGAAAACGAATGCGAGTTTAATTACCAAAAAGTAAAAAATAAATTAAAAGTTAAAAACCTTTTTAAAAACAAGCTTTTATATAGACGCGCTAAAAAGAAAAAAATATACTGTTACACTAAAACTTTTACTGTTAACTTATGATGTCATTTCACATTTGATGAGGTTGAAGACGAAACCCAAATCGTATATTAATAGAATAAAGTTATGTTTTATAAAATATGTTTAGGTATTTAGAAACAATTGCAAATCAATAACTATTATTACTATTAATAAAACGCAAGACTGAACGTCTCATATAAAGTATAGTAAGAATGACTGTTTCCATTTGCCGGGAAGCAGGTGCCCTTTGAAATCCCTATTGCATTGTCAGCGAATTAGTCGATTGTCCGGAACAAATCTTCAATGAAATGAAAAAGGACAAGTGCTTGCTTCAGGTTTTTTTCGAGCAAATAACAAATTGTAGGTAATTTTACCTCCAAGAACAACGACCGAATGTTTCTTTTCTTTTATCCTCAATATAGTAATGCAAGAAAATCGTCGAACAAAATAAAGGCCTCTTTCAAAATATCTGGTTCGAAATACTTATACCAAGGATTATTTTATCAAATATCAAAAGTATGTAAAAATAAAATAATGTACACGTATGTGTAATTTAAAATTCGAACTGAATTCGAACATATTTATTTTTCAACGGTATTATAACACGAACAATAGCGTTTAAATAATACAAACGAAGCGAATTCTATATTTAAATTTTAAATACATTCGATGTTATTTCGATTCAGTATAAAACCCCGCAAAGCACACAATTAAAAAATGTTATTAATGACCAGGTTTTTTGTTCGTGGCGTCTCACGTTAGTGGCTACGGCAGTCGAGAGCAGGTGTGAGCTCTTCACGAGATTTTTTACCGCTTTTTGTGCTACTGGATTATTTCGCTGCGCTACAGAGAATATAAAGGTGAAATTGTATTTAAATTTACCGCACCGGTAAAAGTTCAGTATAAATTTTTATTATGGAATCATGCAATATTAAAACGAATAGTCAACGACGTTCTTGATCAATCATACATTATTTCAATATGGTTTGTAAATTTAATATTCAAACTAGCAATCCGCCCCGGCTTCGCACTTATTAAATTCGCCCACTATATTAAATGCATAATGTATTTAAGGTACATATTTGTATAAGCGATTTGAAGCCATTATTTTTCGTAAAAATTAAAGGTTAAAAAATGGTTAGTGTGGGTTATCCATAAGAGATAGACATATACCATTACGGACTTTTTTGAAGACCTTTTTAAGATGTACAATACTGTAGTATATTATTTTTATCAATCTTGTAGGGTTCAAATAACGTTTAAAATGTAAGCGCAAAAAATGTGTTCATTTACGACATAACTTTAGAAACCTCTAAAATAATCAGTGTTTCTCTACTACATTGTGCATGTATTATACATATAAACCATCATCATGAATCAATCTATTAAGAAAACCGCATCAAAATCCGTTGTGTAATTTAAATGATCAAAGCATACACAGGGACAGACAGGGATAAGCGACCTTAATTTATACTATGTAACGAAGTAAGCACAAAAAAGTTTTATTTGCGTACAATATTTATTTGACATTAATGGTTCAAATTAATAACTGTCCTCGAAGAAGATATACCTTAGACATGTGTAAAAAATAAATATTGTGTCGTCATAATTTTAGCTGTTATACACTCCTTTATATTAAAAAAAAAACTAAACGATGAATATGATGTAGCTTGAACGGTGAGAAAGAATTTAGCCCCAAGCGTTTCTATTACTACTGAGTCTTTGATTTAGCAACGCCGCGTAGGAGCGCCTGTTTTAAAAAGATCAAAGCGAATATAAAGTCTGGCGCGAAAGGTAAAAGCCGACCAGTTTAAATTACTCATAAATTACTCATTAAAAAAAAAAAACTATAAATAGGAACATTATTAAGTATAATGCTGTCTCTTAATTTAAATGAGTTTTATCGACATACTATATAAAATAATGCATGTCATGTTTGCTATTAAATTATAATTATTTATATTTTTTTGTTTACTTCGAATTGTTTTTTTTTTTAATGGCAATTATATGGCAAAGTACAATGGACGTAGGCATTCGTATTTCTTCTTGCAAATCTTGCTTGTTTAATATTAAAGATAAAATTTTAATAAAATCTTAGATCGACCAAGTGGTTTCGATGTTAGTTTTACCAAGAAGACAAAGTCAAAAATTTATTTTTTTATTTAATATGGAAGTGTTACAGTTTCTTATTTATAGTCAAAAAACTACCATCTTATCACTTGAGCGTTGTAGAATAATCTCAAGCCAGCCTTAAGAGAAGATATTTGTAATTAGGTACTCCGTCATAATTAGTTTAATCAATCAAGAGAAAACAAAATACCTGAGAATTATTTAACCGTAAAAACAAAATTATTCTGTAATCAATAACAGTCATGAGTCTAATTATCTGCGTACCTGTGGTTTGAGAAAACGAAAGCCATCATGACTGGGGCATTAGTTACAATACACAAAAGTTGTATACAAAGCAATTCGAAAGTGCTTAGTTAAAGTTCCCATTGTTTTCAACTTGGACCGCTAATGAACTGTCTTCGTACCAACTTCGTTGTGTTCCCCATTAGTAAGACTGAAAATTTTGATGCGTAGTACATACATACTCCTACGTCACCGTTCAGAAATACTTTGAAAACTTTCACAAATAAACTTTGATATTTACTTTTTCTAAGTAATAAGTATGTAAAAAATCAATAGTAAAGTATTAATTAATTTGGAACAAGTAATGATGCATTAAAAAGTTTCTGTATCGAATTAAAAATTGGCAGATAGCAGAGGCGTTGGGCATTACTGAGGAACACATTGAAGATATTTTGCACGTGAAATAAATTGGCGCCCATTGGGCGCCGAAAACACTTGAGAAACATCGTTGAGATCATACTTTATTACAGTTTTTGGTTCTGTTCTGTCATTTCTTACTACTGTTGATAACCTTTCAACATCATCATCCAGAATCGAAATTGGAAATTAATGCAAGAGATGGGGGAAAATTCGCCGCAGAAGTTTAAGGTTACCAAGAATTGACTTCCCAACTCATGTTCACTATTTTTTGGATTTCCGAATGAGTTTTACTGATTATCTATCAACTTTCTAAAATAAATTAATCTGTACGCCGAGTACAAATCTGCACATATAAGTTCGCTTATTCGCTTATGAGATTATGAGGGGAAAATTATTAAAAAAAAAAATGCTACAAGAAGCCTGTTTTTGCAAAACAATATACCAGTGCACGACGTACGTATTGCGAAACAGGCGTTGTAAGAAACTGGCGATCCTATCTTTCTATTTTAAAAATAAAAAAAAAAGACTGAAGGATAGGACAGGATAGGAAGGGGACTGTAATGGGAAAAAACAAAAATTAATACCCTTTTATTAACCCTAATCTCAGAAATTTTCCGCCTTCCGCTTCAATTATTATGTATACATAAATATACACACCAGAACTCATTATAGAAAAATAAGCAATACGATCAATACATAGATTATTCTAAGATTTAATTTTGTACCAAACATCTTTAGAAAACACAGAACAAATGGAGAACATTCTGACTTCAAACACAAGGTATATCAGTTCTCTAAGTTGGTGGCGCATCGGCGATGTGAGGAATGGTTAAAATTTCTTATGACGCCAATAACTATATTCATTGGTAACCCCTTACCAGCAGGTGGTCCATATGTCATTAGCTAAGATATAAAAAAAAAAAAACATGTAAAAGTTTCTTAGGTTCCAAATTAAAATTCTTGGACTACTAATAAATAAAAACAAGTACAGATATTTTTTTAATAACATATACTATAGTACCTAAACATACATTTTAAAATTAATCAATTTACTATCCTCATACTTGTAACCATGATTTCAATATTTACAAAGTTTCATTTCGCTGCGTCACGTTATAACAATCTATCAATTTCAGTGTAATATGTAAACAACAACTACTAAAAGGCGACGTATTCTAGAATGTTCAAATATTAAGTGGTGGCTTAAAACAATAACATCATCCCCTAATGAGCTAATGCGACATAATAAAATAAATATGCTTAAAGGCTAACTTAAATAGTTCTTGTGTATAAGAATTATTAAAATATAATAAAAATCATTCTCCTTAATATAAATAATTTCGCAAACTTTTGATGAAATTTAAATTAAACTGTTTCTTAAAAATTTGCGACAAATATTTACATATAATTATATTGTTACAATCCAATGAGCAGAACGTTTTAATTAAAAGGAATAATTCGAAGAAAAAAAAATCAGTATTTTTTAAATTATTTAATTAAATTAATTTTTCATCAAAATTTAAATGGAAACAAACGGGAAGTATACTGGGATTCATAAATGACGGCGTTCTGAGGTAACAAAGATAAAAAAGATCCCACCGAGAAGAATATTGCATCATACTGAATAATGATTCAGTTGAGTTTAACAATATTAATATTCTCATGCCCCGTAAAAGACGTAAAGCCGTTAGCCAGAACTCTCGCCGGTAGTGTCAGATTGCTGTCTCATCGGATTATGAGGGTGACGAAACAGAGATAGCACCTGTGTTTGCGCACACACTTGAGCCCTTTCGTATCTGTGAAGTTAGCTGTTCTCCATTACGAATGGCTGCCTGTATTGAAATCATCATCATCAAAACATAAAGGTATGTTGTAATTATGTGGCTCTCCTCCAATGTGCAAAACAAATTGTGTGATAACACAATAATTGATAACCATCAATAACAAATGTCACGATATTACGTATAATATCTCAATAGTAAGATCGAAAAGCTAAGATGTAAAATCAGAACTATGGAGATTGAACGCACAAAGGATTATCCATTATCGTGAACTGATTTGTCACTGGAGCTGATTCATTAGGCGAGCATTAATCTCGGGGCGGTTTCGTAACGAAAACGACACCTCGCTTTGTGTATACGAATATCTCCCCTTGTAACTTGACGTACTTACTAAAGTCAAGCCTATGTACTTTCTAATATGTAATTTTCGCTTAAATTTGATGTTGTTGGTTGAATAAATAAATTTTCTTTTTAATCGCTGAAGCAAACACGGTACAAAAAATATTTTATAATTCCTAAAAAACTTGGTGATTAAATTTTATAAGGTTGATTAATTGAAAAAAAATAAATTCTGAAGCAAACACGATAATTTTACACTAACTCCTAATTATAATTATCGACCTTAGAAAAAAATTATTTGTAAGCCCTATCACCTAGTATTGTCTAATAGAAGAGGCCTATTATGTTTTGATCAGATAATCAGAATTCATAGTAAACGGAACTGTTGCTAGCATTTGTTCCATCCATTCGTTTGTATTTAATTATTTTTTGAATTAATTTATGCTTTTTAATTTAGATTTGTGGTTAATTTTTTCTTTAGTGTTGTATATTGTTAATAATAACTGGAACGGAAAAAAAAGTATGAATATTCAAAATTGGAACCAAAATACATTTTATTGAAGTAAGCTTTAACTAGGACTATCGTTTATTTCTTGATTAAAGTTACCAACAGTTCGGAATATAGATTCAACTAAGAATAACGGGCAAGATAATAGTAGTCTCTATTTTCCACCAATTAAATTACATAGAAATATATAATGATTATTTATTTAAAGATAAATATTGTACTGTGTAATTTATCCTAATTAATGATTTAAACCATTCTTGGCATTCAGTCCAATAATATTCCCTATTCCTCTTAATTTGGAGAATTCAAAGTCAATTCCTAGCAGAGGTCTAAAATTAGGCCTAATTAATAAGCCAGACATTTCTAACTTAAATAATTTACAGAATATTTCAATATTATATATAAATTAGGATGGAATTCGTTTTGCGCATACTTTTATAAATGATTGGTTATATCTACTGACACTAACCACAGATAGCTTTATGATTGGTCGATATGTTATACTATATTATGTAAATGGCTTTAACGTTTTCTGTGCCGTCACAAAAAGGTAAATTTCGATTGAACTTTTAAGATTATTGGCTTTTAAGAACATGTAATTAAATATCTACGATTTCCAAACTAGAAATAATTATTATAAAAAGTTAGTAATTAGCAAAATTTATAATCTGTACTAAAATACGAGGAGACTTTTTGTAATGCCTAACCGAAAAAAAACTACTAAAGCAATGTACGTAAACTGTTATATTGTTAACTGAACGAAATCTTAAATCATATAATATGATATTTTTAAGTGAAACTATTTCACACGTTATTTTATTATTTACCAAATGCATTATTATTTACTGAATTATATTTCGACATATTTATAGCGATATACTAAAATGTTTTGCTTTCAATTTTAGTCTTAACTAAATTACTAATTCAATCTAGTAAATTGCTAACTATTTAGCAGTAACGTTATTACGATATTGAAAATCGCAATGTTCATTTAATCGCAAAAGCGAAGCGGGCGTGCGTTATTTATTATTAGTAAATTAAATACAAAGTTCTTTGATAATTTTTGATTATAGCTTAGATTATTCCCGTTCGTTCATATATATTATCGTATAGCGGTAACAAATAATAGGCTTTTCGTTTAAATAAAGGCGGAACTTTGTATGTTTATCTTCCCTACAAAAATGTATATAATATCTTTATTGAGACTATTCTCATGCGCTTCAAATTTAGAATCTATCAGATTCAACGCTCGCTCAAGTCACTAAATAAAAAACGAATTTAAAATCGGTTCATCCGTTTAGGACTATGAAGCCATACAGAGACATTTCATTGTCTATATTTTTAACTTTTTAAGGGTTAAAAATGTAGATAAAGGACAGTTGACAACGTTTACACGAAAATTATCAACAGCCCACATTCGCCCACAGCTGGACATTATAATTAGAAGTAAATGATCATTCAATATTACGTTATACGTTATTTTATCTCACTAGTAATTATTATATAAATTTCATTAATATTCAAAGCTCTTAAATTCATCCTTCAAGCTAGGAATTAACGAACAGTTTAGGAAGGACAAACCACGAAACCGTCGAGACAAATTTGGTTAATTAAAATCTTACATGGCCTAAGAGATTTTCACAGCTTCTCAAACCGGCAATAAGTTTGGAACCGCTTCACTTTCAACTCATTAAAAGCGTTCCCTATCCGTTAATCGAAGATTAATAGTTCCCTAATGAATCAGCTACCGTGACAAATCAAGAATCGGTAACAGATACGATTTCCACGATATTGCAACAGTTATAAATGATCTGATTGATTATTTTCATTCTTTTCCTTTCGATATATACACTGAGCTTTTGTTAAACGAATCGAATTTATATTAAATGTGTACTTACATTTTCTATACAAATATTTTAATTCTCTTTTTTGATTTACATAAAATCAATTCTGTAGAGTGATTTATTTAGGTTCAAATGGAACAAATTGTGTTAGGACTGTTTAAACGTTTTATGACTTTTTTTAGTTAGACGATTTTGGTCTTGTTTGCAGTAAGATTATTAACGCATGTAGCGACTCAGGGAATCAGGGCAGTCCATGAAGTACCTAATTTTCCACCGTCACAAATCATTCCAGAAGGTTCCATAAAAGCAGAAACGACGATTGTGGTAAGAGCCTTTATATATTATAATTATTGTATTGCAACCTACCAGAACTCCTTGGACTCAATCAATTAGAATTAATGTGAAGAGCTCATGATATGCATTGAATAAAGTATCTTGTATACAAGTACCTGTGATATAAAACACACCTTATTTTGTTTAAAGCTCTTAATCTAGATACCGCTTTACATGAAAGTAAATGGCATCAAGATTGCGGCTTTTGTATTAGACTCTTTGATGCTTCGTACCCTGAAGCGGAAACTATTTACAATGAACATTGTTTTTATTATTAGCAGCATAGTGTTTTCTTTGAAAGAATTTTTATATTATGAAAAACTTCGTTACTCGAAATTTAAATTTTAAAAACATGATAATATTTCTCCTTTAAATATTTGGTTTGTTTTTAATATGTATTTAATATCATAATTCCTTTAATTTTTAAATTCTTATTGTTGGTCTATTTTTTGTGTACCATTGTCTAAAGTTTCAATGGCTTCGATATTAGCTCGATACGATTTTTTCCGAACACATTGATATGTGATGTCTATCTGACATATTCTGCCACGGCGGCTATTTTCAGTTACTCTTTCATTTTCATAATCTGATAGGACGGCGATCCCACACGGAAGGACCGAAAAAGTTTTAGCGCAGTATCATTTGCGAATAAAATTAAAATTTCGAAATAAAATGTTAAATGAATAAGTTTATATTTAAATTTAAGTTTCTAATTTAATATTTGATTTTTACTGTTTTGTATTATTTTTTCAATTTTTATATAAAAAATATTTAAATATATTTGCTTCATAGTGTATGCTCAGGTTTCCTATAATTGAAGGAGCATACAACTAGTAAACCTTATATTGTTTAATATTAAGCATATGTATTAATGTGTATATTTTGTTGGAGATTGGTCTGTAGATATCAACTAGGATAAACCAACTTAGTTGGGTATATACTCACCAATAAAATAATCTTTTCATATGGACTTTCTGGGTTAAATTATCGTTATCTGCAACTGATGATATAGAGCTCCTATTTCATTGGTCTACTTTGGGAGATCAATCGAGTCTAAGTCTTAAGCTGTCAAAATACTTTGAATCCTCAATAAGGTGAAGTGGTTCTTAACACTTGGCCACCTTATTTCAAGCTCAGATCTTTTCATGTTGTGAGATGGATCAGCCAAAATCACTTTAAGAATTGGACTCGGAAGGTTGCGCTTGCAGTCAGTCTCTTTTGATATTAGTTGGTGTGACCAAAATTTGGTTGCGGTTAAGGATAAGAAATTCGACCTAATTGTACCAAGACTTCGAAATATGTAGTAGCCTCGTAAGTTATCCTACACACTAACGAAACCAATAAAAATATATTTCATATAATTTTTAAACATACTTTACTTTTATAATTATATTTTATATAATTAATTATTCCTTAATGACAAGAAAAACAAATTTAGTGTTTGTAAACAAAATAAAATAATTACTACTAAAGTTTCAAGTAATTTTCGTCAAATTAAAAAACAGCAATATACCAAAATTTCCCTTGAGATTAGCCTCATTTTAATGGTATTAATATTTGTGAAAACTTCTAATAAGCCAGGAATATAAACATTTTTTCTCACAATTTACGCCGTAAAAAATCTTCAAGAACAAACAGAACAAAGACATGTTTTATTAATAAACAAGGAATGATATTTAGGTAATTATAATAAAATACAAATTGTATTTATACAAAAAACCGATAATTTAATTTTTCAAACCAGACAATTAAATAATTATATTACCAAATGATCATCGCCAGCCAATATCAGTCTATTGCTGAACATAGGCTTCTCCCAAGATACTCCAAATCTCCTGGCTCTCCTCCTTTCGCATCCAATTGACCTACTACTATCTATAGGCCTATGTTCTTAAGCTGATTGAGAAAACAGAAGCTAAATATCTGAAAAGCATAAAAGTAATGATACAAAATTGCTTAGAAGAAAAATAAATGTTCAAGAAAATGACATTATTATAGAATTTAAATAAAGAGAACTAATATTTATGGCATTGACTTTATTTCTATAATATCCGAATCCGAATAATTAAATTCGACATACATTATTAATCATTACAATAAAAATGTAACCGATTCTATTTAATTATCACATCGATTACCGATGCTATTGTCGATTGAATTCAGAGGAAGAATATCGATATATTTTAGTCAAACCTATTTTAAACATGTCTAGTTATTATGAAAGCAATCTTCATTTCGATATACTTACCAGATTTTCAGTTGTCAAATACGATACTATACTAAAATAAAACATCTGATAATATAATTTTAAGTTAAGGAACTTAAAAATATTTTATTGTTTATGTTTAATATATAATGTTTTTATCAAATGAATCGATGTCACTCGTCGGTGATGGTTATGTATTTACAAATTACACAGTTAAAAGATTCAGACAATATAATAATAGTGTTTGCACCTATTTTTTAACCTAGGTAATTGCCCATAATTGCATAAAGTCGATCATATCCTTTAATTAACTCATAAAACTTCGTATTCATCATGACATGCTGTTAAAACATTTCAATCTTAACCGAAGATTACGGGTTCAAACTCATGACAAGGTCCACTTATAAGAGTTTTAGTTTTACGCAAATAAAAAATCTTAAAATTGGTTTGGGTTAGTATTAATAATTCTTTTCGTGTTCGGCGATAAGTGACATCGTGAGGAAATCAGTATGAGACGGATGAAAATCTATCGCATGTATTTCCATGCCTCGGAGCAACGTATCCAAATTCTT
This sequence comes from Vanessa atalanta, assembly GCF_905147765.1. Classification (NCBI taxonomy): domain Eukaryota; kingdom Metazoa; phylum Arthropoda; class Insecta; order Lepidoptera; family Nymphalidae; genus Vanessa; species Vanessa atalanta. Next base: position 8,962,422 of record NC_061878.1, on the reverse strand, counting down.
CCTCACAAGAGACAAATTACGACAATCACATCCTTTCGACAGTTTACAAAGTCACGAGGTAGATTATAATTTAACGGTATCCACAATTTTAGTGTGAAATATATATTAAAATACATTTTTCATAGTGTACTCGGGGAGCTAAGTGGAATGTATTAAGATCAATAGAAAGGCAGGTTGTTACCTCGAAATCCGGGCTCTTATTATCGAAGATACTTTCGTCTTGGGAGCGCTTCCTTGGTCTTCACACACTTAAAGAACAGGAGCCAAGGAATGTGTCATTTTATTAGTAGGATGGGAAAAGAATAATCGTTCGTTATACTAGCTAACTTCCGTAACGGATGATTCAAATTAAATCAATCAAAATATACTTAATTCAAGTAGGCTTTTGCACTTTTGAATCGTCATTTAACACAATTTATTAAGGGAAGCTACCACCGGTTAGGAATGTAGATTCTACAGAGAAAAACCGACAACAAACTCAGTAGTTACTCTTTTTCAACATCTTAAAATACAGTAATTATTTAGCTAGCTAGATTATCCAGCTAGCTAACATTGCCGCGGCTCACAAGAGAAGGGAAGTACGTCATACGTCAAAATCATATCGTGGACGATAACGTTTTAATATATGCATTAAGCTTAATACACTACGATATGTATGTATCAGTATGAGTTTATAAATACGATACGTCACGATTACAATAAACCTAGATCATCTACTAGTTTTAAAACTACCCTCATCTCTACCCCGGCCGAGTAAAATAACTTATCTCATTTTATCATAACCACGTTGTGAATTTCAATTATAATGAATTCATATTAAAAAATTATCTTGAATATTATCTTAGGTTTTCATTTTTATTAAAAGTTATAAATTATTCATCAATTAGGTACATTTGATAGCGTTCGTTTGTGTCAAAAAAATTCCCAATTACAATTTCAAAAAACGAATTATAATCATTTGGTATTGGATCTTTACTTTCGTTTATATAATATTGAATAAATTAAAGTGGATAAATGATTTTTTTTTATCCGAGAAAGATATAGGTATTTAGATTATATAAAAAAAAATCTTCGGCTTATGATCTTTACCTGTACAATATTATTCGCAATTTCACTTAATAAAAAGTCGTTTGTTTCAGCTGGCGTTTTCAGCCAATACACTTTTATCAATAAGAATTAATTTCATTTTTTAATTATTATACATTAAATGTTTTGTTGGTTTGTATAATAAAAGCTTAATATACGTATTTTTAAATACAGTCTGAAAAAAAATGTATAAAGAAAAAAAGAAACAGCGAGTATGTCCTACTGCTGGGCTAAGACCTGCTCTTATACATGTGACAGAATTTCATTGACATTAGAAACAGTCAGATTTCCTCATGATATTTTCCAGCACAAGATGAATTATTGTAATATTAAAAAAATTACGGCCGTAGAACGCCTGACAGCTGATGTGAAACATCAAAATTTATGTTTATTTATAAAAATGTTCATGTAATATACTTTTATAGCAATATTTGTCAATGAATTATATAGTATTCGTATCGCGCACTAACGAGGGAAATGAGAGTGACGGAGGAGAGCGGGCAGGACGGTATAAATTAAATCAAAATATACTTTATTGAAGTGCGCTCTTGGACGCACCTTTGAATCGTCATTTTCACAGGATTAAATTAAATTTAAAGTACCTACTATCGGAATGTAGATTCTATCGTGAAGAACTACTAAGAAACTTAGTAGCCTCTCTTTTATTTATCCATCATTTATACATATTATATATACATTCATATGTTATAATGTAATATATTATAATGAATGCATGCGTGCATTGTGTGCATGGAAATCAGCGAATATAAACTCCACACTTTTTTATCATCTAAATAATACTTGATCGACTCATATGCCTTATTAATCAAAGTTTTCTTAACGTGTGAATGGAATTTATTGCTTGGCAATGCAAAAATTATTTGAGGAATTTTGGCTGACATGGCTCAATGACACACGTTAATGTTAAATCTTTTCGATCATTCTGGGTTCAAACCAGGCTAGGCTGCATTTCCAAGTACTTAATTTTACGAATTAATGTTTTATTTTCCATGCTCGACGGGGAAGGAAAGCATTGTAACATTAACTACATGCGTCGGATAAAAATTTGACAAATTTGTATCTACCAATCTGGATAAGAGCAGCGTATTGAAATCATATTCTCCAAAAAGGACAGAAGGTAGCCCAGAAGTGGAACACGGGGTAGTCGGCACCTTTTTTACCTAACACTTGTAAGGATTAAGTAAAAGAGTATTTAATAAAAAGTAATGTTTTCCTGTATGCTTCAATTAATTATTATATTATCTATAAACATTATAACATACTCTCAGCTTAAAACTCTACATTAATGTATAAAAGCAACGCAGTCAAAAACCTTTTAGCGTTCATTATTTAACGGTCGCGAAACAAATTGATCAGCGAATTGAAATTAATGGCGCATTAACCATTCAGAAAAATACTCGTTACGATGATTATTTATTATAATTATAATTTATTACAAGTAGTTTACTATAAGTAGTTTATATTCGTATTTATTATGTACTTACGATATACTGGACAATTATCATAATTTTTATCCAAGAAGGAGTATTCATTAATTTTATTGCTGAATATATCCGGCACTAGTAATATATTATATAAAGTTACTACGGGTAAAAGACACATTGAATTAAATTTATGGACAAGATTTACCATGACAAGCGCTCCTCTAAAAATTGACAAAGTTGCTCATAGGGGTTTACTCCAGCTAATATTTCATTTCATTTGTCTTATCTCATAAGGTAGATTGGTAGGTCTGTGATAGATGGCCTTTGTACCTGTAGTTACACTGGCTCACTCATCTTTAATACCGGAACACTACAATTGATACTAATTATTGCTCTTTACTGGTCGTTAAATATTATGGTTTTTACTATTTACTGTATGTTGCTCGTAAAAATCTTATACACAGTATTTTGAACATATTTTTTTTTTACAATTTCTTTTATTGAGAAGAAAATTAAACACATTTTATATAAAACTAATAAACAAAAAGTTTATATTACACAGACTAATTAGGATCTACATGCTATGGAGTGATGGCATTAATTCGTTGCTAAATTAATTCTTATTGTTGAGTCTCTGTTAGAAAAAAAATGTTCGGAATGAACAATAACGACTTTATAATTATTATTGAAATGAAGCGAGCAAAATAAAATCAAAATTGTAAATTAGTACCTACAAAATTGATTAAAAATAAATCGACTTCGACTTAAATACTTTATAATTAATGTTCAGGGATAATATTTTAATCGAAAACTAGACAGGGTTCCAATCATGCATATTTGATTATAGAAATTCATGGTAAAATTTAACGTATTTCACAAAACCATGTGTGGCGTTGACATGTAATCACACTCGCCACGTTGTATCCCTACAATGTAATCTATGAAATATCAATTTTCTATAAATGAAAGAAAATTTAATAGTTTGAAATACTTACGTGTCTAAATTTTGGTGGTTTTTTTTTCATATTCATTTATTCACCATGAAATATTATTTAATTTATAAGATATTTTCTATGTTTTTTTGTCCATGAGATTTCCTTTCTTGCTGGAGCACGAGACGAATTATTAAACGAAAATATAACGCTTGAAATTTGAGAACATGGCCGACTTTGAACACATCTTTAGTTCGATATTTAGTTTCAGAACATAAGGACGTTACCTATAGCACCATACATTTTTTATGTATAAGAACATGTATGTAAGATTTTAAATTAACATGGTTATTTTTATTACTATGACTATTTGAAACGGGATATTGGTTGAGCTCGATATTTCGACATTTGTAAATATCCCGTTTCAAATACTTATAGTAACATGTATGTTAGTTGTTTAACCCTTGTTAAAAAGTCTCTTTTCTATTTTTAAATAACTGTTGTTTAGTTTTTTTGTTTGTTTATGGAACTATCGCTGCTGTTATAGTTCAGGAATAATAAAAACAGTTAAATTTATAAATAGGATTTTTTATGCCTTCAACTGTCTTGTAAAATAAAAAAAACTATTTTAAGCCTCCATTTTGTTTGTGGGACAGTAAGTTCAGCAATTGGCTCAACTTGGGTTTGTTACGTGTTCAAATGTATTCAATATTTGGAGTCTTATGAATTACTTAATAAAATTATTTCGGTTATTTCTGTATGTTCAATGAATTGATATGGGTGAACCAATATTTATTATAATTAGGTTGTTAACAATTCGCATCTATAGTGCTAACTATGTACTAAATAAAATTAATGTAACGCTATTTACCGTATTGAGTCGATTCGAATAACTGATTTTAGTAGGAAAATAGCGAGGAAATGGCAATTTTCCTTAGTAATTCGTTTCAAGCACGCTATTTTTCCATTATACAATGTCAATATTGTTTCGTCTTCATCGCTCAAGATGGAACTGGATGGAACTAGTTAATGATAGTATCGCATGATGTTCGATAATTGTAACAAACATCCTATGTAAGTATTCACTGAAATAATTAACTCAATAAATGTGTTAAAGATGATTCTTTAAGAATATGTTTTAGGAAATAATTTTAATGATGACTTATTTTATTTCTGGGTGGATACCATCCACATTTATCACATGTTCTGCCCGCAAACAGTAATACTTAGTATATTCCGGCAATATTCCGGTTTGATGGATGAGTGATAATGAGTGAAAATATGCTATAGTTTAAAAGGGACACAACGTCTTAGTTCTCAAGGTTTGCGGCGCATTGGTGTTGTAAGGAATGGTCTATATTTCTTACAGCACCAATATGGGCAATAGTGACCACTTACCACCAGGTGACCTATTTGCCAGTCCACCCACCTATTTTACATTTAAACAAAACATTATTTAGTCCCACGGCGCTAGTATCTATGTGCGATTGGTAACAACTTACCATCAGTTAGTATCCGAAACATTTATTGGCGCGCCTTGGGGTTATACATTTCTGAGAATTTTTTGAGAGATAAATCCAATCACCTTTTGTTGGCCTGACCTTGTAATTGAATTCAGAACCTCGGGATCTGTGGCCTCATATCTAACTGCTAAATTGGTCTAGTAGCAGTCAATTTTACACGTTTATCATTATCATAATAATAAGCGATTAACGACTAACTAAATTTTGGTTTTATTTATTCAACTCCATATTTAGTAATTAATATTCATTAATTATGAATTCATTTCAAGGACCAACAATTGTAATTTTCTACATTTGCCGGCCGTCCACAGTTTTTGTATATATATATATATATATATATTTCTTAGTTAAATTATAAATCCGAAAGTGTTTTATTCGGTCTGTCCTTCTTTTACGCAGCAACAGGTCAACGTGATCGTGAACGTGACTTTATCCCGCAAAAATGCACGATCCCTGCGGTGTAGGTCTGTAACTTTGTTCTCTAATTTTCACTTCACCCGAAAACGGCGGACGAGATTTCGACGAAATTTTGCATGACGTTATTTTAGATTTTGAAATAACACGATAAACTTTTTATTACAGGAAAAATCCTTCGTGATAGCTGTTTATAAGTTCGGATTATATGTAGGTATATACAGAATGTGAGGTGTAGTTGGAAAGGGATTTTTTTGTTTATTTTCTCTTCATATTTTTTCAAAATAAACTGACATTTAAAAAATACAAATGATTTACATTTCTCTCAGTGTAGACACGACATGCAGCAATAGAGATCAAGCTTACATTTTTTTTAAGTTATGTACCTAATTCAAACTAACGAAACAGTCCCTTTTTTATTTTTTTAAATCGGTTTTACTTTTAATGTGACATCTAAATTTATATGAATAAATTCAGCTATCCGTATTAAAAACAGATACATATATTATCTATACAAATACAGAAACCTTGTTAAGTCAGCTACGTTTGCTTGCCGTGATGGTTATAATGTCGACGAAACGAAAACAATCTCTTACATAGATCTATTCTCACGGAGGCGCGTTCCATGTTAAATTGTTATTATCGGCGTGCATGAGTGTGGGTGACGCTCGTGTTTTCATGTTGGCTCAGTGTGCGTGAGACGGCTAATATAAGAATAACGGCAGAAAAAATAAACGATATATTATATTAAATGTGTGAGTGAATAGATCTATACCGTTGTAATGCCAAAACTTTAAGTTAACTTAATAAATTGTATTTCAATTTAGGAAAAAATATAGGATATAATTAGATTATAAATACACTTAAGTCATAACGATCTAGTTATTATTATAACGCCAACAAATTATGTCAGAAGAATGACTCATTAAATCTGCGTTACTATTTTGACATGGAACGAAACGATTAAAGTGCATGATTAACATAACTAAAATAAGCAGCACTGTTATAAAATATAATTTTTCATTCAATAATCAAGATCAAGAATCATCTCTTAATACAATACTTTTTAGGGTTCCGTAGCCAAAAGGCAAAAGACGGAACCCTTATAGATTTGTTATGTCCGTCTGTCTGTAAATCCGTATTTCACAGCCACTTTTGTAATTTTTTTAATCAATACTTCTTCTTCCGCCTGGCATTTATTAAGCCCGGCTATTGAAAGGGTCTGCCTTCCTACTTCATGCACGGTCTTGAGCTTCATTCTGTTTAAGTCCGTTGGATCTCATGTCTTGCTTCACGACATCCAGCCATCGCTTCAAAACATTAATTCAACAACCATTTATTCAACTGAGTTTATTTTGTTCGATTGAGCTGAAAAATATTTTAAGCATAAAATTAACAACTTAATAATCATTATTTTTAGAGTAAATGAAATTTGTAATATATATGTACTCGTATATTATTATATTTTCATGTCAACTCCAACGTCAGCTTATGAAATACGCCATGCGAGTCATTATTCATATTTGCTTTGAAATGTTCTTAGTTCACACACCGTCACCGTGAAGGATTAACTACCTCCGGACCACAGCTGCCACCTGTCGGATAAACACAATTTACTAACGACATCTGCCAACACTAACATTATATTGCGAGTAACTCTATTATAATATATTATTTTAACAGTTTTGTCTAGATAAATATTTGTATGGTGAAGGTGTCATACGTGATATTATTTTTTATTACTAATTATTGATTATTTATTTGTATTTTATTGATCTACAGTTAGAAATATAAATTACATCTTGTATATTAATAGCGTCAGTCGATTTTTGTCCCAGTACACATAAAAAATCAATTATGGTCTCATTTTAAAGAGGTCCCTCCGTAAACGTGTAGAAAAATAAGGAGGATTCTTGATTGTAATTTCCTAAATTGTTACAATTTAACAAATAATTAATTTTAAAGAGTGGTAGTAAGTTACTGGCCAGAAAAAAATAAAAAACGTAAACAAAATTTAAGTAAATTGTTATCAACAAACTCCATTTCTAACTGAACTAATGGCAAAACCAATATACTATTTGACATTAAAAATTTCATTTCAATAAGGTTTCATCATTTTGGCGCCAAATGTAGATGATTGACTAGCAGTTTACAATCATAATAAAACCTGTCATAGGTTTCGAAATTCCTAAAAAATCTTTTGAACAAACGCGAAGCTTCGCGTGCGACCCGCTAGTATATTTTATAGGTGATCGCGTTTTAGGGGTTGTCATCAGGTTTTAGGTACCAAAAAGTAGCCTATGTTCTTGAGATTAAAGCTTACTTCATAAGAAATTAAATCAAATCCGCTTCAGTGGTTTCTCCGTGGAATAGTAAAAGGTAGAGTTATTTTCGCATTTATAATATTAGTAAATATAAATAATAAAACATATAAAGTAAAAGCATTCGACTTTGAAATGTCTGACAATTTCTAGCTTAATTTTCGTTCAACAAAAAGAATTACATACTTTTGTTTTTTCATCAAAGACTACATTTACTTTGCAAATAGCTAAAAACGTTTCTATGTTATTTTAATATTAAAGTAATTCGAATCTGACAGGCGTATTGCTTTAATATACTAGATCCTTAAGAAGTCGAGAATCTTTCATTTGTCAAAGCCCTAAAGGGAACTTAATCATGTTCTTTTTCGAGAAAAAATAATCACGTAACATTGGTTGAATAAATGAATGATGATATTTCAAAATTTAATCTCAAATCGTGGATGAAATTTTATGTGAGCGAACCGAAGAGATGAAAGCTGGTAATTGACAGCGGCTGTATAAGCGCTGCAAACTTTTTACAGCGCCATAAACACGAGATGAAATTATATCCTAACGACTCAATAAACGGAAACTCTTTTCAGCTATTACACGATCCAAAAGATTCTTCGTATTTGCCTGGTTTATTCGTGTTTATGCTACCTGTAAGGGAATATATTTATTTTTTAGTAGCGTTACTTGATACAATGTTGTGTTCAACCTTAATAAAAAGCATACATTTGGCTCTTATATTATATATTAAGAAAAAAGGTTTTCATTACTATTAAATATATATGTATATAAAATGCTAATACCTAACCTCATTTGGGTCACGAGAATCGCGAATTTATATTTCATAAATTAAGGTGGCATTCTTAATAATTTTAAAAGAAGGATTTAATTTTTATCTATGTTTAAGTTAAGTATTAATCTTTTAAAATAATTTAATAAAGAAAACAGTTGCTGCATGTACATTTAAACTAAAAATTTAACAAAATATATAAATATTAATTACCTTAATCAGTTACTTTTGAAGTCGGTGTTCATATCTAAAGAGTTTAAACAAAAACTATAGGCGTTAATGTTTTACAATTCGTATAATAAGCGCAAACAAGGCAATGAAACTGAGTCCACAATAAGTCACGGGTTGAAAAATTGTACTGCCGTTCTCAATTTAAAGAACTAATTGGGAATAGCTTAAGCTCCAAACTGTTTTAGGCACTTTCTTTTGATATGCAAATTTAAACGAGCGACATAATTAACCTTAAAAGCTAAAAAGAATTTATAAAGAGAATGGAAAATATTCTTAATTTTCGAAATACATTTAATTACATAGTCTTAGGATGTTTTAATTTTATTTCGAATTTCTAATAAAGCTTTTTATATTAAAACTAATTTCGTACAAATTTATATTTTCATATAAAAACAAAGGACACTTAAGTACCTATTATACTTTTTGGATCTTCATTTATAAGAAATGAATTATTTTTGTTCAAGTTTTTAAAGAAAATATATTAAATTAAATTTAGAACGTCATAGGACTTTAATTTGTAAATACCTTTTAGAAATAAAGCAAATTTAATCCAACAGATAGAAAACATGAAATTTCGAAGCGCAAATTCCTTTCCGAATAAATGTCACTGAAAATTTATTCTTCATATAAAATAAATCTGTATTAATAATAATATTTTAACAGTTATACGCATTAGTGAAATAAGGTAGTAAGAACAATTTGATGTGGAAATTCTTTTGGTGTTTGGGATATGACCGACTCGCATATCGTGGCGGCAAACGGCGTAACGTACTCCCTTTGTGTGGGTGCGTGGAACGTATACTGCGTCATTATATATTATAATAGAAATATTTTTTTATTTATTTTAATAATGAAACTCTGTTACTATTTATTTATATACCCTTTTTTTCCAATAAATAATTATTAATTATGACACTTTGTGCGGGTTAAATTTTGACACATTTGACATATAAATATAATCTTCTAATAGGTACTATTTTTTACCGAAAATTTTCAATCAAAACTCTGAGATTAGTTCATAGATCCATGGTCGAATCAATTGTGTTTGCGTATTATTTAAAGTTGTGTTATTCCTATATTGATTAAATATCAATATAGGAAGTCAGTCACTTTTTATTCTAAGCACAAAATCTAAATTTGTTTCAAATAAAATTTTAAGCCACAATTAATTGGTTAGCGTCCGTTGATCGTATTAAAATATTTACCGTCACGAAAAGCAATTTACGGAGTTGACCACAGCGTGCGTCAGGAACACAGCTTGCATATACAATATCTGAGGCGAGGCGACTGCTAAATTATTTTAGCGGTATTTTTCCACGCAAACAAAACACGTCAGGTATTTTGAAAATAGTGATTGGAAAGTCAGTATTTGACGGAACAATTATCATCATAACATGGTTTCCCTTACTATGAGGAATTTGAATGAATATATTTTTTTTTTGTCAGATTATTATTGGTCCTATCGAACGAGTCCACTTGGAGTGGTACATTACTTCAATACTATAAAGGAGATCAAGGCACTAACGTTCAATGCTCTTAACGAAATTTCTGACGAAACGCACGAATTGGGATGACTTTTGACTCTATTGTATCTTAAAAAATATTTTGTATTTAATGTAGAAACAAAACAATGAAATTATATGTAAATAACTACCTAGATATTTATAAAAAGACGTGGTCATGATTTGGTCATGATATTTGATCCATACCATGACCAAATCATGACCACATCTATACCATAATACGTGGTCATGATTTGGTAATGATATTCGATCTATTTGCCGCATCAGATTTGGTTAGTTGATTTGGTTAGTACTAGCGGGAGGGATGCCGCGGGGCTGCTCCTGGTACGTCCCTGATCGGCGTCAGGGCGGACTATGTGAGTGACCTCGTTGGTTAGGAGGGAGTAGGAGGGCTCGCTACTCAAGCCTCCCAGGTGTTTTACACCGGCGGTCAGCGGCGGAGCCTACCATCTTATCCGCCGCCGGGCATCAGCTTCGTTGACGCACAGCCTCCAGTGGCGGACTCGGGGGAGTTCGCCACATTCCCGCGTGGAGGATGAGGGGGAAGGCGCGCACTAGGCGCGCTTTCCATGAATATTCAGCCGCTTTACGGCGGCTGCCGCTGGTGGGGTCGGGGTTGCATGCCCTTGGCGATCCCGTGGCCTCACCACTCGGCGGCATGGTGGAAACCCGAGGATGGATTTAGTGGGTAGGACAGGGCATTAGCACTAGCGTGCCCTGGCACGGGGCATTAGTTCCCGGTTGAGTCCCACATACCCGTCCCCCTTACCACCTTATTTCACTAATGCGTATAACTACACTAGTGGTCCCCCGACCGGGCGGCATGCGTAAATGCATTTCCTCCTCGTTAAACAAAAAAGGTTTTTCTCATCTGACTGGAAGTTGATGCAATTATTTCATAGATGGCGCTGTCTGTTGTAGCCAAATTACATGATTTTTTAAATAATATAAAAAAAATAATTTTTAAGTGAAAATAATAATGTACATATAAGTAAATTCGATCGTAAAAGAACGAGGAAGAAAGATTTTCGATTAGAATAAAATGAAATTCTTTGATTAAAATAATGATTTTATAGATACAGCTATACTTAAAAAACTAAACTTAATTTGGAAAAAATATTTTATTAAATATATGATTCATTTATAATTATATATAACAGCGTATTTGTCTCAACAACGATAATCCTTAGACTGAGTCGGAGATTAAGATAAATAACTCAGCATGATTAATTATAAGTCGTTTTAGTTTAATACTCTCCTAGATTTCATTTTAGTTGGATTAATATAAATACACTCTAAGTCAGTTTTATAAAATATAGTTTTTTATTAATATTAAATATTTATACACTGCATTCATTTTGTTCTGTTTACTGAAATAGAAATATAATTAAATAGTTTTATAATAAAAAATAAATAAAAGAAGGCTGTGTTTTGTATTAATAATAAAAATTTTCTGTCGAAGAAAATATATCGCTTAAGTGTTCCCAAGTGACTCTTAAGGATGATTCCACACCAGTTTCTGTTACACTGCGGGTTTGTAAGTTTAGTATTTATTCAAACATCTGCTGAGTTCCTGAACTGTGTAGTAAATAAGTATATTTAACGAAATTAAAATGTACTGTCGCATCCTTATTCCACCCTTGCGATGCCGGGACGGGTAAATTTTAATAGTAAAGTTGAATAAAGATTTTAAATTGATTTTGAATGTAACAAAATTGTAATAAAATTTGAACATTCGACAAACTCAGTGGTGCTTGACCGAAATCGCAGTCTTCAAAATCTACATGTACAATCAACTATGCCTCTGCTCGATATTTAGAATAATTCAACTAACGGCTAAATCTAACAGCGAAAATATTAAAGTTTTAACAAAATAAAGAACTATAGCCAACGGGCTACAATGTTTGAAAAGTTTTTCGACATAAGTATACGTAACAGTTGCAGTTTTCTCGTTATGAAAGTTGAAAAATTCTATACCATTTGCTAACAAAGCAACAGTACTTATACGTACGGCTGTACTCACATACGTTTCATAGCCCTTTCGACGAACACACCTTAGGCAACTAAACTAGTTTCAAAATTGCCTTATATTAGGCACATATCACAGTTTAATATACTTATTATAGTATTGTATGACTCATTGTGAAATTTCACGTTACGCTTATAATTCCCATGTATCCCGAATTATATTTAAATACAAACATCAATGAAGATGTATAAAATAGTCGTTCTCGGCCGCGGCTTCGCCTTTGTGTTAACAGGTCGTAAGTTTTTTTTATGAAGCATCATAGCAAATTTTATCAAATTCGGTTCATTGATTCGATTCATTCGTGACAAGATAACATACAAATATACAGAGTTAATTTCACATTTATAATATAAGTATAGGTATATTTATATAAATTGGAAGCCCAATGAACACAATCCTAACGAATAAAAACATTTTATTTTTAAGTATTATATTTTCAATGTCTGTCTTTGTAATGAAAATATTCCAAGACGATATCGCTTCGTGAATAACAAAACATTATATCTGTAAATGATTTGGGATGATATTTTCGGTATTAAATAAATAAATATTGGACAACATCACATGCATTACTCTAATCGCAATGTAAGTAGCTAAAACACTTGTATTATGGAAAATCAGAAGTATCAACGGTACCACAAACACCCAGACTTTTTGGTGGTAGGGTTTTGTGCAAGCCCGCCTGGGTAGGTTATCATATAATCTACCGCCAAGCAGCAATACTTACTATTATTGTTGTTAAAGTTTGAAGGGTAAGTGAGTCAGTTATGGTCACAAGGGATATAGCATCGTATCTCCCAAGGATGGTGGCGCATTGGCAGGAATTGTTAATATTTCTTACACCGCTAATGTCTGGTGGCGATTGCTTACCGCGATGTAACGTTGGATGTGAACGATTACCAGTAAAAAAATAGAATTCAAATCTTGATTTTGATGTTTTGAGTCAGAAGCTCGTCGAAACATCAGTTTCCAGTATATACAAGTGAATTTTTCAACGGAGCGTGGATAGCTGAATTCCAAACTATAAAGAATAGCAAAAAATACTCTAAACTGTTTCGGACCCGGTTTTCATAAAATCTAAAACTACATTATATTCCTAGTCAGGAATCGAGTCCGTTAATTTAAAAAAAAAACACCCTGTATAACACCATTCGGATCAAATTCTGGGTAGAAATAAATTACAGTAAACTTAAGGAAAATGTTGATATTAATGTAATATCTCTTCTATTCGTACAATTAGAGCAAACAGATCAAAATAACTAAAAGAAAAATAAAATATGGTCTGTGATTGGTTGCGGTGACACTCAAAACATCCACGAAATAAACGAAATTAATTCTTAAGAGAGAGACAATAAGAGATCTCTCAAACCTAAGCTATAAATTAGGGAAAACATCAACGATTTCTAGTCACAACTGCCCCCGGCGCTGCGGTTATTGACCCTCCATTATTGTTTCTTATCCCACACGGAATCAACGACTATATGTGTCTATTGTGTTACAGACAACATCTATACTAATATTATAAATGCGAAAGTAGCTCTGTCTGTTATCTTTTCACGCTTAAAGCGCTGTAGTGATTCAGATGTTTATGGAGACAGCTTGAGTTCCGGGTAAGAACATAGTGTATTTTTTTCATTCACCGGTTTTTGTGCTATAGGTACAGTTTTATAAATTTCACATAAACATTCAGCTTAGATAAATTTTGGTATGAAGCAAGTTCAAAGAAAGGCAAAGGCTTTTTTTAGGCCTGACGATCAACCTCTAAAACCCAAATGAAGTTGCAGGTGACAACTTAAATCTAGATACGAATCAATAATGATAGAAACCCATTCATTTCAATCGTTATATTGTCATATTCATTAAGCGTTTTGATATAATAAGTCGCAAAATATTGCAATTTTCTCACTTAAATAAAAACAAGCAGTTATCTCTTGTTTATAGGTGAAAGTTCCATCAAAGTCTTGTTCCTGGATTTGAAAGCCAACCAAATTATTTCACAAGTACTTTATAAGGGCATGAGTGGTTGCGTTAATCACATTCGTTTGGCTGAACACAGGTAATCCCGGCTGATAAAGATAGATCGTATATGTGACGTCACGTCCATCCCATGACCAAACTGACTTTTGCAATTTTACCATCATTAACGTTTATTTTAAGGGATTTGTGGCAGTAAACGTTAATCCCCTAGAAGGGATCAGCAGATATTATAGAATATTAATAATTATAAATAATTCCACGCTGTTATAGAAAATATAATATAAATAAATATTGGACAACATCACATACACTCTGATCCCAATGTAAGTAACTAAAGCACTTGTGTTATGGAAAAGCAGAAGTAACGACGGTACCACAAACACCCAGACCCAAGACAACATAGAAAACTAATGAACTTTTATAACCTCGGAGTGGCGTACCCATGAAAACCGGTGTACACACTACTCGACCACGGAGGTCTACTAATCTAATACCTTTTTACTGTAAAATGTAATTATGATCAGCATGCAATTAAAAAAAAATACATAATTTGTAGCTTTGTCAAATAAATTATATTGTAATTGTCATTGAAGGTAGTCAAGGCGGTTACAATTTGTACAGTAATTATAAGAAATAGGATATTTTTTTACATGTGAATACAAAATATTATATTTATTATACTATGAGTAGATTGTGAGCAAAATTTTTATATGATTCGCTCATAAATAAGGTAGACATTATTAATAGCGATAATTACACTATAAGAAACGTTGAGGGCCGCGACAGTTACCATGGTAGCGCGGCTTTGTCAATTATAAGCGCTTTGAATTTATTAGAGAGGGTGTACTATAATATTATTTCCTCGAAATGAGAACTAGATATCTGTCTTATACATTTTCTTCTTTATTTACCAAACTTTGTCCACATACATACTCTACTTTCATACTTAGTCACGGCTATGTTCGGCTTTAAATTTCTGCATGAAATCAGCTTGTTATAAATCTTTAAAAATGTAATATCTTTTGATATGAAATGTGCAAATCATATATCAAAATGTTTTCTAGTTCAATAGCTACTGTCAATAACAAAAAAGGCTCTATTACGTGGAGAAAATGTCAATCAAAGTCCATTGTCTGGTGGACAGTTGGCTCCACATACACACGTCTTATTATTTTATTTCGTATTTGTGAGAGAAGGATAAACAAATATTTAGAGTTTGAATCAAAATTGATTGATTGCATACGTGCGATTAATTAAAAGCTATTCTTAATATTTTTTGTATTTTTTTCTGCAATATACAAAAGTTTTTGAATAAAATATTACTGACACCAACGAAATTAACGATATTTTCTTATGAAAACAACTCCATCCATCTTTCATTTGTTATTGAAATTTGTGCAGTAAACAAATTTATCATTAGCAGCCCGTAAATGTCCCACTGCTGGGATAAAGGCCTCCTCTCCCTTTGAGGAGAAGGTTTGGAGCATATTCCACCACGTTGCTCCAATGCGGGTTGGCGGAATACACATGTGGCAGAATTTCGTTGAAATTAGACACATGCAGGTTTCCTCACGATGTTTTCCTTCACCGCCGAGCACGAGATGAATTATAAACACAAATTAAGCACATGAAATTTCAGTGGTGCCTGCCTGGGTTTGAACCCGAAATCATCGGTTTAGATGCACGCGTTCTAACCACTGGGCCATCTCGGCTCACAAATTTATAATACTCAAAAAATAAACATGGACCGTCTTATTCACCAAGAACGTGGAATTATCGTACCGATGTTTTTCCAGAATTATTTTAAGTGATAAAAATACAGCGTGAGTTTTGTCGATGATTTCCTTAAGGTTGCTGTGTGACGTATGTGTTGTGAGAATGATCGGACCCTATTTTTTTTATAACGCTGCGGGCAATTCTGTAACTGTCATTGGTGAGCGCTACAGTACCCTGTTATGTGATTTTTGATATCCAGTTTGGACGATTTGGGGTTGGAGGACATAATTATTATGGTTCTAGCAAGACACGGCTTAAAGGGCGCGACGCTTAGTGATTCCCTTTTCCAGGCTCTGGCCCGCTTGAAAGATTTGGCTTGAACTGCAAGGTCACCCGATCTGTCCTGTCCAAACTTATTTGTTTTAGATTAAAATCTGTGGTCTATGTGAAAAGCAACAGACTCTAGCAATCCTATAGCTTTTAAAACTAATATTGTATATTGGTAAACTATAACAGGTCGAGGAAAAATTTAAAATGCTTTTTAAATTTTAATAATACAAAATAAATATAATTTTAATTTAATCTGCAAAAACGATGCTTTTCGTACCATATTAATATAATATCGTTTGTAAATTATAATTTGAACCAGCACGTATTTGAATAAACCTAGGAAAAAGGTTGTCAAGTGTGCAGTGATATATATATGAGTATAACTATTTGAAAATAAGCAATGTTCCGACACAAGTCAAAAAGTCATCACAGGTTAAGATCGTAAATGATCTGAAAAAAATATAGTTAAATGTACGTGTTTATTAAGAAAGAAATACGCAAAACTCTCTAAAAATATATGTAAGAATATTTAAAATACGTGAATTTCATTTAATGTATGATTATAAAAAATAACATACAAGAGCCTAGACAAACCATATCCCGATCAGAATAATAGCTCAATTGGTTGAAAATGTGTTTGAATTACAAATGATTTCGGTATTTCATTTGTATGGCCGATTCAGCCTGCGCGGCCCTCTTAAAATATTAGTATATTCAATAAACGTGCCTTGATAAAAATCAAACATTTACATAAACCCCTTTTCACAGTTCATAATCGAACCGTTTCCATTGATTTTCTGATGAATGAAAATACAATTTTCTACTTTCAACGCTTTCATGCACATAAATTCAAAAGGCCAATAATTTATCTCCGACGCAGAAGTTTCAATGATCCATTGCCTCTAAATATACAAACAAGCTGTAAAAAAGCAAATCGTACATCCACGTGGCGCGAATATCGGTTCGTATAGAATGGTTTACGCTGAAATCCTATTGAACCGTTATCGGACAAACGCAGTGATCGTAGCTTAGGACTTAACGAATTATCTCGGCTGTCAGAGCCGTCCGACCAATTGTGAATAACGGAGCAGAGAATTTATAATCACCGTGGCTAGCTGCGGCCAACTCGGTACAGTACAAAGCGCACTCCTTTGTCCGAAATTGATTTAGGCAATTTAATTTACATTTCTATAAATCTGAATATGAATTCTGAACACAACTAAGTCCGTCCTTGAGATAATCGAACATTGTTTGAATTTGAAGAAGTTTCTTGATAATAGTTCGTTAATCCTAACCACGTGGCGATGTCATAGTGATCTGGGGATATACTCGTATAATTGGACAAAGACAAAACAACAGACTGACAGAAAAAAAAATCTCTGCGTGTTAGTTAACCCTTAGTGAAGTGGTACATAAAGTTTTTTCAGTAATAATTATGGTCGAATTTCGATCGCAGTGCGAATACAATAATGAATAAACGTCTAATAAATATATTGAAGTGCATCTCTGCTTCTTTTGTGCGATCTTTATCGCCTGTCAACAATATTAAATTCTTAATAATAACAAAGGAATTTGTTCAGAGCGCCTTACATAAATTGTGAGCAATAAAAAAAGGGAATAAAAAACCTTTAGTATCCGTGACATGTTTTATGGGTTGCGGCGAAAAAAATGCTTCAATTATGTTTAATATAGATGTGAATGTTTTATTTTCGTATACATAAAAGTAAAAGGTGGGTATATATCATAGAAGATATATCTTTAATGATAATTATGTTTTAGAAGATACTAGTTGTCGAACGCGGCTTTGCTCGAATTTTAATGATTTGTTATCAGGTGTTGGGCATAAAATGTTTCTTTTGTCACCTTGAGGTTCAGGTTTGCGTCAAACCAAATATCTTCCAATTCTATTCAGTGGTTTGACCGTAAAAGAGCAAGATCTACAGACAGGCATATAATATTAGAATAGATAATTTTGTCTTTTTTTATGATATCGGTAGGCGGACGAGCATATGACTGACCATCTGATAGTAAGTGGTCACTACCGCCCATAGACAATGGCGTTGTAATATAATATTAACCATTTCTTACATCACCAATGCGTCACCAACCTTGGGAACTAAGATGTTACGCCCCTTGTGCCTGTAGTTACACTAGCTCACTCACCCTTCAAACTGGAACACAACAATACTGAGTAATATATCTGATGAGTGGGTGGTACCTACCCAGACGGTCTAAGCAAATAAAATGGTATATATATTTTTTAATAAAAAATAACCTTTTTATATTCCAATAAAAGTAGTAAATAAACCAATCAGTATGAGTATCTTAAAGCCTGTCTGTATCCCCATTTCTCAATCGTATTCTATCTTTTTGATGCTATTTATTTCAAATTAAATGAATTCCTTCACTCTCGAATTATATCCAATTCAAATAAAAGACTGGAATTGAAGGCATACTACTCTTATACATACTTATTACTAATACAAATGCACTCAAAGATTTTTCAAATCAATCATGTCATCATCATCATCAATCATGACAAGCAAAACTTATATATTAACACTCTTATATTTTTTAAGGAAATATTCAATTAATTAGATTATCGCGCCGAGCGATCTCTCTAATAATATCCAACCAACCCTAAGTTAACAGATTTTAACCCACGACCCGCACGTATTTACCCAAAGGCTAGCTTTAAAATATAATATTTACGAGAGGACTATTCCAAATTTAATAGCGATTTTCTGTTTACAAGCATCCTTTATGTTTATAAGTGTTCATATTAGTTTCAATAAGTCGAGAGTCGTTAGCATATTTTCTATATAATTTCGTAAATTCTGTTCTATTTATTGGAGCACGTAACGAAAATTTTACCACTAACACTACGAACGTGATTCCATATACATATATATACTAAGTAATGGTATATGACGGTAAAATATATGAGAAATTTGTAGTATTTACTCAAGAGAGTTCGCAAGAAAGCCCTATCAGCAGGTAACAGCTTGAAAAACTAGGCTCATTAAACATTTTTGTTTCTTAGTGCATCTGTTTACTGCTACTTACCTTCTGCAAATATGGAGTGAATCTAAAAAGATGTACTAAATAAACTGGCCGTCGTATAATATGATAACTCCGCAGCCAAATTACATCGCAAGCGCTCCATCTACAAGAAAATTAAGAATAATGTAATCATTCCTCCGAGACGCAGAGTAGACTCATTACATAAATACATACAATATATTTATTTACATAGTCGAGTCGAGAATTATGTTAATTTCTATAATCAAGAATGCAAAGAGTAATTCTTATGTGATTATGATTTTATTTTTGAAACTTTAGTATATGAAATAAATGTCATCTTATGTACAATTTATTTTCGTTAGAGTATTTTTTTATCAAATAAGTGATATATAAGCAGTTGGAAATATTTGATGAAAGCTGATATTCTATATGTGGCGATCGTAACACTATCCTTTTTACTTTCTGGAAGGACTTTGAGCTAACTCATCTGGGTAGGTATCACCCATTCATCATATATTTTACCGGCAAATAGCAATACCTAGAATTGTTGTATTCCAGTTTGAAAGGGGAGTTAGCCAGTAGTACCAGGGATATAATATTTCAGGTTTCGTGGCACACAATGTAAGGAGTAATTTTTGGTGGTGATCATCCACCTACCTACGCCATAAAAGATAAATAAAAAAAATGTATAAAACCCTATCTGTTTCGTTCCTCTACCCTAAGGTTGCATGAAAGATCACTGTTTAGCGATAAGGCCGCCTCTTGTGCATTTTTTCTTAAATGTGATTGAACTTTATGTTTACTGATGTACAATAAAGAGTATTTTGATTTTTGATGTTTTTTGAAAACCCTTCGTGTTGATACGTGTAATATATTATATATACCTTTGACTATCGGATAGTAAGTATCAACGTTTTTACTATGTTGCTTTATAAAAAACGGTTACTACTAAAGTCAGCTATTGCATTGTTATTATTATCGCTCGAATAGCCTAACGGTTAATATGCTCAGTATTTGCAGCGCTTAATCAGCGCTTTTTAGCAGAAAATTCAAATGGTTCATCGATGTTCTTTTATTGAAGATCTTAAACTTTTTTGTAGGTTTTAGTTTTAAAGGTATTTTTGGAGCAACAATGCTTCATTTGAAAAATAAGGGTTATGGATGAAAGAAAGCAGAAGAACGTTTCGTCAATTGATACGAATAGCTGAAAACCTATTTTGAATACATCATATTATTCATGATCGACTTGTATCAGCGTGGCGTATGTTCTTCAGGCACCACCTCACGTATTTATTCTCAGATTTTCTGAATGACAAACTCCACTTAGGTAATGAAGATCTTTCCTTTTTATCAATGTGAACTCAAGCAAGAAGTTGGGCTAAATAAATAACAAATAAACGTGAGTGCTATCAAACGAAAATGTTGAAAAGGAATCGTTGTTCGTTACATAGATAACGATATACGCAAGTTTCTACGCACAATATGTTCGTCTTTTGGGAATATTATTGACAAGCATGGAACACATACCCATTCGATTAAATAAATTGTATTTTTTACAATCAAAAATCTATCTCGATCAATACTATGGTAAATTACTAAAATACTATACACAACATACTACATAGTATATTGTGTATAGTATTTTAGTATATTAGGCTCGATATATATCCCTAAACCAGAATCGGCACGACATTGTTATCCTAGTGCATCTAAATGGCACGTTTACAGAAATAAACTTAGGCTAGGTTTAAACGTAAAAGTATCTTCTATTGATTTTGCCGGTAAGAAGTATTTTTGAACGAAAGCTAGGGTGTGTGCAGAAACACACACAAAACACTTTAAAATCGTGAATTTTATTAGTTTAGAGTTTGGATTACGTCTATAAATTGGCAAAAATAGTTGGCAATCTTTTATTCTAATGGAACATATTAATTACCAAAATTAACACATTTATCTTGTACAAAATAGTGGATAATAATTTCACACGTATACGGTTTTCGTAAACTTCAAACATGGCCGTCCATTAAACTTCATATCATTTAATTTTATGGATTTAATATCGAATATCTCAATTATACGATTTTTTTTAATTGGTTGTATGTGGCATCTACATAATTGTGACGTAATCATTAATTTAATTGTCGCTGCTATTGTTCGTTGTTTAAATGAAATATGTATAAAAAAAAAAAATTTGTTCCTGCAATTTCACTGATATGAACGAACTTATCACCATGGATGATTTAAGATATTACAACAAATAGCGTTTTAAGTTCAATGTAGAAGTGAGGATCATACAAACTAAATTATTTTATATAGTTTATTTGTACCGAAAACATATATGCTTAGGACCCTTCTAAGAACCTGTGCGAAGTTTGAATTTTGATTTCCAGTAAGGAAACCACACCCTTTGCTAAGACGTAACATGTGTTGAAAGAATGGCCCGCTTTACCTTCACGACTGAGGTAGACTATATCAAGTCTCTTATAGTTGAATAAGTAGAAAGGACGCAGTGAGCAGAAGAACCGATATGGCCCAGTGGATATCACGTAGATCGTCTCCAAACATGTAAAATAAATTCTGTTTAAGTGGAATATTATTATTTACTAAAGGTGATATGAAATATCGTCAGGATGCCTGCTTGTGTTGGAATTCCTGTTCCGTCAAACCGGGGTATACGTATTCTGGTTTTCAATAGTAATTTACATCTGCATCAAATAATGTACCTACCTACATGTACAATTGTACATCTTTGGATTAAATAGAACATAGATTTGTTTTTGGTTTATATCGACTTCTGAATATCCCCATATAAGTTTTTTTTTGTTTTTAATTTTTATTAATGTATAAGCTGTTTGTATATGATACAATATAATGAATACAATTGCAAATCAAACATTTTCATATAAAAAAAAAAATATTCTTTCTTAATATATAATTTTAATTATTATTATACGAATAAAATAATAAAATAAAATTATTTAAATAAAAAATAAACTATACTACGAAACAATATAATTAACTATAATTTTATTCTATATACAAAACTTATAGTTTTAATTTTCTTTTAAATAATAAGTTATTTTTATAAAAGTGAAGAAAAATTAATTAAAGCCATTTAAAATAGCATTAATCAGTTATAAATTATTTAAAAACGAAATATGTCATAGAAGGTAAAAAATTAAATGGGCTAGTCGACGAGAAGGCGACCTGTAATTGAAAGTAGCTTTAAAGCGTTGCGTATGCAGCCTTTTAATTTAATCTCGTGTTATGGCGCTAAAAATTGTATTATTTATAGAGCTATGGCGCTGACACGGGATCAAATTATTTTTAAATATAAATTAATATTTATTATGTAGGTTGCAAAAAGTTTCTCATATGACATGTTATTTGATAAGTCCCTCTTTTTTCTATGATATAGGTAGGTTGATGGTAAGTGGTCACCACTGTGGAAATCAAGAGGAATTTGGCATTATAAGAAATAGTAGTCATTTCTTACATTGCCAATGCGCCACCAAGCTTGAGTTCATAATGTTATGTCTTTAGTGCCCGTAGTTACACTAGCTCACTCACCCTTCAAACTGGAGCAAAACAAAAGTAAGTATTGCTGATTAGCGGTATAATAACTAATGAGTGGGTGGTACCTACCTATCCAGGCGAGCTTGCGTGAAGCTGTACCATATATATATGAGGCTTTGAAATCAAGACAAAATTAAATTTCGTGGAACAGAATCTAGTATTTGCATTTATAGCAGAAATAATTAATACTATTTAATTATACAAATATAAATTACGTGTTTCATATGATTCTTTGTTGAATACAAAATAATTTTTAGGTTTTAATGAAATTACTTATAAATTAAATTAAATTTTTAAATTTATATTAGTAAATATTTCAGAGATTAAATTAAATGAATGAGCAGAAAATAAATTAAAAGGAAAGTTTATTTGAAATCAGAATACTCCAATTAGCATTATATTTGATTTTCTCTTGTGCGTTTTAATTTTTACATCACGGAGCAACCCTTGTCAACTTATTGGGCTGCGACACCGTCCGTCATATCCCAGAAGGAGACCGTTTAATGTTGACAGAAACGGGGAGTCAATAAAACGAATTGCCAATACTTGTTTCAGTCTAGTCTATACTAATAAATAAGGAAATATTTCTTTGTATAGTCCGTTCAATCCACGAAGATGCGCCCCACCATTTTTCGTAAGGGGAAAAACGCGGGGTGCGATAAGCTCATCCGAGCATTAGTCTCGAGTCGACCACGGCTCGGTGTACGTGACTAGTTAAATTCACTTTGCTGTGGATATTGAGTCATTAGGAAAGATGTTCTTTTTTCTCTTGTATAGTTTTGTATCTTTAAATTAAATTAAATATCAAAGAAATAAAATAAAACTCAATTTTATGAATGATGTAGCACTAGTCTTGAATGATTCAGCTTACGATAGCTCCGGTTCGGAAATATTCGAAATACTAAAATGGCATGTCATGCTTTCATACTTTTATTTAATATAATATATAGATATCATTAGAAAATTATAATGTAAAATATTTTACCTTAGATAGTGAATATATAGTTGAGCATATTTCCAGTTGACTATGACTCTTATATCATTTAACTAAGCGTGTGTCTGTGTGTGCTCACATAGATAATTTGAGCGTAGTAATAGAACTCACACTCTAACAGCTAATATTGCACTGTAGCGATTGGGAAAAAGAGGAGGGCGCATCATCGTAGATAGAACAATCTATAAGGCCTAACTGAATAAAACAACTGAAGCAATGTACATGAAACTACCAGAAGATTTGGAGGGATGAATATATAATGTAATTATATTATATGTAGCTGCACTATTGATATGACAAGCGTGTATTTTCTATTATTGTATTTTTAATAAAACTAAATTTATGATATACTTGATTACTTCGTTCTTCTGGTGGCTTATAAGGTTACATATTTTAATGTGCTGAATTCAATTCTCAGGCGATAAATAGTTGTTTTATCTGCCAATACATACCCAATAGGACTTTTGAAATTGACAGTATTACCAAGCTCGTGTACTGGTAAGCTGTAGGTTCTTTACGTGAACTATCACCGAATTATAGTCCCATCGGATTATGAGAAAGAGGGAACAGAAAGTATACTTGTGTTTACGCAAATGATCTTCTGCTCATGTAGCTTCTCCGGTTGGAATAGTACGTAACCGATATACGATAGCTTGATGTCGTCATGTTTTTTTTTGTGTACACTCAATTGAATTTAATAGAACTGTATATTATTACTATACGCTAGCAGAAAATAAATACAGGTTATTAATGCTATCTGTAAATACAGGCGTATTTACATTTCAATGAAATAGAAGACGGAGATGTTTTAAAATGAAACGTCCCGTTCTTTAAATAGATCTTTAAATAAATAGTTGTATCATTTATACAGTTTTTTAAAATTATGTTTTTACAAACGTATTTTTTAAGGAGTCATCCAATATATTGTTTGTTCAATATTTGATTTGAATGCATTGTTGTGTTTTCTAATAAAGCTAAAGATTGTTAAATCAAAATATATACAAGCATAGAAAGAGGTATGACCAATTCCTTGCATCGTCAATTGTCCACCAAGAATGGTGGTAATAATAAGAATAGTTCACTTACCTTCATAAATGTTTAGTAAGTGGTACTTACCTAGACAGGACTGCGAGACACAAACCCCTAACACCGAACCGTAATTATGCAATTTGCACAAGTCCGTCTGGGTAGGTATCTCCTACCAATAATATATGCTATCGTCAAGCTTCTTAGTACTATTGTGGTCAGGCTTGAACTACAGGCACAAAGGACATAAAATAACTATGCAAAATTAGTGACGCATTGCTGATTTAAGGAATGGTTAAAATTTCATACGGCACTAATTTCAATGGGCACTGGTAACCACGTACCATCAGGTGATCCTTGTGCGTTTCCAGTGCTTCACATTGTAAAAAAAATCATTAGTGACAAAACTGTAGTAACTCAGCTGCGACTACAGCGCAGTTGTGGCCATAGTTCATTATACAAGTAGTATAGTACTATACTATACTTTCTATAAAATAGTACATGGATGATGATGAGAACGCTACTGCTCTTTTAAACAAAAGAGCAAAGTCAGCCACAATTAAGATAAATAATTTTACCGTCATAATAGCAATACGTGGCAGAAACGAAAACTTAACTTAATACATAGTTAAAGATACCAATGTACAATATATTATACCTATGAAATACTTGTAATCAATCGAAACGAAATATATAAATAATATATAACCAAAGCTCCGTAGGTAGGTTGGTATAGAATTAATTGAAGTATTAATTCGATTGACATGTCTCTCTATTCTTAGATAAAGCCTTACTAATGTTTTGTGGTACGATGTTACGTTACGTAAAGAGTCAGAGGCATGATTAATCGTATCCTTTTGTATAATGGCATTAAGTTAGTTAAATAATGTTATTTACAACGAGGCTGCTGTTAACCAAATTTGTTTCAAATTTATTCGAGCGAATTATATTAATCTGGTTATAAATCTCTACTGAATATTTTTTGAATTGTTATGTCCTTTTTTATAGGTACAATACATTTGTTTTGAATCATTAAGTTGTTTAGTTGTATGAGTACGTGTGATACACGTCAGACTTGTATACGTTTCTCTTACATTGACGAAATTGTAATATGTATTTTGTGTAGGTTTGTAATGATGTATAGTACGCCGATGCAAGTTGATGTTTGATAGATTGCACTACGAGTAACTAAATTTTTTAGTAAAAGTAAAGTAACGAATGTTGGGTGAAAAGTAAATTAAAAAAAAAACGTAAAATATTTTTTTTTTATTCAAATTTAGATAGGACTAAACGACAAGCTTACCATCCCAAAAAAAATCCAAATTGGTACATAAATGACGGAGTTCTATGGTAAAAAAAAAATCAACCGCATCGATAACCCCTTTTTTATACTTCGGTTAGTAAAAGAAACTTATCTCACGATATATTTAAATGTTATTATTATCCCTTAAACTACGTTATTATTGCTAAAAGGAGGCATTTTACCATTACAGCACTGTCATTTTACGTCCCAGATTTCCATAAAGGCTGCTTTTATCTCTCTAAGCACCTCAGTACCCAGGGGGTACCTTAAAATTCAGCGGAACAAAGTACATAATATTTGCGCATACATATTTATAACTCACAAAGATTTTTTTGTATGGATAGGTTACGTAAATTTTACCAGCTGATGTTGAATGGCCATTAAAATTATGCACATGGTTTTTGAATTTCTAAATGACTCTTGTATTAGGTATATATCTTTTTTTAAGTGAATTACCTGTGATAAGTGAGAGTAAATTTTTGCCGATAAAAATCGTTGGTCATACGTATTTCTATTGAACTTTGTAAGTATTCCCTTGACCAGTTATGGTATAAAAAAAAAACTTACGTATTTGTTTCTTATCAAACTGTCGTCTTTGTTCTTCATGTTCCTTTTTCTTCAATTTATTTGATTTATATCGTTACATTTGTATTCTATATAACATCTAAATATAATTACATTACTATGTTTTTTTATTTCTAGATATTTAATATTCCATGACAAGTGATTGATTTGATTTACGTGATTTTTACTTTATCACATATATATTTTCATGCCTGTATGAGTATAAATAAATTATTTTCTTTTGCATCTATAGTCGTTTCCTTCTATATCCAAGGTTAGCTGGTAGATTATGCTTTTCGCGTAAAGCCGACTATTTTACAATATATATTTAGTTTTAATAATAAAGTGTTAATTGAATAAATAAATATTATATATTTCTTGACTTCATAGATGTCGTTGATTTCCAAATGGTAATACTTAGTACGAATATATAATTCAGACTTATATAGCTTTTAATCGCATGTAGAATCAAATGTAAAGAAAGTTTAAGGGACTCCGCGTCTCTGCCGCCCGCGATAAACTCTGGGTATCCATCATACTTAATTACCATGCTTCTACAGTTTTTCACTAAGTCGTAAAATTAACGCCGTTTTGTCACGTCTTGCTGATTTGCCATTTTTAGGATTTTCCGCTCGACGGTGGAGGTACGATAAGTATTAAATGGTCAAACTATTGTTTTTATAAATTTCTTAAAAAAACTGTTGCATATATAATTGTATCCGTTATATTCTAATTATTAAAGCAAGTTTCTAAGTGTTTCACTGGTCTAAGAACTCCTCTCCTCTTTAACAAAAGGTTTCGGAGCTCATATCACCAATCTGCTCCATGCTAAATACTCATTTTTTTCCGTCACCACAGATGAAACTGTCAAAAAATATAAAACTTCGAACGTAAGTATTCTCAATGTCAAATGCAAATTTGACAATTATTGTAACGTCAACTTCATAGAATTGAAAACTCAAAACTGTAGGTTAATTAGTAATGCGAAGATTTTAAAATATGATATAAAATGAAGGGAATCGTTTAATTACGCTACTAAAACCATTACCCCGAATGAATCTCGAGATTGAATTATACATTTTGCACAATTTTCTGAGTTTCTTTCGTGACAAATTAAGAAAAATCCTTCGGAAAGAAACAAGACGTTATTAAGCGGCGGGTCATTTCATCCAGACAAGTTCAACGATCCATCAACCGTTATTGCTGGAGTTCTTGGAGCGTCCATCGCAGTTACTTGATTATTACTTATTCATTTCTGTTATTAAGTGTATGATAAGTTAGAGATAAAATAAACTTTTGCTTCGTTTAAATTACCATTTATATTTTATTTATATTACCTTTGTTAATATGTAACAATTTTAAAGTAAAAAAAGTAATAACGTATAAATGAGGCTCCCTTTGAGAACTGTAAACTGAAGATGCGTCGAAAAAATATCGTCCAACAGTTGGCACATATACACGTACAAGAATAATATGACGTTATGATTCCTATCAAACTAAACGATATTTATAAATAGCCTAAATATTGGGGAGATGAAAATTCTGTTTAGTTTTTCTTACGTTCCAGTGACAGGTGAGAGAGAAAGTATTGTAGGGCGACGTCTTGGAGAAGCATGGAATGATTAACAATTTAGACACTACCAATGTAAATGTGCGGTGATTTACACGTATCAGGTCTGTTTGGTTAATCATATAAAAAGGACTATTAATTAATCTGGGTTTTGGTGGTCTTAAGATAATTTTGTTTTATGTACCTTTTGACATTTGAAATAAATCATTATTTATAATTGTTTTACATAACGATGGTTATTTTGTAATCTATAAAATATATGTGATAAATTCGGTCTTACATTTTGTATTCTTCATCTTTGAAATTGTCGCGTAAGCAAGGCCTCTGTTTTAAGGACAAGGTTAGGAGTGAAATTTCATCCGATACGTATAAGTTTCCTGACGATCTTTTTCGTTGTAAATATTTTTATACATAAAATACTTTTTGAATAATGAATTGTTATTTACATTAAAAATAATTTACTAAAATATTTAGGATATCTCATAATTATATTATTTAGAATAAATGTTGGCAAAGTTATTTTTTATTTAAAATATAAAATTTGAGCAAAACGACCTTCGACATGCTCTCGGTGTGATATGTCCCCGTGAACTTTGAAAGAAACGACTCAATTGCTTGAGATGGATAGCGAAGTGGGACGATGGTACCCATTGGGATGGGTCCCGACGCACATATAACTTTCTTATCTCTCATCGAAACTTTATGACATCTTTAGGGGCATAAAAAATATAGACGAAGCTTTATTGCTAGTACTAGAACAATTTTGAGTTTTATTATCATTACTCGAAGAAATATACGCAAATCTTTGGCTTCAATATTTTATATTCTGTTAGATTATAATCTATCTGACGAGATTGTAAACGGTCGAATGATTGTGAACCGTAACATACTACTTACAATTAAATGCATTATTTTTCAGTAGATTATAATCTATCAAAATGAATTTCAGCTAAGTTATAAACACCAACCTAATTTACCTAATAAAATTATATAGCTAATATCGAAATTTTATCTTTACTCAGCTATGTTTATTAAGTTGAATCACACAATCGTTTACAATTTTTCGACAGCTTACAATCTCGCGCGATAGATTATAATCTAACGGTACTTAAAACAAACTGACAAATAGGACACCTCTGGATGTCTGGTCATCATTGTCAATGCTACACCAACTTTGGGGACTAAGATGTTATGTCCCTTGTGCATGTAGTATTACTGGTTCACTCAACCCTCAAAACGAAACTCAATAACATTGAGTATCTCTCTATGTCAATAGTATATCTGAGAAGAAGATATTCATAATAATACCTTTACCATACTTATTAAAAAAAAACACAAACCGATTTGAATTATAAATAATCTTCAATAATAATTTTAACATAATCTTGTAATGTATTTTAATATAAACTTTTCAAGTATATTGTTATCTTAAACTTGAGACGAGATTAACATAAAATAATATCCTTGATATTTATGGACATTATTTATTCGTAAGCCGTTTTCATACTTAACATAATTTCATTTAATGTAGTGACTAGTCAAACATTTTAACTACCTACTTTAGAATTCGATTCCCCTACTATATCAATGATCATACTGTAAAGCGAGGTTTCTCAAAGCTCGTTAGTGAATTTGGTCGTTGGTCATTTATTTTGCTTGACGGATGATTGTTTTTTTTTTTTTTTACTCTCGACGCGACTCTCCGAGCTTTTACCCCTTTCATGGAATACAGCGTGTTACTTTTGACTAAAGAATTCCACTTGAAAAGCGTAAAATTCGCAAAATTCTGTTCTCGAATATAGGAAAATCTCACCTAGATCGGTTGATAAATTTGTTTCGAAAAGAAAAGGTTTCGATACCAGTATTTCCGATGGGATGCTTAAAATTAAAATTGCAACAACAACAAATGCGTCACATTTGATTTTTGTAACCTTATTAATTTTATAATCCTTATTAAGGTTACTAAATAAAAGAATATTTTTTAAATGAAAAAATAATATAATATGTGAGAATTCGATTACTTTCCGCGCTAGACAATATGCTATAATTTATTTGTGTTTACGTCATATACCTATCTAAATTTATTGATAAAAAAGTTTATCACTGATCCGATGTTCAATTTTAAATTGTACGTAAACTAGTTATATGATAAAATAATTATTATAAGAGTCTACTTGTATTAAGTATATTATGTCAATCTTGATATAACCTCGCTGAATATTTTATTTATTGATAATAACTTTACTGTGAGCTTTATGTTCCGTTAAACATTAAAAAAAAACTGTCACGTTTAACGATAGATCGAAATATCCAAGTATGCTTGAATTATCTTTTTTATTAAGCTATAATGGCTTTAAAAGTTAAAAGTCATAAGGTCACAGGTTCGTCATGTGACAGGTCATCCATCTTTATCAGTCGGGATTACCTGCGTCGAGTCAACCGTATGTGATTAACGGGTCCACGCAAGCTCTCATAAAACGCCAGCAAGTCGATGACCGTAAATAGATTTCACACTCGTTTATTATATTAATATTATAGGACAGGTTGCTAATATTCAATAATCCTATTTAAAAATATAGATAAAGGAAAACATTGAGTACACAATAAACCTCTTCCTTGGTTTGTCACGATTTGCAATACAGTGAGAATCAAATTCTAGGTGAGGTAATAAAAAGTTATTGGAACTTTCTATGAAAAAAATCTTAGTGGCAACCTGAAGTTTGGTAGTTGCCAAATCTTGTAATATTTGCTGCATAGGTACATGCTTAATCTTCATTTATAATAAGTTCCGGTTGAAATCAGTCAAGACGGTATATTTACATATGATCATAAAACTAAAAAATAATATCATTTGCAATTCTGGAATGGTCAAGGATCCCAGGTTTTTTTTTCCGTCCAGCGATTAAATATATTTATTCCATACAATTAGTTGTCACCTACTACTACTGGCGTTTCAGTACATTTAGTTCTTTACCCGTCAACCGAACTCCATAAAAATTGCTGTGTATCGCAAACAATTCGAAATACAAAGTGTGGTTATATTAAAAATGGTTCGTCTATATGCTCTCTTTTTAATAGGCAAATTATTAAATAAGAATTTTCATGTAAAGAAATTTCAGCATTGATGTTTTCAGTGCTGAATTCGTAATAAAACCAAAAAAGATTGTACTTACAATTAATGTTTCTTCCCCAAAATCAGCAGAAAGTTATATTCCAATAGATGGAGATTATATTGCTTACAAAATTTAATTCAACATTTAAGATTATCAAACAGTGTAATAAAATCAAATAGTGTTAAAATATCCATTACATTACATTAGCAGCCTGTATATTTTCCACTGCTGGGCTAAGGCCTCCTCTCCCTTTGATCAGAAGGTTTGGAGCATATTCCACCAAGCTGTTCCAATGCGGGTTGGTAGAATACATATGTCGTAGAATTTCGTTGAATTTAGACACAGGTTGCAGGTTTCCTCACGATGTTTTCCTTCACCGCCGAGCACGAGATGTAATCAATTATAAACACAAATTAAGCACATGAGAAATCAGTGGTGCCTGCCTGGGTTTAAGCCCGAAATCATCGGTTAATATATAAAATATCCTATGCCATTGAAACTTTAATAAAGATGCTGTAGGTTTGTGTTTTAATAAACGGTGATTATACACACACATATGCAAGATTTGCAATGCCTAAAACATGTTAATTGAAACATATTTGATCCGCATTATTCTAACGAGTTCTCCAAACTTGAAGTAATCCCCTGCGAATAATACCCATGTCTTTACTTCGAAAACTTCTTTAGAGATAAAAGCAGCCTTTATGTAAATTCTGAAAGCAAACTATATAAAACTCCAAAGAGTTTTCCTTCTAAAGAACTGGCCATAGACTAAACTGGACAATATTAAAAAAAAAAAAAAAACAATACGTAACTTTCTTTGATATAATAAACAGTCTAGCATAAAATGATAATAAAAATTTAGTTCCTCAAATTTCCATAAACTTGTGTAACTTGTGTATGTAGTCGTGTTTTCAAGTATACATTAATCAGGATCAGATGCTTAGCGTGTTTTACTTTGAATGCAAATGGGACGTTTTATGTTTGTATAACATTCTCGGTCTGCCTAAGTACATATTTACAGCTCAGTGTAGTGTAGCTCAGGATCTTGGTATTTTATCACTGAAAGGAGAGGTATTTATGATAAATGAATAATAAACGTCAATAGAGTTATTACATAAATCGCTAAGTTATCCTTACTTGAATTAAGTGTTTAGACCAATGTTATCTAAAGTATTTTATAGTGACCACGACACCTTGACCACGACCACTGCACATATGGGTCCATATGAGCGAAAAAAAGATTTAAAATAAATAAATGTCATGAAATCTTACTACCGCTGGCAATACATTTTGAATTAGTAGAAAGGGTTTAGCTAAGCAGAACGTTTACCACAAACCGAAACATAATATGGCAAGTAGTCTACGTTACAAAAAAAGTTTGGTCTAGACTAAAGTATAGAATAAGGAAGATATTTTTTGTAATAGTTTGCTTAGTTATAGTTTGAAGGATGAGGGAGCCAGTGTAACTTCACACACAAGTGAAGTCACATTTCCAGTTTAGCTAGAACTTTTAATAATTGAAACACACTGGTTTACACTTTTACAATTTTATTTGTCTCGCTTCAATTTCGACGCGTCCAAATAACTTCTAGAACAATCTGCTTCCCACTACCCACATTGTCAATCATACTCCTTTATCATTTGTTTATTTGTCTAGTGTTGCTATTTTAAATATATTTATTAGTAATTATTTTAAATTAATAATAAGTGTTATTTTACACAATAAAAATCTATAATTAGATAATTATGACTTATTATTTAGCTTACATTATACACAATTTACCTAATGATCCTTTAAAAATATATATCTATATTATCTATTTAAATAGGTAGGCTTACAGCTCGGCCTTCCTGTTCTTAGCGAGCCCCTTCGCGTTGAGGGGTAAATTATTTTTTTTTTTTTTTTAGTTCCCTTTTGTTACATAAAATTTACTAATATGTAGTTATTTTAACATGTAAATATTCGTTTTACTACATTTTATCTTTTTATGAATATATTAATTGATTTCATAACAATAAATTAACTTTGAATAAAGTTTGAATAACTATTTATTTATGCGTATACTTAGAATTATGTAAAAAAAATTACATTACATGTATTAAATTGTTCTATGAATATTTTTATATAATACTTATTACCATAAACAAAACATCAATCAATAATCATGTAAAATAAGTGTGTATTAAAAGTACTTTATAAGGTAATTATTATTATTTCAATCTTTATTATTATTTACAGTTATTATAATTATATCATTTTAATTATTCATTATTATCAGAATCATTTTCTTCGGAACTACTATCTAAGTCTCTAGTAAAATGTAGCCACGGCTGTATTTTGTCTACTGCAACTACCGCTTCATAGCGGCGATTATTTTTACGCGATAACGGAGTGTCCTCAATGACATACCTATCGTTAGGAAGAACTTTTATGATACGGTACGGACCTTGGTACTTAACAACCAATTTTTGCGACTGGCCATCATGAGGTACCTGTCGCTCTACTCTAACTAGATCACCTTCGGAATATTGTTTTGGAGCTTTTCTATGGCTATCATATTTTTCTTTGTCCTTGCTTTGCTTTTCTATTATCTTTTCTCTTGCTTCCTCCCTATTTCGCACCAATTCCTCCTCAGAAGATACATTAATAGTGTCATTTAAAACAGCGCTTAGTATCCCTTCGCTTCTACATTTAATGTTGAAACCAAAAAGTAACTCCGATGGTGTTTTTTGAGTTGTTTTATGTGTTGTAGTATTTAGTCCAAACTGAATGTCTAGAATATTCTCGTCCCACGACCTTTCGTCTTTGCCGTGATTTAAAGTGGAGAGAGCATTTAGAATGGTTCTGTTGAACCTCTCCACTTGACCATTCGCTCGCGGAGTTGCCACTGCATTAATGATATGTTTGATGCTAAATTTGTTTGTAAAGTCCTTAAAGACGCTGCTTGTAAAGCTTGTACCTTTATCTGTGATTAGACGAGTAGAAACACCAAAATTACTGATATGATCTTTAAGAACCCTAATCGTAGTTGCAGACTTTGTGTCTTTAACGGGTCTTATACTGGCAAATTTTGTAAATCCATCAATCAGAACTAAAAGGTAACAGTTGCCTTTCTTGCTTTTTACAAAGGGGCCAAGATGATCCACGTGAATCGTATGAAAAGGCACGCTGGGTTTATCTATGGGATGAAGCTCTCCTTCACGCTTTCCTCCTGGTGTCTTATGATGCAAGCATTCAAGGCAAGAGGAAACGTATTTTTTTACAAACTTCCGCATCTTTGAAAACCAATAATTTTTACGGATGCGTTGCAACGTTTTGTCGAAACCGCAATGACCAACGTCGTCGTGGTTCATTTTAAGTATTTGCCAACGCACTCCTTTTGGCACAAGCCACTTTATTTCCTCTCCTACGACTCTGTATACGCGGTTATTCTTTAATTTATAATTCTTATGAATGTCCAATATCTGTTCTGTATCAGGAGTGGACAGAATTTCTTTTATTTTTTTTATCTCCTCATCACCAGATTGTACAGTTGCGATCCAATCTTCTTCAGACTTTTCAGTGATCATGACGTCGAGAAACATTGGGGTTTCTGTTTCAGCAATTCCAACTGGATTTCGGCTTAATGCGTCCACGTGAGCCATACGTGATCCCGGCCTGTATTCGATGGTGCAATCAAACTCCTGAAGTTGAATCCACCATCGGGCAATTCGCGGTATTAAATCTCGTTTAACCAGAGTTGCGCGCAATGCATTGCAGTCTGTAAAGATTTTAAACGAGATACCGATAAGATAGATTCTAAACCGATTTAAGGATGCAACCACTGCCAATGTCTCAAGATCATACGAATGTAGTTTCCGCTCCTCAGAGTTGGTTTTTCTGCTAAAATACGAAACAGGCTGGAAAACCCCGTCGCAATTAGCCTGGAGTAAGATACCAGCTAAACCTTCCTTACTGGCATCCGTATGAACTTGAGTTTCGGCTTTCGGATTATAAAGCGCTAGTAAAGGTCTGTCTACCAACATCTCTTTTATTTTATTGAATGCCTCATCTTGATTACCGGTCCAACACCATTTAACATCTTTTTTTAAAAGATCAGTTAGTGGAGCAGCCAATGACGCATAATTTCTAATAAATCTCCTAAAATATCCTGACAGCCCCAAAAACTGTCTCAACTCATGCTGATTTCCAGGCTTAGGGAAATTAGCTACAGCCTCAATTTTACGCAGCCCTGGCCGAATTCCATCGGATTTTACTTCATAGCCAAGGAAATCGATGGTCTCAAGGAAGAAATGGCATTTGCTTAGTTTTAAGGTTAGACCACCCTTTTTAAGTAACACCAAAACCTCTTCTAATCGCTTAAGGCCTTCTTCTATGTCTTTAGAAGGAATGAGAATATCGTCCATATAGACGATAGCGTACTTGATTTTTGCCTCGAGCAATATTTTATTTATGGTACGTTGAAAAACCGAGGGTGCATTTACCAAGCCAAAGGGCATCCGATTGTACTCATACTGGCCGTCGGGCGTCACAAAAGCCGTTTTGTGTCGTGACTCTTCCGCTATCGATATTTGATAGTAACCCGAGGCCAGGTCTAGGGATGTGAAAACCTTGTTGCCGGCTAATTGATCGAGTTGATCCTCGATACGAGGGAGAGGGTAATGTTCTTTTTTAGTTTTCCGATTTAACGCTCGGTAATCGACGCATAGACGCTTATCACCAGTTTTCTTTTGGACTAGTAAAATCGGACTAGCATATGGTGAGTTTGATTCCCTAATAATGCCATGATCGACCATTTCCTGAATCATATTTCTAACTAAAGTACGATCAGCATAGGACATTCGATAAGGTCGATAGACGACTGGCTCTGCATCATCAAGTTCGATCGTCATTTCCGTCAAGTTTGTGAAACCTAAATCATGAAGTCCAGTTGAGAAACAATTGCCATATTTTTGTATTAATTCTTGTAACTTTTGTTGTTCGTCCTTATTTAATTTATCACTATAGTTTAAATTTTCGGTTTTCTGACTTTCTGAAAATGTAACATTACACGAATCTAATACGTTGTTTGATAATTTTGACTCTTTAGGAGTCACACGTGACAAAAGTGAACCCTTTTTTATTGTAAAGGTATGTGTAGAAACGTTGTATATTAATAGGGCGCCTTGACCATTCCTAACCTCATATTCACCTGGAAGGAGAAAATATTCTTTACCTTCTGGACCCCTGATAGATCCATTCACGAAAACTTGACTAGAAAGACTTGGTTCAGCTGTGATCTGAACAGCACATAACGTATTGGGAAATATTTCCGTATCTTTACTTGCCACTAAGCGCGTCTTAACAGTGGGGGTCTGTTGAAATATAATTTCAGTAGGAGTCTTTGTAATAATAATATCCGGTTGCTCGGTAAAAGAATGACCTAGTAAGGTTGATTGGGTTATTACGTAATCATCGACAATATACATATTTATGACTTTTTTGATATTTTGTACTTCAACGGTGACAATCGTCATACCTACTGGTGCGATAAGGTTAGCACCAATACCCCTGAGTACAGGCAAATCATCTGGTACAACTATTTCCAAATTAAGCTCCTTAGCTTTAGTAAGCCTAATAAGGGAGCATTGACTTCCTAAATCTAAATGACAATCAACAAAGCTATTGTTTATTTTAATAGTAATTATATATTTGGCAGTTGGATCATCTGTATGACTTAATTGAGCTACGCGTTTTTCAGTTTTATCGTTGGTAGGATTAGAGTCTTTCTCACGATCTTTGTTAAATTTATTTTTAAAACAATGAATGGACTGGTGGCCTAATTTATCGCAAGTAGAACATTTTGCAGGAGGTTTGTTACATCTAAAACTTGGGTGGACTACTTCATCACAATTGTAGCAAACCACTTTTGTATCAGATTTTGAACCACCTGATCTAGAAGTTGATTTTTCATTTCCGGCATTTCTACGCTCATTCCGAAATTTAGAATACGATTCATGGTTTTCGCGGCTTGGTCCGACTTTAACAGTCCTAAAATATTTTAAGACCTTTTTCGGTTCTGAGAACTGCGCAGCTTGCGCACCGACTTTTACGGCCCTATCTTCTACCCCGTACAGTAGACAATCTACAGCCTGGCGTCCATATATCTTACATCTATTTAACAAATTAATTTTAGCGTAATAATATTGCTCAAGAGACTCTAGATATTTTACGCGCTTGGCCAGCATTTCAGTTAAGAGTTCAGCGTAGTCTTCACGAACGGGAAATGATTCAATTAGTTTATTTTTCCACTCGACCCATGTAAATTTCATACTAGGTAAGCTTTGATACCACGACTTGGCTACACCAGTTAGTTTTGGAAGGGCATAATGAATGATTTCCTTATCATCCCAACCGTATATTTCAGAACACTCTTCCACTTTTGTAAGCCACGTTAAAATTGTTTGCTCTTTAGACATAGGGTCGAACTCAGGGATAATGTTAGTATTAAAAGTTAACTTTGACTTATCTGAACTCTTGACTGACTGCAATATTGACAAAAATTTATCTATTATATTATCCTCATTAGAACTATCTCTACGTCGGCGTCGCCTAGAGGTACATGGTTGCTCACCCGGATCATTTGGACTTCTATTCCTCTTACTTCCGGCTCTGAATGTGGAATTTACATCATCATATTCGATTCTAGTCCTGCTTCTTTCTCGCATAACACGTCTCGAGGAACCGGCACCAGGCGATCGATCCCGTGCGACTGAGGGCGTGCGAAGAGATCTTTCCATATTTCTTCGCTCTCGAAAATCATTTAGTTGCTGACGCTCTCCGTCAGGCCGGCGAATACTCTCACCCTCGGTATCACGCTCCCGCGATACCCTGGGTTGCTCGGAATTATAATGTCTAGCTCTCCTGACCTGACCCTCATACCTGGGTTCTCCTGGCCAGCTTGCACGACTAGTATGTTGCCTTAGGTCTAGTGCGTCCTGACCCTGACCCTCGAACCTGGGTACACCTGGGTCTGCACTAGTCCTATCATAGGCTGCTCTTTTTCGTTGATCATTGCCTTGATCCATAGCAAAAAGCTGAAACTGACAAATCTCAGTTTTAGATAACAATTAATATTCTCTTTCATAATAACCTGTTTTAATATTATGAAACCAGTCTAGGTTTGTAAATTTACGTGTATTATTTCTTAGTCAACATAAAACACATCATATTGTCATTATGCTAAGATTAAGCGTTTTATAATAATAAAACGATTAGGTGATCATAATTAAATAAAAAAAATAAATATCACTAGTCAATGAAAGGAAAATCATTACGACACAAAATTAGTAGTACACTTTTGTCGCATAATATTTGTATTTATTACTTTTATTCAATCTAATGTGTTAAGTTATACCTTCGTTATTATGAATCACAATAATTTTATCGATTTAGTATTATTACTTCTTATTTCATAATAAAATAAATTTTTAATTTTTAATCACACTCAGATGTAGGTAGAAGAAGAGAAAAAAAAAATTCTTTAAGCAATTAGATATCAAATTTAAAATATTAACGGTCAGTAAGTGACTTATAGTTAGCTTTAAAGTACGTTTCTTTGGATGAAAAAAATTATCAAAATAATTATAAAATTAATTACACAAAGTTCTAAAAAAAATTAAAATAATGTACTATATGTACCTCCACGTTACTTACAGTTTCACGGTGGCGTGGAAAGGAAAATGATATTATCTTCCTTCGATCCCACTTCTGAAGTTGAAGTCACATTTCCAGTTTAGCTAGAACTTTTAATAATTGAAACACACTGGTTTACACTTTTACAATTTTATTTGTCTCGCTTCAATTTCGACGCGTCCAAATAACTTCTAGAACAATCTGCTTCCCACTACCCACATTGTCAATCATACTCCTTTATCATTTGTTTATTTGTCTAGTGTTGCTATTTTAAATATATTTATTAGTAATTATTTTAAATTAATAATAAGTGTTATTTTACACAATAAAAATCTATAATTAGATAATTATGACTTATTATTTAGCTTACATTATACACAATTTACCTAATGATCCTTTAAAAATATATATCTATATTATCTATATAAATAGGTAGGCTTACACAAGGGACATAATATTACAGTTGTCAAGGTTGGTAACGAATAATAGAAAGAATAGTTACTATTTCTTACTTGTTTACTTATCAGGTTGCCGCTTGGTCTACATTTTTTTTATTATTTTTCTGTTTCTTGTTGTTACTCGATTTGCTTTTGTGCCTCAAAAAGGCGTAAAATAGAAACTGCATTTGTTTTTAACACTGCTGGGCTAAAGGCCTTCTCCCCTTTGAGGAGAAGGTTTGGAGCATATTCCACCACGCTGCTCCAATGCGGGTTGGCGGAATACAAATGTGGCAGAATTTCGTTGAAATTAGACACATGCAGGTTTCCTCACGATGTTTTCCTTCACCGCCAAGCACGAGATGAATTATAAACACAAATTAAGCACATGAAAATTCAATGGTGCCTGCCTGGGTTTGAACCCGAAATCATCGGTTAAGATGCACGCGTTCTAACCACTGGGCCATCTCGGCTCTAGCAGCTCTAGTTGTAATCGTATTGAATTTTCATTCTATCAAATTAAGTTAGTAACGAATTAAGAGTTGGCACTCACAATGTATAATATCCTTATAATATATTGGCTTAATCTAAATTGGAACAGGAGAACTATTCGTATTAATCCGGGTCATGTCAATCAAGGTTTTTTTTTTGTAAAGAAATTTTCATGTGCCAACTAGAAGTTGAAGAAAGTTAGCGCGTAACGATTCTTTTCTTTGGAAAGACGTTGATCTGCGTTCGGTCTCTCTTTGGTCGCGTTACTTTTCCATCAGACTACGAGTATGAGAGTGAGGAAATGGAGAATTTTGTGCACGCACATGTGCACTATTAAATCTTCCGTGCATTGTCTGGTCATCTAAATCAGATCGCAAAGTTGAAGAATTTTAATCACGTGAAATTTTTTACAATGTAGATCGAAGTACCTGAATTGCTGAACAAATATTATTATCATATATAATATAGATGTCATTAGATTTTTTTAGATAAGTACATTGGTCTATGGTGACGTGTAAAAAGAGTAACCACTGAGTTTCTTGCCGGTTCTTCTCGGCAGAATCCACATTCCGAACCGGTGGTGAAGCTCACTTAATATAGTTTGACAAAATGACGATTCAAAGTGCTTGTAAATGTCACTTGAATGAAGTATAATTTTGATTTTGTGGTTACTATTAACAGGGTTTACTTCCTAGAACTAAAATGTAGTTTGCAGTATCAGTACTTGTGGTTTTGGTAGTTCATTTACTATTTACAGGTATAAGATGATCATGTATGCAGACACGTTTGAATTTATAATAGTATGGTATATTTCGAATGTAATGGGCTGATGTATATGGGCATCCGTCCGTTTCAATTATTGTCATACAATAGAATTTGAATGCTTGAAATGAAAATGTACATTTATTATTTTTATAAACTATCGCTAGTTGCATTGCATATCCTTGGGGTCATGTGTATAATATCTGTATAATATGTAAAACCTACGCAAAAAAATTCATTGTAAACAGTAAACCAAAAAATTGTTTATTATAATTTCAGACAGTCCTGATATGTCTATGTATGTATTTTATAAAAATGTTTAGTCGCTTACAAGAAATTAAAAAAATAAAGTATATAGATATTTTTAAGTATTGGTGTGCAATAAAGAATAAATAAATATTATTCACAAAATTTAGGCTAAATGCATTTTTAAAACTAATATTAATTGAATTAAATGACGTATGTAGTAAATAAAAGGCCGTAACAGATGTATTATTAATTAATAAAATATATAATTTAATTATTTAGCGAACGAGGAGATCTTTGGAAAGTGTTTACCACATGTCTATAATATTGGGGGGCTTGCAAATGCATTGCCGGCGTTTGAGGAATAAGTAGGCAATTTTCTCGAAGGTTTCCAAGTCATATCGGTTCGGAAAGATTGCCGGCGAAAGTAGGTTCAACAGGTTGTGCGAGGCAGAAAATTTATGTTGTGGATTTTCGGACATCGACGAGGTGTAGATGAAATTCGCATGCGATGTGGTCTACCCAGACTCCTCAGATATTCTGCCGCCAAGCAGCAATAGTCGGCATTGCTGTTTTTCGGTTTGAGAAATGAGTGAGCCAGTGCAACTATGAACATATCATCTTAGTTCCCAAGGTCGGCAGCGCATTGGCGAAGTAAGGGATGGTTAATATTTGCAACACCAATGTCTATGGACGGTGGTGATCACGTAGCCCCATTTAACGGTCCATATTACATTAATTGATGATATTACGGATAGGGATGTTTGTATATAATGTATTTAAAATAATAACTTATACTATGTGAAAATTAAACTAAACAAAAGATATCTCTGACTACTTAACATAATTAACTATTATTCTCTTTCTAAAATTGTCAAAAATTTGATTCCGACTATAATATTATTCAGAGGTAAAATGTTTGTAAAATCATATTTTCTATTTACACTTTTTATTCGCAGGAATCGTGGTGTGTGTGGCGTTGAAAAGCAAAGGAAGAGCCCAGCCAAGCAGCAGTTCCGACGACAATCCGCAGGCTGTTATGTTGTGCTCGTGCTTCTTCAACGATATTATAGTGACGTTATGTGTTTATAGTATGTATTACTGTTTAAAGTACATTGTGTTTTGATCATGAGAGCACTATCGTTACGTCAAATTTCTCAACATGTCCCTAAAGTGTTATTGAAAGGTCTTTCAGAAACTAAAAAAGCTTATAAATTCATACAACCCGCTCTCATAGCCATCTATTGGGAAATTCAACTGATAATTTCTCTAATATACAGAGGCGCAGATTCGAGTAATTCCGAAAATCTATTAGGAAAATGTTACCAAAATATTCCACTTATAAAAATAATCTCCAAGGGAACGAGAATATCTTTAGCTAAATCCTTATCCATCGTAATTCAAAAATGTTTTTCTAAAAGTAACTCGGCATGTCGAAATATTTTTAAATTTTCAAATAAATTATTTCGTGTCGATAAAATCAAAAAGACCGACCGTGTCGACCAAATTAAAATAAAATAGCTTATTAGATATCCCAATTTCAATTTCAAAATACTAACCACTCCTCAAAACTTTGATTTAAAAAATAAATGATAATAAAGCAGTGGATACTTTTTTCTTGCATTATTTTTTCTAGCGTTACCCTAGCATTTAATAGTAAAAAGCTAGAAACCTTACACGAAAAACATTCTTTACCAAATCTACTTCC
Organism: Vanessa atalanta; assembly: GCF_905147765.1. Lineage (NCBI taxonomy): Eukaryota > Metazoa > Arthropoda > Insecta > Lepidoptera > Nymphalidae > Vanessa > Vanessa atalanta. The sequence continues at coordinate 8,919,624 of NC_061878.1, read as the reverse complement.
GATACTGCCTATCTAGAATATTTTTTTTCAGGTGAAAGATGTGGAGACCACCGTTATGTCATTCTCTAGTAGGTCTGCTAGTGGCATTGATGGTATCCCACCACATTATCTGAATGCCTCAACCGGTAACGTTGGCAGGGCCCTATTGGGTGACATAACTAATATGCAATTTTTTGCTATCTGGTAAAGAAATTTCTGGTGCAAGACTCAGTGCCTCTAATAAAATAGACACATGTATCCGTCCCATAGCAATCGAGACCACTTTTCGCTGTTTGGCATCTAAATTAGCATGTAGGCACGTACATAGTTTCTAACCTAAAATTTAATTTTAATTAGTTAAGGCCTTAATGTTAATAATTCTTATGTAAATTAATAGTTAGATATTTAAAATAAACATTATTAACTATATGTCAATATTACTATATTTATAGCCTCGAAATGTTTTATACTAGTCTCGAAATAATCTTAGTGTGAATAAATAAAATCAAAAATAGCTTCCTTCTTAATATTATGATAATAATGAATATATTCATAACTAATTCGAAACTCGTGTACGAGTAAATATATTATTGTCGAGATAAATTAGATTTCTATTCCATATAATTGAATACTGCCTGAAAATCGTTTTCATTAACATTTCTCGTAATAGACCCGAATCTATTCGTTATCTAAGAAGCGTATACAATTAAATTTAATATAATTGATGCCTTCTCTCTTCTCGTTTCTCACATATGATCGCTCTCTAGATCTTTAATTTTGTTTACCAGGTTTTTTTAAATATTACTTATTCATAGTATTAAATGAAAGTTAATAATAAAATAAAAAAGGGAAAGTAACAAACAGTAAATGTCCCGTTGCTAGGCCAAGGCGTGTCCTCTTCTAATTGTGGAATAGTTTAAAATTTTAAATGTTTTATTCTCAGTCGAATCACCGTTCACAACCTTTTGATAGTTTTTAATCGAGATTATATCACAGCGGTAATTTGGCGGGGATAGATACACAATAAAGTACAGTTTATTCTACTGATACATAGTTTTCCTCGAGATATTTTCCTTCACCGCCAAGCACTAGAACACCATGAATGAATAATGAACACCAATGAACTTCGGGTAAGATTCGCACGTTTTTCCGACTGGGCCAACTTGATTAAATATTTATTCCAATAAAATACTTTCTAAAAACTTCCCGTTTCTTTACAATCGCTTGTGACATATTGACTACCTAGCCTACTTACTGACATATCAAGTTCGAAGAATATCTCAAATAATGCATGTGCAAGCTGTTCCTGACGCATTGTTGCGGTAAACTCCGTAAATTGCTTTTCGTGACAATAAATATTTTAATCCAATCGGCGGTCGCTAACCAATTAACTGTGGTTTTAAATTTTATTGAAAACATGAATACTGATTTTGTTTTTGTAAGCATAAACCTAATTTTAATGAATTAGGTTTTTATTTGTAAATAATTTCGTATGTTTTTTATTATAAGCATATAATATATTATTGTTATTATTATGCAAGACATCTTAAATTTCTGATCAGACATCAAATGTACGTCAATTAATTACGGTACGTTAGAAAATACATAAAAAACCGGCCAAGTGTGATACGGACTCGCACACGAAAGGTTCTGCATCATTATGTATAAAAACAGCAAAAAAAATCTTTATACCTAAAATATTTTTTTGTTCCCATTGAAACTGAAATAAATATATACAAATCAAAACTAAAAATAACTCACTCATAGCATTGGGAAGAATGCTGGTATTCCCGTTGTATCGTTATTCCGATTTTCTCGGCCAAAAGTAAGCCAGCCCTCCAGTCCCCGCTGGAGGCAATTATTTTGTTATTATAATGTAGAAATATTTTTACACTATTCGTCCAAAGTTCAACTGTTCCAAATAAAAACGAAGCAATTATATCATTTGGAAAGTAGCTATTTCTTTCGTGTTATCACGAAAAATAAGATTTTGACTCTCATATTCTTTTTTTCCTTATTATATAATGATATTACAATGTGATCAAACTTTGACGTCAAAAGATTAAAAACTCACACTGCTAACTAAAGTATAAACAAGCTATATTTATATATACATAGACTAGTTTTCGCAAACGGCGTACCCGTATGTTAGGGGGCCATAGCCAAATAGTCTATGTCCTTCCTTGACGTTCAACCTTCAGTGATTTAGCGTAACAGACAGAGTTACTTTCACATTGATAATAATAGTGTATATTTTATAAATTTACAAGTTGCCCAACTTACATAAATCCCTTTCGGGGTTTTTCTTTTTCATCAAAGAGCACTTACGTACATTTATTTCCTTCGACTTGGCGGAAATAATGTTCATTTTCTAAGTGACATTCGTCTTTTTGAATAAATCTGATAAGACAAAAAGACACGGTATTACGAGTACTTTTATAGTAAGATTATCCCTATATAATTCTTGACTTATTCTTAATCGGTAAAGTTTCTCTGTTTTTCTCCTTCAATTATTTTCCTTTTGGCTTGAATAGAAGTCCTTAGCCCAGCCGTAGAACATTTACAGGTCGTTACTTTTACTTTTTACCTTAAAGTCAAATGTATTTAAGTAATGTTGAAGCGTTACATTTATTTTATACAGAATAGTCAATGTTATATTACCACTGGTTCCATAAAAGAAAATACTCTAATTTGCGGAGAACCAAGGCAAGAAACTGAGAAACTAATTTTGTTGTTAAATTTTATTAAAAAATAGCCAGGAAGCGATCGTGTTTTTCCATGATGTGCTAAAAAGTGTATACATATATCGAATACTTACCACAAAAGAGTTACTGACTCTGTGCCATCGAGTAATATCTTTCCATTCCATTAACATTTCCTTACAAAATCTATATGTATTAAACGTTTATCTTGATTGACTATCAATGTACACCTAGGACTTAAATATAGAATATTGACAGGTTTATTTTATAAATAAACATCCAAATTATTTTTGAAAATTACGTCAAGTCGGGACAGGCTGTTCGTCATTAATATTTTTCCTTACAAGCAAAACATTACAGAATATATACTGAGAAGTAACTGTATTATATAAATAACACAATTACTACAAGATACTCGTAATCTCCGCTTTACTAGACAAGATTAAACGCCCACCGATCAAGAGTCTTATTACGTTACAAATATAATAAAAAGGCTATTCTTAGCAGTATTATATTAGTTCATATTCGTATGACGTATCACATCGAAGCTTTAATAAAATGTGATATTGTTTTGCAGAGATTTGATGATGGACATTTTATTTTAATTATATTTTCTGTCGGACAAAAGTCAAATTATTTGAAGCCTACATAAGTAATTTTGACATTTTAATTTCGTACCGTGGGAACTGACGCGAGGAAGCCAGTCCAGCAGTGGATTGAAAATGATGATGATACGTCATTTGATATTCAAATTCATTGTATGCAGATTTCTGAATCAATTGACCAGGTCGGACTTTTACAGACTTTTATTGGACGAGTTATAATTATATCCCTACATCTGTATATCAATGTATATCATAAATTTGATTATCATCCAGTAAGTATATTAGTTCTCTTATATAAGTAATGCTTGAAATTAATATATACGCAATACATATGTACATGACTTTAAAATAGATCTGTAAATACTTTTTATTTCAACTCATTTGTCTAAATATAAATAGAAATTTGAGAATAGATATCTGTTTACTATAAATATATATGTTTTAAAAGAGCATTTTCACGCTATGTTCGAAACATTTGTGTAGGATGCGGACTGTAAGACATTCGTAAGCAGCGCCTTAGAGCGCTGTTCAAAAGCGCTTATATTGTCTTTATTTTAAGTACTGAGTATTTGTCATCATATATTATTTAATTCTTGAATAAACTACTCAGTTATTATTACACTAATATTACTATTTCATATAAAATATTAATATTGGATGCTTTTGTAGTGGTGGACTGGACGTGTGTGGACGATAGTGGACGTCTCACAGCGATAATTGTGTTCACGATAAATTATTACTTTCATAAAATTAAAATATATAAAAATAAGTAAAATCAACATTATTCTAATATACAAAAATTGTGAACATAACTTTAATTACAATCAATTAATAAAACTAAAACGGACAATAAAAAATTATTTTAAAACTGTACTTAAACTCAAATTCCTTTATTCAATATAGAAGCATTACATTTACTTATTAATAGTCTAAAGAAATACTACCACTGCACTTAAGTTTAGGAATAATTACAAGAATTTAAAAAAAAATACGAGAATTGGCGAGGCACACCCGGTTGGAACAAAGTTGAACGCAATATATAAAGGCAATGAAATAAATTATAATTGTTTGGAAATAATTTAACGACAAGAAATATTTTTTTTATTAAAATCCCGTATGAATTACAACAATAATAAGTTTCAATCATTCTATTTAACAGTCTGTATAATAGAAAGGAAAGAGAGGAAAAGGTTATCTGGAGACTGGAGGGGAGGGGATAACTCTTTTTCCTTAAATCACGATTTCTGCCAGTTCACTCTACTTTAAGCCGCATAAAAGAACCCGTTCTAATACATATGTAACCTTATTTTAAAAACCGCAATTATTATAAATTATAATTATTATTTAATTGTATATAAGTAAAGTATCCACTTCAAAATTTAAGGTTTAATGAGCTTAAAATCTTATGTTTAAGAACATAATATGACTGGTTCGTTGGTACAAAAATAGCCATACAAGGGGGTGGTTTACGTATACCATCTGGCTGACATGATGAATTTCGGCGGTCGACGCCAGCGACACCTGTCTGATGCGAGATAATACGCTATTTATTGTTAGTGAAACGTGCAATTCTTCATATGGGATATCATCTCTACGACTTCCTTTTCGTTACTGCCTGAATATAATATATTGTTTGCAATGTTATATTATACTAGCTACTAACCCCGTCTATACTCGAGTAGGATTGTTAATTGTATATCATTAGTTTTAAATGTAGACGCGAATGTAGGTCATGTGCTGGGAATTCGCCAGCTTCAGCAATGTTAATCGACAATTTAAAAACATTAACTAATTCTTACAAAGTTAATGAGCTAAGGTTGGACTTTGGAGTAAAACACAATTAGACGTATTGATATTTGGTCTAATGAACTAAATCTTGAGTATCGAACTCGTATCGCGCAAAGTCCTAATGGTAAATTATTACAGCATTACATTTGTATTCAATCTGTATCAATTTTAGCGATGTCTTCTGCTCTGCACTCTTTTTTTAAAGGTTCCCAAGTCGTATCGGTTCGGAAAAACCGTCGGTGAAAGTTGGTTCCACAGAGTGGTTGTGCGAGGCAGAAAATAAAAATGTAATGTATGTAAATAAATGTAAAAACTCAATATTTTTTAACCACCATAAGCGCCCACATCTATATATATATATGTATACAAGTATATGGGCGTAGCATTTCAAGAAGCCAAAAATGGAATATTTTTTGTAGAGTTTCATCTGACGCGTTTCCTTACAGTGATTTTCTTCAACGGCAAGTACTTACGAAATGAATTAAAAAAAAAAATACACAAATCATTACAAACGGGAGAGCACGGAATTCGGTTTCAAAATAGTAAAAAAAAAATTTGGTGCACTTCAAGTGTAATCATCGCATCCGACATAAACTTTTGTGCTATTGTTCATAAGTGTGCATATGCTTTTACATAACATGTATGCGTGTCTTTATTTTTTTATATTCTTGCTATTGAATTCAGCGCTGTTTAAGTGCTTTAAAGCTAACGTCAGAAAATACAGGTGCGATATCACAATGCATTCAGTCGGATTTAAACTTTTCGCTTTGTACGGAAAATATTCCGTATGAATCTCATGCTTGCTTGCATGGAGCCAATGTCGTGTGTTCAAGTGAGACTAGTCGATTGTCCCGCGAGGCGCGCGCCAACTCTTCGTGATAACAAAACTTTTAACCACTTTTATAGTTTACATACAACTCTATTCGTGTTTTGTTTCACTGGTGGAAGTTTAAACGTAAAATGTTTGGTTTAATTAATTAAAATACTTATAGTATGTGCGATGATATGTTGCGTTTTATTTATAAATTGTATTTCTTTGCCTTTAATTATATGTTATTTTGTGATAGTTTAACATGTGTAATATAATTAATGTTTGATAGATTAACTCTGCTATTTCTGACTTGCGTGGGTGCTTGCTAATGATTCGTAGCTTTTGTTTAGAGGTCATAATATATAGATTCGTATAATTAATAGAAAATAACTTTCTACGGTAAGATATTAAATGTCAAAATGCTTGAGAGACTTATATTTAGACATATGTGTATCATCTAACTGTATTTACTTGTGAATTAAAGTGATTAGTATTAGTAGTAAACTCCCAAATTCCATCTTTGTAAAGTCAAGACATACTTTTATCTTTTTAAATACAAATCACATAATTAATTATCTTAATGAATAAGAAAATATAAAATACACCTATATCAAAATCGTACAATATATTTTTCATTTAATCAATATAATTGTATTCTTCTCAGACAAAAATCAGAATCAAAATATTCTTTACTAGCTGTGTCCGCGACTTCGGGCGCGTTTGAATTTTCATAAATTTAACAAAAAAGTTTTGTTGTAGCCTAAATTAGTCCTTATTACAACAGCTATCTGCCAGTAAAACACTCGTCAAAATCGGTCCAGACATTTTAGAGATTAGCCGGAACAAACAGACAAAAATTATAAAAAATGTTATTTTTAATATTACAAACAGACACTCCAATTTTATTATGTGTATAGATTTAAGTAGTCTCATAAAGTCTCTCACTTTGGCATCGTCGCCTTAGACTGTTGAATTAAATGTCAAGCTATCACAGTAGAATTTACATTCCAAACCAATTAAATTATTATTTTTTAGATGACGGTTATATATTTTATAATTACTTTTAAATAAATATATAGTATATTTTTAATAGCAAAAATATTTTTTTTATATTATATCTTGGCGGATGGGCAGATGGGCCAACTGATGCTGTAAGAAATTATAACCTAATACTTAGATCGTCAGTGGGCCATGGGAAACTATGATGTCATGTCCGTAGTGCCTATAGTTTTGCACTGGCTCACTCATCTTTCAAACCGGACACACAACAATAAGCATTGTTGTTTGTCGGAATAATATCATTCCAATGAGTAAGTTGTATTTATCCAGACGGGCCTGCACAAAGCCCTACTACCAAACTTTAAAACCATCTAAAACTGTTTAGTGCTATGACCATAAAAATGAACTTTATTCTAGAACTCTTTTAATCACTTTTGTTTTCGGTTTTGAAGGTAGTTTAAAAGAATGCATAAGCAAAAAGTAATAGATCGGGTGGTAAGTATACTACGAACACTTAGAAACTGCTGATATAGATAAATATCAAGAAAATTATTTTGTCATAAAATATATATTTTAAAATGTTTTGAGTAACTCAATAAAATATATCTATAACTAAACTAAACTAAACTTTTAGCTGAATTCTGCAAGTAACATTGAGAATATTGAACAAGAGTATTATCTTATCTATTATGACATGTTGCTCACTAGTTGAGCGAAAAAAATAATACCCAGTCAGAAATTTCCTTCTAATATTATGTAATGTGTAGCCTTAATTTTTTCGTTCATTGTTCGAAATCTGTTTCTGTCCTTTATAAAAATTTATTAAATATGTTTTCCAATCCAAATTCAAAAATATTTATTTTCATAAAACTTTAAGTGTTTTCTATGTAATTGGCAATTTGAGGCCCAATTTCTGAAGCGTCTATTTATTCGATTAATTAATTTACAAAGTTAAGTAATTTGATAATTTCAATGGCAAAACCAATGATGGTTGGAAGCAGCCGATGACGCAATCAAATCAAAATCAAAATATACTTTATTCAAGTATGCTTTTGCATCGTCATTTAACAAACTATATTAAATAAAGCTACCACCGGTTCGGAATATAGATTCTACCGAGAAGAACCGGCAAGAAACTTAGTAGTTACTCTTTTTCAACATCTAAAAATACAGTAATGTTAGTTAAATACAATTATATGTGTATGTTATATATTCTGCCTGGAAGTCAACGAGCATAGGCATATCGTGCAGTATTGAGCAAGATAATTTAAGAAACTATCTTGTTTTTATTATAAGTAAAAAAAAACCTCCAAACCACAGTTTAGTTGTGACAGTATTTTTTTATATTACCAATTACTAATACTGCAAAGATTTCTGGCCTAAAAACCAAGTTTTTTTGTATATATTGTAATTTCAGTAGTTCGGGATGGCAAAATAAAATTATGTTGTACCATGTTTCAATCTCTCTCTATATTTTTACAATGCCCCAATCATCCAATTGTTTTCCTTATGACAGCTCAATCACTTTTAAAATAAGAAATAGTGTTACATGCCAGTTTTAAATGTTATAAAATAATATCAACTAAAGTTGTACAAATTATTGATCAATTACAATAATAAATAATTGTAATAATATGTAATAATAATAATGTGACATTATTAATGATATTATTAATTATGATATCCTATGACGTAGCACCGTATTGGAGGCTAGGGCTAGTCTCGTAACACTATATATCCTTCTATATAAGCGTTTTATATACACCCTATTCAATCCGTGCGAATCCGGGATGGGTAGGTATTAATATAAAACAAATAATAATTTTCGTACTCTTCTTGTTGACGTTGAATATCAAGCTGGGAATAGAAACCATTGCAAGGTAAGTCCAATTAAAAGTTATAGGACTTGTGACGTCAGCAACTAGATGTCTAATTTAGTTCACATCTCTCGTCGGACTTTATTAAAATCGATTCCTGTTACTTAATTAGCGTCAGCTTTGCGAAGTGCACGTCGCTGATTTGCATATTTGATAATAATTATATTTATACTTTGCCCAGCTACGGGGCTGCTGTTACTTTCTTTCAATACGGGTTAAAATCGGTTAAGCTATTGTGATTTTTTTTTGGGATATAAGTTACAGCAACAGTAATAATACCATATAAATAACACAAATATTCTTAAGTATTGTGCATATCTGACTATGTATTTATAAACGTACCTCTATTCATAATTTATACTTGTAATACTTGGAGAACTACTCAATTGCTAAAATTGAATTTTAATTAGTATTTTTCTCATCTTCAAATTATTACCTTATTTTGTGATTCTTCTACTTAAGATCCTTACGTGGTGGAATATGCTCCAAACCTTAACCCAGCAGTGAGAAATTTACACAGAGTTAATGTGATAGGCTCAAGAAATAAGGCACATAAAAACTATTATGGATGTTTAAATATTTGTCTTCGTCAATCAAATTCAATCCATCATCACGATATTTATTTGAAACGTTGCTATTTTCCAATCATATAATCTTAATAAACGGGTTGTGTTAGGATATTGAAAATGAACATATGTAGATATGTGTGTACAAAAGTATTCCTCATTAACACGCTAGTTTGCAATAAACATTTGCAATAAATGATATGCTAATGAAAAAACAACTTTATTATTCCACTTGTGTAATATGCTCGAAACTTTCATTTTAATTATCTAAATGAATGTTTACGTATTATTTTATTTACTTCCTAGAAATAATAGGTAATTATATGACAAGAAAAATTAAATACAAAAATGTTTACGATAAGTTTCTTCAAAGAATTTTATTTGTATTTCCGTGAAAGGAACGTTGATTAAATTATTATTCAACTTTGAAAATAATTTTCTCATAGTATATAATCAATTACATTTTCTAGATATTTACGTATAGTTGAATTTTAGTTTGCAACTAATTTTAAATATTTAAGTTTATGATATTAGAAAACGTGGTTACATTTTTCAGAATGGGTGTAATAATTCGAGTATTATAAACACAAAAAAATTTATAAATGAATTGTTAAATATTAAACAACGTTATATTTTTATTCCAATTTCGGAAACAGTTACAATAGACAACATAGTGGTAGTTGAAGCGTATAAAATAATGCATACATTAAATTTTACACTAAACATCTCTTCGGGATGTATGACCTTCTTCACCTCTACTCCATTCCTGATAAACAAAACTTTATCTTTATTCTTTAATCCAAATAACTTGAACTTGGAAATGAAGGGTATGCTTTCCTTGATGGTGGATGTCGTCGCATCACCGAGTCTACACTTCCTTGTAGACAACTCGACGAAGTATCTACAAGGAAAAGTGAAGACTGCATCATCGCTTTGGTAGAACACGAACCGACAAGCTGCACACGAGCTAAGATGGTTTTAAGAAGGTTAAAAATTCAAAAGATCAAGGACAACAGCTGGATTATTATTCTTACAGAGGAAAATCTTGTGAGGGCGATATGCTATGGAAGGAATCAGTACGAAAACATAAAAGAACCCCATACAATAACTATTTCCGAAGGATGCGATATTAAAATAATCAATAAACGTTTCAAGCTCATCAAAAGACGTTAAATATTCACGAAATTGTACAATTGCCGCTTCAAAATAACTATGTATATAAATCCCCAGTTGACTACACATTACAACTGAAAGATATATTATTGGACAGCCTCCCTGACCTCCTCAACGAGGCTCGAGAAGAGAAAGATGAAGTTAATCTGTCCCTCATTAAGGTAACTCCTAGTTGGATGGATCAAGATCAAATACACGAAGCCAAACCCTGGAGCCAGTGAGGAAGACAGCGAGGACGCTAGAGGAAGCTGAAAATTGCGCTCGCATCTTGAGGCTGGAGGCGTTACCAGGGTCTCAACGCTGTCAAATAATTTAGTTTTAGATTCGTCACACAATAGAAGTGCTCAGGATTTTCATTCTGTATTATTTTATATACTAATAAACCACTTTTGTGAACCACTTAGATGTTTCTGCTGTTGATGATGACTGCTTGTTAGCACTCGTTTTAATATTTTTTATAAAAATAAATATTTTTTAATAATATTTTTTCTGATCGTCCGAACATAACATATATATATTTTATTAAAACTTTGATAGTTTAAGTAGGGCAGTGTGCCTTTGTAAGTGATACATCGTTTCAATTTAAAATTTATCTTATTAAAGGATAAAAAAATAAATAAGACGCACAAATACATGAAATTGATTGCCATTTCATCTATTGAACATTTGTAACAAAAGAGCTTGCCGATGAGTTTATCAATACGTGCTTCGCAATGAAACAATGCCCCATATTCTGCGATCCTACCTGGAGGGTACTTTATCTTGTCAGTGACGAACGATCCTCATTTGTTAGTGTGCGTTAAAATGTGTGTGCATATGGGTCAAGAGTATGTCAGCGTATTATTTTTGTGTGCAGCATCTTATCGTTCTTAATCTCAATTGGCTAGAGTAATTTTTCAAATGAGATGAAAACTTGTAACGGGAGTCGGGAATGAATTACATTTTAACACATATCGATTAAATTTCTAATTATTATTTAAAGAGGATTTTTGTTGGAAAATAGATGGATAATTTTGCAAATGACTCGTGGAATGTCTCATTATAGATTACTGACTGAACTTGTGGCTTTACCCTTACAAAATTGTAAAAGTTTACCTATGGCGCACAAACCGTCACACCCCATTATATTACAAAATACTAAATTTTGTGATATTTTATCTTACGGAATAGGGGCGAATTTTATCATAAGATATGGTTAGAACAATATAATCACACATGATGAACGATTATTTACTTGAAAGTAAAACTTAAGACTTAGGATAATTGGTGATGGCACAGTGAATAAAACACATGTATTTTTACCGAAGTCGGCTAATTACAATCTGCTACTGAGTTGTGATATGCTTAAATTATTTTTATAAATAATCTCTTGCTCGGCAAAATTATCGACAATCATCGGTTTTGATTCATATGTTCCATCCACTCATCTTTGTTCCATTTATCATAATTGTGATATAACGTGAGCCGAGATGGTCTAGTGGTTAGAACGCGTGCATCTTAACCGATGATTACGGGTTCAAACTCAGGCAGGCACCACTGAACTTTCATGTGCTTAATTTGTGTTTATAATTCATCTCGTGCTCGGCGGTGAAGAAAAACATCGTGAGGAAACCTGCATGTGTCTAATTTCAACGAAATTCTGCCACATGTGTATTCCACCAACCCGCATTGGAGCAGCGTGGTGGAATATGCTCCAAACCTTCTCCTTAAGAAAGAGGAGGCCTTAGCCCAGCAGTGGGAAATTTACAGGCTGCTAATGTAAAAAAAATGTAATGATATAACATAAGCAAACAAATGCTTGTAATATTAATATTATTTGTAGATTACTTGGTGGTAGGTCTTTGTGCAATCCCGCCTGGTTAGGTACCAACCACTCAACAAATATTCTACCGCTAAACTGAGTATAGTTGTGTTTCGGTTCGATAAGTGTCCCCCGTCCGCCTTCCTATTAAAAAGTACACATTGATGAAATCAGTATGGATCGTGTGTATCTGTTTATTAACTTGGAATCAGTATTGTAGGTTCGATATAAACTTTGATGTTTGCATACAGGGTTATCCAAAGATCTTCGGAGATAGTACCAGAAGCCGAAACTAGTGTGATAATACGTACCCTTCAAAAGCAGAAATAACCCAGAATGAGGGTTCAATTGCCGGAGGCTTAGCGGTTCACGGAAGCAACATCTAATTTGAGATAACAGATTCACGTAGCTACTTAATGTTATCTTGACATTTATTGCTCTAACTGATTTAGACAAGCCTGTATTATGAGTGTATGGATATAAACTAATCAAAGTTACAATAGTGTTCAGATTTGTAGTAAAACGTCTTTGGGTGCGATGGAAATAAATTCTCAAGGTCGAATTGAAATGTGTAACATTTGCTTGATTTGCTTGAAACTTTTCTGATGAAAATGGTTTACATCTTTTGTCAAGTGTTCTGAGGTAAATGCAGTAGTACTCAGTCAGTAGTTACTCTTTTCCAACATTTGAAACACATTATGTTAGTGAAATAGAATTGAAATAAGGTTCACATTTATACACTTCATCTCTTTGCGCCGCTAAAATATATAAAGATGGCGGTTTTCCGACTCGCGAACACGCGAAGTATGAACCATGCGTGAACAGGGAAACTTCAAGTTATTTCCGCAAACGACTGGTCTTGCGATTTATTTATGGTCATCGCAAAGGCCACGACACGGGAAATATAGACACTTAAAATCGTATGGCTTAATACGTTTCAATCATCGCTATACGCGGAATCAGCGATTCTTTGTATTTTTCCTTGATAAACTTGGTTTCTAGGACGTTATGCATGAGCTTTTTCAGAGACAGTCCAGCTCAGTCAGTCAGCCATAATCACAATAAATCCTTCTTTTAATTGTAAATTTTGAGTTGGTAGTCCAGGCAAATCCAAGGAATTTAAAAACTCTGTGGGATACTTGGCTTTGTATCCCGGTTTGTAACAGTGTCAATTAATTTGTAAAAAAACCAATTCTTCTGGAAGAAAATTCTGAATGGTCGCATTAAGATCATCGTCATCTTTGTTTTTGGTCATTGGAAGATCTTTTGAGGTTCTGTTCAGTGTCTCCATTGACCTAATATGGGTCATCGTATTTTCATCTTAAACAAACAATTTGCATATTTGTGTAATCTTCGCCATTGCGTTGTTTTTGTCGATGAAGCCAATGCCAGGTCTACTTCATTTTGCGATCTGATCTTGGTCAACAGCAATAAATTACGAACGTTTTTGCAGTCCCTCCAGGAGCATCGATTCTTTTCCTAAATTGTCTTTTTCTGGATTGGAGTGGAATGCTACTTGTTCATGTAAACTTACAGGGACACTGTGTCTATGGAATTTCTCTATTTTATTGTGTCGTGCTCGCTGTTGTTGTATTTGGTGTGCTCGAACATGTTCCGTTCGAGACCTATCTACTTCATTGTTATTATCTATGGAACACAGTTCTGCCATACCAATACGAATATTACCATTATCTGTGTCTCGCTGAGCACCAGTGTGACTTGTGTGTGAGGTAGCTCGTCGCACATTTAATTGACTTAGATGAACTAAGTCAGCTCGTCTCTTTAGCATTTTAAAACAATAGAAGTATATAAATTTCTCCGGCACTGACAAACAGATAATATATTGAATTTTTTTTTTTTGATAATCAACTGACATTAACACTTTTATCATTTTTTATGTATTCGGACATATAGAAATCGGACCTCATATTACAGCCATGAAACAGAAAAAGTAATCTAAACGCACGCATAGTTTTATTTTTTAATCATAATCAAATTTGTCTAAGGTGAAAAGAAGGCGTGAAAATTGTATATTGCAGCCCAAAATATATTCAACAAAAATAAATGTATACGAATGAAGTGTTTTGTTTTGCTTCAAAATAAAAGATTAGGATAAATAGTACTGGAAATGGACGTAATTTTAAAGGAAAATGTTGTAAGCGCTGGCTTTATTATTTACTACTGTTTTATTCTGTACTTACGCTCTTTAATTTCCGTTTTATGCTATAAACTGTTTCTGTTTCAATGTATATCAAAATGAAAACGAAAAACATTATAAAATTGCTGTCAAAATAGTTTAACGAAGTCTTTCATTACATTTCATCAGTTATCAAAATATATAATATCATTTATTACAGATCGTAAGCAACTGTATTATAAAAAATAGGTTTTAGTTTTAACTTAAAACTACACTTACACTATTTTGGTCACGTCATATCAAATTTTGAAAAGTGATGATAAAGATAAAAATTAAAGATAAAAAAAATATATTTTTTTTTAGTTGAAAGGAGTCTTGTAACGAAAGGACTCCTGTATATTGTGTGTCTATTACTACTACTATTCATCATCCTCCTGCTTTTATCCCAATTTTATTTGGGGTCGGCGCAGCGTATCTTTTTCTTCCATACTTCGCTGTCCAGCCATATTGTCTTTCATACAATCCATCCATCGTTTCTTTGGTCGTCCCCTACCTCTATCCACGTCTATGCTCAAGACCTTCCTCACAACATGGTATTACATTATAAAATAAATATATCGAAATGTTACAAACCTAGATTAATTATTAGCTATGACCAGTAATGTTTCCATAAGTTATAATTTATTCTTCTATTTCGTTTTTGGACCTACTATTGATATTATTTGTCCTAATTATTATATATTCGTCTACGGCCTCAATACATACTTATTGATTTATAAAACACACATTTAAAAAATATTCATACAAGTAATAAACCTTTTTAAATGGATTAGATCATATAAGTTATATCGGTAGTAAAAAATAAACGTCTTCAGGGACTATTAATACAGTTTTTGGTGATTTAATCGATATTGGATTTTTTATATCATAATATAAAGATTAATTAAATTTTGATTGTGTTTTTTATTCAATTTCATAAATAAATCGAAAGTTAGGCTATGTATAACTATGTAAATTATTTGGATTATTTAACTTAAAAAAAACATCAAATTCTACCTACCTAGGAAACCGACAAATAGTAATAGCGTTTCGTTTTAGGATAATATAAAAATATGTATATCTTACCTTTTCCTTTTCATACAAAATTGTGGCCAATAACTAGTTTCAAGTATTTATATAGAAATAATTTTATCGAGGTATAATATACCTTCTTGATCGAATTACTTTCACAGTCCATTCAAAGCGTTACTAGACTTGTCCGGCTGAAGAAATCTTAGTATAAATGTGAGTGTAAATACAAATACATTATATATATACCCTTGCTCGATAACCCTTAACTAATATATTGGAACGATAATCCAAAATATCCAAAAAAAGACATCGTCAGTTTTAAAGCGAAGCTGTACCCAACAGTTTCCGCTATAGCACGAAAACATTGCTTTCCAAGTCCTGGGAGATAAGTTCTACTTATCTCCAAGCTAGCATCCTTCACTTCAGGATTTGCAGTCGTATAAACGAAGCTAGTCCAAATTCGATTAATTTGTGTTACACCCAACGAATATCGAGCTGACTAATTAGATATATAAATAATTATTTAAAAATAATTGCGTGACGCATGAAAGCGTTGCAAGGTGCTGGTGTTGATAGCCAAATAAATATTACTGATCGTATCTTTTGTTTATTTTAGAAAAATAACACGTCAATACACTAAAAGTCACTTATAATATTAGGTATCGATTCTTGAACTGTAACAACATGTTGTGCCATATAATTAGAACATTATTCCTTAAAATATTTAGATTTAAACTTTTTCTAATTCCTATTATACTTATACGTGTACTTTCCTGATAGATTAATGAACGTACCTATTATAAAAAAGGGGCCACAAATGCTGTTCATCTGTATAAAAATACTAACTTGTGCAACTTTGCTGGTGTCGAATTTAGAACTATTTATAAACTCGATATAGATTAAGAAGCTGTTTCCGTACGTCAAGTTCTGTTACTGATATCAGTAAGAGTGAGACTTCAAAACGTTAAAAGCACTAAGTCTTATAATCTTATTATGTAGGAATAAATAACTATAATTAAATAATATTGTTAATTATTATGTTAATTTTCAGTTCTTGAGATTTCCTCATTGAACCAAATAATCTCTTCAGCTTTGTCATATTAGTATAGATTTCATTTTATTATTTATAAAAATAATTTATAGTTTTGCTTACAAAAAAACAGAATTTACTATATGATTATTGTTGTGATTCGTTTTCTTTAAATAAGTTTAGAGTATCTACCTATGTTTATTTATATAACATTGTACCCATTTTTGTTGTGAACGTAAGATAATTACTGAAACTTTTATCAATAACGCGTATCGACAATACGAAGCCAATTTCCGTTTTATGAAAACGCAACTTCAGACTAAAATACTATCATCAAATAATGTTGATATGTGAAGTAAGTGGCAAATTAAGGCAACAGGGCTGCAGGAAATTAAAGATTCAATATGGTTTAAGGTTTTGGTGTTGAATGAAAATCCTGCTAAACATACAATGCTCTATTTTACTTGATCTGGATTGAAGAATCTTGTATATTAACATCGTAAGCCGGTTTTTGTACCAGTGATTATGGGGCGATAGCTGAATATATATAAATCGGTTATGGTCTCTTTTTGAAGAACTCCAGCCGTAGATGTGCATAAAATGGAAGAGCATTCTTGATGGCATTTTACAAAATTGTTTTGAAATAACAAAGCATTTCTTTTGAATAAAATTACTGACCGGCTAGAGAGCGGCGCTATATGTATAAGAAAAAAATGATTGAAGATTGTTTTTGATAAACTCCGATTCTAACTGAACTAATCTATACTATTTGATATTCGAAATTTCATTTAAAAGACATTTCATCGCATCGGCGCCAAATGTAGATGAGTGACTTGCACTTTACAATGAAATTAAATCGAAACAAAACCTGTCATACGTTTCGAAATTCCTAAAAAATCTTTTGAATAAACGCGAAGTTTAGCGGGGGACTAATATAATGATTATTACTTTAATTTTGATGTGAATGATTGAATAAATCTTTTGGCGCGTCTTAAGACAGCGCGCGGGCGTAAGACTCAAATGCAATGGCGGCAAACATAACGCTGTCTACCATCTTGTACCGTCTCCGTTGCTACTCTCCCCTTTCCTTGTGTGCGTGGCACGAATCACGATAAGCACGCTTAAGTATTCTACAATATACTTTATTGCTATATGCATTCCTTATTATAATAAAAATTCCAATAAAATACTTTATATTAAAGAAACTGTATGTGTCATCTAATTTACTCCAAATCATTTTGTTTATCCAATTATTTATGTTTTTCCATTTGTCGCGCACTTAGTGACGGCAAAATTTTTATTTGATAATTTTAATGTTTTGCTTAATATAATACAACTCACCTTTATTTTATTCTTTTTCATAATATTTAAATGTAATAGCTAGAAGAGAAAACTTAGTTCATTCATATACTAAGAAAATTTCTGAAATCTAATAATCTTCTTAATATTAGTTTTCTTTCTAATTAAGTTCTTTGAACACATCTCAAATCTTTTAAGTAAAGATCTCACAAGTTGGGAGTTAGGGAACTTCTTGGCTAATTAAATTGTTTTGTAAGCTTGTTGATGAAGTGAAAATTCTTTCATGTTAACTTACAAGCTTGATATGGACTCTTTAAGTTAGAAGATAATTATCATCTATTACTTTCTGCCCGCGACTTTGCCCCTATGTAAGGGGACGGTGTGGGGAGTGACGTATAGGTGTACATTTTTCTGAAGTAACAAACATCCATCCATAAGAAAGAAGTCAAATTAAGTGACATTCGAGCCTCTAGGAGAAATTCCAACTGTCCATGATACATTGTAGTGCTTACTCGTACATGCCAACTCTCATTCCCACTCATAGTAGGAAGGAGTATTCCAATGCCTTGAAATGAACGCAGAATGGTTAAGTGGATGACTCACAGACTTTCCAGCGCGGGATCGTACGCACAGCGAAACTCCACACTTCAGATTGTTACAGGGAAATCGATGGAAGAACACGATAACTTCTCATTGGCTCAACTCTGAGCCCGTACCCCGTACTTCAGGATTTTAAGCCTTATAATCTAGGCGCCAGACTAGCTAGGAACTTTATTTCAAATATTGTATATAAGGGTAAGTCTATCTTTATTTATTTAGAGAGTTTCTACATAGAAATTGTTGTTATCTTGTTATTTAAGTTCTGGTGAAACTGAAATTAACTTTAGAAAATACTCGCTGAAAAAGATTAAGAACATCTGATATCTCTAAAGGTTTTACGGATAAAAGATGAACAGAAGTTGCAGTAAATATATACGAAGAGTTTTTATATTTACATTTATTATTTATAAATAATTATAAAAACTTTACTTTTTTACTTTATCTAAACTAATATACTAAACTCAAAAACGGATTGAACGATTTGAATTATTTATTATTTTCTTCTCTTCGCTTTTATACAGCAGTTGTTTAAAATAAAAAAATAGCAATAACCCAAAAAAACAGCGATACAATGGAAAATTAAAATTATCATATTTTGTGTGCAAATCGTCATTTTCTTCAATATACTTTTAGACAACGTTCGCAGGTGTTGTAGGTAAAAAACGTCACTTCTTCCACGCGGCTATCTAAAATTTATTGCATTTCGAATCATTTGTTGTATTTCCATAAAAAAAAAAATAGATAATTCTTGGTTAAAGTGAATTTAGGTACACCTTGTGACTATTTATTTTTATTTGACATTCTATTTTCTGATTTTGACTTTGTAGGGGTAGACACAAATCCGAAAATTTACGCGTGACTCGAAAACTTAGTTTGAGGTTTTCAATTTGACTAGTCAGCCATCCTTTAGAAGCCAGCGATATATGTCAGAGTAGGCGCAATATAATATCGGACTTTTTTTATTTGTTAATACAGTATATATATTAAACACTTGTAAATTCTGATTCCTGTACCAATCACAGCTATGCATAACATTGATAATATAACTTAATGTCTAATTACTTGAAAAAAGAAATTTTAATAGCTACTAAATATATATGTAAAAAGAGAATTTTAGACGAATCTTAACCAAAGTTTGTTACAAAACTCATAAATATAACTCGATCATTTAACCACTGTTTGTTATTATGTATTTTATTTAATTTAACTTTACCTTTTAACATGTAAAGATTAACTTTGAAACTCAATTTTAAACAACATAATCCGTTGAGCTAATTCTTTGCCCACTGATTTGCGTCTGGTAAAAAATTTATAATACATTGAATTCATTTCGATACATCGATAAATTAAACGCTTGTTTGTAAGAAATTCTATATGTGTTCGATGTTTAAAAAAAAAATGAAATTAAGATATTGGAAAAATTGTTAATTTAATGAAAAAGTTGGAGTGGTTTCATAAGCCATCTTAATAACGTATATTTTTCTGACGTTCTAAAAGCCAGGCTTGAAAATTCAAAGTGCAACCGGCATTATAATGACCAATTGTAAAAGCCTTATTTTTACAAATCCATTGCACGTTCACTTAAGAAAAGTAATTTTCAGAAATTGTGGTTATCGAAAAATTAACCTCGCAGTATTCTAATGGTGTATTTGAAAACCGTAGGTGACATTGCACGTGTCTACTTAATATACTTGAAGATGGTATGATTAATTGCTGATATTGTTTAAATTTTTAACCTATAAAATACGTGCGGCTGTATCGAAAGATTAACTTTTATCATAGAAAAAAATACCTTTGCTATTGCAAAGGGTCAATGTATAATTTAAAGCCATACATTTTTATTTTATTTATTTTAGCTCGTAAATATCTATTAGTGTAATTTTTGAATAGGAGCGTATTTTATTGTCAAAGTAAGATGTAAAAAGTACCGCGCTCAGAAGCAAAAAAACAACTTTTCTTTGCTTAAATAAGTCTTTATTAAAAAAAATTATGTTATGAAATAATTCAATTAAAATTATTTTATTAATTCACAATTAATACACAAAAATCAGGGGGTGGGCCGTTGACGGTATCTGGTCTTGAAATCATGAAAGGTACTAACTAAATATAGCATCAATACACAATGGAATGTATATCAACCGTTTTTGCTTAGCACTATGCACTATTTTAATTAAGCATTTCAATAATTATGAATTAAGCAAATCTGGTTTAGTAGCCGGAACCTTTCATAAACGGAAATATAAGTCGATGACGTAGGTATATGCATATATTTTGAATATAATAAATTACAAATTATTTTATCGTTTAACTGACAAGTGTCGGTAGGTGACCGGCGCCTGCACATCGATAAAATGAACCACGTAGACAACGCAGTCATTCCACAAAACGAACAGATAATAAATATTAAGACAATGACGATTCAAAAATCGAAGTTTTGTTGATAAAAAAATAAATGTTCATAACGATAAATACAATATTTATATGAAAATTAAAATATTGCAATAAATAAATTTAAAGGGTTACAGTATGTCAGCTTCGATGTACACTGATATTTGATGGAAGATATCAGTCGTCATATATTGAGAAAATCTAGTTGATACTAAATACAACATAAGAAACATTAAAATATTAAAAACCTTCCAATTGCCATCGTTAGCAGCAGGCAGTGTGTGGTATAAAATGACCCTGAAGAACCTTGAATTTTGTAAGCAGCTACTAAATCGGTTTACTCACTTCACTCATTAATCAGCACGACGTAAACCAGTCCAGAATTTTCATGATACAAATAAGGTAAATTTTCATAGGTAGCTGACCTACCAAGCGTCTTTAATAGAGTGTGTGTAACTGTACCCATGTTTGGTGTCTGCAGGCAGATTAATTTATGAGCTGTATGACTTTGTGCGCAAGTGGTGTCTAGCTTCAGCTTGAGTATCCCACAAAAATATTTTGATGGACACCACGCAGAGGTTACTTTAGATCAGCCATCAATATCCGTTTTTTTGGTGTTAACCAAATACTTTACTGATGTGTTTACTTTAGTTCTAAACTCTCTATTATTTTGATATAAAATTATATATATTTGATGTTATTATTAATATTTTAAATATTTTTGATGCTTACGAAAAAATTCAAGAGCTATAATTTCACTTAAAATAATAACGAAGACGATAATATGTGATCTTTACGTCAGATCGGTATAACTTAAAATCTATAAAATCTTAAGATTTTTATGGTTGTTACTTAAAAATACACGAACATGTTATTCATTTCATCAAAGCAGAAATAATGTACAAATGAGAAACAAGGGTTAAATGGCCTAAGGCCCAGAAACTGTGGAAACTATGTCTAAGTTCAGACAGCAGTTCTGTAGAAACGTAATATTATCTTCACATTTATCGCCGCTAGCAACAGAATGCTGTTTCTTGTTACGAACAAAGTTTAATTACAAGACTTAAACTTATTTTAATAGATTAACTGGAATATTTAAAAAAAAACCATTGAATATGACAACTTCAGTCACGTTTATAGACGGCAACAATTTAAATATATATTTGGTAGTAAGTCTATCTATGTAGGTATCACATACTGATCTCGTCATATACTACCTCTAACAGCAAAATTACTTGCGTCTTCTGGTTTGACGAGTAAGTGAACTATAGTAGGCACAAGGGACATAATATTATAGTTCTCAAGATTGATGGCGCATTGACGATGCAAGGTATAATTAATATTTATTACAGTGTCATTGTATATGTCCGGCGGTAACAACTTATCTTCAGATTTTCGAATTGTCATTGTTCCTACTTATTTTTAATTAAAAAAAGTAAGATGACTACTATATCATATTTTATTCCTTTCTAAGGCAGATTTTTACATTTATATTCGCTTATGAATCTTTAATCGGTTATATTAATATCCTTTTGGAATATAGAGTGAAATCAAAAGACGAATGACTTCTCATTAATTTTAATAAGTTTAATCTCATCATAACTATAATCCTGTTAGTAACATATTTCACTTACCAAGCGTTGTTAAAATATCATCAATGGGCTTGTTTATATTTACTTTTTAAGCGTTTGTAAGAATCTACTTGAGCAAAGTATGTTACTTTGTTTTGATTGAATTTCTGAAAGACAATTGAAGTTTTTTTTGTTGTCAACTGTCGATACTAATTTAATAGAAACGCATGTATTAATTTGAATGAGGTCGACATAATTGAAATGTTCACGACTAGAAATAAATATTAGTGAATATAATTAAAAAAAAAAGAGATATAAAAGCACAAAATCTGAAATTTGCAATAGCAAGCTTAAATTAAATTCAATGTAATACCGTTGAATGTCCAGCACTAGTAACTAGCAAGTTTAACCGCATAAGATTTCCTAACTAGAGATAAACCTCACACAAGATTTACTTTAGAGAGTGTATGCCGAGTTTGAGCAAGTCTGGGTTCAACTTGCAACACTTCAACATTATATCTACACGATTAATTACAAATGAATTTGAACTTCATGCGTTGTTTATATTGTGGAGAAAGAGCCTGTTTAAACTTTGAACCGACTTAGGCGAAACATGTTTTCATGGTTACATATTGATTTTATTAGTGCAAGGTTATCCGCTGGATTAACGTCTTGAATTTGAAAAAAAAAGTTTTTATTAATATTATAAATACTAATAATACTCTATCGGTCTGTCGATTGCTCTTTCGTGGGCAAATCACTGAACCGAATTTGATTAAATTTGGTATAAAGCAAGCTCGAGACCCCGGGAAGGATAGAGGCTAATATTTACGTCTAACTCCTGACGTCCAACCAATAAAATACGAGCGAAGTCGCAAGCTACAACTAGTCATGTATAATGAGTTTGTAATGAAATAATGTTTCGTTTGTACTCAAGTTTTATTTTAGATTACTGGTTTCAAACTGTGTACCTTATGTTTATAATTTAACTTATGCTTGTAGATTTAGTAAAACATCGTTAGGATACCTGCACGACGTATCAGCTGATGTCTTGAGCAGCGTGGATTAATCGTAGTGGAATTAGCTGCAAACGTTTTCTTCATGAGGTGGCTTTTGCCAAACAATAGGTTTTCCCTTAATTTTAATACATGCTGTATATTTTTTCCTTCATCAGTGACAGGAGGGTTGGTTAATTTTTTGCCCTGAGATTCGGAATTGTGATTTAAGGGAAAAATGTTGCTGGCCTTCTTGCCACCAATCCACGCGGTCGTATATTTTACAGTAATTATTTTTAATTTTTATTATTTATATAATTAAGGCCTTAATATTAATACAGTAAAAGCCTGTAAACTTTCCACTGCTAGGCTAAGGCCTCCTCTGCCTTTATTCCACTACGAGCAGCGTAGTGGAATGTGGCAGAATTTCATTAAAATTAGTCACGCGCAGGTTTCTCACGATGGTTTCCTTCACCGCCGCGCATGAAATGAATTATAATCATAAATTAAGCATATGAAAATTCAGCGGTGCTTGCCTGGGTTTGAACCTGCAATCAACGGTTAAGATGTACACGTACTAACCACTGGGCCATCTCGGCTCTTAAATATCGTTACATTTTTATTAATATTTAATTACCCTTGAAGTTTAACAACTATTAATAATAACCGCGCAATTCAAACAGGTTTTGACGAAATGTATATCAGATTATCAAGAATTCTCTTTATGATTTATTTCAAGAATTCCTCTAAGAAATCGTCGTATCGTAGTGGTTTCAGTTGGAATGTGGATGTTTTATATAAATGAGGTAAAGTCGAAATGTAACTCGTAAAAGTGTAATACTTAATTCTGTACTTTCTCTAAAGTAAGTTTTAATTAAAAATTTTGAAATTCTCTTGATTAATGTTACAATTATTCGTTATGAGTAAACTTCACTCATTCCTGCTTCTAGCTTCATTTAACTTAGAAATCTCATACCAGAAGGAAGTTCAATGATCGATGTTTATGTTATTCACGGAATTGTTACTGTAGGATAATGATATAACTTAAAGTATACTTTCAAGAATTATTTATTAATTAAATATTCATTTATTTTTAGAAGCACGGATAACATGCTTATGAGCGAACTGTGATGATTTATTGAGTTGAATGGGTAAATGTACTCCGCTCCATAACAATTCTTGGCTCTAAAGCTTGAAATGACTCTAAAGCGAAGGCCCTTAAGTGAACCGGGTGGCAAATGTGAATCGAAAAGACTCAAAATGAACGTCTGATACATTGGTTCTGACTGACCATAACAGTTTTAAAACAGGATTTTAAATATAAGCGAATAACGATAATCAGGGGTTAATAAATCGGTTTTGGTCGTCTTTGTAATTAAAGTTTAAAAATTATTAATAGTATAATGAGTCGAGATGGCTCAGTGGTTAGAACGCGTGCATCTTAACCGATGATTTCGGGTTCAAACCCAGGCAGGCACCACTGAAATTTCATGTGCTTAATTTGTGTTTATAATTCATCTCGTGCTCGGCGGTGAAGGAAAACATCGTGAGGAAACCTGCATGTGTCTAATTTCAACGAAATTCTGCCACATGTGTATTCCGCCAACCCGCATTGGAGCAGCGTGGTGGAATATGCTCCAAAAACCTTCTCCTCAAAGGAGAGGAGGCCTTTATCCCAGCAGTGGGACATTTACGGGCTGCTAATGCATGCTAATAGTATAATAGCAATTACGTGGCTTTAATAAAATAAATAGTTAGTCATTATTATTTTATAATGGTGGCGCAAAGTTACTGACACTATAGAAGTCAATACTAATATTATAAATGTAAAAGAAACTGTGCTACGCTTTTATGGCTAAACCATTAAATCGAATTTCATGAAATTCAGATGAAAAAAACCCCAAGAATGGACTAAAAAAACCCAAAATCTATGACCCTAATATGCGGCTGAATCCGTGGTCGAAAACTAATTAACTATATTTTCCTAGAATGGCATTTCCTGACATTCTGTTATTGAAATTTGATAAGTAAAAAAATTAAAATACGCCAGAAATAAATATGAACCATATAACCTCGAGAACTATCATTCCAATTTTTTACAGAATAGTTCACCATTGATAAAAACAACGAATTTCGTCGAAGATTCCTCACCGACCAACACTGGTTGTTCGTAGAATTCGACGCTTTGTCACATGACTCGTAGAAACTGGTTCAAAATTGGATATACCTTAGTCTGGCATGTCAAAAACTGGCCGTTCAGTATTCGATGAGATCTATAAGGAAGAGCATGCAGAAACATCAACGAGGCGACGTGCAACGCAAATGGGTATTTTTCCAGGCATCCCTAAATATGTTGATGAAATACTGGCAGTTTCGTTTAATACTCAGATGAATTATGAGTCTACTGACTACCGGGATCGTCTAGAGTACAGTCAACGTTACAATGTCGAGCGATATAACATCTTAATTCCTGCGGTAAGTCATTGTACGGGATGCTCAATACCAATGTCCACACCGCCAATTACTGTGGGCAATGGTTATTATTAACCATCCGGTCCATTTCTCAGTCCCTCTACCTATTCATAATAAAAAAGATTTCTTGATCCTAGAATACTAATATTTGTCGAATCGATGACGCGTATTTGAAAAAATCTATTTCTTTTGGTTGCAGTCATATCTGGCTGAGCTCCTGGTTTATCACAGCAAACCCATTGGCCTTGAGGAAGTCGAGTGCTTTTACTTGAAGGGGCTGTCCACTCCTAGCCAGCTCCCATGTTTTGTCATGTTGACGAAGTTAAGTAAAACCCCCAATTTATACAAGCGTAGCCGAAACGACGAAAATAAATAAATCAGTTTAGTATTGTAGGATTAAACAAACTTAATTTTATAAATTTTTCTAACAAGAATCTGAAGGAATCTTGTGGGCTAATTACATTGTTACATTACGAAACGTTTGCCCGAAGTTTGTTCACGTTCCTTATCGGCTTAGTGTTTCTATTGGGAACGATAAAACAACTTTCTATTTGATTAAGTATTTTCCAATGTAATATCATTAGGTAGTACTTACTTAATATACTCGTAAATCAGAAGTTTATTACGTATTTTATTTATAACAGTCGAAGAACGTTCCTCGGGGCAAAGGCTTGCTTTGTTTTGATGTTAACATTTTAAATTAAATCACAGAAACTAAGTACGGAGTCCTTTTTTTGTACTGGAAAAACTCTCTTACGCGTTATCCTCCATGAACTTGTACGTAGGAGTCCCCGGCACTGAGTGCACTGGAATTCCCGCTATAAAGCCATTGGTAACCACTTAGTATTTTCGAGTTGCAGCTTGGGTTTGCTTTTTTCCAACCTAATTGTTAAATACTTTGTTTTTGACTACTTACAACAATTTATAAATTTAAAAAAAGTAAAAATGGATGTGCAATGCAAGTATTAACTATTAGTAGAGATAGCCCAATTATACATTGAGCTTTACTGGTCAAATGTCATGTTTTTTAAATGTGTGATTATTTATCTCACTGGTTTAGCTGGTTGTTCTCAGAGATTCCAATCGCTAAATTCAGAACATATTTGTTGGATCAAATTAAAGATAATTTGTGATTAAAATAATATAACATTTTACCAAAAAAATACTTAAATAAGACAAAACGGGAACATTGTAACAAAACTAACAAAAAAAATAATATTATAAATCATTTCACAAATGACGGAAGTCTGAGGTAACAAAAAACTATAACATATACAGCCAAATTTATATCTTTCTTTTTATGATGTTACTAGAAAATTACACTTTTGAATTTTATTTTAAAGTAACATTAATTATTATTAATTACTATTAAAGATACCGGCAAATATTTCATCTTTGCCTTTAACACTAATTTCTATAATCAAACATCAAAATTTCAATATTGTTCTCCAATTTAAAATCAAAAGCAAAAATAAACTATTAAAACACGCTCGTACGAATACTTTAGAATCGTCATTCTACTGAAAAGAAGGAGATGCTTATCCAATATAATATTTTCTGCACTGTTGGCTAGTTCATGTTGAGGATCGCTTTGCTGATCGGTCAGGAGGACGTCATAAATCCTACTCGAAGAGGAAAAGTTTAGTAATATCTTGAAAACAACTCTTTATTTATTCTTAAAAATAGACGTTAAAGTCGTTCGTCGATCTCAAGTCGTTCTTTATCGTGTTCATAGTAATTCATTTTAGTGCGAAAAAATCTTTTAACAGTTGCAAGTTTTATTTTATCACAGAACGCAGTGATTTCAACCACAAATTAAGCACTTGAAAACATTCATAACCTGGATTAACGCCCTAGGTCGCGACCTTACCTATTTACAGTAACCTTTATTAAGCTTTCAAACGAAGCAAATTTAAATTTAAAAATAAAAATATACTATGTGAATTTATATTAAACATTTATTAAAACAAACTGTTATATTGTACAGACTTCCAATCCTTATAGAGAGCTTTGGAGCTAATACCGCCACGCTGTTGGCTAAAGCAATTGTGGTAAATTTTATCCGACACACGTAGAAACATCGTGACTCCTTCACCATAGAGCACTAGATGAATTTTACAAACAAAAATTATAATGAGAATTTAGTGGTGCTTCAGCTTCGTTTAAAGTTCACATATTCTAATCACTAGGTCGTCTGTGCTTCTAATGAACTAGTTATTTTAGTCAGAATATTTTTTACTATATAAACATCGTATGTTTAATTCAAATAAATTTTATTTGACTTTAATGAAACCTTCGGCATTACGGACTGAATAATTTATTACTCTACTTATGTTACTATTACTATTCGATGTATTTCAATAGATAATATGGTCATAAGCTAATGTTTATGATTTAATGTTCTATACGTCCTTGAAAGATAAAATCAATACTGGGTCAAGTGAGTCGTTTTTTGGGAACGTATTTACTATTTATAATGTAAATTGTGTTTTTTGTTCGACGTGAATTGTATTAGGTACAGTTGTGAAAGCATTACTATATACTATAGTATTCTTTCTAACTTTCTAGGCTGTATGAGGAAAAGTGAAGGTTTTTTTGGGTATTATTGGTTTAAAATTCCATGAGTATTAATAGAGACTTTATTTTTTATTAAAATACCTAGACGTGCACCACCGCTCATAGAAATTGGCATCGTAAGAAATATTAACCATTCCTTACCACACCAATTCGACCTCAATGTTGGGAACATTGTTATGTCCATTTTGCCCGAAGTTATACTGGCTCACCCACTCTTCAATCTAGAATATAAAAATACTAAGTAGTACTGTTTGGTGGTAGAATATCTGATGAGTAGGTAGTACCTATCTGGACGGTCTTTCACAAAGCTATACCCCAAAGTATCATTATATTAGTAATCTCTAAATGCATAAATCAAAAAGAAATAAATGATAAATCGTTTAAATTGGCTTAGATTTTAGACGTGTCTCCGAAGTAGCAATAAAATTATTTTATCAGCAGGAAGTTAAGAAAGTAGTCCGATTTATCGTATACTATTCAAAAGGAAATAAGGACGGAGGAACTTGGTAGCGTTTTCTTTGAAGATATATATATATTTTAGTGTAGCTATTCTGTAAGAACCAACTCGAATCACACCGAACACGATCGTGAATTTTAGTACTTTCTTCATGACTTTGAATATAATAATTATAACATTTACAGGACACACGCATCCAGTATTTCCGTAACTAGGTTTTCGACATTCATAAACTGAGATACGAAGTGAGTTACAGAATAACACAGCAAGAAGGACGAAAGAGATTTAATCGATGATTAAACTACGGGAATCCATAACTCAAAATGTTATCAAAGATGTTTAAACTTTCTTAATAAAAGTGGTAATATATCAATATTAGCAAACGAGGTGAAGATTTTTTAGTTTCTTAACGGAAAAATGTATTCCAACAATATACATAAAACTTGTATCTTTAGACTTTAGTATATTAATCAGTATTTATGTAGCAGCGCTTCGCAGTTTCACTCACTTTAAATTTAGTCTATTGACGTCACTAGCGTGAATTCAATGTTAATATTGTATATGAAGTAGCAAACATTATAATTAGTTTACTCTTATCCCATTTTACGCACCGCGGATTTTTCACGGAGTTTCACGTCTAGCACAAACACTCCTTGGGAATGCTTTTTATTTCATTTAGAACCCAATTTAAAATGAATATTTTATAATTAATGGAATTAAATATAAAAATAACGGTAAACAGTATATCTACATAGTATAAAACAAAGTCGCTTCCCGCATTCTGTACGATTGTATCTTTCAAGCTACGCAATTGATTTTAATACGTTTTTCAGCAATAAACAGTGAAACAAGAGAAATATTAATATGTTTAATATAGTAGAGAAAGAAATTACTTACCTACTAAAAAGTACACAATATATATTTATAATTATATCTCAATTATAAATATATATTACGGTTAACAGGAAAATGAGACACTTGATCGTAATTGGTCACCAACGACCATATACATTGGCGCCGTAAGACAAATTAACCATTTCTTACATCGCCAATGCGCAACCAACCTTGGGAACTAAAATGTTATGTCACCAGTGCTTGTAATAACATAGGTTTACTCTCCCTTCCAACTGAAACACAACCAAACTAAGGATTATTGGCGGTACAATAATCACATATTTATTATTATACAAAATATAAAATCTTGTACACACGTCTACTTTGAGACCAATGCATGTGCTTCACGTTAGATGCTGAGGTAAAGTCGATACAAAACTGTTGAATAATTCAAAAACTAAAATGCGACGTCTGTAGTGTCATTCTAACCGATATAGGTACCTATATTATCTGGTTTCGTTTCTCTCTCAAACACTGAGAAATTTATCCGAAATAGAACAAACGAAGCGACTTTAAATTTAGAATTATATTTCACGTTTACTTATTCATTTTTATATCCTTATTTATAAAAAAAAAATATGCAACTCAAATGCCTTTAATTTAATTATCGACCTACTTCACGCAAATTCCAGCAACAAAATTTCAATGACTTCACAACTTAATAACGCATGAACATTATTTTTTTTCTTAACAAATATATATATAAACTTTTTGCATTGTTAAATTAAATACTTAGTAACAAAAGTACTATTGCCTTGTGTGCTCATCACAAAGTAAAATTTATTTATCTTAAGCTTATTATAATGAGCCAAAGCTAGACTATTATGTTAAATACATATAAGTACGTTATTTGGTGGTAGGGCTTTGTGCCATTCCTGAAGTCATCGTATATTCAACCAAGCCAAGCACCAATACTTAGTATTAGATATAGAGCCAGTGTAGCTACAGGCAAAATGTACATAACATCTTAGTTCCCAAAGTTGATAGTGCACTGATGTGGTGTGAGGGATGGTTAATTTTCTTACAGCGGTCATACCTATGGCTGGTGGTGACCACTTACCCACTGCCCGGGGACAATTTACCCGTCCACCTACCTACGCCATAAAAAACCGTGAAATGAAACTTGACAGCTTGTGTAATTCCAAAAAGTATGTTTTTATTTGACTTTTGTCGCTAACATATACCATTTTTAATATTGGTACGTGAAACGGTTTACCGCTAACAGCAAGAACAGTAATACTCCTACATCTCTGTGAAAAAAATCTACATTAAAAAACGGTAGCGTATTTGATGGCAACCTGCTTTTACTTAACTATTATTTCAGAATCGATATTTCAATTCACTAAATTCCTTAACGTGTCGATCGTATTCAAGTTCAAACATTTATTACTACGTGATATAATGGTATTGGCATATTCCGGCGTAGAAGCCATGACTTTAAGATATTAGCCCTGTTCACGTGGTCTGATAGTGATAGATCGTCTAAGCCTTACTCAGCGTAAGCGAATTTGTACGTAGATGGTTTATGTCTTCGAAACATTCTAACTTGCCTTTCAGATTATGAAGGTAAACCGAACAAGAAATTATGTTACGAATTAAGTTTCCAATGTTTATAAATTCTAATTGCCCATTTGAAGCTATACTTCCTTTGTGCGTTATGAAAAAATA
Source organism: Vanessa atalanta (assembly GCF_905147765.1). NCBI lineage: Eukaryota > Metazoa > Arthropoda > Insecta > Lepidoptera > Nymphalidae > Vanessa > Vanessa atalanta. Next base: position 8,888,164 of record NC_061878.1, on the reverse strand, counting down.
ATAAAAGCGATTTTTTGACGACATTACACAATATCGCCAATTAAGTGTCCAATACTTAAAACTAAATTTAACATTCGGAATGACAAAAGTTCCATGAGATGTTTAATTTATGAAATTTTTAAATTGTAAATGTTTTAATTTGTTAGTGACTTTTATAGTAGTTGTGTAAAAAGAAGAAATTTATATTCAATAATTATCATTATTATTATACTGTAATTTATTATCTTTGATAACGTCGAAGAAGTAGATGAGTTTATCACTCACGTACGCACACGTTTTTTTTTTTAAATATTTTTCTGTATAATGTAAGTATATCAATTCAATTTAAATTATTCATCTACACACACTATTAAATTACATAAATGTGGAATATTTTATTTCAATTTCTTCAATACAGTTTACCGAAACTTATTATTTTAAATATTATATAAGGTGCTGTATATTCACTTTATTGGATGTATTAATTATAGTAAACATAAAATCAAACTAAAATTTAAGTAACTATTTTAAAATGAGGTTAATAAAACTTACATCAGTCGAGAGTTCCTACAAAAAATATAACCTAAAAAAATATCGAAATTCGTATAAAACTAATTTGACTGAACTTCGACTGCATGCGATACTAGTTAAATTTAAAAGAAGAAAATGCAGTTTGAATACCAAATAAAGCCAAAATAAAAAAAAATGGAATTGCATTTGACATTTGCATTAGTTATGGAGGATTAAGATTAAATTGGAAATAGGATTTCCCTTGAGATTACAGTGAATTATTAATACCTTGTCATAGTATAGTCTCGTTGTACAATGCCTCTCGTGAGAATATTGTTATGCTGTTATATTATAATACTCATTGCATTGATCAGCCAGGCTATTCTGTTAGATACAAATTCGAAGTTCAACTTACTGAATGTTGTTTTGGTCAATAGCTCATTACATACATATATTAGCAGCCTGTAAATTTCCCACTGCTGGGCTAAGGCCTCCTCTCCCTTTGAGGAGAAGGTTTGGAGCATATTCCATTACGCTGCTCCGATGCGGGTTGGTAGAATACACATGTGGCAGAATTTCGATGAAATTAGACACATGCAGGCTTCCTTACGATGTCTTCCTTCACCGCCGAGCACGAGATAAATTATAAACACAAATTAAGCACATGAAAATTCAGTGGTGCCTTCCTGGGTACCCGAAATCATCGGTTAAGATGCACGCGTTCTAACCACTGGGCCATCTCGGCTTATTTAAGTATATTTATATAGAGTCTATTGTTCCAAATGAAGAATTTAAATGACATTTTGATATTTATATTATTTTTTAAGTCCGACTCCGATACGGAGACGGAGTCGATTCTAATCGCGGCAAATCGCTGTCCAAGGGGCCTTAACCCGAGCTGAAGGCAAAAGCCGCTGAGGCAAGGGACTCCTCCCTAATAGATTTTGAGTGCTCGCTCCGAAGTCGGGCTTTCAAAAAATAAGATGTGCCCAAAATAGTGCTGGATTCCGAAGAGTCTTCGTCATCGGAGTCTCATACTCACATACTGAGGAGGAGGATTGCCCACTAAGATGGGCGTGGAAGAGTTGCGCGTGGAGGCTAGCCGCAAATCAGGGCTGATTTTAGAGGTTGCCAAGAAGTCCAGCAACTTTAAGGAAGGAATTTTAACTTTAAGATCTGAGTCGGAGGAAACCACCTTCGTCGGCTTCGCGCCGACAATAACCGCCTTCGTAAGGAAATATAGGGCTTTAGGTCAGAAATAAAGGCCCACCGCCGTGAGTTTGTCAAGATGAAAACTACGGTGGCAACGGCAAATGAGTCGGTGAGCACTCTAAGGGACTCGCAAGTTGTGGAGATGCTCAAAACAATTATTGCATCTTTCGGGGCTATGTTTAACGCTCACATAGTGGGAATTGAGGAGCACCTCCAGCAGACAAAAATCCTTCGTCCACCCCTAGCGGCGGACGAACGACAAGCTGTGGTGCAGAATATGGCACCAACCTGTGCACAAGTCCAGGCTCCGCCGGTGAAACCCGCATCCTTACCTAAGAGGATGGCTTCAGCCGTCACGATAGCAGGCCCATCGAGTGCTACTGTTGTGCCGGAGAGGCCTACGCTACAAGTGGTCCAGGAAATGACCTGATCCACAGTTGTTAAAAAGGGAAGGAAGGGTACGAAAACTCCAACTCCGACAGAGGCCGCCACCTCAGCTCCACCGACAGTAGCCAAGGCGCCACAGGCGGCCAAAATTAAACCAGATGTGTCAAATATATTAATTATATAAGAATGATTTGAGTCCATTATATAGATTAGTATTTAATGTTAACATTAATCGTGAGCTATTCGAGGACGAGTCCATTGATTTTGTCTACACAGTAGCTATTTCAGCACTGCTTTGGTCTAGCCTTTTAGCTAAGTAAATAAAATGTATTGCTTTATCTCAGTTAGTTCCTTTTTCTGTTCGCGCTCACCTTCTTGGATTAATGTCTAATGAATCAGTCACCTTGACAAATCAGAGGTCGGTAATGGATAGGGTCTGCGTGGTACTGCGACCGCTATAAATTAGGTTGATCCTGAATTTTTGATTTCGTTACCTTTGCGTATTTCGAACGATTTATTTTCAAAAATTATTGGAATTTTCGTTTGTAACTTTTATCGTTAAGTGGTGATATAATTTTTACTTCGGGCCATTATTATATCAAATTAATATTTTACCGATAGGTCATTCAATAATTTATAGGTTCTTGAGTAGTCAATAGTGACTTCACTTAAGATATATATATATATATTTTTTATTGGATTATTTATTCAACGGCCTGGTGATTATCTTTTTATTCCCAAGATGCACTATTATTACAAAGTCGTTAGTTAAAAACAAACTTTTTAACAGTTATTTGAACTTTATATTGAATAGTTTTTAATGTTTTCCCGGCACCCTGTTATCAAACTATTTACATCGTTCCACAAAATAATTACTAACCGTGTGTAGTCAAGTAACAAACTGCCTTTGATCAAGTCTCTTGTTTAAATACGATGTTACCATCAACGTACATCTAATGGAATGTATAGCGTTTTGTTTGTATATAATTAATCATAATTATTTTGAAACTTTTCTCTTAAAACGTATTTTTTACTTTTACTTTTAGTCGTAGGAAAACTAACCATATCTCTTGTAGCGTGTTTTATCTTTATTATTTTCATGATAAATTACTCGACCCTTTTTTTTAATTTCTACGGCTTGATCGTAACATCATGCAATACAGTGATGTAACATTCGCCGACTTATTTCGAATAACAAGCTTCAGGATACTAAATCGCAACGAAATGGCAATTTTTGTTGGCAGTAATTCGTTCTGAACACGCCATTTTTCAATTATCGAATATCAATATTGTCTTGTTATGATAGTTTTGGAATAGAATACGTTATGTATGTTTCATACATATCTTCGAATATTGTTTATTGCTAGGAAATTGGTCGTTTGGATGTTACCATATAATTTTCTATTTGTCGTTCGACAATATTAAGTAACTCATTGCGTTTTTTTTTTCAATAAAATCTTCTCTATTTCTTGACATCGATACGATGAGAATTAAACGGGAACGGGACATCCGAATTTATATATACCATTTAAATCATATGACATTAGTGTCGTAATCGTGTAAACGCCAATTAATGTATTATAAAGTTGAAACTAATTCGCGTGTTATTCAAATGTATGTGTCAGTCAGTCTATCACGTGTGTATCTAACCTAATCAACCATTCATAAACTTATAGTCTAACCGTTTTCTAAATAGATTTTCTTTTTAAAATAAATTAATATCAAATTTCGTAGTGGTAGTTGAGATTTATCCTACCAGACGAACTTTATAGTTAAAAAATAAAATAATAATTTTTGAACATATATGTGTAAGGACTATATTTAGATGCGAGTAATAAGTATAAACAGTATAATTTATACTTATTTACAAATTTCCTTACCAGTGTAAGTATCAAAAGTTACTTATTCCTTATAAAGAAATGATACAAGCATATGACCTAGTTTCTACGTTTGAACTAAGACAAAAGATTCAAGTAAGACGTCTTACCTGACCCGATTTCATTTTTATAGCGCAAACACTGTATATTATATTGTATCAAATAAAATATTTAAATTAATTAATAAGCAATTTTTTTTAATAATTAAAAAAATAAAATGTTTCGGTATTAATTTGAATTTAGAAATAGAGTCATATTTGAAGACGAAATTTTAATGTAACTTATGAAATAAACGTTTCTTATACAAAAATATTTCACTTCTAACTCGTCGTGAGTTTCTGCTTTTTAACAAATAATGATTATAGAGATATCTTCAAAATAATCAGAAATCACTGGCACTCAGCTGCTGGTCGTATAAACATCGCTTACTAACAACATCTGCCACCACTAACTCAATTATTACGCAGATTACACTTGCTATCGTAATTATATCTTCTGACAAGCGTAAACAAGGCCTGAACACATCCACCTAGATTGTGATCGTATGTAGGCTGTATCGTATCGTTTTGGCGGTAGAATATCTGATGAGTGGGTGGTACCTACCCAGACGGGCTTTGCACAAAGCCCAAGTAATAAATGTGTATTATAAAATAAAATTTGTCCATGAAATATTTGGAATTTTGAGACAAATGTAAGCTTATATAAAAAACTGGTTTTGGATGTTGTTATAAAAATAAAACGAAAGGGTTTACTAAAAAATCCCTAATAACCCGCCCAAGATTATTTATAAATATTATTATTTATCTAGTTTTTCTTTCAAAAACTTATAGCATTATAAGGATTTTTTTTTTAATTTTAAGGTTAGAGTACACTTTACAAAGTTTTTCTATAGACAGAATTTGTCTAAGCTATGAAATTAAAGTTTCAATAAAAAAAATTAAATCTTTAATAGCTCTTACTAACGCTAATTTGCAATGACAAATCATTTGAATGAAATAAGAGCATGTCTAGCTATGCGTCAGTAAAACTGCAGTCGCTTACGCCGCCGTAACGATATCGCTTAGAGTGAATGGATTGGCGACGGAGATAATTTAAGAGACGCTGCTAACAAAGATAGGTGATCAAAAATGTCGTTTTTTGATCAAACACAAACAACCCTTTAAAATATGTTATACATACAATTTTTAACTTTAAGCTTAATTTACCCAAGCAGAATCAAATAAAATTAACAATTTTGCTCTATACCCCTTTAAAAGAGAAGGTTTAGATTTTATTCGACTATGTTTCTCCGCGGATGGTGAATATGTCATGTATTACAGAATCATCCAACACATTCAGTTTTTTTTCATGATATTTTCTTCACTCATTGCTAAGTATAAGATGATTTACATTAAATTACATTAACAGCCTGTAAATTTCCCATGGCTGGGCTAATGCCTCTTCTCCCTTTGGCGATAAGGTATGGAACATATTCCTCCACGTTGCTCCAATGGGGGTTGGTGGAATATACATGTGGTAGAATTACGTTGAAATTAGACACAAGCAGGTTTCCTCACGATGTTTTCCTTCACCACCGAGCACAAGATGAATTATTAAGCACATGAAAATTCAGTGGTGCTTGCCTGGGTTTGAACCCGAAATCATCGGTTAACATGCACGCGTTCTAACCACTGGGCCATCTCGGCTCTGAGTACATTTAACACAAAAAAACTCAGAGATATTTGTTCTAATTTAAATCTTCTATCTCTGGTTAAGATATAGGTACATTTTTTCCTCTCTAGATCATCTAAGTTCGGTACTATATAAGTCACATAATAGTTAAAAGAGCTCACTGAATTAAATATAGTTTTAACAAATATACATAGTATGATAGCAATTTAGTCTTCCAATTCGCAATAATATGTTGAGTATATAAGTATATATTAAGTTATATAAACAGCTAATATAACAATTTAAAATAGTTGAGCCGTCTTTGATGACATCAGTCCTTCTTCATGTTATTTCATCGCAAATGCAGTTAGTTTATAAATTTATTGTTTGTTCTTCTATCTTGCTAGAATATTATTTGTCCGAATATGTGAGGCGAAATAATCTTTCACGATTATTTATGTACGCATTTTCGTATAAAAGAAGATCGATCGCTGTCGACTTCGATACGTGAAGATTAACCAAATTGTTGTACCAAAACATCGACGCTCTTCAGAACTGCTTAAAATGGAATTCAATAAATGTTATTTTATATTACATTTTATGGGTGGATATACAATGGAGGGGGTGGAGATGATATACAAAATATATATTATTTCTCTATATTTAGTTTGCCTTTTAACATATAATTTATTCTGAAATTAAGCAAAATTAAAAATATGATGAAATTCATTGCCTTAAAAGTCTTTTCTGAAACGTTACATTATCCTCTTTTTTATTAACATTTTTTTTAAATAATAACAATATACCCTTTAGATAACATATACCCAATATTTATTAAATATCTAAGTTATATTAAGAAAAGAATAATGGTACTGTTTGATTGGTTGGTTCCCTGTGAGAATAATTGCAAAACAACATACATTAGAAAATATCGAAGAAGATAAACCTTTTCGCGAAAAAGAATAAAGTGTGAGACATATCTCCCGTAAATAATATAATAATATCGATATACTTGATGTTTTGTTAATATTTATGATTAATAATATTAGTTAACATGTACATATAACTTTACCATTAAATCAAAGTGGAAAGAGCCATCACTTAAATTAATAAATTCGAATATTTCCGCAGCAGTTAGAGCGAAGTTTGAGAGTGGCCTGAATATTAATACGCGGGTCAGAGCGGAATTAATTTATACGAACCAACCATCTACATTACTGAAATTTCGCTTTTAAAAATTCTATTCGCATTCAATATAAAGTTACGATTATTGGATTAGACTTTTAACGAGTTAAGGGTTGGTTAAGAGTGTAATTATTGCTGATTGACTGCATTGCCGCAAGTTAAGTTAAGTTCTCTGATGTAACACCTTCCCATTCATAATAATACATATTCTCAATGTGCCATGAAATTCTATAAATGCTTTAAACTCAACAGTCTTCACTACCTGTGTCAGAGCCTCGGAAACATGAATTTAGTTTATGTATGTATTAAATTTATTTAATACTAGGTCCTGTTTTATTTTTTCAGAACACACAACACTTTGCATAAAAGTTGATTGGCTGATAATGCGTAAACGTTATGTCGGTCTTTTATAACACGCAGTTGCATGCGTTCAATAAAGTTGTACCATCTTTTCTTTATATATACTTACTATAAGGCTAATCTGTTTAATTTGTGGTGTACAATAAAGTATTTAAAAAAAAAAAAAAGTTTAATTAGTAAATAAATGACGCAAATACTAACACTTAGACTGCAGATATAAATTACTTAACACGATACAGACATAAACTTTCACGCAACAAGTATTTATTCTTAGTATTATCATGTATATCTCGAAACCATGAAAGATGTAATCTTTTCTATATCTCCTGTTTGAATTTCGCTGGAAAAACGCTTATACGGGCTCTATTAGCCGAGCGGAGCCAAGTATAATATTATAAATTTATTTGGGCCGAGATTGCCCAGTGGTTAGAACCAATGACTGAGGATTCAACTCAGGCAAGATCCACTGAATTTTTACGTGAAGGGAAATATCATAAATAGACCTGCATGTGTCTTATCACTGAAATTTTACCAATACATAATACTAGATGAGAAATTCAAACCGCATTGGAACAGCGTGCTGGAATAAGCACGAAAATTAAACCTTAAAAGGGAGAGGAGGTTTCAGCCATGAGACAATTACATTTTTGTATATACCTTCGTGTATCATTTAACATAGAGCAAAAACAGTTAATATTAAACTTGAATACATAAAAAGTATTATTACCAAAAAGGCACTTCTTAAATGATTTTAGTATCAATCAAGATATTTTTCTTTCGTATACGTTTTATATCCAATCAAAAAACATTTCGTATTCAGAATATATTCTAGTTAATTCTCTCTCTTATTCTATACATATATTATTCTTAAATTCGATACAGGAAGAGTGTAATAAAGCCCGCTGTGGTTCTGCACGAGCCACAAATTGGAATCGTCCGAATAATACGCAAGACAAGACTACAAATTGTTTGGAACTATCTTTCTTCTAATAAATTCACTACACTGCCGCAATAGCATTAAATAAGTCGCGTTCCGAGTTCCACTGTTACATACTTCACTGGCCTCAGTAACAATGCCGCCTCGTTCGTGCGTTCTGAAAGAAATATTGTAAATATAAAATTTCTCTTTTCTTAGTATTCTTTCCGACTATGTAAGGTAGGTAATTATGGCATATTAATTCAGTAGATATGTTTAAGATGTTACAATTATTTAAATTTGGAAAGGAATCTGATTGGAGGAAACATTTGTAACTTATTGCATCATTCTATTTTAGGAATTTTTAATATATATACAATTATACATACATACATTTTGCATTAGCAGCCTGTAAATTTCCCACTGCTGGGCTAAGGCCTCCTCTCCCTTTGAGGAGAAGGTTTGGAGCATATTCCACCACGCTGCTCCAACGCGGGTTGGCGGAATACACATGTGGCAGAACTTCGTTGAAATTAGACACATGCAGGTTTCCTCGCGATGGTTTCCTTCACCGCCGAGCACGAGATGAATTATAAACACAAATTAATCACATGAAAATTCAGTGGTGCTTGCCCGAGATCATCGGTTAAGATGCACGCGTTCTAACCACAGCGTCATATTTTAAAAATATTTCGACTGAACTGAAGTAGCTCAAATATAAACGTTGTTCTTTACTCACATCGTTACCTAACTTATCTTGCTTTTGACAGACGTTATGTTTATGATCTAACTATTAAATACGCGGAGATATTGTACTAGACCAAGATATCAACAGCAGACTGAGTCGGCAATACACATCGAATAAAAACAAACGAGATCACTCGCTAATAAATTCGCATTTATGCCGTCTGCCCAAATGGCCGGGTCAGTTATACTGCGTATTATAATTGCAGAAGTTAGATCCTCACACGATCTGTTAACAATGCTCAATCGTTTACGTCTAGCATACTGCGTAGTACAAAGTTATCAGAATCGGTACATATTATCTCGATACGATTTAGGCTAAGAGCGATCAATAATTAGTTGTCTATTCATTGAACTAAATGGGAGTAAAGTTGCTTATAAATATAGGCAATTGAGATTATCCTGTTTATTAATATTATACACTCGTTTAATGCCTCTTTTAGGCTTAGGGCGTTTCGTAATATATGTAGCTCGATGTGTTATAGTAGAAGGGCGGTAATAAATAGGAAATTAAAATGTTATTTCACTTATTTCTGTAATTTCACTGGCTCCCTTTAATAATAATACGTAAATTTTAATTGTTGCATTTCGGCGGTATAATATCTGATGAGTGTGTGGTACCTACCGAGATTTGAATAAATCTCTACCACCAAATAAGCGTTGATTGCTGACATAAGCGTGTATCTTACTGCACACACGAAAACACTAAAATTAGATTGTTCATGTGATGGAGTGCAATCAAGTTTTAATGAATGTAGCTATTAATTTAATATGCTTAATATATTCGCGTTGAGTACCTACTTCGTAATTAGGAGATTATTTATTATATAATTATAATATAATTAATTATACGTGAATAGCACTAACGATTAAAATGAACATCACACTAGATACCTTTTTCGTATACTGTCTTTAACCGAATTAAAAAAAAAGAATATTTTCAATTCGGTTGTATTTTTTTTATTTGTCACCTCAACATCCCGTCATTTGAAAAAATATTTTTGGAACGAAGTTCTTTTACGGAGATTAAAGTCGAGTGAACTGGCAGATCGTCACGTAATGGGATTGTTTGTATAAATATATTATGTACCTTTATTTATATTATATATAAAAATGCAATACCATACATAAATGCAGAGCATTAAAATGTTTTTTAAGAGTAGGTTTACCTTTCTAGATAGGAAATGAGGATTATACGTTCGAATTTCACGTCATTTGCCGTTTGTATCGGTTAGTTAACCTCATATATTGTTCTTTTGACAACAGATTATATATGAACGTAATACCAAAAAAAAAAACTAAAATACTACATAAAATTTTATATTTTCCCGACTCAAATTAGTAATGTTATCGGTTTTCACACATAACAATTCCAATCTCATTCATACATTTTCAACCCTTAAAGGGTTATTATGTAACTCATTGAATGATAACAATCTTCGTGTCGTTGGCATCAGTGATAATAACCGTAATCAATTTGCATTTTACTCGCTTCGGTACTGCGAAGGGAACGCACACATTCAAAAAAACGTGTCCCAATATTATCGAATTAAATTAAAAGGTTCCTAAAATTTTTATGAAGTCAACACGTTTTGAAAAATTTGTTGCGATAGACTGAGTAGTTAATGTATATCAGTTGATTATGCATACATTTATATATATATATAATTTACACATATTATAATTTCCCACTGCCGGGTTAAGGCCTCCTCTCCCTCTGAGGAGAAGGTTGCAGCATATTCCACCACGTTGCTCCAATGTGGTTTGGTGGAATACACATGTGGCAGAATTTCGTTGAAATTAGATACATGCAGGTTTCCTCACGATGTTTTCCTTCACCGCCGAGTACGAGATGAATTATAAGCACACATGAAGCTCATGAAAATTCAGTGGTGCTTGCCTGGGTTTGAATACGAAATCATCGGTTAAGATGCTCGCGTTCTAACCACTGGGCCATCTCGGCTCTTTCTTATACATAAATAATCAAGTAATTTTAGTTTTTTAATTTATTTTTTTTTAATAATAAATTCAAAACACTCCATAAATATGTGACTGCTGGGGACAGACCTCCACTCATATTAAAAATAAGTTTAATTTTATCCTTAAACGTTGACAAATACAAAGAAAAATTAAAAGATATTTTTCTTTATAGTTTCAAAGTTGAGATTGTAGAACGATGTGCTCATATTTATAGTTTTATTATCATCGATTGTCTTCTAATACATTTCGAAATGTTACCACATATTCTATAAAATAAATTCTCATTCCGCACGTCCTTGGAACGTTGTTCTTGGTAACAATGCCAGCTTGTTCATGCGTTTTGTTTTAGAAATATCGCCAATATAAAATTCTCTACCAATATAATGATAAATATTTTTGCCAAAAGGAATTACATTAAACGGTAATATTATGAATGATAAATAAACAAATGCTTTCAAGTTATACAAAATAATTAAACTTATAACCAATTGGGATAACTAAGTCTTATACCCATATAATAAAAATCCCAATAATCCTGATAAAACAGTCTTACAGGATTTTTCCTTGTATCTTTCTTGTTTGTTTTCCAAAAAAGGGACCCTCGTCAAGGAGGATTTGTTAACTGAAAAAAGTACAATTTTGTCCTTTACATGTTGTTGTGTCACCTGATCAAAATGCGGTGGCGCAGCTCGGTGAATATAAGGAGATAAACTTTATTTATATGTAGATCTATTGTAACTCGAAGACGCGCCCTTCCATGCTAAATTATTATTATAAACGCCGTGCATTTGTATAGAGCAATGAATGACGCTCGTGCTCACACGATGTCTTAGTGTGCGTGAGACGGCTAAGAGTAGAGCAAAAAAAAAAAAACAAATTAAATTATAATTGTTCAGTTAATTTTATTTCAATTTAATTATTTTTATCATATTTAAACTTGGAGCTGCGTGCCTTTGTAAGTAAATAGATGTGTACTTCTATAGAAAAATGTTTAGTTTTATGTTTCTTTAGTTATACATTATTAAAAAAAAATACCTTATGTGTTGTGCCATTTTTAGCTATTTGACAATAATGAGGCTTTTTTATGATATCGATAGGCGGACGAGCAAATGGGGCACCTGATGTTAAGTGGTCACCACCGCCCATAGACAATGGCGTTGTAAGAAATATTAACCATTCCTTACATCACCAACGCTCTACCAACCTTGGGAACACTACAATACTGAGTACTGCTGTTTGGCGGTAGAATATCTGATGAGTAGGTGGTACCAACCTAGACGGGCTTGCACAAAGCCCTACCACCAAGTTATGAGCAATGTTTGTTTCCTTAAGTTCCATATTAACTAGTCTAGTAGCTATACGATGGTAAAGCTTAAGATTCTTACCAAGGTCTTGAGTTGAAATGTCAGTTCGAAGTTGGGTATGTTACGGCTGGTTCAGCATCAGTATCATCTCTTCCTCCGACTATCGAACTCCGAATAGGTAGGCGGACTTGCAAGTCTGCCACCTAATAGTGGCCCATGAATTGTTGGGACTGTTCGGAGACAGTGGCACTATAAACAATATTATTTATCACCTGTACTGTCAACCTTGGCGACTAGCATGTTACAATAAAATTCACTCAGTTACCAAAGTACGTCAGACGAATAAAAGTACACACAAACACATACAAACTCATATACAATCCTTCTACCAAAAACTGATAAATGATAAACAAGAAAGTTATAACTTACCACCTGTGTCAAGTGTTTGGAGTAATTTCTGTTATGCAATATGTGATACATATATCTCTGACGTTATATGTAAGCGTTATTTACAACAATTAAGAGAGTTCAATAAATAATTATAAAAATCAAATGTTAATGTTATCTGAGTATATTACATAGTTGTCTTTATCAGGTTTCCATTTGCATAAAAAAGAAAAAAATGTTTTTTTTTTTTTTATGAATGAAAAGTTTAATCTTGATGGAAATTGCGTCTGATATTGGGTGCTTAAAGATGTTTTATCTAAATCCCGAGATGACATCAAAACATTGACCTAAATTAGAGGCTTTCGCTTTGCAAATCTTTCTTGACAAGGGTCGCTCTCCGGAAACAGTGAGATCTAGCGTGTGTGATTTTACAACGTATTTGCCGATGTATATGTATACGAAAACGTAGAAGTTGAAATACATTTTGTAAAATAACATTTTAATAATTTGTAAATATTACACAAAGTAGTTCTGTACAAAAATTTAAAAGTAAGCAAATTACTTTGTATGCGAGTCGGTACTTAAAATTTGAATGAAATATTATGATCAACACATATTTTATAAAAAGCCATTGCGCCCATAAAAAGAATATTACACTGTATTAGTATTAATAGTTATTTACATCGCTAATAATAATGACGTCATCCTGATCGCCTTTGGTAACTTAGGCCAATCCCGAAGCAGACCAGCCGGATTTAGGATATATTATACTGCCATGTTTAACTATTGGTAAATAAAGCATATTTCTAAAAAGATCTTGTATTACAGATATTACAAATAAAAAAGCGTAGATTTAGTATTTATTGACTTCTAGGCAAGATATATAAAAATTTAATTGTGCTTTACTGACGTACCTTGTAATTAAAATGGCAGAAAAGAGTAACTTCTTGCCGGTTCTTTTCGATATAGTCTATTTTCCGAATCGAGGGTAGCTTTACATTGATTCAAGAATCTTTTAATTTGGATTGTGCTCAAATGTGTCCGCAAATACACTTTAACGAAGTACTTACACGATATATCATCGCTAATTACTTTAATGAAACATTTAATAAATAAAATATTATAATAATCTACCGTAGAGAAGCAACACAACGGTAAAATTTCATGTCCGAATATTGTCCATCGAGCGGGTAAAATGAATTTTAACGAAGATGTTTTTTTGTTTTAAAAATTTATATCAAGGCTGGATATTACCATAATGAAATTTCACGAGCTTCACTCTATTAATAAAACGCAAGAAATTTTTCACGTGTGAATGACGGTGACGTAATGAAATGAATATACGTAAGGATTCCTTACCTCGTGTTTTAAATTTTATGCAAATTGAAAATATCATGTTTTTAAAACGTCTGTAATAATATCTGCAACATTTTCCAGTATAATTTAACGAAAGCTACCTAAAATACGAGTTCAGATACATCGACCTAAATTAGTTAGAATTGTTTTTTGTTTTGGTGTTGAATTAAAACAGCTCCTTATCCACCTTGTTAACATAAGTTAACTTCCACTGTTATGGCAAGAATAAATGATCATTAGACATTGTTTTTCCATTTATACGTTCATGTATTTATGCATATGTATTCGATTTTACGTACCTAATTCTAATGTTTTACTGTAAGTCAACTTACTCAATTTGATTTAAAGTTGACGCTTTCTCTTTGAATTAAGTCAGTAGTCATACAAGGTCTTTATATTTCATCATCTATCATACAATTATATACTTAGTAATTAGTACGCTCGTCAACATCATTACCAGGAAGCGATGGAATGGGTGAATAACTATTCTATACATTAAAGTTTCCCCATTCAAGGATGTTGGCCCTTATTTTGCGATAAAGTTTCAAAGTATACTTACAACAATATTTCATTCAACACCTCCGGCATATCTTAAAGGTATCTGAAACTGCCTAGCACGAGAAAAGCCTGATCATTGAAAAATTGATGTACGCTTAAATTTTAATACACGAACTTGTTCTATCCAATTGATTATATTAGCTTAATACGTCATTCGTGACATGTCCAATGAAACATTGCGGTGTAAGACTTAATCCTCTTCAGCACCCATTTATTAACAGCCTTCCATGAGTATAATTAACGCACTGTAACGTCCGTTTACATAATTACTCATTGTGTAAGACCTTGTTATTTCAAAATCAATAATTATTTCTTGTGATTGTGACTTGCTTGTTGTTTATTTTTATTCGAAAATATCACAACACTGCTGTCATTTTCTTTCTTATTGCTTTATTATTTTTTTTATCATTCTAGTAGGTGGACTAATAAATGAGCTTCTTGATGGTAAGTTATCACTGCCCATAGAAATACGTACTTAAGGAATATTTTTTTATTTCTTAAAGTACGTATGTCTATGGGCGTATATACGTAGTTAAAGAATTTATTTCTCATGAAAACATAAAGTTCACTTATGTAAACATTTGTAAACAACGCTTCATTAAAAAATTGATTGAATTGTATACACGTATTCTTTTCATTTTGATTTAAAAACATTCATGCTGTCCGCACCTTTAACATGATAAGTAAGTTATTATACAGCTGCACTCCCCCAGTGTGATAATTTTACCCGACTTTGTACGTACACCAGTTAGCCTCAATTTATCCCTGTTTGTTAAATTGTGTTTAGTTATTTTTTTATCAAATTTGATGTTAGAGTGTATTGAATTGTTGGTGATGTTTCTTATTATGTAGGTATAGTAAGAGTATAGTTGGGTGATATTTATTCCTCATTTAACCAATTAAATTAATCCAATGCGATCCAATCTTGGGAACAAAAATGTTACGAGCTTTGTATTATATTGACTTACTCACCCTTCAAGTCGGAACACAAGTATATTAAGTATTGCTGTTGGACGGTCGAGTATATGATGAGTGGATGGTACCTACCAGACGAGTGACACTCACCAATGCGAATTTATGATGTGACAGAATGTCATCCGATATATAGCACATGTTTTATCACGATAGTTTCCTTCAACGCTAAATACAAAATTTGTGATTACAAACAAAAATTCAGCAAATGGAATTTCAATTTTATTGCTTAAGTTTGAACCTACAATCTTCGCTTAATATTCAAGTTATTATCCACTGGCTCATCTCAGTTAATTTTTCTTATCAACGTTGAAACACATATAATATTCAAGCATCTTACGTAGATTTTGCGGTAAGCATAAAATACTTTACATAATAAACTAGCTGTCGCCTGCGGCTTCACTCGCCTTTTAGGGTAAGGCATAAAAAAGTAGATCATATCCTTCCTTGGAGTTGAATCTTGCTCCATTTTAAATTTCATCAAATTCGTTTCACTGGTTTGATTATCTTTCACGGGAAAGATCAGAAGACAGTTGGACAGACAGACATCCAGAATTACTTTCGCATTTATAATAAAGTGTAAATGAAAGTCATGTAAACACAATACTGGGAGGTGAACTGTGTTATATTTCCTCAAAAATATATCTTATATTATACGAAGGATCTTTTTTCATTATTGATATAAGGCTACGTTCACACGCTGAAAAATTAGTTGCAAAACGTAGCAACAGCGGCTTGTTTGTAGGATACATCTTTAATCGTTCAAAGGGTTAATTCAAAGGATTTAGTAACACCCGCACAAATATTTTCTAATCTTAATAGAATAATCGTTCTAAAAAGAGGTATACGTTAGATTATGGGCTTCAATGAGTCGACTACGCTTATTCGCAGAACATACAATGTTGGATCGGACAAGTACACATGATTTTGAATCAAACGTAAAAGTCTACTTATCCGATAAGATTTATTATGCAAATAATGGCCGTCCTTTAAGGCGTCTTCCAGACGCTCGAGACGTCCAATATTGAAAAATCTAAACTGGTGTGTATTAAATAAGTTATAAATAAAGAAATTTAAAAATAAATGCATACAATTTAGTTAATAATATATAAATATATGTGTGTATCTTATTATTATAAAGTTATAATAATTATACAGCAAAGAAAGATCGGCGGCGAGAAGATAATGGAATACGACTAACCCTCAAGGTGTACGAAATAAATAATGTTTTGTATCAAAAAAACGTTCAGAAAAATATAATGTGAACTAAGACTAAGCTGTACAAATATAAATACGTGTGCGGTGACACGGAAATGTCAATCGTGAATGTGTGACGTGAATCCGCACGGGACCACGTGACTCTGAATCTTGAAAGACCGAATATTGTATTGATACTGTCACAGGTAATAAGATCCTAAGATGCGTTATTACTTATAAGAAAAAACCATCAATTATAAAATGTTTTTGGCTGAACTGATTTATTTTATGAATTTATCAATGTTGCCATATAAGAAAAGTAGATTTGAATCAAAATTAAATAACAATCTGTAAATCCTGCTGCTGGTCAAACGCTTCCTCTTCTCTTAGAAAGACTATTTCAAAACGCTTCTCCAATACGGATCGGTGGATAAACCTAGACTTTCATCCGACATACATGTGTCGGTTTCTTCACAGTGTATTTCGTTAAGCAAGAAGTGAATTATAAAGAAAAAATAACTTTATCTTTATAAAAAATCAGTAGTTGTTGATGGTTGTTTTGAAGCCACTAAAAATATTACAAAATTAAATTTTTATTAAAAAAAAAATACAGCTGTTGAGCTTTTTAATTTCTAATAATTTAATTCATATAATTGCATAATAAAATCTAATTGAACCCGAACGCAGTCTGGGCAAGTAGCTAAGTGATGCTTGAAAGTAAAGTTGATTTTATCGTAATCAACATAAATATTTTATATACGTTCATAAAAAATCATCCTATTCGCTAACATTGCTGAACTCGTGTTTGTTTTGTACACAAAAAGTGATATAAAAACTGTCTCAGACGTAAGAAACGACGTCCTCGTCTTCAATCGCAATCCATCTAACGTAATTGCATTACATAGCGCGTAGCGCCGCGGAGAAAGCTAGCTATCCTTTCTTTTATCCACCTCTTTTGTGAAAGCTTTTATTACGCTACGAATTTTATTGTATATACTTCTACGATATTTGACTGCCTCGTTGGTTTAGTTGTTAGATATATGGCTTTAGATCCCAAGATCCTGGTTTCAAACCCCATGTTGAGCCCGGGAAAATTATTGGGTTATTCCGTAGAAAAAAATATCTGGATATGTTGGATATGTTTACATTCCCGTGCCTCAGAAAGGACGTAAAGTCGTAGTCCTTGCGACAGAACTCTTTCGGTCGCGTCAGATTAGCCGTCCCATCGGTTTATAAGCGCGAGGGATTAGGGTGTGTGTTAGTACACACACTTGTGCACTTTTCTTACTTTACTTTTACTTTGTGATTGGTAAGCGTGACCGAAATCGGTCAGGACGACATCATCATCATAATATTAATCAAAGTTACCAATTTTATTACTTCCTTAACTTCTTATTTGGAAGTTTTAAATAAAGAGCCTGTTTTTTGATGGATTGAATTTTTAGTACCGATTTTCATGCGGGTCTTTTTTTAAGTAGAGTTTATATTCTGAATCGTTAAAATTGTGAAAACAAATGACGATTCAAAAGAGCTTAGTACTCGAATAGAGTATCTATCGATTAGATTTTACAGTCCCCATATTTCGCGGTTGTACGTCGCTTGTTTTTCTATGCTCTTGTACATAATATTATCAAAGTATCTTAAAAATACCCTTTTAATACGAAATTAACAATGATAGTTTTGGCAGTTTTTTACTCTGTCGTTCTCAATCTTTTGTTTATTTTCTATTGGAATTAGATGAACAAAGACATCTGTACAGAGTCTTACAATTTAATTAATTCAATGTACTAACAAATAATCAAATATCGTGTGGATTTTCAGGACCATTAAACTCTCGGTAATAGGGAGGGTAATGGAATAGCACCGTTTCACAATACCTATTAGCGTTTTCATTTACATACACATGCTTGCTCAGAGCGCTCGTTAACGCCACAATTCTATGTGTACTGGAGCATTGACTATCAGACCTTAGTTAATTTAGCTGTAATTTTGTTTATTCTATTCTATTTAAATTACACAGTCCAGCGTTCATACAAAGTTCGCTTAAGAACAGTCATAAAACAAAAATCTTAAAATGTCATAAAACAGAAATGTTCTTCTTACAAAAAAATTTATATTATATATCATTGAAAGTATGATATAAAAATGAAACCTTCGAATAATTTATATGTTACCATAGAATGTTTCTATTGTGAGGTTATATTTTTAATGTAGCTTTCAATCATTTCTGGTGGTGTTCCGTGCTTTAAGCGTTTTATTTTTTTCTCTTACCCTATAGATTCAGCACTAAAGGATGATTGAATGTGGGTTTTGTGAATCGGAGAAAACAGCGTGAAAAGAAACGTTCGATTTAATTTTGTAAATGTGTATAATGTTTGTTAAATTTTAATAATTAAAAAAAGCTGAAAATTGTAGTATGACTACACATCTGCTGATTCTCAGGCAAATTTTGACTATTTCCTTATTTATTTCTACATCGTATGAAACAAAATCGCTTCTCGCCGTCTGTACGCTTATACCTTTTAAACTACGCATCGAATTTTAATGCATTAGTAAATATAATTCATATGTAATATTTAAAATATATGTATATCTTAGTAAAGAAAAGCCGAAAATATAGATTTTCCTAGAAGGAAATAACAAGATTTTTAGGTTTGTTCTTCAATCTAACATGAATATAGACATTAACTGTATCTATTTGAAGCCGGGTAGCTAGTTTAATTTAAAAGCATTGTACTTACCTTTTGATAATGAAAGTAACTGGAACCGATTCATCAAATAAATACTCTGACCAGAGAAGAAACTTAGATGAAAAATCAGAGAAACCAGCAGCAGTTCATTTATAGTTCCTTTTCGCACAACATTTTTTGATACATTTTTTCATCAAACAACATACTGTTGAGTAAATATGCCATGTCCCATGAATTGATAAAGGTTTCCCTATCCAAGGGCTTCGAATCTTATTTCAAGACATTGGTATCCACCAATGACAGTATTTTTTATTAACCAATTGCACAACATTTGTGCGTCTGTATTTATTGCATACACAGCTCCTAAATCTTTAATTATATCATTTTACTTTCTTTTAACCATCAATTGAAATAGTAATGACTTGTCAAGTATAAGTATTCTGCACAGAAATGTTATCCAATAATTTTGATAGTAAATTAAAGATTTGTTAGATAATTTCTTAAAGGTGTGTCGAAATTTGAATGAAGTTGAGTTCGATCGTGAAATGTTGTTCAACTACGTCGAATAGAATATTCATTAACACTAGCCTTTTTAATTTGGTGTAATATTATTGTTGTATTATTTATAGATCGAGGTATATTATATAAAATACAATGGTATATTATGTTTGTTTTAGGTAAATTATGTATATACAAATGAAATATTTAAAACTCGCATCTATCTCTGGTTCGAAAAAAAAACAATATCGTCAAAGTTCAAAAATATTTTTTTCTATATCTGAATTATTTATAACTAGAAAGTAACAAAAAAATATTTAAAAAATAAGATGGTCTCCTTCGTGTTTGTTTTAATAATGGAATAATAAAAAAATACCTAGTTAAGTATTTTTCTCGCACGACTGAAATTTTATTAAGTACAAGCAATACAAAATTTGTTACTCTGATATTTTTTTTTATATATATATTTAGACAATCATTCCTATGTGGTGATTCCTGTCGCACTATACAGGTTGATTAAAATAGTTTAAAAAGAGAGGCGAAAGGAAGTATTGTTGCTAGCTTACGGTAAATATTAAACAAAATAAAATACAATATATCTATCTGATTATAAAATATCTCAAATTTTACGGCGAGCGTCGAATTTGTGTCGCGTCCTTGCTATATTTGAATACCAAATGGTGCTTACAAAAGTTGGGATAGTGCTTGGAAAGTAGGAAACAGAGATTACAAACTGGAATAATATAAACTATTTCGCTTGTTGTTTAATTTGATAAAGCATTCGTGTTATATTATTTATATATTCTACAAAAAAAAAGAACCAAATAAAATAAAAAGCAATCATTGTAAATGGTTGACGTCATCAGACGATATTTTTAACTGATTTTGCGTTTGATGAATATAAGAAACATCATATCAACAGTGACTGCATACATAATTTGGTGGTAGGGATTTGTGTAAGCCCGTCTGGATATATACCACTCTTTATATATTAACTCTTATATATATTTGGTATTGTTGTGTTCCGGTTTGAAGGGTGAGTCAGTGTTACTCTAACTACCTCATACTATATTATTTACTATACAATATTATATGTCAGTTTTATTCCATAAATTTTGGGGGGTAAACATATATATACAAAGTTTCATATGTCCTTATGTATGCGACTTCGATATGATTTCTTTTATTTGACTTCTGAAAAATTTGATTTTTACGTCCGTAAAATGCTCTGTTTTGGAAGAGAGCATACAGAAACGGATAGTTGTGTTTTTAAAGTATCTAATTGTCACTGGGCAGTGCAAATATATACTTAGTAAGCGTACTAATATAAAATGTTTATGATTTCAATATAGATTGCTATGAAAATAGCTAAGATATTAAAATAAAAGGCAGATGGAGCGAGTGATCGAGTATAAAAAAAACGAATACACATCCCAGTAGTGTGACAGAACGTGTATTTTTGATAATACATCAATAATTATTAAACTTCAAATTAATACATCAAAAGTACTTTAGTACTTTTGATGTATTAATAAAAACACACGAAGATTTTTTTGCTCGCTTTTGTTGCTTCAATATTGTGTTCCGCACGTTCCATTTTGCTTTTTCACAACCCGAGTAAAATACTCATTAAACTTAAAATTATAAGACGTACGATATAAATGATACGATACGATATTAATAAGTCTATAGATCTCACTCACGAAGGAGCTCTTCACGTTAAATTACAGGTAAAACTTAAAAGAAAAATTATCATATTGTAATTTTGTTTTGTTTCTTTAATCTTGTGTTAGTCTTACGCAGACTAAGGCATATTTTAAACAAGAACGTCACTCAATTCTTTAGTCCAGTCATTACATTGGGAAAAACGGGTGAGAAATGCAAATGAACCGAGGAAGCCCAATTTTGAAAATTGTGTGGGCGCTTAAAAATTGTAAAAACTTATGTTTTTAAAAGCAACAAAAAAGTATTCCACAAAAATTTACGTATCTCAGCGGAGAAACGAGTTATTATGAAAAATGAAAATTTAATCCTTTCTTCAAGATGGCGGAAATTGCACACGGCTTTTTTGATCGACAATTTAAGTAAAACTTTTCTAGACCCCAACTAAAATCCAAAATTATGCTTTCTCGGTTCATTTGTATTTCCAAATGTAAGTAATGAGTGGACTACTATGAACGCCAATAAGGTTACGTGAGTGAATATCTCAATATCTATCATAGTGAGAACTAAAACAAAGTTCATACCATTTCAAGTGTAAGAAAAGAAAAAGTAAAATTATTGGACAAAATTGGGATTAAACTCAGGGCCTCGGAATTTGCAGTCAAGATATCAATCTACATACAATACAAATTGTCTTATATACGAAACCTTAGCTATATTAAATCACAAACAATTTAAAAAAGGAACGATTATTTTAAGATCGTTATTTTATTTAAATTATCAAAATTTAATAAAAATGTCATCAACTATTTATATGAAAACGGAGAACAGATATTTTAAAAGCTCAACACTGTTGGCTGACGTGTTCGTGTTGTCCATTACTGTAACGAAGTTTCCGCTTTGACAATCGATTTATTAACAAACTATTTCTCTATGTAACAAACATTTCGCAGTGTTTCGATTAATAAAATAAATGGACCTCAGCATGACGAAAAAGTATATTTTTTTTTATTCATTCTGTGGACTTTATTATACAATAACGTAACTGTAAAAAGTTTTTATAATTTACATAAACTGAAATGGATCTGAGTCAAGATTTAGTGAAATTTCTTTCAGTCATCATCATCCTCCTGCCCTCATCCCAATTATTTGGGGTCGGCGCAGCACGTCTTCTTCTTCCATGCTTCCCTATCTGACGTCATCTCACAAGTAACGTTCTTTCCAGCCATATCATTTTTCACATAATCCATCCATCTTTTCATTGGTCGTCCCTTTCCTCTGTATCCATCCACGTTTATGCTCAAGACCTTCCTCACAATATGTTCCTCAATCCTCCGCATAACATACCATGATAGCCGCCTTCCACATAACTTCTCGGCTATCGGTGCCACTTTCAAACTTCCTCTTATGTAGTCATCCTTTACTATATCCATTCGCGTAACACCACACATTCCTTTCAACATGAAATTTCTTTTAGTGTAAGATATAAGTGCTACATTTTGAAAGCAATAATGTTCCATTTCAAATATTTGTAGGCGCTTTATTTAATCCCATATATTTTTTAAAACAAATAACTCCCAGAGATATGTATATACGAATAAATTATTGTTAAAATGACGTAGCGTTCCGTAAACACCTTATACGTACACATTAACGTGACCATACACGCATAACCGTACACGCTTGATAATGACGCCACAATTCGTATTCATCCAACTGTATATAATTTGGTCAAAGCATATCTGCAAATAATTTGTATATTCTATGGGCATCTATGTAATTGATTTAATTTATTTGTTTAAAGTATAAAATAAAGATTTCAAATATAAATAATGTTTCTTTTTTTATATTGTTATAAACGAAATTGTTTAATAATGTTTATGAAATAAAGTTTATTATAAATAAAATACTTATTTAAAAATATCATGGACACGATAACTATTAACGAATTTTCATGTTTTGATTATTTTGTTTTTCGACCGATTTCTTAAAAACTATTTATCCGTTTTAGAAGGGGTTTTCCTTTTTGTATTCGTATTTCCCTTTTTGTTATTGACACATCTAAAACTCATCAATAGCTGCCAAAATTCACTTGATAAAAAGAAACTGAACTTATTAATGTATAGGAATAGAAATATCGCCGTTTAATATTTATTATTAATTATATTAAATAATGGACTGATTGATTTTTTCGTTGATTGAAAGAAATTGTTGTTGGAAAAACTTCGTTTACAGTTCCTAGAAAACATACTCGTATGTACTCGTATATATTTATCTTTTAATGAATAATTCTTTCGCCTTTTCAGAAATGAATGATAGCATCGACGCCAAACCAATTTCAGGATTTCGTTTTTGAAAATCGAAGTTATTTCTTCGGTTCATTTTTAACAAATACATTCTGTATTAAAGAACGTTTTAAATTGTCGATTTTCACAAGTGCAAAATCCATTTCATAGCAATTTCCAATAAAGCTCAAACCACATTGATTTTTATTCTGACTTACGTTTGGTAGTCGATAAAATGTTATAAACAGCAGTTTATGGACGATACACTTTGAATTATAAGTTATAAAGGTTTTCACACTAATAAATTGATTGTATTTATTTTATACATGAAACAACAGTATTGATGAATATTTAAATCATATAAAACGTTTAATACACACTGAGAATTTATATCAGTCTATTTTTAATGATGTAGAGCTAAATCTAGTCACGCTTTCGATGAAGTATCTCGTTTTACTATATTTTGTAATCTGTTAAAAAGTAATATTGTTATACCACGTCATGTATTGATTTTAAGACTTCAATTCATCTCCCGTCCAAACGATAATGCATAATTTAGTCAACAGTATTCGAGTTTCTGGGACCGGTGTAAGCATTAGCATTAGCAGCCCGTAAATGTCCCACTGCTGGGATAAAGGCCTCCTCTCCCTTTGAGGACAAGGTTTGGAGCATATTCCACCACGCTGCTCCAATGCGGGTTGGCGGAATACACATGTGGCAGAATTTCGTTGAAATTAGACACATGCAGGTTTCCTCACGATGTTTTCCTTCACCGCCGAGCACGAGATGAATTATAAACATAGATAATGAGCCGAGATGGCCCAGTGGCTAGAACGCCTGCATCTTAACCGATGATTTCGGGTTCAAACCCAGGCAAGCACCACTAAAATTTCATGTGCTTAATTTGTGACCGGTGTAAACTTGTAACAAAATCAAAATATTCTTTATTCCAGTAGGCTCATAAAAAACCAATATTAAATTGTTATGTTGAATTAATACAAAGCTACCATCGGTATGGAAAGTAGATTCTAACGAGAAGAACTGGCAAGAAATATTTCTTACTCAGTCTACTGAGTTAAAAGAGTTTTCACCATCACAATTGAAGCGTCAGTGAATTACAATTACATTTTTATATATTATAGCAGTTTTTCTGATATGGTATTTATGTTGATGTTAAAAATCTATTCATATATTTATGAAAACGTTAAGTAATATAATTTAAAAGCATTACATTACAAAGATCTTGTCTATAATATTTACAAAAGAGAACGTATGCATATACTATCTCGTATGTTTCCGGAAGACGACCCTTGTCAAGTGAGATTTAGAAACGAAAAAGCCTCTAATTTGGGTCTGTTTTGACGTTATTTCAAGATTCTGGGCATAAGATGCTCAGAAGATTTCAAAATGTGATCTTAAACCCAATCCAATTACAAAAACTCCTTTCATGTTAGATCGCATTCAAAGATCGTTTTTTATTTATAAATCTCAAAACATAATTATAAAGTTCGTTTAAGAATTTCAATATCGAATTTAAATATTGAAAACAAACAACAAAAAATAATAATTAATGTACTTATATTCTATCGTAAAAATGAATGATGATATTTAATCAATTCTGATAACTTATCTTATAAATTGGAATGTGAAAGCAGACAGTTGATATAGTACACCAGTTCTGCCATAATTTATTGTATATTAGATAATTCAGTTTAAAATTCGTACATAGTATGATAAGTGTGCAAAGGTGGTATTATTGCTTCCAGAAATCTCTCTCCTATAACTTTTGAGGACGAGTTTTGAAAAAAAAATAATTATAATAACATTTTATTTGTTTTGTTTATATGTATTATACAAGCATATTATAAGTAGATATATATACCAAATTCCTTGTTGGTTGGTACCAAAATCAATATTTTTTTTTATGTTTTGTGTTAAATCTAAAAGTTGTATACCCTTATGTGTGTGTGTGTTATGTGTTATTGTGTGAAACCGGTATGGGTAACTTTTATTTGATAAGTTAAATATTTGAAGAACATATATGATATGAACAGATTTTGTAAAATTAAACGTAAACAAGTACATTATTTAAATTCAGTTTATTAATATTTTCATATAAAACTTGTTTTTAGTATATTATATATATTTAGGACAAGAATAACAAGTTAGTTTTAGAGAACTTTAAAATAAAATCACTAAAAAAATGCCGATTTGAATATAGAAATAAGCCGAATAGTTGAATCGACCAAACCATCTATACTGATACTATAAACGAGAAATTAACTCTGTTACCTCTTGACGCTTAAACCACTGAATCGAATCAGACAAATAGGCTACATTTAATTCACCCATCAAGGGCGTAAGAATGGGCTTGAATTGGATTGTGTGCTATAGGTAGTGTTTTATAAATTTCCCGCGGGTAAAGTCACATGTTCAACTAGTAATTGAATAATTAAAGCGTGTTACAAATTTATGTTTATAATTCCTCTCGTGCTCGGCGGTGAAGGAAAATATCATGAGGAAACCTGCATGTGTCTAATTTCAAAGCAAATGGGCTACATGTGAATCCACCAACCCGCATTGGAGTAGCGTGGTAGAATATGCTCCTAACAGTTTCCTCAAAGGGAGAGAAGGCCTTAGTACAACAATAGGAAATTTATAGGCTGTATATGTTGTTGTTGTGTTATAATCAATCTTCCGAATGTCGTGGCTACACTATTAAGTTGGCACCACTGATTTTTTTATCGCTATTGTGTTTCTTCTTGAGAAATTAATAGGATTATTGTTGATAGGATTTTTTGAGCTGTCACTTAACATCTTTTAGTTTCAAACACTAATGATGATGATGACCTCTTAACCGATTGGGAGCACTGTGGTCATTCTCATTGACGGCTATCGAACAACGAGATTTTATAGTGCATTAGAGGCAAAGTCGACAATCCAACATGACCAGAGAGAGTTCAAGCGCATGATAAACATTAAACTTCGTGGCCTTTTTCTAGATGGCATAATTTTTTATTTTGCGAATACTATAGACTGGTATTTTTGTTTGCTTCCAAACTATTAACTATTAGAGTATCGTCATGTAAAATCAAATTATCATTACTCATATTTTTGTTGTACGACAACCTCCCCAAAGACCACCAAATATCCCCATCTTGAGCAGTGATGTCTATGACTTCAGTTCTAGAATGTTCTTATTTTGGATATTTGAAATCTATTTGCGACAGTACAGAATAAGAACTGCATTTAACCCTTTTTTAAATATAGAACGCCTACTTTTTCCCAGAGATGTAATTGACAATGTCAAATATATAAACTATTACTTACAGTATCAATACTCCATAAGCTATATGTTATAAGATATTATATCCCTTGTACTGTAATTATACTGGATCACTCACCCTTCAAACTGTAACATAGCAATACAGAGTATTGATTTGATTGAGTTTGGCGGTGGAATAATTAATGAGTGGGTACCCAGACCGGTCCGTACAAAGCTCTTACAATGGTTGAAATTGAAAATGAAAATTGGGTAAAATTTTATTTATTTGAGCCGATATGACCCAGTGACTAGAACAAGATATAGTAACCGAAGTTTGCAGGTTCTAAATCGAGGAAGTACTGTTGAATTACATCAAATATTCTACCGCCAAATAACACTGTATTGTGGTGTTCCGGTTAGAAGGGTGAGTGAGCCAGTGTAATCATAGGTACAAGGGACATAACATCTTAGTTCCCTTTGTTGGTAGCCCATAGGTGGTGTAAGGAATGGTTAATATTTCTTACAGCGCCTTTGTCTTTGGGCGGTGGTGACCACTTACCATCAGGTGATTGAAAATTTTCCTGTATTGCCAAACTATTGCCTCAAAAGGAAAGTTCTTAATCTAGGAATCGCTCGCGTTTTAGAGCTTGGTTGTCAGTTGTAAGGCATAAAAAGCCTATGTCCTTTGTTTTAGTTCAAGCTTGCTACCAAATATCATCAAATTTAGTTCAGTAGTTTGGCCGAGAAAGAGCAGCAGATTTGTATTACTAGCAGAGCATCTTATATATAAAAAGCTTAAGCCGATTTTTGTCCCAAATATAATGGGACGATATCTGCACATAAAAAATCGGTATAGTCTCATTTTGAAGAGCTCTAAACGTTGATGTACAATAAATTAAATAGGTTTCTTAATGGCAATTTACTATATTGTTACAATTTAAAAAAGAATTATTTTAGAAAGCGGAAAAAAGAAACTGACCGGTTAGAGAACGGTGCTACGGCTGTATTAAGGACGTATGTACAAAATTAAAGTAAATTGTTTTAGACAAACTCCTGTTCTAACTGAACTAATATGATGTAATTAGACATTAATGAAAACCTTTAAATAAGGTTTCATCATTTTGGTGCCAAATTTAGATGAGTGACTTGCAGTGTACAATGAAATGAAATCAAAACAAAAACTGTCATAATTTTCGAAATTCGAAAATAATCGTTTGAATAAACGCGTACAAGTTTGTAATAATAGTATCAATTAATTTTTTTTCACTTTAAAATTATATTTCGTTTGATTAAATAATTGAAAAACAATATACAGTTTTTCATGTAGTCGTGCGAAAATACTTCGTCGGTGAGACAGTTTCCATTTGGAGAGCAGCAGGTGTCCTTCCAATCCCGTCGTCAGCGGATTAGTCCATTGTCCGGACATAAATCTTAGGAACGAGAACACTACTTATGTCTTGCTTTTAAAAACATTGCATTATATATAATTATTTTTTTGATTAAAGCATTGCCAATTTAATTACTTTTCTTTTTAGCCTTTAATCAAGAGAAAATATTTGTTTGTTTATAATAATAAACACTAAAACTACTGAACTTATTTCAATAATCATTTTACCACTAGAGAGCTCCAGAAGTAACATCTTGTTTAATTTTTAATTTTCATATATTTAGTTTATGTTATATATCAATAGATGTCGTGGTTCATTTTATTCATATTTCTGAATCACGCTATCCTTTGTCAAAGGAAATTATATAAGACTCGGAATACAAGTTAATAAACTGTCTTTGTCTTGGGAACGAGTGGTGTTTTATTCATGGTCCTATCGAGTCGGATGAAGTATCAAGGTAAAAATGGCAGTTAAGTGAACGTGATAGTGCAATAGAAAAAAACTGTAAGTACTTATATAATAACAATAAAGTAGTGAATAATCAAGCAAGCACAGTGAGTTGGGACTTAGAAAAATTTGGCTTATCATCATCAATATTGTGACTAGTCCGAGGAATCCACGTCAAATTTCGTCTAAGTATTCAAACACTTAGAAAAATTTGGGAATATTGGACTTAGAAAAAAAAACGTGAAAATTTAACTTAGAATAATTTGCTGATTTTAGACTTAGAAAAAATTGGAAAATTTTTATCTTAGCAAATTTTACCTATTAGTTGAAACATAGATATATTCTTGAAAAAAAAATGGATGCCTGGATAAGATTACAAGATGACGTTATTAAAAAGATAGAAAGAAGCTACATAAACTTTAAGAAATCTCCAAAGGAGAGGATTACAATGAGCTACATAGAAACTAGGCTTGAATCTTTGGAAAAACAATGGTTTTCATTTGAAGAAACACATCGTAAATTAATAGTTGAGTGTAAGAAGGAAGAGTATGTGAAATCGGAGTACAATACAAGTGATATGTATAGTAAGGCTGAAGATTTGTATACAGATTACAAAACAGCAATGAAGGATCATCTATACTACCATACCGATAAAGCCACTTCCGATTGTGTGAAAGCTGAAGGTAACCAGAACTGCGTAAAGTTACCTAGAATCTCTATACCTACATTCTCTGGTCATTACTCTCAGTGGACTACATTCCGAGATCTGTTTCTCTCTCTTGTACACAAGAATAACTCATTGGATGACGTACAGAAGCTTCATTATTTGAAGAGTTATCTAACAGGCGAAGCTGAGCAACTGTTGCGACATCTACCGATTACCAGTGAAAACTATTTAACTTGTTGGAATACTTTAGAACATAGATTTAATAATAAGAAATTTATAACTGATTGTATTTTTAAAAGATTCTTTAGTCAAAAAAATGTAACAACCGAATCATCTAACTGTTTAAAAGAGCTTTTTGATACCACAAACGAATGTCTTAATGGTTTAAAAAATGAAGGTGTTAACATAGAAAGTTGGGATCTCATTGTAATTTATATATTATGTTCTAAATTAGATAACGAATCCCGCAAGCAGTGGGAAGCTAAAGTTTGTAGTTTAAATAATGAATTGCCAACACTAGAACAGTTTTTAGAATTTATAGAGCATAGATTCAGGTCGCTGGAATTTTTATGTAGTAAATTTACAAAAAGTACTGTCACTAAGTCTCATCACGTTGTCAATAATGTCAGTGCGAATAAATTTTCGTCATGTAGCTATTGTTCTGATACTAGTCATAAGCTCGGGACTTGTAAAGAATTTGCTAACGAAAATTTGCCATCACGTCGTAACTTCGTCCAAAAGTCAGGATTGTGTTTCAATTGCTTAGGAGCAAATCATTCAGTGATATCGTGTCGTTTGCCCACACGGTGTAGAATTTGTAAACGAAAACATCATTCCTTGCTACATGAATCATCAAATGATAACATTAATACTAATATGTTAGTCAACGAAACGCCAAAAGACGAGACCAAAATCAACAATATTACAACTTGTTTTTCTAACACTAACTGTCAAGTTATATTAGCAACAGCTTTAGTGAACGCTGTATCTAGCAAAGGGTCGCACTTAACATTAAGGTCTTTATTAGACCAGGGATCGCAGGCATCGTTTATTACGGAGTCTGCAGCTCAATTGCTTGGGCTTAAGAAAATACAATGTAATAGTGTTATCACTGGAGTGGGGGGTGAGGGAAATTCCTCACTTAATTCCAAATACGTAGTATTTGTAAAGCTTCAATCACTCCACGATCCTACTTTTACCATAAAAGTTAAAGCACTCGTGCTAAGTAAACTAACTTCATTTCTCCCTGTAAGAAAACTTAAGGTCCAACTGTGGCCAAATTTACCAGTTTTGAAGTTAGCGGATCCAATGTTTAATGTACCAAATAAAATCGATCTATTACTTGGCGCTGAAGTCTACTGTCAGATTATTACTGAAGGATTCATGAGAGGCCCGCCTGGAACGCCAATTGCACAAAACACCAGACTGGGTTGGATTTTATCGGGTAAAGCTAGTTGTGATAGCGAAACCAATACTTCCTTTAATAGTACTATCACAAGTTTTCATACCAATATAACTAACGAAGAATTTAATCTTAAACAATTTTGGGAGCTTGAATCTGAAAATTTCACGCTGGAGAAACAAATTACTCCGGAGGAAAAACGGTGTGAAGAGATATTTAAAGAAACGACCAAACGCGATGATTTTGGCAGGTATATTGTCAAATTACCTTTTAAGGATGCTGATCCAAGCTGTAAATATGGAAATTCACGTGATATTGCATTGAGAAGATTTCTAATGTTAGAAAAAAGATTTAATAAATCACCGGATTTGAAATCTCAATACTCTAATGTTATTTCAGAATATTTAAAACTCGGTCATATGCAAGAAATACCTATAGAGGAAATTAAAAATCCAACAGCGGTTTACTTACCTTATCATGAAGTAGTCCGAGAAGATAAAACGACTACTAAATTTCGAATAGTATTTAACGCTTCTAGTCGTGACAATAATGGTGTTTCTCTTAACAGCAATCTTCTTGTAGGTCCTACCTTACAATCTGATTTAAGGCACATCCTTATGAGGTGGAGACTTCATCCCATTTGCTTAACAGCTGACATAGTCAAGATGTACAGACAAATAAAAGTGACAGAAGAAGATGCAGACTATCAACGTTTGCTGTGGAGAGAAGACAATACAAAGGAAATACAACATTTGCGTTTAGTCCGAGTCACGTTTGGAACTGCGTCAGCACCCTACTTGGCAGTGAGAACACTACATCAAGTAGCCTATGATGATGGAAACCAATTCC
Source organism: Vanessa atalanta (assembly GCF_905147765.1). Lineage (NCBI taxonomy): Eukaryota > Metazoa > Arthropoda > Insecta > Lepidoptera > Nymphalidae > Vanessa > Vanessa atalanta. Next base: position 8,856,437 of record NC_061878.1, on the reverse strand, counting down.
AATTAGCAGCTTCAAGGGTATTTCAAGATTTTTATATGGACGATTTACTTACCGGATGTCAAACTGTAGCCGAAGGAAAACAAATATTCCTAGAAATGAATGAACTGTTACGAAAAGGAGGTTTTGAATTACAAAAATGGTCGAGCAATGATGATGAACTACTTAATGAAATAAGCAAAGGAAACAAAGCAATAACAAGCAATATCGAATTAAAAAATGATGAAGTAGTAAAAATTTTAGGACTTACCTGGAATAGACGAACCGATAATTTTGAGTATTCTGTACAGCTGCCACCTATAAGTAAACCTGTAACAAAAAGGAAAATTATTTCAGATATTGGGAAATTGTTTGACCCTATGGGATGGCTATCACCAGCAATAATTAAAGCAAAAATAATTATTCAAAAGCTATGGTTAAGCGGGATAGAATGGGATGACGAATTGCCATCTAAGCTTTTAAATGATTGGATTAATTATCGAGAAGAACTCATTGAACTTACAAATGTTCGTCTTCCACGATGGATTAATTTCAGTGAGAAAAACAATACTTCAGAACTACATGGATTCTGCGATGCGTCCAATGAAGCATATGCTGCTGTTGTTTATATGCGTGTTGTAGACGATGTTGGAAATGTAAATGTCCATCTGGTGACTGCAAAAACAAGAGTAGCACCTATTAAACAAATTTCAATTCCAAGGCTTGAATTGTGTGGAGCTGTTCTGTTGGCTAAATTGTTACAGGAAGTCTCAGCAGTATTAAAAGTACCAAAATCTTGTATACACGCATGGACAGACTCTACCGTTGTGTTAGCCTGGCTAAGCAACCATCCAAGCCATTGGAAAACTTTTGTAGCCAATCGAGTTTCTGAAATCCTTAACATCTTAAATAGAGATCAATGGTCACACGTATCATCTGGTGACAACCCAGCAGATTGTGCGTCACGTGGGATTAATCCATCTGAAGTAACAGAGTTTCAGCTATGGAAAACAGGTCCAGCATGGTTGAAAAATCGATCAGTAAAATTTGATAGAACATGTCCATTACATACTAACATAGAAGAGAAAGCAAATAGAGTTTACTGTGTAACAGAACAAAGTCAATTAGAATTGTGGACTAAATTTTCTTCTCTGCGCAAATTAGTTAGAGTTTTAGCATACTGCAGAAGATTTATTAAGAAGCTAAGAATATTGAATAACCAATTTCCAGTATGGCTAACTAGTACTGAATTGAATGAAGCTCTGAGTATTTGCATTAAGCAATGTCAAGCAGTGTATTTTCAGCGGGAATTAAAGGATATTAAAGAAAGAAATAAAGTATTCAAGAAAAGTAAACTTACCTCTTTGAATCCGTTTCTAGATGGAGCAGGTATCTTAAGAGTTGGTGGTCGACTGGAGCAAGCTGAAATAAAATCGGACACAAAACATCCAATAATACTTCCTTCAAAATCTCACCTTACCAGTCTAATCCTGGCAGAAACTCATATGAATACTTTACACGGCGGACCACAATTAATGTTAAATTATCTACGAAGTAAATACTGGGTTCTTGATGCAAAAAACCGCGTGAAAATGGTTGTTCGTAAATGTGTGGTCTGCGCACGATACGCTGCACTGACAAGAAATCAACTGATGGGGCAGTTGCCACCAGTTCGAGTAACGCCAATCCGAGCATTTTATCGCAGTGGAGTAGATTACGCAGGTCCAATACAGATCAGAACTTCTAAAGGTAGAGGTTTGAGGGCCTACAAAGGCTACATATGTTTATTTGTGTGTATGGCAACAAGAGCCATACATTTGGAAGCTGTGAGTGATCTCACTTCACAAAGTTTTCTTGCTGCGTTCAAACGTTTTGTTGCTAGGCGTGGTCATTGTGCTGACTTATTTAGCGACAACGGAACAAATTTTGTTGGTGCCGCGCGTGAACTCAGAACTTTATTTGCTCAAGAGAAGTCAACTTTAACGAAAGAAATTGCTGAGTGTTTGGCAAACAACGGCACAACTTGGCACTTTATTCCACCATATTCCCCACACTTCGGTGGACTTTGGGAGGCCGGAATAAAATCCACTAAGCATCATCTTCGACGGGTAATAGGTAATGCCACACTAACCTTCGAGGAACTTACAACTTTGCTCTACCAAATCGAAGCTTGCTTAAATTCCAGGCCTTTATCACAAATAAGCTCAAATTCACAAGATCCCACACCTCTAACACCAGCACATTTTTTGATAGGTGAACCGATAACACTTGTCCCAGAAAAAAATTATGAGTCATCATCTATTTCATCTTTAAAACGATGGCAATTAACACAAAAAATGCTACAACATTTTTGGCGTAGGTGGTCAAGGGAATATCTTACTCAATTCCTACATCGATACAAGTGGGCAAACAAAACTCCTGAACCTGAGATAGGCAATTTAGTTTTAATAAAAGAGGATGATCTGCCACCAGCTAAATGGCTTGTAGGTAGAATTATAGAAAAACATCCTGGCTTAGACGATATTACGAGGGTGGTTACACTAAGATGTAAAGGTGTCTTGCTTAAGAGACCAATAACAAAAATTTGTGTTTTGCCTATTACTCAGTAAGGTCATTTATTTGTTATAATTAGTTTTGTTTTGGTTTAGTATTTTAATATTACAATAACGTTTGGCTTGCAAAATATTTTTTTAGGTTTTTGTTTTGTACCACCTTGAACAAATATTCTTAAAATAAAAACTTATACAGTCCATTTCTTCGAAAAAAAAAGTTTGGTCAAGGTGGACGGGAACAATGGACATTTTGTCCATGGTGGGCGGAATGTTTAATTTTTAATTTTCATATATTTAGTTTATGTTATATATCAATAGATGTCGTGGTTCATTTTATTCATATTTCTGAATCACGCTATCCTTTGTCAAAGGAAATTATATAAGACTCGGAATACAAGTTAATAAACTGTCTTTGTCTTGGGAACGAGTGGTGTTTTATTCACATCTCTTTAACTTTATTTAACATTTTTTTAATTTTATTTGATTTCAGTAATGATAATATTTAAGTGCTACCGAGCAGTTATATATTTTTTTAGTTAGAACCTCAATTCCACAAGGGCGATTTCGCATTGACACACCCAGTTCGATACATCCATTTCTTATTTTTTTAATATACTACAAAAATAAAGTAAGCAATGTTTATTTTCAATCATTTTATGATTAGAATAAAGAGTATTCGAAATTTAAAAACACAATATCGTAAAAAATGTACAGCAAATTTAATTTTATCATAAAAAGATTTTTCATGAAATAGTATTTCTGTAGGACTTATAATAATAGTAACAATAAATAAGAGTAATTATTTTTGAAGTTGCAGTTAATATTTTTAAACACCATTTCCCACATGACATTCTGATATCACTCAGCATCGTTTGAAACACTTGACGACATAACAGGGGCTTAAAACTTTTATAATGATCGCATAAAAAAGTTGTTAAGGGAATGAGTGTGATTTTGGCGCTTGTGAACAGCGGCCAGCGGTCGCGCCAGTCGAGAGCAGAAGTGGGTTCTCCACTTTTATTTCACTATATTTTTCAACAAAAGATAAAATTATTTGATGCATTTTTATATTTCAGTTCACTATTAAAGTAAAAGAATTTAACTACCTACATTTAGTTAAAACACAGTTTATTCTATTAAAGTTAACATTTAAAAACTATTTTGTGGTGTAATTGGATACCTTAATAATACCAAGAAATTATTTGACATAAAATTATTTAGATTTTTTCTTAATTTCTAAACTTAATTATTAATATATTCATATTAAAATTTATCATTAATAATAATGTTTCTTTTATTCAAAGTATATTTATATGTTTAAAATAAGAATCAATTAAATTAATAATAAAATCTTAAGTTACAACATATAAAGACTTCGGTATCAATTTAGTTATAAAGTTTGTAACGTCAGATTAATGGCGACCTTAAATAGGCTGTCAGCAACAGAACTGTATCCATTTATCAGGGCTATCCACGTTACGTCAATACAGGTAATTACTAATCCTTTATAGATTGAACTAAGTTTGATCTAGACAACCCGCCGAATATAATGGAATATAACAAAAGAGGTTATAACCGATAATGAGTCGGTCGGTTTACTTAAGTATTTCTGAGATTTATCTATGACTACATAGGCTATTGTGGTATATGTTGTAAACGGTCCAACATTAAGCGTCGTCAAAGAATATGATTGAATTTTGTACGAGCCATTGCCGAGATCAAAAAAGTAATGTGAAAACACAAATGTTATATTGTCTGAATCATTTAAGAATGTAAATTGACGGACTCATAAACTGCATCAAAGTTGAGAATTTCTTTCGGATTCTTGTTTTGATAAGAATACAAAATGTTTGGATTAAGCTAAATGTCAAGACTGTAAACATAAAAACAACAAAAAAATTGGAATGAATCAAAATAAATTATCACTATATCATAAGAATCGAAATAAATAATGAAGCCTCTCTCTATTCGTGATACTTAATATCTAACATGACACAACAATATTTGTGTTAGTTGGACTAACATAGGATTTTAAATAAATCAAACTTAACAAGGAACACTTTACCCGTTCTAAGATACTTAGCATTCAGTTGAAGCGATAACGTTTCTTGCTATCCATTACTACAACGAGATGTAGTAGCTCTCTCTAGCGATACATTAGAAATCCATTTATCTTATAGAAAACAAAAGTATTAACGCCCAACTACGAAGATTACTTGAAAGTAATTCATTTCAGAAAGCTTCAAAATATACGTACGTAAGTTAACAACCTGTAAATATCCCACTGCTGGACTACGGTTTACCTTTAAGGAGAAGGTATGGAGCTAATCCACCACGCCGCTCCAATGCGGTTTGGTGGATACACATGTATACACACATGAATTTCATTGCCATATCATGTTCACGATGTTTTTTTCCACTGCCAAGTAAGAGATTAATTATACCCGAAATTAAGCACATGGAAATTCAGTGGTGCTTGTTTGAACACGCAATCATCGGTTGAGATAAACGCGTTCTACCCACTTGTCCATCTTGGCTTTGAGTTAAGTAAGTGATTAGTTGAGTGTTGGCTTACAAAATACAGATAGGGATTAAAATTGCTTTATTGCATATTGTATTTAGAGCGTAAATTTGGATACCTAGATGGTATCCATAGAGCTAATTATTTAGTAATTTGCCGTCAAATATCCGTATTATGTATTGCTGTGATCTGGTTTAAAGGGTACGAGCTGCAGTTTGATAACTGGCCCAAGGACAATGATCATACCCGGTTTCATATCACACTCAAATAATGCTAAATATTCCTTACACTACTCTACTCACTCTATATAGTTGATGATGGAGTTCTAGCCATGTCGATTTTTTTCCATTTATAGGCTAGCGTTTGACCGTTGTCTTGCCCGATGTTAAGCGTCGATACGATCTATGATGTAGCACGATGCCACTGACGCGCACGTTACGTACCCTCAACGTCATAGCCGACAGAGTAGATTTGTTTCATTGCAGCCTGAGTGACCTCACATCTATAGCCACTTGGACTATATCATATATGATGTAGAGACTTATTTTAAATATTGTTAATAAGCGTGCTGTAATATCGAATTAGGAACAACATACAACAACCATATCCTTAATTATATGTATACAGTTTTGTATTATAAATAGATAAATAATAAATAAATAAAATAAGATACCTGTCAACTCTAGATTTGAAGACATCAAGGTTGTACCTATCGGGAAATACCGACTCACGCAATGTTTACCACAGTTTGGCGGTGCGAATAATAAAGGTATACAAAATTGAGATTAAAATACTATATTTAAAGTAAACTATTAGTTAGCTTTTTAAATGTAATAGTAACCGAAGTGTAATATTATAATTCAACTTCGTATCAACTGATATCCGTTTTTCATGTTAAAGAAAAAATAGTTATGATGATGTCATCCTGACCGATTTCCGCCACGCCGTACAATATCGAGGGAAACCAGCCAACTATACAGGACGTATTATATTAAAAAAGTGTGTGAAAACAGAGGTATGTTTTCGCCTATGTTTTCAGAGGCACGAGACTGTACACACATCTTAAAATTCCAGACAGACCAAGTTATTACTGAGAATTTTTTGATAGAAAAAATAATTCATTTTCACCGTCCCGACGTTGGATTCGAACCCAGGACATCGGGATTTGCTGCCTTATATATGGCTATATATAAGGCAGCCAATCTAGACCGACTAGGCCTTCATGAGAAAAGTAAAGACACTTATGTGAAATATTTTGGTCGATCCCTTAAAGTACAGACTTTAAATGCTACATTATTTCGTTCAATTTCATATTGAGATGATACATCATCAGTCTATTGTAAATTTTTTAATTAAATTAATACTCAAGTCATATATTCACTGATTAATATTCACTGTTGTTTCGCCACGTGTAAATGATGGTCATATATATCTGCCAAAGTGTGATTGAGAGTTTTTGTTCGTCGCTTGAAAAAAGAACAAATTGATAATTAATTCATCAACTGGCTCTTTTGTTATCGAGTATTTATTAATTGGTTTTATTTCAGAACGTGGAATGTTATTGTAATTATTTCACTCTGATATATATTTTTTACTTTTTTAAATGTATCTTTTTACATTGTTTCAACAAAAAGGTTTTAGTAGATCATAATGTAATTTTAAGACTGTTGTTATTGCATAGACCATTTGAGAGACAGATTCACTTGGTGGTAGTGCTTTTTGAAAGCTCGTATGGGTAGATACTACCCATTTATCACACAAACTACCGCCAAATAGCAATACTTAGAGTTGTCTGTTGTTATGTTCAAGTTTGAAGTGCGAGTGAGCTAGTGTAACTACATAAGATACAAGGGACATCTCAGTTACCAAGGTTGAAGGCGCATAGGCTATGTAAAGTACGGTTGATATATGTGTTTAAGGGTGTAGTCTCAAATCTAGGATCTAAGCGATGAAAAAAAATTTTCTGTCAAGATATTACATCCAGGAGCTTGGATGACTTTACAATCTAGTACCTAGGTAAACATTTAAAGCCGTTGTTCCTCGACTCGGTTTGGAGGTATCATATTTCCATGGAATTAGACTTAATTACTTGACTTAACAAAAGAACATTATTATATTTAAATGAAACAAATTGATGAAAACTTTAATATATTTTAATTTGAAGTACTTAATTCTTGAATTGAAAGATACATCCTAGGCCACGATTTTTGCATAAATTATGAATTATAACATTAACTTTGTATAGTATTCAAATCATCTGTATTACATATAAATAAATACTAAATAAAATATAATTCGTTATTTTAACACCCTGTAAGGAATACTTGAAGTTTACATCACTAAATATATTTAAAATATATAAAAATGTTTTTTGAAATGTACATTCTTGGTAGCAACGAACATGTCTTAACCCTTGTACGTATTCATATATAGCTTGTATATATTTTATATTACTTGTAATAAATTAAGCTATAAAGGAAAGGTAATCGTAAATAATGGTAATAAAAGTGATCCCCGTATATACATATATGATTTTGCAGTTTATTTCGCAATAAAACTTTACCGAATCGTATTGATAAAATCTTTGCCTTAGTTAAAAAAAAGCAATGACATCCGATAAGTACCCATAATATACATACATACATGTCAAGAAGGTTTCATTCCACGTATTGTATTATGTCAAAATCTTAGTCAATTTTTATTTTTGAGAACAACAAATCGAACGTTATTATAAAGTACTTTGTTTTGCTGCTTTCGTCCATGAATAGTGAACCAGTGTGTTTTTATTTATTCTACAAAGGTAGACGAGTTAATAACCCCCATAGTAAGGGATCTGCTTAACACATCTGCAAGATGTATAAACCACAATGCACCCTGAACTTTTTGTCCTATTTTCTACCTCAGAAGAGAAACCTAACCTAAACCACCTACGTGTTATCCTCTTATGAAGCGGGGAGACATGTGTTCACCAGGCACCGGTGAACACTCCTGAAGAACTCCTAGTGTGCTGAAGCACGCTTACGCATGCTACCGTGATGCCCCGACAACGTCCTATCTATTGGTCTCCAAGCTAACAGAGAACACCCTTTCTCGCTGTGAAACTTAGACACTTCGAGCCCTGGTATCTTAGGTATTATACATAATCTCTATACAATTACACTGGATCACTCAGCCTTCAAACCGGTAATTCAGTTACAATATACTGTATTGATGTTTCACGGTGAAATAATTTATAAGTGTAGTCTGGGTCAGCCCAGATAAGATAACATAAAGTCCTACCACGGCATAAAATAAATTACCTAATTGGTAACGCGTGTTAATGCTAATGACAGCTACAATGTTATGCGCATAGGTGAACTTATCGTCAGGTGGCGTGATTAATTGTCCTTCAAAGTATTAAAAGTACAAACCCCACAATTCTCCCGCCAAGTTCTTATAAATATAGTTTTGTAAGCGCTGTACTACTTTCAAAGTACCATTCAATGCAAAGAGTAAGTAGATATTAAGTTACCTTAAAAAACATTTTTTATTAAAAAATAAATTTTTAAGAGATATGTGAACCAACATAAGTCGATAATTTAAAATCAAATACATTATACATACATATAATTCGTTTGGGTAAATTTAATTTGAAGTTAGATCTTCCATTCATCCCAAATACTTTTAGCGGATGCCTACGTAATAGTAACGTTATTAAATAAACCTGTTTCAGAACCGTGTTCCAAATATAAACTTTTAATTGCTTGTAAAAGTCAAAACACAAGTGCACTAAAATTTCAAATTGGCATAGGCAAATGTTTAAACTTAGTATTTGTTGACACATAATTATCATCGTATTCATTGACATAGCTATTTGTAATTAAAATGGTGGAAAAGGTAAGAAACTGAATTTCTTGCCGGTTCTTCTCGGTAGAATCTACATTCCAAACTAGTGGGTAGCTTTACGCTTAACTCAATACTACAATATGATGATTCAAAATTGTATTTAGAGGCCACACGAATAAAGAATGATATGATTTTGATTTTGGACCAATATCCCTGTTCGTTGATTAACTTTTAATTTAAAGAAAAATATACTTTTTTATATTTTTTTTTTTATAAATAAAAACCAATAAATATCCAATATAGCCGTAGACAGTTGTGGGATAAAATATTATACTTTTTAATATGGAATAATAGTTTAAATACTATCTATCAGTTTTATACTTGAATTTTTATGGCATAAGAGGCATACGGGCAGTAGGCTCACCTGGTGGAGACTTTATAATTGTTTTGCATATAATTCTAAAATAAAAATAGCCTAAATTACTCCTTATCCCGTCAAAATCGGTCTAACCGTTCCAGAGAATAACCGAACAAACAGACAGATAGACATTACATTAACAGCATATAAATTTCCCACTGCTGGGCTAAGGACTCCTCTCCCTTTGAGGAGAAGGTTTGAAGCATATTCCACCATGCTGATCCAATGCGGGTTGGTGGAATACACATGTGTTAGAATTTCGTTTCAGAAATTAGACACATGATGGTTTCCTCAGGATGTTTTCCTTCACCGCCGAGCACCAGATGAATTATAAGCACAAATTAAGCACATGAAAATTCAGTGGTGCTTGCCTGGGTTTGAAATCATCGGTTAAAATGCACGCGTTCTAACCACTGCATTTAGTAAAAAGCGATTATTTTAATATTACAAACAGACATTCCAATTTTTATTTTTAGATTATATGTACATATATAAGATTAATAATAATAGCCATAATTATAAAATTTTGCATTTCATTTAAAATCTTATAAAAGTAATTTAGATTAGTTTATAAACTTGCATGTCAATTCGCAATTTTAACTAAAATTCCATTGTCAGAATACATAAAGTTTTCAACGCTGGCACTAACTGGAACCGATTTAGTTAACTTATTTTAAAATTAAAAGAAGTACTGTTAGAGTGACGTCAAACGCTTAATACTTAATTATACTATTGACCTTGGTTTATAAAATTATATGCTGTCAACTATAAGTCTAAGTTAAGAGCCGAGATGAGCTAGTAAGAAGAATGCTGCTCGGCTGAGTCTCGGCTCTTCCGCAGCTTAAAAGATAGGACGTGCTGCTTGAGCCGTGGATGCGTGAGGTGTGGGCCTCACGTTTCGTATTCCAGATAGTCGTGAAGAGGACGGCAGCCGTGATGGCCTCGTGCGTACGGCAGCATGAGGAGTATGGAGGGCCGAGATCACCCCTAAAGAGAGCTCCCTGAACCACGAGCACGAGCATCCACATAACCCGGTTTTCCCCGCCAGTGGTCCGGTTAACTTTCTGTAGGGTTCCACTACATCATCATGAGATAACTTGCATGTGTCCGATTAAAATAGCATCGTGGAATAAGCTCCAAGCTTTCTCCACGAGAGGGAAGGTGAGACATATAAAGACTGCTACTATTTTGATTGGTAATTAATAATAATAATATTGCGTTATTAAAAGCAAAATCAAGATATTTTTACGGTTTAATGATCGTTATCTATTTATCTTTATCTTCTGTAAAATAGTATTTGATTCTTTCTTTTTTCTTGATTTTACGTAGTGTAAAACAAAGTCGCTTACCGCTGTCTGTCCCTGTATATGCTTAGATCTTTAAAATTACACAACGGGTTTTAATGCGGTTTTTTTTAATAGATATATTGATTTAAGAGGAAGGTTAATAATATGTATAAAATATGCACAATGTAAATAGTACAGAAACACTTATAATTTAAGAGGTTTATAAAGTGATGTCGTAAAAAAACACATTTTTGTGCTTACATTGCAAACGCTGGCTGAAAAAATGTACTACAGTATTGTACACCTTAAAAAGGTCTTCAAAAAAGCCCGCGATGATATATGTCTATCTCTTAGGGATAACCCACAATAACCATTTTTTATTCTTTATTTTTTACGAGAAATAATGCCTTATTTTCGAAGCAATTTTAAGCAATACACCATTAATCCTTATCCAATTAAGTACCTTAAATACATTGTGCATTTAATATAAATCAATATGGCCCTTTATAGCATGTAAATAAAATGAATTTTTACGAAGATATTACAGATTTAAAACGCAAATATAGCGGTTTGTATTGTCTAATGACTGAAAAACTGTGTAAACGTTGTAAGACATTCTGTAGTATATTTAGTATCAGCATTGCACCCTTGCGAAGCCGGGGCGGGTCGCTAGTAGTTTATAATTTAATAAAAACCCATTGACAGGCTAAAACTAAACTTAAAAAAAATATAATGATATTTTTGCTGTATAAAAACGAAGTTTTTTGGCACTTTTATAGTAATTCTATAGATCGTGTAGTCTTGTATGCTAAATGTCAAGTATTTTGCTTTCATTTATAGGACAGAATGTGTTATTATTATTTTAGTCAAACCAATAATAGAAGTAGTAAGTGGAAATAAGATCTTATAATAAGTGGGTGCAATATCGTATCAAATTTTTGTGAAGTAGATTTATTATTATAACTTTTCATAAAAAAACATTGACTGGTAAACATAAAATTATAAGTAGCTATATAGTATAGTATGTACTAAGTTTGCTTTTTTAAAAATAAAAAAGAAACAATTCCTTTTAAGCCATATAATGATTTCTGTCGTCTATAAAGTATGATCTTTTAATCATAATTATACCGAACGTTTGAATGAGATTCAAAAGGTACTAGAGTTAAGTAATTGATAAATAAAAAAAACTAATTTCTTCTTTCCAATATTTTCTATCTCACCATATAAAAAACTCGTTCATCATTCATCCCTTTTATTTTATACAACTCATATGAAACGTACTGTAAAATTCGTTATCACATAAAACTGTGAATCGTGGACAATTGCCGAGTTTCACTTCAACACGCGTGACATTGGCTCGGCTCAGGCGAGCGTGCAATTCATACTCAATACTTGTCTCACAAAGCGAAAAGTTTAACATCAACTGAATACATATTGCTATCTCACTTGTGGTTTCGTCCGGACTGCAGGTTTGAAACGCAGATTATATGAATACGTACCAAACTTTCGGTTGCTAGTTACTTTTTCGTTCCATTTTCATTTCCAACCGCTTCGTAACTTTCGTGATGGGTATACGTTATTGCATATTTGGACAAGTTTTGGAATAATTATTACTGGACTGATTTTTTGTTAAAATTTGAATTACAAAGACGTTAGTGACGAAAGCATTATCTTTCCTTTCTATGGAAGTGTAAGTTAGTGATGATGATAATGATGACGTCTTCCTGACCGATATCAGCTACGTCAGCCATTCTTAAGGGATTCTAATCATAACCAGGAGATATTTTACTGTATAAGTATGTGCAAAAATAGATAAAAATATTACGCAAAATCTTGCGAACGAAAAAATCGATTGCAGTTACTGGAAGGTTTGCAGGTGCCCACAATAAAGCGCTTTTCGAGGAATGGGTGTGAACAAAGTGCCAAAATCCAGATTCCGAGCTGCTACTGAGATTTTTTCGACAGAAAAAGTCGGTAACATTATACTGTCCCGATCTAAGGCATAAACCCCGAACGTCGGGATCAGTAGCCGCCCAAGTTAGTCTATAGACAAACGAGGTCAAAGTTCAAATTAGTAATAGTAATAGAATAGACCAAATAGTGTAGGATGCATTCTAGCAGTACCTAACGCAGTTAACGAACAGAGCTACGAGTATGGTAATTGTAATGAGAAGGTGACGGGTGTTTACGGGACGGTACGTTCTGTTAACAGTATTCATTTTCCCTCTATTAGACACAATTAACCGGGAGTCTAGATTAGACCAAAGGAGTTATTTTCGGTATTTACATTCTATCTAGTTCGTACAATTTAGGTAAATGGGATATGAGAGAATTTCGTGTTGTTATTACATAAGCTGAGCGCGTATGTTATACTAGCAGAAGATATAATCTCGTAAACATTTTATATAATTTAATATGGAATCACTTCACGTTGAAAATACGTGTTCAGTTTTATAAAACTTATAATACTAGCTAGTATCATTAAATATTTATTTTCAAAAACCTTTCAAGCGTCATTGAATTAAAAAAATATTATTAAACATAAAATGGGATTTGAAATATAAGAACTATTTTGTCTTCTGTTTTTTTTTTTTGTAATTATTATTTTATAAAACTTAATATGACTTGTGTTTTCATCTGTTTTTTTATTATATACGCCTGTTTGATACAGTATACCATATTGGTTGAAATTAATAGGTCCTATTCTGTCCGTAAAGCTCGCAGCGTGAAGTTATATAATCTTCCTTAATAAATGGAATATCTAACGCGAACAGAATAATTCAGATCGCACTTGTAGTTCGTGGGATTAACACATTCAACCATACAAAATCACAGCTTTATATAGATGTGGATTTATTTATTGTGTAATCAATAAATGAAGACAAAACTGCTTGAATTATTAAAAAAAAATGGTTTTGAGTTAGTCTGTCTGCCCATATTCTTTCCCATATTTTTCCAAACTTTTTTAATGTAATCCTTCTACAAATTTCCATTTATAGTGCAGTCTATTTTAATACCAATAAAAAATCTGGTGCTTCATATCTGCGAATCGAAACAAATACACATACATCCATATATACAAATACGTATTAAAACAGAAAAAAAACTGAGGATCTCTAAGGAAATGACTAAAACGTACTTTTTAATATTGTCCTTGTATCATCGGAACGAGGCAAAAATTTTGAGAGCAGGAATAAATAAATAAGCGTCAGCAATTTTTTTCATTTTAAATACTTGTTTTTATCCGGTAAATGTAACGTAAAAATTAAAAAGAGGGGACGAAAATCAAAAAATTAAAACTCAGCTAATTTATATCGGCCAAAAGATTACAGGGGTCTTATACATCACCGAGTCGGTTGTGGGGTTGATTCATTAGGCGTTCATTAATCTTTGATGAAGGTTCGGAAAGAGAAAAACGAATCACATAACGGATCGTTTACATTAGACTATAAGTCGATTGATGCACGACAAGAGATAAGAGACAAGAGGAGTTTTGATAACCGTGACAGTGAATATCTGGCGAATAAAGTCTACGCAATAGTATTTACGTAATCATAAAAAAATCTAACGCCAAATAGTATCACTTAGTATTCTTATGTAGGCACAAGGGACATACTATCTTGGTTTCCAAGATTGATGGCGCAATGACGATGTAAGAGATGATTAATATTTCTTCCAGTATATTACAGCTTACCGACTTAATTGAAGTTAAAAATAAACATCTATTACTTTGCGGAAATCAAGATAAAGTTAATAGCATCTTCTAGACACGTGCGTTTCATCTTAGAATGCATCGTGTATAATCATGATATCTTCAGCAAAAAAGACGAAAATTTAAAGTGCCGAAAGGGTATAATATGTAATGGTATAACGGATAATTTTAAAAGTTTTCTGGGATCATGTAAAAGGGCAAACAAAATTGCCTCACAAAAGAATCATCAATCCTATGTTGTCAGGTAACATTTGTAACTAGCTTATGCTTGTTCCTAGTAATGATAGTATATACGACACCATTTCTAGAAAAGTATTTTATATTTTTACGAACATATATAAATTTGTAAAATAATATTAGGAGCCCAGGTTACAACATGCGAGAAGCTCTCTTCTTCATTTTAATAATGTAACGGTAAAAACCTATTAAATTAAATGAGTGTTTTTAATAAACAATGTTTCGTGTCCATGCAGAGAATTATCCTGAACGCTGAGGAGTTTCTTCGTCTGGAGCCAGTCCAGGTTGAGGAATCAAGTTACCCTTAGCTTAAAAATGCATTGATCATCACCGTAGGACAACAGAAAGTAATTCCGCTAACAAGATTTGATCTAAATAGACAAATATTGCAATTTCAATAAATGATTGTAATAAAGTATGATCCTCTTCAAAAACTTCATAAATGGACAAGCCCGGTTATTCTTGGTAGGTAACAAGTATGCTGAATTCTAAAATTAAACATTAAATGCATACCAAAAGCAAATTCAAGACTTAACGTGCCTGTCACATTGCTCTTATATACCATTTGTCTTGTAAGATTATTACAACGCTGGTAAGTCTTTGTCCTTATAATGTAGATAATTTGAATAGTCATTTAAACTCTCTCTCCTGTGCATTTATTAATCCCATCTGACGGTGGGGTCTGCTTTCCTAGTCTTTCGCTTCCACTTCGCTCTATTTGACGTATCGTTTTCAGTAACTAAGATCTTTTCTGACCACATCTGTCCATTTGGTTCTAGGTCGCCTTCTGGGTCTTGACCCTGTAACTTTAAGATTGGTCACTAAATTTCTTATATACTCTGGAGATCTTCTTCTGATGTGCCCAAACCAGCGCAGCCTGCTTTCTTGGAGCTTGTCGGCGAAGTCACGTCCTCCCAGGCTACCACGAACGTACTCGTTGAGAATTTTGTCATTACTATTTCAAAATTTACTTACTAATTTATTGGGCTCAATAATATTTCTGTCAATTTTGTTTAATAGCAACTCGCCTTGGCATTGCGAGGACAGTACTCAATTGTTAGACATAATAGCTAAATTAACAATTCCTAGAACCGTTTGAGGGAATATGTTTTTCTATGTTTTTCTTCGCCGCCGATCACGAGATTATTTATTAACACAAATTAAGCACATTGAAATTCATCGAATTCTTCTATTAAGATGAACGTGTTCTTACCACTGAGCCATCTCAGCTCCAATGTTAGATTACTTGTAAAAAAACATATTTTAAATAACTCAATTATATATCAGATAAGCGTACATGGATAAAGACAGACGCGGCTTGCGACTTAAAACTATAACAAACTAGCAAGCGTTGGCCTGCCTGTGTATATCAATTGTTATGGCAATCGGTTGAACGAAATAGAAGTTTATTTGCTGCAGTGCTATCTAGTTGCGAGTTCCAATAAAGTTGACAGCTTAAAAAGCTATTCCAGGCAAAAATGTATTTCAGTCAGATTTTATAGCAATCGTTTAAGGTGTTCAAGGTATTAATCCCAAACAAATCTCCCAAAATTCCTATAAGATATATGAATACATTATATAAGGGAGCGTTATTGAAGTATGCATTTTATTTAAGAATTCAATGATGATTTTATTTTATCAATGTATATGTATGTATATTATTAATTTAGAGTTGTTATAACGTTTGACATCGAGAGCGGATAATTCCGAATGGAGTTATGTGTGTGATAGCAACAGTCGTGATGACATGTAATTAAAATAGAAGCTCTAAATTTAATTGTATTAATATAATTTTGTATTTGTTATCTTAAAATATTAAATGTAGAATATTTTAAGGTCTTTTTTCAAGATGACCAAGAGATTGACTTGATTATTATTATAAGAAACGTTACTTTCAAATTGAAATAGTATTAACAGTTTAAGTAAAGCTTTAAGAGAATATCTCGAAAAGTTTTATTGAAGACTTTTAGATCATGAACCAAATAATCAGTTTAACTTTTTGAACTATATTTAGTATTTAGAAAGCTATTTGATCTAGAATCGGATAAAAAGAATATACGATTACACGAAATTATCTAAATAAAAACTAGACTCTTCTAACTATTTACGTTTTTCCTTAGTTTCGTACGATTTTTGGGAAGCTTTTCCCAAACATATTTCTGACTAAATTCTCAGTTTCGTAGAATGGTAAAAAAAGTAGTTTGTCGCTTCCATCGATTATTTCCGAGCGCGCGCTCAATATATCTAGTCTTTCCCTACGTGAAGTAATTACATCACTTTAAAATTCGTCCAATA
The DNA here is from genome assembly GCF_905147765.1 of Vanessa atalanta. Classification (NCBI taxonomy): domain Eukaryota; kingdom Metazoa; phylum Arthropoda; class Insecta; order Lepidoptera; family Nymphalidae; genus Vanessa; species Vanessa atalanta. The sequence goes on along the minus strand of NC_061878.1, from coordinate 8,839,615 downwards.
TGAAATATTTTTTTAAGCCTTTACTTATCTTTTTAGTTAACATTAATTGTTAATTAAAAATGCTGTGTTAATTATGAAGTGTGAACTTAGTGTTGTACCGTTTGAGATGCCTACGTCCAGCAGTGGACATATGCCATAAGATGATAATAATAATGATGGATATTGGGCCCCCTCTTCTGCAATATTATAAAATTCTTTATATAGGTTAGCAGACTAAAAAATTCACCTGATTGTAAGTAATCATCACTGCCCTTCGACATTTGTACTGTAAGAAATATGAATCATTACTCAAATTTTTATCGTTATTATATCATTATGATTCTGAGTTGAATACTAGTGGTAGTGGGTGCTCAAATATATGTTGGTGATATTGTGCAATGTACACATGTACCACAATATCATTTGATACAAGCAGATTTTCAACACGATATTTTTCTTCAACATTAAGAATTATTTAAATAAACAAATGAAAATTTAATTTCACTTTCTTAACTACATATTATTGATTTGATGTCCTGATGTTCTATCCACTTGATCATATCCACTATCCTTAATTTATATTCTTCATATCAACTTAATTAATATTCTGTTCTTTAACGACCACTTTGTACTATGTTTTGAGAACTAATTAATTACTGCTTTGTTATTGTACATTTCGATCGGATTTCTGAACGAAGAATTTCTTTAATCTCTAAGATAACGTTTGAATAGTTCACTTTGTCAAAGTAGACTTGGTGACCCGGTATCGAAGACAATAACCTCGAAATTCTGACATGAGAATTTAATTAACCTAATTTCTTCCATTTAACTTGACAGTGTCGAATCGTTTACCACAACATTTCCAACAATAAAAATTTTACTGGCGGTTTAAATAAAACGTAGTCAGATTGCATTAGCCTCATTATCGAATTCTTTTTTTTTAAATGTTTTATATTTTATGGTATTAAGATTGGGTATATAGACAATATTAAGCTGTATTCTTTTTGTCAAGTTTTTGGGCATTGTTCAAATTTTAAATCTAGATAAATTGACAAAAAGTATCGGTGTACCTTTTAAGATAGTTTCCTTTCAATTTAAACTTAGAATATATTCGAAATAACAAAATATACTACCATTACATGAAACTAATTTATAATACATGTAAAAGATTTCAGCAAAAATCAGAGACACCATTAATTAAATTTACATTACCCGGAATTAAATAACACTATAATTCCATTGGCAGATATCCACAAAAGCCTTGGCACACAGTGGACGCCATACCAGATTTGGCACAGCCGAGTCGACGAGTGTATTTAATAGACAAAAGTTTTAGCGGAAAATTAAGCAATGTTATACGAATGTAATTGAAATAAAGTTTTAACGTAATCTTTTTGAATAAGATAATGATACCGATAGTGGATATTGTAGCTCTTGCATTTAGACTAGTTTGTTAACTATATCATAGAAATTCAACTGAAGTAGACTAAACAAAAGCAAATTAAATTGTTATTCCTCTATTCTATGTAGAAACATACGGTTTTGTTTTTAATGTCATATTAAAATTTTAATATTATATGTTAAATATTATGTATCTTCTATATGAAATCATTAATTATTTATTTATATTGTTCTGGACAAATGTAAGCCCACAATAAAGGGCCTTAACAAGGAATTAGGTGCATAATAAAATCAAAAATAATAATATCTACAATAAAATAAATAATTTTAATATTAATGAAACATATTTCTTATGACATTTTATATTTTATAAAACACTAAGAATTCAGAATACAAAAAATATATTGTTTGTTTAAATAAAAATCCAACTCTTTATTTAGCGTCATGTATTTCTTTGTTGAAACGAAACAATAAACTTCCAAACAATAAGTCGCGATCAAACCGGAGTGTGAAGGTCACTATTGAATGTTATTTTTATATAAAATAATATTAAAAAGAAATAACAAAATGGTTTGAAAACATGTTTGTTTCATTTATGTTTATTTTTTATTTCGTTTCGAAATAAAAAGCGCCGTATGTGTTAAAAATCAATTATCGTCTTTATATCAGCATTTGAATAGTGTCAGAATGACATCAAAAATATTTTCCTAGTCTTTTTTATAAAGGTAGACGATCTGACAAAAGTACTGCTCGATCGTGAATGGTTACCACGGCTCATAGATATTGATGCTATATTAAACATGAGGAATGTTATTGCCTATAAGTGGTACAGTAAATTATGAGTGGTATACAATTTTTTATTGTTTCAAACAAATTTTTACTTTAATGTTTTTCAAGCTCATCTTTTAAATATTCAAGGTCAAACTAAGATATTACAACATACTGAATTTATAATAGGAAAAGCAACTGCGTAGTCACGCAGATGGTAGGTCTCAGTGGTCATGCATATTACATTGAACAAATTTATTTGTGCGGCCATCTTGAATATTACTTAAACACAACTTTATAGTAAACTGATACACTTTGTCTATCAAGTTTGTTAGCAGAAGTTTATCGAAATAATTAATTATTTAAGTTATTAAATTATATTCGAAATATTAGTTTATATGTTTGTATTTCTAAATTTGAAAATAAAGAGTGATTATATATTTAAAAAAAAAACATGACTCAAATATCTTACACAAAAACATATTTTATATTTATATTAAAATTAGCGCTTTAAGTGGATAATTTTTTACAGGGTTACGTCCATAATTATTATAATATTTTCGCAGTCGTACATACGTAATAATGTACAAATATACACATATAATATTGTATGTATTTATTTTTATTCGACGTTATGTGAGTATTCCGAAAGAATGACGGATAAGAAAATAAATGTTACATTGTCATCCCTATTATCCGGAGTGAAAGTGTCGGTATATATTTTATTAAGTTGACTCACATGGCCACTTAGAATTCAATTATGTCGGAAAGTCTTATTATGGAACGCTAAACAGAGTCTACTACGCAATTGAACTTATCAATCTCACAAACATAAAACGTAAATTATTCTCTTTGATCAATTCTGTAATGCTGATAGATGGCGCTGACGTCACGAATCAACTAATCAGAATAAACACCCATCTAAAATTAATCGACAATGTTCTCGATTACGAGTATTTCGACAATTTAATTTTTTTACAAAGATATTTAAATTTATTTATTATAAGGATATATACTATATATATATATATAAACTCTCTTTATTGCAAAATTTGAGCGACAAATATATTTTCTTTTTTCTAATTGCTTGTTAAAATCTTTCGCTTGAGAATAAATAAGATTTGATTGTCAACAATTATTCACGTCTAAACGTAGAAAAATATTAAAGATTTTTATCCTTATTTTTTTTTTAATTTAGATTTAATGTTATTACAAATTAAATTATATACTATATAGTATTCACGTTGTAGGCATAATTCATTTGGTCAATAATGAAAACTAGGCCACATTTTCGAAATTATTCCATCCTATTTCATTCTATTTCATCAACATCCGTTTTGCGGTTAGATCGTGAAAATATAACAGACATGTTGTCAGGGGTACGTAAAAGGACATTGGGTACCTAACACCTGATCACCCCTTACACGCGGGCGAAACGATTGGCGGAAACTAAAATTATTTATATAAAATACTGCATTTACTGTTTTACAGGAGTTAGTAATTTTACTATTCTGTAACTATTAAGCATAATGTTTACATTAAGAGTGTGAAAAACGACGTACGAGACGATATGATCAATTATAATGTTGCAGATGTTTAATACTTCTCTTTATTCAAAATATTTAAAAAAAAACGTTTGTATTTGATGCCGTATTTTGTATTTATTGTTGTACGTGATTTGAAATGAGTAATGTCTGAGTTTTTTTCCGCTTCCAGGTATAATCTACTTTCCGTACCGGTGGTAGCTTTACATTCTACGCTATATCATGATTTAGTTGAGCCTAAATGAAAAAAGAATATATTGATTTTTGATTTTGATGTTGCTATTTATTTCATAGCTTCTTTGGTCTAGTGGCTAGATATAAAGCAATATACAGATCAGGTTCTGCGTTCAAATCCCAGATAGGGACGATAAAAAAATATTGGGTTTATCTGTAGAAAAGTTCTCAGTAACCGCCCGGAGTCTGGACGTTGAAACACTTTCCTGTCTCGGAAAGTATGTAAATACTTGTCTTGTGCCTAAATATCTCCGGTCGTATTAGATTTGGCATCCTATCGGATAATAAGAGTGTACCTGTATTTGCACACACACTTGTGCACTATTATGTGTCCTGCTGTTGGCGTGTCTCCACTGAGTTTGGCCACCTGACCGAAATCGGTCAGGATGACATAATATTCAATTACTTATAATCTATTGTATCGGATGCATTCCAATTAAATTAAGAGAAATTACACTATGTCTACATAAATAATCACATTATCGTGAAAGTCCTCGATTTATGAAGCCGTTCATTTTTACTCTCACTTATGTCCAAGATTAATGTACGCTTGTGAATCAGGATTTTTATAAATTAAGCGTTGGTAATAGGTGAAGTTCTTAAACTCACAAGCGTTATAAATAAGCTCAGCTTTGAATTTTTAATTAACATACGATTTTCATAAATACTTTATATTGATCAAGAATAATGTTATACCCTGTATCAATATCTGATTGCCTTATTATTTAAGATTTTATTTGGGATCGACGCCGATGTCATAAAGAAATATATTTGAATTTCTGATCACCTGTCTACCTCAGAGATAATGTTTTTGATGGTGGGTGGACCACCATACCTACCTAAATCTACCTACCAAGATTCATATTCTTTTTATAGAAAAAAAAAATATTGGACAACATCACATACATCATTATGATCCCAATGTAAGTAGCTAAAGCCCTTGTGTTATGGAAAATCAGAAGTAACGACGGTACCACAAACATCCAGATCCAAGACAACATAGTAAACGAATGAACTTTTTCTGAATCGACTCGGCCGGGAATCGTACCCAAGAACCTCGCAGTAGCGAACCCATGAAAACCGGTGTACACACTACTCGACCACGGAGGTCGTCAAAAATAATATTTATACTGGTAATTGTGTTTACAAAATTTATTGATGGATCGTCATATCGAATTTTCTTTGTTCGTTCGTACGACACATGGATCTATTATATTATTAATCACAAATTATGTTCTAATAATATTTTTAAATTTATATTCATGGTAATAACAATGGAGACTAGTAATCTGCACGAGATTATAATGCAAAAATATAGTTTACTCTTAATTCCAAAACGATAGTTCTCGAGGTTTTTTTAAGGTTTTTTTTTTTCAATTTTTGTGTGAAAATGTTAATGCGGTTCACAGAATACATCTACTTGCCAAGTTTCAAAAGTATTGCTCTTATAGTTTCGGAAAAAAGTGACTGTGACATACGGACGGACAGACAGACAGACAGACAGACAGACAGACATGACGAATCTATAAGGGTTCCGTTTTTGCCATTTGGCTACGGAACCCTAAAAAAAATGACACTTAAGAAATCGCTATCAAGCAAAATCAAGTCAAAGTAGATTTTTTTCACTCAATATAGAAGCGTTACTTGCTTTATTGATAGTCAAAAATGTACCACCGGTTCGGAAATTAATACCTCGGATTTTCTTTTTTATTTATTTTATTTTTTTTAATTTAATTTTTTACAACTATTGATCTCATTTGTAAGCGATTGTGATAAGTTGTTGTTCATAATAAATTTTATGTGTATCGTGTATAATATAAGAACATCTATCCATCTTTGTGTTAATAATCTAATATATTAACGAAATCATATTTAATGTATATGATAGTTCATTCATCTCTTTTGTAACGGCTGTGAATATCTGCATTTAGCGGATATACAAATGGCTTTCTAATGAATGCACTGTCAGATAGAAACTTAGTTAGTCTGTTGGATAACAGATCACTTTACAAAATTTTGCTTGGATGATTAATTTTAGGTATATATTTCACTTATTATTTATAACCTTATAAGTGGACATGTGAATATATCTATGAAATCGGTTCTAGCCTACTAAAATTATATTTTCGTAAAGATTTATCAGTCATTTATAATTCGTAGTATAATACCATAAAATCAATGGCTTTCTACCGCAATTGATTTGAAATTTGAATAAGATTACAAAGCAATGTATGTATAATATTGAAGGTAAAGCCAGCGACGTTATTCAGACTGTAATTTACTCAAAGTAACATAACGTGTATACACCGAGCGCTATTGAGTATATATGTGACAGAATTAAAATGCTGCTTCGGGAACGTTACTTATAAAAATATTGTAAACAAATTATACCTTTATATCTCATTGCGCCCAGAATAGTTTAAAAAAGTTTATTCTTTTTAATAGTACAAACTATATTATTTAATAATAGTTCAGTTCGAATTACATCGAATTCGTATTCACATTTGGAGATAGTATCATTTAATTCAATCCTATATAACATTAAATAGCGATACAAATGTCTTGGCTTATATCCATAAAAGTTTTTGGCACAAAAGCGCTACCAGATTTGGCTGAGCTTAGTGTGCTTAATGGAAGCCAAAGGTTTCACGGTACATTATGAAATATATTTAAGATATGAGAAATGATACGAAATAATCCTCCAAGAATTTAATATATCATGAGCAATAAGTAGCGTATTATCTTTTAGGCATGTGTCGCTCGCGTCGGTCGCGTAAATTCATCTCTGTGGTTGGGCCAGCCAGGTGTTCGTAAACGACGCGTCTAATCCGACTCTGACGCGTGCGTATGAACAGACGTTGAATAATACAACACTCATGTTTTCAACACGAGCCTTATTTGCACTTTTATTTCAGAACAGCGCCGCGTACTGTATCATGATTTATGTTACTTTTTAAATTGTATTCAAGTTGGAAAATTCTAATGAATTATTAGGAGTCTTGGATTCATTTCTCAAGATTTATTTTCTTTCTCTAATATACAACTCAGATCCTATAACTCGATAGTAACAGTATTTTAAAGGAAAATGATTCAAGAAGGTGTGATTCGCAGAATCGTGAACAATTTCTGAAACGATACATTCATTACATTAAGATATTATGTTCAATTAATAATGGTAATTATATCGACGCTCTTAGCGCGTTTAGAAATTGTTTGATAAACATAGTCTTCGTTGAAACGTCAAATACGTATAGATACAAATTTGAAGTTTGTGTCGACCTAATAAAAAGTTTTGAAAAAGTGATTTATTTATATTTCATGATTCTAAAGAATGGGTGGTGAATATTTTATTGCATGGCAACGACCAATAAAAAGAAGTTTTGGAGCTTACTCTACTGTGCTGATTCACTGCGGGCTTAAAATATATCACGCAGGTTTCCGCGCAATAATTTCCTTTACCGTTGAGCAAAAGAGAGCAATCCAGCGGCACTAGCTTGATACGTCAGCATTAACAAAATATTAAATTATATGATAACGAAATTAATTAATTATTGTAAAAAAAAAGACTTTTCATTTTCATAAATAATAATTTGAGTTTATAATTAATCCTGCATTGAAGTAAAATATCGTGAATACACTTGTTTTATTTTTAGGTAGGTATTATCTACAATTTATTTGAACTTATTATGGATAAAATAATCATTCTGTCACCATTTGCATTTTAGGCTATCGACATCAAAGAGAAAACAACGCGTGTAGGTGGTTTGAAGTTTGCTAATTAGGCTTTGTAAAACACACCGACTGCATGTTATAATAATATTATTTTAGAGCCATAGTTTCAGAAGTACACTTACACAAGGTACTCTTGCGGTTTCACGCGTTAGATTCGTTTATAAAAGACTGTTAAGAAATTGTTATATTCGTTGACGTTTAAGATAATATTTCTCAGTAAATGTTTGTTGGTTGGTTCTTCTGTGCCGCCTTGGTGTTTGACGACTCGGTACCACCCACTTATCATGTATACTACCGCTAAGCAGTATTGCTGTGTTCCGGTTTGAAGGGTTAGTAAGCCAGTGTACAGTACAAGGGACATAACATCTTAGCTTGCAAGTCTGGTGGCGATGTAAGGAATAGTTAATATTTCATACAGCGCTTATGTCTATAGGCGGTTAGGTAAAAAATATTTATTAAAATCAAACTATCATTGAGGTCTGAGAAAAGTGCATTGAACCTTATAGATTCTTCAGTTTTATATGTGTAACATGAACTGTAGCTGTTCACCGCAGCTCAATACGCGTCAAATTTGTTTTACTGGGTCGCATTTGCTTATTTGTGATAAAACAACAACAAAAATTGCGTTACTCAAATCGACATTGTTAATCTAATATAAATAAATAGCCTTATATTAAACACGTATAGAGTCGCATAATTATATCAAACTATCAAATCGTTATTGTGATCACTTTTTATAATAAAGTGATCACAAAATACCTTTAAAGTACCTCAATAATACGGATAATAAATCCTATCAGAAACAGGTTACACTTGGAAAAAAATATTGAAGTGGTTGATATATGTCAATTTATTTGTTACAAACAAAACAAAAACCGCCGATAACATACCTGGAGAGCGCGGTATCGTGGCAGTGACGGATGAGGATCATTTGTCTGATGCTGATCAATGTGTGCGTTTATCAATCAGCCAGTGACGACATACGAATTCCGAATGCCGTGTCAATAAGAGGGAGAATTGAAATCAAATTGAATGTCATTTTTGTAAAGATTTTTTTTTTACATAATATCATAACGTTTACGTTTTTTACTAAAGTGGAAACAAAATTTGTTTTATGTAAAACATCTATGGGCGCGCTTTGGGTGTAAGGAAGACTCGTATGCCGTGATAGCAAACGGCATGTTTCTTTCTTGTGCCGTCATGTCTCCTTTGCGCTGCCGTTCTCTTGTGTGTGCGTGCCCCGTATACTATATACTTCATTGTAGTTTTTTATGGTAAAGGATGGTGGTTGAGCAAGGGATGCATGTCAGTCACCGTCTCGTGGTGCACCCTGGGCAAAGGGGCTGGCTTGAGCTTCTTCGTCGGCCACGGCTAAGACTGACGCGGAGGGATGCTACGGGGCCGCTCCTGGTACGTCTCTGGTGGAGCAGAGTGAACCGTGTGAGTGACCTCGTTGTCAACAAGGGGGGAAGGCTCGTTGCGAGCATCTGAGGTGTGCTTACACCAGTCGTCATCAGTGGAGCCAGTCATCTGACCCGCCGCAGGGCGTCAGTCGCGCCCTAGGCGCACTTTCGTGTATTCAGTCGCCTTATGGCGGCTGCCACTGGTGCGGCCGTGGTTGTAAGCCACGAGCGTTCCCGTAGCGCCACCATAAGGCGGCGTGCTGAAAACTCGACGAGGTTTTAGTGTGTAGGACGCGGCACTAAGCCCCGGTACGGGGCAATAGGCCCCGGTGAGTCCAACATTTAAATGCATTTCCGTCTCGTAAAAAAGGTGGTCGAGCATATGGGCCAACTGATGGTTAGTGGTCAGCACAGCGCATAGACAACGGCATTAAATTATGGCATTTAAAGACCAATGCGTCAACGACCTTGGGAACTAAGTTGAACAAGGGACATAGGGTATGCCTGTAGTTATACTGATTAACTCACCCTTAAAACCGGAACACAACAATACTGAGTACTTCTGTCTGGCGGTAGAAAATCTGATGAGTGGTGGTACCAGCTCAGACGGACTTGCACAAAGCCCTACCACCAAGTATATGAGTAGTATATTAATACTATAATAATAGAAAAATATCTTTTATTATTAATGAACTTTATATTTTATTGGCTTTCTTTAATTATTAATTCTTTCCATGGCCAGAAATTTCGATATTTCTCATAAACAAAACAAAGTTAGCCGTCATTGCGAATAATGTTTTTTGCAACTAAATTCTGTAAAAATAAGTTTGTTAAAATAAGTAAATGTGACGTATTTTATTATTCATTTATTAGCATTTAATTATAAAACAAAGGAAACCAAATCATTCCCTAAAATAATTGAATATTCAGCGAAATGTTTACCTTTCATTATTTTTTCATGTAAATTATTGAAACAAATATACATATTTGTTGTGATTGTGAAAATAATGTTTTCGATTCGTTCTAATTAATCTTTTGTCAAAGTTATTTTGTCTCTGTTTGATATTATTAATATGATATTACAATGAGATTCCACACTGATCAAAGCTTTATATTTAAGTATTTGTAAAGCCTTATAATTGTAAAATTACGTTATCAAAAATAACACATAGTAGTTCAATCATCACGTATATCATTTAAATTAGTTTTTGAACAATAAATATTCATATCATATCATAATATAATTGCAATAGGTAAATTATCATTACTCTTATCACCTTAAATGGGCAAATTTTGTATACCTATATATTTATTTTGTGTATCTCGTAAACGGCTCCAATGATTTAACTCAAACGATGTATTTAGTAAAGTTTTTTCATTTCATGAAAAAAAACGTAATGTTTTACGATAAAAAAATATATTTTTATACCTAATTAATTAATTTGGGCATCACATTCTCTGTGTCTTTGTTATTTTGTATGTATATGATGATGAAATGATCTGTAAAATGTGTATGTCCAAATAAGATTTTTTGATTTTTTAATTACTTGAAACTAGCGAAGCTCGTCAGCTAGTGTATGTTATTATACACTATCGATTACTACTAAACTATATATTCCAACATAACATCTGAAAACCAAGTTTTGAATCTAATCAACACAAAATTATTGTTCGCTGAACTCTATCAATCGTATTGAAACTTAATATAACAGTATAATAATCCATTGATTCGGATCCAATTTGTCATTGTTATGGTTCACGCGTTCATCATCTCAAGAGGGATATTACGTTAGTTCTGTTATGATACCTAATGGGATTCAACTGACAGATCCCATTCATGGAAACTGTGCGTGTATTACCTACTAGCACGTTTCAATGACTAACAATACAGTACTAATGTATAATTCGATGAGTTTAATAAATTATTGATATGTTATTGTTTGGCGAAAGTAATAATATCACGTTAATGTTTAATTGCTGTTTGTTTTCCAGTGCATACTAGTGTGAAGGGTGACTTTGCCAGTGTAGGTACAAAGAACTTTAGATTTTATTTGTCGTCTTGTAAAAATTTTATTTCTTTTTGAAATAGTTTTATTGGGATCCGTTCCAGGATATAATTATACTAAATGCATAGATATATTATTGTATTAGCTAAACCTGCGGGTTTCCCCGCAGCTAATGTATGCAACTTTACCATATAGCAGTCATTACCCCTCATTTACTAACCTTAGCGGGTGAATTAAAAAAAAATTAGTCTATGTCCTTTCATGGGACTAAAACTGCTTTATAACGGTATAAGTATGAAGAGGTAACAGACAGTTACTTTCGCATAATAAACTATTCCTATACTAATATAATATATAATACTATATAATATTCCTGTACTGATATAATAATATTAGTATAGGAATATTCCATTGTTATAATATCCTTTTGTCTAAATCCAAAATTGTACGTCAGATTACGCTATTACTTTACGTACGGATTTTGAAGAACGTCATGAAAACTTTAAATTTGAGTCAGTATCAGTGGTATCATGTATGATGTATTAGCGCTATTCTGATAATTTGATTGTCCTACCTAAGAGCCTTATCAAACCAAGCTGTGTAACGCGAGTGTTTAATGTAATTACGAGCTAATAATAGCTTAATGGACATCAAATTTAATATATTTTTTTTTATACATAATTAAACAGATATCAATCAACATTTACGTATTGATTATTGATTTATTTCATTTGGTAATAAATAATGTATTCTTCTATCGAATGTCAAATTGTTGATGTTAGAAAGAGATAAATCGATTTTTATTTGTTCACTCACCACATAATAGATATATCTAGACACGCGGTAGCGTGTCAGCCAAGTTCTAGTAACAGAACTGGCTAGTAGCACCGTGTGTAATATTACACGAACCATTTGGAGCCACTTTTGACCTCCTCATAACTCAAAAACTATTTGACATAGATGTGTCAAATTTGGCTCATATATTGAGACTCGCGAGATACATATGTGTTCCAAATTTCATAAACGCATCTCAAATGGTTATTTAGATATTAACGTCTAAAAATCGTCATTTTTATCACTGACTGACCTATAGATCAAAACTATATCCTACTTCCAGGTGACCTAGAAAGTTCAAATTTGGCATGCAGGTAGATAATTAGGCCAATATAAAGGAAAAAATCTGAAACTGGTAATTTTTTATCATTTTATTATAATTTTTCATTTTATTGGGTCTATAGGAACACTTATATACTTAGTTCCTGTAATAACTGTAATAATAAAAAAATGATGTAAGAACCAGCAAACAAAACTTATGACAGCCGGTCTTCAAGTGGATTTTAAGGTCTTCACGTGAATATATAACAAGTTGAATACCACCCTTAAGTTTTTTAAATCCAAATATTTCCGTTTTAGTACTTATGAGTATAGCCGACTTTCGTATTTATTACGTTATTAACTAGCATTTAGCGCACATCAATGGTGCCAAATAATTATACTTAAAAAAATAATAATAATAGGCATTTCGGTACACGGCGCGCGACGCGACGCCGGAGCAGCGGGTTAGAAGCGTTGCGATTAAACCTTAACGCGGACGTGTCTGAGCGAGTGGCAACCACGCTCATAAGAATTATTTCAATACCTTCCGATGGAAACTGCCTAGTCTATTCGACTGCATATTTTTTATTTGAGTATACTAGTATACAACAATAAAATAGGTTTCGTGAGATTGTAGTAGAGTATGTATATCGTAACTGGAATGATTTAAGTTTGTACTCTAGCGCTACAAACGGGGATCCTTATTGCTTGGAAGAACAGTATCGAGCAAGCATGCTGATGTCAGCAAAGGACTGATGAATGGGTCCAATGGAAAAATAGAGAAGGTACATTGGGGACGTCGATAACAGCAATAGCGCACGTAAAATAACAATTCAATTTAAACATAATTTAATTTGCGAACTAGAAGTCAAAACCAAGTTACAGATATTAAGTAATGTACATATATGTTTAAAGGAAATAATTCTCTATTTGCTTAGCATATTCTACTATTATACACAAATTACAAGGCCTTCGCCTTGACGGTGCTCTTTTCGACATAGGCTCCTCTATATTAAGTAAAGAGCAGGCTTACGTTGGCCTCTCTAGAGTTAAAACCTTAGATGGAGTACATCTTATCAATTTAGGTCCAATTCAAATCAAGACACAAGAGAGCTCTATTGTAGAGTACAACCGTCTGCGCACATTATACCACCCCTACTTGGCCAAATTAAGTATAAACAGAAAACGCGTAAAAAAAAATCCGGACACTGAATGGGCAATTCACTCGAACATTTCAGAGGTACCTACAAGAAAAATAAGAACGTATCAAAAAAAAGACAATTATACCCCGTAAACGTAGGAAAATAGAATAGCTTAACAAAAACCATTTGGTATTAATTTTGTTATTAATAAGTACCTATTAATAATTTATATACAAAAAGTAGTGATATCCCATCAAAAACATAAATGTAAAAATGAGAGCCAAGTTAAATATTATGATATATACCTTGGTTGTTGACTTCAACGACAAAAGAAGTGAGATCTAAATTTTTGCCAAGTTAAATAGCCCTTCTGAAATTTATTTATAACTACATAAAATAGCATTTCTTCTTATAACTTGGGATAATATATTGTTGCCTAAGGTCTGACTTGGCTAGTTCTTATATGTTTATAAACACAATTTGTAGTTTGTGTTTAGAATAACAAATTATAACTCAGAACATCTAAGAAGAATGGAGGACAGCTCAGTATTGCTTAGTTAGTATATACGTACATTAAGAGCTGCGATGGTCCAGTCACTAGAAAACATTAATCTTAACCAGATATTGCGAGTTCATATCTAGACAAGTACCATTGAATATTTGCGTGCTTAATTTGTGTTTATAATTCATTTGTAAAGGCTTAGAACTTACGAAGGCTATAATATAATTCTTATATGAGAACTAGCCAAGTCAGACCTTAGGCAACAATATATTATCCCAAGTTATAAGAAGAAATGCTATTTTATGTAGTTATAAATAAATTTCAGAAGGGCTATTTAACTTGGCAAAAATTTAGATCTCACTTCTTTTGTCGTTGAAGTCAACAACCAAGGTATATATCATAATATTTAACTTGGCTCTCATTTTTACATTTATGTTTTTGATGGGATTTGTATAACTGTAAATATATGTTATATGCATAAACCATAATAGCGTAAGATATTGAATGATTTAATTATCAATATAAAATACTCGTTACGCTAAGGTTGAATTTTTTTGGGTAGCTTAGCAAACATGTAATACATTTTTACTTATAAACCTTCTTTTTCTCTAGTATTAAGGTAGATTGTTAAAATATATATTCTATATTATTTTGAGATTCAAGGTAAATTATGACCTATATAATTCCTCGATTTTGTTCGGCAGGAAGCAAGCCTTACATACAAAGCAGACATTTTCGTTGTATGAGCTTTAAATTTAAAAATGTTTATTAATTTCGTTTTTTTTTTTTAAAAAACTTAATAGAGGATGTTTTCTGTTGTTAAGAAGAAGTCTTCTCTTTTCATATACGCGTCACATTCTAGCTCGTAGAAAAAAATACTATTTGTATGGATACATTTAGAAAACGTATATTGCTAAGTTCATCCAATAGCGTGTCTATAAGTTTAAGATGCAACCGATCATTGGTTTTAAAATAAAAATTAATAATGAAATTTAATCTACTCATTAATAAGGAAGTATCCATATGTTATAGTTTAAACTAGATAGACTGTCAAAGTGGTGAACATCTGGACATAGGTCTCTCCAATTGCACGCCACTGTGGTCTTTCTTCGGCTACTCGCATCCAGCTCCTGCCAGCCGTCAAGCGGTGAACACATCGACAAAATTACACGCAGTTAAGTAAACACAACTAGACGTTTGGCGAGTGTTATGCACCAAATAGTAAAATTACTATATAGTAAAATTGGATCTCTTGTTTTACTTATTTCTAAGTGGGATATTTACGCACGTATTATTCAAAAGTTTGCGTATGTATTTGATAATTATTTTGTAATATATTTGGATTTTATTATTTTATATTCGTCTTTACGAACGAAGTGGTGCTCGTGTGTTAGTACGCATTTATTAATAGTTATTATGCCTAATCAAACAATACGTTTATTGAAAAATGTATCGTGTACGAATTGATTGATTACATTTTAAAAACGTGAAATATTTATACCTAAACCTTTTTTTGTTAGATTTATCAAAAAACGGCTCTTTGACGAAGTGAATGATGCGTTTGTTTAAACTGCCTTTTTGAATCATGGCAATTTTGCAGACAAAATAAAATTCTAAAATGTTTTAAATAAATTTATTTGTGTTTATTAAAATTCACATGTTTTGCGTTCAATTCTTCTTAAATAAACACAGGAACTGTGAATGTATCGTTTCAATACATACAATAAAGATCTGTATTTCACGAACGAACATATATATTTGGTGTTGATGATGTCGTCCTGATCGATTTTGGCCACGGCAACCAATCCGGAGACCAGCCAACTACATAGAATATGTTATAGTGGATGAGCATGTGCTCTACACACTCTATTTCCTCACTCTATAATCCGATGGGACGGAAAAACTGACACGAACGGAAAAGATTCAAGCGCTTCTTTTCTCATTTCCATACTCCGGAGAATTCATAATTTCTTAACGGAAAAATTCATAGACTTTATATCGGCCAAACCTGGGTTTCGAACCTATGATGTCGGGTACTGCGTCGTTATATTAGAGTAATGGGTTGAAACGATACGAGTTGTTAAGAAAAAGATTAATCCGAATATAACTAGTTTGATGTAATATCATGAAATACAAAAGCAACATTAACAGGTATCCAGTTAAATGGTTTTCCCGTTTTTCCTTACAAAGAAATATAAGAAAACAAAAGTCATTGGACGTTCATTTCGCTACGTTTCTGCGCCATCAACTTCGCTGCCGTAAGCGAAAATTACAGCTATTACACGGATGATATTACCGACAACTACCTAATTGCTAACGATTCCGTCGATAACATCTCGTGACGTATTACGAACTATTTTATTATATAATATTAATATATATATTTTTTGTATTTGTTTTACTTTATAAAAAATGACAAAAATAATATTTTAAATCGGTTTTTTTTTTTAATTACTCGGCTTTGTGCTTGTCTGGGTAAGTGCCATCCATTTATCGCGTGAGTAAGACACTGTAACTACAGACACAAGGGCTAAAATATATGAATTCCTGTTAGCGCATCGACGATGTAAGGACGATCACTCCCCTTAGAGTACCAATGAAAGACAGTATTAATATGGGCGGTCCTTATATGCTGGGGAGCACATATTATCAAATGACCTATTGTCAGTTAGTCTACCTATTCAATGAGAAAAACTACCTAATATTTTAAATGTGTAATACTACATTCACTGCACGGGCAACACGTGTGTAGAGAATTGTTAACTTAAAGAAGAAAAACAAAAAAACGCTTTAATTCTTGGGACAAAACTGATATATATTTGCGTTAGAACCTTTTCACATACTCAAACATCGTCCGAAGGTTAATCTAAAGAAGTTTCACTGAAATAGTTCCTTTCTTCGTATCCTTATTTTTATATAAATGATAAGAAGTTTAATGTTAATAGTAATATATTTATAAAAAAGTTTAATAATAAGATTTTACTAGATTAAATTATCTCAATTATTTTCATATTATAATTTAAGCCCATTATGACATTTCTTTTGTAAATGTGTATGTGTGTGTGTGTGAACTTGTCGCATGTTCAATGTGTGATTATTATAATAAAAATAACACCCTGAACGAATCTTGTCACTACACAAAAACACCAGTACACTTTTTAAAAAATAATTACAAAATTTCTATACCAAGTATCCTTTAAGTGCATAATGCAGGTATGTGAAGACTTCGGTCTTATACTTCATGTATATTATAGTGCAGAAAAAAATAAATGAAAAATAAACAGAAATAAAGATATAATTGCTTTATTGACATTAATTAATAAACTAACATGACGGACACTAATAATATCAATACTATGTTTGGATGTGTTTGTATGAGTGCGTGTGTCATCATCATCATCGTCCAATAGGATTAATGCCATTACGTGCTTTCTGAGACGCAATGTAAAAGCCATATTCTTAACTTCTTTCCTTACGTTGGAACGTAATTTGCTAGACTTAGGATTTGAACTAGGGAACTCACGATCTGCAGTCTTACAAACTGACCCCAAACGAACACGGCGATCAAGGATAGGTTTTTATATGCATTTTTATTTTTTATTTCACTGTTTTTGAATAATAATATCTCAAGCGTCATTTTCAGTATGCCAACCAGACTGATACTATGTAGTAACTGGTTGGTTCAATGAATAAATCTATTCGTTAATATAGTATTAAATACAATTTACCCACCATAAAGTTTCTAGGTCGCACTGTATCAATTTTCATAAAATCCGCGACTCATGCAAATAAATGAATACCGTTTGTCATTATCATTTTCGATACCCAAGGTAATATAACTGTCAGAATGCTTGATAATTGTTATCTGACCCAGCGTATAAATTCATAAATACCGATCGGTTTTGTATGTAAAAACTGTAAAAATAACAATTATTTATGGTACTGGTGATACAAGTATTTATATTTTTTTTGTCGTAACAAGGTGAATCTTTTATTTTAACGATAAAAACAATCATTTTTTTTTATACGTAGATGGTTTGCGAAGTTAATGAAGTACCAAAGCCAATTATAAAAAAAAACAACATACGATAATTTTACTTCTGGTCCTCGCATAAATGTGGGGTAGGCCTAATATTAATTATTAGGGAAAAAATGGTAGTATAATTTTAGTAGTAATATCGAAATTAACACGTTCTTTTATAACTGGGTTAATTAAAGTTTTGTTGAAACATTAATTAATATCAATAGTGGCTTTCAATGAAAACTAATTAGGAAATATACCTGTAATGGTAAAATATTTTCACACAGTTAAATATTAATTATAATTATGAAATTGTCACGGGCATTCAATTATGAGCACACTTTATTTTATAAGAATCTTTTATCGAGTTTATACTTTTTTTTAAGTATGGCATTTTACATTTTATTTTATCTACAGACCTTTCTTCTTTTAGCATGCTTATAATCTTTGTTCATTATGATTTATTAATAGTGTTAATGTATATTTCTTTATATTTTTTATATTTTGTTCTGTGATTATGCATTGTTAAGGAAAGAATTATATTCAAATTACATTTTTATTTTATATTACATCATGTGATCGAGTGTACAAGCGCTATATATGTATATAAGAGTATATTGTATGTATGTATATGTTGGTATATAAAAGTAAACACGTATTCTATAAAATATTTTATTATTAAATTTATTCAATATACATGCTTGGAAGATTCTCTTCGAGCTAGTGTTCCTCAAGGCAGCGTTATCTCTCCCCTTTTCTTCTTTATCTTTATCGATACCCTGAATAGAATTATTTCACTTCCTTTTGCACATATGTGCTATGATGACCTAAAGATTTATATATGTTCTTTCGAAAACAATTATCGAATAGAATCTTCTTCATTCCATGTAGTCTTATTTATCTTAAAACGATGGGTGTCGTGGGACGTACTATTGCAACTAAGATGCTTTAACTATACATTAGGTAATGAAAGACAAAGTAAAATAAATTAACAATGTTTGAGAATAATTAAATGACAATGAATGTATGAATTATAAATTATTATATAAAGCAGTATATAATAGAAAGAGGCAGAGAAAAGGAGAAAGAGAAATGTAGTCCGGAGTGGACATAATGCTCGTTCCTTACGTGACAGTTTAAGAAAGTTCACTCCACTGTAAGTCGCGTAAAAGAATTACATTCCAAAAACGGTTTTCTTATCTTTTTCTAATTTTCATTTACTTTAAATACTACGGGGATCATTAACTCACGTTTTGATTTTCACCTGCGGCATCGCCTTCGTATAACGAGGCGGTAGGTTTAGTAGTTTTTAGGTTTTAGGTATACAGAAGTAGTAGTTTTTTGAAAGCGTAACAGACAGAATGTCTTTAGCAATTATAATATTAATATAGACTATGATGATGTATTTACTTTTATTATGTTTGTGTTAATAATTTCATTGTGTCGTGTTGTTCCAATTATAAACGTATAATTTTACAAGCATTCAATGTTATGTTAGTTTAATGTAAATAAATAAATAATTAGTTATTGTTTAAATTTGTACAATTCTATTTTTAATATTTATGAAATAATTTTAATATTAATGTCTGTGACAAATGTTGCCTAGAAGCGATCGCTGTCATCGTAATATCTGCTTTGCAAGTTTTTAACGTTTAATTTGTGCAATGTTGGGGTTTGTATCGAATAAACATTATACATAAACAAAATTAGGCTTTTTTTGTAACATTTCATTATTATTTATATATTTTATTAAATGCTTAAGTTCTCAATTATGTATTAAAGTATGTGCCACCCATTTTATTAAATATATATATATATATATATATAAAATAATAGCATTAGAAGCTTAGCTACATAACATTGATTAATGTTAATGCTATTTAATTATAAAGCAACATTCACACTTGTTTTTAGAAACATTCATATAGTTCAGTCATAGCTTAAATGGCGTCGCGATTAATTCTACGCGAATATTAAAAAATAGCTTTCAAAGTATGCAGGTTTTATTCCTAGATTTCAACTGGCTAATATATCTTATGTTTATATTTATGAAATATCCACTAAACCAGCATATACTCTAAATAAATCAGTACGTTAAAACAAAGTACTACTGATTTCACTTATAATAGGAACCTAGCTTAATAGATATTTTGTTCAAAACAATTAAACTAAATGAAATTTAAATATAACAAACACGGTGTAAAAGACTCGTTAGTTCATGGAAAATGGTAATTTTTGTGTGAATATTAGCTTTCTGTTAGGATGGGCCTGTTTGCCTTGAGCTTCCGGGGGTCGGGCGTCCTAAGTCAACACTCTAATGACGTCTGTTCACCAAGTACCTTTGGCCTTCAAACAAACCTATTAAATACAATGACTTGTTTACAAAACAGGTGTCAATAATAATTGGCTGGATTAAATATTCTTCAGCGTCCTATCGCAATCACTTTCAACAAGTTTCATTCAATGCAAGATGCATGAAACTTTAAATGGAGTTAATCGGATTCTTGAGGGAAAACAATTAACATACAAACAGAAGGCCACCATAACTTGCTTGCTGGGATTTGTACAAGTTCTTCTGGGTTGGTTCCACCCATACCACTTATTAGTGTCCAAGGTTGGTGCCATGTTGGCGATATAAAGAATGGTTAGTATTTCTTTCAGCGTCAATGTCCAGGTGACTTTTCATTGAATGGCCAAGTTAGTCCGACTGTAACAATAAAATCGACGAATGATGTAAATAAATTATTGCTATATATCATAGCGAAGATCGCACATTCATTGAAAGTGTTTGAAGGGTTTATTATTTGTGTATGAGCTGTTATTTTTTTCGAAATAATATTAATTTTTAATAATTATTTTTTATTAATAATATTATACCTCGATGGTGATTTTATGAACACATTCACGTCTATTAGTACAAAAAGAGACTAGTGATTTTTCCTTCTTCTGTTTTGTGTAATTTACTCAATGTAATTCAAATAAATATAACTTTAGAGTTTTATTTAAAGAAAATATCCTTTATTTATTTCTGCATTATATAATAGCTTAATTGAATATAAAGTCTTAATTTAAACTCTAGAGCCGAGATGGCCTAGTGGTTAGAACACGTTCATCTTAACGGATAATTGCGGGTTCAAACCCAGGCAAGCACCACTGAATTTTCATGTGCTTAATTTGTGTCCATGATTCATCACATGCACAGCAGTGAAGGAAAACATCGTGAGAAAACCAGCATGTGTCTAATCTCAACGAAATTCTGCCACATGTGTATTCCACCAATTGTATTCCAGTTGTAGTTGTGTATTCCAACAACTGCACCAGCATTGGAGCAGCGTGGTGGAATATGCTCCAAAATCTCCTTCTCAAAGGGAGAGGAGGCCTTAGCTCAGCAGTGGGAACAGGCTGTTAATGTAATGTATGTAATGTAATTTGAAACTCTGTACTATATCACCTACATATATAATAATTATAATAACTGAGGGGTATTTCCAACTTAAATGACTATGATGGAATGTATCCACCTGTCTTAAGCAATAGATCTCTGAAAAAGGAATATCGCATCAATATATCACCATTCAAGTCATGCCCGTTAAAGGTATTTATTATATTACTAAGTAAACATAGTAAGTAATTGAAAATAGTCAAATACTTGCAAAATAAGTCAGTTCTGTCAGTTGAATTAATCATTTTCCCTAACAGCACAAATAATATAAAAAAGGAAAGTCATCGGACGTTCATTTCCCTTTATTTCCGCACCATTAGTGTCAATAGAAACCAAAAATACGGCCATAATATCGCTAATATCAAAAACATTTTGTATTCAATATTATTTATATGAAGTAAAATATAATATTCTTTACGCCTAATGCATCAATACCTTGTATCGTAATATATTTAAAAAAAAAAACGCAATCACCTGTCACAGGGGCTTGGGTTTACTTTTTGGCGCGAAGTTTTGGTGTTTTGGGCATACTATTTTTGAGTGATAGAAAAATTGTCGTTCAATTTGATTTTTGTTATTAATTATTATTTATTTAAAGTTATTATTGTTATTTGTTATGATAAAATAGAGTATTCTTTTTGAAAAGTCATTTTCACTTCTGTTCGGTAAGAATATATATAATATTTTATTACTGTGATTTAGCGTTAGATATTATTAATTTATTGGATGAAGTTGAAAATTGAGGTATTATGCGCTTATTTATTTTTTATTGCGCTTCTTTATTCCAAAGCAAAGATCCTCTTTATATTTTTGATAGTTACTATGATTATAGTTTTATCTATGCCTTTACATTCAATAAGCTAGCGATATTTTTAAAGTATTTAATACTTTATATTGTAAATAAGGTGGGTCAAATGCTCAAAGCATTCTATTACGTTTGTAGTTACGTTACGTTAGTAGTAGCACAGAAGAAAAATAAATGAAAGCAAGAAGTTTAGCTTTTTATTGCTTTTTTAGATTACTTAGATATTTTTATAATATATATCATTGTTATTAAAAACAAATATTTGTAGTGTTTTGTGATAATGTAGGAGAAATATCGTTTTCTCTAAAATATATATATATATATATATTTTATACGTTATAATTTCAGATATTTCTTAAAGACCATCTGTTTTCCTTCCATCCACTGAAATCCTATCTTAGTACTTGCTTGCCTAGCATAAAGAACACGTTCCCGGTTCCTGAGAAATGAATATCTATTCGATTCCCTACTGGCGCGTGGGAGTCAGGTAGGTTACCTAAGATGCAATTTCAAATATTATTACTTATAATAATAATAATCTTTTTCATACAAAATATAGAGATAACGAGCGAGAAAATGGGCCATCTAATGTTAAGTGGTACCCCTGCTCATAGATATTGCCGTTGTAAGAAAAATCAACGCTTCCTTACATTGGCAATGCGCCACTACCTATAGAATTTAAGATATTATGTCCCTTGTGCCTGTAGTAGAAGATTCACTGACCCTTTAAACCAGAATATAATAAAATTAAGAATTGCTGTTTGGCGGTAGAATATCTGATGAGTGATTAGCACTAAGAGGGGCTCAACCCACAAAAAAAAATCTGAGTCCGCAATAAACTTAATTTACTGTACTAGGTAAACATAAAATTGCAAGAAATTAAACGGTATAGATAAATTACATACGGTTAGAAAAAGAAAAACGACGTAACTACAGTTGATTTAGGGCAATGAATGAGATTACATTACAGTGATTTTAGTGGGTAAGACGCCACATATGTCGGTTATCCCCCAGGGGAGCCTGCTACCTTTTTAGGGTTTCCTCTTTGTAATAAAAAATAGAACGCTTTATTAAAATCGATCGAATGTGTTGTATAATTATTTATCTTTTTCCAATGCTTGATTATACAAATTTAAGATATAAGAGTGTCTTTTGGTCTACCTGGAATTTCAATTTTGGTCAGTTATCTTTAACTATTTTTCCGTTCCGAATTGAGGTTGATTTTTTCAAAAATTCTTTCTTTGTGTGTGTGCCTTTTGAGGAACTATGTTAATTTTCATGAGTGTAATGTAAGTTCATATTTAAATATATAAGTGTAATTTATGATAATTTCATCTTATAATATGATAACTTATTATAATTTTGGAAAAACCCTCACACTTTACCATGTAAATATTTCCGTTGAACGGAATACCTAAGATTTATTCGTTTTAAGCCGTTTAAGTACACACTGTGGACGGAAAATCAACAACGTACTAAATTGTTGTTTATTTATCACATCTGTATCAAATAAACAACATTATCTCTAAACTTGTAAATACAAACTTAACATTAAAGTTTCGTTAAATAACGTAAAATATTCCGGGTTTGATAAACTTATAAAACTATTATGAAGAGTTTAGTTTTGTTGATTATTTTACGAGTTCGCGTCGTAAATATTTCAATTCTGATTGATATGAACTTTAACTTTATAAAAGCTATTTCAGAATATACTTTTTTTAGTATCATTTTTTTTTAGATATTCTATGAGTTGTTATATAATGGTCAGGACCACTGCCTCACAGTATTATACAATATATATCAAAAATCAAAGAATTATAAGTTTCTACAAAACAATGTTGTATATTTTATTAAAACAATAAATAAAAATTATACATTAAAATGCCGTACCTCGTTTAGCTGGGCTTCTTGTTTGTGCCGGCAGAAATCCCTTTAAGGGATAAGCATACCTTTTATGCTTTTTACTTTATACCATACTTTTTTACTTTTAATTATTCTTTGACATTTTTTAATGTGTTTAACTCAGGTTCGTATTTAATAATTACAAAAAAAATAACAGTAACTAGAATTTAATGGGTTTGTTGCATAGTACGATATACATCGAAATTAAAAAAAAGAATCTTAATTGTGTGTATTACAATTTAACTATTACAAGCACACACACTGCAAGGATATGACATCTTAGTTCCCAAGGTTAGTGGCGCATTAGTGTCGTAAGGAAAATAATATCTATGGACCATAGTGACCAATCTTACAATCAGGTAGCTAACTTTTTTTAAATGGGCAGGTGGACGTAGCTCTTCCGCGTTGTATCCTGAAGCATTTCATATACTGAATTACTTAATACTATGAGAATTTATCAGTTGACGAAATTAAAAACAATCATTTAAAACCAAAAATATTGTGTTTAGGTGTACCGGTTTTTCAGAGATTAAAGCATATAAAAGGATTAATATAATATATTTTATCTTAATTACTTACAACAGTAACGACTGTGTAAGCAGTGTATTTAAAGATTATTGTCTTTGAAATTTTTATAGTTCAATAACGACAATGATCACTATTTAAGCAAGTTTTAATTTATGTCAAAAGTAATTAAAAAATAATCTAATTAAAGTAATACCAGTAAAAGAATAATAACATTTTATATTGCACCGTTGCATTAATAATAAGAAATAGTGTTTTGAAAGAATGTAAATTTTTCTTTATTGAAATATTATATTAAGTAGTCAATTAAATGACAATTAAAGTTAGACCACGACAAGACAAAGTTTATATCATTAAAATGCTGCATTTCGTTAAGAAACATTCATAGCGACCGTCATTTATATTTCATTAAAGCTTATCAACTTAAATAGATTCAAACCAGACACTAACAACTTTTTAAAACAATTTTTAATTTCAATTAAAACTTATACAAATTATTCAGTAACAAAATTCATAAAACTTAATTTCTATTTGCAAATAAAGATAGAATAAACGAATCATGAAAATAAATGAGATACTATCATTCTAGCCAATTCCAATAGATTTGACACTGAGTGTCACTCAAAGTTGAGCAGTGCCTTTGTTGTCGATTCAGGTAACGTATGTGGAATGTAATTGCTGCATACCAGTCCACCTCCAATCCCACGGGACCTCTACCTCTATACACGCAAGCGCAAAGGCTTGTACCACACATTGCCACAAAGGTATGCCAATTATGCTAACATCGTACAAACGATACCAACCCTTATTGTCTGCATTTAGATATTATTATCGCAGCAAATTTTCACGTCTAACGAGCATAGCTTTGTGAATAGAGCTACCTACAATTATCCCATAACAACGTATTTTCGGTCATAAAATAATTATACTTTTACAACAGGGCGAGTTATATTACGGTTATCAGTCGTTCTTTGTGTCGGTTTGGTGGTTTCTGTGGTAAATTAAAGATGAAATGACATTATTGTCGCTCATTCAACGACCTGCGTCATAAACGTAATTCGTTTATTTTATTGTATTTTTTTCATTATCCTCTAATAAAAATTTATGTAGTTTCATTTACAATCATAATATACTTTATTCGTGGTTTGATAAGAAATTTTGAATCATCATTTTATAAGATTTAACGTCAAGTTTGTGAAGAAGAGGAAGATTATCGAGAAGACACGGCAAAAAATATATAAATTGTTCTTTCCGATAAATATGTGTTAATCGAATTCATTTGAATTAATATTTTTCATCGAGTGTTACGCCCTAATTAATTTGAAGATTGTTTTGTTTACTCTTGGGATTTAATTTAATAATAAATGATACGGAATATATTTGAGTTATTTTATTAAATAAGGGAACAATTGCGGAAACCTGTGATTTCTCTGTTCCTTGTGCGCGATCTGTGAACATTCGATATATACTAGAAACGATATATTCGAGAAAGATTATTCTGAGTAAAATTAAGTAATATAATATCCATCATTGCGTTGTCCTTCTCTCTACTAAGGAAAAACTGTTGCAACGAATTCTACAACGCTGCTACACAGCGAGTTTGTAGATAAATATGCAGACGCACGAAATTAATTATAAACACAACCACATAAAAACTGAGTGGTGCTTGCCTGAATTTAAAACCGCGACTTTCAATTAAAATCCGAGTGTGTTTTTAACGTGTTCTGAAGAATTCTTTTTTCAAACATTGTGATAAAGGGTCGTATGTACATATGTTAGATTTTACTTTTTTTTAATCGTTATCATGATTGAACGTCCAAAGAAGTTATTCATTTGAATAGTGTTCAGATTAATTAGACCGAATTTTAAAGGAGTATATTTTTTTAAAGGTGTTATGTAATAATAGTATTACTGATACTCTAAACTCGAAAAATATATAAAGGTTTTGGTCTTTCACCACTTTTCGATTGACTGTGCTAATGGAAAAAGAGTATAACTAAATGGATAACAAATACGGAGAGTTGTGCACTAAAATAATTCCTGTGCAATTGTCTTGTCTCTTCTAATAGTTGTAATCGATCAGCATGACTAAACGTACAGAGTGATATTTTATATTAATAATAAGACTTCAAGCGTCAAGAGCGCAATGGTTTACGGGCCGCCTATTGATGTAAAAAGTCGCAGGATCGATCCTGACCCCTTGGACTATTGTCGTCCCCACTCCTAACACAAGCGATAATTTTCAAGCGAGGGATTAATAAAACTATTAGTAATTCCTTGATTAATTTGGGACAATGCTACTATTCTTTAAAAAAAAGACATCCATTTACTTAAAATATGATATAATAAATGAAAAATGTGAAGTAACCTACGTATTCCAAGTATATTTGAATAAAAGACGTTTAAAAGTAAATCAAAATATTCTCTTTCGAAAGTTCCAGTTGTCGCAATGAAGGCGTGCGCGTTGACCCATAAAAACTTGCTTCCACTGCAAATACGTATACATTTAAAATTCGTACGACGTGTTTTTATCACAACTGTATTTAGTAAGTAGTTGAATTGTTTACTAGAAACCGTATTACATTTTATTTTTAACTTACATTCGTAAATAAATTACCCATTCCATTGCGGCAGGTTTATTTATGAATTTATATAGGATCAGATTTATAGACACACGAAGACACGCCTCTTCACCTTAAACTAATATTTTTTTATATAAAATAAACTTAACAAATATTATCTAATTTGTATTTTTTTCTTTCACTTAGATTTCTCACGCACACTAAGACTCTTATATACCGATACCGAGTACCGATGGCTTAGTTTATATTTTTAATATTAAATATTAATCCATTAAATGTAGTAATAAATATAAACATTCTAAATAAAATAAGATATTTATTGACCCTAAAATGGACGACCTTATATCAATAAATAATATTAAAATATTCAGCTATGAGCTTGTAGTTAATAAAATGCCGTACGCAAAATGGAGTTATCCGATATACTAAAATCGCTTTGTAGTTTACTTAGATCCAAAGTCTTCGGTAAGTCACGAGAAGTAGCGAAATATAATAGGTCGACTACAGCGCCATCTATTCAGTCCAGGCGTTAAAATTTAATTTTTTTACTAACATTTGTTAATTTAGATTATTTTGGTCTATCAATATCAAAAATTAAAGCATTTATAAATACTTGTCTATTTCACATCAGCAAATAAAGATTTTGGAGTAAAGAGTTTTTTTGGGGAAAAACGCTGGTGGAAAATCGACATGTTATGTAGTATCTTACCCACTAATGGTCTCGTTCTTTGTCCTAAATCAACAATAGTTACGGCATTTATCTACGCTATTAATTTCTTTCAATTGTATGTTTACCTGGTAGATAAAATTGAGTTTATTGTAAATTAGCTATTGCAGACCCAGTTTTACTTGGTACCTACCTGCTCATCAGATATTCAACAGCCTAGCTCTCAGTATTATTGTGTTCTGGTTTGTAGGGTGAGTGTGGCAGTGTAATTACAGGCATAAGGGACATAAAATCTTAGTTTCCAAGTTGGTGGCGCATTGACGATGTAAGAAATGGTTAAAATTTCTTACAGCGCCATCCTATATAGTTGGCCATATTTTTGACTATCCATTAGCGAGTGTAATCACTTCTACACTGAATAAAGATTTTTGACTTTGACTTTGACTATATGGGTGATGGTGACCACTTACCAACAGGTGGCCCATTTAGTCGTCCGGCTAGCTATATTTAATAAAAATGTGTATTCAGCGATTCACTTGACAGTTGTTCAATCATTATTTAAATTTCAGTTTAATTTACCTAATATATGCTGTTATTTCTGTGATTTTATAGACAAAAAATTACATCATAATTAATATTGTTACTTATTTTGTGACCATTAAGATTTAACATTCTAAATACACCAAATTTACAAAATTTTCCTATTCACAACGCAATTCAAAATGAATTCTCAATTAAGAGAGTTTTACTTCAAACTTATTCCATATTCAAAAAACTTTTGACAGTTTTACTTTTATAAATTGTGATTCATAATTTATAGATGCAAGACTACGAAATTCAAAGGACAAATAATATTGCTTGTTTGAGTATTTGTTTGGCAAAATCCTTTCCAAGATAAACTTTTTATTTAATTTTAATACGATGCGATAAATCTACAAGTATGAAACAAATACAAACTGTCTTCTAACTTGTTAACCCGAAAATATTTCGTTGTTTATTTGTTATAAAAGAACTGACATGTTTCGAATCAAAACACGAATAGGTCGAATATATGTCCTTGCTATGATAAAATATAATGTGAATTATTACTCACTTATTTTAAACGTTATTTTCCAATGTATCATAATGGCACTTAAGCCTTTCTTACTTTCCGCTGTCGTTATGATATCCTCCAGGTCGATTTGGTCGATCTCCACGTTAACTCTCAAAGGAGCTTAGTCATAAATATAAATATAGAGCACAAGTGTGTGCGTAAACACGGGTAACGCTTTAATCCCTTATTCTAGTAATCCAATAAGAAGCCAAATCTGATATGATCAAAAACAGTTTAAGCATAGGACCAACAGCATTGAACCATTTCAAGCTACGTTAATAACCTTTTACTGGCAA
This sequence comes from Vanessa atalanta, assembly GCF_905147765.1. NCBI lineage: Eukaryota > Metazoa > Arthropoda > Insecta > Lepidoptera > Nymphalidae > Vanessa > Vanessa atalanta. The sequence continues at coordinate 8,810,476 of NC_061878.1, read as the reverse complement.
GCAAGACCCGGAGATTGAATCCAGGACCTAAGTAACAGCAAGCTTCGAAACTGATCACTAGAACAATCTATCATAGTGAAATACACACACATGCATATTACATAAATTGTACGGTAAACGAATAAATATTATTCTATTCAAACTAAATACACTCAATTTGCATCAAAGTTATATTTTATAACTGTGTGAAACTTATTGTGTAGAAATATTTTCAACCATTCGTTATTATTTTTAACATTCGTACTGTATAATAGTAATAGCTTGTTAACGTTAAGGTTTTTTCTGCTATTGAATGGTCAATTTCAATGAACAAACTATTTAACGAAATTATTACGATTCTGAGAATTCATTCGTCTCTTACTGCCTCTCAAGAACTCTCAAACGGACGCTAATTGTGACTGAACTTTGCTTTTAATGAGTAATTCCATTACTACATAAGTAATTAGCGTTGAGGTAACGTCTGAACATTCTCTTCGTGTTTCTAGCGATAAATGTAGTGTTTATATCTTTGTAGATAATCTACGAAATGCGTGCGGCGAAATGTTTTGATATTTATAGTAGTAGCCGAAGCATTTGAACATTTTCAAAGCTCCGCGTCTGCTAATTATTATATAACGAGTTGTTGTTAATTATAGAACAGTTTATCATCATTAGTTCAATGATTATGTGTATTATTAAATCCTCGTTTGACATACTTCGAGATTTTTCTTTTTTTTATATACGTACAATGTACATACATAATAATGCTGAATGAATTATAATAGCTTAGTAGATTATGCCACTACACATTAAATGAAATTAATTTAAAGTTAAATGAGATTCAGCTATTTTTTAATCATATATTATAAGACTAGGATAATTTCAAAAATAGTACTTTAGCTGTAACATACAAGATTTGACTCATGATAAATAAAATGTGAATGACGTTTGCGTTAGAGATTTTGATAATTAATATGCAATATGATTTGATTTTTGTTATAATCACACCATCAAGCCAGATAATAATAATTGGGTAGACGAAATAAAAAATGTAATCTAAATGACGTCATACGTGTTTCTATAGAAATCAGGCGGCCTTGAAGAGGATCACGATTGGGATGGGATCGCGCTGCCAATATTTCCTAGCGAGGAGTGCGGAGTGCGCTGAAGAGAGTTTAGTAAGGAAATCGCATGCATATATAGAAACAAATCCGCAGCTACTCCAATACTTGACACGGACAGCTATCCTAGAGCTTTAGTGGCTAAGAATCCCAAACAACCTCGTTCATCCCCGAAATCACGAAACCACGTCCACAGCGATAATAATAATGTTCCTATACAAAATTAATAATGTTCTCCATCCTACGTCACATAGGCTAAACAATCTATCCCCTCTTAATAAAACTTAAAGCCATTGATGTAGGAATTGAATTGATAATATACGACTAGTATAGTAAGCTATTTTATAATTCCTGTCTTGTCTTCAAATGTGATCTCATTTTGTTCGTGATTCACTTAAAAGCGATCGCGACGTCAGGGAATTACTTTATTTTCTACGTGATGGAATAGTATTTTTATCCCATAATCATTTTAATATCTCATAGTTAGTTATATAATATATCACATTATATTTAGTTTATAAACATTAATTTAAAAATATTTATTGTGCAAATCATGACCGTGCAAGCGTTTTTCCGTTTCCGATCCTCTGGACAAAATATGAAACGGGAAATAGGAGGGCTCCTATCACCAGTGGAGTATAATCAGAGCAGTATATTTTGCACTACTATTTCAAGGCCCGAGTTTTTCAACTGCGAATGGGAGATATAATTTGGGAACTTATATACACTATAAATACATAACGTCACTATAATGGCGTCATATTTTTTTTGCGAATACGATAAATACTCTCTACTATAATTAGATACAAAGTGAACTAATATCAATTATAACAGCTGATTATAACCACTGCCGTGAGCACCAACGGATCGGATCATAAGTATCGCCGTAAACAAAGCTTAAAAGACCTAAACTAATAACTAAAGTTTGTCTTCAGGCATCATCTGAGGGCTGCTTCTTTGATACGAATATAAGCCACAAGCATTGTATCTTCATCTTAATTGAATACGCTTAACTTCAAATTTCCCGAGAATGTCATTTTCTAAGCTACCTTCAAAGATTAGCGATAGGAATAGCGATCGAACGCTGTACCTTCGCCATTGACCGGACAAACATCCTTAATCGAAGGGCCAAGATACGACATCGCTACAATCTAGCTTCAATATAAAGGGTATATATTAAAAGGAATATTTAGGTCATTTTCATTACTTTCATTGGTAAAAAAGTTGTTTTTTTGTGTTTTTGATTATTGTTATTTTCTTTTTGTTTATTACAATAAAAAACAATTATGTACCTAAAATCTGGGAAGGAACTAACTAAAAGGAACTAACTAACTGACTTCCAAAACACAGCTAAAGCTTTGGAACTCAGGGTTGGTTTAAATTAAAAACATAAACGAAACTTGTGTGTAAAATAAATAAATTTAATCTACATTATACATACTTTGCAAGTAAGGACCAGTTACCGTTTTATCTTAACTGAACAGCGCCGGTGAATCGCAACTACCTTTACGCAAAGGACGCTCCCTAATTTAATAGACATTTTATTTTTTCGAAACCATAGTCATTATCGTACGAAAAATTTAAATACATTTACTAAATAAAAATAAAATATAATATTTATCATACACCATTGTGCTGCCACTAGCATATTATCATATTAGACTTGTACGACGATTTAAAATGTACTTTTATTAGCCATTATATAATTAAAAATGGAGCTCATAATTGTTACCTTCACAATTACATCCGGATAAAATTTTTCGTTATAAACAAATATTAGATATAGTCGATCAATCGGCCCATACTGTTCTAATCCACGAAACAAATATATATGTATATAGGAATTTGGTCTCGTCATACAAGAATAACTTAACAACCTACTAACAAATATCTATAACTGGCGTCTTATTTAATTGGGATATATTAATTATATATGATCAATATATATGTACTGGTGTAAAATAGTAACTACTGAATTTTTTAACATTTATTTTTGATAGAATACATACTTACTATTTATTATAATAAATACTTACATTTAGCAGCTCATGTCGGTAAATGTTAGGTTTTACTGGAAAATCTTAAGATTTACCTTAGTTCGAGCTTTTACAGTAACATATTCAAATGTTTTTTGTATATGTTAGTGTAAAATAAAAAAAATAAATAAAAAAAATAAAATAAATAATAAATATATACTATTTATACGATTTTTATGGACTGATACTGTTGTCATGTATCTGTTTTTTTAATTGACTAAATTATAATTAACTATATCTGAAAAACTATTCAGCGTTTAAACATTCAACCTGCCTCAATCCGTCTCTATAATATAAATTATCGCAATATGCATTTAAAGTTTTTATTTATAAATACATAATTTACAAAATAAAGACTTTTTCATTTATCTGCAAAGATCAAACAATCAAATAAAAGGTTTTTTTGAATAATGGTAGCTATAATGGATATACGGAATTCATTTCAGGCAGATAGTATTATTATCATAGCATAGCATCATTATCATCTTCCCTTGTTTACTCACAGCTGGCGGTCAGAGGTCACTGCTTCTCCTGAAATCGCCACTGATCCCAATTTCAGTTCTTATTTTTAAAAAAATAGTCGTTTTCCATGAATTTTTCTCAATTAAAAATTAGACATAGTTTTTTGTTCAAATGGCCCAGTGGTCAGAACGCGTGCATCTTAACCAATAATTGTGGATTCAAGGCGTACTTAATTTTCATGTGCTTCATTTGTACTTCTAATTTATTTTGTGCTCGGTGGTGAATGAAAACATTGTGACAAAACCCGCATTAAAGTAACGTGGTGGAATTCACACCAAACCTTCTCCTCAAAGGGAGTGGAAGCATAAGATCAGCAGTGGGACGGTTATAGGGTATTCCTTTACTTTAACGTATTTTATTACGATTTTAAAGTTTGACAAATAATTTATTCTTAATATAATTATGGTCATCACTTCCTACATTTTTTTATAAATCATTAATAAATTGCATGATATCAAGCCATATAGCTGTAAATTAACTATTTAAACGAAGATCAGAGTTAATAAAAATACAAAATAGTTTCCCTAAAATGTTTCTCACAACGAGGTAGGTTAAGCTTAACATTTGGCGATTCATTCTCCTAAATCATTTCGACACTATTTGACTTAAACATGCTTTTTAGCTTTATTTTGCATTTATTTACATTAAAGTGTAACCTACTGAAATAATTTCAGCTTATCACTTTTAGGAATTTAATAAAATGTATATTTCATTTTGAAAAGACAAATCTTATTTTTTACATAAAATGGATGTTGGTGAAACAGTACTTGGTTCCACCACCTGAGCCAATGTATTTACAGTTTCAACGAATATAACATCTTAGCTCCCAAGGTTGTTAGTGCATTGGTGATGTAGGGAATGGTTAACATTTCTTACATCACTTACTCAGTTGGCCTACTTGCCCGTTTGCCAACCTATTTAAGAAAACAGTTGGATATTGATAGACTGCGATCGATGTTTGAACGATATTCGAAAGACCACGATGAAAGTTGGATTTTTTTTATCCTATTAGATTTTGTACTATGCATTAATTTGTAATCTGCCAATAGATAATGCTGCGTGTTATAGATAAGTTAAAGTGCGTAGAAGTTAAGCACGAGTCAAATTTGATAATTATTTATCAAATTTAACAAACTAAAAGAGGCATTGTATACTGATAAATATTATTAAAACGTAACGTAAATGTATTTTGTAACAGTATGTCATAATTAATTATTAAATTAACTATATAGGTATTTTTTATACTAGGACTTAAAGAAATATACAAGATTGGGTCGCACGATATTAGGTGTAATGATATTGAATATTCTTTAAACATACTGTTTTATAAAAACTATTCCAAATATTCTTATAGTATATTTGAGTAATTTGCTGTTATCAAATCAAACCAATATATACTTTATTAAAGTAGGCTTTTACAAGCACTTTTGAATCGTCATTTAACAAACAATTTAAAGTAAAGCTACCACCGGTTCGTAATGTAGATTCTACCGAGAAGACTAGACGAGAAGATAGGAGTTGGACTGTGTGTTTTAGTTCAAATAAAAATATAAACGGTTCAACAATCCGTCATATTGCCTTCAATTGTGACAAGGGATTGTTTTCATGACAAGATAGGAAGTGGTTCAATTTTTCGTCCTCTTTGGGCGTTGGATTTTATCGGAATTGCTATTCAATGGAGAAATCGTGTCACGTTTATACAGGCGGTCTTTTTAATTTTGGTTCATGTAAATTTTGTTATGTCTTTAATATAAATAAAATAAATACTTACGTTTCGTTGCACTTATTATATTATTTTAATTTATTTTTGTATAGTATAATTTAATCCATTTTCATGCATATTATTGTATAACCCAAAACGTAAAATATGTGTTGCTCTTGTGTATAATGTATATTAATTATTTTCATTATTTTGAAAACAGTGTTCTCAGTTCCCAAGGTTGGTGGCGGATTGGTTATGTAAGAAATGTTTAAAATATAATACGGCGCCAATGTCTATGGGTAGTGATGACTACCTATCATCAAGTGGCCTCTTTGACTGCCATAAAAAGATCAAGATTTTGACCATTTTAACACTCTGATTAGATAAAAAGATAATATCATAAGCACATTTATGTTATAAAAAAATCTTCTTTAGTGACAGACATGCTTCTTTGCAGATAATTAAAGACAAAAACTGTCTGTGCTTAGATTATAAAACACAAGGCAGATGGTGCGCAGAAGATTATAGCGGAGCAATAAAAGGAAATAGAAAATCATAAGCAAATGCCAGTAGTTAGAAACGATGCGTTTTTTTATAATGGTAGTATAAAATAAAGGGACAGCTCTTTTAACGCATTAAAAAAACTGGAAACTGGAATGCATTACTGGGCTTATTGCATTTGCTTTTGATTTTGTATTCGCTTTTATTGCTTCACTATAATGTTCCGAGCGCTCCATCTGCTTTTTGTTTTATAAGCTGAGTGTGCGTGTTTCTCTTATATGATTGAAATACTATAAAGATAGTAATAAAATGTAAATGTTTTACTGTTATTACATATTGCTACTAAGTTATGACAGCTTACTGTCGTAGTTGCTCAATTATCCAGTAGTGCTTGAAATAAAAAAATAATAAGGTTACATTGATACACTTAAATTCAAAAAATTAGTACTGTGCAAAAGTACTGACTGCGACTGCTCAGATCGTATCTTAGCGTTAGCACTGAGAAACACTATTGCAATGACAATACTATTGACGCTTTAGTAACATAACTTCGTGTGACATTCAGTTTAGGAGATTATAGGAACGTAGACTAATGCCACACATGTTAAAAACAAACTATCGAAGAAATCATTTTAACACGAAATTTGAACTTAAATTGATGTACAAGTACTTTATGGTGTTTCACGTTTTTCTGATTGGTGTTTTTTCCGACCAATGTCAAATTATAAACGTCGCAAATAAGATACAAGACGGCGTAAACAGTTCTTCATTGATAAAATAGTTGAGTAAGATAAAGCCTTTAACCAACCTTTGTGATTTAATTAACATATATTATTATTATTATTAAGAGCCGAGATGGCCCAGTGGTTAGAACGCGTGCATCTTAACCGATGATTTCGGGTTCAAACCCAGGCAGGCACCACTGAAATTTCATGTGCTTAATTTGTGTTTATAATTCATCTCGTGCTCGGCGGTGAAGGAAAACATCGTGAGGAAACCTGCATGTGTCTAATTTCAACGAAATTCTGCCACATGTGTATTCCGCCAACCCGCATTGGAGCAGCGTGGTGGAATATGCTCCAAACCTTCTCCTCAAAGGGAGAGGAGGCCTTTATACCAGCAGTGGGACATTTACGGGCTGATAATGCTAAAAAAAAAAAATTATTATTATTTTCTGATATAAGTAAGTGAATCGGTAAATGGGCCACCTGATGGTTAATGGTCATTACCGCCTTTAGTCATAAGCGCTGTAGGTAGTATTCATCTCCCCTTACATTGCCAATTCGCCATAAAATCTTGGAAACTAAGATGTCCTTTGTACCTGTAATTAAACTGGCTCACTCACCCTTTCAAACCGGAACACTAATACTAACGATAGCTGTTTTGCGATAGAATATCTGATGAGTGGAGGGTACTGATCCAAACTTGCACAAAGCCCTACCACCAAGTAAATCCAGACATTTCTATTTACTTTTTACGTATATTCTGTTCATTACTCAGCGTCTTTTAGAGACGTTTGTCTCTTTACTTGAATATTTTCATTAATAAATATAACATGATATTGTAAATTGTACGTTTACATTATTTTGTTCAAGAACAATATTCGCAGAGGTTAAAGTTCGAGAACAATATTTAGATACCTTAAATATTTGACTACAACAATTTTGAATTTCTCATTTCTTACGTAACAAATTTATATGAATACAACGAAATAATCGTTTTAGAAATCTGACTCTTTAGTTGTAGTTGTAGTAGTTTGGTTTTATTTCTGAAAACCGTACAAAATTTAAGGTTAGCTTGAATATTGCTTATTATAGTTTATATCCTGACAATATGTAATCTATACGGCAAATTTCATTGCTGAAATTCCAAGTCGCGCTAGTAAAAAATATTAGGTTTCTAGTCAAGAGTTTCTCAGAGAATTATCTCGTGTCGTATAAGATTGCCGTGCAATCGGACGACGAAATTGAGGAAATAGAACATACTTTAAAACTACAAATATCACCTACACAGTTGGATAGTTATTGAAATTTTATATCGTGGTATAAGTAAGAATAACATTATTTTTAAATTTGAAAATCACTACAACTTTTCGCATAAGGCATAAAACGTCGCCAATGTTTTTAAGTTTTCTTCTTACCAAATTTAATCAGTTTCGGTGGTTTGGTTCAACAGACAGATAGACAGAATTACTTTCGCATTTATAATATTAGTATAGATACGCTTTCTTGTTAGTAAATGAAACAATATTCCAAAGAAATTTCGAATTTATTTATTTAAACAAAATAAACGTTATTTAAGATTTAAATTTCTAATCATAATATTAATCTTTTATTTTAATTTATTATGTTAAGTTTATTATTTTTGTATTTATTTTAGTTCATATTGGTATTTAATTAGCTCATTGGTAATATATTATATTATATTTAGCACAATAAATAAAACTACATACACGTCAACTTTAATAAAGGTACATTAAATATTCATATTCATTAAAATGGTTAATATAAAGCTTCGGCGTTAAATAAAATGCATTAGTCAAAGCTTGTTAATTAAGCCAGAGGGAGGATAACATCAAAACATTCAGGTCGGAAATTTAATGCGCGACATTTTGATTTATTATTAGTAATACGTTCATTCATTCATTCCTAGTGGGGTTTTATCAAATCGAAATTACCTCAGTATAGCTTTTTGGGGTACCTAACAAAAGCATCGCCTGTAACCTACTTTTCTGTGCCAGTGACGTAATAATAAATTACATATTCAATGTTTTCCGTATTTAAAAACAACGTGTGTTCAGTGAAACGAATTTTATTATGAAAATATTTATTTTATACATATTTACATTGTTATTTAAATAATTTATATTACATTTTTTATTTAGTTAGCATTAGACTTAACTTTTCGTTGAATAGAAATTATTACACTTTTTTTTTTTGCTAAATAATTAACTAAATTTTGTATAACATTTGCAATTACATTTTAATGTATACAGTTTATTAGAACTATAAATAAGTCTCTTATTATAAAGGATTTTACTAATTTGATACATTTAATATTGCGACGTATAAAAACTGTATTATACCCTACTTAGTCCATTCAAGTATCTACTTTTCACATAGATATACATAAATATGCCCTAAATAAATAAATTGCACCTGTCTCAAGAATATTCCAGAATTCCTTCATGCAAAGACTTACATTCGACTTTTTTTTTTTATATTGACAAAATTTACACTTTATATTTACCGACTATTGACTTATAAAGTAGTATTATCATCTAAGAACTAACGTCCACAATGTCAACGTAACCGTATAAACGATATTTGTATAGTTTGGTTGCGCGTCACTGGAAAGGGCACTAGCGTGGCACTCAGCTTCGTCTGCTCGAAGTTGCAGGAGCGGTATGCGCCTTCCGTGCTGATCCTTACAAGTGGCACTACGAACAGCCCTCCTTAGTTCAGCTCCAGCCTCGTTCTCTTGCAACCAGCGCCTCATCCAGGCGCCTAGCCAGGCTAGCTCGCATTCACATCGCAGCGGATTTCCGGTTAGAATTAATCCGCCTAAATAATGACAAAATTACAATATATATTATTCAAACGTAATTTAGCAAGCGGAAAATTTGGTAGGCTATTAAGAATTAAAACTCATTACAAAGATGAGACTAAAGTAGAAGGTTGTTAGATGCTCATAAAGTATGTATAAAGTATAATGCCCGCGTGAGCTTAAGCTCTGACTGAGACATAAATTTTTTATGCCGAACGACTTCCTGCTTCTAACGAGACAAAGCGACGTACTAGATTATTAAAAGAGTTATCTAATTACACAGTGTTCCAATATATATTTATTCTTAATTTAATTCGAATCAAAATTAAAAGAATAAAACAAACACCTATAATGGTACATCCTTTAAAGCGTATTTTTATAAATAAAAATGAGAATATACAATATTAATAATTAAAATAAGTATTTCATTTTATACTACGAAAAAGTAAAATAGAATTTAAAGATTACCTGAAAGTAATTTAGTTGCTACGTGACTCCAGCTCGTGAAATTGGGATAGAATATAGCCGGATCTATTCTCGATATTTGATTGTAGCTAACGTCGATACCTAATTGAGGGACTTGCGAGAGATGCTTCATAAATGCTGCCGGTAGTTTGGTTATTGACGTCTCGCTTATTCTAATAAATATCTCTTGGCTATTTGCGAACGACTCAAATGCATCGTCAGATATTCTCTGCAAATTTAATCCTCTGATTTCTAAATATCGTATTCTCTTTGCATCTATTCCTTGCAGTTGTTTATCCATAATTTCGTCTGAACAGTGTATTACCAACTTATACAAGGATGGAAGACAGGAAGTGATATTAGAGAGTCGAAAACTTGAATGATTTATGGTAGACCAAGTTTGAACGTGTAAGGATCGCAAGGATATTAAGGGACGGAAAGAATCTTGGTCAACTATATCTAAATATTTAAGCCCATTTAAATTTAAATATGACAAATTATTTAAAGATTTAAAACTATTTGGCGTTATTCTTACTATAGGATTGTATGAAATATCTAGTACGTTTAAATTCTTGAGATGAACCCACATTTTTGGCACTATAGAGGTAAGTCGATTCTGGCTTAAGTCTAAGTGGCGAAGATTCAATAATCGCCTTACATCAATCTCCTTAAAACTGGTTATGTAATTCGAAGTTAAATTGAGACTCGTTAAATTAGTCAAAGGTAGATAAGGCACTGATTTCAAACTTAAATTTGCAAGATTCAAATGCCTCAGGTTAGGAAGGTTGTGAAACAGCTCCTTAAAGTTTGCTTTGATGGAGTTAAAACTAAGGTCCAATCGTCGTAAGGCTCCAAGACAAGAAAACGTATTATCAGATAAGACCGTCAACAAGTTGTGTGCCAAGTTAAGATTTGATAAGAACTGTGTATTTCGAAATATATTACTGTCCAGATATTCTAATCTGTTATTCGATAGGTCTAAGTAGCGTAATGTGAATCCAATTTGAGAGAGTGCCGTGACGGGGAATAATGATATTTCGTTAAAACTTAAATCCAAATGTTCTATAACTGTATTTTTAAATACATCTCTTGGAAGTAGTCTTATATTATTGTGGTCCATTTTTAAATATCTTAATTTGTGTAAATTATAAAACTGCTCCACTGAAAGTTGATAAATTGAATTAAAAGAAATGTCTAATATTTGCAAAGATATAAGATCCGTAAAGGATTTCCTTTTTATAATACTAATACTATTTTTATGTAGGTCTAATATTTCTAAGTATACAGATTGTCCAAAAGCTTCGCTTGATATATGAGTTATTTTATTATGTGACAGGATAATCTGCCTGATCGTAGAATCAATGGCTAGAAAAAACATATTTGGCACATCATGAAAATCGTTGTAGGAACCATCAAATATACTAATGGAGACTTCAGTGTCCCCTTCGATATGCTTGACATTATTTTTACTGATATTTAGTGTAAGTGTCGTATACTGATTAGAAACATTATATAAAGAGTAAAGAGAGAGATATGTTAAGTTGTTTCCTTGGAGTTCCAAAACTTCTAATTTTGGTAAATTAACAAATGTTTCCACTTCTATGTAATCGATTAAGTTACCCGCAAGAGATAAATATCTCAAGTTAGGCAAGTTGGTAAAACTGTTCTTAGTCAAGTTATTGATACGGTTATAAGATAAATCTAAGTTTCTTAACTCGGGTATACGTGAAAATGTTTTCGTCGGAATAATGTTCAAAAAGTTGTACGATATCCGTATGTTATTTAATGCTAATGAAACATTAAAATTTTCTTCATCAACAATAATTTCAACTATTCGATTGTAATCTAAATTTAAATATTTCAAATTTGGAAATAATGAAATATCTGACAATTTTAATATATGAAAATCATTATTATCAAACGATAACCAACTAAGATTTTCGAGTCCATCATCAATTTCAAAAGGAAAGTACCCACTGAATATAGTCGCGGAAGCTTCTAGAACGTGCAAAGAGCCAGTTAAGTTAGAAAAAGATTGCGGGTGTATGTAGTATAGGTCGTTAAAGCTCAAGTTAATCTCTTTCACTGGCATACTTGCCGGAAAAACGTTTTTATAAATTTGCGCTATCCTGTTTCCTTTTAGGTTTAGAGTCCCAAGAGAAAAAGACCATTCTCGGAATTCATTCGGCAATAAATTAGATATTCTGTTATAGCTTAAGTCGAGATATCTAATGGAGCCGGGTTCAAGCGTCTGAAGTGCAGAAGGTATGGAAGTTAAAAAGTTTCCAGCTAGTGACAGAGTTTGGATACGGCTCGGAAGTAAAGGAGATTCCTCTAATTGATTGTAGGCTAACGATAAATGTCTAAGTCGCACGACCTGCGCTAAATTATCCGGCAAATGAGATAATTTGTTGTGCTCCACTTCTAAATGTTCAAGTGAATTTTTAAGTGATACAAATACATCTCGATGAATTAAAGTGAGCTTGTTATATGATATGGACAATCTTTCTATACGATTATTAGTATATAGTAATTTTGGAACTACTGTTAGTTCATTGAGATCTAAAATAATTTGCCTTATTTGTATTTCACGAAATATAAGTATCTCGGATGTATCATTTATGTTGTTGTTACTTAAGTCTAATTTTTCTAATTTCTTAGTTTTATTATTAAGGCTATTAGAATTAATATCAATTGTAATTGAATTGTGGCGCATATGTAACATTTGTAACCTAGGAAGATTATACAATAAATCACAGGATATTTCATGCAGGAAATTGTTTGACAGCTTCAATACGGTGAGGGAGGTTGGTAAGGAGTCAGGGCTGATTGTACGAAGATAATTTCCTTCCAAATCTAGTTGTAATAGATGATTCAAAGATGTGAGAGCTTGAGACATCAATTGGGTTATTTGGTTACTGCTCAGAGATAAACTCGTAAGTGTATTTTCCAAATGATGCCACTTAACCTCTGGACTGACCTCTGCTATAAAGTTGCTAAAATAGTGAACAAATGTTAGTAAGGAAATATAACGTGAAAATATATTAGATATTTTACTCAAAAAAATCTTACTTTTGCAAATTCAACCAATTAAGTACTTTCAAATCTTTTAAGCCTTGCTCGGGGATATCTGTAAATTCGTTGTAACCAAGATCTAACGAAGCCAAAGAATTAGCCATCGTGCTGAAAAAAAAAAATACCTGTCATCTTATTTTTTATACTAAACACTTGATTAAAAACGTAACAAAGTGTTACCTAAGTGCATGCGATTCGATGTAGTGAAACCTGTTAGCGACTAAAACTAAGGTCTGCAGGCGTAGTCCGTCCAATGCACTTTCTGATATTACTTCAAGATTGGACATACTTATGTCCAGGTGTTGCAGTTCTATTCGTGGCCATTCTGAAAAATAAATTTCTATCTGATAAAATATGAAACGAATTCAATATTTGTTGAATGTAACTTGACAGCTTAAAGGAATATTTCTTCGTCTTTTTCGTTTTGGATTCTTTATTTGACTGTATGTCTATTACCTTGACAAATTGAAGAGTCATGTGGTGTAATAAATTTATTATAATATAGAACACATTCAAAAAGTTTAATATGTAAACATTCGCATATTCAATGTTAGGATAACAGATGTCTCAGTATCCGTGCAATTGTGACTACCTTGAAATAATCTTTAGACTTTATCTTTATTTGTACAATAACAGTGAAACTTAACGATTATTGTCTTGTTAATAGTTCCACAAGGATTTTATTGTACAAAACTTTCACAAAGAAGACATGAATCATTTTTATGACCTATAAAGTCATATTATGGCACAAAAGTATCTAAATAGGATATCTATGATATGATAGAAATATATCTTTTACTGCCTTTTATATCGAAAAATGTTTAAAAATATAAATTTTAAGATATAGTCGCAAAAAGTTTGTTATCCTCAAATATTTGTACTATTTTTAAATATAAAACAGATCTAAGCTAAAAATAGCGAAATAATGAAAATAAATATACCTACAATTGTTTTATTCGAGTTTAAATGAAATCGAGATAGGAGATGAGATATTACTGATCGAATCAACAAATAATAACCATTTTTTTCAGTAATTGGTAAAGCTATTAGGGAACAAACACGCAGACAAATAACGCTGAATCGATAAAACATTTGGAATCGGCTAAAAAGTAGAATATATTAATTTTATTTTTTTTAATCAAAAGCCTTTTTATTTCTTACAAAGAGACTATTTAACTTTATATTAAGGATAAAATCTTAACAGAAGTATTTTCATTATCTACTCATATACAAAAAATAACATATATTTAAAAAATCAGATTTATTTTGTTACAGGTTGTATGCATATGCATATATATATATATAGATAGATAGATAGATAGATAGGATACAGAGAACATAAATTTGCAAACTGAAAATAAGAAGTCAACCCAAGACACAATTGTGTTTTATATCTTGCTAACATGTAATTTCAACGGCATTTTTTTATTTAGTTTTTTTGTACTTAATTCCAAAGTAGCACTGACAATAAAATAAAAACGATATTATATGATACATAATTATATCTTCTGGTAAAAGTTTACCTTTGTCCATACACTCTGACTTGTAAGAGGTATCAGCCACTCTGCAGCAGGGCTTACTAAATTATTTTTTTTAAATCATTGTTTGCGTTATTGTGTATTTCAAATAAAAGGAAAGTGATGCGATATTGAAACTGTGATAGCCTAATATGTCTTTTTTTCAATATTCTTGGATAGAGGGAAGGGAACAATCTTAACCAATCGTAAACATTTTGCGCGTCATTTTAGGCGTCGTTGATTGGCTGCCCGTCACAACATTTCACAGACCGAAGGGGCATAGACCGTCCACAGTCTATACAGGAGTTGTCCGGAACACACTCCTTACATCATCAATTCATCTTTAACCATGGAATCTAGTTTGTTATATTACTTGTGTGTGCTTTAATATAATTATATCTATGTACATTATAAACCTTCCCAATAAGAAAATATATTAAATATATGTCCACTATTGAATTTATTTACCTGGAAACCTATGTAATGGTACAGCAGTACAGGACATATGTGCTGCGCGACAGGAGCACAGGGGACTGCCCTCACAGGGCTCGAGGCGTTCCGGGGCGAGAGCACTGACGAACAAGCATGCCAGCGCTGTACGCAGCGCTCGCCGCGCACTACCATCGCCCAACACCATCACTGAAACAAATCAACATTCAGTATTTTAAAAAAAAAACTAATATTTTATAATGGTAACCTTTCTGGTCTGAGCACATGTTTATTCGTTGATTGAAAGATATATTATACATATACTACTAGCGATGCGACCCAGCTTCGCACGCAATTTATTAATAAAGAAAATAATATCATATAAATATAATTTATGACCTATATCATTCAGGAATAATGAAGCTTACTACCTATAATATAAAAAATATAGTATAAACCAATAAAAATAACACTCTTTGAAACAGATAAAAAAGTGAAGTATCGTGGGACACCCATTTGGAACGAAGTTGCTTTCGCTACATACATTACACGGACAGACAAAAAGGAAAGGGAGGGAAAGGACGCCTGGAGGACAGACTGTAAGCCGCGTGAAAGAAGTTCGTTCCAATATTATATTTGTACATTTATTTATACGGTCTTCTAATATTCACATACAATATAGAAGTCATAACAATATCTCTCAACGAAAAAAAATCGTGAATGGACTGATAGGTTCTAACAAAAGGTCCAGATAAGACATTATTTTCATGTGCTTAATTTGTGTTTATAATTCATCTCGTGGATAACCACGATAATAATGAAACAAATCAGCCGTAGAACGGAGATGAACCAGTTGATAGAAAAAGTAGATATTAAAATCAGAAAGAACCACTGAGTCTTCATGCATTAATGGCAAGAAAAACGTGCTTAGCAAAACTCTATATTATGTCGGTAAAATTCAGCCACGTACGTATTCGCCAACCCGCATCGGTAAAGCGTAGTAGAATGGTTCAATACTTTTTCCTTAAGTGACATTTGTGGTCTGTTTGGTTAAAACATGATAAAGAATTTGTTTTTTAAAATGTTTCAATCTAAATAAACTTTTAGACTTATGTCAAGTTATTCATATTCCAGGGTACGGAACCCTAAAGTTTCCATGGTATAAATTATTTGATTATTGAGAAGTTATAATATCAAAAGACGACGAAAAATTTTTTTAGTGTGCCGTGAATACGTAATAAGCATTTGGACGGATTGTATTTATAATTGTATATTTTATATAGAATAATTTCAGCTCATTGATCCATCCATGATAATATAATAATTGATATTTTATGGTAAGTATACAGAAAATAATATTTAATAAAAAAAAAATTAACCAGTTGTAATTGCCAGATATATGAAATATAAAGAAAAATAATGGTCTAATTTGCTTTACTTTCACGATAAAATTTAAACTATTTCGTTAAATCGTATACGATGTACGTTGTCTTATTATTACGGTAAGTTTTACTATGAACTTTATGTGCTATTTATTGTATAAATTATGCATTTTCCGAATGTGTGAAAAACCATCGAATATATTTTCCCATTTTTTCATTATTGTAACGCTATATGTTAAACCGAGCAACGCCAAGCCAAACCAAGCCAGGCCAAGCCAGGCCAAGCCAAGCCAAGCCAAGCCAAGCCAAGCCAAGCCAAGCCAAGCCAGGCCAAGCCAAGCCAAGCCAAGCCAAGCCTTAGAATTGAATAGCCGACCCAGTCTTTTCCGAACGTTACTTATTAACAATTATGCAAAAGGGATTGTCGCCCATGGCAACCGATAACAGAAAAGAAAAGACGGGGTCGCTATAGCAACGAGGCGGTAAAATATAACGGAGTGAAAAAATATACACGATGAATAATAAAAAATATATATAACATAGTTGTTGTTATTGCCTTTCGTTTCACTCAGAAGTGGGATATGAAACGTAATCGCCCTAACGAGTTTGTTGGCAATAAAGTCCGTCCGCCTGGGTGGCATAGGCAAGAACGAAATGATTCTAGTGAAGATGAAGAATCTCCGCCACCGCTCGCTATCAAAACTACTGGAATATTTACTAGAAAACGAAGTTGATAGGGCGATACGGAAACCCAATCAAGAAGTTTTATCACTCAGTCATTTCAAAGGTCATCGTGCAACGTCTCCTTTTCCGGAAATTTATGCCGAAGGAGAAGATTGTATATTAACGGCTTGGATAAAATTTTTTTATTAGTTATGGTATGTTCACGGTTGGAATGACGACGTAAAATCATATCATCAACAAGATAAACTTCGTGGTCGAGTCCGTAAATGGTATAATCGTCTTGATTAATTGTATCTACTTCGAACGAATGGAAGCGTTTGTTGATTAGAGCTTTTCCCAGACAACGTGACTTCAGTGCATTATTTTATGAAATGATTACTAGGAAGAAGCCGTCGAACGAAACAATGACTAAATATTACCAACATGAAATCGAAATGTACTTTTGTTGTAACTTATCTGACACCGCTAGCGTTTCACGCATAATCAGAGGCGGCTTAACATCTTCATTGCAATCTAACGCACGTGCATTTCAATGTAAGCATCCGGATGAATTATACGAGGGTTTCCTTTGTGCTCTCGTCGATTACCGTTCACCTATATTCGAAGCAAATGACAAGCCAAATAAGGATGCTAAGCAGTTGCCAAACCTGGACAAGAAGATAAAATCTGAATATGATCCCTGTCCGCGTTAGAAGAAGACTGGCCACATCTTACGAAATTGCTCATTACCTGATCAGCGGTTTTGTTTTAAGTGTGGTTTACAAGGTCATATCGCTGCCCTAGCTCTTTAACTACCCAAAATAAACCATATGTCGATTCGAACAGCAACATTAAAGAAATCAAACTAG
This sequence comes from Vanessa atalanta, assembly GCF_905147765.1. Lineage (NCBI taxonomy): Eukaryota > Metazoa > Arthropoda > Insecta > Lepidoptera > Nymphalidae > Vanessa > Vanessa atalanta. Next base: position 8,792,669 of record NC_061878.1, on the reverse strand, counting down.
TGCAATATTATATCGAGTTTTACAAAAAGGTTGTGAGATTAAACGGATTTTTCTGAAATCATATATAGATACGGGAAGCCAAGTGAATTATATAAATACTCAAATTGTTAATATACTGACGCTTAACGTTATACCATCATGTATTTTTCTAAAAGGCTTTTCTGGAGGCTTACTAAGAGGTCGCGGTGTGGTAGAATTTGATCTGGAAATCAATAACATTAAAGTAAGATGTACCGCACATATAGCAGAGATTGACATGCAGGATATTCACTTATTGATCAGCCAACTAGTTATTAATGCTTATCGCATGTCACTTGTGGTGACAACAAACAAAGATTCCTTACCACCTGGTACCACTATCATCAAAGTTCGGGTTCTAGGCAATGCCAAAGAAAATAATGTCTGCACAAAAACGCGTCATTTTTAGTTTCAAGAAGTGTCCTACTAATTAAACAGCAACATTGCTTCGAGGCGGTGAGGGTTACTTGAAGATTATCAATACTGGTATTAAGAACGAAAATTGGGAAGCAGACGAGACTCTTACAAGAGCAGATAGCTGTGTTGAATCTGCCAACCAGCAAGCCGGCTAAGAACAGCCAAGCCATTACTATCTAAATTGCGTAATATTTTGCCCAATCATAAGCCAAACTGTTTAATGACTAAAGTTTTAAATTCAAATGGTTCTACATTTCTGTCTGCCTCCGTCTTCCTCACGAATGACATAGATAATAATAGTATATAGTGGGGTAGGTATAGTTGAAATCAGTATGGGGGAATCATCAAAGAATCCGAGTTGAAATATGCCTCTCCAGTTATTATAATAGGGAAAAATAACGGTGATAGTCAGTTAAAGTTAAAAAATATATCTTTTGCCAAATATTGACGATCAGATTTCGAAGTTAGCCGGTAAAAGATATTTTGCGAGCCTTGATATGACTAAAAGTTATCATCAATTGTTAATTGCGCCTGAAGACACTCATAAGACTGCTTTTATTACACCTCAGTGTCATTATAAATATGTGCGTGTGCCGTTTGGTTTAGCGAATGCACCTTCAGTCTTTATACGAACGGGCAATAAAGTAGTTAATTCAATACACTGTACACAAATGTCACAATACACTGTACACATGTCAATCTTTATAAAGTGACGTTTCAGCAAAAGAGATTCTTGCCCTTTTAGATGATTGATTACTAACTTCGACTGATTTTGCTTCCGGTATAACAATGTAAGCATCTTCATGAAGTACGTCAGTTTATAGGTCTTTGTAGTTACTTCCCAAAATTTATATATAAATTTGCAGCTATAGCTCGCCCTTTAGCAGAATTAACTAAGAAAATTCTGCCGTGGACATGGAGTGATAAGCAGGTTGCTAGTTTTGTTAAGTTAAAGAAACATTTGTGCTCTAAGCCAGTTTCAGCTTTGTATGATCCAAATTTAAATCTAGAAATACATACCGATGCATGCAAATTAGAAGTAGCAGGTATATTGTTACAACACCAGTTCGATAGTACCCTGCATTCCGTTATGTATATTAGCCGAGTGACGTCTAAGGAAGAAGCTATGTATCATAGTTATGAGCTTGAAACACTAGCCGTTGTTGAATCCTTGTGTAAGTTTCGGGTATATACTGTGGGCAAACACGTAAAGGTGGTCACAGACTGTCCATGCCACTCTTACAAAACGCGACTTGATTCCCCGCATTGCAAGATGGTGGTTGTAAATACAGGAATATGATATTAGCGTAGAATGTAGACCCGGGGAAAGCATGAAACATGTAGACGCGTTAAGTAGGAATCCAATTGACGCCGTAAATATTAATCGCTTAGAGTTACTGATTGGTTTTATACTGTTCAATATAAGGATTCTAAATTGGAAAATATTATCGATCAACTGAAAACCGGATCAGCAGGACCCGATGTTGTTAATAATTATGTGCTGTTAGACGATATGTTGTATCGGAAGGCGTTCACTGGTAATAGAATCGTAGTGCCCGGAGCAGCTAGGTGGAAAATTGTACAAATGTACGATGAGATAGGACAGGTAGGGTGTAAGGGGTTACAAAAACTTTACTGGGCTGGTGTCTGCAGATTCACTGCGATCCTATTGTAGTGTAGCTCCTGTATTTGACAGTGCAAGCAGCTTGGTGACAGAAGATCTGATTGATTTACTAGAAAGCTAATCAACATTGTGTGCCCCATTGCGGGAGCAATTCTTACAGGATGGCCGATTGTAACGCTATATGTTAAACCGAGCAACGCCAAGCCAAACCAAGCCAGGCCAAGCCAGGCCAAGCCAAGCCAAGCCAAGCCAAGCCAAGCCAAGCCAAGCCAAGCCAAGCCAAGCCAGGCCAAGCCAAGCCAAGCCAAGCCAAGCCTTAGAATTGAATAGCCGACCCAGTCTTTTCCGAACGTTACTTATTAACAATTATGCAAAAGGGATTGTCGCCCATGGCAACCGATAACAGAAAAGAAAAGACGGGGTCGCTATAGTAACGAGGCGGTAAAATATAACGGAGTGAAAAAATATACACGATGAATAATAAAAAATATATATAACATAGTTGTTGTTATTGCCTTTCGTTTCATTATGTTTTATTTTTCATATTTGGTGTGATGTATTTTGGTTTTATATAACATATTAAATACGCAAAACTAAAACTAAGCTAGTGATACCTCCTTGATAAAAAATATGACATATAGCTTAGGAGCTACACGGGAACAGATTAACATATATAGAGTATTAGACTTATAATCAACCTTTTTGCCTCACCGTCTTTATACACCCATACTGTAGACGCAACGATAGCGTGTTTCAGAATACGTTGGTTAGATATTACATTTCACGAACTTAATGCTATTAATTAAAGAGACAGATGAAATTCCGTGTACAATGGCAACTTGGAAATAGTGTTTTCTGGAAGCGTTTTCCCGTGGAAGAGAGAGAGATTAAATTCATAAAAATGTTTAAATATCTTTATCATGTAGCTCTGTTATATTTTATACGTTAGCGCTATTGTCTGTTGAGGAAAGATAACTCGTCGACGTGCTCAGACAAAATTCCATATCGATTGAGTAATTTGTTTAAGTAGATTTCGAAATTGTTTGTAAATCACATATGTTTAAGGGTCACTTCACATTAAGTCTTCGCACTCGCCCATATTGGCAATATACGTAATTTTAACCATTCTTTACAACGCCAATGTTCCAACCACCAATCTACCAACCGAACCCAACGATATAAAGTATTGATGACTGGCGGTAGAATATGTGGGTCCAATCTAGACTTATATAAAGCCTTACCACCAAGTAAATTTTGAAACGAAAATGTATTTGACATTGTCTTTCAACCGATAGACAATTATTTACTCGTCGATTTGTTAACTGCACTTTATCTAGCCCCTCTGAGAACGAATCAAAGCTAAATTTAAATAATTTTAGAATTAAAACGTTCTTAAAAAAATATCTAGTCACTGAAACTCAAATGTCAGAACTACAGTTTAAGTAGAGTAACGCTTTTTTTTAAGAATGAAGTTGTTCACAAAAATACTAAAGCACCTTGTTACTTAAAAACTAGAACAAGAGTATACGCCAGGAATTAAGAGAGGTTAAAATTAGCAAGTTGAAATGTCGACCTGCTTGCATTCTTTGTAAAGACTGGAATTTTTTTTGACTCCTAGTGCCAAGGTGCAAACTAGATGATGAAAAATTTTATAATAAAAACACCGTTATTACACACACATATATACAAATAATAGAATTAAATATTATTTAATTAATAAAAATGAAAAATAATGAAATATAAAATTTCTAATTTCAACAATTTGTACGACGCTATCAATTTTATTTCTTTGATGTTTTCGTGTCTTTACATAAGAATATTTAATTTAAATTTCATATTTATTCATTAAATAAAGAAGACTATCTCTCATATAATCGTAAATATTAATTAATACAAAATATTTTTTTCAATTCTACACGACATTTGAAAATACTCTCTCACTTCAAATTATATAAGATGAATCTAGCCGCTGGCAATCGCTGCTTCGATATGAAATGGTTTCTAGACTCTACATCAATAGCATTCGCTACCCAATATTGGATATTAGCTTCAGTATTCAAGACCAAGTATTAGGTATTTTTGCTTTTAATGTGAAAATTTTGGAGCATCGGATAATATTACGTAGTATTTTTATAAAGAAACTTATTTTTGAAATGTTAACAAAAACTGAAATCGTTAATAATCTTATATTAATAATGAATTATTAATATGCATCTTTTGTAAATCTTAAATAAAGTTTTTACAGAAGTTAATGAGGAACTCTGCCTGATCTCTCTCCAATTGTGTCGAATTGCCTTCCTAGCGAAATATCAGAATGAGAATACTACTTATACTTATGACATTTATATTAAAAAAGAAGTTACAATAAATAAATTTATACAAATGGAACAGCATTTCATGTGTAGAGTTTTTCTATATAAAGAAAAAAAACTACGTTACGAATAGTACTACGACTAACCTAACCATGTGAGTGAAGTGATATGCTAGGTCAACTGTTATTATTATAATATTCAAATCCTATAAATATAGGCAAAAAATGATATAACCGCAAGTCGATTTCAAAATTCACGCCTCACTCGTGTTACACATGCATTAGTAACTTCTCACAGCATCTCTCTACAAAAAACTATGAATTATTACAGAGTTCTAAATAAATATCACGGCGAATTGTTACAAAGCTATAAATAAACATCACGCTTCTTATGATGTTTTAAATTAATTAATTATCGATAGATATTTTCATATCCATTTTAAGGCTTTATTACAGATGTGTTGGATGAAAGCAATTTGCTACTATTCCAATCTAACGTAACTATTCCAGATTGGTTGCAATGTAGAGTTGGAATTGTAAAATTATGATAATATATTCATGACTTTGAGCGTGTATGGCTAGTTCATTATAAGGTAATGTATACTCATCATTCAAGTATTGTAAGTTGTTAATATTTTCTATATTCATTGCGTATTTATTAATTTACAAATACGCCACACGAGCCGAGATGGCCCAGTGGTTAGAACGCGTGCATCTTAACCGATGATTTCGGGTTCAAACCCAGGCAGGCACCACTGAATTTTCTTGTGCTTAATTTGTGTTTATAATTCATCTCGTGCTCGGCGGTGAAGGAAAACATCGTGAGGAAACCTGCATGTGTCTAATTTCAACGAAATTCTGCCACATGTGTATTCCGTCAACCCGCATTGGAACCCGTGGTGGAATATGCTCCAAACCTTCTCCTCAAAGGGAGAGGCCAGCAGTGGGAAAATTTACAGGCTGCTAATGCTAAAAAAAAAATACGCCACTATACCGATTTAACGCCTATTAGTTGAAAGAAACTATAATAATGTCGTCAAAACTAAAAATCAGTATTATACTTTATTCAAATAGGCTATTACAAGCACCTTTGAATCGTTATTTTACAAAACTATGTTAAGTGAACTTATTGTCCGTTCGGAATGTATCGACAAGAAACTCAGTAGTTACTCTTTTACAACATGTAAAATACAAAGTTATGTTAGTTTAAATACAATCATATATATAATTTATGCTTTATTTATTCATGTATGTTTACAAATTCATGAATAAGAATTTATGGTAAAGTTAAAATTATCTGCGGAATTTTATCATAGAAACGAATATCTTGATCGAAGTCCAGTTTCGTGTGTTAAAACCTATTCTGTTTTCTGTTCAGATTATGAACGAATATTTATAAAATTTTTAAAAGCAATAGATAATAATAAACTACAATTTCCCGTTGCGGTTTCGCATGCGGGAATTATGGTTAGTTTAATTTGAGAATAAATCACACTTCGACCGAATTGAATGGTTGGATTGAAGTTGATGATTTACATAGACGTTCAAAAAGTAATATGAGATTTAAAACCGTTTTTATTTATGTGATCGCTGTGACGTAAATAGTAACTTTATGAATGGATTGATTGGATAAAGGTGTAATCGAATCATTATTATGAAATTTTCACAATTCCTGAACTTCTCCTGTTGATCCTTTATACTATCGACTTTATATTACTAAACGAAAGGTTAACCTGACAATTAAAATATAATTACTACACTCGGTTATGCATCATTTCTTAGAATAAAAAAATAAAACTTATAAGACACTAAAAAAAATAATTAAATACATAAACGGCCTTTTTGATTATAGGTAAATGACTCGTACATCTGGCAATCATTAGATATATATTGTTTAAAATAACATAAACATTAAAATACATAAACATACATTTAATATTTAACATATTAAACAATTAAATTGATAAATAATAATTATTTATTAATCGTGTATTTTTTCAGGTCTTCGTTTTTTAGGGAACTTAAAATGAAAAAGAAACCCTTATCACTTCGTTTTCCGTCTGTTTGTATATCTGTATGTTTTACGTGAAGACTCTTTTTCTCAGAAGGAAACGCAACGTCTACCAAAAGATATGGCCGTTTGTGTTGTATTTATCATCACAACATATGTTATCACAAGTATAATAAAAAAAAACCGAAAATTGGTAAAACTTTCCCTGTGTGGCGGTACGGAACTCTCTTTGCGCGAGTCCAACTGGCACTTGCCCGTTTTTTGTATGTAAGACAAAAGAAATGATGCTTTATTAGTTAATATCTACTTTCTCATCAAGAAAATTCGAGTATAACAATATTTGCTACCATTTATCACCAATAATACATTATTTTAAATAGAATTTAATTTTCAAATATATATTAAAGTTCCATTATATGAATAAAATCTTTTTATTGGCGTAATATTTATTAAATTTAAATAAGTGTAATTAAAATTAGTATTTTATAAGTCGAGCCGACTATAGCTATATATATAGACTATATATATAGAGCCGAGATGGCCCAGTGGTTAGAACGCGTGCATCTTAACCGATGATTTCGGGCTCATGTGTATTCCACCAACCCGCATTGGAGCAGCGTGGTGGAATATGCTCCAAACCTTCTCCTCAAGGGAGAGGAGGCCTTAGCCCAGCAGTGGGAAATTTACAGGCTGCTAATGTAATGTAAATGTAATTTTATAAGTTATTATTAAACTCTATCTCTAGTACGTATTGAGCGAGTCAAATCTTTTAATATAATTTTCTGTCAGTTCTATCTAATCGAAGTAAAGTTTTGCACGTATTTTTGGTACTAATAACAAAACAATTTAGGGTGCTAAATTTCATTACTTCTAGTATACAAATTCTACATATATTTACGATAAAATCGTTATGTCATTAATAACAGATAATCTTGCATTGCCTTGATTTCACCGGAGATGAGCGAAATAGAATGGAATTAATACTCTAATACAAAAAAAAAACCTTCTAATTTTTTTCTTGTAGTTTTTAATTGAAGCTTTATTTCAGCCATTGTTTAGTATAAAGGGGCAAACAATAGCTTAAGTTCTTATTCATCACTGCCAAGGTTTTAGCATTCTTTGTGCGGATCGCAAACCTTGAATTAAAGAGGAATGATTTTTAAAACTCTGAGTTCTTAATTATTTAATGATATATTATATATGAAGTAACTGAGAAATTTAATGTTTAATTACATACGAATTATTCACGTTAAGGCCTTTATGATAAGAAAAATAAAAATTGTTATTGAAAAAAATTATGTCTACTTGGAATGGTAACACGACTGCTAGAAGTATTTTCCCGATGAATCGAAATTCCAATTCTCCGGGCAAAGAATTATCGACATGAGGGCCTCTGTCACCAGGGCAGGCAGTAAGGCAAGGTGTTCTATTTTTACTAGTACTAACTATTAGGTTCCAAGTGTTATGAGGTTGGTAAATTTGTGTAACTTAAATTGAAAAAAATGTATCGATGTTTGTGAAGGATTAATATTATAATAATAAATTTGTTTTTAATAATTTTGCTAAGTTTTGTTTGAATCGAATAACGATGAAATGGTTTCATTAAAACTTATCATTACTTTATACTAATAAAGAATAATTATTACTTACGATAAGTAAAATAGTAATGTTTACCCGCCCTGACTTCGCATGTGTATTTTAAAATTTACTAACAAAGAAAGTGATCATTGAATATAATTTATACCATATATCACTAAAGAATAATAATACCTTCTACCAGTGAAAACTTTTGTAGACTTCGAATAATGTTCCGGAGATTACGCCCTACATATATACAAATAAATTTTACCTCTATAATATTAAACATAAAAAAAATATCTCAAAGGAATATCCACGAATTTTCAATATTTCGATTAATTATCTTCAAGGAAAATTTTACGCGAGCAGATTCCGTCCAAATTGCGTGTACCTTCTCCTCCTTCAACATTATTTCATTTTATTATAAAAAATAATACAATCAGGTTATGTCAATAAGGGACGGAAATAAAATATGAAAATGTTTACAAGCCTCAAAGAAGCGATCAATTAGCGTACCTAATAGAGTTATTTTATTTCATTGATAAAAATCTATATTCTGATTATTAAAAACATTATAGCCTTTATCAGTTTCAATATCCAACGCGTATAGTAATAGCTGTTTGATTTTCCTGCTATTTCTAATAGTCTAACCTTAGGTGGTCCCATTTATGTTGTTATGAGAACAATGAAACAAGTTCGAACGGCATTCAAAAAAGTTACACGAAATGTACCATTTTTCATGTTGACTGTACTATTTTGAAATTTATAAGATATTAACAGTTAATATTACTGTAACTAACGTTGAAAATTGGGAGCCATTCAAAAATCCACCATGAATTCGAACTAACGAACGTAAAATATCAAACACCTAAACGCCTGAACACACGCGGTCTCGTTAGCACTGACAAAAATAGACAATTAGTTAAGAGGAATGTATGTAATTGTTATTTAATTATTTTCAAACTAATCATCATCAAAGTTTTCAAAGAAAGTTTCGGTAAAATTTTCCTACAAAGAATTTTAATCAGCGCTCGCTTATTCTTGTTTTTGGCAGGATAAAATAATTTGATTGGTTATGCCCAGAATTTCAGACGGTATTTATACCATAGCATACTTTTGCCACTTACAGAGTTCACCCGTTATATTTACTAAAATATTTGCCTAATTATTATTATTCTTATTTTAGATTACCTTAGTTCGTTTCATCTCTCGAGGATATATATATAACATTTTGTATACGATATTACGACAGAGGATAATATTCCAAGATCAATATTGCGTAAATGTAAAACGAAACACGATCGTAATAACGAGACTTATTTTACGAGTTATGAGTATTCTATAGTGTCTTTTAACACTACACAATCAATTCGTTGTATAGTATTATACTATAATAGTTATATTTAATTTAGTATTTTAATATTAATAAAATATTTTATTTGAAATTATATAATAGACAAATGCCCTGGAAATGCCTGTTTTGGCATAAACATGTCGTTGATATTTCTATTTATTAAGACCATTATTGTGCCAATATTATAAATGGCTTAGTATTCGATAGAGAGATGGCCCAGTGGTTAGAATGCGTGTAACTTAACCGATGATTTCGGGTTCAAACCCAGGCAAGCGCCACTGAATTTTCTTGTGCTTAATTTGTGTTTATATTTCATCTCGTGCTCGGCTGTAAAGGAAAATACCGCGAGGAAATCTGCATGTGTCTAATTTCAACGAAATTCTGCCACATGTGTATTCCACCAACCTGCATTGGAGCAGCGTGGTGGAATATACTTGCACCTTCAAAAGTAGAGGACGCCTTAGCCCAACAGTGGGAAATTTACAGGCTGCTAATTTATATTCGATAAATCTAACCAACAAGAGGGAAAGTGCTGGAAGGCATACTTAAATTTCGACTAGATAGAAATTAGATGAACTAACACGGTGCTCAATTAGTGCTTTAGAACGGCCTTACTAACAGAAGCTTAATATGAACCTTTATACGGTGTAGCATTACACTATGTATGTACATATGTAGATTTCCTAGACAACGCTTATTCATTATAATATTTCCTAGACCTCTCCAATGCAATTTGATTTTTATTCCTTTTTTAAATTTTTAATTGAGATTGGAATGTTTTGTATTTTATTTATTCGTTGCGCAATTTTTCTTATTTTATTTCATCTGGTAACGCAAGTAGTATTTTAGATAAACCTAATTGTATCCTTCTTCTTATACATTTTCGTATAAAATTATAAAACTCTATTATAATACATTCAGCAAAGGTCCGTACGTACGATGCTTATATTATATTTTTTCGATTTTCCGTTTAGTCTATTTCAATAATGTTGAGTTGTTGTAGCAAGAATTTGAAAGTTAACACTACCGCGACTCAAAAAGTACGACAAGCTAATCTCAAGCTTAACTCTTCACCGGTCCGACAATTATATGTGTGTTAACTCACATTATTACAATTCCGCATTTAGTGAACAGGGAGTGAATATTTGCCCCTATTGGAATATCTTGGACGCAATTTTCTAGTATCGCAATGAATGAATTTAAGACTTTCCTAGCCGAAATTAGGAGTCCTGTAAATTAATTTTATGTATGGAAAATATAATTGTAAAAATCAGAAACAGTCAAGTTCGAATTTATATTCTAGTAGATAACGTACATGTTAATAATATAAGCTAAGTTACAGGTAATAAAAGGCAGATTCTTGTCAGTTCTTCTCGGTAGAATCTACATTCCGAACCGGTGGCAGCTTTACTTTAAATAGTTTGTTAAATGACGATTCAAAAGTGCTTGTAAAAGCATACTTGAATAAAGTATATTTTGATTTGATTTGATTCTGTTTCCTTCTATTGAATCAAAGATCAAAGAGTCTACGATGTACATGGGTTAATAACATATTAACAACAGTAAATGCTTGATCTTTAGATCGTAAATTAAAAACCGAAACTAATTTCATGTTTATTATTAAAACATGGTCTTAACGTAAAACGTTTAAATATCGAGAACATAATATTACTGACTAACCTTAGAAAATGGCTTTAAATAGCAATGGAATTGGCTTTTGTGATGAGATAAAATATTTAAAATAACTCTTATTAGGGCTTTGGGCAAACATGTCTGAGTAGGTACAACCAATCACATACTTTATTGCCTAACATACTAACTATAGAGGACGAGTGAGCCAGTGTGAAACAAGGGACGTAACATCTTAGTTCCCAAGGTTGGCGTCGCATTGGCGATATAAGGAACGGTTAATATTTATTGCAGCGCCAATGTCTATGAGCAGTGGTAACCATTTACCAAGTTGTCCAACTACTCATCCGTGTAACAGTTTTATAAAATAAAAAAATAAGAGGAAAATTAAAATCCGTTAATTATACGTGGAGATTAATTAGTATATTTATACGTATTCAGCATAATAAGCTTAAATGCTTTTGAACCGACTGGTCTTCTGTTATGGTTCAGAAATGTTTGCAGAGAGACGAACTTGTGTGGAAAAATAGTTACTAAGCGCTAATTCGTAAAAAAATAGTGTCGCTGCTAATCAGATTATGAGTTGGTCCAAGAGTATCCTTCAAATGCTAGCGGATAGCTTATATTTCATCCTGTAATATTAAAGTGAAAATTAATTCTTGGACACAACGTATGGATTCCATAGAATCAAAGATATTACTGTGTATTTGTAAATTTTATATTTACCTATTTTTATTTGATATTTATTAATGTTAATTTAATTTAATAATGTTTAGTTTTATTTGTATTACTAAGTATCCAAAATTATTGATTTTATAATATGAGTGTAATCACTGCGAATTTCCAAACACCGGGCTGTTATCGAGAATATTTCGACAAAAAAAAAACTCCTAATGGTATGACTCGCGGCTTAAAACTAGGTCCTCAGAATCTGCGGCCTCATAGATACTAAACTAGAAAGCATATAGCAATAATTTGAAATACTTGAGTTAAATTAAATAAAAAATGTCATCAATTAAAACATATGCTTTATATAGTACCTGTGAACATTGAGTATTTAAGTTGAACTGCCTGAATGAGGCCATCATCCATCCGATTCGGTAGTTACAATTCTCATAACTTCCTTCAGTTAACGTTCTGCAATCGCAGTAATAACTTGGATTACATGAAACCGTGCATCTAAACTTCGAAACAAAAGCGGCGTGCCATGAGTGTTTCGATTTAAACTTTAAAACGGTTGTAGGAGTTTTATAATGAGACAGTACTGTTATGGCTATCACTTCGATCTTTTTGTTTCTATATAGATATACAACTGTTTTATGTCTGGTATTTAATATGTATGTTAAATATATATTATAATGTTTGGTGATAACAAGAGCCGAGATGGCCCAGTGGATAGAACGCGCACCTCTTAACCGATGATTGCGAGTTCAAACTCAGGCGAGTACCATGGAATTTTCATGTGCTTAATTTGTGTCTATAATTCATCTCGTGCTCGGCGGTGAAGGGAAATATCGTGAGAAAACTGCATGTGTCTAATATCAACAAAATCCTGCCACATCCACCAACCCGCATTGAAGTAGCGTGCTGGAATAGGCTCCAAACCTTTTTCCCAAAGGGAGAGGAGGTCTTAGCTCAGCAGTAGGAAATGTATGGACTGTTAATGCTATGTGACTGTAGGAGCTTTATTTATTTAGTATTATTAAGTACACTAACAGTACATATAACACAATTCAAAACAATTAAAGTGAACCAAAGAAGATGCAATTATAAGTGTACCCAACATTCATAATAATATGAAATACAATAATATTACTGTTACAAATTATATATTTATATGTTGCTGAAAATTAATACAAAATTAATATGATTTAATTTAAAATAATTTTATATAGAAGAAAATAAAGTAAAATAATAATAATAATTACATTTTAGTTAATTAACTATTGCATGAAATTATTATATATTAAAATCACTATGTGTCAAGTCAAACCCTGTATATGGGTTAAGGCCTCCTCAAATTTTCGATGCAGTTTGGTTGTTGGCAAGATATACCTGAATAATATTTTCCTTCCGACAAATGAAGTTTCCTTATGATGATTTTCCTAACGCCGACCACAATTTGCATTATAAAAAAAAATCTGTGGTATTTACTTGGGTTTGAACCCACAGTCATCGGTTATTATACATCGAATCTTAACCGATAAAACAGTTTCAGTCTCTATGCGTTTAATAAACTACATATACTATCATATTAAATTTGAAAGTAACTCTGTTTGTCTGTTACGATTCCACGGACAAATCACTGAACTGAATTCTATGAAATCCAACCCGTAAAACGCTAGCGAACAAGTTAAAAATATTTGATATTTTATTTGAATTCAAAATAGATATAAAAATTTCCTTCGGACATGGATAAAGCCTTACAATGACCTTGATGGTCATTGTAGGGCTTTAAGCATTGAAAAATAGAATAATTAATGAGAAATGATAATAAAAGAATAAATAATAATCCGAACAGGCTTTTATCATTCCAATGAATTTTGTAAGACCTAATTAAAAATATTTTTTTTTATAAGCCACACCACAAAGGTCTCAAGTAATATTTATTTTGTTAAAGAAAGTTAGATATTAAAAAATAAAAATTTATTACAGTTTAAGTATTGGGATTTATCTTGAAATCTCCACTCTAAACAACTTAAAAGAAATAGACGAGCAGGATTAATGGATGTCAACTAGCTACGTGATTCGTAGTTTAATTTATTTCTACTATAAGGAAAGCTAGCTAAGAAGATATTTCTCTGGACGTCCGATTAAGTTTTTTGTTTTATTTGAGATCGTTTTAACGCCTCATTTGTTTAATGATGCGACGTGATCCGATCGGATGATAATACCCCACATTAAAGTCTATTAAATCATTCAAGTGTCAGATATTACAGTGAATATTGTTCGCTAATATTTATCACAAGCTGTATTTTTGTGGATAAGCGGTAGTCTGTCATTATATTTATATATTGTACATTATTAATTATGAAGAATGAATATAAGAGATATGTTTATGAAAATAGAACATACACATTTGGGATAAACTATTCTTAAATTATTAAAAATATTTTTTGTTGTTAGTTAAAAATTTTTGGAACCGATGCGACTTGGGATCCTTCAAGAAAAGAGCCTTTACATTTCTTAAAGTCCGGCAACGCACCCGTTGTTACAGATTTCAATGGGCGCTGGTAGTTACTTTCCATTAGATGAGATGATGATGATGATGATATGCCACATATATCATACAAAAAATAACCAGCCCATTAAAGTCTCACAGCTGATCTGACCTACACATGAATATAAATTACACATTGTCTTGCCAGCATTGTACTTGACAAACTTCAACTTCATCTAATCGATTAATAAAAAAAAACTAAATGTGTGTCTTGGGACGCCCGACAGAAGTGAACTTAACCTAATCTAAGTTGAACTATTTGATTTGGAAATTGTTTAACCATGAGAAAAGCTTAGGTTGTTACTTAAATTGTATGTATATTAAAATGAAAATGTAAGGAAAGTTTCTTAAAAAAATATTGAGTATAAAATATGTACATTACAATTTTGTTTATATACATTACTAGTATCATTATTGCCTGCCTCCTGCCGTATGAGATATATGCCTAAGAGAAAGGGAAGCCAGACACACTGGCACCGTAACGCGTTACGTAACGAAACGGTTTACCCTTCCATAAGAGGTTATCACTTCAAAAGTACGGTCGTAACATATTTTTTTTAAGATTTGACATTTTTTCATGGAGCAACTGCCATTACTAATTATACATATTTTAAATATACCTTACATAAATAAATCACGTAATGTTCCTTAAAGTAACAAAGGCTAATTAAGACTTAGTGTCAATATTCTAGAGACGTTGCGATAAAATAATACGTTCTGTTTCGGGAATAGCACAATATGCCGGAAGCGAATTTCCTAAGTTTGCCTTTCGGTACTTTATCAAAGGCATAATGCCGCAGGATTAAAAGGTTACCTAATTATAAATTCATTATTAATAAAAGTTTTGCACTTTTTGTATTGCTACTTAACATCTTTTCTACTTGAACGAAACTTAGTACCGGTAAATTACGACCTGAAGTCTTTCGGAAGAAACATTTAAACATTAATTAAACTTCATTATTTATTAAAAGTACAAGTATTTACCTCTTAGTTGAAATTTAAGTTTGTAAGTAATAATAATAATTGAAGCCGTTGATATAAAATGTTTATTAATACAAGCGGTATGCTCCATGGGATTTCTCACCGGGAGCATGTTAAACACTATCTAAATTTTCTCAGAGGTTTTAAGCTACCTACTTAATATTTTTACTCTTTGGTTGCTAGGAGTTCGTTTTAAATAAACTGATAAGGACTAGAGAAGCTAAGAAGCCAAAATTCTACTTTTTTTCTCGCTGCAAAAACGAATCACGCCTTTCCCCCACGTGAAAGTGGGGGGTATGTGGGACTCGACGGTGCCCAAGATGTTGGCGGCACACCGAAATACCCACTAAAAAACCAGCGGTACCCTCTCCGTCTCATCGGCGAGCGCCACGGGATCGCTTTCACATGCTACCGTGAGGGGCCATAATTCTACTTATCTCATAACAAAAATGACACAATTTCTACACGTAAGTTCATTTCTACACCTTTGGTATAATTTATACAATTATTTTAATTTTAGTGCTAGAGTTACATGTGAGAAACTACACTCAAAAGGGACATAACATCTTAGTTCCCGAGATTGGTGGAGCATTGGTGATGTAAGGAATGGTTATAATATCTTACAGCGCCATTGTCTATTGGCGGTGGTGACCACTTAACATCAGGTGGGCCATTTGCCATAGTCCGCCTTACGATATCATAAAAAAAAAATCGCCTATTATATAATAATTTTGAAATATGAACGCGTTGTGATCTCATCTTTTTTGATTCCTGATCGTTATTTATAAGCAGGATAAATATTTTTCTCTATTTAATGATAATGTGTATGTATGTGAGTGTGTTCATCAATGTAATTTTTCTCATACTTTATTATGAATACACCGACTCAAAACCAATTTCATTAACCGTTTATACGAATGCGTTGATATTGTTTTTTTTTTTAAATTCTAAAATGGCAAACGGAATTATTAATTTTAGCTACAAACTTTTCAGGCATATTCAAGGCTTAAAATTTATTCTTATTATTTATTACTGGAATAAAAATCCAAAAATATCCGTTAATTAAAAATATAGATCCATATAATTGTGATAGAAAAACAAGTATTAAAATAAACAAGGCGGGAATAAATTAAAGAATGAATCCGACCGTAAACGGAGTGCTTACGATAAAAAAGTGAGAAATTATTTTAAGGTACCTGGAGCGAAAACGAATTCAGCTTTATTTTTATTTGTTGTTGAATAAAAATAAAAACCGCCTAGACGTTACATGAATATGATGTTTATTTAAAATAATTATGTATCGAGTATTATAACATGTTATTATTATAATAATTTTGATACTTTATAGTTTCAAGACTGAACAGGGTAGTTTACATTTAGCTATAAGTATCAAAAGTGTAAAAAAAGTGGCTCTCTAATTATGACTATATCTACGCTAACTTCTTGTAAGTCACTCTGCGGATTTTGATACGATTTTAACACGCTTATATTAGCTTCACTTGTAACTAAGTATATAAGAAAATTATGGAATCTTAATTTGACCCACTTCCCGGTCTTCGATTAGGATTAAATTTTGCACACGCTCCAAGTTCTGATGACAATACATGACTAACTAAGAAACGTCATTACAAATCCAACATGGCGGACATCCAAGATGGCGGATTGGCTATTTCAAATTTTTGGATTGGAAAAGGATTTGCTTTTGTAATTTTTAGTGCGTGCTAAAAGCGTGTTTTTTAGTTTTTTTCACTATTATTTATTATTAGAAAGAACGTTATAACGATTTATTATAAAAAAAATCTGTTTCCATGCAACGTTGGCTTTACCTTCAGATATAAGTCAAAACAATGTACTAGAAATTTAGGTTTTAAAAACGTTTACAGAAAAATCCACAATATGTATATTCTAAAGTACACTCACTGTTCATACAACATGGTATTAAAAAAAAGGTTATTTATGAAGCCATTTCTCCAGTTAATTATGAATCCTTATTCAGATAAATATAAACGTTACCTTAGATATAGATTAAAATTGTCTGTCACAAAATAACTTTCGAATTAATACTTTATATCATTGTTTCCAAATGATAGGTAGCGAAAACAAAACGTCCGCGTTGAAACGGATGGTCGGATAATTTTAGCAATGAGATTTTGACCTTGAAGTGAGAATCATACAAATCTCTTATAAGCCGTGAATAATTTTAATCAATATTTTACGATATTACGACTCACATGAATATTTATATTATTCAAAATTGTAATTTATTTTATACTTATGACGACCTCCGTGGTCGTAGTCGATGTAGAAAAAGTTCATTAATTGTCTATGTTGTCTTGGGTCTAGGTGCTTGTGGTACCGTCCTTACTTCTGATTTTCCATAACACAAGTGCTTTAGCTACTTACATCGGGATCAGAGTAATGTATGTGATGTTGTCCAATATTTATTTATTTATTATTTATTACTTATATAAACTAATAAATAAAGTCATATTGTACCTACTTCATATTATCAAGACAAGATCATTTAGTTAATAATCGGCTTGGGTTTTATCCCTAGTTATAGTAGATATATTTAATTCCAAATTTTTTTATGCGATTATAATATATTTCGCAATTGTAGTCAGCGGGATTGTCGGCAAGTCGCTTTCCGAACGAAACTCCGAAACTATAACAGATACGTACATGAAAACTTAGTGTGAGAGATTTGTAGGTCTCTTAAATTTGAAAAGTTTGTGACAGCGTAATTTATATACTATCAGTACAAATTTCAAATTTAGTATTTTCTGTAAACATAAAGTGCTGTTTGAATCAGTTATTTTATTTAATGCTTTTAAATGAAATAACTTTTTAACTTTTTTTAATTGGCTAATTACATAAAAGTACATTAACTTAAAAAAAAAATTAATAATAAAATAAAATAACAATAATAAGACAATGCGTCGAATGTTATATTACCATATATGTGTATTCTCATTTAAGCGACTTATGCCTTTTCGAGACTAAATGTCTATAAACTTAAACCTAAAAAATACATTATGTAGTAGTTATAGCAACGCTATTCTGTGAAAGAGACTGAGAAAAAGTTCACCGTATCTTTTTCAAGGAATTTTGAAATTAATTGTTTTTTTAACATAGATCGTGTTCCGTGTTGAACTCGACATGTTCTTATAGGATATATCTATAAATTAACACATACATTAAAACAATAAATTTGAAAATAGAATAGTGTCTTTGTATTATAACTACATATTTTTTTTACATTAACAGCCTGTAAATTTTCCACTGCTGAGCTAAGGCCTCCTCTCCCTTTGAAGAGAAGGTTTTGGAGCATATACACTTCACTGCTCCAATGCGAGTTGGTGGAATTACCAATTAAGCACATGAAAATTCAGTGGTGCTTGCCTGGGTTTGAACCCGAAATCATCGGTTAAGATGCACGCGCTCTGGGCCATGTCGACTAAATCGATCTCGGCTCAGCCAAATCGGTATTGTAATAGGCTAGCTTGCTATTAACTGTCTTGTCTATAAGATTATTTTATTAGGCTGTACATTTCTAGGTTTTGGGTGAGAATTCTCTGCACTAAAAAAAGTGATTGGGATTTATGTCAAAATATTTACAGTAACAGCTGGGAGCTAGGAAGTTGGCACACATACCCATGCCTCGTAAAGCACTTAAAGCCGTTGATCCCGCGCCTGATCTCTCTCTTGTCGTCTCAGATTGCTGTCTCATAGGATTTTGCGAGTAAGGGAACAAGAAATATGCCTATATATGCGCAAACAATTATTATTCATAGTTGCATTTTTATCAGCGTTGTGACGTAGTCAATGCAATTGTAATCAGTGACTGAAAATTGCTCAGAACAACTTTATATATTATGGTAATATTTCCTAATAACCATTAAGGATGCTTTTATTGAAATTTATAATAAGTAGGCAGACTGGCAAATGGCCAGCTGTTGGTAAATAATCACCAACGACCATGAACATTGGTATTGAAAGAAACATTAACTATTTCTTACATCATCTCCAATGTTGGCGTGGGAATTTGTGCCAACATTGGAACCTAAGATGCTACGTCCCTTGTGCCTGTAGTAAACGGAATACAATAATACTAGGTATTGTTGTTACAATTAAATGATGAGTGTATGGTGTCAGCACCGACGGGCTTGCACAAAATCCTGCCACGATATAAAAGGGCTTATAAATATTTCATATCATTATAATTAATTGTTTTCGATAATACAACTAAATTTCATAGTGCACAATTGCGTTAATTTATTTTAAGGATATACTGCATTAATATTCATACAAATTTAAAAAGGTTTTAAAAATAAATTCCTAATTAGAGAGCGAATAATGTACAACAACTTATGTAAACGTTATACCACGGAAAAATAAAACAGAAACATAATGACGCTCGCAAGCTATAAAAATTCAAACTAAAAGAAGACGCGTACGGAGCTCTTTCATCAAAAAAAAAAAAGTACTAAAAATTACATAACATGTTCATGACACAACTTTTGTTTATAAAGGATGTCGCTGTCTTTGCCCAGCGATGCTCGTAATTACGACAATTTCAAACAAATAGCAGAACCTTTGCCGTTGCTCAATTAATATTGCAAAGATATTCGTGTTTGTTTTGTTCTTCTGTTGTAATTTGCGACGGCCGTACAAGTTTAAAGCGCCATCGCCGGAGGCGAGACGTGAAACAAAATGTAAAAAGCAAACATCCACCTAGCCTACTTACATACGTTGAATGTATTTATTTTACCTTATATTCTACGTTGAAAATACACTGAAAGTAAAGTAAATATCCCACTGCTGGGCGAAGGCCTCCACTTATTTCGAGGATGTTTTAGAGCTTATTCCGCTATCCTGGTACTATATTGCTGAATATAGTGATAGAATTTCATGGGCATGTTATTTCACGATATTTTCTGACACCGCCGATTTAGATGTGAATTAAAAAATGATGATGATGTGACAGAATAAGTTTGTAAAAAGTCAGTTATGATCTACCTCTTTCGAATCCGCAATGTCTATCACCAATGGACCATTGGCTCTTTAAAATACAACTTAAGAAAATTAACCTAACTAAAACTGGTCAGTTCAAAAAATATCAAACTATTTAAAGCAATACTCAAACTTGTATATACCTAATTACAATTTGTAAGGTGATATTTATCTTCTCTTATCTACTTATTATTTCTGTAAGAAGTTTATATACTCATTGATGTTAAATTTGACTATCTGTGAATGCCGAATAAGCCTATTCCAATCGTATAAGGAACCGACATAAACACTTATGACATTGAATTGAATTATCTTGAAAAATCGAAGGTATTATATAATCACTATGGATTCGTCGTAAAATCACGTTTTCAAATGTCGGCCAAGATATTATCGGAACTATGGAAGGCAAATTAAAGTGAATATAAGTAATTAAATGGCATAGTGTCGTAATATGTCTTTTTAGTTGACTGCACACCTTGGGAATGAAATGATCGCCTCCAGGCTGTTTCAAATAACTAAAATATAATTATTATTGTACATGCAAAATGGATCCAAAATCCCGCTGAGTTTCTTTCGCCGGTTCTTCTCAGGCGTTAAATTCCGAACCGGTGGTAGATTTTTGACTATCAATAAGCATGTGTAAGCACTTCTATAGTGAATAAAGAATTTTGACTTTGACTTTGAATATAAATAAAGATTTAGCAATCAAAAACCGTCTCTAGTGCACAATATAGCATAGTTATTTGGAAATCGCGTGGAGTATATAAATCTAGGGTTTGTTTATCTGTGCTTCTTTCGGAATAAGCTATAGGTGTATTTAAGTCTGTATGTTGTACCATTATGTAATTTCCCGTAGTAAATAAATCTTAAACTAGTTAATTGCATTTTATTTCTAAGAAAATAACAACGATTTTGTCTATTCGACGTCCATTATAAAGATACTAGAACGTGCTAATTAATTTGTTTAATCTTTGTCTTGTTTCTTCTTATTCGTATTTCTATATATTCAATTTAATTTAAGAATATAATATGTTCCTGTATAATTAAATGATGTACAAATATATCTATAATATATAATCAAATTATAAGTTTATCTGTTGAATGTCCCATTCCTGTATTCGATCGTCTTGAAGCTGTGAGTGGATATTAAAACAAAACAGATTAACCATGTTCCAAGTTTGTTTTAAATTATACAATAGAAAACAAATAATTATTATAATATTTACATTTGATAAAAATTATCACCTTTTTCGTTCATCGATCGTTGTACAGTTTTTAATCTTGAATTTTCAACGTAGATTAAAAATCGTTTTTATTCAACAAATGGAATCAAAACAATGAACATCTTCAATCATTGAAAAGTAGACAATAGATGTTGTCGAGGCTAGATTGATGTACTTACTATTCCCACATACCTTGAAATACTGATTGCTTTCAAACAAATGTGTATTTTATTCCTAGAACGAATCAAGATAGTGTACGGATTTTAATCTGAGGTTACAGCTTCGATTTACGGTGAGGTAACTTTTGAATAGCTTATGTATTTCATTTGGTTTATCAATACATCTAAGGGAAAAAACAAATTATAACCAAATTGGTTTCATAGAAGTCATGATCAAATCTCAAAGTAGACCAGCCAGCTCAGGCGTTAGCCAAACTATCATAATTCAATGAGGCTAGTAATACAATACGACTGGACAGAGGCTTTACGTCATTTCTAAACAAAGGAGTTTCAGCACAGCAAACTCCAAGAGTTTGGGCTGCTGCAGAAAATTTATCGACAGCAAACACAATAATTTTTTTTACTGGGCCGACTTCTATTGGAATCCAGTACTTCAGAGCGTACAGCCGAATAAGCCACTAATCCAACGAGGTAGTGATTAGGACCAAGTTTGGACACATTTTTCTTCAAATAACTTGAGTGGTAATCGAGTTGGGATCAAATGCTGAATCATTACTTTTAATTTAGTAACTTATAATATTCAAGATATTTCAAACGAACTATGAACAAAGTATATAAAAAATAAATTATATATACGAGTATTTACATATAAAGTACAGCCTTTTGATATTCAATTTGATTAAGCGGTATTGAATACATATGTGAAAAAACGTAAAACGCTTTAAAAAGCACTTATTTCATATGACAATTTAAAAAAAAAATATTTAGCTTTGATCGGATGAAGTATAAATAATTACAAAGTAAAATAAATTCAGACAAGCAATGTAAAATAATAATAAATATAATAAAAAAGTATATCTTCAATATAAATAAAAATTAAATTTTGTATCTTAATTGTCTTCTCTGAAATTGTGCTGAAATTTTGTACTTTATGCATTACATTACATTCAAAGCATACATAGCTTTAAAGGGTACTATATATAACAAATTTCGAATTGGTTGTGTGAAACTACTTCAAAATTATTCATTCGTAAATTGCCATCAACTACAGGCCAAATAAAATAATGGCTTGTAAAAGAGATGCAGAATAGGATTTTTTTTTATAATGGACTATCTTAATTCAAATATATAGAGCATGTTATTTAATTTATCAGGTCGAGAATAATCTTCTAAACTAATAATATAAAAACAATCATACTGCTACTATAAATAATATAAAACTATATACTGCTCACAGTGACTGCTCAAGTCAGTAACGCCCTCAAATTTTTCAGAAATCCCCAAGTAATATCTATATTTATACATGGATTTCCCTGATGTTATTTTATTTCTAACACAATTATCAATCCGTCAAGATCAAAGCCCTTCAAAACAAAACTAATAAAATAATATCACAAGAGTTTATTTTCCATGGCATGGAAGTCTAAAAAACCAGGTCCTATGTCCGTTTATCGTTAACTACTAATTGCTTAGAAAAAATGTTATCCATCAACAGCATTTGGATATCTCCAATAATTAAGAAGATTCTATACTAATAAACACCTTAATGCAACCTAATTCTCCTTACTGAGAAATCTTGTTCTGATTTAAAGTCCTGGAGCAATTAGCATACCTACCAAACCACGTATTGTTTTATATTCGACGTATGGACGCACAACCTTCGCCTATTTAAAGGTCACTTTTAAGTTTCGGATAAATATCAACTACTACCACATAAGAAGTTAAAAATTATTCATCTTAATATACGCATCTCCTGTACTTTTGTAGCTCATACATTCTGAAATGTCTATTAATTACATTATGAAATAAAAACTCTGAGCTGGATTTAGCATCGTTCGTTTATATCAATTTCGTTGAAAAACATTTCAGAGCCAAAGATTATTTCTTCATACTTTCAAAATGATGAAAATTTAATGAATTACTTTGACTAATGAAAAGATAACACTTCAAGCTATTAATTGCTTATATATTGAAACTCCCTGAAATACACAATTATTATAAAATCAGTCATATTAAAATAGTTGATTGATATTGACAAGAATATTTTATCAATTGCATCCAATATACATAAAAGGATTAGACATGTTTGTTTAATATAAAATATTGTTCGAAACGGTTACCGTCACGAAAAAACGTCGGAAACCTAAATGAAAATTGATTTTGAACGAAGCGAAACATCATTAATTTACAGCTATTGCTATTTTAATTAAAAAAACAAGTCAAACGAACAAATGGGTCACTTAAAGAATCACCATCGCCATGATATATTCGTTCAACGAGAAATATTTATCATTTCAAACATCGGACCATCTGTGAGAAGAGAACTAAAATATATTGTATCTATAATTTACTGGCTGACTTATCCTGCAAACGACAAAGTATTGCTATTTTGAATAATAGTGATAAGCATATCATGTAACCTACCCAGACTGGTTTGCGCATAGCGTAGTAGGAACAGACAGAAGCATTGAAATAAACTCAAACATAAATTTATTTATTTAATTGTATTCTAATATAATTAAATACTTACGAAATGTTACTAATTAATCACATCTCATAATCACAATCAACAATACAAATCCACAACTTGTGAGATGAAAACTGTTTCGAATTTTTCTCTAAACTTCATTAGTCACTCTCCGTTATATACACTGACAAAAATAACATACGAAGGATCATTTTAAAGTCGACCGTATATTCCCGATAGTTCTACGACGAAGAAGCTCACGCCACAACCTCTCTCCGCAAGAGTCGGGATCGGACTGAATGGTGCCTCGCGCCGGTGGGCAGCCCACACGTTTTGAACTTACACCTTTGAGCTACCTGAAATGTTTCACTGGGCTTATATTTACATAGCCTTAAAGGGTTCTTTTTATACGAATACTTTTTTATTTATATTTATTTACTAAACCTATGAATATTCAACCATGTATATTTTTAATGAGTACTGTAATTTACAGTCGTTGTATCGACATTTTACACCCTATTTTAGCCTTAGTGATTTCAGGTACCTTTTTATAATAGGTATCGATTTTTCATAAAAAACTTCGGGTATCTTGTTAATATTTTTTTTTATTAAGTCTTTATAATAATTTTACACTCAATCTTATTTGACTTTTTGCTTGTATAACACAATAATTAATTTTTACCATAGTAATTGTTTTAGATAATTTAATTTGTATTGTTCGGATGGTTTTTAAAGCGTTTAAAAAAGTTGTATAAAAATTTGGTCAAAAATGTTTTTTTATTTTTAATGTATTACGGCCCATATATTTTAATGGCCCAGTGGTTAGAACACGTGCATCTTAACCGATGATTTCGGGTTCAAACCCAGGCAGGCACCACTGAAATTTCATGTGCTTAATTTGTGTTTATAATTTATCTCGTGCTCGGCGGTGAAGGAAAACATCGTGAGGAAACCTGCATGTGTCTAATTTCAACGAAATTCTGCCACATGTGTATTCCGCCAACCCGCATTGGAGCAGCGTGGTGGAATATGCTCCAAACCTTCTCCTCAAAGGAGAGGAGGCCTTTATCCCAGCAGTGGGACATTTACGGGCTGCTAATGCTAATGCTAATGTATTACTTTAACAAATAGAAGTTATTTAATGTATTATATCTGTTTATTTATATATCTGAATATATATAATATCGAAATCTGTTAACCGCTTAATATTTTGCAACAAAAACGAATTTAATTTTGGATCTGATACAGTATATTAGATTTTTTTTTTCCAATAATGTATGGAATGGATATTTAGTTATTTTATGAATTTTAAATAATCTCTTTAAAGCAAAGCGCTATAATATACGATAAACTGGCGCAGTGATGGGAATATTAAAGCTTTCGTACTATTTCGTAGCTCGACTGCCTCGTTGGTCTAAGCACAAGCTTAAATCTGTAGTGTCAAGAATGAAAGTGTAATAAATTTTATCAGTTTCTGCTAGTGGCTGAACACGCATATGTGGGAAGGTCAGGTGATAGATGTCCAATGACCTTTGCTATGCACCCACGACAACGTTGATGTAAAGATTGAGTATTTAAGACGTGAATAAAAATCAAATAAAATTACTTACTTTCGTTTTTATGATATTCATATTTTTTTTTAGGAACGACAAAGCCGAACTAATTAATTGACATGCATATATCATAACTTATGAATAATATTACAATTTGTACGTACTTACTCCATGAGTACAAGCGCCTGAACTAGGCCGAGCCTGTGTCTCAGAAGCTGGTCTCTTCCGATGGCGTTATACAAATTATTAATACGAATATACAGTGACATGCATGTTTGTAGTAACATCTTAATATAAGCAAAATAGTCTGTTGACGGTACTTCTACCGTTAGAAGTTAATGATGACAAAAGAGTTGTAATTACTTTTCTCCGTCTACCGACTTATTTGTAATTTGTTCGGTTTCACAACAGCAAATGCGAACTTCAACTAAAAATATAAATGTTTACATATATATGTATGTATAATTTATATTATGGTCATAAATTAAAATGTACTTCATATTTGTTTTTTTTTTTTTTTTTAAATAAATTAATACACATTGTCCTGATCATCTCTTATTTGGTGTAACAATTTAACGAGATCGCGTTTTGCGTTAAGCGTTTGTATGTTTTATTCACTAATGATTAGATACAACATCAATGATATGTTCAGTCTATTTGAGGATCAGAAAATTTATATAAATCTAAAAATTACAACATTATGAACATTTTTTAATGACAATCAGAAATTTCTCCTATCTGACAGCTAAACGAAGCGTTTTTAAATATACAAACTAAGATTATTTGAGTTTTAGTTTTAAAAATATACAAAGTAAAACGACGTTCGTGCTTTCGAATTAATATAACTTCTTTGCAAAGAGGTTTTAAGATTGGCGCGTCGTTGGTAAAAAGTAACACCATATCTAATGATTTTTTTTTTCTTAAATTATTAACATAAAGTTCTACATTCAAATATAGGCAATATGTAAAATAGTGTAAATGTAATTCTTTATATGAGATCTCTTACTTAACATAGACATCAAATATTAACATTACAAAAGACTTGTTGTCGCACGCGATTGCGTCCGCTTTTTAGGGAACGGAAAGATCGACACACAGACAGACAAATAGAACTTCTTTTGCTATTACAATCTTAGTATAGATAATTATTCTTTAGAATTTATAGTTATAGTAATAGTCCCGGCTAAGCCACTGAAACGAATTGGATGTAATTTAGTATGAACCAAGCTTGAACTCCAAGGAAGGACATAGTTTATTGTGCCCAATACATGACGACTAATTCCTATAATGCGAGTGAAGCTGCGGGCGACAACTAGTATTTTATAATATAGGAAAACTCGTTCGATTTTAATAAATATGAAGTTCCTTACTAAGCTGAAACACTATCCTTTAATGGACAGGAGGTCTTATCCCATCGTGTATAAAAATATTCAGTTAAAATATGACTTGTTAAAGGCAATTGTTCTAACGAATAAAATGCAATAGAGTTCGACATCAATGGAGTAGCTTCGAATTAAACAGTCTTTTTCGGCTTACAATTTGCAGCGCTTTGCTAATCGATCGCCAAACCTATTTTTGCCGTGTCAGAAAGTTTTTCGCTCTTCGAACCTCGCTTATTTTAGCTTGTTTTTAGCTTTGATATTTTTAACTAGATTACACCTTCTGTAGGTGAATATTTTACCTTTACCAAATTTATTAAATTGTATATATTTTCACTGATGCTAGTTTAAATAACAGGCAAAATGAAATAAATTAACAACCTATCAATGTAATATTAAAGTATTGGCAAATAAAAAGCCAATAAATATATCTCTTTGAATTCATTTATTTACAAAAAATAACTACTTATAAAGTTAATCAGTATATTTAATGTTGGCATGTTGTAACCGTAATGTGAAATAACTGTGTAAATTACGCAGGTAAAGTAAATGGTCGAAGTCTTACTCTTATTTCTATCTAGCTTTTATAAGCCAAGTATGCGTAGTGCGATAAGTAACTTCGCTTGAAAAAAATGTATACGCATACATGACCACTTTAAGGATACAATTGACTGTATCCCAAATAAGAGTAAAGGTTGGTGAATGATCGCGGAACTGAAACTGCTTGCAGAGCTTACTTGATAAACCAGATACCTTCTTTAAGTGTTATAGAGGAAGCTAAAGGTGAGATGAGACAGTCAACGTGAAATAAAGTGAACGTAATTGTCAAGGCAAGTGGTGTGTGGTTCTTGCAATTATTTACCGGCGAGACATAGGGGGATGGAGAGGTTTTGAGACCCCGCCAAGTGGGCCTTCGTTCGTGTAGAGCGACTGCACTTGCGTAGCCGTGAACGCGTATTATGTTCCTGCCAACTTCTGCTCTCCTGGTATTCAATTTCGTGTTCCATATAAAATAAATTACGTAAATAAATATGCTTTTATATTAAAATAGGTACATATTAAATTAAATGCAATATAAAAAATGAATAAATGTATATGAAAATTAAAAGCACACCACACCCACACTTAACCTGAAAAGCGTATATATGTACATTTTAATATTTTATATTTTCTCTCTCATTATGAAACTAATTATGTTATACGTTAGATAATGCATAGGCTGTACCATGTTTTTCCGTACGCATATTACGAACAATGATTAAAAGACTACTGCCGGCTGCCGGGATAGCCTACTATGAGCACAAAGAACTTAAATCTTCAAAGCCGGCGCTGCTGTTATTATCTCAGTCATGCATAAAATGTACCCACTGAATTGCGATCTGCAATGCTACGTCTATGCAGAAAAAAAGCCAAGTAACAACCTGCAAATGTCTAGAACTCTTCACTTAAGGAAATGGTTTCAAGAATATTTAACCATGATAACTCAATACGTTTGCGTATATATAATATAAGTCTCAGAATTTTATCCGACACATTAAGCACATGGAAACTCATTGGGGTTTATTCAGAATCGAACCAGTTTATTTTTTAAATATATTCAAAATAGTTTCAGAACGTTTTTCGGTAGAAATAAAAAAAAGAAACCTTAACAGAAAATAAGAACTTTGCTGATACACAATAACATGGAACATCGTTGTGCATAAGTTTTAACCTACTAGGAATACATAAACTGTAGATTTTGGAGGGTACGTACCTCAAACTTTAAGACTCTAGACTATTATTGAGACATTTCGACAGAAGAACTTGGAATTTGAACCCAAGACCTCGGAATTTTCGGTTTTATATTTAGCGAGTACACCAACGAGGTTGTTAACCTCGTTTGTAATATACACGTATCAAAATAGTGTATCGGCGTTTTCAAAATGCTACGAATGATATACGAGTGAGTGAGTGAGTGAGTTCATGTTATCTCAATTGCTAATTAATGCGAAATTAAGTATCTTGTTTTTTTTCATATAATTTTGTGTGGTAATTTTTGCATTATTCATTTCTGTTACGTCCCAAGACGGTCACGAATCAAGTGTTCTTAAAAACGTTCTCGAGCACTTTTGTTGATAAGGATATTTTTCCTGTAGGCTATTTTATATACGGAGAAAGTGACTACTTTGAAAAGGAAAAATTAATTTAATATTTATTTTAGATAGAATTCCCCTCCAGGGATCATGGATGTCTGTTCTTTGGAATATTTAATTATGTTTTAAATACAACTTGTAAAATATTATTGTCTTAAAGTCATTCCTTATATGAATAAATTAAAAAAGACTTAAAAACCCATCTAAGTAGAACTGCCGTTCTTTTTAGTAAATATACCTATATCGCTTCTCACTTGTTAATCCCCTGACGGTGATGTGCCAGTGGTTACGAGTATGTAATAATAATAATAATAAAATATAATAATTTATTCGAGACGAGTTTCGTTTTGACTACGAGTAAAAATGCCTTCGATACGTAGTTCAAAATCCGAATAAGTCAGCGAAAGTTTCAAAGCACTTCAGCGCCATTGTCTATAAGCAGTGGTGACCACTTGCCATCAGGTAGCCCATTTGTTCGTCCGCATATCTATAAAAAAAAAATAAAAAATATATTAGGTACAATATTAGGTAAAAAATATACAGGCCACCTGATGGTAAGTGGTCACCACCGCCCATAGACAAAGGCGCTGTAAGAAATATTAACCATTCCTTACATCACCTATGCGCCACCAACCTTGGGAACTAAGATGTTATGTCCCTTGTGCCTGTGATTACACTGGCTCACTCTACCTTCTAACCAGAACACAACAATACAGAGTACTGTTATTTGGCAGTAGAATATCTGATGAGTGGGTGGTACCTACCCAGACGGGCTTGCACATAGCCCTACCACCAAGAAAGTGTTGGCGGCGCATTGGTACCAATGAGGCACGGATAATATTTCTTACAGCACCAATGTCCATGTCGATGGTAACCACTTACCATAAAGTGCCTTATATGCTTGTCCTCCAGTATGAAAAAATCTGAATATAATTCAGCTTTAATAACCAAAATCAGATATCAAATAATTGAGAGATAAAATAAATTCCGTGAACAGCATCGGTACGACGATCACTGTGTATGATGATATGATGTTCCAATATTTCTGAGAATAATAATAATAATCCAATATATGATAACTGTGTATATCATCTAAAGCGGTTAAATCGTTTCTCAGTAAACTTTGAATGTATAAATGTGTGTATCTGTGAACACATACGCGTCGAACAAACTGTGAACAATATGACGTGATTTTGGGGATGCAACGCGGTCTTAATAACGGATCCAGTTATTTAACCATATATACCTACATTATCGAAATCCGACAAATGTACCTATTCGTCGAATATATTTTATATAATCATTAATTTTAAACTAGTGACCTACCCCGACTCGACCTCGACCCGTCGCACGGGTGCAAGTAATTGTTATCGTTTAAATATAATTTAAACCCTATTGTGAACAGGAATAATGTAGATTTTTAAATGTGATTTAATGAATGAAGGGCAATTAATATAACTATAAAATCGCATTTTTTATCATCAAACACTTTACTTCGCCCACGCCATTTATATAAGAGGAAATACAATAATAAAAACAGGTTCAGGGGAATTATTTTCAGAGGTATTTTTAATAAGACAATTATGTATTCAATTACATGTGAAACATCACTTTATTTAAAATAAATATATGTTGCTCGTACGAGATATACTCTAGACGAAATAAGACCAAAATAGTTATGCATGTGAAAGTAACTATTTTTTTTGTACCCCATCACGAATTAACTATTGAACGGATGATGATTGAATTGATGTATTCCTTGTTATAGTTTCTTAATATATATCATTTATGAATATATTTTGTGTATGGTATTAGCAAATGCAAACATTTTTAAAAGTGTCATATTTTATAAACTATTGTGTATATATTGTACATTGTGTTAGTTTCCTATTTAATAAATAAATAAATGATGATTTGATATTATAATATTTCATATAAAGTCAGTCAGGGACCTAAATAAAGATATAGACAAACATATTCGTAAATCGTTACATGGACGAGGAAATAGTCCATCTGATGGTAAGTGGTCACTAAGGCCCATAGGGATTAGCGTTGTTTGAAATTTTAACCACTTCTTACGTCGCGCCATCGACCTTATAAACTGGGATTTTACATCCCTTGTGCCTGTATTTACACGGGCTTTTTAAACCGGAATATAATACTAAGAATTGCTGCTTGGCGGTAATATTTATGATAAAAGGGTGGTTCCTATATGGACTTGCATAAAGCCTTACCACCAAGTAAATATATTTAGGGCGTGCGAAATCGCGAGGAATAGCTGTAAGAGGTTAGCTATAATAAATTTATTTTATTTCTTTTTTAATATATTACGCTTATCATACGACATGTTCCATTATGCATTTCACCAATACTAAAAAGTAAATTCGTTTTACGACAGTCCAAAAATCAACTTTAAACGCTTTTTACTGCAAAACGACAAAAGTTTTTACAGTATTTGATTTTAAACATAGAAACAGAGATGTTCATCATTTTCATTCGAGTAAGCCGCAATTTTCATACAGCAATCATCCTGAGTAGTCATCTATGCCGTAATACAAACCGTAAAAAGTGTATGCGGTATGCTCCAAAGAGTTTTTGATAACTCCAACGGTGTATCTCTCATGCAGTACAAATGACGGGTGAACGGTTCTATATAAAATATATGCACCATTACGTATTCGAAAAGACTTATACTAGACAAACCGCAATACCGTGGTATTTAAACCCTACGTTTACGTTATATACTGGTTTCCGACTGTGGCTTTACACGCGTGTAAGGCAAGTTATAGATACCTTAAATATGTCCCTTTTTTGTTGATAGATTGAGTAGTTATGATTAACGTAACGATCTAACAAAAAATTCGCATTTATAATATTCGTTTTTCCTTGAATGAAATACACGGGTAAACGATCAAAACAAGTGAGACACGAATTCTGTGAAACACATAAATAATGACACGAATGTTTTATATCTGAGTATTCGTTATATGTTCACGGCTTGACTTCTACTATCTTAGGTCAAATTAAAGACTTGTACGTAAATATATCTGTTCCGGTTTGAAGGGTGAGTGAGCCAGTGTAACTACAGGTATGAGGGACAACATCTTAGCTTCCAAGGTTTGTGGCGCATTGGTGTAATGTAAGGAATTGTTATTATTTCTTACACCGCCAACGTCTATGAGCGGTGGTGACCACTTACCATGCGGTGACCTATTTGCACGTCTGCCTATTACATAAAAAAAAAAGATTTTATTTTACAAATTAATTCGTTGTGGCGCTATTCTCCGATATTGGAAATCACGCATAATTCAATAGTCATATATAATTTTAATAAATTCACTGTATCTGTAAACGATTTATTCGAATAGAATTAATACGATATATTTTAATTTATGTGAAAATCTCATTCATAAATCAGACGCATTTCGTTCATATATACTCGTATATGCAATTAAGGTTATTACACTTCAAATAAAAGAATGTCGTTTTGGAAATCGACTTTATTAAATATATTATTCAAATTTTAATATCATTTATTTATTATTTAAAATACTTTTTTTACACTTAAAATTTACTAAATTTACCAAACTTTGATATGTTATATAATTATAGGGATAGTTAAACACAATTCGTTTGCAATGTTGTGCATTGTTTAAATTTAAGTTAAGAGTTTGCAATTGCAAGTAATCTTTATTATAGCAGTTTAAAGAAGAGTACGAAAAAAATATATTAATAGATATCCACGTCGCCCCAAAACGCGTTCAAAATAACATTCAGTAACTGTGCTATATTTGAAGTGTCTCGTTACTTGAATAATTTATGAGGCGAGTTCATCTCTGAGTGCAGTGCATTTCCGTACCAAAGCTTGGACGAAACAGTTCGTCGACAAGATAAAGGATGAAATTAACGAACAAACGGATGCACATTTCAGATCTAGAGCCCTCGACGAGCTTACTTTGTCATTCAGTCTTATTACATAGAAGCGAAAGCAATTAAGTTTTAAAATCTGTTACACTGACTTGCTTTTATATTTTATGTACTATAAAGTTAATTGAAAATATGCTTGTTGTGTTTTTTTTATATGTGATAAATATTTTGTCACGATATTCGACCTTCCGGCCTTTCAACCTTATTAGAATCCAAATTTCAAAGATGTTAATAATTTGTACGAAATTTTAATAAAAAAAAAATCGATATCAAATTTCGATTCAATAAGATCAAATAATAAGGTTAACAAAAAATATATTCCCAAATCAATTCATAAATGACGGAGTTATGAGGTAACAAACATAACATATATACAACCGACTTAATAAACTTCTTCTTTTTTTGAAGTTGATTAAATAAGACATTTTCATAATACCATAAAAAATAAAAATAAATTATGATATGGATAAAATGTATAGAATAGATATATTATGTATAGTACATATTTTTTCATGATAATAATCGTCACATCTATTAATAAATTTATAATAAAATATGATAGATCCCCACATTAACTTTGAAATACACTTATAAAAAAATTTTTGAATTTATTTCTAGTTTAACCGCATTATTACGTTAGTATATACTCAATCAATACAAACTGTAAAAATATGTATATTTATTAAAATTATTTTTTTAATCAATGTGTAATTTATAGTTACTTCATATTTTCCTAATTAGATTACCAATACAGCAGATAGTTTTGTAGTTAGCGTCGTAGAGGCTCTACATATGTACACAGCGTAGTTCGTAGATGCGTAGTATATCTACGAGCTACGAGATGAACGAGGAATTTAAATTGAATATAAGTATGCGTAGGATTTGGTCCACCCACACTTTCATCTTGCTAATTGACACCATTAGGGATCCGTTTTTATATTTGAAATTACTTATTTTCAACGAGTTATGTATATATATATATATATGTATAATATATAAAAACCTTATCACGTCGTTTCACTCGATTAGCATTCAGTTAACCGATCGAAACGATATTTCACTAGACTAAATTAACAACCACACATGGACGAAAGTGAGATGGACAAAGAGTCGTACACAACTACAAATCATAAAAACAAGCACACATTGAATAAATAATCAAACTTGACACAAAAACAATTTAGCAAATGTAAAAATACACATAGACTATGAGATGATCTAATTTGCTCTACATAAGCACAGATTAGGTATTCAACGTTTAGACTTAATATATTTAATTCTTATAAAAACATTCGTTCGTAAAGGGTTTTCGTTATAGAATTGTTATCAACTTAATGATAATCCCATCATACTAAAGCTGTACAGTCTTTGCGTTAACTGAAACCAGTTTTTCAGTCAGTAATTAATCCTGCTCTGGTTACTTAAGCAATTCTCCTCCCTTTGCTTTGTACGGCAGGCAAAAAGGCTTTTCGGTTTTCATTCGCATTTCTTTCAAAATAATTCTCTTTTGTTAGTTATAGTATTAAATTTCAGCATTATTACTTTTTGGGACACTTAATATCTTTAAAATCCTGTTTTAAACTGTTACTTCATCAGGTTTAAAGGCGGTGATAAAAGTTGTGAAGAAATCTGTATCGATTTTTTCGACATCTCATTCTTAGAAATGGAATATGAAATAGCTTTGACGCTAGAGAACGTCAATTTTAAATGAAAAGTACGGACTCAAACCCAAACAAGCACTGTTGAGTTTTCATAAGCTCAATTTTTTATATCTGATGACTAGAATATCTTAGAAGCATCAAAATTATTTTCATTTCAAGTAACAGTATAATATTGTAAGCTTAATGTGAATTTTGATATAATACTTAATAGCGTATTTACCATTCCTAAGAATTCTGTGTTTGGTTCAAAATTATGTTTTCGTATTTAAGATGAACCTGCTTTAAGCCGTCCTACGCCTGAACTATCTCCAGACGTTTCAAAGTATCGTCTCATCATAGAAGAGATTTTAGGAATAGACAGGTCGTCTGTGTTTAAGCCTACACTAGTGGGTGGGCGGTTAGGTAACCACATTCTGATTGGTTGCGTGAAAATCTGCGTGAAAGATGACATCACTGATGATGACTTTCGAAATGTTTCATAAATTAAATTAAAGCTTAACATAAATTAAAATATTTCTATTCTAAAACAAATTAAATCAATATGCTTATGTTAATTATCAGGCAATTTAAATATTAACTAAATAATCCTCATCTACGAAATTATTAACCGTCCTATTACTATTACTAGTCCTATTACTAACCGTAATATTAATTGAAATGAAACTCCGTTTTGCTTTTAGTACAGACAAGAGGGTTAAAAATATAACAGATACTATTGATTTCCGTCCAAATATGTCGGTACTATGGAATACTTATTTATATCACATAGCCACAATATAAATACGTCACATACCTTGTTTCCGTATAAAATATAGTTTTGAGGAGGAAGAAATGTAAGTATTCCTGAAGTGTGACCTTCAGACAGAGGAAAGCGTTGCGGTGACGAACTCGAGTACTCTACACTTTTTCACAAAGGAATCTTGTTAAACCATGCTTGAATTATTTTTATTATATGTATGTACATGTACAAAGCCAAGATGGTCCATTAGCTAAACTACGTGACTCTTAGTCAAAATTACGGGTTCGAGCCCGGGCAACTAACACTAAGTGTTCTTTCTATATTTGTCACAGAATGTGTGTGTTGCTCCATCATAACATTTTGACTTTTGTGAATTATACGGCAGTGAAATTGATACGCAAAAAAACAATCACCAGATATAAATATCTTAAATAATTCGTTAGCTAACCTATGTTGAAAGTAACTTATGTTTATCTAATACGTATAATATTCTAAGAAGCATTTACAAATAACATTAAAATGAAGCTTATTATTTTTTTAAAAAAGAGTAAATTATTAAATTCCTTGATATGGTTAAATGAGATATCATAAATAAATGAGGTTTTACTTCAATAAATATCTCTTTACAATAATTCATCGTAAATAAATATGAGCATTGAGGTATTATTATTAAAAGAGCTTGTTCCACTTACGTTATTTATCGAAAATGCTCGACGAAAAACGAGAATTGGAGAGAGAAGAAACGTCGTGTACCCAAAACATCCGAAATCACGTCGTCAACTCATACTGTATTCTATCGCTACACCGTTCTTGAAACACGTCGAACGTTTCTCGATAAATAACGTTACTTAAACTGGAATATTTAAGAATAATATTTATGAAAAAAAAAACTTATAATTTTTGTCCATTGTTTTTGTTTATATATATCATAGTATAGATTGATTGTTTGTTTTTGATAATATATAATATGAAATTTAAAAAATATTTCTGTTTTTAATTATTAGCTAAGTTAAGTGAGTTTCAACCCTTAAACTGCCAGTGCTGGTTAAATGAATTCACCCGTTAATGAAAAGAGGTTTGATAAAACACGCTATTCCGTTGCTTATTGAAGGATAAACAAACGCACCTTTATTTTCAAATTTACTTTTTTCCGATTATCTTCCCTAATGTTATTCACGGATTTGTTGAAAAAGTTTAGAACGAATTTAGCTTTTGAAAACCGTGTAATGTTTATCCGGATATAAAATTGAAATTTTCGGTAAAGATTACATACTTGAACAATAAAAACTAGCATGTTTTTGAAAAAATAAATTCTAATAGCTTTTGTATCCTAAATTAAATTTTACAAATAGGTTTCATTAATAATTATAACAAAGTATGAAATATTCCGAATTGCAATCTTGCATGCAAACTGTATTCGAGCATAATTTCTGCAGGAATTTGTAAAAGTCAACTCTGAATTATGTGATAATATAAAAGCATATACATTATTTAAAGTTATGCTAGGATCACATGAACCTGATGAAGTCGTCTGTCTGTGTTTTTTTTTTTAATTTGGTCGTGAAACTAGTTAGTGATTTAAATAAATAAATAAATATGAATATTATAATTTTTACCCTTACGTATGTTATTCTTAATTTAAAAAAAAAATCATATTGTCAATATAATTTAAAATTTGAAATATACTTTATTGTACAGCACAAATAACAAAAAACACAGAAAAAAAAGTAAAACAAAATTAGTAAAATAAAAAAACGAAAAATAAATGTTGTACAATAGACTTATGGCTAATTAGCCATCTCCTCCAGACCACCCAATCTGAGAGAGAATTTTTAAAACCATCGGCGTAGGCGGTGCAGTCATAAACTTACATACAAATATTTACACACTAATACTTATACTTACTACATATATACATATGTATATATAATATATATTATACACTAATACATATTAAGATACTAAAATAATAATAAAATAATTATAATTTCAAAAAATAATAAAAAAGTAATTTTAAACAGTATAAAATAAATTTATCAAAATTTTGTAAATAAATATCCTATTACCCACCTTATAAAACCGTATTATTTACAAAGCGTTCGACTTGAAAGAACAGTCTCGCGTTATTAGGTTAGAAGAATAGTAGGCCTCGAAATAATGTTTATCTGATATATCAAATGCGCTCAAAATATCTTTGCCGTTTGAATAATTTATAATTCGAGTCTGTGTCTGAGTGCAACGTATTTCCGTAGCGAAGCTTTCAGTTCGTCGTCAAGATAAAGAACTAAATTAATGAACAGATGCACATTTAAAACATAATAGAACCGTTGAGTTCACTTTGCAGTCTTATTAGTTGAGTGAGAGCGATAGCAATTACGCGATAAGTAGTTTATTGACTCCTTCAGAGTCCGTCTCCTTCAGTCCGACTCCTTTAGTTTCTTTCAAGTTTGTAGAAATTGCGTTTTAATACTAAGATTTTTTACTGATTTCATAGTTTTTACCATTTTTATTATAATTTTAGATTTTATGCCGAGATGGCCCAGTGGTTAGAACGCGTGCATCTTAACCGATGATTTCGGGTTCAAGGCCAGGAAAGGACTGAATTTTCATAAGCTTAATTTGTGTTTATAATTCATCTCGTACCTGGTGGTGAACCTGCATGTGTCTAATTTCAATGAAATTCTGCCACATGTGTATATAAAGCGTGGAGGAATGTGCTCCAAACCGTCTCCTTAGTATAGAGGCCTTAGCTCAACAATGGGAAATTTACAGGCTGTAAATGTAATGTAATGTTAACATTTATATTTTTTCACATTTTCAAATTCATATTTAAATATTTTTTTTAGAATGTGGCTATTTGCTGTATAACCTTTTTTATAGTAGCTCGATTAAAATCTTCGATTCAAATAAACCCCATAGTTTTTTATAATTTTAGATAGGAAATTTCCAAATGGACATTGTATGTGATTAACTCATTTCATAGATACTGAGATTCATCTAATAAAGTATACACTTGTGCCTGTAACTGTAAAATAAATTAAGTACGGGAAACTCAAAAGTTTCATACTATCATACTGGGCCACGTAGACTTTGAGACGACTTTTGACTTAACTGTTTATTTATACTCTAACACAAGTATTTGCAAGTTGGTATTAGAAAGTAGCTATAAATGTTGTGAGTTCTTCCAAGGGTACACTTTAGGAATGAGGTTTACACAGGGTTCAATTTTAGGTCACTCTTATTCTTCTTTTATATCAATGATCTCCTGAATTTTCCAAACGGCTATGAAATATTATTTTGAGATGTTAAATCAGACCTTTTTGCAGGTGACAGATAAAAAAACTATGACGGGGTAAAGAAAATACAACAATTTTATTTCAAATACTAAAATAATAAAAAAGGTGTAACGTTTGCAGTGCAAATCGAACATTTCTGAAACTTCAAAATGAATAACATTACCCTTAAAAGTATTATAATAGTATTTAAACTTAAAATCCTTGAGTAATAAGCCTATATTCCAATTTTTTGGAGCAGTTTTATTTGATAAATCTAGCAGATAGGCTCAGTTACGTGGTTTGTGCAATTTCAAACTGCTTTCATCACCCCTTGCCTGACACTTATTATCCTTCCTTGGAGAAGCTGCAAATTTTGAAACGATTTACATCCTTCAGAATAGAGCCTTATACTATTAACAATTTGGGTCAAGACAAACCCCAACCAGATTACCTCATCTTCTTCTCGGTAGAATATAAATTCGGAACCAGTGCTTATACTTGACGCTTTACGATTTCAAGATTATTATTATTAAAACTATATGAAATTAGCCTTAATTGTTATACACAATTTATAAGATTGAAAGTAGCTTAGTCTCTTAGAAAGCATACTCAATATTGTAATCTATCTTTGTCGTAAATAATAAATGATGACTAAAATTTATTATTTTTCCAATGAAATATTCAATTCATTTCTTTTATATATAATATATTTTTATATATACGTATATGTGGTGTATTATGTCATTATGGTTCTATAAAAAATGATATAACAATTACATTCTTGCGTGACGGTCGTAATTACTAGTTTCCATGTTAATTTTTTACAAATACGAGACCAAAAAGTTTTTATTCAATTATATCTTGCCGATAGAAAGTCGATAATAATCAGCGGATAGTATTTCATAAAATAATTATCTACTTATAAGTCTTAATTAAATATATACGCAATTAAAAATAGCAGCAGAATAAAACAAGGGATGCGTGAAATTGCGGCAAGTGCTAGCAAGCTATTGTTACAGTATTTGACATTCGAATTGCCATTACAATTCTTTAAAAAAAAAGTTAAACGTTCTTTTTGCCAACCAGTTATTGGAATAATTTATTTCAATGCACCAATTCTATTTTCAAATACATGTTGATTAAGATATTTTAAAATGCATTGTAGGTTCGTGTTGATTCAGAAAATTGAATGAGAACAGAACAATGCTGGTAAGTCGACAATAATCTTCCTCATGACACACACACATCAGCCCGCATTCATCCACTGCTGGACATAGGCCTCTCCAAATGCACGCCACTGTGGTCTTTCTTCGGCAACTCGCATCCAGCTCCTGCCAGCGGTCTTGCACAAATCGTCACTCCACCGTGAATGTTTCGGATTTATGAAATTCGTAACTTTTCATAGAAAAATAAGTTACGAATTTCATAAATCCGAACTAGAGTTTTTTATGGCATTGGTTGGCGGACGATCATATCGGCCACCTGATGGTAAGTGGTCACCACCGCCCATAGACAAAGGCGCTGTAAGAAATATTAACCATTCCTTACATCACCTATGCGCCACCAACCTTGGCAACTAAGATGTAATGTCCCTTGTGCCTGTGATTACACTGGCTCACTCACCCTTCTTACCGAAACACAACAATACAGTGTACTCTTATTTGGCGGTAGAATATCTGATGAGTGGGTGATACCTACCCAGACGGGCTTGCACAAAGCCCTACCGACAAGTAAGCTAGTACGAGTATAATATGATTTATTTAATATATTTTTCTGAAACTGCGTTTTTTTTTTTAAATTTTAAACGCATTATGATGGGTATGTTTCCAACCAGTCATCAGTTATTCTGCCGCGAAACAGGAATGATTAGCATTGATGTGATCCGGTTTGAAGGGTGATTGAGGCAGTGTAACTACAGGCACAAGGGATATAACATATCAGTTTCTAAGGTTGGTAGCGTATTGGCGATATTGTATTGATATATGTGATGGTGATTGCTTACCACCACTTAGCCCATTTTTTCTTCCACCCACCAATATCATAAAAAAGTCTAGTAACAATTTTCTGTGCACATTTTTCAACCTTCGTTCTTTGTTCTATCTTGTCTTCTAATCAATTATTAAAAGTACTGCTTAATTAAAATACACAAATGCTATTAAAAAACACTTGAAAATGCATTATTTTATTGTAAAAGACGTAAATTCAATTAAGTATTGAGGTCACGTACAATAATCAAATTAGGATATCAACAACCAATCATGATTATGAACGGATGTTCTGAATGTACGTTCATTTAATTGATCGTTAATGTACGTTTAATCGTGTTAAAACAGTAATTATGAATTGTAATATTTAACGAATGATAAAATTAAATCATTTCTTATTATTTGAATAAAAAGTCATGTTTAATATAAAATATCTTTTCGGATTGGTAATATTACCAAAAATCATAAAAATATTGTATTCTCTCAGTTTCTCATTACACGATCATTATTTATAAATAGAAATATGTTACGTTTGACGTGCATTGTTGCGTTAATAAATAATAATCTAAAAAACTACTAAGCTCATCAAGTAAGCGGATATAACAATTATGTTTAAAATCACGAAAAATTTTAAAATACGTAATAAATATTTTTCTGTTAGCCTGAACTTCATTTGACCGTCATCTGGTTAAGATAATTTTTTATGCTGTCAATAAAAAATGACTTAAATATCTAATTCGATTTTAGACATGACAAATAACAAGAAGAAATTAGTACATAAGAACGTTTCAAAGCACAGGCGATCTTTTATCAGCATCACTCTCAAATTCAGTAATAGCACTCCAACACTCTCGGAAAGAATTCTAACGCAGGACGATATGCTTACTGACACAAGTAAGTGTAAATCTACCTACTTCTAACTTCAGAGCTACTACTGAGAATTTTAATTCAAATAACGTTTTTATTAACAAAATGTAACATATCGTTAATATGATAAGAAGTCAAAATGTAAATTTATGTTCGTAGTTGTTTTCACTGTTAACAATTTAAAACGTGCTTCATTATAAAGATATTTTAATTTAGTCTCAGATTGCAACGCCCGCGCCATAGAAAAATAATGGCTGGTCTTGAAATAGACTCTTTGTGTCATTATTTTTGTGTCAGAGCATCATTCTCGCTCCGCTTAATTTGAATGTCTGACCAGAATAGT
Organism: Vanessa atalanta; assembly: GCF_905147765.1. Taxonomy (NCBI): domain Eukaryota; kingdom Metazoa; phylum Arthropoda; class Insecta; order Lepidoptera; family Nymphalidae; genus Vanessa; species Vanessa atalanta. The sequence continues at coordinate 8,750,783 of NC_061878.1, read as the reverse complement.
TGCTTTAAATGTTTTGTTTAGTATTACTCTTACCTTTTATTTTATTGATAACTGTTGTGAAGTTACTGTTTCACGTTTTTTGGTTCTAGTTTATGTTTTAGGCTTAAGAGTTCTAAAGGTTTCTTCTATATTAAAAGTAACTCAATGGTCAGTGTATGTCTTAGTTTTAGGCGTTTTATGGAGGTTTCTTCCTGTGTTTCTTCTTGTGAGAATGTCTTAGTTTTAGGCAAAGCACTTATGTTGAGAAGAAGATTTGGAATTTATTGTAGCACGCTGTTCCAGTACGAGTGGTATAACCACACATGTGACGGCACTTTATCCAATACATTTCATTGCTATAATCTTCAGATAATAACACACATAAAAACAGCGCTGCGGGCACGGGCTGTATCTGTAATCTCCAGCGAAGGTAAAAGAGCTTCAATCACTGGGCTATCAAGTTTCATAAGAATATGTAACTAAATTATACTTGGCTATGTTGGCTATGTTATACTTAAAAATGTTAAGTATAATATCATAAATATGCAAAGCCCGCAAGACGCAAAATAATATTAGTGCGCTTTCAGAGTGACACGCTCATATCTTCATCGTCATATATAATGCTTACTAATAATAATAAAATGCTACTACACGTTTGATTCCTACATTGGCATTACAAATAGATTAAGCTGTCGTTTGATAGTAATCAGAAAGCCAGGACATTGCTTGTAATTAATCCAACACATGATTGTAAGCAACGTCATCACAGTGATTTCATGTTTATGGATTTAATGCTTGGAGATATTGCAACTCAAATGAGCGGCATAGTTATTGAACTAGCTTTGATATAAGATATCATCAAATCGTTTGAGTGTTTGATACTGACACTATATATCGTCATGCAAGAACCGTGTTTGTGGAAAATACTACCCTAACTAATTTTATAATTGCAAAAGTAAGTTTGTATGTTTGTAACGCTTTCATGTCTGAATTACTTTATCAAGTATAATTGAATTTTGTATATACACTATCAGGGGTGCAGAAAATTTGGTAGTAAGACTTTGTGCAAGCCCATCTGGGTAAGTACCACCCACTTATCAGATATTCGACAACAGTTTTGTGATGATGAGTGAGCCAGTGTAACTACACAAAGGACATTATATTTTGGTTTTCAAGGTTGACGACCATCGATCTAATTAATAGTTAATATTTAATACAGCTATTGCCGACGGGTGGTGGTGACCACTAACCATAAGGTGGCACATTTGACCGTCCGCCTACCTATATCATAAAAAAGGTCAAAGGGTAATATTAAACACCATACCAGGAATGCGAAGCCTCAATCATCAAGGCGTCTGGTAAAGATATAAAGAATACCAACTCCCTTGTTGGTGTAACCGAATGTAACCTGTCCCGTGATTGGCAACTCTCGTGGATCGTTAAGCATGAAGTCGTTGATCTTACGCCCTAACTCTCTTCGGACGAATCAGATTGCCGTCACATCAGTATTATGAGAATGAAAGAATAGATAGTGTCTGATGATCGCGCCAATGATTGAAGATGGAGAAAGGAGAAGAGTATTTTGCTCTTGAATTTAATCAAATTAACATAATATTTTATTTAAATAATTTATATTATTATTCGACATCCAAGCCTCCAAGCGCAATCTTCTGTTTTTCAAAAATGACGTCTCGTCGTAATTAATATTGTACACAGCAAGGAGGTTTTATTTGGTTCGAACATGTACTATCTTGTGTATGCTAGTTGAGTAGTCCTCGGGATTGACTGTCGAGGCCAAAATTTTAATTGATTTAGCAGTTTAATTGTTACAACATCAGAATAATATAAAGCAACTTTTGTATTATTTTATTCCATTTGAAAATCCTTTTATTTAAATCATGTAAATTAGTTTTTCGAGATGGATAAATCAAACATATTCCCTCACATTTATGTCCCGATAGCTATCACCTTGTCATATCTAAGTTAAAATCGTAATATAATCTCGCTTTTATATCATTACAATTACAATTACAACCGCGTTAATGCTATTGTTCTACTATATAATAAATTCGTACAATTCACAAAACTGAAACCAGTGGGAGTAAATTTTTCATAGCCAGCCATTGTTATCGCTCATGCATTAAACATACTGAATTCGGAATGCGACTCCATTGTTTTAATGATTTTAGTAAAATAAAATAAGGTATTAATACATATGAGTATTATCTTATACCAGGAATATCATATAAAATAATAAATTATATGTTTAAAGTACTGAATGATAAGCTGAGTTTTCAAGGAAAAATATTTGATGAATGTCGTTTAAAGTTAATAATATAAAAATAAGTTTATGAGATTCCACTGCTGGGCTAAGGCGTCCGTCCCTGTCCTTTATGAGAAGATGGTGGAGACAGACATTGTCACACGTAATATTCTGGTTTTCTAGTGATATTTTACTTCAATGCTGAAAACGAAACTGATATGAATTGTAAAGAGAAATTGCGCACATTAAAATACAGTGGTGTTTGCCCGGGTTTCGATCACTTTCACTATGTCTCTAATCATATTAGTTCGTTATTTTATACCGAGATCTGAAATTTTCAACTCAATCATACCGTTATTGATTTAAAAGAAATATTTGATTCGGTTTTTATTAAAACGATAGGATGATGTGTTTAATTTTATCTGACTTTAAATGGAGGCTATCAATTTCGTATGTTCTTCAATAGATTCGTTTATTGTGAATTCATTTTGATACAGTCACATATTAGATATTTGAAGAGAATTGCCAAATGTATTTAAAAATGTCACTCGCATGAGTCGAATGAGAATACAAAATTATTGTCATTCATTCCATGTAACATATAAATAAGTTTGTCTATTGGGAACTGAAATTATTTCATTTAATATATTTTTGAGGGTCTTATAAAAATAAAAAATAAAAACTTGTCCTGGTGTTTGTTACACAAAATCGGCTTATCATTTATAAATAATCCATTATGGATAAGATTGTGGATAAGTTAACATTAAGTTTAACGAAATTTTTATTTGGAACACACTAACTGAACGCACCCGTAAACGTCAAACATGGCCGCCCGTTGAACTGTCATGTCATTGAATATCATAGATTTATTATCGAAATATCTCGATGATACGAAGTTTGCAGTATGTATATGACTAAAAAATCATTATTTTTTTAACGATCTATCATTGTGGATAGGTTTCGATCGGATCTATCGTAGAGGAAATTATTAAAAAAGACAACAGATGTTTTGGGAGTGGTATATTAGGGGATATCTGTGATGTGGGGGAAACGCGTAAATTAGATTTTTGAGCGAGATAAAACAATTTTATGTCTCGATATTACCTGTTCGTTCGATATCTTTGCCGATTGTATATCGATTATAATAAAACTATTTTTAATGAATAGACATACTGTAAAATGTATGGTCACTCAGTACAGATATTTATCGTATGATTGTATATTATTAGATTACATTTATTTTCTTACAAATATTTACAGTTAATATATATTTTAATATTGATATTACCATTCTAAGTTGAATAGGCATGTAGTTATGAAATAAAATATATATTCTTGTTATGTTATCAAAATAACCAACCTAACAATTACATCGTAATTGCCTCTAACAAATTATAATAGTAGTTACAAATGGTCCATCTGGGCGTAAATGTTAAGTTAGATGATATCGCATTAGGAGAACGACAATAGTTTTGGCGACTAAAATTACTAACATTTAAAGTTAAACGCTTGCAATATACTTGAATTATAAATCATTTGTAGATCCATTAAAGTATGCCGTTACATATTATAATACAATTAATGATTTATTATTAGTGACTTACTTACACAATTAATGACTTACTTATTTATTATTAATATATACAAACAAAACATAGGTGTTTAGTTGTATAGGCTATAAAATGAACACCTTTTACAATCTTTGATACATTTATTTTTTATATCGGATTGGTATGGACTGGTTTCGAAGTTTATAATACAATCATAATTGAAATAAACTTATTTTTATTTATTTAATATAGGCGGACTGGCATTAAGGAAACCACAAAGTAAGTTGTTACTAACGCCCTTAGATATTAACGAAATATTAACCAAACATACATCATGAAGACGCCTCAAATCTTGTGAATTAAAATTTTATGCTCCTTGTAGCTTTAGTTACACTAGCTCAGTTACTCTTCAAAACGGAACATCTCAGTGGGTGGTATCCAGACGGGCTTGCACAAAGCTCTACCATCAAGTAAAAGTAAAATTAAACTGTCCTAAAGAGACTGTGTGTACTGTTAAAATACTGAATCATGAATAAGAAAAATCTACCTGTAAGTTTGTATGTATCCCGATATAGCTTAATTGCAAATGTATCTCGAAACAGCTATTCTTGTTAAACATAATTTAAAACAGAAAATATGAAGAAAAAACTGGGTTGTTCCAAATTTTATGCTTTCCGAAAATATCGTGTTAATTGGTGACACATGAAATTAATTGCGAATTGCCAATTACGCTGACATGTTTGTAATTACAAATATGTTTATACTATAAATAATAGATTATCTCGATTTTTTCATTTTATAAATGTACGAACAATAAAGTCGTCGGACGTACTTATCCCACTGCTTAGCAAAGGTTTCGTTTTGCTAATATTTTAAATTCAGAAATTAGTTTGCTTGTATTTTAAGCTGAATACTTAACGAAAATGATAGAGGGTCCCTAAAATGTGCCAAAAACTCATACGCAAGAAAAACAGCAGCCAGAAATTAGTACACTATACCATTAAAAAAAAATCGTATCTTCAGCGCTGTCTTTGTGATTTCAAGCATTAAAAAATAATTAAACTCATATTCTTAAGCACATGTAATAGGGACTGTGGAACGTTCGAGCCAATTACAGGCGCTAGGACAAAACAAAGAAGATTTCATTGTTGCTGGAGTAAATGCAAGTCTTTTACAATGTCGAGATTTATGAGAGAAACGACAACCATCTTAAGCCACCACACTATTCATCTGCTTTGCTATTATCTGTATAAAAAACTAAGCTTCATTCAACACTCTAATTTATATAAGAATCTTTATCGGCGTATTCAACAAATAAACAGGAGTACAAATTACTGCAATAGAAGAGAGGCATTTAGGATTAAATTTCAATTCCGGTTAGCACTTCACAAGCAAGCACTACTTACTGTCGAGTTTATGTTTCTTGGATAATGTTATAAAGAATATTATCCATGCGTGTAAAAAAAATTATGCATAAATAGAATTAACTATAATATTTTCTCTACAAAAAAAGGTTTATAATTTTTTTTTTGAGTTTAGTTAGGTACAAAAATTATATCTATCTTTAAAAATTATATGATTATTTAAAACCAGTCACGTGTCAAATGTGAAATGAAATCTGGAAACAAAGATTTAATTTAAAAAATACTTTTTGGTGAATTTAATTTTTTTAATTTATAATAAAATAAGTTCAGGTATCAAGTATATATTCTTGTTCTTTGTATTCAAGAGATTGTGGCTTTCGTAACATTAATACAACGAGCATAAAGTCGTTACCTCTGTAACCCGACTACACGGGGGCTAATTCTTTTGTGTGACAGCGTATACGCTTTAACAACAGGATTCCAGACAACGTGCAGTTGTAAAATTATAAGTATTGTTAAGAAATGTTTTGTACTAAAGTATTGAATACTCGCTGAACTCGCGGTATCGCCCGCTAGGAATTCAATCTATTATTTTACCTCCTTAAAGGGAAAGAAAAGTAGCCTATGTACGTCTTTGAGGTTGAAGATTGTTTAGTGGTATAATAGGTAAAGTGTAACAGACAAACAAACAGATACACCGAGTAACTTTCGAATTTATAATATTTAGTTTAGGTAAGTAACGATTTATTAGACGAAAATATGCTATGAGTGAAAAATGCACTCAGATCGTTTTCAATTAAAAATGATTTTTTATTTTATCTTATAGCATTCAACAATGGTTGCAAAAACATATAATCCCGCCGAATTCATTCGACCGTTCTGAACTTTAGATTATCTTATAAACAATAGGCAAGAGGAATACTTCTATGTTGAATAAAGATTTTGACGTCGATAATAACCTCTTTCTATCTCTTTCTCGCTGAACTTAATACGATACAAATAAAGTATATTTCGCTATTATGTATTTTTTTTTTTTTACTTTTATAGGGTACTTCGTTTTTTCTCTTAACGTTTCTATTTATAAGAGCGCCGGGCATTTAAACAATTCGCCATCTTGTTTTTTGATTTATTTCTCGAGACTTCTCATAAAGCTTTTTACTTTCTGCGTATAAGTTTGTTTATTTTTCACTCTAGAAAACTTCATTGGCATTATTAAAATTATTCATGAAAACAGGAATTTAAATAATTAGGTCCCAATTCACAAAATTTTAAATATTTGTATTTTTATTTAAAAAAGTATTAAATGAAATTTATTTATGCTATTCAAAATATAAATGAGTGTTTATTTAAAACATATTGTTTGTATTAAAGTTCGTCCAACCGATAGGGTTGGAACTTAGCAGATGTTGATATTTTTGTGTTTTTTTTTTGCTACCTGACCATCAATATGATAACAGAACCAAAAACCATCACTTATCATCAAACCCATTTGGCAGTCCACGTTAAAATAAAAATAAAAAATTATAATTTATAAATTGTATTTATTATAATTTTTGGAATTACCTTTATAACAGTTATATTAGCGACGGTAACTGAAACGAATATTTTACCCGTATTTCTGCACGAATCGTGATGGGAGAAATAACATAAGCGGTATATCGAAACAAGGGAGCGATGTATTTCCGCCGCAGGCTTCGCATTGATAAATACAACCAATAAACTGAAGCACAATGTCCACAAGAAATATTACTTCAATTTTTCGTACCGTTCCGCTCCTATTATTGTTGTGTATTCAACATTGTAGATTTTAAATTATTGAAATTGCTTTGGTTAATTGCGTCAATTATGATTGTTAATGGTTGAGTTATGCGTGGGCAACATTCACTCAATACATTCTATCACCTTAAGTAAAGTAAAGCCTGTAAATATCTTACTGCTGACTTCTTCTCCCTTTGTGGAGGTTCGGAGCTTACTCCACCATGCTGCGCCAATATGGGTTAATAGATATACATGTGACGGAATTTCATTGTAATTACACAAATGCTAACTTCTTCACAATATTTTTCTTCTCCGCCGCGCACGAGATGAATGATAAGCAGAAATTAATATTAAGATACTTGTCTCGATTTGAACCCATTAACGTCGGTTAAAATGCAAGCGGTCTAACCACTGAACTAGCTCGACTATATATGTCTATTATACATTGATCTATATGTATATGTATAACAATCAATTAAAAACTCTGACAAGATATGACCCAACATGATCCAGTAGCTGGTATATATCTTAACCGAATATTCAAAAGCTCAAATATATCTGAAACTAGAGAAGGCCTTAGACCAGGAGAAGGACATTTACAGACACATTTTTTATCTATTTATGAAGCAAGATAAATATAATTATAAGCAAGCTAGGTTAGGCGACGTATTTTCAGCGTAAATACAGTTGAATTTTACTCGCTATGGCAAATATGCATTCTGCGAAATACATCGAATATATAAAACGATTTCTAAGTCGTTTCTGTGACATTCAAACGCTGTTTATTCGGAAAGTATCTACACATTATAATATAACTACAGACGCAACGGATATGACATCGTGGCGTATTAACAACAAGAAATATAGTGATAAGGTCTTCGGCTTTGACGACCATCAAGTGGCATTAGACATAGCCTCACCTATTTTCTAATATAAAAAAATAGCATAATAAATTGTTATGCCTTTAATAAAATACTGGTGGACATTTAAAAGATTTTTTGGAAGTTCGTAATCTATGACAGGTTTTCTTTTGATTTCATTTCATTATAAGCTGCAAGTCACGCATCTACATTTTGCGTCAAAATAATGATAACTATTTTAAATATATTTATAATATCAAATTTATACTACAATAGTTCATATAGATTGTTTACGTTGTAATTTTTTTTCTTATACAACCGTAGTACCGCTCTCTAAACGGCCAGTAACTTGTTTCCACTCTCTAAAATCCTATAAAATCCTCTTTAATTTGAGCTCTTCAAAATGAGACCATAAACGAGTTTTTATATGCAGCCATCGTCAAATCACTGGGACAAAATCGGCTTACGCTATTAATATATAAGGTAACTTATAATAATAGTTTTAAATGAAGTAGAAAATAGTTTTCATACCAGTTACGCTCCGTTTAAATTTGAGTTTATAAATATGAGGTATAAAACAAAGTCGTATACGCTTGTTTTAAGTAAAACAAACCAGAAAATTCATATCCGGTACAACTTTAGTTTTTCTAGAGTATAAAATGTGCATAACGATTTGTTTAATGTTTCCACTGAAATAGTTAGCAATTATGGTAACTTTTATAATTGTTAATTTACTGATTTAATAGTTTGTTTGATGTGAATTATTTATATAGCAACCTTTGGGATAAGACTGACTTGTATGTCGTGATCAAAGGTCTGACGATTTCTTGTGGCACCATGCGTCCTCGCCGCTAACGCTCTTGACTGCCAAGTTGGTCTATAAGCTATAAAGCAGCAGATTCTAAGATCCTAGATTCAAATCCTAAGGTCGAGGTCGAGATCTGGTTATTAGGTTGACGCCTCGGCAAGCACGTAAACAGTCATGCATTCGAAATTTCTAGAAGTTTCAGATTTCGCGTTCCATTGCATAATGAGAATGAGGGAATTGAGAGAGATTGCATCTGTGTTGGTTACACACACACACTTGTGCAATATAACATGAACTGCGTAGTTGGCTTGCCTCAATTGAGATTTTCCGATTGATCAGTCTGGACGTCATCATATTATATTACTATAATAATTAAAAATATATATATTTATTTTATTAATGAAAATCTTTGTTATTATTATTTTCTATTTTTTGCACTATATTTAGTTAATGGTCCTATTTAATTAAAAAATGTTTTAATAACTAGTAATGATGTTCCACATCAGGTGGACGTCCCATATTTTTGGTCAGAATTTTTGCACTATAATAATTACGTCCTGCGCAGTTAGCTCATCTTGTCGGAAATGGCGTACCTATAGGAAAAATAAAAAACTTGATTAGATTCATTATGTATATTAATAATTATATCACATTGAAGACAATATTTAATTACACGATCATATTAAAAATATTATATACGAGTCTTTCGTATTTTTAATATAAAAACCTACTACTACTGAAGCCTTAGAATTATAAAATAATACGTACGTAAAAATACGAAACTTCATGCCTGTAAATTGCAAAAAGAAACAGTATGGAACCCTCACCACGCAAGTCCCCGCACTTGATCGATTTTTAATTACTTGGAGATAGCCGTGTAAAATTTACTTAAGCTTTCAAAAGGTCCTAAATAGTTAGAAATTTTACGAAAAATATATCCTATTTATAATTAAAATTCAATTTCAATTAAATTGAATTTTCAAACCATACCAACTTCAACTAAGATCGTTATACATTTCCAACATCGAGATTTACAAACGATATATTTATTGAATCGATAATTAGATTTTAAAATTCACATATTCAAAGTTCAAATAGTATTTTCCGACAAATCTAAAATACTAACTGATCTTATTGAAAGTTATATTAATTGCTTATCTTTGCAGAATCGACTTGGTATGAAAAACACTTTAAAAAAATATTTTTTTTACATCTGCCTGCCTGGCATTAACAATTCTTTGGGATAATTTTCTGACCTGACTGCCTTAGCACAGTATGCTAGTTGAGGCACATACGTGTTTGATTGATAGATGCGTGTAATAAAAAGAAAAAAGCTTTATTGATTTTTTTGGCACCCATTCCATTCTTATCGGCCAGAATCATACAGTATAAACAATTTAAATAAACATTTGTAGGTAGCAAACATAAGGCATCTGGAAGTTTGAAAAAAAACCCACACACAGACTCCACTATGCTAAACCAACTCTAAAATATAATATGTATTTTATAAAATTGCCAGTGTACTAAAAAGCAACCGAATAAGAATGTTTATGACACGTCAGTTGCCAAGAATATTGCTTTTAGACGACAGTCCTACTTCAAAGTGGTCTTTTATCGTTGTTTTATATTTATTTTATTTGAAGGAACTTTTATTATAAAGTTTAATTGAAGTTTCTTAAAATTTAAGCAACATTTTAGCTACTTCTATACAAGTGTAAATTATATTTAACTTATTTTTTTTTTTATAAGGACATTGACTTGAACGTAATATAATACTTTTAATACGAAAGAAAAACAGTTTTAATTAAACTAGATAAAGCAAAATTGAGTTTCAACATTCAATATTTTTCGATCTTCTTCGGAACAGATGTTCCGGCTTCACATGGTCACATCAAGTCATCAAACGTCAAATATTAATTTTTTTTTTAAATACAATAACATTATAATATTCTTAAATATATAATCACTTTTTGTATACTTACCTAGCTAATGTTGAGTTGCTATCATTTATCTAAAACATTTTTTTTATTATTATTAAAGCACTAAATATTGATAATTCCAATTAAAAATAAATAGTGAAGTTGTTCAGAAAGCAGTTTTTTTTCCAATGGATGTTCTTAATTGTATTTTTACAGGCAACTTTACATTTAAGCCGCATAAACAATATATATCTTGATCAATTAATAAAACAGGTAATTGTTATTAGTAAGTATCATATGAATTGCTAGAATTAGTAGCAATTGCGTCAATCCAGAAAAAAAATTATACAACAGTATCCTATATTAGTAGGATACCCGCATGTAATGAGCCGAGATGGCCCAGTGGTTAGAATGCGTACATCATAATCGATGATTGCGGGTTCAAATCCAGGGAAGCGCCACTAAATTTTGATGTGCTTTATTTGTGTTTATAATTCGTCTCGTGCTCGACGGTGAAGGAAAACATCTTGAGGAAAGATTGAAATTAGTTTCAACGAAATCTTGCCTCATGTGGAATGTGCTTTTAACTTTCTCCTCAAAATGTAGAGGAGGCCTTAGCCCAGCAGTGGAAAATTTACACGCTGTACATGTTATGTTACGTTTTAGGTAGTCGTTATATTGGTATCTAATCTAAATTTTATCCCGATGCGTCTTACCATTCTTTCTTGATTGTGTAAATATTCAAACATTTCTAGATTAACAATATCAGTAGAATTATGTAACAAGACATATATCAAAATATTTCAAATATTTGTTTCATAGAATAAATTATTATTATTGCAGATTGATTGTAACTGATGATATTATATAGAATTAATTAACTTATATTTGCTTAAATGTATTGCTTATAATATAGCCAAATCTCACGTAACTAATTACGATGTTGTCTTAATGATAAATTGTACATAGTATGAGGTAATTTAATAATACGCAGCTTGGTATGATTAAGAGCTTTGTAGACATTTGTTATATTAATCAACAATATTATTCCATTGTGTAAGTTATTTTGTGATGTATATGAAGCGGTTCCGTTCGCAACGATATTTTGTCTTATTCCTAGGAAAGTGTTTATAAGATATTAAAAAAAAAATTGTATAAGTTCTGAGATTTTCTAAATATGTATTGAATGACTTATTATGAACCTAATTATCACGTTATTTATTTATTTATTTATTAAGGACCGTCAGCTGTCACTACACTTACACATTACATACATACATTACATTAACAGCTTGTAAATTTCCCACTGCTGGGCTAAGGCCTCCTCTCCCTTTGAGCAGAAGGTGGTGGATACACATGTGGCAGAATTTCATTGAAATTAGACACATGCAAATTTCCTCACGATATTTTCTTTCACCGCCGAGCACGAGATGAATTTAAACACAAATTAAGCACATGAAAATTCAGTGGTGTTTGCCTAGGTTTGAACCCGTAATCATCGCTTAAGATGCACGCGTTCTAACCACTGGGCCATCTCAGCAAACACTTACATATGTTATACATAAAACATGATTATTATACTTAACGTAAAGTGTGCGACTCTTTAAGACGTTGAAGTAAGTTTACCGGTACGAATGCTAATACCAAAATAATGAACTATCTATATAATAATTAAATAATTTCGTGCAAGTCTACGATAGACCCGATCGATCCCTATCCACACTTATAGATCGTTAAAAAATATTTTTTTTTAGTCGATAACATAAATGTATTCGAAAAATTCGTATAATCGATATGTTTTGATATAAAATCTATGAAATTCAATAACATGACAGTTCAACGGGCGGCCATGTTTGACGTTTACGGGTGCGTTCAGAAAGTGTGTTCCAAATAATCATTTTGTTCAGAGGGACGGTAGTTAGTATATTTATATTTGTTGATTTTACCGAAAGAAAGCCGGGTTCTTAACTTTTCCAATACTACTTTTATAAATACACGCCATTATAGATTATCCAGCAAGGACATGATGAATCATAGACTATAAAAATGAGCCGTTTTGTTTAGACCAATCTAAATTCGAATCTATTTGTGTAATATATACCGTAGAAAAACCCATACCAGGTTACAAAGATCAAATAGTATTAAATAGAAAAGAGTCGTTCGTCTTATCTGGAAGATGTCTACAGCTTTAAATAACATGAATCATCTAAGCTCTCGTTTTGTAGCGAACGTTGGTAAAATTATACATATATACTTCATTTTGTAGAAAGGCTATATCACTACATAGGATAAAATAATGGCACTTCCCGCCCTATGTACTCTTAGATCTTATAAACTAGGTAACGGATTTGAATGCAGTTTTCATCAATAAACAGGGCTATTCAAGAAAAAGGTTCACATGTACACATTATACTGCTATAAAAAAAGCCGAGACTTCAAACTTTTTTGACGGGAAAAACAATGTAATTTTTTAAAACGTAAAGTTGTTTTTTCTTAAGTTTATTGTACTCGTATAAAGCCGGAACGGGTAGCTAGTACAGTTATATGTGAATATATCGAGAAAAATTGAAAGAAAAGGAAGTTAAGTATATTTCTTTGCGGAAGAAGTCGAAAGATACACATAGTTGTTTTATAAAATCTAAACAAAGCGGAAATTAAATTTCTGTGTACCAAGGCGTCGCTTCAACGACTACAGGGTAAAGCTTTTCCTTTAAAATATTATAACCCTAAAATTATTTTACTCCAAGAAAAATATATTTGAATAGGATAACCGTATTGAAAACATGAAGGCTTTGAGATATTTTTTATAAATGTAATAAAACTGTAACTGGGTCGTGTCTTTATATAAAACATGTTTATAAAGAACAAGCTGGGAGGAGGGTATTATTTTTTTTTTATTTATAATTTATATAATAGTAATAAGTATTTTACGAGGCTAGGTTTATGAACGTAGTTATCAGATGTCAAAACTAAAATAAACATCCTGTCTAAAAGAATGGTCAACTTTTCTGTGGAATCAACAGCTGCCGCTCACTTAGCACAAAGACTGGGTCCTGGGTTCCAGGTCACATGACAATGTAGACGGCATAGATCCTCTGTAATATTTATATGTCTTTTATATATCTCAATCAGGACGTTACAATTGTATATTCCTATAAATCTAAGTATGATTAATATTGTTACATTAAACTACCATTGATAATCTTATTTAATAAAATATAGTTTTATTAAAATTTTGTAATGCCTGAAGTACTGAATTGATTTAAATAAATTCGATGACAAGTTAAATTACAGCTAGCCTAGCTGTCCCCGGCAACCCCACCCCCCTTTATCTTTATCCAGCTCCCAGATGTCAGATTTCATTAAGGCCAGTTCAGAGACTTAATCGTGATAAACATATCTACCGAACAACAAACATTGTTCAACATTAAAATATTAGTTAGATTTTTAATTATACATATGTCTTGGTTATTGACAGGCATACTAAAGTAGGTAAGTGGTCACCACCGCATATAGATACTGTCGGTGTAAGAATTATTAATCATCCCTTACATCGCCTTTGCGTCACCAACATTGGAAAGTAAAAAGTTATTACCCTTGTAATAACACTAACTCATTCACATTTAAAACCTGAATACGAAATACTTAATAGTGGTGTTTAACGGTAGAATATATGAGGAGTTGATGGTAGCTATCTAGACTCCGAGAAAGCCCTACCAGCAATCTAGTATATAAAAAAAAGTATTAATAAATAAATCAACACATTAAAAATTCTTTTCGTATTCCAAATTTAAATTTCCTACGACTTTTAAAATCTCCTATTTATTCAAAATAAATAATTCCTCAATTAATTTAATGATGGAAAAATAAACACCTGCAAATAACTCCTCGACACCAGCGGAGCTTTTAATGAAACGTTTATAATTAGCAAGCGGTGGATAGTTTTTATTTATCTAGCGAATGAAGAGGAAAAATATTAATTGGAACAAATTTAAAGCGGGGGCAGCCTCCGAATGAAATGTTGATTTTACGTCGCACGCTTTCCGTACCGACAGCAAACGAAACAAAATATACGTTCATTAGCGTCTGCGGAAATTATATTACTACAGTACTTGATTATATCAACAAGCTTCATATTGCGAACACTCCCTCGTCTTGATTTTGTATTATAAATTGTTTATAACGTTATATTTTTATGAAAAATTCTCGTTCATATATTGCACGTAAATTTAATTTATTGCAAAATCAAACGTACGAAGATATAAAAAGTTTTATGCAAAATTAACTCCAACAATGTTTAATCAAATAAACATCGTAATAAAACGGGGCTTTTATCAATACTTTTGAGACGTCAAGTGACAAAATAAATGTCATGTTACGTAACAAGCGGTAAAAGACTATAACGAGAAGGCAAAAAAGCCAATCTATTTCCCCAAACTCTGCACGAAAGTATGGAACACTTCAGAAAGTACGTAAAGTGCTCGGTCCTGCGCCTGAACACTTTCAGATCATGTCGGATTTGCCGTCCCATCGGACTATACGAGTGAGAGGGAGTACATTTGTGTCTATGCACACACTTATAAACTATAATATGTGTTGCGTAGTTGACTAGTTTCCCTTGAGATTGTCATCCGTAGCCGAAATTAGTCTAGTTGACATAATTATATATGAATAACTTGTCTTTTAATTATGTTACTTCGCGAGGTAGCACACTCGGTAATGTCACTCCGTCCCCGTGGTTAATTTATAATAGAATATAATAGTCACTAACCTTTCTCAATGAATGAACTAAAATAAACTCTACAGCTTTATATATAATATAAAAATGTTATTTATATATAGTTTTGAAGTATTATACTTTCAAACCCACGCTTCTTCGACTTTACCGTATCGCTTCTGCCTAAAACGTTTAAATATGCTCTTACTGTATTTCAAGAGACGTCTTGAGGGACGCCTCACATTATTTAATATTTTCATTTATCTATATTTTGAATTACCTTTTAATATTTTATTAAATTATTTTCGCTTTCAATTGAAAAAAGAATATTTTATTTATTTTCTGTATCGGTACTTTCGCCATTCAAAGTTTTATTATTATTTTTGCCAGCGCTTACCGCGAAAGCGCCTAGCCGGGTGATTTATTTTCGACTACGTTAATTTAATTAACTATGTCCCATTAAACATAGAATAAATAAACATATTGTATTTCATTGAATCTGATTATCATGTGGCTTTTACAGAAGAAGTTATTCGGTAAAAATATTAAAAGTAATTATCACATTTACGTAAACGAATCGTTATAATCGTACGATAAGAAAACTTACTGTCAGTAATTTCCTGTAAATGTCGCGCTGGTCAAAAGACCAGAGCTGAAGCTTTTATACCTTATATGTGTGTATGTAGTAGTTGTATTATTGTAACTTGACATGTCGTTAATAATTGTATTGAAATGAAAATTCCTTTTTTTTATTATACTAACTGTACCCTGCTCACTAACTGTACTCTTTAAAAAAAACTTTATTCTTCAAAGAGTGTCTATCAGAAATCAGTATGCGACCATATAATTTTATATGTATATTATTGTTACTTGGGGTTAGGACTTTGCGCATGCTCATCTGGGTAGGTACCATCAGATATTCTACCGCCAAACAACAGTACTCATTATTGTTGTGTTCCGGTTTGAAGGATGAGTGAGCCCGTGTAACTACAAAAACAAGAGACATAACTTCTTAGTTCCTAAGGTTGGTGGCGCATTGGCGATGTAAGGAATGGTGAATATTTCTAACAGCGCCCTTGTTCAGACAGTGGCGACCAATTACGATCAGGTGGCTCATATGTTCGTCGGCCAACCTATGCCATAAAAAAAACTCTGTTGTTCTTAATGTGACTTACAATGAGGTACATTCGATAATTATACTATTTAATTTCGTACATTAAATAATGAAATTTAAACATATATTAAAATACAATCAAATCTTGTAAAAAAAATATTTATAATATATTCCCAAATAATAGCAATCCCTGAAACAATATTCAGTTCAACCTATTATTTTAGTGGTTTGACTATAAATCGTCGTAGAAAATTGTTCCTCATTCGCGCGAAGTTAATGTTATCTTTGAATTTATATGCATACCGTTGAAGAGTCGTTTAAATAACGGACCGTTTTCTCTTCATTTGCTTTGCGATCTGTTCAGTAGTTGTTGGAAAGTTTGCTCGTAGACAGTACCTTTAACTAGAAATAACTTAGTATTTTTATTAAGGCTTACTTAGTGTGAAATGGTTCTTTCAAGGCTGAGCGTCGAGCTTCGAATGTCTTTATTTAAGTACAGATTACTCTAAAGTTAAAAATAAAATGTATTTTATTAATTTGTAACTATGTAGTTATATTATCTTGTATTTGTGATGAACATAAAGCAATAATTTTTTTATCAAGTATCTAATAGCTTGCTTCACAAACGTTTATCCAACGTTTACTTATGGTGTATTTTACCAAATTATCTTCTTAAACTAAAATTCATTTTGATACCATTGGAATATAACAGTGATAACATGTAAAATAATATATATACGAGTATACTTATTTATTAAAATAAGAATTGATAACATTAAGTGCTTAAATATATACAAATATGAATTAAAAATAATTACTGTTTAAATCTTGACCGTGTAGAATGGTGGCAAGAATGCTAGCAGAATTTCGTACACTAATATTATAAGGCTGAAGAGTTTATTTGGTTGAACGCAGTAATCAGGAATTAGAGGTCTGATTTGAAAAAATATTTCATGTTTTTTTTTTTTTATCGAGGGAAGCCTATAGCATCACGTTATGGCTAATAATAGGAGCGGAGTATACATGCAGACACGGGGGAAATTATGTCTTTCAGAGCTTCCGTTGCGTGCGCTGCGTAAACGGTTAAAGTTTCACAAAAAATATGTATGACATAATCATTCCCCTTGAAAAATTAAAAAAAAAAAGTTAGACAGCATATGTCTATATTTTAAGTTTGACTTGAATTTATTCTGAATTGATGTATAAATTTATTTGTGAAGGTGTTAGTATTATAAGCATAATATTAATACTTATCCAAATAAATACAATATTAATAAATATGTTACGTGTTGGACCGCATCCTAATTTTCGGCTTGAGAGTCTCTATCTCAAAAACGGAGCCTCTCTTATTCCACGGATTACGTCAGGCCCCAGTTACCTCAAGGTAAATGCCCATTTGAGGGCCTGGAAAGAATATAAAGCGTCCAACTGGGTCCGAAGCTCATCAACGCTGCTCTACTGAACGTCGGAGTGGTAGCCCGACAAGCCTTGATTTCTAGGTTGTAAGAGGACCTGGGGTTCCCGTCAATAAACCTGGTGTGGTGTGGATTGGAGATGATCTGACGCTTTTATGCTGACGGACGGCTGAAAAAAGGCACGGGCTAATTTTAATTTCTACCGCTCTAAACATAACCACAAAACTTTGAGTACGTACGCTACTCTATGGCTCGAATATAGTTTAATTTATCAAATAAACGTCATACATTTAATATAGTCTCATAAAAATAGAATTATGATAACATATATACATTATAAATTTCCATCCCAGAGAATAATAACTTTTCAAGGATTCAATCATTTCAGCTCGATGTTGCCGTAAATTGGGAAGTTACACTTGACCGATATTGAGTGATAGTTGCTGTAGATATATTGATGGAAGATCGTCTGGAGTTTTAAAGTAGTTGTTATAGATAGAAACGAAAGGTCACATATTCATTTATTTAGTATACGTTGTAATACTTTATTGAACAGTACAAAATATATATTGTACAAACTGTTAAAAAGCTGTTTCAAAGCATTCCCCACTTATATAAAATGAATTAATTTAAGAGCAAAAAAATCACTCTTACACATATAATACGCACGTGAGTTTTTTTTAGAGACTATACGAGTTGGCAGGTTTGTTATATTAAAAGGTTAGGTTATGTTTATGATAACACAGGAACAAAAATAAATATGGCCATTACGGGCCCGACAAATATAAAACATTGAAATGTCGAAACGTTACTGAAACATTGTATAATTAAATAGATCTAATAATTAAGGAGTAAGATAAATAACAAAGTAGAGTTTCATACATAAAATTAACATATTTCTCTTAATATAGAATATATAGCAACGAAATATATAGGTAGTCACGATTGAGTTGAGAAAGACGGCGGGGGAGGGCGTTATAGCAAAATGTAGCGTCATGCCATTTTGACGTCACGGCATATGATTGTCTTACGCATAACTTACCTTGCGATGTTTCACATAAAAAATCTCTTTACGACGCTTCTGTCGCAAACCACATATCGTGTACTAGCGAACCTAGTATTCGCAAATTAAAAAATCAAGCGTCGGAAAATTATTTTCAAAAAGGTATTTTTATTAAGCGCCTATGTAGAGCAAAAGCACAATATGTAGTATTAGCAGTGGAGTCACATAAAACTCTGTTGAAAATTTTTATCTACGACACAGACGAAAGTAAATGAAAGGTTGTAAAAAATGAAATCAACCACTGAGTTATTGAAAAAGGGATTTCCAAATTCCTTTTTTAATATAACTAAGGATTTATATGATCACTGAATATATGATTATGGATTTCAATCATGTTCTTTCTACGGATTTGGAGCTCGCTACGAATATTCAATTCTTTGAAAGCCAATATTAACTCAATTATAATATAACAAATCTTCTATTATTGTCAAATAAAAATGTACACATTATAATGTTACGGTACGATGATATTGTATTGAAGAATAAAAAAAAATCTATGACTTGGTTGCAAACTATCAAACGGCTCATTCGATGGATGATCACAACCACCCGTGGCCCTTTTAGGAAAGAGTATGCTATTTGTTAAACTTCACTTTAACTATTCTATAACTATTTGATATATAATGTACGAGCTGTTGCCCGCGGCTTTGCTCGTGTGAAAATTGATTATATTACAGAATGATTAAAAATATTACGTTAATTTAAGACCTCTTTGTATACCACATCTGTGGTGCGACTTTCGTGAGCTAGGTCCACCAGACTGCTCGTAGAGCTTACTCTTGAACAGACTGTTTAGAACTGTATATGCGAAAAACAGGTGTCATGTTTATTAGGTGTCATGGTGAAGCGGACTTTAAGCGCGAACTGTACTCTCTTGAACCTAAATGAGTATTCTGATAGTATCCAAGATTTTCATGGAATATACACTAGTCCTCCCTTAGCACATCCAGTGATAACTGTAGCCTCTATAACGTTACGATAGAGTACCGTTACTATTAGTCTGGTGCCGTTGAATAATTTTGCAGGTCTCAAATTGCTCAGTAAATTTACCTGCGCGCCAAATTTCTAACTTAAAAAATGACGGACTTCCTTAGTAACTTTAAACCCTCATTTCACCCCCTTAGGGATAGAATATACAGAAACGTTTAAATAAATATCTACTAATTTCTATTAGCTCAAAAATAAAGTTTTATGTTTCAAACTTAAAAAATGACGGACTTCGATAAAAACGTTCAAGCTCAATTTCAACCCCTTATGGGTAAAATTCACATTAAAGCGACTCTTCTCACCAAACTTCATAGCCCTAATTTTAAGAGTCTACTCTCGGCAATGATGAATCAGTCAGTCAGGACATGTTATTATATATATTATATCGATAGACTATAGGTAACCTCAATGTTGGTTTCAAGTGGTAGCCAGATGTAAAAAAAAATACTTGAAATTGTACTTCAAACTACTTATTAAACATACAAACGCCTATCGTTACATATGAAGTGTAAAAATCATCCACCGGTTCGAAGAGGATGAGATGTTTCTGTCCTGATGATGATCTGATCTGATCATGACCTGTCAAAAAAGACAAGAGTCAAAAATATTTATACAATATATAAGCATTACACCCACCTATTGATTATCAAAAAAAATCAACTAATTTGAAAAAAAAACATTTGAGTAGAACGAGCGAAATAAACTCAATAGGATTTTTCTTTTAAATCGAAAAATGAATGGATACGATTTTTTTATTCTCAAGGTTTCATCAGAATAATTATTTATCATAGCACACAACAGACTTCTTAATATTATGTAAGATCAAAACTACTATAAGAAATAGACTATTAAAACATGTTGTACTATCTTTAGTATCATTTTGGTCGACTTCATATATTATGTATGTATGATACATACATTAAATTTGATCCACTACTAAACCGCACACTAGCCTGTAAGCGAGACGAGAGTCTAAATGATTCAGAGTAAGTAATCCCTATGAGGTCGAGCCCTCGCCTGCTGAATAACAAATGAACTCCCGCAAGTATTTCTACACCTCTGCAGAGGTTAATGTGAAGTGGTAATCTTCCTCTAAAACAAAGGGTTAGTGATATCATATAGTAAAATGAATATGTGTGTATGTACGTATGTATAACAAAGACAGGGCACAGTTTTGTTCTCATTACACCAAGCTACTCTAATGCGGTTCGGTGGGTATATAAATGCAAATTTTTCGAGTGGCTCATTGAGGTTTTCTCGTGATATTTTCTTATACTAGAGATAAATTCTTAATACAAATTTAGCACATGAAAATTAAGAGCTTCTCTGAGTTGGAGCTCACAATCATCGGTTAAGCTTCACGAGATCTAACCACCGGACTATCTCAGCTAGATACGATGTATTTTTATACTGTAATGTTATTTAGGTATTTCGTGATAGAAGCAAACTTTATCATTATGATTAACATAGCTACATAAATTTAATTAAAATAATAATAAATAAGATATAATAAAAAATAAAAATAAATAACTCATTCATAAATTTTATAAAAATATTTCATGTGAATATCATACTACAAGAATTGTTAGAAATGAGATGATTAAATATCTACTTACTTATGTTTAATGTCCTAGTCTATTAAATCTGTTAAAATATTTTTTTAAAACAACCCTTGCACTTATTAGTATATTTGAGTGAATACACGCGAGTGTCACTATCGCGATACGTAAATTCAAGTATTTTTTAAATCTTTCTACGATGGGTATACCAAATTTTTAGGTACGTATCTCATATAGTTTTGGAAAGTAATTGACTCCCAACAAACACAAACCTCAATATAATCCAATAGTTTGCAATCCAGCTGGCACAAAAATTCCGTCGCGGCTTCGCTCACGCGATAAACAGGAGTTCGAATTTTAACAAATACTCAGCCTTCAAAGCCGAATCTAACAAACAAAAATTTACTAGGTACTTGGCGGTAAAATAATTGGTGAGTTCACCCAGACGGGTGGAGCCGTACAAAAAGGTATGCAGTACCTTAAGACCATGTTCGAGTCCAATTATATTTCATACCTAGCTGTGCGCTACGCGACTTCGTGCGCGTTTGAATTTAACAAAAAGTCATTGTTCAGTTCGCAGATTTTACTATAACTTATTAATTCCGTATTAGGCATAATACAAATAATAATTCGTTGGTAGGAGTCGGCCGACTTGACGGCGGAGTGGTAGCATGCACGAGCGCCGCTCCTGGTACTGGATAGTATTTGGACATAGCAGCGTGACTTTATTATTATTTTATATAATTTTTATATAATTCTAAAATTAAAGTAGTCTAAGTTATTCCTCATTACATCAGCTATCTACCAATATAAAGTCCCGTAAAAACGGTCCAGCATTCCAGAGATTAGTCGGAACAAACAGACAGAAAGACAGAGAGACAGACAAAAAAATTCTACAAAATGTTATTTTGGTATAGGTACCGTGTATACATATGTATTTAGTTAAAAGTGGTTGTCTTAATATTACAAACAAACAGACACTCCAATTTAATTATATGTAAAAATTACTTATAGTTTTTAGTGGCCCATAGTCCAGTCGTTAGAGCAGCAGAACCGAAGTTTACGGGCTCAAACTTGTTTGACAAACAAGTTTGAGTTTTCATACGCTTCATTAAGAATTCATTTTCAGCGGTGGTGTCTGATTAAGATTCTTGAACGGGTTTATCACACTTTGGACTAGCCTGGTGGAATAAGGTTCAAAGCCTTTTCCTCTATAAAGGAGGCCGTAGTCAAGCACTGGCATATTTAAGAGCTATGTTATATGTTATTTAATTTCACTTGTTTTATTTCAGGCCATGTCTGAATGCATTTTGAAGCTAGCAAAGTTTAAAGTTTAATCTTTAATTAAAGCGGTACGGTCTGCCACACCGCATCTCAGCGCTTCTCCTCTCCTTACTTAATTATGTAAAATGTTGTCTTTTAGTTCAACTATAAACATAAATTAGTAAAACTTTCAAATAAAACGAAATTTTATTCAAATTGTTCTTACATTACATATGCGTATAATTTAATTTTGAATAAGGCCTTCGTGATAAATAAAAAAAAAATAGTGATAATATACCTAGCAGAATATAATACTTAATTAGAATGTATTTTTTTCTTTAAATAATGTAGCAACTACATGATTTAAATAAAGCTTAAAAATCTCGACATAGTCGTAAATTATGTATTTATTTTTGTTATATTTTTGTCTCCACAGAAAAGTGTCCTTCATGTTTTTCTTTTCTACGCAGAATATATAATATTTATTTATTTTACATTTGGTTCTTCAATTGCCTAGTTAAATCAGTTATGGAGTAAAATTATTTGCTAAGCTCCTAAGACATTTTTTAACGTAAAAATATTTTATACAAATATAAACATTATTTACCAAAAATAAACAATTAAGGAATACTCAATATAACGCTTAGTATATATAACTCACCGAATATATCTAAAGCTAATTTTAAAAGTGAGTCATTCGATAATTTTCCTTATTTCAATATATATTTCCAAGAATGAACTTAAATAGGTAACGTAATACTTCAAATTAATTATTTTAGCTCGTTAAAGGAGTCTGTCTATTAGACCGTCTCATTTCACGACTGTTCTAGGAATGTATCAGACAAAAACATGTTAACTGAAACATTTTTCTGGTCCCGATACGAACATGGTACGTGTCGGTGTTAGTATGTAACGGAGTCTCATACTTCTCAATAGAAAGAATTTAGATTATTTATATATATAGATAGAGTATCGCCCTACAAAAGAACCAAGAGAAACGAGCTATCTTGGTGTACATGACAAGCACCACTGAATTTTCATGTGCTTAATTTGTGTTTATAAATCATCTCATGCTCAGCGGTGAAGGAAAACATCGTGAGGAAACCGCATGTGTCAAATTTCAACGAAACTCTGCCACATGTGTGTTCACCAACCTGCATTGGAGCAGCGTGGTGTCATATGCTCCAAGAACCTTCTCCTCGAAGGGGAGGAGGCTTTAGCCCAGCAGTGGGAAATTTACAGGCTGTTAATGTTCTAATGTTGTGCATGACGGGTACGCTTGACACTTGGCACACGACATATTACTTTACTAGTGTGGGTGTTTTGAGTAGAAAACTTTGACTGCTAATTTTTTTAACGTTTTCTTTACCTTTGACAAACTATCTAGACACATAAATACTCGAAGACAAACATATTTTTCTACAACTGAGAGAACGGGAACCATAGGAATGTGACGTACGGATGATACGCGAATACTACGGTCACTAAGACACGCGTGTAATTAGCGTATTGGCTATTAATACGTTCTACTGGGCATAGTACTCTCGTCGTATTTATTTCGGTATCTAATACGTTCATAGTACAATCGTGACGATGTACTGGGCAGACTCCTTAATATGCCTTATGGCTTACAGCCTTAAGCAAAGGATTAAGAGCTTATTCCACCACGATGATACCACGTGTAGCAGAGTTATATCTGACCGATGCAGGCTTTTTCAGTATTCCATTCACAAGAAATAAACAATTAATACTCATCTATTAAATAGTAAATCGTAATATTTATCAAAACAATAGTATCGTATCTGCAAGAAGCACAGATTAAGCATTAAAGTAAATTACAGCAGAAACGGCTTACACCGTTTCAAAATTGTTATTGATTTGTTAAAGAAAACATAAGAATTTAAGAAATATAACTCAACAAAATATGTAAATGTGATTGGATATATTTTAATATAGGTAACAGTTATTTATATTGAATATGAATACCACACGACCCTCAATACATTCCAATATCTAGTAATATCTCTAAAACCACTGGTGTCCCAGGTGGATACGGCATTTTTATTTACATTTGAAAACATCAAAGTGTGAAGTGAAAAGTGGCCGGTGAAATGTTAACGTACTCTGTTAAGTCTTAAAAAAACTTTTTCAACATTTGTCTGATTCCAAAGCTCATTTTTACAAAATTTAAATGGGATCATTTTGAAATAAACAAAACTATTACTTAGTGCATCCGTCTATATATGACGGAGTTATTCAGAAACATATATAAAAACAATACCCCCCTTTTAATAAAGTCGGTTAAAAATTACAACAAATATAAACAATAAAATAGTAGTGTAATTTCATTTCGAAAATATAAACTATCACATAATTTTCTTCAGCTAGTCCAATTCCATGAACTCGTTAAATGAGTTAATTTTTTTTTTTTGTTAAGCAATAGGTAGCTTATCTTCGCTACAGAATCACTGTTTCCAATTGATAGTTTATGTTAATTGTGGTGATATGTTTTTTTTTTAGTTTCATTTCTTAATTTTTACTATTAAGATAATAACCTACAAATACCTCTGCAGGCAACAGCTACTAAGTATAAATCGTTCTGAACAAGAAAAGAAAATAACGTGAAAAAAGTAATCGCAAAAGTGAACTCTGGATAAAAAGACGATGTTGAATTTAAGGCCTGTAGCTTAACTCGAGATAGTTTCATATTTAAATAGCCACTTTTTTACTTAAATAATAAAAAAATACAGCGCAGTTTTCTAGCGCTGTAAGCGCTTGTAACAGATTATGCATGTTCTTTTCTTAACAGTTTAGGTTGAAATTTTAAAGATATTTAAATGCCTCGTGTAACATCTTCTATAGACTTTATTTTATCCATGCGCTTTCAGTGGAGTAAAACAGAGATTTCAACTTAAGTTATGATAATATTCGTTTTTTTTTCAAGCCTATTGATCAATAGAATTTACTTGGAGATAGGGCTCTATGCAAACCTGTCTGCTGAAGTATCGTCCAAACTTTACTTATACTGCCCCTAAATATTACTTAGTGCTTTTGTAATACAGGATTGGGGATTAGTGAGCCCGTCGGCTGTCGGTGGTACAGTGTTATCTTACATCGGTAATAAATGGTTATTATTTTTTTTATATCAGTCTAAGTTACTCATTATCAGGTAGTCCATTGGTCAATCCACCATACATCTCAATCTATACCAGCAAAGTATATGCAAGTAACGTTAGTATCAGGCAAAAACTCATCACATCTGCTCAAAGCAGTTTACACATTACCCTGGTTTCAAGTAATCAGATAAAGGCGTAAGTTAATAAGCATGTAAGACTGTATTTTATAATTAAATCATAAATATTTATATATTTTTTTGTATTAATTTTACAATCGGGTAGATTTTCCAATTGTCTTAGTTAAGGGTCACTATAGATATATACCATGAGGCGGCCTAATGATTTTAATCAATAATATTTATCCGCCTACTTATTATTTAATTACGGTGCATGAAGCTATTCACATTTTACCAACCAGGAACTAGAATAACTCCGAAGTTGAATAAGAGTAACATCATTAATATTGGTCCTTTGAGCCGGATATTTAGAATATTAAGACACAAGTCAAAATTAGTATAATATTATTAATTAGTACTGTCATTTTAATCAGTACCAATTTTGTGACAAAATTATATTTCTTTTTGGAAAACGAAGAAACAGAGAACCAAGGACCATTCATCAATTGTAGACAACACTTAGGGAATGATCCTCCTCATTGATATTTATATAAAAACAGATAATCATAATAATCAGGCTAGTTCTATAAATATGCCACAAAGTACCAGATTTATAAACAATGATGTGAATAAAAAATAATCGTAATAATATATTATCTATTATTTACAACCTTTTTGGCAAACGTAGTTTTATTGAATATAAAAATAAATAAGAGCCGAGATGGCCAGTGGTTAGAACGCATGTTTATAATGCATCTCGTTCTAAGCAGTGAAGAAAAACAACGTGAGGAAACCTGCGTGTATCTAATTTCAACGAAATTTTGCCGCATGTGTATAACCAACCCGCATTGAAGCAACAAGATATGCTCCAAACCATCTCCTCTAAGGAAGAGAAGAACTTAGCCCAGCAGTGGGAAATTTACAGGTTGTTAATGTGTGTAGTTTTATTTACTGTTGGATTATTTTTAACGTTGGTTTATACAAATTTACTTTATTTTAATGTGTTTATTATTGCTTATGTGTATATTAAAGGGTTGCACATTTATTTCTGTCAAATTTAAATATTTTCATAGATGAAGATGGTCTTAAAAAATAAAAAGAATGCATTCTATTATGGCTGAAATTAAAATTTTAGTGACTGTCGATAAAATTTAAAACGTGATGAACTTTACAATTTAGAGTTTAATTAAATTTACTTTAATTAGTTATCTTCTTTCATTAATGAAATATTTTCCTCACGTCTAGTTACAATAATGATATTATTACGTGACAAAAGCGAGGCTATATCTTAAGTAATACATTTGAAATAGGTCTTACAAAAAAAAACAGGTTTATAAATACATTAAAGGACAATATAAGCCGATTGAATTCGAAATATTATACCAATAAAGTTATTTTACATGTATTCAAAAGCTGTATTGTTGTGTATGTGGATATAAGTTATTTTAAAATTTGTCATTAAAACGTTCTAATCCTTATAGTTGGATACGTAAATTTTTTTCTCCATTTTTATTAGGGTTTCGTACCCAAAGGGTAAAATGGACCCTATTACTAAGACTCCGCTGTCCGCTCGACCGTCCGTCTGTCCGTCTGTCACCAGACTGTATCTCATGAATTGTGATATGAAACTTGAAACCTTGAATGTATTCTGTATTCCATCTCATGCAACAGACATGATTATTTTGCCGTTTTTATAGATAAAGGTACGGCACGAGTCCTGCTCGCACTTGGCTTGTTTTTTTATTGATTTTCTGTTTCTGTTATATATTATTATATTAGAGATCAATGATATCCATAAACCAAGGCAAAACACCTATCATGGTATCTTGAACACATACATACATAGTTTTTTTTTAAATATTTCTTAAATAACTAGCTAATGCTTACGTGGTTTTTCTTCGCTTAGTATTAAATAAAATTCCTCAGCAATTTATGGTAAACAGAAAAAAATTATGCTAAGATTAGATGATTACCATAAAGCGGAAAATAGAAGCTATATTCATAAGACGCGTTCAATTATGCATGAGGCATTAGTATTCCTGTTTCTGAAGGTGTTTCAACTTTTTTCTTTCAATAAATATCAATAGGAATATACGATAAATTATTATTATTATCATAAAATTGCGATTGGAATTCCAATCTGAAAAGATCTCAAAGTTGAAAAATAATATTTATTTCATAGACTTTCATCTTGGACTCTTTATTAACTGTCAAAAATCTACTACTAGTTCGAAAGAAACATCTCAGACCTGAGAAGAACCGACGAAAGAAATTCTGAAACCAGACTTCTTTAATTCCGTCATACGACAAGATAATAATTTGGTAACGTGAATCAAAAGGTGATGCTGATATTTAATAATAGCCTGCAAAACTAAAAACCCCTTGTGACGTAAACAAACCATTACTCAACGTTTCAATTTTCTTTCTTTTTATGACTTTTTACTTGGTAGTAGGGGTTTGTGCAAGTCCGTCTGGGTAATTACTACCCACTCATCAGATATTCTACCGCCAAACAGCAGTACTCAGTATTGTTGTGTTCCGGTTTGCAGGGTGAGTAAGCCAGTGTATTTATGTCCCTTACATAACATCTTAGTATCCGAGGTTGGTGGCGCATTGATTCTGTAAGGAATGGTTAATATTTCTTACAGCGCCATTGTCTATGGGCGGTAGTGACCATTTACCATCAGGTGACCTATTTGCTCGTCCACCTACCGATAGCATAAAAAAAAAGACTTTCAGAAGGACTTTGAAACAACTGGACAATTTTTAAGCGATCAGAATCCGACAATCTCTGACGTCGTTTGGCAGATTTCCTGTCGTTTGGCCTCACATCTTTTGGCAGTTTGTATTGAAGACAGAGAAGGTTCAATCGCAGTGTATATGCTAAACATGAGGAAACCTTTGTCGATACTATCCGATTTTTAAAATTCTCTCGAGTCTTTCCAATCCAAACGCGTTGGAATTGGTATGAACTTGGACTAGACCATGCTTCATGAGGTATACCTTAAGCAGGCATATCGTTCTTCCATTGATATACCTAAAACGCCAAAGGGAATCCTTAAAACCTTTCTTTTATTAACAAAATAAGTAATAAAATTTCTCGTTTTTGATTGATTTTTTATAATAAATATTTTCTATATTCGAATTATTGAGAGCAACGTACACGATAACATATCGTATTTACTCTATTTCGTCGATTTTAATCTTCTGAGCTCAAAATGTTAATCCGATTTTTTTAATTAAAATTTAATTCAAAATCGAGCCGTGGATAATGAATTATTACTAGACTAAAGTATTGTGTTTATATAAGTATACAAGATTAAAGACAACTGATATCATTATTTTTTAAGTATGAAATTTGTAAAATGCATTTCTTCATAACAAGCGGAGTAAGAAATGATGATGTAATATTTACATAATATTATATAGTTTTCTTAACATAGATGACATAGAATACAGATTTTTGTTATTTTACTTATCGGTAAAAAAAGATATGCAATTAAACTCATCACGGGTATTAGATAAAACGTTCAAATTTTAAAAATAATGAATATACGTTTATTACTTTTATTTAAAAAAATGACTTGAATTATGTTAGTAGGACGAATACATACAATCAATCTGCGTTAATGCCGCGAACTCGACTGAGAGAGCCTCGCATCATAGCCGTGATTCAACGGGCGCTCATTCGGATCTGATTTACGACCAGGACCTGTGACTGGTCCCATTTAAATGAAAATTATACACAGGTCTCTGGGTCACGGGTTCTGCTCTCGTAAAGTAACTAAATTATAACCTCGTGATGTTTCAGCGGAGGTAACCGCTCGCCTCTTGAAATTTTAAGTACCTCTGCCGCTCTGCATGCTGTGAATTTTTTAAGTGCGTTACATATTTACATTTTCAACGATCGATGTTGTATTTTCTAAGTGGAATTTTTATGCTTTGAGATTCCATATAATATGTACTACTGAAAATAAGTATGAGCTTGGAGTGTGCATTTATTTAACCCATGTAATAAAACGAATCAATTTGAGTATATAGGGTTTTATAATTATCGACACTGCTCTGTTGCTGTAGATGCTAAGTTGTTTGACTGCCGAGCATAAGGTCTTGGGTTTAAACACAGGATTCAGTCAAAAAAAAAACGAATATGTTTCGAAAAAATATCACCAGCAACACGACTTAAAGTTGGTTTGTATACAGGCAGCACTCTTAGATAGTGTCAAATTGTTGATTATATTGAGGTAATAGAGATTGAGATAATGGTTCTGCAGATACTTATGCACTCACATCTTCATCATAATTGTCCAGTCTCTGTCGAAAATTACTGTAATTTTATCCACCATTTAAATTACAAAGCTATGTTAATCAAATATCAATTTCATATATATGTAGGCTTAAAAGTAAAAAAAAATGTACGTTATGTTTAAATTATATTTACGTTTTTTAAAAGAACCGTGTAATTAATAATATAATAACTCCGTGATTGATTTCAATTTAAACGTTAATTTTATTTTAAAACTAGCTGTGCCCGCGACTTCGCGCACGAAGTCTTTGAATTAAACTGAAATTTTATAACTTTAAAATAGAAGTAGCTTAAGTCACTCTTTATTATATCAGCTATCTGTCAGTGAAAGTCCCGTCAAAATCAGTCCAGCCGTTCTAAAGATTAGCCGGAACAAACAGACAGACTCAAAGATGCACAAAAATTGTAAAAAATGTTATTCTGGTATTTGTACCATGTATACATAAAGATGCATTTAGTAATAAGTGGTTATTTTAATATTACAAACAGACACTCCAATTTTCTTATATGTATAGACTACAAATAAATACCCATGCAAAAACAACAAGCTATTTACGAGTGAAAATAACCTTTGCCATTGGAATTTCAGTCAATAATAACAGCACCAAGCATCTGGAACTTTAATTGAAATAGTTTGGGATACAAGTTGAGGTCAATGTGTGTTCTTGTTATCATATCTGTTTATACAAAAGCTATATCGTACCGTGTACTTACACTAATGTTTTTTCGTATAGGATCAGCATTGTTAGGTTAGGTTACCACGTGATGTTTTAGTTGCCACGATGACCCATAGGTACTTGCAGTGCAAAATTTCACTTGTTTTGCCATAGATATTAAACACGAGTTCCAAATGTTTTGTCCCTTATGTAAATTATTGTGAGAGTTCTGAATTTATGACATTATTTTAGAACCATTTATGCAATATTTTTTTTATGATATAGGTAGACGGGCAAATGGGCCATCGGATGGTGGTCACCGCCGCCCATAGATATTAATGTTGATAGAAATATTAAGCATTCATTACATCGCCAGTGCGCCATTAACGTTGGAAACTAAGATGTTACGTCCTTTGTGCCTATAACTACACTCACCCTTCAAACCGGAACACAACAATACTGCGTACTGCTCTTTAGCGGTAGAATATTTGATGAGTGGGTGGTACTTACCAAGACGGACTCACACAAACAAGTAATTCCAAATATCAAGTATGATATTTAAATGACTGCCTTTGTTAGTAATTATAATAAATATGTACCGTATATATATATATATATATATATGGTATTACAAACAGACACTCCAATTTTATTATCTGTATAACAGACGATCATAAAAACTGACGAAACAGAACTTTAAGTATAATTTATCGTCATAGAACTTCAAACGGTTCATAGGAAATAATCGAAAAACTTCCCTCGTGAAACTTCTCGCAAACAGAATCACGGGAATAACTACACTCACACTCATAACTAGAAACTTGTACCCAAGCGTGTTAGTTATGGGCACAATATTCCGTTTTGAGTCACTCACACTCATTTTAGTCTGACCCAGAATTTTGATTAGGTGCAAAACTAGATTATCGTAAAGCTCGACACACACGCAGGAAAGAATTGGAACAACTCAACATCTGTCAAACGAAAAAAATCTTTGAGATCTATGATGTTTATGAAAATTTCATCATGCATTTGAAAGCCACTAACAGTTATCAATTGTTTTGACGACAGTACTCGTACGAGCGTCTAGAGTATTAACATTTTCTTCTGACTGTACTTACTACACTTAGTACAGTTGACCGAAAATGCAGAAGAAGAATACAAAGAGAAAAATGACAAAAATAACTGTTTAATAATTATCTATTTAAGTAAAGCGTCTATTTAAACATGTTGTATATAAATAACGTGACGTGTGTAGTAACACTAAAGACCGTTTCTTAAACGAGCAAACAGTTAATAGCGTTAGCCCCAACTTGAAATGACTTATACGAGTATAGTGGCTACATACTAAAGTTACAGCTTGAGTTTATTCCTCGTCCATTATATATGAAATAGTGCATGAAGTGAAATCTTTGCCGCTGACAGATTTTTAAGATACAGATAAAAAAAAACTAGACAATAATTATAAAAGATAACTATTTTATCCATTATTATTATTTATCAGGCGATCACTATAAATAAATAAACATAATCTTTCACTGTATATATAAAACGTTTTTTTTTTACGTAGGTATTATTTATTTATTATCATTTATTATTCACTGTCTACCTAAATGTTACCATATACAAAAAAAGTAGCAAATAATGTAATGTAACATGCGTGTTCAATACGTTTTCATCGATTTTTTAAAAATCGAATTTCGATAACTGGAACCGGCCACATATAACTATGTCATGATATAATAACTAAATCTTCTCACTATTCTATCAAAGGGCAGTAGTTCTTCTTACATAATATTGTTTGATTGAAATCAAAATATTTAAAATCTGAACATAATTGGAATTATATATTTTTTAAGTATATTAAGAACTTAAATGTGCTATAAGAAGAAGTAGTCTAT
Organism: Vanessa atalanta; assembly: GCF_905147765.1. Lineage (NCBI taxonomy): Eukaryota > Metazoa > Arthropoda > Insecta > Lepidoptera > Nymphalidae > Vanessa > Vanessa atalanta. Next base: position 8,718,072 of record NC_061878.1, on the reverse strand, counting down.
AGCGTTTTAGAGAAAATTTTCATATACAGAAAATTATGTTACCCTGCGCCAGCGCTGTGAGGCTTAGTAACACTACGTGACCACTAGCGATAAGACAGACAAATCGCTAGACGCCCACACAGATAAATAGATGCGCTTAGCCACTGTGTTGAGAGATATTGTTAGATTATCTACATAAGGAGAACCATAAATTTACATTTACATATAACATTTGAACTATGGTTTGAGTTTGAACTCTAGTTAAAATATCTTCTGACGTCAGTACTGTTACATATTGATATGCCAGCTTATTCGATTCGCATGTGAGGAGTTATGTTAGTGATGTTTGTTATACTAGTATGTAGGTACATTGTGTATGTAATGACCATAATGTATATAATTTATAAATGAAACATTTTAGGTACCTCATATTAACAACCCGTAAATTTCCCACTACTGGAATAAGGCCTCACCTCCCTTTGAGAAGAAGTTTTTTGGAGCATTATCCACGATCCTCACGATGTTTTCCTTCACCGCCGAGCACGAGATGAAATATAAACACAAATTATGCACATGAAAATTCAGTGGTGCTTGCCTGGGTTTGAACCCGCAATCATCGGTTAAGGTGCACGCGTTCTAACCACTAGACCATCTCGACTCTTTTTTAGATATCTATGCTTAATATGTTTTGTTTTCTTTTAATTTTGTACTGCATAGTTGAAAAGATAATAAACAAAAAGTATCTAAAGATATACCACAAATATCTTTAAAATTATTGGTTCATACATTTTGAAATAAATAGTATAAATTTTTTATCAGACTTTGGGGGTAAAGTTAAACAAAATTGTTAAGTCTATATATTCCTACAGACAACGTACAAAAAAAAAAGCGTACAATACATAATATTTAATTTTGCTAAGAATTAATAAGATTGGTCTAGTGGCTATACATTTTTTGTGTTTTATTGCTTTGATTTTGAATTTTGTAAATCTGTTAAGAGAATTTTATTATTAAATAGGTGTTAAACATATCTATTTCTTTTTGTTGTTGGGTTTGTGAAATTTGTAATAGCATTTTATCATATAAATTATTTTATTAGATATTATTATAGTACGTGTTTTAGTAGACATGTTATAGAAAGATTTTCAAATATCTGATTTTGGTGTTTGAATATGTTTTTATGACTACCAGTCAGAAATTCATTGGCATCGTTGCATGACACAAAATCCACTGTCATCGTGCTATTTAAACATTAAGGTTATTTACTAATAATAATGTATAGTAAAACTATAGATATAAACATTTTAATTATTAGGATGCAGCGTTAGCTTAGTGTGGATGTATCCACTTGGACTACAATACAAAAAAATCAATTCAAAAACACGCACTTCTGAATTTTTTTAAATGATATGTACTCTAGGTCCATGCGGTGGACTATGGCCCTACATTTCCAATACCGAGAAAAAGCACGTGCGCAACATTCCTGATATATATTAAATATATAAAAATAACGAATTAAAATACTTATCCCTTCAGATGATTCTAACCCACAATCTGACAAAAACTGCTCGATAAATTTTCTGAAAAATTTAATCGAGTTCTGCTTAATTAAATTTGAGTTAAATGAAACCAGTTCCAATTCGATATTATTATTCGTTCCCGGAATATTCTATTGTAAGCTGACAACAATATTGTTCACACACACGGAAATCCTTATATTAACCAAAGCTTTTGACTCCAAACACCAACATTCAATAAAGAAGTATATATATAATATACCTACTTACTTATTGTTTTTCAAATTAAAAACTACCACAGGTTCGGAAAAGAAAATACTCTGACCAAGATGAACTATCGAAAAAAACTCATCGAAAACAATTTGTGATTGTTTTCGTATATTCAATTAACAAAGAAATAGCCAGGAGTCGATCGTTTCACTCCCAAGGTGTGCAATCAATCATAAACTCACTAATTGTATAATAACCTGTCGCACACGAGCGTTTCTTTATAATATATTTTTTTTTTTAAATTGGAATGACAAAAGTGTACAACATTTTGGAAAAATATCTGACCCGAAAAATCAAAAATTAAGTAATTAATTTTTCGATTAAATGTTCTTAATAAATCAATCATCAATTCCGTGTGTATTCATTGAAAGTAATTTTATGTATTTGTAGAAATATTTCATTTATACGAAAGCGAGTCATTAATAAGTCATTTAGGTGCTTTTTAGCACACCACTAAAATTTTGGTCTGAATCATTTCACCAAACCAGGCATTAACTTTAAGGCTTTTTAAAAACTACTTTAAAACTCGTTAGGCGTTAATAGGATGTATATTATACGCAGTTAATTTTGTATGATTTCTTTTTTATATTTAACAGTTATTAAATTTTAATATAATATATTTTTAATTTTGATATATTATTTTAAATTTACAACACTTATATAAAAACCTAATTCATTCTTTTTTTAAGTAGGCTTTACAAGCACCTTTGAAAAGTCATTTTACAAAAATATTTTAAGTACGTTAGGTACTTAGTAAATTACACCGGTTCGGAATGTACATAGATTCTATTCTGAGAAGAACCGCCCAGAAACTCAGTAGTTACTATTCATCAACATTTAAAATACAAGGTTATGTTAGTTAAATACAATTAATATATATAATATCCTGCCGTAAAATTCAACAAGTATTAGCTCCACGGTTTAATGTCATCTATATAATCTTGTATTGAATATAATATGCTTTGTTTATTAATGTATTTATGTCAGGCCAGCGAAACTATAAAACAAAATACAATAATAATAATAATAATTGTCGAAGAGTTTTTTTTTAATATTGTTACCTATCGAGCTGTAAGAACAAACTCAACAGAACATGATCATTAAATACCATAAGGTGATATACGAAACTGACCATAATTATTATCACATTTAAGGAATATACACATCAAAATAGCATATCAGCGTAACATTGGTTTATAGTCATAAAATGATTTCGGTTTGTTTAAAATATTTGTAAATCATGTAGACTTTTTTACCTCCTTAATGCAATCTACATCCCTTTTTAAGCACTTATTAACTTGAATATTAGGATAGTACTAGCTGATCCGAATAACGTTCTGTCAAAAGCTATTGAACGTCAGTAGTCCCGCAAAAATACTCTAGTAATATCGTGTTAAATGACATTTTCTTTAAAATGCTAATTGTAGATACACGACATACTAGACTAACGAGGCGGTCATATTTAATATCATTCCACGAATGCTCTTAAAGGAAATTGTACGCTATTTGTTATTGCGCGTGACTTTCATTGGTCAAATAATTTCTTAGGATTGTCTTACATGCCGCATTCGTATCGCTTTGACCAATAAGATGCGTGATTTTTTTACCTAGGAGTTTGTATCGTGGAATGGACTATAGGTAAATTTTAATTTTGGAATATCTTAGAAATTATTTTTGAAGCCATCATTATCGATTTCAACAAGATGTATCTTCCAAACTTGGCTATATAATTAAGAGCTAACATTCCGAACATCATAAAGCACTTTACCACAAATGCTCTTCAAGAGATACTGATAGCATCATACGCATCTTTAAACAACTACTCCATTAATGGAATTAATCTTCAAAATTGTAATATATAGCGTCTTATATTTTAAAATGATTATAAAGTAAATATTATTAAGAAAATATAAATTTCCATTCGGTATCTTTTAAGGAGACGGTTTGCAGCTTATTCCACCACGCTGTTCTATTTCGGATAGGTGGATAAGCATTCTGGATGGATTGAAATTAGACACTTCACTGCCGAGCACGAGATATTATTCTGGATATAAATTAAGCACATGAAAATTCAGTGGTGCTTGCTTGCGTTTCAAATCAAATCAATTTTATTCAAGTAAACTTCAGAATCAAGCGTTTACACAATCATCGGCTAAGATGCACGCATTCTAACCACTGGGCCATCACGCTTTAGAATTCAACGTTTCACAATGAACGATTTGTTTACTTGGATGGACGGCTTTATGCAAGCCCATTTGGGTAGGTACCACCCAATAATGGGATGTCCTGGTGGCGCATTAACGATGTAAGTGTCATAAGGTAAGTAATATTTCTTACTATCGCTTACCGCACCATACGTTTCCATATCCATGAGATCAATATTCAACCTCCTTCAGGAATTGGGCTATGAAATACAAACACCATTTCTCTAATCTGATTGGTAGTTCCTTATATTAGATCGTTCAAACAAAAAGACAAACATGAATTAATATAATGTTTTTACTCTTATGTGAGTCATCTCACGCACACTAATACATCTCGTAAGCATGAGCGTCACACATACTATTACAGGACTAAAACAGGACGCCGCCGATAATATTTGACTCCACGTCGGTTTGTGCCTCTGTGAGTGAAGAGATATATATATATATATGTAGATGTAAAGCCAACGCTGGTTTAAAACATTTAAGCCTCACAACTACTAAACTCAATCCAAATAATAGAAAGATACATAAAAGGCAAGGAGAACACGTCTGCGGAATGTTAGTTTTAATGATAAAAAGTACCGCTTGCACCTCTATGCGGGTGGATACTTCGTCGGTATGATTTGACGCCATTGAATTATTTCCTGTCGGGATTGTAAAGTTGTATGACTATGTATAAAGATAAATCAAAAAAACATTTGAGAACATCCTATTTACGCGCCGGCCACAGCATATTCAAGCATAAATGCCATAAAATGATTGTTAAATAAAGTCAATTTCATGGAAGTTAAAGACATATTTCTGTATTTTATTTCGATTTAAAGATTTCCGCCTCTCAAAAACCAATAGAATAAAAATCTAAGGTCAAAATAAGAAATATTTTTATGACACACATTGAAATTGTTTCATATTATGTATTGTGAGTGTGCGTATTTCTGTTTCGTTAAGAACAACCCGAAGACGGTCTTGAGTTCCAAGATTATAAATAGACCAGACAGTAAGTAGCACTCGTTTCACGTACACGGGTGGCATTTTCTTTATATATTTCATACAATATATATTTTTAAATAACTTCTCATTTCAGTGGACCAATGCGATACATAAAAGATAAAATCGACGAAAATAAAACCAAGCAATGCTAAAGCATCTACATATAAATGGCTTTTTATCTTCAAACTATCGCGTTTGTTGGTGAGGTTTATGTTCATAATATATATCTGTCTTGTTGTACTAGCTTATTAAACTGCCTTTGCGATATGCTTAAACGACTCCGTAGACACCGAATTCTATATCCGTGGAGACTACAATTACACGGGCTTAAGTGGGTAAAAATCCCAGACAGCCCAGGTCCTATGCAGAGCTCAGGTTACTTTTAGAGTTTATAGATAGGTGGACAGGCAATGTCTACCTGGTGGTTTCCACCACCTAAAGACTTTAGCACTGTAACAAATACTAACCATTGCCAATGCGTTATGCGTGCTTGTTGTTACACTGGCTCACTCACCATTCAAACCGGACCACAACAAGACTAAGTATTAATGTTTGGATGTAGAATATATGGTGAGCGAGTGGTACTGGTATCCATCCAGTCGGGCTTGCACTCTATCATCAACTATGTATATACATATGTATAACTACAATAATCCTTTCATACGAAAATAATCCATTTTCTGTCTCTCAAATACAAACATATGAAAGAGACACTGTTTGAAAATCATAAAAGTCGTCATTTGTTTTATAAGGCGTATAAATAAAAAAGCCGCTTCCGAATTCATTTCCTGAAAATCGATTTGTTTTTATTATATATAAGTTTTCTACTTTTACTTTGACCGTCGCAATGCATTTATAGTAATATCTATATTGGATATCGAAACTGAATTCGAATAAAAATATACTCTGTTATGGAATGCTGTCGCCGGAATTTAATTTTATAACGTATGAAAAATTTACTACGCTATTCCGTAGGTATCCGTCACGTAAATAAATATTAATATTTTGAACTCTATAACGGTTATGAGGAATACTTTAGTTAATAGTATTTATAAATATATACAAAATAGTTGTCATACAATAGAAATACGTCCTTTAAAATAATTATTATTCAGTTGAACATAGATTGACATCTTGTTGCATGGTACACAGGGTTCACGTGTACCTTATAAAGAAATAAATCTTCGATGTGACCTTGACTAGCGCCACGTGCAGCCAATCAAGCTGAGGTATATTCTGAAAAACTAAAATCGGAGCAAAAAGCTGTGATAGGCAAAGTTGTAAAGTTGTAAGGCTCTTGAACATTTATTTTACATTTATCGGACACTTGCTGGTTGGGCTTTGTGCAAGCCCGTCTGGGTAGGTACCACACACTCATCAGATATTCTAACGCCAAAAAACAGTACTCAGTATTGTTGTGTTTCGGTTTGAAGGATGAGTGAGCCAGTGTAAATAGGCACAAGTGACATATGTTAGTAGCGACACATCTTAGTTTCCAATGTTGTTAAGGATATTGTATTTATTTAAAAAAAATTGAAAGTAGAAGCCAGTAAAAAAATACTTATAGCTGGCAAAATGTTAAGCTAAAACCACGAAGGAACTTCTGGATAGCTAGAATAATTATATTATATTTTTATACAATAAATGAACTGTTTAAAAAAACTGCTGTGTTGTCTTACAAAATATATTTATAAATATAATATTATTAGTATAATTTGAATTATAATTAAAGAACAAAAAATACTAAAGACTCATTAAAAAGTAATAAAATTTTATTGTAATTAAATCGCACCAAAAATGGACTATTTTTTATTATTTGATAAATTTTTGTTACGAGGGATTTAATTTGAAAACGTACACATTTTTGACGAAAATATAAAACACGATGAGTTGTCTACACCACAGCAAGCTTTCACGATTATTTTCATCACATCTCCTAAGCCGCAAAAAACGCAATTGTAAACAAAATATGGAAAATTCAGCAGTATCGGCCCGGGTTACCTTTGTATCAACAATAAATGTGTTCTATCCACAGTATATGATTGATTTAACTTTGTTACTGTCTTGTTGATCTATTGGTTAGTTTATAAGGCCTTCTTCCTAGTCGTTTCCTCATTACTGAGGGTCGTGACCACCATGCGTGTGACTCTTCTGTACACTTCGCACCACCTTCCTCCAGGCATTCCTATTCTGTGCTATTCGTAGGCAAGTCTGGGCCCAGTGCCTCCTGTAGACGTCTTTACTGTGTCTATTCACCGGGACGGCGCTCTTCCTCTACCCCTCTTCCCATCCACGTGGCCAACCATTATAAGTTTTTTCAGGCTGTCCGCCTGCCTAGCCACATGGCCAAAGAAACGAATTACGCGTTGAATAGTAATGGTGGAGAGACGTGTCTTAATATTAAGCTGGTTCAGGATTGATTCGTTTGTGCGGCAAGCTGTCCACTTGATACCCAGCATTTTCCGCCAGCACCACATTTAGAACACGTCAATCCTTTCCCTTGTTCTTGCGTTCAGGGTTCACGTTTCAGAGGCATATAAAAAGATGGAAAAGATTAGAGTCCGCATCACGTTAACTTTGGTCTTCAAACTAATCCCGCGATTTTTCCATATCTTCTCCAAACTTTTGACCGCCGCTTTTGCCATCTGACCTCGTCACACGACTTCTTTCTCGCAATCACAGTTGGAGCGTATCAAAGAGCCCAAGTAATTGAAATCCTCGACTGTATCCAAATCTCGAAGTTCAAACGTGCGGGGATAGGTGTTGTACCTGTCCACGAACATCAATTTAGTCTTGCCTCTGTTAATATATATATTTATTTATTATAAGGCCACAGATCATGAAATCCTAGATTCGACCTCGAGTAGAGCCAATAAAAAGTTATTGACTCTTTGAAGTAATAGCTCCTTAGCTTACATTTTTTGAAAGTATGGAAAGCAGTTCTGCGCTTTATCTCTTCTTATTGTTATTAATCTATATGTAAGAATGAAGAAAAAGATAGTGCACTTGTTTTGACGCACACACTTGTGCAGCGTATTGTCGTGCATAGTTGGCTATTATATTTTAAGCATAGCCGCTGATGCCAAAATCGGTCAGAAGAATATCATCATACGATTTAAATCAAGTGAATTGTTCACCCATACGCATTGGACTAACGTGGTCGATTACTTCCAAGCCTTTTTGCCGGTGAGACTGATACAAGCTGTTATTATTAGCTGCACTACTGGGTGTGTTCTCAAATCTCTAAAATATATTATTAATTTGTTATTTGATACTTAATTTGATGAGTAAATCAAATCGAATCGAATTCCTTTATTTAATGTAGAAGCATTACACTTACTCGTTGATTTTCAAATTAAAAACTACCACGGATTTGCAAAAGAAAATACCCTCTTTATGAACCTTATAGACCTGGAAAAAACCAGTAAAATAAACTAAGGAGATTTTTGTCAATTTGTGATTGTTTACATATATTCAATATCACAAGGAAATAGCGAGGAGGCGATCGTTTCATACCGAAATTTCCCTTGATCAAAATATGAAAGGAGTTTAAATTATTACTATTATGAAATAGAAGGAAGGTCGGAAACATCTATTTGTAGCTGTATGTAGAATATGAAAAGGTTAACTTAAATGTGAATTATGTATGTCGGTCCCTTGTGTAGTGAAACTAATTTGGGAGTCATTTCAAATACCTTGCTTAAAAACTTATTATAACTATTAAAAGCTGCACTTAAACATAGTTAAATATTATATAAATGAACATCCTTAGTAATTTATTTTTAAAAACCGAACCACTTAAATGTCACACAAATGAATAACTTATTTATTTACATAAATATAATTGTTGTTTAATTCCTTATTATTAATCAATAATGGCACTTGTAAATTTTAGTTAGCGGTGTATAATAAAACACTGTTTATCTTTTTCTTTCATCATTGACTCGACATTTAACAAAAGAAGACACATTTTTTTTTAATTAATCATCCCTTTTACTAGGTAAAGTCATAAATGTTTAATTTTCTCTATTTCTTCTGGTATTCATTTCGTTAAGGTAAAGTCATAAATGTTTAATTTTCTCTGTTTCTTCTGGTATTAATATCCACGATAAAGTAAAAAAAAACTATAAAAAAGGAATTACAATAAAACCAATACGCCTAAGATTGATAGACATTTCACATTTTTTATACGAATTCGAAATAATACTCTTCTTTATAAAACAAGTTCTGACATTCATATATTTGAGTTTCCTTTTTAATTTTTAAAAGCAAATCATATTTATGTAACTAAACGTCGTTACATGACAATTTGGACTAAATTGTATAAATTACATTAAAATATTTAAATACCACTCTCTTCGCGAATATAAATCTGAATGTTAATCGTCAGTTTTACATTCAAAAAATTCACAAAAATGAGAGACTATGTCTTAATAAAATTAGTCTCATTTTAATTTTATTTTTCACAAAGTAAAATAATAATTCTAGAATATTTATTGTAAGATTATTGCCCATTTTAATATCGTACGAGTATCATATTTTCTGTAATCGAAAGAGGTTGAATATATTATAATGAAGAGAGTTTATAATATCGTATAACGAAGTTATTGATTTAATTATAATTTATTTTCCACTCGTTTATTTAGTTGGATTTCCTAGATAATTGTAACAAATTATTAATTTATTTTAAGTAAGCAGTTGTTATTGCAAATAGAGTTTCTATATGCAATTACAACTGCTTCAATCCTTGACTTAAAAATAGAAGTATATCGATAGGAATAAATCTATATTCAATTTCGAGAGATTAAATTACAAAAGGTTATCTAAAATGTAAAACAACGCTTGGCCCTGGAATCTGTAGCTTCAGCTTATAGAATATGGAAATCATATGGAGCACTTTATGGAAGGCAGTTCTTAAGCTAAAATAGTAACTAATTTACAAACTCCAAAACCAGCGGATGTTGCTTCATTGAAACTTTCCATGGCGTATTATATTTCGAGCACGTACTTCACATCAAAGTGAAGCTTCGTCACATCAAATTATTAAAGTGTAGAAACTGACTATAAATATCGCACTTCAGTGCTTAGATCTCATTTTACCATGCAGGTTAGTGGATTTTTTTTTATTTCAAAAGGTGGCATACGAGCAGGAGGCTCACCTGATGGAAAGTGACTACCACCGCCCCTGGACATCTGCAACACCGGGGGGCTTGCAGGTGTAAAGAGTACGTACGTAGGTTAGTGGAAGCAGCTAATATCATCAGTTAGATGCAGGCATCCTCACGATGTTTTCTTTCAACGCTGAACATGTGATAAATAAACGTTCTATATCGATAACAATTATATTCGTAAACTTCTTCTTTTTAGGTTTTCTTAGATCAATTTTTACTAAGGATTTTGTAAAAAATATTCTAAATATATCTATTTCAAAGCATTAGAAGTTATTAGTAGCACGTGCACTTAACATGAATATTTGGTGTTTACTGGCTTTGATTCGCTGCCTTAGGATTGAATTATTAGATTAGATTCACGAACATCACAGTAAACCATATCAGTTAAAAAACCGACGTTTTATTTACTTTTTTGTAGTTTGAATCAAGGTTGAACTCCAAGGAGGACCAGCCTCTAAAACGCTTGCGAAGCCGTGGCTGATACTTGTGCCTTTGTTTCACAAATTATAGAAGATGCAATTAATGCTTCTAAAATAAAAATATTTTAACAGCGCATATAGTCATGGATACGCGATTTTGGTATTTAACATATACATTATTCGTTGCCATTTGTTAGATATACAATATTTAAAATCCGTTGTTCATTAAAATGAAAAATGTTCACAATGTCCGTTGTTTTGTATCAATCTATTTCAAAATATTGCTTCCATATTCTAAAATCAAATCATCAAACACTCCACTTCGAGTGTGTGCATTGAATTTCTGTAGCTGGAAAATTCGGTTCTCAAATAATTCAATTGGAAATAAATAAATGTTGTACAGTTTTTATGGAACACTAAAACTTAAAAAAAATAACAAATTGATACCAATTGTTAAATATAATCAACTTATATATCAATATATATATATATATATCAATGTTCTGAAATAAATTTATTTGAAATAGGTCTATTTTATTTATTTACTGAATAAAATTCTAAGTTTAGATTGTACAAAAATAGTGAAAAGGAAGAACTTTACAAACCTATACGTCATCAATATACAAGTACATGTCTGTACGTGTGTCATATGCGTTTGTGTGCGTGCTTACTTTTACTGATTCATTTGTTAAGTGGCTATATATAAGACCACCGATTCTGAAGTTGTGGGTTGAAGCCCCAGGCCGGGCCGATAAAGAAGTATTGGCTTTTTTAGTCAAAAAATCTCAGTAACAGTCTGGATGTTGGATCTGTGTATATTCCCCATACCTCGGAAAGCACGTAAAGCCATTGATCCTGTGCCTAAACTCTTTCTTGTCGTGTCAGAGAAGAAATATAGAAAGCACGTATGTTTGTATATATTTTACAATATGTCCTGCGTAGTTGACTAGTCTGCCTTGTTAATCGCCACCGTGATCGAACCAGGTGAGGACGATATCACCATAAAACTCCTGTGACATAAGTGAGCCGTCGATGTTGCATCTCATTTCACTCCAGTTAGCTCTCATTGGAATCTGAAAGTGAAGTAATAGACACTGCATCCGTGTGTATGCATACACTAGCGTACTCTAACTGAAACCTCATACGGAATATTATTTAGAATTTTCCGATATAATTCGATTTGGTCCTCATATTATTATTTTGTCATTATTGAAATTAAACAACTATAAAAGCCCTTAAACTTTATCATTTTATGAAAATAACATTATATTTTTCTGGTCATAAAATCGTACGACAATTTGATTGAAGCGGAACTACAATACGGGGGTCAGCGGTTGTAATTATAGCTGAACGTTGTATAACGACACCCCTAATTGCTGGCAGCGAACGAAATGCAAATGAATGGAATCTGTATCAGTTTGTTAACTTGTCAATCCTTTGCTTTACAAGACCTCTGAAAATACTCTGTAAATTGTCGATTTGTATAGATAGAGGTTTATAGGGAAGGTATTCAAAGACGCCGTTCGACATAAATTTACGACGAAATAATCAATTTCATGAAAGTTTAATTACATAATGTTATTGAATTTCATTCAAAAGCTGTTTTTCATTAACTACGCGTTGTGATTAGTAGATGTATAGTGGTTAGAATATATGACTGTTAAACGAGCGCCATGGATTCAAATATGGAGAAGGACCATCGAAATTCATGTGCTTTATTAGTGTTTAGATTTTATTATTTATTTAAGTGTCAGGTGAATTTCTGCCACATTTAGGGCACGTGGAATATGTTCTAAACTTAATCTAAAAATGAGTAGAGCAGCTTGCCCAGCAGTGATATAGTAACTCGTATACTCAATAGTTTTGAATAAGCACATAGCAACTTAAAACGTTTACAAAAACTTCTGGTACAAATAACGTATTTAATAATTTTAATAGTTGATTTAATTAAAATACAGTTTTCATTCCGAATTTATTATAAGATTTCAACCAACTGAACCAAGCAAATTTACGGCCAAATTTAAAAAAATACCTCTGATAAAATAAATACTTATATAGTTTTTATTTAACTTCACGTATTATATAAATACATAATTAGCTGAATACTACTCAGCCACAAATGAACGTAATACAAAATTCGCATAAAAAATACCTTAAAGTTGAAAGCTTAGAACGTCCGTGCCTTTATATTCGCGCCGAGTTATTTGTTAACGCATCCTTTTAATAACCCTCGAGTCAGTGTCGAGAAAAAAAAAGTGTACTTTCATTTCTTTTATGTAGTTGAGTCGCTATCTCGACGCGCCAGTCATAGAGTAGTCTTAGCGGAATAATGCAAGCGTCTGAAACAACAAGATATGAAGGATTTCGCATTTTAAAGATGTAACTTTTTATCCAACTGCAACCGCTTGATTTCGAAATTTAAATTCTTGGTATAAGTTTTTTAAATTATGTTTCAAATTTTTTTATTTTAAAGCTGTAAACTATATAATACGTAAATAATATATAATTTATACATGTAAACTATGCCTGCGACTTTGTCTGCGTTTGAATTTAACAAAAAAAATAATTGTTCAGTTCGCAAATTTTACTATAACTTTTTAATTCTGTATTAGACAACTTTTGTGATATTAAGTCGTTAGTGGGAGGCACCCGATATGACGGCGGAGTGGTGACATGTGCGAGGGCTGCGCGCGGTATTTGGACATTCCAGCGTGACTTTATTATTATTTTATATATAATTCTAAAATAAAAGTAGCCTTAGTACATGATCTAACTGGCAGTGAAAGTCTCTTCGAAATCGGTCCAGCCGTTCTAGAGATTAGCCGAAAACCGACAGACAGACGAAAATTGTAAAAAAAAAAAAATTGTTAAAAGCGATAAAACATTTAGTAAAAAGCGGTTTTTATAATATTACAAAGAGGCACTCAATTTTTTTTATATATATAGATCTATTCAATCGAAATATGTTTTTGGTTAGTATTGATATTTTATTTTCAGCTGTTTATCTATCTATCCTGATCACAAAAATCTTGCAATTTCTAAATTTATCTGGCTCTATTTAGTTATCTTTTCAACTATGCTTCATATTTTTTTATAACAACTAACGATGTCAACACAGAGTGCGCACACTTGACACTTCTCAAGTAAAGTAAAAAAGAAACAGGATGGACTTTACGCCGTATAACGTGTGTAATACAGCATGCAATTTATTTTATTATACTGTTCACATACGACGTTTTATATACTTAGTATTTCACAAATTGTATTCTTTAAATATATTTCAAAACTCTTATAAAGTATAACGAATCACAAAAGCCGTATAAAGCTGTTAATCCCTCTTTTCTTTAGAACGGCTATACGTTCTCTGTAATACTACTGTAGATGATTATATTTTATTCACAGGATATGCTTCTTAGTGTGTGTAACTCACCTCGAGCTCGGCTGTGAAGAAAAAAATCAAGTTGGTGTTAATTTGCCACATGTGTGCGCCAGCTATCATTGGAGCAGCGAGATGGAATTAGCTCAAAACCTCGAAAGGAGATGCTTGATCCATGCTGAGACATTTTGCTCTGCAATAAGTATTTTAATTATATTACTGGGTTTGTGTGTGTTTTATTAATAAACAAGTCGCCTGCGGCATAGCCTATGTCCTCTCTTGGGGTTCAAGCTTCTTACCAAATTTTATCAAATTCGATTCAGTGATTTCGCCGTGAAAACGAAAGAGACAGACATACTTTCGCATTTATAGTATTAGTCTAGGTAACTGTTAATGACTTTTGGTTTTAACTAAAATATTTCAAAACAAAAACCTAAAATAAAACGAGCTAGGATCGAAGCAAATATGAAAGCTAATTTTATTCAACAAATCGTGACAAATTAAAATCTCATACTAAAATTTATATAGATTTTCTTATTAATAATTTATGATAATTTTTCAAGGGGTATTTCATTATACTAATCCAGAGTTTTATTATGAAGATACGTCGTTCGAGAACTATTACCACTTATCAGACCGTTCCAGTAGGACCAGTAAGCTTTAATAGGTATTACTGTTATTGTTATGACTGTGTTCTGAATTCAGGTGACCACGAGACTTGAATATGTAAGTAGTTCAGATAAGAACTTAAGTTAGATCATTACTGTAACTTAATTTAATATTTGCAACATATTGCTTGTTATAGTATTAATAATTTGATTAAGGTTAATTCCGTAGCTGATTGAGATTTTTGATTCTTCATTTAACTTAGGTATCTTTCCTTAAGTATATAAATATGTTACCCATATATTTTAACTTTCTAAGTGAATAAAGTTGAATCTTCTCCTTAAATGAGTAAATATATAACTCAATACAAGATTATATAAAATATTTGAGTATTTTTTTAATTTTGAGGCAGAATAAATTATGTATAAATTACACTGTATTTATTTATTTTATTGGTAATAATATAATCTTGTAATTTTTTTTTTATTTTTTTATTTTATAGGTGGTAAACGAGCAGGAAGCTCACCGGAATGTGACAACCACCGCCCGTGAACATCTACAAAACCAGGGGGCTTGCAGGTGCTTTGCCGGCCTTTGTAAAATGACAAATACTTGTAAAAGGCTACTTGATTAAAGTGTATTATTATCTGATTTGATGTAAATTACTCCAGTGAGAGTCATTAGCAGCCTGTAAATATCCCACTGCTAGGATAAAGGCCTCCTCTCCCTTTGAGGAGAAGGTTTGGAGCATATTCCACCACACTGCTCCAATGCGGGTTGGCGGATGTTGGCGGAAGAACTCCAGTGAGAGTAAACGAAACATATACTCGTATATATAAACAAACAGGGCAAAGAGGCAACATTCGGTTTTAAGAGTCGGTTAAAAAGATTTAATGTATATAACATTTAATGTTATATAAATTATATAAATAACAGTCGCCCTATATAATATTGAATGAATTTTAAATTTATTGGTTCCACGATAAAGATGATGTTAAAGTTTAAAGATTACATTTATAGAACGATATTTCGGAAGATAGTGTATGTTTTTATGTACGTATAACATACTGATTATATATATATATATATATATATATATATATCTATATATATATATATATATATATATATATATATATATATATATATATAACAAATTTGATTATCTTAAAAATGACCACAAAAATAATCATCGTACGATTTCTATATTAATAAAGATAAGTATAAATCAATTTAAAAATAAATATTAAGTACGAGAATTAGTCATCAATACTGAACTAATATATAAAGTTAAACTCACATATTTACATACCTTATAATGAAAGTATTTATTCACATACTGATTTATTACTAAAAACTGTATATCCTGTTAATATCCCTCGAGGAATGTCACGTGGAAATATAGCATTGGTAACGGCTGGCGAAACGACGCGATCCTCTGGGATGTGACTGCAGCCCTATTTACATCTAACTTATATTCGATTCCGTAATGGAATAAAGGAATGGGAAAAATGGAAACATGCTACAAGCAAATACATTTCGAATAAAACTTAGAAAATGTCAAAGTTTAAAATCCGATCCTACAACTTGTCTCGTAAACAATAACAAACAAAACATATCAATAACATCTGTTTTACAATTAAATAATATGAAGAATAAACAGTCTCGGTAGTTACGCTTTTTTTTTTTCATGTAATGTTATTAATACTTATATTAATACCGACATCAAATGTGTGTGCAATATTACAGTACAATCGGTTGTGTGGTTTGAAAATCAATTGCAAGATTATACTCATACGTAAAGCTAATTAAAAGTATGTAAAATATAATTACTCAAAATTGACGACGTATAGATTTCAAATAAGATATACTGAATTTAATTCTAAGCAAATATATTTTCCCTAATAAAAGTCAATTTAATATTATATAATATATTTGTTTAAATATACATTTTATGTGTATATACGTAGCGATTATATTATTACTACTATCACATACAATAAAACAACACAAACTACTTAGGATGTCTGGACGAAATTCCCAATGGAGATAAATTTTCAGTGCTACACTTTTTTTTTATTTATGTTCTTAGTTAGTATAAGTTTCCTAGAATAGAATTGGCACATAAATAATACTACAAAAAGACAAGCTTTTTTTTTATTAGGGTGTTACCGTCGTCACGTACCCACTCGTAAGTTGTTTAGAACAATTTCTGTACAAGAAATCAATTATTACAATCGACTATTATATACGGAGTAATTTTTAATGTCAAGGATGACCTTAATAATGTATTTCTCTTTTACCATAGAGTATTTTTTGTCTACTTGCCTGGAAGTGTTGTTACACGTGTACTTTATGAATAATTTATACGAAAGTACTACGTTGACAAAGTTCGCTAGGTCGGTAGAAGCGAAAGTTTGTTGTATTTTAAATATTTAAAAAAAATTAACTATCGTCATTACTATTTTTTTTTTGTAATATAGATAGGTAGACTGGCAAATAAGTCACCTGATGGTAGTGGTCACCACTGTCAGTTTCTCATATTTTATTAATGCCTCCCCAATTTTTGAACTTAAATGTTATTTCCCTTCTGCGAATACTGGTTAATTCGTTCGTCTAACCAAAACACAAAAATACTGAGTATTGCTGTTTGGCGGTAGAAAATGTTATCTGTTGGAGGTTCCTACCTAGGCGAGCATACATAAATGCCGAGTAAATTGTATTTGAACTATAATTGGTTTGCGTCTGTTTTATAGTTTGGAAGATTCTGCTACGGGTATTGTTTATGCTCACGTCTAGAAAAATAAATTAGGACTTCGAGTCTGCTTACATAATATATTTTAGACATACAGAGAACTCAATGGAGATCACATTACATAGTATAAAACAAAGTCGCTTACCGCTGTCACTCCCTATGCATGCTTAGATCTTTAAAATTACAAAACGGATTTTTATGCGCTAACGATTCAAGAGAAAGGTTTATATGCCTAATACATGCACAATATAGTCGAGAACCACTGATAAATTTAGAGGTGTCTAAAGTGATGTCGTAAATAAGCACATTTTTTGCGCTTACATTGCAAACACTGGCTTAACCTTAAGAGATAGATCAAAATGATGTACTATAGTATTGTACACCTTAAAAAGTTCTTCAAAAACATTCATAATGGTATTTGTATATCTCTGGGATAGCGCACGACAACGATTTTTCTATTCTTTATTTATTACGATAAATAATGGCTTATTTTCGAAGCGATTTTAATCAATACAACATTAATCCTTATCCAATTAAGTACCTTAAATAGGTACACTGTGCATTTAATATTTATCAATTTGCACCTTATGATATTACAGGTTTGAAATGGAGGGACATAGTGGTTTGTATTGTCTAATGACAAAAAGCTGTGCACCTCGTAAGACATTCTGTAGTATATTTAGTATCAACAATGCACACGTGCGAAGCCGGGATGGTCGTTATTTTTTTTTATAAATTGAGAAGTATCATGTATGTTCTCAAGAGTTTTTGTAATTGTTTTTTTAACTAGCTTTCAAAAATGTAGTGCAATTAACCAGTGTTTAAAATAAAATGGATAAAAAATTCTAAACGTAAATATTCGTGGCTCTGTGCACTAGAATGGATAATAAATTCCCTAAGGTATTTAAGCGGTTTGCCTCGATTAGCGTGCTCTGTGAACAAGCACGTTATCCTACAGAAGCAGCACTCATCGCTCGATGTTGCTAGTTGTGTTTGTATAAACTAACTTCATGCTTGGTTCAGTAAATTAATTCAAATTATTGATGATATATTTCGTGTTATACTATTAATAATTATGATACGTTTATATTTTTGGTAATAATTTGGAAAGTATCATCCACCATTTTCATCTGATTTTTCTCATTTCCTTTTTCGTTTTTTGTTTATTAATGTAACTCTTTTAGGTTTACAAATTTTGTAAATTTTTTCATATAATTACTAGCGTCCGTAGCTCTTTGTGAGGTAATGTACTCGTACTGTGATGTACTATTTTTAACAGGATTTCAAAAATTTCTGAACATAGGTAATATTTGTTTAAAATGATTAAGCTTTTTGTATATAAGCATGAATACAGCACAACTAGGGTATGTCAAAATAACAGTCAGGCTATTTGATATAAAGAAAAGTTTAAGCGATTTTGAAT
This sequence comes from Vanessa atalanta, assembly GCF_905147765.1. Lineage (NCBI taxonomy): Eukaryota > Metazoa > Arthropoda > Insecta > Lepidoptera > Nymphalidae > Vanessa > Vanessa atalanta. The sequence continues at coordinate 8,699,362 of NC_061878.1, read as the reverse complement.
TACACCACAAACCTGCGAGGTTTTCTGACGATTGTGTGAAATATTTTCCGAAGCGGTGATAGTTGTTATACTATAGCTATCAAAAGTACGTGTAATGTAAAATTGCACAATATTTAAAATTGATTTTAAATCTAAATAAAATGAATTGAAAATACTGAATCGGCTATTTTAATTACAATGCAACATAGTGCCGACACAGTTTATTGCAACTAGCGAACGAAATGCTAATGGCTGGGATTTATAACCAACATTAAAACTAGTCAATACATTTCACGATTCCAACATATCTATATACTACATACAAAATAACAACAATTCGTAGTATGCGCCAATTACACTGGCTTACTCGACGTCAATGCCGAAAAAAATACTATTGCTGTCGGGAATAAAAATATGACTTAATCACGAGATAATTTAAAGCAAAAATAATGAGTCGATGTTCTGAATTTAAATTTAAAAATTTATTCATTTTTTTTTAATTCTGCTGTCACTGCCAATCATATTACCAATCATTGCTAAATATTATTTTGTATTATTTCATGATATAGAATAAAAATCTTTCCTTTGTATGTTATTATTTACATTTTAATATCAAATAATGTATTTAACACAGATATTCTCATAATAACGTTTAAAAATCGATACAAAAACATTAAACGAAACAACGACATTTAACGTTTGCTTAAAAAATATTAACATTCGAAACAGAAATTGCAACTTGAACTGCGATATCATTTGCATATGAAAAACAACACTTCGCTCATCTTAATTGTTTTTGGGTATGGACCTGGGTAGTAAAAATTCATGGAGTTTACGTCGTTTATTATAATTGGAGCAAACATTAATTACGAACTTAAAGCACCAACGAGGTTTCGCAAGGTAATACATAAAAAATTAGTAGACAATTAATTTACAATCATGCTCATTATAATTACAAGATTTTATTTTATTTCGGATATTGTAAACCGGATTTATCAAATCGATTGAGCTGAAATTTTGGAATCATTTTTGGTGCTGGTAACAATACATAATGCCATAAATAAATCTTTATCAAGAGTATACTAATAAACTAAAAGCTTAATATATATACATGGATGCCTTGTATTATATATATATATATATATATTGTATTATAATATTTCTGTTTTCGTTCATTCAGCTGCATATTTATTTATTGGTTTTCTTTAAATATCAATTATTTAAATCGAACAAACATCGTATGATTGTAATTCGATATTTTACATTGGCTCGGCGGTTCGTAACGCTCACATTTTTGTGTACATAATATTATGTGTACAAGTACCTATATAACTATTTAAGAATATTGGTTGGAGGGGTTTATGCAAACCAATGTGGGTGGTTAGCCCATAGTTTACCGCCAAAAATTATTGTTTTTCGTTCGAAATATATAATGTAACTACAGTTACTGGGGATATGAAAACTGAATTGTGCATTTGACGGTGGGTCATAATTCTTATAGTGGCGATGTCTATAAACAGTAGTGACCACTTACCATCAGGTAACCCATTTACCAGTTTGACTATACATTTTGAATCAAATAGAACGTTAATAATTCGTAAATCTAAACATTCGTAATTATCAAACTCGAAGATTGTTACGATAGTTATACGAATGTTGTTACTAAAATTCCTTTGCTGTTTCGAACTCGTAATAGGCAAACAAGGTTGCCATTAAAGTAATGACCGTTTTAAACCCAGTCGGACAGCTGGAACGCACCAGTTAGTGCCTCATGAATATTGAAGCGCATCGTCGCTCCCGTAGCTCTACAACTATTTCCACAAAAGCTTGGATTGTAAAGTGAAATCAATGGGACGCTCGATGTTTGAATGTAGTTGCATTAGAGTATTACAGTTTGATTTATTTTAAATTTATGCAATTTTTAAGCACTCTTCATGCGTTTTCGAAGTATGAATACAATCGTAAGTGGTACTAATTGCTTTCTGTGTTCGGAAATAATTTGATCCATTTTCAGGTAACGAAGGGCAACGTTGACAAGCGAATGTATTTAAGCGTATTGTTTCGGTGATAGGTTTGAAGAGTAATCGGCTTTCTCGTTCCACTTACCGCATTCGCTATTACATAAAGGTGACATGCGTCTCTATAGTTTCGCTTTAGGTAATCAAAATGGAATCATAATGTACATACGACATTTCGTATACAAGTATACGTCTCTCGAGAATATATTGGCTTATTCCAACACGCCGCTCCGATACCGATCAGTGGATACAATTGTACTTAAATTTCAACTTCTTTTTGTGTTTTTCAACGTTTTCCACCATAGAAAATTAAGTGTAAAAAGAAATTTAGCACATAAATGTGTCTTTTCCGGATTTGATCCTGCAATCTTTGAAAGCGTTATCGTTACCGTAAGCGTATCTCATTGCCAGACTTAATGAACGTACTACTATGTTTCACTTAGCAAAAAATGTACTTTTTTATTAAAAATGCCATTAAATTATAATTAAACTTTTACCAATTTTATTATTGAATAATAACGACTATTAGATCATCATGTTTTTTGAAGACAACCTACTTTAGTATTAGACAATAAATCAGACTGATTCATAATAAAAATTGACATAAGTATACGAATTTAATGCGAAAATAAAGTCCATGAGGAATTTGATCAAGAGATCCATGACTAGTCCCCGTCTCACCTTTTTACAATCGAACTACTAAGCATCGAAAAGTATTCATAATTTAGTAGTTGATATTCCAATGCGTACAAACCCCTATACTTCATCTCTTTGATGTAGCTCGTCAAAATAGCGGAACTACCTACCAGCTTTACTTTAATGCTTTTCTCTTACCCGAGGCAAAAACATGGTTAGCACTGTTACAATATCCAAGTTTTTCAACTGCAAACGCTAGAAGCTTTCGTTTGGAATTAGAGGCGAGTATTTACGCCGTTCGTTTCTGTATTTTCTGTTGTGGCTTGCCTCTGATATTGTTTCCTAGATATGGGATAGAGCATAGAGGGTAGGGTATATATCGACATATGTAATGTGTCACAAAGGGTTTCATACTCGTTCCCGGGTAACCAGTCCTTGTATTAGAAATTTTGCCATCACCATGACTAATTCCAGGGGTTCGATAAGAGTAGAATCATTGATGGTAGCGACAGCCCTCCTATTGTATGATAATCCATAAAGCGAACTGTAGAGGAAAAGTCTGCCTCTACTCTTTGAACCACCTCAAATCCTTTCGACGAAGTTTGAAAGCCTTTTACATAATTACTAAAACGTTTATTATCTGCAGCCAAAAATAAACAAGAATATATAATAATTTTCCTTGCAATTGTACTCCTATATTGATCCACATTGGCTTTTCACTGTGTTTTATATATTCCAAATAGAGAGAGATAATCTCCCGAAAGAGATACGGGACAAATAAAAAAATATTTGTCCCGTATCTCTTTCTATACCACTTACCACGTATTCAATAATAGTACCAAATATTATTATTGTAGTGAATCCTTAAAAATCGTCTTGATACTTAAATTCAAATTCGTGTTTAATTAATTTTTATTATTTTTATCTCAAAATTCGCTTGATGTTTTATAAATAATACAATATTTTCCGTGTTATTATTATAATTCGTACATTACAAAAAAAAATCGCTTTTACAAACACGTCCTAAATCTGTAGACTACTTCAAAGAGCCGGCAAGCTCGTTAAACCGTGCTTAGTTGGGCTGGCTTAAGCAGGGACGCTTTATGCATAAATTATTCCTTAAGAGACACATTCTCAATATAAATCCAACATTTTTTTTATATTTTACATAATTTAAATTATCAAGTAACAATACAAGTGACTACAGATATTTTTATTATCATATTCAAAATTTCGTAAAATCATCTAAAATATTTCCGCTTATTTTTAGTAAGTACTATATTTACTACCTTTTAGTACCTAAGATTAGAGATAAATACTTAAGAAATAATATAACGCAAATCTAACTTTTTTTATTATTACTTTTTATGATTACGCAAAGTATATTAAAAAAAAAAAATGTTTCATTGTGTGTATTCATTGTTCAATTAAAGTATAGTAATATTTATACAAACAATGCTTCATTTACATTTTCCAATTTACATTAGAAGACTTACAATATCCAATTTAACTCCATGAGCGGTTAGAACTAATTTCCGTTTGAATATTAACATTCAGAGCTTTAATATCGATGAGCGTGTACGAGTGTTATTATTACGATGATTATTATCTCATAATATCATGTTCAATGCATAAATGAATATTGTTTTATTTTAATTCAATTCACATTGATTAATATAACGCATGTTTTAAATATGATTCAATAATGTTATTGTACTTCGATAGTATCGCGTACATCAATTATTTAATCGTTTGTAGTTTTCATGCAACTGATCATTGAATATTTTTCAAATTCTGAGTATATAGCATTATAATTTTTTTGTTTTTTTTTTTTTTTATTTCAGCTGTTTGCCGTCCACTATTCATAGGACGCCAACCATTCCGATCTTGGGCAGTCTGCATCGATCCCCTATCTGTCACCTTCTTTAAATCGTCGATCCACCTCGCGAAAGGCGTCCTACGCAACGCTTTTATAAGCGTGGTCTCTACTCTAGCACGTGTATCTCTATATAAATATATGTACGTATATATACAGATACACGTAAAACATTTCTTCTTGAAATCACGATAATTAATTATGAGGTGGTTTTTCAGAACCGATACGACGCGGAAATCTAAAAGAAAGAGAGCCTACTCATTCCACAACGGCCGGCAACGCATCTGTAAACCCTCCGGTGTTGCAGACTTTCATAAGTGGTGATATTCACTTTCCATCAAATGAGCATCTTACCAAGTTACAAAATAAACTACTTTTGGACAGGATCTGCTATTATTATCAACAAAAACAAATTAACTCTTATAATAATGATTCTTATTTTTTGTTAATTAATATATTTTTTTATTACCAATTATGATATATGTATATAATTAAATCGTATTTATTCGGCATATAAAGTCAAATCCACGCAATATTATGTTATTAATAATAAAAATATTGGATTTATAATCATGAAAACAGATAAGATATTTTTCTTGTCATTTTTTTTAAATATCTGTATTCGTACGCGTTGACTGCGTATTCCATCGCTTCAATCGTGCCCCAAGAATATCACTTGCAAATACACAGAAACATTTACTTTTTAAATCCCTAATACATCTTATGTAAGTATGTATGAAATATTGATAAGAAATTGAGCGGATACGAAATGAGAGATATTACCATTGAGGCGAAAAGATTTGTAAAGACTGTTCAATAATTCATGAGCTATTTATATTCCAATTTTAAACATATTTCATTTATCCGCAACTCTCGACTCACACCAATATAATTAGTGACATCAGCTTTTCGGATGATTTGATTTCAATCGACTTAATGGTTTACTTTTTTTTCTACTCAACCTCACTAATCTATACTAAAATTTGAAATGCGAACTACAGTAAAATCACTGAATCGAATTTGATGGCATTTGCTATGAAGAAAGCACGATCCCCAAGAAAGTATATAGAACTTTTTAAATCCTAACACCTGACAACCAACTCATAAAACGCGAGCAAAGCCGCTGGCACCATAATTATTATAGGAAAATAATAATGAGTTTCTTGTTTTGTAAAGTCAAAACTAAATTACTTCTTTTGTAACCCTATGTAGCTTATCACAATTAAGCTAGATTTTTAGTGCGTATTCCGATGCACTCGGTGTAAATCCCTTGATATTTGTTACGTGAGACTCTCCGGCGTCAAAACAAGGATCTCTGACAAATAACAAATCTTTTGTACTCGTCAGCGAATCGCATAGATTTAGATCAAGACATTAAGTTTTATTTCAGATTTGTTGTTTAAAAAAGATATACTTTATGAACTGTTTTAAACCTATCTCAAACATATCTTTATTCTGATTTATGAAATATTAAATTAGTGTTACTCAAGCAAGTCTAGCGACTACAACTTTACGGGGCCGTGGCCTAACTAGACAAGTTACAAACGTCTCTACCTTGTTGAGACCAATTCACTTAAATTCTCATTTGCAAAGATACAAGCTCATCCCTACATAAGTATGTTCTTAGAGATTAATTAAAAAACCGTTTAATGTACATGTAACATTTGTTTGAAAACCTAACTCTATCGTCAAACATTAACTTTGACTATTCCAAGTTTGGGCAAAGGTATTCATGCCTTCTGTTATAAGCCCTAGTAGTCGAACGGGCAGATGGACCACCAGATGCTAGATTGTAATAGCCATCATCGCCCACGGACATTGAAGAACTATTAACCATTCCTTAGATTGTCAATAATTAGGAATTATAATCGCTTACCTTAGGACTTAAGATATATATATCTTGAACCTAGTGTGTGATCCAATGTAATTGTAGATTTATATTAGCTCAAACGCCCTTTAAAACACAACAATATAACCATTACGGTTTAACGGTAGAACATATGATGAGTGGATGATACCTACCCAGACTCATTTACAAAAACCCCTTCCACCAAATAAAGTAACTTTGACGTAATGTGCGTTTGCGAATACTATGGGGTATTTCAGTTGATACATGCAGGTTTTCTCACGTTTTTCTCCTTAAATGCCGACGACTTGATTGAAACCTACTAACCAATTTTCGGCTAAGACTAAGTTTTTTATGTCGATACAAGTTACTTTGTAAGACTGTGTTGATGTGAAGGATGAGTGTGGCATAATTATGTAGCATAAGGAAATCGTCTTAGTTTCACGCAACTCGTTTTGGTGGCTTAAGGTCTTTATATTTCTTACACTGCTGATTGAATGATTTTTTATGGTGGTGACCATCAGCCATTTCTGTATTTGATGGACCATTTTCTCTTTTACCTTCTTATTCATACATAACAAACAAAGCATAAATGATCATTTATATATTTATCGATCGATAAAACGCAGTTGGTGTTTTAATGAGAAGTGTAGTGAACGTTTATAATTTATAGTCATGTAACAGATATTCGCATGTTTAATTATAACAACGTTGGACAAAACATGCGAATATTTTGCAAATATCCATTACTTTTTTTTCCTAAAAATGTACATACATTACACCAATTATCGTGACGTATTTAATGCTTAGAACTAATTTATTTATTCTAAGTATGTTTCCACATTTATTGTAATCAATAACAATTAAAATTCGTGTCAATACCTAAAAAAATATCGTTTCTTTAATCTTAAATATACCACTAGTTGTAAGTGCACTTCAAAGAGGTCGTGAACATGTTTAACCTTGCATAGTTAGCCTAGTTTAAATATGAGCGCTTTATGCATATATTATCCCGAGAGAAACATTTCGAAAATAAAGCCGCTTATCTGCTTTGATAGTGGCTTTCTCTCTTTAATCTAATGTACGTAGTTACATACGTCGCTTAGTAACTCTTGATTTATCCTAATATCGCTTAAAAATCTCACGTGAACAAAAAAAATTAATAAAAAGTCTTGGAGAATGATTTTAGTTTTGAATTTAATTCGTTGATTTTTTAATATTCTATTTCTTTACGTAGTTTCAATGCTATACTAAAAAAAAAAAAATATCAGTCATATCATACGCTCATTTCCTTTTTTAACAGCTCCCCATAACCACAAACCTTGAATTGAATCGTCTTCAATCCCCCGCAACAATATTAACAATTCAGCATTCCATTGTCAATGGGCAACCCATGGGAACTAAGTTGATTCCATCGAACCGGAATACAGCAATGCTGTATGTTGGTAGAATAATTGACAGGTGGGTGGTAACTGTCTACAACTACCATCTGAAAATGTCAGTAATAATATAACTTTCGAGATATTTTATTATTCCTACATAAACTTACATAATGAACCGATTATAAACTGTAAAGATGATACTAATATGATTATATTTATGGTAACTAGGTATATTATCGTAATATGTGCTTTTTGCTTTATATACGTCCTATATACTTTATTACTTTAAATCTCAACTAACACACACATATACACGCACAAATTTACATATATAGAATTACATTTAATTTACTTTGCTTATCTTTATGTAAATTAAGTTTATCATATTTTGAATTTACTAAAGTGATATTCCTTCTGACTTACGAGTTGACCACGGGACTAATCCTAAACGTAGGTAAATTAGCCTAGGTAGGATATCCAGTAACTGATCTTTATTTAATCTGATGACTATGTTATTATACAACAATATTTTCACTGGCACCATTATACGTTCAAAGTTAATGTGCGTGAAATTAATGGCTTATTAAATTATAATAATTATATTAATTTAATATTTAATTGTATTAATTTATTATTATCATTTAATTATTATATTATTATTTAATTTATCTGTTAAATATTTAATTGTTTCAGTATAAACGAAATAGAAATGATATGATAGCAAAATACTCTCAATATACTCGATAAGCAGGAATATCTTTTCATGGCGGCGTGTATGAATTTATATTATGTCGCCCTCATAAAGAACGATTTTATACCTTTAAATCTTGTATAATGGTTTCACTTTGAAAACGTTACAGTAACGATAAATAGTGGATTTAGTACCTTTTTATATATTGAAAAATTTATACCCGAATATCCAACGTTATAATGTAACATGTGTTCCGTGATTTTTGATGTATTTGCCAACCAATTGTTTTTTTTTTCACAATTTCACACGTCAATTATTCAGATATATAATATCGAGTATTAGCAATAAAATACAAATCAAATAAATTAATAAATTATAATTTAAAACAAAAGAATTAAACAAATTAAAAAAACAAGTTTTTATTTAATATAAATATAAAATTAAATATTAGATAAAAATTGTATTTTGCATAAAATTCATAAACTCACATAAAATAATCAGAATATAACATTATTTACAAAGAGTTACTAAAAAGTGAATCCATCCATGAAGAAATACACATAACGTGTACAGCAACAACTACTTTCATGCTCTTAGAACAAACTTTATCGAAGTATATTATTGTACTTTTAATACAAGTACCGGTTTAGTCAATTGTACTTCAATAAAACAATATTAGAAAAAAATAATAAAGAACTTCAAAACAGTTCTTTATTCGGGAACACGCTTTACTAGCATTATGGAAATAGGAGAACCTTAACATAAGACATTCTTATGTTTGAGATGATTAGAAAATAATATAAATCAGAAAATTTGGGTTGTAGAATATTTTATGGGTAGTCGCTACATAAAATAAAATAAATTAATAATATATTTAATATTACATATATAAAATAATATATTTTTTATTTAAAAAATAAGTATATATAAATATTGCCTTCTAAATTTTGTCCACGTATACAATTACAAAACCGACTTCTTATGAACAGAAACTATACCGTTAATACTTTTGTTATTTAGATCTCTTATTGGAATAAGTTTCGCTTTTCTATCGCAAAGTTAATCTTTCTAGATTATATATCATATAGCTTTTCAATCAATTACACCAGTAGTCGAAAACAATTTACAAACATCAAAGTACTGGTTATATTTTATTTCAAAACACATAAAAAATCCAATTAATATAAGCATTTTCTTTCAATTAATGCCGCTTTCCATAAAAATGGAATATTGTTGTATAAATGGGAAGGCAGGCATTGTCGCAGACGCGGTACATCATCACGGCGCGGAATTTCAAAGAGGGCTCGGAAGTACTTGATTTATGAGAGCCACGGATGTGTGCGCGAATATTAAAAAATTCATAAAAATATCCTTTATGGATTCACTGCATTGAATCGGGCGATAATGTCCGTATGAATACTTTATAGCGGTTATAACAGATACGTTATATCATATACAGCCGTTTTAAATTTGACCTTTAAAACGTAAAAATTAAGTGTTAATACTCAAATAAAATGACCTATCTCAACCAAAATATTATTAAGTCTGACGAGTTCTAGCAAAAAGGTAAATCATTAGTTATTCATCGTTAACATTATTTGAATAAGTCCCATTGGTTTAAAAAAGCATGTGAATTTTAACCGAAAATTGCAGGTTCATACCCGGACATACATTGAATTTTCATGTGCTCAAAATGTGGTAACATGACTGGTACATGGTACTGGACATAGTGCCATTCTTGTTATTAAGCCCTTGTTGATTAGCCAAGCCATTCTCTGCAAAAACAGAGAAGGCATATTTCATTAGTTAGATATTTAAAGTATATTCACTTAAATATAAAGCGTATTAACAAAATATTAGGAGCTAACATATTAAATAGTTTTCACGAAGTAGGTGCAAATCCAAACGATAATGCGAGAGGGAGAAAGGGTGAAGCAGATTTAATGGCTGACGGCGTTGCCTGCCGGCTCGAGATATTCTCATTTGGTCAAGGATTACAATCATTACCATTAAGCGGCTCTATAAGTTATAATATGGTTGAAAATGTTACGTATTATATTTCAGATGAATTAGTTCCTTAAGCAATATAAATAATATATGTATTTTTATATATTTACGTAATAAATAAATATAAATATTGGACAACATCACATACATTACTCTGATCCCAATGTAAGTTGCTAAACACTTATGTTATTGAAAATCAAAAGTAACGAAGGTACCACAAACACCCAGACCTAAGACAACATAGAAAACTAATGAACTTTTTCTACATCGACTAGGCCAGGAATCGAAACCGGGACCTCGGAGTGGCATACCCATGAAAACCGGTGTACACACTACTCGAGCACGGAGGTCGTAATAATAATAATTAATTTAATTTAGAACCTTTCTAATGTCGATAATAAACATTAGTGTTGTTTCATTGTCCAGATATTAACGTCCAACTCATGAATTACCAGTAATCAAAATAAAATTAAATGACAATTTTTGAAGTTCTTTAGAACTGCTTCAACTAAATAATCGAAAACAAGCAGCCATATGAACATATGTACGTTTCCCATAGCCATAATGTTGAAAATAAATATTAATGCCCTAAAATATGAAAAAAATGATCTAGTCTGGATTTAGGATATCATTACATTACTAACGAAATAGGCAAAGTATAATCACCGATTATTTTTATAATCCTTAAGGTAAGTTTCGTCGTTGACACAGCGTCGCTTGCAATCGATCGGCATATGAGACCTCTGGACGCTCATTTTGAGCGAATATTATAAGTTTTTTCAGTACGCAAGTAAAGCTAGTTCCTAAAATACTTAGTTTAATAAATGTTGACAACGATGATATCCTTTTCAAGTAAAGAAAAACAAGTTACAATATGATCGAAGTTTTTAAAAACAAGGTTTTATTTCAATGCGCTAAAATGAAATAAATAAACTTTTACACTATTATTCGTTAATCCGTTAATATGTTTCTGTGTCAAAAAGAATTTAAACTATTTCTAGATCACATTTAAATGTTAATTTCGGCGGACGCAATCGGAATTATCTAAAACCATTCTAGGATTCAAGGATTATGATTGTATGTTAAACCACTTCTCTATGGATTAAGAAATAGATACAAGATGATAAAACAATAAATAAAATTAAAAAAAAAAACACCAATATAACTCGCTCGAATAATTTTCATCCTTCATAACATCCCTCTGTATTGTGTTTAAATTTTCAACTAACACGACGAAGTATCACGAGTTTATAAATTAGTTAGTTTGCGAGATGAAGGTCACGAGCCCCGAGGCAGGGTCTATGTATTATACTGTATAATTTACATACACACAAGAAGCCACAGGTCCAAGTTGTAAATTACCTTCGATCGTCCGCTTCGAATCTCGGGAGCGGTGAGTCTCTCGATTTTGCGCCCAACGCCACAATGTAAAGAAGCATTCGCATTGTTTCGTAATAGGCTATTGTGACGTAAATTTGACTGTTGAATATGCAAATGTGGTTTGACGTCGGCCTTTTACAGGAAATATTGCGAAAGTTTACCAAAATATTAAAATTACAAATCTGCCACCGATTTTAATGTTAAATTTATGCTTCCTGGAATACTACAGTGGATATTGTTCTTTGATTTAAAAAAGCAGCTTACGGTGCTCTCATTATTGGGTTGGTATTTGTTTTCCGTAATTTATAATTATAGCGATTTTATTAAGAATTCCGTAATTTTATAAATAAAATTTATTCGTACGTAAAACGAATTAATAAACAATAAAAAAGTATTTCATAAATATGTATATTATTTCTCTTTATTTTCTTGTTAAATACTTTAAATTAAAACCACTGACGTAATTTTCAATTATTTATTTTACAAAATATGATTCCGTTATGTATACGTATATATAATATACGTATATCGTAAACGACATAACAATAATTGTTTTTGTTAAATTTGACCGAGCATCGTGCTAATAAATATTTTGGAAGATAATAATTTCGAACCGTAGTATATTAATTTACGATAACATTATATTTAAATAAAGACCTTTAAGAACAAATTCATAAATATATGTCACAGAAATACCATAAGTTTAGTTCATAAATAATCCCTGTTTTTATTTATTACAGAAAGCGAGAAGTGTTTGTTTGTGACACAGGATATTATGGACAAACACGCAATAGGCTGCTAAGGAATCTCAACACGTATATAACGGGAGGATATTTAGAGAAAAGGCAACACTGTATCATTACCCTTAAAGGAAATGACCAATAAAGAAAAGTCATAAGCGTCAACGAGGCTGATTCAAGTCATTTGGTAACAATTTACTCTAAGGTCACGTTCTACTAATGTTTGAGTGTCCAGTAGTGAGTGGAGGGCGAGCGTTAAAAGCCGTTTTAAGCGTAAACATTAAAGAGAGCCATTAAAATATATTCGTTTTCGTATTTTTATTTCATCGATAACTAAGTATCGGCTTCGTATATATTCTCAAACTGTTACATATTGTACGGATCTCTTAAAAATTCTATAGCTAATGTCGTATTGTATTAGACCTTCTTTATAGTTTATATGCACATTATATTCACTTAAATATAGAGTTCTTGATATTTTGGTTAATTTGTCTACATAAAAATTAAACTCTTCTCGTACTGAGCTATACTAAGACTAACGCGTTAAAGATTAAAAGGTTTTACATCTGCTCACATTAATACAAATTATAACAGTGTTATAGTATCAAACGTAAATATTTTATATAAGAAACTTAAGATATTAAAGATAGGTAGACTAACTGGCAAATACGTCACCTGGTGGTAAGTGGTCACCACTGCCCATTGACATTGGTACAATAAGCATAGCATAGCAGCCCGTAAATGTCCCACTGCTGGGATAAAGGCCTCCTCTCCCTTTGAGGAGAAGGTTTGGAGCATATTCCACCACGCTGCTCCAATGCGGGTTGGCGGAATACACATGTGGCAGAATTTCGTTGAAATTAGACACATGCAGGTTTCCTCACGATGTTTTCCTTTACCGCCGAGCACGAGATGAATTATAAACACAAATTTTGGTACAATAATATAATTCTTAATATTTTCGATGCGCCACCAAACTAACTAAAGTGTTATGTTCCCTTGTGTCTGTAGTTACACTGGCTCACTCATCCCTGTAACAGGAAGACATAATTACTAAGTAAGGTTGTATAGCAGTAGAATATATGATGAGTGGGTGGTACCTACCCAAATAGGCATGCATAAAGCTCTACCACCAAGTAATAATATTATATGAATTTTGATTAAATATAAAAAGCAATCTTTTAAAAAGTGACACCGCATTGATATTATTTTAATAATATAATTTTGAATTCTGTTCTTATGCATTATATACTTACAAATTATATAACCATTGAACTATTTTCTTAAATAGGTCAGCTTTGTGGCTTCTTTGCACTGTTCCTGAAATTGTATATTATGATATACATTCATTCGTTCAAATATGAATTTATATAGTTGCCTGTTGGCTTATCTCTACAAGCGTGTACGAGTTATCTAAATAAAATAACTGAGATCAATATTAAATACTTAAAAGTAAACCAGATGTAGATTTATTGGAGAATGCTAATTTATAGCCGAGATGACCCAGTGGTTAAAACGCGAGCTTTGTAACTATGTTTCCGGATTCAAACTCAGACAACCACCGATGAATTTTCATGTATTGATGGGGCTTATAATTTATCTCGCGCATTGCATTGAAGGATATTCTGTCACATGTACATACATATATATATCGCTTATTGGAGCAGCGTGATGAAATTAACTCCAAATCGACTCATCTGTGGAAGAGGAGGTTTTAGTCCAGGAGTGAGTCATTTCCAGGCTCTTATTTTACATTATAAATTCAAATTGGATTAATACTATGTTCTTACGATGACACATTTAGCTATTAATTTTGTTTTGAGTACCAAAGAGTTATTAAACAATCACATCATGATTTCTCACCAAAACCTTCTTCGGGTTAGAACTCAATCTTCGGTTACAATACACATGTTTTTACCACTGGGCTATCTCCGCTCTTATTATTTATTATTATACTCAGAATCTGTCTGCATTTTTAAAACTGTTCGTTTGGATATTGAATATTGATAGGCCATTGACAATCCCAGAGAACTTTTTCGATATTAAAATATATATTTTTTACGATTTCCTATCCATCGAAGGAGAGTAAATTAAAATCGACCCGACAATAAAATTTGAACATCGTATAACTCCGAACATTTTCCTGAGATACATTTGTTTATAATTTTTTTGGACCGAATTTCTTTTACTCGGCATATTATTACACATAACATATTTTTTGTAATTCTTATTAATATTTTAATAAGAATTAAATTTCTTGTCGTTTAATTAATCTCAGTCATATAGACAATGTTACCTGTACAAATGACATTATAGAACTCGTGATAAGCTATACAAAAACTCATTGGATTTAACGGTTTTCGCCCCAATAAGTTCGGAAGGCGGTTCGCAAATCTATAACAGTACAATAAATCGTTTGTATTGGATATAGTGCCAGCTGCAAGTAATGTGTGCGACCGCAAAAACTTACCATTAACTCGCAACCAGGAGAAAGCAAGGTGAAAATAGTAATCTAACAATTCTATCTATGGAGTCAATAATATTATATAATGGCAATTAATTTTGTATTGATATTGGTAAGTACCATATTATATAATACTAGATGAAAACCCTGCTTTGCTCCGATTATTTGGAAAACACTTTCTGACTGTACTTGTAAACGTCAATCATGGCCGCCCGATGAAATTCATGTCAATGAATTCCATGAATTTTATATCGAAATATTTCGATTCTACGAATTTTTCGGATATATGTTGTCGACTAAAAAATCATTATTTTTTTTTAACGATCTACAATCGTGGATGGGTTTCGATCTAGTCTATCGTATTCCTGCACGAAATTATTAATATAGATGTCTATATAAAAAAATAATACTATTTTTGTTACGATTTCACGCTTTATTATTCAATCTATCATCGTGTAATTTTTTACATACATTTTTTTTTACATTAGCAGCCTGTAAATGTCCCACTGCTGGGATAAAGGCCTCCTCTTCCATTGAGGAGAAGGTTTGAAGCATATTCCACCACGCTGCTCCAATGCGGGTTGGCGGAATACACATGTGGCAGAATTTCGTTGAAATTAGACACATGCAGGTTTCCTCACGATGTTTTCCTTCACCGCCGAGCACGAGATGAATTATAAACACAAATTAAGCACATGAAATTTCAATGGTGCATGCCTGGGTTTGAACCCGAAATCATCGGTTAAGATGCACGCGTTCGTGTAATTGAATTTCATAAAATAAAAGAGCATAGGCCACGTAACATTTCCAACCATCTCGTACTTAATTGTTTATAAGTAAAAAAAATGGCTTTTATATTTAAATATATTGCATTTATTTCATCAATACTATCTGATATTCTTAATTGAATAATAAATAATGTAAGCTTATTGCCAAGTGTAATACAAAACATTTTAATATTAAACAGTGCGTGAAGATTTAAAGGCAGTGAAATGATTATTTACATCGATCAATTAATGAAACATAATTACGTCAGTTAAATGACATAAGTCACGTGCCCGAACAATTATAATGTAAGCTATCACAAAACAACAGAATTGGTCGCCGATATATCACCGAAGCGCACCTGAACAGTAATAACAAAGAGAAATAACAACGTTATACGCCAGTTTTATGGCCTCTTCATTGAAACACTTTATGTACTCTACATACGTACAAATGTTTGATTAATCGGTTGAAGGTTTTTGTTGTCCAAAACCATTGTGAATGCAGGTTGCGAATACTTTCTTTTTTTTTGATACCATTAGTAGGCGGTAGAACAAATGGTCCACTTGTTAAGTCACCTGTATATATAGTATACCATAGATAGTGTCACCGTCAAAAATCTAACCATTCCTTATATCGTCAATGCGCCACCAACCATTAGAAGTACGACGTTCTGTTCATCGTGCCAATAGTTACACTAGTTCACTCACCATTCAAATGGTAACACAATAAGGTTGCTTGGCGGTAGTATATATGATGAGTGGGAGATACTTAAGATAGATACTTACCCAGACGAGTTTGCACAATGCCCTACCACCAAATAAATGAATGGAAAAGATTATAATTTACTAATGTCAGATACGTCTATTATACACCTTAAAGATAATTTTTGTATTGAACGATTGCTATATTGTATGGATAATAACTATTAAATATAAAATATAATAAGGCTTAAAACAATGATCTATGAAGTGGCTAATACCTGTCGCTTAGCTAGACCTACATTACTTAGACGCTTCACAGAAATCAACTCCTAGTGAGTTCGTAAAAATTAAATCTTTATCCATTTTAAACACAATTCCGACATTTCATTTAAACTGGAATAAACCAGATTCTTACTATTAGCGTATCTCTTAAAGCCGCTTATTAGCGCTCTTTACTTAAACTGACTATAGTATTAGATGTACCCTCATTCTGTTAGCATTCAATACCAAGTGAACATATAAAACGACGGTGCCTAGCGATGATGGGGGCCTTTCTTCTCCCGACATCGCGCGGACCGGACCTCTTCGCATTTGATCGGTATACGTGATTTCGTTTCGCTATTTCTTTTATTATTTGTTTTACTTTTGTCATGTGTAATATTTATTCGTGAATTACTGAATGTCGTACTGGTTTGTTGTAATAACAATAAAAATTAAGTAAGGCTTTGGGCAGAGGTTTTATTTTTGTGTTACCTAGCTTCTGCTTGTTAAAAATAGTATACATGCACGTGCAAATTAAATAGTACATATATGTAAAGTTCTAGTATGAAAGACTAACAGGTGACAAGCCAGGGTGATTAATATACCTTAACGTTGACACTAATTTCATCTATTCAGCTCCTTTTAACTAACACAACGCCATTCAGAAGTAACAATGGGAGGCTTAACCTCAATACTTTAGTTGACGATGAAATATATTCGTAATATAAACAAGCTATGATGCCTATTGAATGGAATTACTGCCAAATTCTTTAATCATATATATGTATAGAATATCATTTATTAAATAAAATAATAAATAAAATTAAATCTTTTAAATAAAAATTGTTTTACTTTTTTTTTTCGTGGTTGCAAAATAAACATCAATTTTAAAATTTGACATCAATTTAATCTATGTATATACAAGCGAAATACCATTGACTGACTCATCAGGAGAACTCCGGAACAATTGGTCCGATTGACTTGAAATGACACGGACAGTGCGTGTGTTAGTGTGTTTGAAGGGTTAGTGAGCCAGTGTAACCAAAGGCACGAAGTACATAACATCTTAGTTCCCAAGATCGGTGTCATGGCGATGTAAGGAATTGTTACCATTTATTACGATGCCAATGTCTGTGGACGGTGGTGACCACTTACCACCAGGTATATCATATTAGGTTTTTAAATAAGAGAAAAATATTTCTGAATATAAGTTTTATAATTATCTACTGGGTAGGTACACACCTCAATTACTGGGAACCATCATACAAGGGTTCTTTGGAATGGCATTGATAATGAAAACCCACTATTTCGTCTTAACCGGCTCATACCTATTCCGCAATGAATACACCTTATATTATTGAATAATGACCAACGAAGTTGTTTGTGTCGGAACAATTCGTGTGTTTGCAAATATGGCAAATGTATGAAGATATCGGAAATAAAATAATATTATTAAAGCACGTTTAATTCTGAGGTAATATAAAAAATACACAATAAATATCTTTTAAATTATATATTAATATTTTATTATTACTTTAAATGGAGTATTAGGAAACAGATTACTCCATTCGTGCCGTAAACGATTACGACGAAAAGAGTTTTGGAAATTCCAACTTAGTAGGAAGTAAGTGTGTAGTTCGTACGTGTAATTTATACATATTTGTATAAATTACACGTACGTGTAATTATACGTGTAATTTATACGAGACGGTCTTACCGACCTGAGTTTCAGATTCACCTAGCAGAAGTGAAAATGACTTTATAATATTAAATAACGATCAATAATTACATAAAATTAATAATAATTAATAACAAAGGCCAACTAAGCCGATGACTCAGAAAAAGTAAGCCCGAAGCACCCAAACTTCGCGCCAAAAAATAAACCCAAGCCACTGTGACAGGCAATCGCACGCTCTTTTTTTTAATTTATAACGCTCCAAGGTATTGATGCATTAGTCGATAAAAATAGTTTATCGATCTTGATACGGGGGAAAACCAAAGCACACCCTGAACTACTAACAATATTGGCGATAAATAACTACTACGGCTAATTATTGTGTTGGTGAGGTTTTGGTTGATGATATTTTACCTGTATTGAGATAAAACATCGCACCTAAAATAGATTATTAGATTTTGTAACATAATTAATTATGACGGACATAATAAATTTAATTAAAATTATATCATATTCCGTCCTGAAATATGCTTATAAATGCAAATAGTTTATGATTCATCGTTTAGTTTTAGTAAAATCAAAATTGAATGATTGAATGTATTAACATAGTAATTGGATTGATTTCCTTTGTTTAATTAATTTATCGTGTAATGTATTTAGTTAAGTTAGAGTCTATAAAGGTTTGTTAATAAAATATATATATATTCGATATCTACGTATATTAATAATTTCGTGAAGGTCTACGATAGACCCGATCGAAACCTATCCACAATTATAAATCGTTAAAAATGAACTATTTTTTAGTTAGACGTTTACGGGTGTAAACTGTATAATATGGCGTTAGAAAGTATTTCACATAATAATTTCGTGCAGGGGTACGGTAGACTCGATGTAAATTTATCAATAACAAATGATAAATCAACATTTATGAAAAAGTTATATCGTACATGAAAAGTAAAGGATAAACCGTATTTGTTCCGTTTTATTTATTTTACCCGAGCAAAGCCGCGTTTTATCCTAGTTATCATAATAATGTATAGCAATGAATTATATAGCATACGCACCAATCACACTTGCGGCGGAGAAGATGCATGACGGCATAAGAGAGCGTCATGTATGTATGTCGTTATACTTACGTGTCGTTCTCATCTCCAAGAAACATAAAATTGATATGAAACAAGATGTTTTATATAAATAAACTAGTCGTACACTGTGGTCTACGAAATAATAACAAAAACAGAACAAAGATTTTATTCTATCCCAGAAAAAAATTAATAAAGTCGGGATAATAATTTTTATTTACCATTACTTATGGTTACAAACTAAAATAGTGGTAAATATATATCTTACAAGGACAGCTATGTGAAAATAATATAGTCTTTTAATACCTTTTTAAATTACCTATTTAAAATTTCTATGTAGCTACTGCTAGCCATGTGGTATTTTTTTTAAAGCGATAATGTAAACATTGAAACGAGGCAACTATCCAGTTTGCGTGCGAAAAAAATTATTACCAGGATATAAGAAACCTCATTATACGGAGGAGCCGTACGAGGTCTCGTTATCTGTAAATAAAAAGCCTTTTCAGAAGCGCGCTGCGGCCTGAGGTTTAAATATTTAGAGTTGAGCTGCTGAGATAGCTCGTCTAATGTGCTATTAGCCTCGAAGCGCGTATTTGAGAGAGCCAAACCACGTTTGGCGAGGTTCCTCTCGAATTCTCCATTTTTAAAGCCGTAACAGTATCGATAGCGATGCGATTTCATAATATGTTCTTCGGATGAATTATATATATGTGTATACATGTGCAATAGTTTTTAAAGATATAATTTTAATTACAGAATTCAATCTATATAATTTGTTAATAAAACGACGAACTATTATTATAGTCGATCACATTTTGTTTTAAGCCATACATACAAACGAAATAAATTCTTCTTTTTTTGTAATTTAAATGACTAATAGACTTATTTCGTGGAGATAACGGTTACTCTATCACTATTGAACATTCAAACGAATTCTTAAATAAAGGCCCCATAAATCGATTAATTTTATGAATAGCACATAGACTCTGTCTATGTGCTTCATTTGGACTTCATTGTCTTCATTTGTGACTTCAATTTTTTAATATTCATGAAAAAAATTAACTTTGCGAAATACGGCTACCGCTGTGGGATACAGCGAGAGAGAAGGAGCCTGCCTGCCACTGCTGTATGCGTAAGAGAAAGGGAAGCAAAACAGACTGGCGCCGTAACGTGTTACGTAACGAAGCGGTTTACCCTTCCATAAGAATGTACAAATTTAACTAATGCGCAGCGATGCAAGCCAGTAGCCAGTATACATTATAGCTGGTATAAAAAGATTATTAAAGTGGATTACAAGCTTTATTTAAAAAGTCACTAATTGTATTTATGTTTAAATGTGGTCGACGTTCATTCGACATAACTCCTGTCACATTATGGCTGGTTGCACATCGCTTTAACGGCTTAGCAGTTTTTTTTTAATGTTTCCGAAGTGGCTACGTGTGTGTCTTAGTTTTTTTCCAATCCTATTCACCTAAAGTAAGTGAAATATTTGTACTTCTGGTATTTTTAGTCGCGTATTTTTGTAGGTAAAATGTTAAGATATATAACAGTTTTCAAATGTCCCGCTGCTAAGCTCCTCTAAGATATTTTTTTAAATATGTACGCGGGTGATTTGTTCACCTGATGGTAAGTTGTCATTACCGCCCATAGAGATGGCACTGTAAAAAATATTAACCATGCCACATATTACTTATGTGTTACTAACTCAGGGAACTAAGTTAGTATAATGTTATGTACCTTGTACCTAAAGTGACACTGGGTCACTTAAATCTCAAGCCGAAACACAACAATACTAAGTTTGTCTGTATGGCGGTAGAATATATGATGATTGAGTGGTACCTACCCAGAGGGCACAAAATCCTACCACCTCAAATGGCAGGATGACTAAAAATGGTAGGATAGTGATTACAAATATGGCAGACTTTTATCTTACATAGTCATGTAGTTTTAAGCAATTTTTTTCTGATGAACAAAACTGTAATGTTCTACCATTACAGTTTTGTTCATCAAAAAAAAATTATAAAAACAAAATCAAGTACAAAAAAGAAATCAGTGATTTGAATCCGCAATTTTCTTTTAAGATTCCTGTTTTCTAATTACTAGACCATCAGGACACTTTTATTATAATTATATTATTGTTTATGCTATTATGCTAATTTTATCATTTGTGAATCGTCTTGATACCAGGATAATAATGTTTGAATGTTATTAATTTTATTTACTTTTAAAAAGTTAACGTAACGACATTTAATTAATTTGCGAATATATTTTCTCTGTATGTTATTTTATTCAGACAATTAATATTCACAATAAAAATAATTCCTCGTAATTATATCAATTACTCATTATTTTGTAAAATATTCTGTTTTAAATAGAATATTTTACAATACGAACACATACAGAGCACCTTAAACCTCAAAATATAACAGAGTTAATTTTTAATTAATAAAAAATACCGGAAGTATAAATATTCTACTATTTCCTTGACAATTTATCTATCGTGGACTTTGATTATTTATATTTCTAGAAAGTCTGTCAAAGCTGAGTACGCGTCGAAACTAATAGTGACCAACATCTGGCCACTACGTTCACGCAGACGAAGATATCAAAGTTGGCTCTTTTGTAGTGCGACACTATATCTAAATAATAATATGTGAAAAATCTAAAATCATGGATGATTTTAACGTCATCATCATCGTCTGTGAACGTGGACACAACGGCGATTTAAAAACTTTTCGCGGATTCAATCAGATCGGTTTAATGAAGCGCCAAACGGGTTTCACTTGGCTGCTATTGACTGATGGTCGTCGTCTCGGTATTGATTGTCTGTTCACGTGATTTATATTCTTATCGACCTGTTAATTAACTTAGCTATAAAAACGTACAATTAACACGCTTGGTCGGATTTGAAATCGACTTTATAATTGAGGTCTACATAAATCAGCAAATATTACCGAAGAACGTAATGTTTAATCTATATGCATATTTTAAAGAGGTAAAATGTGTTTGTTTGTACGTAAGGATAATCTCCAAAACTAACAATATGATTGTCAAAAATCTTAAATGTTAGCAAGTTACATTATTCTTGTGTGCTACGGGCTATAAATTATATTTATCTCATATTATTTTCTTGATTAATAAATTGTAGCGATGCAAAGCCGGGGAAGGTCGCTAGTGGTTTAATAAATAAGCTTTCCATTAAATATTTTATATGATTGATTATAAAAGTAATAATCTTGAATTAAGATCAGTTGAGTCGAAAATGCTATTTTTATTTCCATTGCTAAAAGGTAATACTTCATAAATTAATTTTCCATTAAATTTTTAATTGCAATGGCGACAAACAACGTGGAATATATTTTATTATCAAAGTAAATAAACGGCTTTTAAATATTTCTCTTAATTTATAGATAAAATATTTATACTTTCAATATTATAAAGTTTTATTTTCGCAATAAACAATCATCAGTTTGTATTGACATTATTTTAATTTTATCTTTATCAAATATTACCAAGATATGTGATTAGCCGGAGCTGTCAGTTCTATCGCGTATTACATTTGTAAAAACGTTGTAAAATCGTCGTATATTCAGTAATTTTCATATGTTTCTTCTATTTAATTATTTATTCACAATTTCTGATATAGAAATACATACAGACCAAACAGAGATTAATTTTAGTAAGCAGATAGGGTAAGATGTTAAATTCTGTCGTGTATTACGTAACTATAGTTATCTTATTTGTAGGAGCCGTAACTGTCCAGTGGTTGGAACATGTATCTTAATCCTACAAAATTTACTTGGTGGTAGGGCTTTACTCTATCCCGTCTGGGTAGGTACCACCCACACATCAGATATTCTACCGCCAAACAGCGGTATTCAGCATTGTTCTGTTCCGGATTGGAGTGTGACTGAGCTAACTACAGGCACAAGGAATATAACATCTTGGTTCCAAAGGTTTGTGCCAAATCGGCGATGCAAGGATTGGTTAATATTTTTTATAACGCCATTTTCTATGGGCGGTGGCCCAATTGCTCGTCCATGTACTTATATCATACAAATACAAAAAATCCATGCAATCACCACTGATTTTTTATGTACCTAATTTGTGTTTATTATTTATTTTGGTAAAAGCTAACTTCAAGAGGAACCTGCTTTTGTGAGAAGAAAATTTGCCATATGTACATATATCCACTCCAATCCCAAAAAAGACGCAAGTTTGCGCGTTAGCCGCTAAAAAATCACCATTTGTCGTATCTCCTTGACTTGAGAACATTCCGATAGCCGCCACAGCTAGTATCGGAATACTTGGCGTTTATGTTTCGAGCCTCGTTCAGTTCCGCGGTCAATTGGAAGGTAAAGCCCAACTGGCATCATAAAAGCTCGGTATGCTCAGTAAGGCAAGACAGTTTTTCACATCGACCCATCGCCTAAGACAATACCAGGCGCAAATTCGGCCTCATGAACCTTCAAGAAAAGAGCGTACTCATTCCTTAAAGGCCAGCAAAGCACCTGCAAGCCCCGCGGTGTTGCATATGATCATGGGCGGTGGTAATCACTTTCCATCAGGTGAGCCTCCTGCTCGTTTGCCACCTATAAAAAAACATCCAATAGAAACAGGGAGGTGGAATAGGCTTCAAACCATATCCCTAAAAAGGGAAGGCCCTGTAGGAGAGCATCTATAAAAGGTTTACTATACTTTGCTTTTTTATCATGGAATACTTGCATATAAATTTAATAAATCATTTTTGTTAAATTAAATAAATCAGCGAAACCTAATGTATTGTGTTTGTATTGTAATTGTATTGTATTATATATTATGTGAAATGAATATTATGATTTCGGGGTAATATCATTGAAGATATCAACTAAATACTTCCTGATTAACAAGATACGTACTACCGAATAATGTTTTATTCACGTTAAAATACAACCATTGAAAGTTTGATCAAACAGACGCTAAACTAATAAATTAAATTAATTGAACCGGATATTCAAACTCTGTGGTTCGTTGTATTTAATCTCGTATCAAAGAGGATTGTTATTTTCTAAAGCCTTACTGTTTACTTTTAAGACACTTTTCTTTACCCTGGAAAAGTTCTGGAGGTCTTTTTCCATTTTCATAAGTGTAGTGGAAACATTTTAAAACGTTTTTTTAAAAATCTTTAAATATGTAAATCTATATCTATAAATATATATAGATACTAGTAATTAAAAAATACTATTATTAATCATTTTCTCAGAAAATCTACAACAGTTAAATATCATGATAAACGACCTATACCGAGCCAGTATAAATGTTGGTTTGGAAATAAATCTTGACCAAACAAAAGTTATGACTGATCACCATTTGACAACCATCTCAATAAATAAATAAATAACACACCTCTTGAGTTCGTTCAAAAATATGTACATTTAGACATATCGATCTCTTTTGACAAATATAAAAACACATGAAATAGACAGAATAACCACCTGGTAAAAGTACAGGGCACATAAACACTTTGTCACAAAAAATAAAAACAGCATGGATTCAGTAAATTTAAAATTAGCACGCTTTACTTACGCTTACCAGACGTCAATGGTAACACTATTAATGAAACACAGACTTCTCAAAAAAGAATCGAAAGAAGTTGCCTCGGAATAAAATTAATAGACACGATAAAGAATATAGAAATCCGTAAGAAAACAAGTGTAACTGATGCGCATACCTTCGCACTACAAAAAATGGACTGGTCACAGCCAAGTATGGAGATGATACATGTACCGTGAAATTAATAAACTTAATTTGTTCACTGCGCATGAAGGACGGAGGCAGGCCATACGCCAGATGAGCTGATGAAATAGTGGAGATGACAGGTCAAAGCTAGCAAATAACAGCTAGAGCCTAAAAAAACGGCATTTCTTGGAGGAGGCTTGTGAACCCGTAAGCGGTCTGTTATAAAATACATAACTTAGTATTATACAATATGCATATTATAATGATTATACTTTTTTTATTCTTTTTAATAATATTTTTTTACGGAAATTATGCTTTATTATATATTATTATTACTAATTTGATAAAACCAATTTCATATTGAAATAAAGTAGATAAGTTTTATTGAAAACGTCAAAGTCTTACGTATAAATATATGTATACACGTGTTATACTTTAAATAAAACTAAATACACAGACGTAAATATATTCCTTATATAAAGTGCTGAAATACTAAATATATTCACATACACTAAAATCGCATACTGTGTGTGCTGACCGCACGCCTGCTCTTCATTACATTAGCATTTTCGCTGACTACGTCCAAACCTCAATACGTTATAGTTTTGTTTATACCAAAGAGCTCTGTGCCAAAGTTAAACAAAAATTTTAAACTCGAAATTAACATTAGGATAGGAAAGCATAAGTATTATTTACATTGAGGACGTAAATAAATACAAATCAAAATTAAAAAGCAACAAAATATGAACGGTACTTCGAGCGAGGCCCAGGATAGGTTTTTCTACCGACAGTAATACTTAGAGTCGTTGTGATCCGGCTTGAATGTTGAGTGAGTCATTGGAATGACACAAGACATAAGATACAAGGGTTAGGGATAACATTTTCAATTTCTATCAGTACCCATGTGACCCGCTTGCCAGTATGCCAATCTATTTTAAATTGTTATACTGTACTGGCGTACTATAACTGTATACTGCCTAATGTGATTTTGTTTATAGTTAATTTTATGTTCGGCAGCAGAGAAAACATTGGAAAGTAATGGATTAAATTTATGATTTATTGGATGACCATTTCGCAGCCATAAAATGTTTTAAATTAAATCAAAAGTACTTTAGGTGTTTTTTTTAAATAATAATTATTATAACACAACACTACATTAATAATAAAAATAATACTTGCAATCACAAATTTTAGATGATTCAGAAAACAAAATAGTAATAAATGCAATTTTCCATCATTCGTTTTTTCTTAAGAGTTTATATAGAGTTTATAAAATAACTATATTTATTTTTACGTATTATATTTGTTTTGCGTAACATATGTTGATATAACATAATGTATTTGTTGTATATATGAAAGTGTCGTGGAACTTAAATTATTATGCCTCATTGACCCTTCTTCCCGATATACAACACACTGACCCTACTTTTAGTAATTTAGTAGCCATTCACGCGAGTGCTGATATTGTTCCTTCTAAAAAATGTGACTAAACCAGTTACGATATATTAATAGTAGAAATCGTACCTCTTGTACGATCGAAACTAAAGGCCTGTTACAAATATACGATCATGTCGATACTTTAAAAAGTGTCTTAGCAAAAAATGTTATTTACTTTTCAAATAAATTATTTCATATAAAAAACCACACATAGACGATATACGATAACTCCACAGATAGTCACTATGATAACTCCATTTGCCATCACTACTGGCTCACTCACCCATCAATCTGGAATACTGTAATACAATTAATCAACGTTGATTGAACTTAAAATAAAATCGATGACTGAATGGGACATACCTACGCAAAGGACTTGCACGAAACCAACCACAAAGTGAATATTGCTTTAATAATATTTAGTTTTAAATAATAAATCGTGTTTTAATTTAAGAATTCTAAATAGTTTAACATAATGCTGAGTCAAATACTGTTAGAAAAAGTTGTTCGCACAATGTGGTCTTGCGGGGACGCGACCGTAACAAATTAGTGGTAAAGTAACTTCGAAATAAATTAACTCGAGACTTAAGCGTTTTACTTTATTTTTCTTTAAGAAAGAGACATATTTGTCTCCTTTTTCATGTTGTAATGGAATTAACTTAACTGTTTCCTTCTGATGTTAATTTTGCAGTGATAATGAATGTATTCGTCTTATTAATACAAGATGTATTAATATATAAGAGATATAAACAGCTATCAAATTTTAGATATAGTATAGAAAATATTTTTTACTGTTATCTATACAATTTTCAATCGTCACAGAAAAATAATAAAATAAATTATTTTTGTTATCGAAGTATTAATTAAGTGACTCCATAATATTTTGTATATGTGTATGTATAATAATCGTATTTGATTACCGTCTTATCCGTCGGACTGTCTGAATGTGGTCACATCATATATAATTATAGTATAAAATACACATAAAATATAATTATAGTACGTAATTAGCTAAATTACAGATATTTCATACTATACTTGAAATCAAACACTTTCTTATAACTTGAGAATTTCTATTCATGATAATGTTAATGTATAATAAAATTGTACAACCGCGAATATTGTTCAAATAAGAAACGCAATGTATAAACATGAAATGCGAGAACCCCAATCTTCCTATTAAACCCCCCCCCCCCCAAATACTTAGCAACAGTGTCGAAGGCAATGAAGGGTAGATATACGATGTAAACACTCGCGCCACTCGCTTCACTGCTTACCGCCTTCCATGTGATCTGATTATATGTATGTATGTGATTGCTATATACAATAATATACTGTATATTTGGATATGACAAAGTTATATTCTTATTTCTATAGCTTAACATGTCTCCCAAAATTCACAATATAATACAATTACTTAAGACTAGCAACGATTGTAGCGACTTGGAAAGCATTGTTTAAAGTATTCAACAGCCAGGCATTGTAAATGATTTAGATCTCTGAGCTAGTAACTCCTTGGAGGTCATGACGCTCCGCTTGCATGTACTAAATAAATAACGAGATGTTGAATATTTCTACACATTTCGAGATCAACACCCAGTCACTACATTTAGAGTATGTTGGTACATTTTTAGAAAATGTTTCTCAATAGAAATATATAATTATATTTAACTGACACATGTTGATCTTGCAGTTTTAGTGAATAGGAAAAACTGAAAGTTTAATAGCCATATAATATATATAATAATAATAATTAAAAAAAATATATAGAGTTAGATCGAATTATGTTTGTGTGTGTACTTGTATTAGGAGTAGCTAAAGATAACGTTTGCTTGTAAGCTTCAAACGAATAATATCCGACGTGAAGTCCATTACTTAGTATTCTATGCAGGTATTACCTACTGATCAAATACCCTACCGCCAAACAAATATAAGTGCTATATAGGAATATATTTTTTGAAATATTGTATAGGTTGGCGACGTGCTTATGGGCCACCTGATGGTAATTGGTTACCACCGCCCATAGAAAATTGCCCTGTAAGAAATATTAACCATGTAAGGACATCGGCAATGCGCCACCAACCCTGGGAACTAAGACGTTATGTCCTGTAGTTAAACTGGCTCACACATCAAACCGGAACACAACAATACTAAGTATTGTTGTTTGGAGGAAGAATATTTGATAAGTGGGTGGTACTTACCCAGACGGGCTTGCACAAAGACTTACTACCAAGTTTCCTTCGTTCTTCTTCTTCTTTCTTCCAACTGATTGCCAATAAATAGAACAATTTATACCTCTTATAGTCCACGAGTCTGTGGGTGAAAATAACTACTTATGGACCGGTTCCATTTTCAACAGTGTAATTGAAAATCTATTAAAATAATATAATCTTAAACCATCTTAAGATAATGAACACTCTGTATAGTCAAGTTCCAATATATTTACATTATGATCATACTACTCATTCTTAAGGACGGGTGATCGATTCTTGTGATTTAACGCTGTGACGCACTTTACGGCAAAACGCGCTCAGCCGGCAAATAAGAAATATAAACATATCTTAGCTCCTCACTTCACTTAACACTGATGATGTAATGTGGATGAAGGAAATTGGGTCTACATTAATATTGTTTTTTTTTTTCTATAGTATCAGATATATTAAAATAAATAGTTGTTTTTTTTTTTTAAATATATAACAACTATTTTTGTTTTAGATTTTAATAAAAGATGCTCTAGATGTGCTGCTAAAATTACTATTGCATTTATACAACGAATGTGTAGGATGTCTTTACGCGTAACTTTTGAGCGTAATACAAGTTAGATTTAGTAAATTTACGAAACATTATTTTCTATATAAGTTCAAAAATTTTACAAAACAATCAAATTAATTTCAATGAACATTTATAACAGTTGAATATTATAGTTATACAAAATGTCTGAAATGATATGTCTTCTAATAACGTAAAGCGTATATTTGTAATTTAAAAAACAATTTTTGGTCAGAATATCTTGATAAAACAAAAGTTCATCGCAATTCGACAAATAACTCAGATAAGATTAGTTTGTAAAATTACAAAATACTGTATAAATTTTACTAGCAATTATCGTTTAAAAATAATAAGACTTTTTTTTTAAATACGGGATGAATAATTTTTGGATGGACGTGTACCACCTTCGTCTTCATCTACACTTTCCATCAAGTGAGGTGGAAGACAAAAAACGCCTATTCCATTACAACTATAAAAAAAAACATGATTTATGACAATCAAACGTTATAAAATTATATACCTACTAAATTTTTTCTTACAAATAACGCTCTATTTCTTTTTTATTAAACTACACTCGTCAGCTCGCTCGGTTCGCTAGCTTAAAATAAAAAAGTAAGTCTCATAATATTAAAGCTTATGTTCTATTCTAATTTATCTTTTATCTATTCTATCTTTTCCTATTCTAGATATCAAAGCTATCAAGCTGCTACATCGGGGGAGCTTGGACGAGCGTTGCTAGCCTTTAGCTAACCTTTAATAAATGAGTAGGCTCTTTTATTGAAAGTTCCCAATACGTATCGGTTCGAAAATACCACACCGTCGAGAGCTGGTCCCACAAAGTGTTTGTACATACCAAAAATGATAAGTCATTTTAAGAAATCGCACTGTCGTGGATCTCCAAACATCAAGGTCGTGTGGTTGGATTCAGATTCTAGATGCAGAGTGTAACAATAATTATAATTCAATCGCAATTATTTAACGATAAGAACAATGCATACAATTGTTTTCTTTTTAAATTAATAATATAACAATTTTCATTTAGTTACATAACCAACAATAGCAGTTTCCGCCGTCACGTGACCGTCACGTGACCCTCGGAAATAATTAAGTGAAAATATGTAACAAAAAAAAAGTTAAACTTTATTCCCCGCGGTTCTCCGCAGAAATTACGAACAACACATTACCGGCGAACAACAACTTGAAACAAATTTACTCGCAACTTCGAAGCATTATACTTTCGTTTTTGTGATGGAAACGATTTTTCTTTTGCCTCCTGTTTACGTAGAGACGTGTTTGCGATTCGAATCGATCAAAAAGTTTAATGTTCGACTGTTTTGATTTACATTTTAAATTGAAAATGATCGTATTATTAATGGAAGGTTATCTATAATAATCCATGTACATATTAATAGGTATGAGATGTAGAGCTGAGGTGGATTAAAACCAGATAATATAAGTACCAATGGTTTTTCAGCTGATTGTGCTTAGTTTGGGTTTATAAGTCATCTAAGCCTCGTTAAAGGAAAACATCACGAGGAAACCTGTATCTTTCTAATTTCAATAATATTTTCCAAAATCATGCGACCTTTCCCTCTCTTTCCATTCTCTCTGACCTTTTTTATTATATATTTGGTTGTATAAAATATTATCAAGACTTATTTTATGCTATTGTTTTAATTTAAACGGAAATTTTATTAACAATTTTATTTTATTAATTTCATTGCTCTTAAATGTTATTGATATATTTCATTGTCTGTTATTTATTACATAATACGTATACAGCAAAAGCATCTTCGTTCCATCTGGGCATCAAACGACATCTCTTTTTTAGATCCTAATAACTCTTATTAGTGGTTCTGTGTCTGGGAACATTCCTGCACAGCACGGACCAATTCATGTCGTATTCGGCGTTCAAGGAAAACATTGTAAGGAAACCTGTATACGTCAATTGTAATTCTGCCACACGTGAATAAATTTCAAACCTTTTCCTCGAGGGGAAAGGTGAACTTTTAAATAAATAATTTAAGCTTAGTGGATTGCGAGTTTTTTTGTTTTATAATGTTTTATAATAAAATAAAACACGACCTTTCAACCTCGCACTAGAGGTATTCATAAGTAATTACATTGTATTACAAAATACAATCCGTTGTTAGCGAAATGGTTTAAGGGCTAGCGGAGCGAGGTAAAAAAATTCTGACTCCTTGGGCGTCATCGTCGTTCCAACACCTAAATCAAGCTTTAAGCTTATTTGGATATCGAAATAGCAATATTAGTTATTAAATAAATGTAAAAATATTTATTAGTTATTTATTTCTTATAATAGGGCATGAAAACCAATAAGATTAAAAAAAATCTATTCACAATGTAATGGTAGAATATGTATACTATAATAGGGATTTTAGTACAATTTCGTTTATCGATATTGGTTCTATCTTTTTAGACATAACAGTAACATACCATATGATATCGAAAATCACCTGTAACACCTATTGTCAATATAACTAAATTCTGGAACGCCATTATCAACCAATACAGACAGGCAACGTAATTGCGATGTAATTTTCCTTTATTTGGTTAAATTAGACATTCAAACCTAATTTTCGACCAAGAACCCCATTCTGGTCGCAATTTACGGCTAATTAGACTCTTAAGTACAGGGGCCGCTACCCGAGGTCCTCGAGGAAGTTGAAAAGAGCGTGTTAAGAAGTAAGACCGCTTAAAATTGGTGAAACAATGCTATTCTTTTTTTCTTTTTTTTAGACAAGAGTGTTTTTAGGAATATGTATACAATTTTATTTACTCGCATATTGTGAGTCAATGAGATAATCAAGATTATTTTTTTACCCACTATAACTCCACCGAAGACTGACTTTAGCGCAGACCGGTGAGGCTACGGGATAATTTATACATAACGCATCTACGGAATGCTCCATGCTTTGCTCCTCTTGTGACTTTGCGGAATTCTTAGGGAGTGATAATTGATTTCGTCCCCGCAATCTTCCCTAGTGCATATGGTGGCCCGAGACCATTCTAATACTTCCAGGGCCGTCTTACAGGAAAGGCAAGGTCCTTGCCTCACACTTCCATGGCCTGAGGACACACCTCTGAGCCGTATTATTCAATTTATATGAAAAATTTAATTTAATTGAAGATTAATTACGAGAAATTTAAGTCTGCCTTACATACTATTAGATCCCTAATATAATTTGTAAGTAAGGAAAATTATACACAACTAGGACTAATTATGTACAATACGTCCAACGTGTATGTTTTTTAAGTAATAATTACTCCAAAACTGCTTGACTATATTGGCCCATATATATTTTTTTTCATATACATCATCGTCGTTAGTTACACAACAGTTTTTAGAAAATGGAAATAGCCATATTTAGGATCTACCAAACAGATTTTGATAAATTAATTAATTATTTTGATAGTCGCTATAAATATTAGCCGGTTTAAATAGTCGGTACTAATATTAAGGAAAAAAAATCAACGAAAAGCACTAACTGACAACAATAATAGATCTCTTAACCTTAAGAGGACTACAAGAGCTAAGTGCCCTTGAGAATCGCACGCACACACTTACAAAATCGACAAAAACGGCAAGCCCGTGTACTAAGGGTTAAGCGAGGTAACGAGATTACGCCCAAATATTCTAATAGATGGCGCCAAACCGAGCGACGTAAGATCAATCATAAATCTCATAAAAAATAGATAGGACAACAGAATTATTTTTATTTCTTTCGATGTTAGTTAACAAATGATTATGAAATAAAACTGATTCAATTAAACTTACAATATTTTTATTTATATTTTGTATACAATAAAATAGACAGTTAGTTTTAACCTTTTTTTTCTATTATTTATATTATTATACCACAATTAGTTCTTATACTAAATATTGAAACATACCAATTTTTAACATTTTATAAAAGTTTAATGATCTATTTATATAATAAAATCGTAAGTGTTCGAAATCTGTAGTGTAGTGACCGTGGGGTAAGATATAGCGTAGTATTTGTTCGTTTTATTAATATTGGTTCATAAAGAAAAAATATATATAAAATTTAAAAAAAAAAAATCTAAATATTTACTAAAAAAAAAGTTGTCAATTCAGTTTGGTTGAATCATTGATGAATGAAAGGTTAATCATAATAGGTTTAATCATAAATCTCATAAAAATAGATAGGATATTAGAATTATTTGTATTGCTTTTGACTGTTATTCGAAAATGATTAAAAAATAAAACTGATTTAATTAAACTTAAAATATTTTTATTTATATTTAGTACTACAAAAAAAAAAAACATTTAGTGTTAATTTTTTTTAAATTTTTTTTATTTAATTTCACTTGTATGTATTAATGTTATTACATATGTCCTGGAATCTTGGAATAAATATTACACCCACTTTCAGCTAAAAGTTGGCACACATATTTAATCTCGATGACAATGCACGATTCATGAATTGCTGCTATATTCAATCCAATATGCCGCCATATTGTACGTACGTACGTTACAAAAAAATTTAAATTTATGAATTACGTACAAATGACACTTCTAAATATTCTAGTTCTCTGGTTCACAACAATTACATTTTTTTTGTTACGACTTTACTTTTTTTTATTATTATTAAAATTAGTTCATACATAACTTTAATTCTTATTATAAACAATCGATAAAATTAAACTCTTACGCAATATAAATAGCTTCCGTGTTATTGTTTTCGACTTTCTTTATTCTGTAAAAAATAAATATATGTTAGTAATTACATTTTTATTAATTATAAAATTATGTATTTAAAAAATATGTATCTTAATATGTCATAGTAGTTATAATGAAAAAAAAATGCTTCGAGTTAATGGGGATCGAATGTAGTCACTTGATCCCCATGAAAGTCAATTGATATTTTCCTTCCTTTGACCAAATACTCTATCGTAATTATTAAGAATTGCTCGAAAAATCTGATTATATGCGAACTGATTGCACATTTTTCTAATAGATGTTTTCAATATTCAAAATTTATAAAAAAAAAAAATATGTTTACTAATTAAATACTCTTACCTTTTAATATCGTTCATATGTATGTTCGGCGCTTGATTTATATAAACGTTTTTTAGTTTTCCTCACGCGTTTCACTTTATTTCCCATATTTACACAATTAAAATTTATAACAAAAAATATTATTAAAAATCAAATGCCTAATTACTACTACACTATTTTAACTTAATATATTTATTTACAAGAAAGAATAAAATTTATTATAAGAAAACATGAAACAATGAATTTACAATTAAAATTACAAAAAAATATCTCGTAACGTAATGAATGATGCGGCGAAAAGATCGACACGTCTGTATAGCATCAGGCCTCGGCCGGCATTGTCTGTACACGGCGTTTACGCACACATCCGTACGCATTTTGTTCGAAAATAAGACTATCGGATTTAAAAAAAATCTATTGATTTTACTAAAAAAGTGAAACCGAGGTTAAATAGTATATTGCTTGTAGAATAATCTGACAAAAAACCAGAATTATGGAACGTATATAAGTATCGTTATTATTGATTAAAAGATCTTTTTAGAGGTAACTTTGTGATTTTTTTCTATCGTACCAAATTAATTACATCATGTTTTCAAAATAACAAATACTTAGCATGTATCCTGAAGATTATCATATATTTTTTTCATTTGGTTTACTGCATTGGATCATATACTTTTTTGCATTATAAAACTTGCATTTAGCTCATGTAGTCCCCTTAATGCTGCTGACCAAAATCTACCTGTATGGGAGAAAAATTTAACTCGTAGGTTTATCTCATAGAGCTGGGTTCGAGGTCCTGGGTTCAAACATGGCTTGGCAAAGTTAGGGTTTTCTGTCAATAAATTTACAGTAGCCTATATAGATATTTGGAAGTTGGTAGTGTTAACAATCCCGTCCTTTAAAAAGTACGTAAGACCGCTGTTCCTGCGCCTGAACTCTGTCTGGTCGTGTCCCAATTATAAAAGTGTCGGAATACAGAATATTTACTACACCTTTTCGCAGATACTCTTGCACTTTAACATAACCAGCATAAGTTGGCTATTCTCAAAATTGATACTGAAGACATCATCACCTGTAAGAGATAACTTTGGAAATGTTATTGAAACTCTAAAGTAATTCCAAAAAATTTTTGGTATTATAAACTGTGTGGTATTTTAATAAAACTTTAGTTATGGCCTAAACTGATCAAAACCAAAATAATTAAATTATTGGTAGCTAATTAATTCTGTATCAGTACTAATGTATGGTTTAAATTAACATAATTGTGTCTTTCCTGGCAAATTTAAAGAGTTATTATGTATCATCAGCAAACAATTATGATTTCGCCCTGATCTATTTTGATCTCGGCAGCCTATCTCCAGGGAAATCAGCCAGCTACGTAGGACATATACTAAACAAGATTCTTATTTTATTTCAGTCTCATACTTCCACCATCCAATAGGACGGCAAATCCAACATGATCTGTAGGAGTTCAGGTGCGTCACCAACGACTTTACATGCTTCTCTTCCAGACTCCGGGCTGATACTGAGATTTTTTACAAAAATACCCAAAAACTTTTCTTTTCAACCTGGGGCTTCAAACAGATATCTGCGTCCTTATATCCACAAGACCACTGAGGCAGCCGTTCATCAATATATAGCTTGTGAGTGATGATTATAATTTTACAAATATAATTGCCTACTTAAATAATAGATGGCGTTAGTAAGCTATTACATCGCGCTAACGTTTTTTATTATCAAATATCATAAGTTTGAAAACAAATTTGAGTAAATGAATCTTATCAATAATTGAAAACAGTGTTTCACTTATATATTAAAAGCACCACGGCTTGGAACAATCAGTCAATTTTATAATTCTATAAAAATAAGAACACGAATGAAGGATTCGTTAATTCCGAAAAGCTATCTAGTATTTTTAATTTTCATAATTTTTTCCCTAATATCGGTTATTCGGAATAACGCCGTTAGACAATTCTAATATCCGTAAGCAAAACGATTCATTTCTATCAATTGAAATAATTCATAACCTATATTTGGAAAATAATATTCATTCGAAAAGAAAAAAACGCTTATTAACTGTACCTAATTAATATATATAGAGTTTTTTTTTACATAAGAATATTTTATATTGAGGACAAATAATTTTAAGTTGATGAAAAATACTCTTTGAAAAACTTTTTTAGTAAAATAATACGATTTTTTCTGAAGTAATAAATTTTTTTCAATCAACCTTTGACATGTTAATTGAATTTTAGTTTGTTAGCCCGGATTTGATACGTTGCAGTGAAAACTTTTCAACCGTTAAATTAGCATTTTACTAGCGAACTATATTTCGAAAATTTATGAATATAAATAATTTAAACGTCCAACTTTTTCGTCGGTTACGGTTTTTACTCTTGAGATATATCTTATCACATTTTTTCAGGCAGGTTATAGAAGTTTAAAGCGTTACTCGGTGGTAGAGTTTTGTTCAAGCCCATCTGATTAGGTACCACCTACGTATCATATAATCTCCCGCCTAGCAGCAATAATTAGTATTGTTGTATTATAGTTTGAGGGAACATAACATCTTAGCCTCCAAGGTCTCAAGGTCAAGTGACGCATTGGTGATGTATGTCATGGTTAATATACTTATAGCGCCATGTTTATGGGTGGCGTTGACCACTAGATGCACTATATCATAGAAAAAAGTAAAATTTAAAATCCAGCAATATAAATAGTTGTTTGTCATAATACCAAATACTGATCGAAAACGAGTTCAAGGCAATTCTGTAACAGCCAGCCTTAGAAAATTTAGAAACGAACATAAATTTTCTTCGGGCGGTGGTGACCACTTACCACTTACTTCAGGTGGCCCATTTGCTCGTCCACCTACCGACACCATAAAAAAAAATACGGACGGTGAATTGACTAGTATTAGAATAAATATAATATGTATATTAAATTAATTATAAAAGCTTATATGAGCTTATGTGAGCGACGATGATCCAGTGAATAAGATAGGTGAAACCAGTTAGCTACGTACGTACCAAAAATGAGTAAAAAGCATCAGGTAACATTATTAAAAAAAATACGTACTCTTGTTGTGACGTCCGCCGGAGTGATAACTTAAACTAATTTCTGCCGTACGCGTAAGAGGAAGAGAAACCAGACAGACTGGCGCCGTAACGCGTTACGTAACGAAGCGGTTTATCCCATAAGAAGTCACTTTCAAAATATTTTTCAATGGCCTTTTTTATATTCAATGACATAATGCAAACCGCTGCTTCGACCATCATTGCACCACCAACCACATGATCTAAAGTATGATTGCAATGGTTTAGCCATTAATCGGAACAAAGCAATACAATATATTGTTGTCTAACGTTAGAAAAACTGGTGTCCGTGTGTTACACACCCTAAGCTTTCATAGAGCCCTCAAATTATTATTTAACAATACTAGGTTATATAATTTGATTTATTATTTACTTTGTATTTTAAATAATTTCTATGTTAAAGCAGTTGTACTGCGAAACTGACAGCAGGCGGCAGTTTGTTTTAATATTCATGAGGGAACTTGGATGTTGCGTTTGCGGTCCGAGTTGACTTAAAGCGACTATTACTTTAATAATAACTCTGCTTGCGCATGATGAGGCTTGAACTAGAATATTAATGCTTAGACTTACCGTATATTGGTTCAGAAATACAGGTACTAGTAACGTTATACCCTTCATTAGAATTTAACCTGATTATTAAATTATTTCTATAAAGGCTTTAATATTAACAAAGCACTGTCTCGTTTGAACAGCGCTTTCAGCAGACTTATCCATATAAATAATTTTGTACTAAGCAATACTAGCAAAATTTTTTTTTTTAATAACAATAATTTAAGCTTATATATATCTTCATTAGCGTAAGCAACAATATTAATAAAGTTTTTTTTTATTAGGGGTGAAATAGGGGTTGAAAGTTTGTATGTTGTTTGTCCATCATTTTTTAAGTCAGAAACATGAAACTTTATTTTTGGTCTAATGGTTAAAATGAGTAGATGCGAATTAAAGCGTTTCTGCATATCCTATCCCTGAGAGGGTGAAAAAAGGTTTGAAAATTTTATGGATGTCCGTTATTTTTAAGCTAAAAAACATGAATCTTTATTTTTCTGATAATGGTTAAAAATTACATACATAACATAAGCAGCCCGTAAATGTCCCACTGCTGGGATAAAGGCCTCCTCTCCCTTTGAGGAGAAGGTTTGGAGCATATTCCACCACGCTGCTCCAATGCGGGTTGGCGGAATACACATGTGGCTGAATTTCGTTGAAATTAGACACATGCAGGTTTCCTCACGATGTTTTCCTTCACCGCCGAGTACGAGATGAATTATAAACACAAATTAAGCACATGAAATTTCAGTGGTGCCTGCCTGGGTTTGAACCCGAAATCATCGGTTAAGATGCACGCGTTCTAACCACTGGGCCATCTCGGCCCAGTTTAATAGTTTATAAAATTAATAAATACGTATTTAAGCGTTTCTCCATATTCTACCCCTAAGGGTTTCATTTCTTATATAGGTTAGTCTGGAAATCCGTCATTTTCGAAGTTACAAGTTTAGTCTTTATTTTTGGGCTACTGAGTAGATATGTATTTAAGCGTTTCTGGATATTTTACCCCTAAGGGTTCAAATAGAGGTTAAAAATTTCGTATATAGGTGAATCTTGATGTCCGTCATTTTTTAAGTTAGAAGATTGGCGCGCCAATAATATTACTGAGGAATTTAAGTAAGAAATGTTAACCATTCCTTACATCACCTGTGCGCCACCAACCTTGGGAACTAAGATGTTATGTCCCTGTCCTGTTATGTTATGACACTGGCTCACTCACCCTTCACCACAAACCGGAATACAACAATACAGTGTACTGTTATTTGGCGGTAGAATATCTGATGAGTGGGTGGTACCTACCCAGACGGGCTTGCACAAAGCCCTACCACCAAGTAAATGCAGCTATGTGTAAGTATAATATTAGTATTTAAAACCAGTAATAAGTTACACTTCAATATTACGAGCATGTAACAATAAGAAAGATAAAAATGTGAATATAACTGTGAGACGAGACGAGGGAGACGTGTTCAAGACGCGTAAAGTAAAAAAAAAAAACAAATCCATTGCTTGTTAATTTAAATTGACTGTTATGAAAATAATAGAATAAAGAACAATGAAAATTAAATTAGTATTTTTGTTCCTATTAGCGTGTGGTTCTTTGGCAAATCTTATATATGAAACAATTGCAAATCAAATAGTGATCTTTGATTCGGTTTGTCTGAATGAAATGTCGCTATACAAGCTAGCTTAATGACCATAAATACTCGTCATCAGGAGACAGGAGATCGTAACAGGCTTTACTGATTGCAAATTGTATTCGCAGCGAAGTACAAATTGTAATCGAATTCCTTTCATTTTCCATTTTTTTTTTTAAATAATTATCGAAAACTGACCCTGACGTTTCATCTGAATGAAAAAAAAAACACTACGTAATAAACTTCTTATTAAACGCCTGTTGAATATAATGATTATTTATAATTGTATAATATATTGTACAAAAAGTATTGTTTATTAAAAAAATGATTATTGGTTATTTTTATTTTCTCACCCAGTTTTTTTTTTAATCTTAGACGTAAAAAAAACACGAAATAGTTCTAATGTTAAATTTATTTTATATAAAACCTGTTTGTTATGTATCCTTCGTTCAAAAACCGATTGTAAGCCAAACGAATTCATCCTGTGATAGACTATTCGTGAAAGGCAAATCTATAGCGTTGTAATTTCAGCTCGGTTAACCGGGTTTTAGGCCACAATAAAACTATCAAGCTAAACGAAACGGGCTTACCGCTTTCAAAACTATTCGAATATTAATTTTCACCTGAAACCAATATAACAGATACTGAAATATTAGACGATTATAAAATAATTAGTAAACATCTCAATCCTAATATTGATTATTATGAATTTAGATGCCTGTAAATAAGTATTAATTATTCATATTTTATTATAAATAGATTTATATATTTACAGCTTAGTAATTAGAAAGTTTATAGTAATCTATATTATAAAGAGATAACATTTATTTGTATGTAGAGAGTAATCAAAGAAACTAAAGGTCCAATTAAAAAAAAATTGTTAAAACTACATTACGCCTGAGAGCTATAGGGCATTAATTGCATTTATTACGTATAAGTTTCTTAATTAATACATTACGCCACTAGTATTATATTTATTAGTATTCTTTATAGCCGAGCACGAGATGAATTATAAACAATAATTACACATGAAACCCAGTGGTTCTTGTCCGGGCTTGAACCCGGCTCAGATATGTGTTCTGCGACTGAGCTAACTCGGCAATATTTTAATATTCAAATTTATCCGTTTGATATTTGATAACTGTTCCATTGATCTATTAATTCGTTATTATTAATAACCATTTAGCTAATAATTAATTAAGCGTTGCTTTTTAGAGACAAAGTATTATTTTGTTTACGTATCATTCTAATGTGAACTATCGTAGCTATTACGATCAAATATTAAAATTAAATATTACAAAGACGAAGTCGTAACGGGATTTTTAATTAAAGAAAACCAATACATAAATATGGAGTCTAGTAAATAATAAATAAATAATAAATATAGAGTTTCATTTATAAAATAATGTATATATTTTTCTTATTATTATAATCATGCTTTTGAATGTCCAGTGTTGCTTTAAGCCTCTTCACACTTTTCAGGATCTTACCTTCAAGGTGCACCTATAAATGTTTAACGTAAAATAAAACTTTATTTCCAACAACCTTGGGTGCTAAGATGTAATGTCCCTCGATAATATATAAAATAGTTATATATCAAAATTACATAATGATTCTATTCAATTAAACATTGATACATACACAAAGTAAAATTGGGATAAGGGCAGGAGGATGACGATGATGACATATTACACCTTGTATTACATTTTATTAGTACAGTTATCGGCTTAACGATAATAAAGTATTATTGGAATGTTATCTTATACACTAAGCAGATGTTTACAATGGCAGTGTCTGTAAATAAAATACATTAACAAAAGTGACAAAGATATTAACATGGTGAATAAACATGATATACACTACATATATTTACATGAACTATACGATAAAAATTAAATAAAACTATTCTTTATTCAAGTCAGCTCATAAAAGTACTTTTGAATCTTCATGTCACAGTATTGAATAAAACGTAAAGTTAACTCCGATTCAGAAAGTAGATTCTATAGAGAAGATTCGAACTCAGTAGTTACTCGTTTCCACCACAGTTACAGAGTATTTCAATGAAGTACAATTTCAGAAATCAAGAAATACTAAGTCCACGTTTTTTTTATCATTAATATCATCTTGCATTGAGTACGATGCCTTATTTATAAATATTTTCTCGACGTAAACAATAAAAAAATAATAATCGGTCAAGTTAAAAATAAAATGTACAATCTTAGTATATAAACTAAAACTGCGCCCCAAGAAGGATGTATTCACT
Organism: Vanessa atalanta; assembly: GCF_905147765.1. NCBI lineage: Eukaryota > Metazoa > Arthropoda > Insecta > Lepidoptera > Nymphalidae > Vanessa > Vanessa atalanta. Next base: position 8,657,350 of record NC_061878.1, on the reverse strand, counting down.
TTGCGAAGTCGGAAACTAGGTGTTATTAGATATAAATGGACGCACATTATAAAATATTTATAAACGTTCGTCCTTGTCAGAAAAAGCTTTTAGCACTAAGTCCGACTTTTATACAATATATTTTGTTTTGTTCAGTGAAGTATTAAGTAAATAATAAATATTTATATTTCTATATCGTAAATAGATCGATGTATACAAGAATATTAAATGAATATACAAATACTTAATCCCCCTTTCCAACTCCTTTGGAAGATGACGTCTGCAAAATCCATCCTTAATTTAGTAACAAGAGTATCTAACACCTTTCAAATGAATACGTCTTCCTAATTACTTCTGATTATGTTCTATCAACGTTTAAATTTTTAGGTCATAGTCTATTTATTGTAACTATTTACTACTTTATCGTACAAATCAATTCAATTTTATAAAAAAAAACTCCTCTATTCAATATAAAAACTTATTATCAAATTCAAAACTAACACCGATTCGAAAAAAAAGCAAGGACTCAAGGAAAAGCAGCGAATGAAATCCAGCGGATTTTCTTGTTTTTTTGTCAAATTGTAATTTACAAGTATTCAATATAACAAAAAAACAGCCAGGAGGCGATCGTTTCATTTGCAAAGTTCAATGAACTCACAAATTGCATAATACCCAAATACGCTTTCCTTTATTTATTGTTTTAATTTGGTACAGAGGCATTTTGAATATTAAATATATACTTATTTTATAATGTAATGAGGTATATATTTATAAGTTAATTTATGTATTACTAAATGCAAGTTTAATTAAAAGTACCTGTTTCATTTCTGAACGTTCTCATGCCTGTGTGAGTGTAGATATTTACCTAGAGGATTTTTTTTTTGTTATTTATAAAAACTAATGAACAAGTGAGAAAATTCCATTGCAAAACATGGAAACATTCACGAACTGTTTATTTACTAAGAACTCTGCTAGTCTGCAACAAATAACAATATACATAACACAATGCCGTTGCTGTCCGTTGAATTGGCCAAGTTAGGAGTGCACGAACGTTGTTTATGTTTGTTTTGTCTCTTGAGCCTATAATGAAATTTGGCTTGCTCACTTTTCACAATTGAACACATAACGTATTGCGCATAAATAGTGTAATGCGTAATATAACTAATGATTTTAGTATATCTGTCCTGCTCTTTGAGAATGAGACTTATGAGAATTATTTCTCCAGACCGTGCTCTTTTCGTTTTTCTGTCTCCTTGACACCAACTTTTAAGAACTAACTCGATCCCCTTGAACTTAAATTCTCCCACTAATTCTGAGACTGTTTTATAAATTTTTATTTTATTTTAGGACGGGCAAATGGGCCACCTTATGGTAAGTGGTACCACTGCCTATAGATATCAGCACCAAAAGAAATTTTAAGCATTTCTCTCATAAACAGTTCAACCTTGGGAACTGAGATGTTACGTCCCTTGTGCCTGTATTTACACTAGCTCACTCACTCTTCAAACCGGAACACAACGATATTAAGTATTTCTGCTTGGCAGTAGAATATCTGATGAGTGGATGGTATCTACTCAGATGAGCTGGCACGTAGCCCACCCATCAAGCTAGATATTTATCTGAAAAGTACAACCTTAAAATATTATAAAGAACATAGAAGTTCTTCTTAAAATATTCTAACGTATCTAATGTGTTACACCACTATAAATAAATCTTTTTTTTTAGCATTAGCAGCTTGTAAATTTTCCCACTGCTGGGCTAAAGGCCTCCTCTCCCTTTGAGGAGAAGGTTTGGAGCATATTCCTCCACGCTGCTCCAATGCGGGTTGGCGGAATACACATGTGGCAGAATTTCGTTGAAATTAGTCACATGCAGGTTTCCTTACGATGTTTTCCTTCACCACCGAGCACGAGATGAATTATAAACACAAATTAAGCACATGAAAATTCAGTGGTGCCTGTCTGGGTTTGAACCCGAAATCATCGGTTAAAATGCACGCGTTCTAACCACTGGGCCATCTCGGCTCTAAATAAATCTAACACATTCATTTCTAAAATATTCTAGCACTTAATGTTATCTATTCTTATAATAAATGTACACATTCTTTAAAAGTAATGAAAATGAAAATTATTTTTATTCAATCCTTTATAATCCCGTTTGAATCATCGTGTTGTATGTTTAATTTGAATGTTAAGTTACCACTGGTTTGGAATTCAAATTTAACATAATAGATCCAAGAATGAAAATCAGCTGTAACTCTTTTTTTCTCAAATAAAATAGTAAACTTTTACAATTTAATGCACTGTGTGGAATTCAACGAATACTAACTCTGCGGCTTTCGCTTTATCTATATTATATTCTTCAATTGACTGCCTCGTTGGTCTAGTGGCTATAGCTTTAGCTATATATAGGCTGGAGAAACTCGTGGTCATGGGTTCAAACCCCAGATTGGACCGAAGCTAAATCTGTCGAAAGAATCTCACAAACAGTCTGAAGTCTAGGAGTCTGAAGTGTGTACACTCCAATGCCTCGTAAATAATGTAAAACCATTTGTCCTGCACTTGAACGCTCTCGTCGGATGTGCCATCCTATCAGACAGTGCGCCTTTTCTTGCGTAGCTGGATGCACAACTTATGCCCTACTAGTTGTCACTCGTTCGTTCGTTCGGCTTCGTTCGCGTTTTAGGTTGGTTGTCATGTGTTAGTCAAAAAAAGTAGCCTTGGAGTTCAAGTTCGCTTCATACTAAATTTCGTCAAATTCGGTTCATGGATTTGGCAGTGAAAGAGCGACAGACAGACAGAGTTACTTTCACATTTATAATATTAAGTATAGTATAGATGAGACGTCCTGCATAATTGGATATTTTACTTTGAGATTTACCGACGTGACCAAAATCAGGTCGATATAATTTTTCTCAAGTGTAATAAGCGTTGTCTAGTAGATTTTTTTTATTATTATTATTTAAATTTATTAATTAGCTAAGCTACAACTATTTTAAATACGTCTCGGTCTAAATATTATTGTACTGTTATTGATCCAATAGTCGAATTGATCTGAATCCAATTTAACGTGGGGTCGAACATCGCGTACGGCAAACCAATGTGTGTCATTGTAATTTTAGCTGAAACGACCGATGTTGGTTTTGGACAAGAGCTAACAAACATTACTGTTTTAATGTTTACTGTTTAAATTTTATATTACGTTTTAGATATAAACGATAATTTTCCCGATGTACTCAATATTCGATTGAGTACTATTTGTGAAATAATATTCAAAATGTGTAATAATTTAGGATTAATATTTGAAATAAGAAATCACACTAGAGAATAAAGAACGTGTGACAATACTACCATGTTAATTATTTAAATATAACAACGTTCACCAACATTTGTGGCTAAGAAATTTTAATAGATTTAAAAAAAAAAAAAATTGCAATTTCGTCCTGAAATATGATATTTTTATTATAAACTGTTTGGAGACAAAAAACTGTTGCTGATATCTGTGGGCTATTACGGTTAGAGCATAGCTACTGTTATTATCAAATACTTATTGCGGATTGATATTAAATTAAATCAAAAATTTATAAATCAATATAATGGACCTATACAGTAGCATAATACTCCATTATATTGATTCATCGACTGCAACATTTATCAATCCGCAACAAATATTTGATAACAGTTGCTGTGCTATAACCGTAATAACTGGTAGCGTTTTGCATAAGCAGTTTTTACAATATCGTTTCCCTGTGACGTGATTATTCACAGACACCTGCAATTATGAGAGCGCGCCCTTCACCTGGAAAGCCAAGACTGCAACCACGAAAATGGCCCTAAAGAACAGAGATCGTGTTTTCGAGAAACTGAGTGGAATCAAGGGTTGCGTTGCTTAATTTTTCGATGCATGAACCACAATTGTCATTATTATATTATGACTAAATTATATTTGAGAAAAAAGGTAGCATGTTAAAGCGATCTCATAGCGCCCTCCGAAAGACGGAGAGGGTACCGCTGGTTTTTAGTGGGTATTCAGGTATAACAGGGCGCACTCAGCGTCTAGGGTGACGGCGAGTACCACATACCTCCCCACTTTCACGTGGGGGAAACGCGTATCGCGTTTTTTCAGCGAGAAAAAAAAAGGTGGTTAGATATAATCCCTCTTAAGATATAACTTTTGAAAAGCTATTGAAACTTTTATGTATAATCTCGAATGCCAAATAACAGAAGTAGATTCTCACATTAATAAGTCACATTCATCTCCAATTCAAAATCGATATAAAAGCTATACAAAGTGATTGTTATATCTTCGATCGGGTTAAATGAATTGAAGTTTAGACTGCACAATCACACATTAGCATAGCATTAGCAGCCTGTAAATTTTCCCACTGCTGGGCTAAAGGCCTCCTCTCCCTTTGAGGAGAAGGTTTAGAGCATATTCCTCCACGCTGCTCCAATGCGGGCTGGCGGAATACACATATGGCAGAATTTCGTTGAAATTAGACACATGTAGGTTTCCTCACGATGTTTTCCTTCACCGCCGAGCACGAGATGAATTATAAACACAAATTAAGCACATGAAAATGCAGTGGTGCCTGCCTGGGTTTGAACCCGAAATCATCGGTTAAGATGCACGCGTTCTAACCACTGGGCCATCTCGGCTCTTTTTCATTCATTTCTTCATTCAATCACACACATAAATAACAATTTAGGGCATTCATAATTTCGTAATAACGAAATTCATTTTTTTTAGGCAATGATATATTTCTTAAAACTTCAACTATAACAGAAATAATATCACGTCGAATATTGAAACTGCTATTTTTACTACAAGAGACTAATAGCTAAAAGCTTTTCTCTTATATTAGGAATCTAGAAATATAAATTTTATTGAAGGTTGAATTTCTATTTCTATATTGTTTCAAAGTCGAATAAAATAACAATGCTGCAGGCTCCAGGGTCGCAAATCAAGTTTTAACAAATGGAATCCGTATTCTATAACAGAAAAATATTTTCGAATTTTTAAGTTGGTCGATATCAACTGTGTTTGAAATGATGAATCTGAGTTAATATATAAACCCTTATTGGTTGTTTATTACGTCATCAACTACCAATGACAGTTAAGATTAAAATCGAATTTAGTTAATTCGACTGTCAAAGTCGAATTAACTAAATTAGACATTTGACAAGATTTATATTGACGGTCTTAACCTAACATTGATAATAAAAATATTTTTGAGCTATCTAAAATCGATTTTTCCTCATAATTAAGTATTCTTTTTTCAGAATAAAGTGAGGGAAAAAGAAAAAAACATATATGAAAATATTTTGCCTTTTTAACTATAAATTAGATACTTCTCTCATACTCAAATTTGTAGAATATAACAAAATCAACATGCAATTCAGAAGGAGCTAGCGATCAAAATTGGCAAACGCGATAAGCAACTTTATTTTATACAATTTAAAGATAAGCATTTAAGATCAGGTGATGATTCTAGACATGCTTCTTATTTTAAAATAATAAAAGTAATTAACGCAGTCGATTCAAAGGTAATTGCAATTTTAAATTTGAATAAATAAAACATGAATTGATTTGAATGTACGGCAAAAAATAAATGCCACACACGGTTACAAAAGATTAACAACCTATAGAACAGGAGGAAGCTATCTCAAAGGAATTGTCTGCCTGCAGCCTAAATGTAATTACTTCAGATTGAAGCTGCAAAGCGCTTGAAATCACCATTGGTCGTTAATCCTTTCGTGGTCCATTCGTGTTTCTCACAAATCTGTTCGAATGTCTTAGGTCGAAATCTTGTTTTAAAATGATATATCTTGATTGAATCCTTCATTTATATTTAATAAGATTATCATATAATAATAATTTAATGAATCTCTAAATAGTTTATGAAGTGAACTTTCTTAATCTTCGTATTTTTATTAAATGTATTTTTATAACGTCGGTTTAATTACTGTTGGAATTGATTTGGATCACTTAGACTTACATGATAACATAATATATCTAATTTACACACCTCTGACTTTATCAAAGTCCGTACATGAATATTTTTGCTGATTGGTATATATTTATCACCAATTTTAGAGACAGTTTTTTCTTATTTACTGAATTTAGAGAAACTGTTAATTAAAGACAAAGATATCAAAATATCTGCAACTAACAAGAACTGTCAGGAGTTTTCGCCACATAATGTAGTGCAAAGCGATTTTCTTTAAGACAAGTCCAATTAATTTCAGTTTGTAACTTTTAATTAAAACACAAATATGATCAAGTTCAATATACTTTCATCTGGTTTTACGGAAACGTCTCTCATAGTTGTCGAGTTTACGAGATGAATTTACAATATTATTCAACTATTCTAAGTTAGCCTTTACCAACATGAAGTGCATAAAGTTTGGAACTTTGTTACTCTCGTTCCTAAATGCCTTATTTTGAAGTAACCATAAAGTCATAATTATACTACTTCATATCAGAAAGTTTATACCCCGGATCGAGACGAGCTGATAGAAGCTGTTGGCCTTGTAACTGATCTTTCTTGTTGACATCGATTCCCGTGCCATCGGATTGTAAAAGTATATTTTACTTTTACAATCCGATGTAAAGGAATATAACTTTATTTTCGCACATAGTTATATACTATAATATTCCTTGCGAATTTGCATTTGGATAAATTTGAATATCAATCAAAGATGTAGCTACCTAATAATTGTTTATTTTAGAAGTTAATATTTAAAAAAAAAAAACTGCTACAGTTAAGATTCACCTAACTTTAACGTTTAAATCATTTCTTACGAACACGTCCTAAATCAAAATAATATTATTACCTAATATATATCTAAACATCTACAAAAACCCAATTAAATTTACTAGAGCGTAAATTGTTACTCTTGATATGAGTCATAATATTGTAGTAGATACTGACTATAGCGTAAAGCGATGTCCGGTGTCCCTTGTTAATATTCCAATGCAAAATCTACTGCTCTGTGAATCTTGACTAGAAGAGACAATAGCGAGGAAGGACATCCTGAATTTTAATGAGATATAGTTGATGTGTAAATTGAGACTATAGCGATTAATATTATTATGTTAAACATTATGCGACTCATGAAAATGTATTGTATGTTATTTATCTACCAATTAAACACCTTAAAATGGTGTTGACGATATGCTTATCGACCAATGAAAGAATAAAAAAACAACGAAATATTTTACTAGAATTACGGCGTCCAATTTGAAGTCCATTGTGCGGTTAGATAGAATCACAAACACCTATTTTTAAGTGTCGTTCTTAATTTATGACATTGACAGTTTGCAAATTCAGAAGAATAACAATTTCACAAAACGTAGAATAATTTATGTGACGTACGACGTTGTATTACGATAAACATCAAACCGAATGCTTAAGTATATATCCGAAGAAAAATTGGTGTTAGGTAAGGGCCGTAAAAGTTTACGAAGTCCTCTTCTTAACAGTTAATAAAACATACAGCGACTATCCTTAACAAATGGAATAAGAGCAAACGAATGTTGTTGATGATTTTAATGGGACCACAGAATATAAAACCACTTCACTTCTAATAAATAAAAAGTATTTCTTTAGTAGACGAAAGAATATTTCGAATGATAAATGAATAACTATATACTTTTTTCATAAAACCTTCTTTTTCTGTTATAGCAACAGTAGGTCCTTCAGTACAACCTATTCCAATGCATTTTTGAATAAATATAAAATTCAATTACCAATAGAATTGGAACAATGCTCTTGTTACGCAATGTTGATTTTTTGTTCCGTTTCGTGTATATTTGAATGGCATTATAAATGTATAAAAACATTTATATATAAAGCGTTCTTTTCAAATCGAAATTTATTTTTAAAATTCAATTCTAATATTCCATATTAATAATTATAAAGCTTGAGACTTCCTAGGGTTGTTTTTAACAAAGATGTACCAGATATTCTACCGCCAAACAGCAGTATTATTGTGTTCTGGCTTGAAGGGTGAGTGAATCAATTTAATATTTCTTACAGCGCCATTGTCTATGGGCGATGGTGACCACTTACCATCAGGTACCCAACCTTATACATATAGTTACGTAACATATGTTTACACTTTGTTTAATATATATATATATATATATATATATTGCTAATTATATAGATAACTTTGAACATGAAATATAAAATAAAATTATACGTATTTCATAAAATGTGGTCCTAGTTAAATCGTATCTAAAATAAAAACACATATGTAATAGTATTTACATAATAATGTTGACTAAAATAAATTTTATTGTTGATAAAGATTGACTCGGGAGATTTTCGCCGGCTTCTATTAAAAGATTCAACCTTCGAACCTGGACAATCTGGACATACAAATTTTGTTTTGCAAAATGATGATTCAAAGATTTATATTAATTTTTAAAAGTTTTAAATACCATTACGTAGTCGCTTTGCAAGAGTTAATATTTTACGAAAAAAGAATTTGAATATAGCTTTGGATATTAAAATTTCCATTAATCACAATATAGTCACGCGGCTAAATGGAAAAAAAATCCTATTAAAAATAAATACGAATCAATCAATTCGTTCCAATTCAATTAAATATTTTTAATAATATATATATGTATATGAAAATATAAATTGACATATCCGTTTGTGATTAATAGAATTTCACACCGTTTGACCGATCACTCTAAAAAACACATACATATATATTTTATGAAACAGGAAGGTTTTTATTCTATAAACTTTCTTAAACTCAAACTCAAATTTCTTTATTCAACATAGAAGCCTTACACTTACTTATTGATAGTCAAATTAAACACTACCACCGGTTCGGAATAGGAAACACCCTGACCTGAGAAGGACCGGCGAAAGAAACTCAGCGGGTCTTTTTTTTGTCAATCAATTTAAGTACATATATTGAATATGATTAGAAATAGCCAGGAGGCGATCGTTTCATTCCCAAGGTGTGCTATCAATCATAAACTCACTACCCTTTAATCACCCTATAGTACCCTTTTGCACACAAGCGTTCCTTAACATTTTTTTTAAATTTGGCAACAGAAGCAATATTTTGAACGCTTTCTGGGATCCTGTTGTAAAACCGTATACATTGCCCCACAAATGAGATACTGGCTCTATTCAGTCGAGTAAAAGAAGTAACAAGTTTGTGTACTTGTACAAATTATAGATTGCACGAATAGCCCTTTCTGCAGCACAAATATACTATGGATAGCGGCTGCGTTACCTCGTACGTTTACGTTCATAACTCATCATCAGCTCACAACCACTTACCGTTAGATGGCGCCACATTTGTCATAATCGTATATAGAATTGAGTCTGTCCTTTTTTTTACTAATAATAAATGTTTATTTAGTAATTAATCAAAGCCACTTTAACTTTGCCTGGGCGCAAATTCTACTAACAAATCGACACTTCTTCGCAATCGAATCGAAACGAAATCTTTACCGTCTAATCGTTTTCCTATTCTATAAAGCAATCCAGTTGTGGTTTGGTTGAAGTTCGATCAAAATATAATCAGGTTCGTGTTACCTATTTAAATAAGTAAAATTGGTTACGATTAAACCGAGGTTTATTTGTGTGGGGACTAGAAGTTGAATCGGAGTACATTTAGCCCCTGTCTAGTGAATTTTCATGGCTCAATAACCAGAGCAATTTTAATAAAATTTCGACACAGCCTGAAACTGAACCCGAACTTTCTTTTAGTTTTTATTTGGGAGCTCAAAAAGCTTGACGAGCTTTAGTGTTATCAATAAAAATATTTTGAAAAAAGACCGTTATTTAATACATATATCGAACACTGGACGAACTCTCGTATAAATAAATCAACCATATAACTAAACGTACAATATTTTCAACGTTTGCTAAAATATTTGCTATGCAGAATGTGCCTCCTCATAAACCTCGGCTTAAACATTGTGAATTGACAAAGTTGTAGGTATATAACGATAGGCTTAAGATACCGTTTTGGGCACATTCCATCAAAGAAATTTGCTTATTTGATGTGTAAAGTAGAATCACCCAATTGTGAATACTGTAACAAAGTGGAAGATTTATATCATATCTTAACAGAATGTGCCAAGAACAGAATAGAGAGAGCTGCAGCAATTACTAAATTAAATATGAATCTATTAGATTTCGGAGTTTTCCAAAGCATCCTAGCAGAAACAACGACATTATCGGTTAAAACTATTTATGATATGGTTCTGGCGCACATGCGGCCCCTCTAAAAATATATGTAATTTAAGATATAGCTAATTAATAATCATATAATTCCTAGAAATAAGTTGTAAAATGTATTAGATAAGGTAATTTGTAAGAGAACATTGGGACTACAAAATATGTCAGTCATAAATAACAGTTCCTTACTTAAATAAAGAAATTACATTACATTTACATTAACAGCCTGTAAATTTCCCACTGCTCCAATGAGGGTTGGTGGAATACACATTTCGTTGAGATTAGACAGATGCAGGTTTCCTCGCGATGTTTTCCTTCACCGCCGAGCACGTGATGAATTAATCACAAATTTTCATGTGCTTAACATGAAAATTCAGTAGTGCTTGACTGGATTTGAACCCGAAATCATCGGTTAAGATGCATATGTTCTAACCACTGGGCCATCTGGGCGCTCAATACGCTCCAGATCCTAAATGAAGAAAAATGTCAGACATTTAAAGTTTACTAGTTGCCGACAGTAACTTTGTTCCCGTTTTAAGGTTTGGTAATAGGCACAAAAAATCCCCAAGGACGGACTTCCTTGGGACTCAGGCTTGCTTTACACTAGATTTCGTTAAATTCGGTTTAATGCTTTAGCCGTGAAAGAGTAACAGAGAGAAAGACAGACAGTAACTTTCGCATTTATAATACTTGGTGGCAGAGCTTTATTTATTCCCGTCTAGGTAGGTACCACCCAGATATTCTACCACCAAACAGCAATACTTAGTATTGTTGTGTTCCGGTTTGAAGGATGAGTGAGCCAGTATAACTACAGTGACAAGGGACTTAACATCTTAGCTCCCAAGGTTGGTGGGGCAATGGTGGCAATGGTAATGTAAGGAATTGTAATTATTTCTTACAAAGTTAATGTCTATGAGCCTTGGTGACCACTAACCATCAGGTGTCCTACTACTACTGATTTTCGTGTCGGTTCTCCTCGGTATAATCTCCATTCCGAATCGGTTGTAGCTTCACTTGATCTAGTTTGTAAAATTACAATTCAAAAGTGCTTGTAAATCCCTACTTGAATAAAGTAGATTTTCGACTTTGGAGAACTTATCCCGTTATACTGTTTCGGTGCGGGTTTGTGGATACACATGTGGCAGAATTTTATACGACTAGAGCATGCTTGCACAATTTTACGCCACCGAAAAGAAAACACTGTAAACCCGGATTCAAACCACGGCCTCCACTTATGATCCACCTGTTCTCGGCAATCTCCACCAGACGCGCTTTATTACAATTCACCACATCAATGGATCAATTGCTATTGATAACATAGTATTTTGGCAGCTCCAATAATTATAATATCACAAGTACATATAAGCCTATATACATATGTATTTATAAATCAATATCTGTAAGGGATAGTCGGTACAAAGCTACCCGCCTGTGACTGCAGTTAGTTACTCGTGAGCTTAAGGCGATGTGTTATTTGATAGCGAAGACATAATAGCATTGAAGCTGTAAGGCTCAGATCGCACTATTATATTAATGAAATATATAAACAATAATAAACATAAGCTGTATTAATATTGACTCTTGGTAACAATTCTGGATTTTAGAATGAAATATATGTGGAAGATAATATTTTTTATTCAACTTCCGGTCTTATAACATGGTCGTGTAATTGACTCAAATGACAAGTCATTATAAAAGTCTCGACAGATGTCAACAGATCACAAGTGGTTCAGTGCTGAACTGTGCTATCGATGTTCTGAACTGTTTACATAAATATAACATAACATAAACAGCCTGTAAATTTCCCACTGCTGGGCTAAGGCCTCCTCTCCCTTTGAGGAGAAGGTATGGAGCATATTCCACCGCGCTGCTCCAATGCGGGTTGGTGGAATACACATGTGACAGAATTTAACACATGCAGGTTTCCTCACGATGTTTTCCTTCACCGCCGACCAAGAGATGATTTATAAACATAAATTAAGCACATGAAAATTCAGTGGTGCCTGCCTGGGTTTGAACCTGAGATCATCGTTTAAAATGCACGCGTTCTAACCACTGGGCCATCTCGGCTCATCTGAACACCTGAACTCTTTATTTGGTATCCAGGTAAGCGTACTTTTGTATGTTAATATTGAATAAGTGAATTATGAATTCAACTTAATTAAGTATTTTATACATTGATTTCATTGTAATCACTGTTTAGAAATAAGTTTAACTAACTGCTGTTATATAAAATATACTTTGTTTACTTATAAATTTATAAATAGTTTTTTCTGTTTATATTGCCTTCAATTCTCTCGTATATAATGCTACCAGTAATGTAGATTATTCCAAGAAAAACAGCGATAAACTCAATAGCTAATCTTTTATATTAAAATAATTATATAAAAAAAAATGTGAAAAATAATAATCAAGCACAGCAACATAACTCGGTTTTTAATATTTAGCAAGTTGAGTACAAAGTGAGTTATCACAGAACAGCATTTCTGATAATGTTTCATAAATAAATAGTATATAATATGTAATTATATAAATGTTAATATATTGATTAATCTATACATATAATAAAATTGGAGTGTCTGTTTGTAATATTAAAATACCGCGTTTTACTAAATGCATATGTATGTATACATGTTTTTAAAATTATAAATTGTAAAAAATGTTATTTAAGTATATGTACCGTACATATACTTAAATAACATTTTTTACAATTTTTGTCTGTCTGTCTGTTTGTTCCAGATAATCTCTGGAACGGCTGGACCGATTTTAGCAGATAGCTGATAATGATAATAAGGAGTAACTTAGGCTTAGGTTTTATTTTAGAATTATATGTAAAATAATAATAAAGTCACGCTTTTTTATTAAATTCAAACGCGATCGAAGTCGCGGGCACAGCTAGTCTATAAAAAAATTATACACAAATGTAATAAGCATCGATCGTTTTGGTATCTTATACCGTACAGTGCTAATAGTAATCGTATTCGCTCGCTATACGTGTTTTCAATGCGTTCATTCCAATATCTTGTAATAAAGGTCCTTTGTAATATTAATACGGCAACATTTATTCACAAGAAGAGTAACATTGTTGTTTATTTTTTATAAGGATTGATATTGTGTGTTCATATTTATGTCAATAAAACAGTTATTTTGTCGTTATTGTAAATCAAAATTGAGTTTTTTCGGTCAATAGTACGTTTGATTCGTCGTCTAACAGTGTGACAAAAAATCAATAATAACAGTATGATTTTAGGCACTTTGTACAGTCTATTCCAATCGAAGCAAAAATAAAGATAAACAAACTACTAGATTTTAGATTTACTACAACCACGCTTTTTGCTAATATCACAGCTGTATTTCATTTATTTAATTCTTGATTAATATATATTTGTTTGCAATATGACACTATTCCACTAAACTTCTTATATGCACTTTAATTTGACTTCCCTAGAGGCGATAACGATAAGGCGTTTTTTGCAAAACGAATGAATATAATAAATAAATATCATAGATTATTATCATTCAAGCTCTTGACCGATTATATCTCCTCAATTCCAATGTCCAATCTTCTAATATATTAATAGCGTAAGCCGATTTTTGTCCCAGTGATTATGGAACGATGGCTGCATATAAAAAATCGGTTATGGTCTCATCTTGAAGATCTTCAGCCTCAGATGTGCAGATTAAAGCGGATTCTTCATTGCAATTTACTACATTTTTATGATTTAAGAATAAAATAATTTTAGAAAGCGGAAAAAAGTACTGGCCGGTTACAGAGCGGTACTACAGCTGTATAAGAAAAAAAAAAAGAAAAACGTTTTCGACAAACTTCAATTTTAACGGAACTAATGGCGGCGGGAAACCACGTATTTAAGAAAAACACGTGTCCAGAAATGATCACTTTAATTATTTTAATGATTGAAAAATGTTTGATTATTAAATTAATAAGATTTAGTGAATTTTGGGATGTTAAATTAGTCTGAAATATTTTAACGTCCATAAATAGGTGTTATATTGAGTGAATAGTTCCCCCGCACAATTTTTTTATAAAAAGCCGTGCGCCCGCCTGTATAGAGAGGCTTGTTTGAGCTGTCGAAGCGATCGGACCTCCTCAGCTTGGAATAAATCAACGAAGAATATTTCCTGCGTTTTATTTCATAGCTTCGAGGATGGATAGAAATCCAAGCCCTGATATTCGTGACGTGAGCAATGCTGACGTCATATTTTTTAAAAACAAGCTGGGACAAGTTACTTCGTCATATACTATTTGATATTAAAAAAAACCTTTAAAAGAGGTTTCATCATTTTGGCGCCAAATGTGACTTGCAGTTTCTAATGAAATAAAATCAAAACAAAATCCTTTGAATAAACGCGAAGGGTCGCGGGAGAGCCACTAGTTTATTTAGCTTTTGTCCTCTTGTGGTAGGAATAGACTATATGTAATTAAAATTATAAAGTATATTTATATCACGATTTGCTTTGCGTGTATACTTTAATTATACAGGCTTAGCAATCAAAAAATCTAATTAAAATTTAAATATATGATATGTCTATTATTTTTAAATCTGTAACGTTCTTCTTAAAGTTACCCCCTACACGTTCAGAATTTTAATTGTGACTACTAAAACTATTTCAGCTATTAAATTAGATAATTATCTAAGATAGACCAAAAGTATATTTCCTAGGAAAGGAAAATTACGTACGTAACCTACGTAAGTCTAAAATACATAATGATTGTATTTTAATGATACAATGAAAACAATTATTCTAAGCCATAGTAATAATATTTTTATAATTATATTCCTGATAGACCACTTCTATCTCTGTTTTTTCCTCTTAAGGTTGCCTGTCTACCATTAAGAATTTACTACCTTGAACTACATTCATGGACACTAACCATTCCGTGAAAATAACATTACTTTTTTGTAAGTAGGTTTTATTTAATAAAAGTCTTGAGAGCACAACTGTATGCACCAAAATTTGTTTATAGCACCAACAACTATAATACATATATCATGATAATATATAGTAGTATTATAAATGCAAAAGTAAATCTATCTGACTGTCTGTCTGTTGCTCTTTCACGGCCAAACCACTGAACCGTTTTTGATGAAATTCCGTTTGATACAAGTTTGAACTCTAAGGAACGACAAAGGATACGTTGCTGCCTAAACTAACCTAACCCTAAAATGCCAGCGAATCCGCAGGCGACACAAAGATTTCCATACTAACACAAAGGTATTTATTTTATAAAATCAAACAATATTAAACTTTAAGATACACGATGAGGCAGTCTATTTCTCCCATACGACCTTAATGTCTGGGCCCAAAATCAATATCAATTTGTCGTGTAAAATATATGTATACAACAACCGATAAATTATATTTGCTACGGTTTCATATTTCAGACTGAATCTAGACTAGTAATAATGCAGTCTAAATCTAGACGGAAGACAAAAATATAAATATATTTTTTCGTTAATCGTTTTAGATTTCCCGTATTGTAAAAAATAATATTACCATAGTGTATACGTATCTATGTCATACGTCATATTATCGTTTTAACATTGTATATTTCTTCTGTGAGCTTAAAATTATTATGGTTTGTATTAATCTGTTGGGTATAATGACCTCATTGTTATATCATGAATATTAAATGTTCGGATTCGCTTCATAACCAGCAACAGTTAATCTCCTTTTCGGTGGTTTAGCATATTTAACAGAAAATATGAATTTAATAAGTGCATTTAAATTATAATGCAATTCTTTTTTACGGAAAAATAAAATGCACGCTTGTTACGTGAATAATCTAAATTTAAAGCCGGTGTAAGTGCGAAGCGCAACTACTTAAGATATTATAATAAAATTATATACTAAAACCTTCTCCTATTCGCGTTGCATCTTCTAGTTTAGTTTTATGTATATTGGTATTTTAATATTTTTAGTTACACTACACAAACGTCTCCCAAATTATTATTAGTTATTATATTACTTACTCCAATTAGAATTATTAGACAGAGCAATAGTATAAAAATTGATTAAGAATTGTCAATCGTTATACTACACCTTGACTCATTCAACTGACCAAAGTGCTTGAATAACTTTTCGCTCAGAGAATCAGAATTGTGATTGAACGGGGAAATGTAAAATTTTGCAGATATTTTTAACGTTGCCGATTCATAAATTCAATATATTTTAAAAAAAAATAAGGAAGGCTATTCAATATTCATCTATATAATGTTGCATTGATAAAGATTATAAAGATGATAAAAAAGCGTGGAGCTATTACTTGTTGACTTTCAGGCATCATAAATAATTTTATTTTACTTACACCGGTCGTGTGTATTTAAAGGCTGGAAAAGAGTAACTACGGAGTGTCTTGCCGGTTCTTCTCAGTAGAATCTACATTCCGAAACAGCGGTAGCTTGTCTTTTTATATATAAATCTGTACAATGATGATACCAAAATCTTTGTATAAGCCTACTTGTATAATGTATATTTTGATTTTGATTTTAAATGCTGCTAGCATTCTTGCCACCATTCCACGATCATGTTTAAATTGTACTACTGTTTTTATTTTTATTTTATACTTATACACTTATTTCAATCATTAATATTAATAATTTATGTTTTTTGTTTTATTTTAACATAATAAATATATATGAAACAAATTAAACTATTATCAATTTATTTTCAAAATAAATGTTAGATCAACTTAAAACAATTGTTACATTAACATGCATATTGAAATTTTATGCGTATTAAAATATGAACAAAAAATTAGATTTAAAAAAAAAATTCCAAGTTTAAATAGAATACGTCCTAGAAGTTAACTCAATTGGTTATTAGATTGTTGTATATAAACTGACAGTGAAACATAATCGATAGTAATACGATCGCAACTGGAGTTTAGACATGACGTCGACCAGTTTGACACATACGAGAATAATGGATGACTTTGAAATCTTATTATTTTAACACATGTCTAATAACATTGTATGAAAACCTCATCACTGATGAATATTTCATTACCTAAAATTGTCGTGTACAAATAAGAGGTCCGTTAATTATGTTTTAGTTGTATAAAACTATATATTTATATTGTTTTGAATGGATTGAATAAACTCCTTCAATTACAATCAATTTATAAAGTGACAATTAATGAATATTTAGTAAACTCGTGTTAAATCCATATATCCATCCGTCACAGGTAACCAATATGCTCGTCCGCTAACCATTGCCATAAAAAAATCCAAAAGAATACCTATAAACTACATTCATAGAGGTAATGTTGGGATATAGGCTTGTATGCAATTTCTTGAAGGATTTTCCTCACAAACAGAATTCCGAGTGGCTCAAGTCCTGTGTTCAGCTAGTTTTATAATAAGAATAATATGTTTATTTTAATAATTAAGGTTTTTTTAAAGATATTTTTAAACTCTTCTTTATAATTAACATTAAGGCCTTATATAAGAAATAAAAATAGTTACTGTGTAAATCATGACCGTGGGGATTGGTGGCAAGAATGCTAGCAGCATTTTCCCGTTGAGTCGCAATTCCGATCCTCTGGGCAAAAAATGAATCGGAATCCTCTCACCAGTGGAGGTGTTACATTTTTTTAAAATAATTTCTTACTCCAAATTTATTTATAGGTTTTCTTTATATTTATAAATTATTTTTGCAGAGCTTCCTGCGACGGCTACTTTTTTACATTTAATCCAACACGAATACAAAGTTGTCTTATTTAAATATAAGTATATAATATCTAATACAGGTTCAATTTTGTCAGATTTAAAGTAAGCTTGCTTACAATTTGTATTCCGCCTCGAATACAATTTGCAATCAGCAAAGCCTGTTACGGTCCCGTGTCTCCTGATGACGAGTATTTATAGTCATTAAACGAATTTGTATAACGACATTCTATCTTAGGATTCAATGAATTTTCATACTTCATCACATCCTTATTTAATTTTGTTGAATCAAATGTTTAAGAAGTATAAAGATATTTTAGTTCTTCATAAATAATCAAAGATCTTATAGTTATATTTAAGGACATTTTTTATTTATTTTAATATTTGACAATAATATTATTACAGTTTTGGCGCTTAAACAAAACTGATATTTGATTTGAATTTGAATCGCGCTAACTTTCACTACAAGGCAGGCATCCATTAAACGGATCTGTTTTATACGAAGTGTGAATTCCGTAGTTCTTATGCAATTTTACGTAGTCAACGTATATTAAGTGTCTCGCGTAATGTAGCGGTAACTAAGGACGGAATATGCGATTTGGGTTTAAAGTACTTTCTTTTGAGGGCTTGCACCTCCATAATCTCAAAGGTTGGTCCAAGTCGTTCAATATGTAATTTTTTCCAACGTACTAAGATAACTAATTTAGTGACTAACACTATAAAACTATAATTTAATTATGAATTTTAACTAATTATTAAAATTATTAAATAATAATCTAATGTTCTTGAGTGTTAAATCAACATGCTAGTAAATTTTAAAAGTCGGTATTGATATTTTGTTAAAAAATATTTTATGTTAATCTAATTTGAAACGTCCAATTCAAGTCCCGTAGTTTTATTGAACAGTGAGGAGTGCCTGCTTCAACTGGGTTTTAAGCGTCCAATTATTTTCCTACACTAATAAACAGTTTAAAAGCCCATCTAGAATAAATGTATATATAGAAATAAATAAAACACAGCATCTATTATACTGGTTTAAAAAATGTAAAATATAGCTCACTGTAAACCAAATTTCCCTGGGAATTATTTGATAAGATGTTACAAGGGCATAGCAATGGATGGAAACAAAAACAACTAAATAAAAAACATTTATGGTACACGATATTGTAGCCGTCACTATGCAGGTGTCGTGCAATTGATCGCATTTTACGGGTATCACAAACTGTCCGACGTCCGCTGCTACAGAACTAACATCCAAAGTTTGCAACGGAGAGTGAGAATCCATATAGAGAATACCGCCCGATATCCTACGAGGTAACAACAACAAGAGCGAGCCCGTATAATCTGACGGTCGCGAAAGTCTATCGGCAGATTCGGCGTCCTCTATTAGATTAAGGAAAGTGTGCTCTCACTGGCCACTATAGTACGGAGAAATACCGCACAACATAGTTCCCGGGCCTGAAGAAGCGAATTAAGCCATATATACATAGATCGACAGCCGTAGTGTCAAAATCAGGATGACAAAATTAAAATCAAAATATACTTTATTCAAGTAGACTTTTACAAGCACTTTTGAATCTTCATTTAACAAACTATTTAAAGTAAAGCTACCACCGATTCGGAATGTAGATTCTACCGAGAAGAACCGGCAATAAACTCAGTAGTTACTCTTTTTCAATATCTTAAAATACAGTCATGTTAGTCAAATACAATTATATATGACAGTATCGTAATGTTATAGATAACGTCGCAAATATTTTTCTGCAGCACCATGATAGAGTTCTGCGTTTAGATTCGAGTTTGCTCTATAGGAGTATCTGTACTAATATATTAAAAAAAATATAACTAACTAAATATATTTTTGTATCTAAGTCTAATTAGATCGTTTAGGCATTTTTTCCACCCGTCCTTAACTAATAAACTATTTGCGAAATAATATTTTATAATTAGGATATTCATTTATTTCCACAAAAGCGTTTTAAAATATAGAAGTGCGCTAATCTCAAATAGCCATTTTGTTGGTCGGCTCTCGAACAGTAAGCCAAGTTTGTTGGTACGACGTGTAATTTATTAAAAGTATTCAAGATATAATAGTAACATCATAATAATAGTATATTATGTTTGATATTTTTTTGTAAATAATAAGAAATAATCTCGCAATCTTTGACATTTATCCTCTTAAACTAGTGTAACAGTTAATTTACAAGTACAACTCCATTAAGTTAAATTAAAAATTAAACTAGACTTTGAACTGGCAACGGTAACTCAACTATTTAATTTAACTTGTTGTAACAATGGCTTTTAAGCTTTCCTTCTCTAGTTCTTAAACGGATATCGAGTAATTGTATTTAAATTATTTAATGAGGGTTAATACTTATAAGAAATTATACAATTTGTCTCATTTAAATTTTGAAATTATTCACTCGACTCAAGTGTTCTAACAAATAATTCTGATTAGTCATTTTACAAGATTAAATTAAACGTACAGCTATCACTCCTTCAAGACGAGACGGCCCAGTGGTTAGAACGCGTGCATCTTAACCGATGATTGCGGGTTAACCCAAGCAAACACCACTGAATTTTCATGTGCTTAATTTGTGTTTATCATCTTGTGATCGGCGGTGAGAGAAAACATCGCGAGGAAACCTGCATGTGCCTAATTTCAACGTAATTCTGCCACGTGTGTATCCACCAACCTGCATTGGAGCAGCGTGGTGGAATATGCTCCAAACATCTCTTCAAAGGGAGAGGAGGTCAGCAGTGGGGAATTTACAATGTTATCACTCCTTCCCTTACACTCCTTTAGAATGTAAATACTACTGTATAGAAACGATAAGTAATATGATAATCTTTGTCATTAATAATATAAGTACATTTAATAATTATACACGTTTACGTTTATTTAAAAAAAAAAAAATCTGTTCAATGTATACTTAGTAGACATTAGTGCAAACGAACATTACTTAAATAGTCTTAAGTGTATAATCTATCGGTAAATACTCCAATAGATTTCTAATTAGCGGCTGAATTATCGATAAAGACTAAATAAATACCTCACTGAATTTTATTATGTATCCTATATGAAATTCGACGAATACTATCTCTAAGTATTTCATCATGGACTAACTGAACTTGTCGGGTAACCGCGCGAAATTTTCAAAACATTACCTATATACACAAACCGTCACCCGAATTTTATCCCCTGGAAGGGTTTAAAAAAACCGTAATGATTTTTTAAAAAATATTTATAAAACCCTATGTAAATAATGGCTTATTTTCAAAGCGATTTTAAGCAATACAGCAATAATCCTTATCCAATTAAGTACAGTCATTCCGGGTAACTTTGAATTTGAGTGTGTCAGATTAAGTAAGAAATAAATAAATAATTAGACAATTACAAACAAGGCTTACAATATGTATTGTATGTTTTAATCAATTCTGTAATAACAATAATTTAATTTATTTTTGAATTGTGTTGATAACATTGATATTAAATAAGAGGGTGCTTTGACTTTTCTGTTCATTATTGTGAGTCACGTGATTTGTAGTGAGGCTTATATATGTGATGGAAGCTCGGTATAGAACACTTCGACTTTTACTTTTCCACCAGCAAGTTACGATATAATTTTGTGATATAATATAATTGTTATTGCTTGTTAAATTATTGATGAATATATGAATTGTGTTTTTGCAATTATCAATATACAAAGTTACTAAAACACTAAAATGACTGTATTTTTGGATATTGACAAAAAGAGTAACTACTGAGTTTCTTGCCGGTTTTTATCGGTAGAATCTACATTACGAACCGGTGGTAGCTTTACTTTAAATAGTTTGTTAAATGACAATTCAAAAGTGCTTGTAAAAAAGCCTACTTGAATAAAGTATATTTTGATTGAGGTAATTGGTTTTAATCTAATTATTAATTTATACCTATACATGATGCTAATACATTTATTGTCGTATAAAACGTGTCTAACACAGCAAAAAATCTACCTTAAAGCTATAAAAATCTCTCTCCAAAAATTGATGATTCAAATTTACCCAAAATTCTTGATAACTTTGAACCTCAATTTGAGATTAAATTTTCTGAAGTTAATCATCATTTTTATGATTTTTTCTAATGTGTGTGATAAAGAAGCTAATGAGAACACTTATTAAACCACAAAATTGCTGTGTTCACACACAACTCTTACTGATAATATAAAGTAAATCAAAAAAGTATTCAATGTTACCCGAATTGACTGTACCTCAAATACATTATGCATTTAATATATATCAATGTGCTGTAAGCATATTATTTTAATGAATATCTTCGGTATTATACATTTAAAACGTCCTGACATAGCGATTAGTATGTACTGAAAAAATGTGAACGTTGTAAGACATTCTGTAGTATAATTAGTATCAGCATTGCACCCGTGCGAAGCTGGGGCGGGTCGCTAGTACTTTAATTTCATTGCTTTTTATTACAGTTACAAGTAAAATGTATTACTTTTATTAACGAACTTTGTTTTTATTTAACTCCATAGTCAGTTAGTCACTGGACGAACTATCAGCTCGTAAAGTGAAAATATATTAATATATGTAATAAAAACTAATACAATATTTGTATTCGTTGGAAGGGTTTACTTACATTGGTTATATAGAATACTTGGAAATGTTCTCAAATAAAGACATAGAAATAATAAACAAGAAATGAAATGTGACTATTGTGTAAAGAACTTTGCCTCGATGTCATATCGCGTCTACATCCATATTTTACGAGAAATTCTGTAAAGATGAAATAACCTTGCGAGCTTTCTGCACGTTGCCTTCATATAATAAACATTGCAATGAGTAAACAGAACTTCTACCTATTGCGACTTATAGCTATATGTTTGTATTTAAAATAAATCTTACTTTGTATTTTCTTTACACATATCTCAAAAACAAATACATAGATCACGTTTTTTAACTTGTAGTAGATATGTTTCAGATAGGTACCTTGTAGGAGACCCAGAAAGGAGATATGGGTATATGGAACCTACTAAAACCACTGCCTTGGACGTCTTCAGCGCGGATCAGATAGACTGCGGGATCATGTTGATATAACTTCGGAAGACAATGGCGATCTCGTCCTCCCGCATTCCTTATTAGGTCAGAAGCGATCCCGGCTGCGGTCCTATGGGCCGTCTTAAATAGTTCTTGCGTGACGATAAGTCACCTTATGGTGTTTTGTAAAAATATATAATATACATGAGGACATGTTATGTCCTTGTAATTAAACTGAATGTATGTTTTTTTTTTGTTATGTTTGTATCTCCACAGATTATGATATCAGTGTCTTTAGTGTATCTTATTTTTTAATTTGTTATATTTACTTTAGTGAACCAGGCAGCATCACAATAAAAAATATATGGTACGGTTTTGTAGTGTACATTCCAGATCAACTCTTCATTGACTCGGAATGTGTCCTTGAAGAGGTGTTATTTGTTTTCTAGGTTGATAGAAACCTAGGTGCTATAATATCTAGTATATATTGGTTTCCTACAGTACCGACCTCGAGACCAATTATATATAAACACAAAAGTAACTGAGCACATGAAATTGAGCAATACTTGCTCGGGATTGAATTTTTTGACATGAAATAGAGATTTGCCCGAAATCTCTAGTTCATGTGCTCTAACCAAATTCAAGTAGTCTAATAATTTTACAACTTACATTACTAAATTAATATAATAATAATTCGGAAACCAAATTCTAACGAGAAAACAAGACCTAAAACTCATTACCTTATTTTTACCTACCTTCTTTTACTCTAAATTGCAGAGTTTATGTCAAAAAAATTCTATATATCCAGCTTTCGTCCAGCAAGGGACGTCAAAAGGCTGAAAAAAAAATATTCTAACTGGAAATCAACAAATACTAAGTCCGCACTTTTTATCATTAATTTAATATTATAATAATATTTGATAAGATTAAATTAGTGTGGAAACCGCAGGACTATCTTATATTCTAATTTTAATTAATCCTAATCAAAGTCGGGTATTATAAGCACAAGTTTTTTTATAAGCAATTCGATATCAGAAGATGACCTTAAAAGCTTAGAGCCGGTGAGATCTCATCTGATATTCAGCGCGGCCGAGGTCAGCTTGACCTTACCCTGAATTTATTTACCTTGAATCATTTACATAGAGCGCTCGGCTTCAAGTTACAAGTATTTAAAATTTTTATGCCTGAAAATTCACGCTCGTCGTAAATATCCTAAACTTATATAATAAGCGCATATATGTATAAATATTTATACATACATATCGATGGAGTTACATAATGATAACGGCAGAGCGAAGGCAGCTTAGTGGATAGAGTGTGTCAAATTTTAAAGAAAGATCGCGCAATTATATCCTCATAAGAAACTTACTTAATCCTTCAAACTGAAACACAAAAATACGAAGTATTGCTATTTATTATAGCGTTGTTTTGACTTAATATTTGATGATTGGGTAGTAGCTACCTCATATAAAGTACCATACATAGGGGTACAAGTTTTAAATAAATATAAATAAATAAACAAATATTGGACTACATCACATACATTACTCTGATGCCATTGTAAGTTGCTAAAGCACTTGTGTTATGGAAAATCAGAATTAACGACGGTACCACAAACACCCAGACCCAAGACAACTTAGTAAACTAATGAACTTTTTCTATATCGACTCGGCCGGGAAAAAAAAAACCGGTGTACACACTACTCGACCACGGAGGTCGTCAAAGTTTTATTTACTATTA
Organism: Vanessa atalanta; assembly: GCF_905147765.1. Classification (NCBI taxonomy): domain Eukaryota; kingdom Metazoa; phylum Arthropoda; class Insecta; order Lepidoptera; family Nymphalidae; genus Vanessa; species Vanessa atalanta. Next base: position 8,632,693 of record NC_061878.1, on the reverse strand, counting down.
ACTTGTTTTTAAGATTAAGCATACCTAACAATAAACAATAGTGTTATATCTCAGCTATAATCATATTCGTGTAGATCTTAGATAAAAATGTAGCGAGTCTTGTTCAAATAAATTCGCAAGCCATGGAACGAGACAAGAGGAATCAGTAAATTCATTTCCTTCACAACAAAAAGAAAGTAAAACACTTACAATTTGCAAGTTAATTTATTTCTAAGTTCTTTGCTGTTTGTTTTGTATCCTCTGAATGAGACCCCAACGTGCACATTGAAACCCTCGTTCTTCATTTTCGGAATCGACTAAGAAGTTTTCTTGTTCAACGTGTGACGTCGTGAGGTGTTTTATGTGATTTATTTATATTATGTAACAATATTAAACGGATGGTACAGTGATTGTATGACGTGAATATTACAAAGGGCAAGAACACGCGATATTAGTATGGGTTTAAATTGCCTTCGTATCAGTGTATCTTGTGACTAATAGTGAAGGTAATTCTTGGGAAACCTTGCTCACGTATCGGATGTAGATCTGTCACAAGTACACCATTCCGGATTTGAGGGGCGTGTTATTTTACTTTACTGTACATTGTAACATGACAGTCGCTATATGTTTTCTTTTTTAACATATACTTAATTGATGGTAGTTTTTCCATTGATACAAAAATTATCAATACGTTATACGAAACAGTATTATCAGGTCACAATCCAAAATAAATGTATTCCATATATGTATTGTCTGTCTATCTAATTTATTTAATGAGAAATTTTTTTAATATTCATTGCCTTTATTAAGAGCCAATATGGCCCAGTGGTAAGAACGCGTGCATCTTAACCGATGATTTCGGGTTAAAACCCAGGCAGGCACCATTTGCATGTGTTTAATTTGTGTTATAATTCATCTCGTGCTCGGCGGTGAAGGAAAACATCGTGAGGAAACCTGCATGTGTCTAATTTCAACGAAATTCTGCCACATGTGTATTCCGCCAACCCGCATTGAAGAAGCGTGGTGGAATATGCTCCAAACCTTCTCCTCAAAGGGAGAGGAGGCCCGGCAGTGGGAAAATTTACAGGCTGCTAATGCTTTATTAATTATACATACACATATTAAATACGTTCAAACACTGCCTATCCTATTTAATTAAACTTTTGTACAGTTATTATTAGCTCACGTAACTTCTAGCGTAGCACAACAATGATATAATATCAAGCGAATCTGGCTCTTTAGGCACTTAAAGTATTCTCGCAACGAATGCTGGGCCTTAGTGAATCGTATTCACGAAATGGAAACTAACATCATATCTTGTCATGAGTCGTGTCATGTGTGATACCACTGGTAGAAGTTCCAGCGCAGGACCAACGGCTTTCCTTGCTATTTGAACACGGCTTATGCCCGCCCTAAAAGCTATACACTTGTAACTCATTTAAAGATGAGACGTTTATATTTATGTAAATATTGGATGTAATTTGAATAAAACATTTCGTTTTAATTAAATTGTATACATCCTTGCTCCGCTAAGTAGCTGAAATAAGAATTTGTGTTTACTTGAGTAATCTGTCAGCTTGAGATAACAGGTCACGTGCGCACGTCTGTCGTTATTCTTGCCCTCTTACATTTTATTACCTCCCATTACCCGAAATCAGGTTTAACAATCCACAGGAAACATTACACTACATAGCGCTATGTATTCATTGGAATAGTTATTTTGTATTTTTATACCATGTCATGTATTGGTAATGTATGTTGTCTGTAAAATAAAATAATTGAGCCGAAGGTATTGTTAATAATGGGGGGGCCTTAATGTCAAATAAAACAAAACAAAATTTAGTAACCCACACATGATCTAAAGGACAATTCAAAGGTGTTCTTAAACCGTTTTTTTAAGTACATATTATATTTATTACATGATATTAGTTATTTAAAAAAAAAATCCTAAATTATTTATATGCTTAACTAAATTTAAAAAAGTTATATTTATAACCAATACATGAGTGAGTCGATAGGTATTGTAACCAAGTTTCGCAAGAATCTAATAAAAAAAGGTTTAGTATAATATTATGGGCGGCTTTGCGCTATTTACTTATATCTATAAGGCTTTTAAGACTCAATATATTACGTAGGTTATCTTTTTAATGCACTCTATCTCATGAAGTTTATAATATATTTATCTATTTCTTATTTTTATCAAACTCCCACACACATTTACAAGCACTTTTGAATAGCCATTTCAAGTGATTAATTTAAATTTAAAATCACCCGCTCCGAATGGAGATTCCACGGAAAATATACCGATAAGACTTACTAGCTACTCATTTCTGACAGTTAAATGACAGATGTACGTATTTTAATTAAATAAAATTGAATAATTATTTATCCCACATTAAATTAAACTTCGTACTATTTGTCATTTACTTTATCGAGAACCTTATTTAACAATGATTAAATTAATTATTATAATTATATTACAGTACGAAAACACATATATATATTTGTATAATGTATTGTTGTAATACCATAAATAAGTTTGCAATTTAAATATAATTTGAGTCGATTATACACGATATACGTTTTGGTTATGTGATTGTTACAAATTCGATGCTGAGCACATGGACAATTGTCATACGCTAAAAAAAATTATTACTTAACAAAACAGATGATAAAAATATTGCTTTTTTATTATCACCATTCCTAGTATTCTTTAGTAAAAAAAAAAACTTCTTATTGCCAATTAACACAACACTATTACCGATTATTATATTTTTTTTAATATTTTGAATTAAAAGTAAGACAAGACATGTTTTATTTAGGCAAATTTTTTTTGTATTAAATACTATATTACAACATAATATTAAAATTGACAATTCGTAACACGAGCTCTATAAGGAGTTATATTTCCAGATTGAAATCTTTTACTTTCGTGATAAGCCCCTTGCCATGATTCTATCGTGAAGAGACGAAATAAGTTAAGGTTAATTCATGCTTACGTAATCTGAAGCAAGGGCGAAACAGAATCAAAGGGCATGAATAGACGCCAAATGGAAGTAACCCTTCGTTGACACCAACATAAATATTATCTCATTTTTTTTATTTTTTATTTAGTGTAATATTTTAGTTATAACAAGTATGACTAAAGTAATATTTTTTTTATGCATTATAAAATTAAAGTGGTAAAGGTTAATATAGAATTAAAGTGGTAAGGTTAGAATAGAGTCGACCACCCGATATTAAATGGTCACCATCGCCCAAAGAATTTCGTAGCTATATATTACAAACTGTATGCACCGCTAACAATGAACATCATTCTCATATATACATTGATACTTTTTTAGTATACGGATGTTCAAATATGTCAGTGTCAGTGTCTGATGGTTAGTGGTCACCTCTGTCCATAGAAATTGACGCCGTAAGAAATTCTAACTATTCCTTATTGCAATGCAGTATCAAAAATGGCAACTAAAATGTTATATTAGCGGTAAAATGTGGCTTGCGCAAAGCCCATATTTGTATTTTATAATAATATCCCCTGTATCGTTGGCTTTGGCGTTGAATATTATGAACAGTATATTCTACCAGGAGGAAAAACTTATGGTATTTTAAATACTTTCTCTCAGATATTTTTCTTCGCGTTCGAACGAGATTGACCACACATTAAGAACGTTACACCATACGTTTATTATTTACGGAAACATTGATTCGATTATTTTTAAAATTAAACTGTTAGCTTTAAAACAATTATTTCAATTGCCTCTTATCGCGATTTAACAAATTAACAGGACAGTGGAGATATACATCACTCGAGCTAGCCATCAATACCGACACGACGAACATCACTCAACAGCAGTCACGTGGAACTGTCCGATTAACAGCTTCATTTAACAAATTTGATTGAATCCAGGAAAAGTTACCCCGTCATGAATCGAACGTAGATTTATTAGAGTGGTTACGCGACCTGAGCTCATTATCTTACTTTCTTACTCGTGAAATATGTTTCAAAAAATCAAAATCAAAACATTCTTTATTCACTAGATCGGAAAGTTGCTTCTACCGAGAAGAACCGCCAAGAAACTCATCAGTCACTCTTTACCACCATTTTAATTTCAGAGTATATCAGAAAACAACAATTGCTTTTTTTTTAAGTTTTTTTTTAAAAATCGAATAAGAGTAGTAATACTGATTCCAAGCTATTTTGTCTTTAATATAATCTTGTATTGAGTAATATGCATTTTTTATCAATGTTTTTTTGATATGAGCTTTAACTTTTTTAATTTTAATTAAAAAGAGCTGTGGAATATTATTATAAAAACGAATACCGTGCCCCAGGAAGGATGTATTAACTTGCGAAGTCGGAAACTAGGTGTTATCAGTTTTTGCACATTAATACGCTTTACAAATGAATGAGTTGTGAATTTTAATCTTAGAGTGTAAACAAGCAAGCCACAGAGTACGTTCATTCGAGTAGAAATCGTGAGCAGAAGTTCGAACAAGGCGATATTTCATAGCTTCCTGTAAAATCAGTCACTTTAAACCAAGCGTAACCGAGCGACCTCAATATGAAAATTGTTTTCATTTGTTACTTGAAATAGTAAAAACAACACAATGATTGTATAAGTACCGCTTGTTGTAACTTTAAAAATATTTACGCGCGAACTACGTAGGGCTGCCGTTGAGGATGCAGGATGAAACCGAACGAATTTAACTTTATACGTTTAATTAAGTAATTAAATGTAACAATTAATTATTTCTAATTTTTAATACGTCACAGTCTGTTCGATGTCAGAACAAAAAGTGAAGATCTATTGTCTAAATTACTCTTAAACAACAATCGAACGATATAACGCAATTGGTGAAACACTGGATGGTCCCTACGGTATGGTAATTCTTGGTAGCGCTCGATGCTCGATGTCTTGCGAAACAAAGCAGCGACGGTGGTAACAGGCGGTAGCTACAAGGAACGGCCGTAAATCATGCATGGTGTGATTGTTTCTTAACACGCAGTACGAGCGATAAATATGTCTAATACTTTGGTTAGTTTTACTATGTGATCAATAAAAATATTATCATTAAAAGATATCACTTAAGTGTTTTAGCAGTAGCTCGACATGTTTCAGGGTGACTACAGTCAAGCAATTGATCCCGAGTGTCATATTTAGTATATAATAGGGTTATACAAAATTGACGACAATAATGAAATATCTTAATAGTGGCGTAGGCGTGAAAACGAAGTGAGTCCTTATAGAATAGCACTGCTGGTGATTCTGTAGTCGTTGGTGAAATTGAATAACTTTTAACAATAATTATTACGTGGTTTAATTTTTACTTGATTTACATTGGTTGAAAAGTAAGAGTTAATAGTTCTAATGTATGTGAGCCACCTAACGATGGAAGTCTCAGGTAAAATCTGTCACTTATTGTGTTATTCATTCCTAACAGCATAAATTACTTTATAATAACTATCAAATATAATACACATCCCACTGCTAAGCTAAGGCCTCTTCTACGTATGAGGCGAAGGTTTGGAGCATATTCCACCACGCTGCTCCACTGCGGCTTGGTGCCACACACATGTGGCAGAATTTCATTAAAATTAGACACATGCAGTTTTCCTTTATCGCACGAGATGAATTATAAACACAAATTGAGCATATGAAACTTCAGTGGTGCTTGACTGTGATTGAACCCGAAATCATCGGTTAAGATGCACGCGTTCTAACCACTGGGCCATCTGGGCTCTCAAATATAATATGTATATCAGCAATTCTCTAACACAAACAGTAATATAATGTTTGGTATAAAGGAATGATTTAAAAGAATCGGACTTTATAGTATAAAACAAATATACAAGATTTAACACCCCATCGCATCACCTTTGCTCATCACTAGACTCATTCCTTTTTTAAGGAAAATTTGAATGACGAATAGTGATGTCCATTTATATAACTTAATTTGATATTTATTTATTTTATTAAATAATATTAAGGAATGTATTTTTTAATAGAATAGTATCAATGCCCCATAAGGAATTACTAATATTCCTATTTACCGCCCCAATTAAGCTTAAAGCTTGAGCTAGGAGTGGCTACGACAATAGAATAAGGGGTCAGGATCGATCTTAGTACATCGCTAAGCGGCCCTAATATATTAAGAATTTACCAACCAAAAATTCAGACTTTTAATACTAAGTAATGTGAAGATCGATATATTAATTCTAAGTGGAAATCAAAATTACAGAATATATATATATTTAATGTTAATGGCTATGCCCGAAAGAAAAATAAAACTTTTTTACATGCTAGCATCTGGATCGTAAAAGTTCAATATAAACATGACATAATACGAAATTAATACGGGAAAAACGGCCTTTATGAAATTTTAATACACGTGAATTTTTTGAGCTTTCATTAAAAACTCCAACCTACCTTGACGGATGCCTCGGAGCAAGGGCCGATATATAAAAATGACATCAACCAGTTATAAAACTCACACATTAAGATAATTAGCAAAACCTTTGATTATTTTTAAGATAATCTTTTTTTTTTAATATATTTAAAGCGAAGTAAAGTAAATAATGATGATGAATGATTATCTTGGATAGATATGTACTAGTCACCTTTAGTCACAGCTAATATTTTTAAATTATTAGGAATTAAAACACAACGCAAAAATCCTTTATATGCCACCGGCGTTTCCTCTCGTATGAGAGACATCGTGTAGCATATACGAGAGCCGAGAGCCAATACTGAGGGAGCAAGAACTACGTCCTATTCATTGCCCCTGTTAACGTTTATGCAAACTAACGTAGCAAACAAACTCACGTTCGCAAATATAAAATAAATAAAAATAGTATATAATTTTTCTTTAAAATAAATTTCTAATATATATAATCATAAAAATGTCAAACAAAAAGCGAGTTGCTTAGCATATTTCAATAAATATTTCAAGCTAAAATATACTCCATACTTTATATTAAACTGATGCACTCGAAAACTTAACAAACCAATAAGACCAGCATCTCCAGCTAATACCGGAAATTCGTATACAGTATATAGATGTTTGCTTGTCTGTGCTATATCTCTGCACTTTCGCGTTGCATAATCCCAGTCTCGCAATTTGAACATCAATATTCTTTTATACCGGAACTCAACATTGATGAAAAGATGAAGGCGTAATATTGCAATCTTTGTTTATGTGAATTTTACGATTTGTACATATATTCGCCTATTTTACAATATTCTTGTTTTATGAATATATATACGGGAGCTATTTTTCAATATATACAGTAAATTCCTAGGAAGCAGCCCATTAAATAATCGATGGCATAGATTTCGATTGTGATGCTGAATGGAAATAAATTACACCGCATGATTCACACATACATTAGCAGCCTGTAAAATTCCCACTGCTGGGATAAAGGCCTCCTCACCCTTTGAGGAGAAGGTTTGGAGAATATTCCACCACGCTGCTCCAATGCGGGATGGCGGAATACACATGTGGCAGAATTTCGACACATGAAATTAGACACATGCAGATTTCCTCACGATGTTTTCCTTCACCGCCGAGCACGAGATGAATTATAAACACAAATTAAGCACATGAAAATTCAGTGGTACCTGCCTGGGTTTAAACCCGAAATCATCGGTTAAGATGCACGCGTTCTAACCAATGGGCCATCTCGGCTCTTTGATTCAGACACAAAGAAATAAAATTCATCATAAAAAGAAATATGTCGTCAGACGCCCGGTTTGAACGTTGTTGCTTTTGCTATATATTAAAAATTAAATATAATAAAACAATTACAAAATAAACTTAAATAGTGATAAATAGAACCGATAAAATAAAAATATGATAAAATATATAATAAAAAGAGACGGAGAGAAAAAGAAAGAGAGGGAAAGGTCGCCTAGAAGGGGCAAGACTCTTTTTCCTTACTTGACAATTCCTTCCAGATCACTCACAGATAAGCCGCGTAAAAAAACTATGTACCAATAATAGAAAAGATACACCAAAAGGAAAAAAACAAGTTTCACTGCTATGGCTGGGCAAAGCCTTACTCTCATCTTGAATAGAAGGTTTTTTTTTTTTTTTTTAATTTTGCTACATCCACAGGCTCGCATTTGCCCGTGCCTTTTTTTACAATTAAATTTATATTTATTTGACAATTTTAGCGCACTGGGATTTACAGTAGTTACTATTCTAACAGTACTAGCTTATTAACTAGTAGTAGGTTTAGAATTTATTCCAAAATGTTGCTCCATTTCTGGTGGAATTGTTTTCACCTAACGCATGCCGGATCTAACTTCAACGGCTTGGCTCTACTTAAAATATATTTTAATATTAATAGGCGGGAAATAATCTCGAATACAAAAAGCAATGAGCAAAATAAAAGTACACTAGCTGAACTTGCTGCTTTACCCGCGCAAAATTTATAAAACACAAATTTACAAGCCCCGTTTTACCCCCTTAGGGTGGAGTTTCGTAAAACCCTTTCTTAGCGGGTGTCTACGCCATATAAGGAACCTACCTGCTAAATTTTAAGTCTGTATGTGTTATAGTTTTTGACATTTCGTGATTAATCAGTGAGTGGAATTTCGCTTTTATATATTATATAGATTAAAAATATTAATCTTTAATTTAACACGTTAAAGAAGTTAGCACGTAGGATGGAAGAAACAGAAGAAGATTGTTCAATTTTATGCAAAGAGTTTTTATTATTTTTTGGTATGTATCTATAAACTTTATATACAAAAAATATTGAATAGGTCTTATTTATTTTCAATTTCAGATTTTATTAAGAAGAGATTTTTTTGAATTTTAACCGTTTCTTGTTCAAAGAATCACGTGTTGCGAAAGATTAATATTTTCAACGATATTACGTGATTTAAATCTGATGTGGACAAGTTTGATAGAGAATAAGAAAGCAATTCAAAACATATCCTAACATGCTTTTCCGATTCCCAATTCCGCAACCGAGCAAAGCCGAATTATAAATGAAGCACGTTAAATCTGTATTACTTGGCCGAATTTCTAACCGCATTCTTCGGTTAAGGTCCCTGTATTCAATCCACCAGATAATCTCTTCTGTGTAACCAGGATATAAACAACGTTTTAAATCTATTTGAAAATACTCGTTATACTTTTGTATACATGTATTGTTTATAACGAGATTTTTTTCTTCCACAAATAACTTCTAAGTTAGACATCTATAAGAGTACGATAAATTTCTTGTATTGGATGTGCCGGCTGTTTGTAATGCCCGAAAATACCCTACTAACTTGTTGAGGTGAAAAACTCTTCTTATAACTTCAAATGTAATAACATCCTAAACTAGTATAATATCGCTTCTTCACTCGCATTTTATGTTTGACTGAAAATATATATATGTCGGAGGAGCAGGATCCCGAACAGTTGGGTTCGGGGACTGATCCGACATTTGGAAGACTATGTAAGCGTGAAATAGAGATATTCACAAAATAAAACGTATTTAATATCATCTAATCACTGTATTAATTGATACACAAAAATATCAAAATATTACAATAATTCATCTCGATTAAGAGCAAATGGGTTTGCAAGGAACCATCGCATTCGAGTCGCTTGATTTGATTTGATTGAAAACATCGCTTCGCCATGACACTTACAACTCCATTCGGGATGACCCGCTCTTAAAAGTGAATCAGCCATCAAACATTATTGCCAACTACTCGATACATTAATTATCCAAATCAACGACCAAAGTAACCGCGCCCGTTATATATAAATGAGTAATCCAGAGTAATTACAAAAAAAGTCATATAATTTACATGCTATTGTCGGCGCATTGACGATGTAAGAAGTAACTAATATATTTAAAAATGAATGTTGATCTGCTACCATCAAAATTACTAAACGCACGACTGCCTTATAAAGTATTGATAAAAGGTACGTAACAATGATCAGACGTTATAATAGATTTTATATTTGTAAACGAACTTTCTTTAGCGTTGAATAAGGTGCGGAACCTATAGGTATTTAAATGTTTCGTTTCAGTGAAAATGCAGTTTCTACGTCTACGTTTTACGAACTCATCGTTTTTCCACTTCTAGACAACACGTTTCAGGTAGTTGTAGTCGATATTTCGCCGACCTCATTCTAAACGTTTTGCATCTACGTTCCTGGTAACAATTTAGGAAAAGATATTTTTTGACTGTAATTCCAAAAAAATCATTTAATTTTCTTAATTTTATCTGACCGCGTGTATAACTGTTAAAGTTTCGATAAGAGTAATCACCAATCAATTATAATACTTCATTGTTCAGTATTAAATTAAACGTTGTTTTCATAAACGCTTATATGTTGGTTTGTCAGGTAAAGATCAAAATTGTTTATAAAAAACTAGTAACCAATAATTATTGTTTATATTTTCGTAATTACTCATCGATTGACGTATTAATATTTTTTCAGTCTTTACAAAGAGCTCGACATCATTTTAAATTATAAATGAGGGAACGACTACAAGTGTTGGTGTTGAATTTTACCGTTCCAATACACGCTTATTGTTACTACAATTATCGTTCGTCAATATTTTAAAGTAGTAATTATTTTAAATCCGTTATACTAAATTGTATTCCACAATATTTTTTCTATTCTTATTTTTAACGTATAGTTTTACATCTTTACAAAATCATCACGACGTGTCTATGAAAAGAGTTTTGTTACTGATACTTTAATGGAGCATCGCGTCTATGGTAGCGAGGCGGCCATTTTGATTAAGATGAAATTGGAAGGTGATCAGCGCTCTACGTCAGCGGCAATTCGCTATCGAACATTTTATTATTAGAAGATTGATTTCATATGTTTCTTTATAAACAGTTACTGAAAGGCTTTAATACATTGTTGTGTGGCTTTAATACATTATTTAAAAAAATATATTAAGATTTTAATTATTCACACATATGCGTAATAACTATACGATTAGTATTATTAGATAAAGGTGATCCTACGTCGTTAAATTATTTATTATTCTAGATACAGTGTCGCACTACAAAATAATTAAAACCAACCAGCTTTATTATCCATGGTATGGGTGACAGCTACACTTAAGACACGTCAAACGTCATACTATTTTACTAGTGTGCGTGTACTTAGTGTCCAACAGTTTGTATTTTTTTTAACGGAAATTGTATATGTTTTATTGTAAGTTGAATAACCGTTCACAATCTTTCGACAGTTTACATATATTACAATCTAACGGTATTTAGAATTTTACGGTGATATATACAAATAATTATTGAACGAAACTTTGTAATAAAAAATATTTTGTTAATTATTACGGTGTAAAGACAGCAAAACACGAAGCATTTGATAGTTATTAAATGTCCTTAGAAGGCCGGTTTCGCACACAAAATATCACTTAATAGGTAATTTATGCATAAAGCGTCCATGTTTAGAGCAAGCCAACTAAGCATGGTTAAACGAGTTCGCCAGCTCTTTGAAGTGCAAATTCAGAAAGTGTCTGCTACAAACTACTGCTTTAAGATAATTTACATTCTTGTATAATTTAGCAACACATGATACAAACTCGCGTCAAGAAATCGATTCCTCTTGTTTAAAGGAGAATAATTCACGATCCTTATATTTGTGTTTTGTATAATTTAAAAAAAAAAAACAAATATCATATAGAATATCTCAAATTTAATTTCATGGCATTTTGTAATCATGTGAATTACTTATGATAAAGTTTTCTTTCTTCTACTCTGAAATGTACTGAAATTTAATATAATCCTGTAAAATTAAGATTAAATGATGCTTCGAGAAACCTGCTTGAAAAAAGTTTTTTTTTTTTTAAATCTAATATATACGGAAGGGCAAATGGGCTACCTGATGGTAAGTGGTCACCACCGGCCACAGATATTGACATTGTAAGGAATAATAACCATTCCCCACATTATACCAATGCGCCACCAACCTTGGGAACTAAGTATGAATGAACTGTTATGAAGTTAGACTGTCTAACTCAGCCTTCAAACCGGAACACAACAATACTAAGTATTGCTGTTTGACGGCAGAATATCTGATGAGTGGGTGGTACCTACCCACACGGGCTTGCACAAAGCCCTATCACCAATAAATTTATATTATTATTAATAATGTATATTTTAATTGTGGAAACGTAACCGAACCACTTGAATAGTATCAAAAATGTTACGAAAAAAAAAAATTGAGACCTTATATTTTAGCCGAAAGGTTTACGAATTAATGTCATATCTATTAATAAAACAAAAAATAAATCTTTTATCTTATATTAATATTATAAACAGCTTTTAATTGTTACTCAAAAATTAACAAAAGATACATCACAAATGAGCCAAAATGTCCCACTTAATTTTCATGTGCTTAATTTGTATTTGGAAGTCATTACATGCTCGGCGGCGAGGGAAATCGTTAAAAGGATTCGTCTAATTTCGATTAAACTCTGTCATATGTGTAACCACCACCTCAAAAACCTGTCCTCGAAGCGAGGCTTTAGGCGGGAAAAGGCCTTAGCCCACCATTTACAACCTGATACTTTGACTTTACAACGCAAATAGAAACAAAATTATTAAAATACACTATTTAATTTAAACAGTCCGTATAATAAGTTTACATTGATCTTGCTTTAAAAATCCTTTGACATTATATTTATAGTGAGCGTCAACTCATTTTAATATTCATGAGGCGGCTCACTGGTTAGTTCCACTATTCCATAGGCTTACAACGACCATTACTTTCATGTAAGGATTACACATTGTTTGTTTGTTACTAGTTGCGGCGTTCCATGGCATTAGTCAACTGTTTAGAAAACATTATTAAGTATTTACAATAATTATATTTGAATTCCTCGTTGGTCCAGTGGCTAACTTATTAGGTTAACTTGGTGGTAGGACTTTGTGCTGGCTCACCTGGATAGGTACCACACACTCATCAGATATTCTACCGCCATATTCACTGATCTTTCAAACCGGAGTTTGAAAGATCAGTGAGCCAGTGTAACTACAGGTACAAGGGACATAACATCTTAGTTCCCAAGGTTGGTGGCGCATTGGTGATGTAAGGAATGTAACCATTCCTATAGCGCCATATTTCTTATAGCGCCATTGTCGAGTTCAAGCCAAGTTATATAAACGGTTTGACAGCACGTTTTTGGTGAGAGTCACCAAGATTTGGATCGACCTGCCTGGGTCTATTTTTCCTGATAAGTTGAACTCTGGAGCCTTTAAGAGTAAAGTGAACAGGTTTCTTTTGGATAAGCTTGTACCACCTTCGTCGTCATCTACACTTTCCATCAGGTGAGATGGAAGACAAACGCCTATTCCATTACAACTAGAAAAAAAAAAACTTATTGAATTTCTCAGTAACATCTTGAAGCCTATTATTTGACAGCGTCAACTAACACGCGTAAGTTCATTGATCCCGTCTTCTATCCCTTGAAACGTATCGGTTAATTAATGTTATAGCAAATAATCCAGTATTTGATGTAACACAACAACTTATTCCGATTGTGTTTAAGTAATCCTCAGCTTAGCTTAGTTATCTTAGATAGTTATAATAGATCTCAAATGGTTCGACAAACCGGAACGCGAATTGACTTTGATATCCGTATGTTGATACCGTCTCAAATACGATAGTTCTATCAGGTAATTAAACATATTACTTCTATATTAATATTATAAAGACATATTATTTATATGTAGGTAGTAAACAACAGGAACTAACAACCCTTTTTTTTCATTGTTAGAATGCTACATTATTCCTGAGTGCAATTTGGTATAAATTATATATATAGCACATAATTTTCTTTATTTAAAAATTTCATGTGTACGAAATCGTGTCGATTCAGTAGTATTTTAAAAACGTAGTAACAATATGACAAAGTTCTAATAATGTAGATGTCTTAACAGTAGTAATTAGTACATGTTTTTAGTGAATTTGTTATTAAAAAAATAAGTGTGCGTCTCAGGACGCCCAATAGAAGTAATAACTTAGACTAATCTAAGTTAAACTGTTTAATATTTAAATTGTTCAACTTGGAAAAACTTGGTGGAAATACTTAAATTTTATTTATATTAATATGATAATGTAAGGAAAGGTTATTTATAAATAAAATATTTTATTGATTATAAAATATATTTTATTCGTAGTTGCAATTCTTGAATTCGCCGAAGCCTTTTAACCTTCCATAAGAATTTATCACTTCATAAAGTTGAAACAAGTTTATGTAAGCTGTGACATTACTGTAATACTTTATCAGATTTTTTTTTTTCAAAGTCGAAAATCTTTATTTAATATAAAAATAAGAAAGAAGAAGAAGAAGAAGTGAAAGAAGAAGAAAAAAAAAACAAAAAAAAAGAAGAAGTGTTTACACTTGCTTATAGATAGTCAAAAATCTACCACCGGTTCGGAATTTAGCACCTCGGACCTGAGAAGAACCGGCGAAAGAAACTCAGCGGGATATACTTTTTTTTTTACCATTTTGCATGTACAATTATAATTATATTTTAGTTATTTGAAACAGCCTCCAAATTAACATTGCTTGAGCATTGTACTTTCTTTGTTTTATTTACGATAAAGATATCTCCCACACAAGACCGATACTAAGTGTATATGTTAGTAGGAATGTGATATTGATGATGTCATCCTGACCGATTTAGGACACGGCTTCTCCTGAAGTGACGATCTGCCAAAATACTATACAATAAGCCGCGTAAAGAACTTCGTTCTTTAGTTACTCCTTATTACTTTCCGAACAAGCTGGTTAAGATTAAGTATTTTTTAACCTACTTGAATGAAGAATATTTTGACTTTGATTTATCTCGAACCATTAGATGGTTTTTCCGCTGAGAAATTCTTAGTAACAGCCCGAAGCTTGGATATTGACATTTATACTCCCGTGCTCGAAAGCACGTAGAGCCTATGGTTCTGCACCTGAACTGACTCCATTCGTGCCGGTTTGCAGTCCCGTCGGATTATTAGGTAAGGAGGTAGAGAATGCACCTGTGTATTGCTTACTATAATGTATATATTATTAATAAAATCAACGTTAACGATAACAATTCCTTGCTCTAGACATTTCATTTACTTGATACATAACAATGGAGTAATTATTTACTTTTTTTGTAATTCGAATAAAAGACATATTAAAAATATATATAATACTAGTTGTCACCCTCAGCTTTGCTCGTATTTTATCGGTTTGTTGATAGGCATTAGGCATTAAATTGTACTCTATGTCTTTCCTTGAAGTTAAAAAAATCACTTCAGTGGTTTTACCGTGGAAGACCAACCACATACTTACTTTTGCATTAAAAATATTAGTATAGATTTTCAGTATTAAATACTACTATTTCTCTTGGGACAATTCAATTTGCTCAAACTGGAAAACCGAGTCAAAACAAAGTTATGTTCTTTGATAAGTATAATTTACTTAAATTTCAGGTTGATTTAAATATTATCATAGTCTATTTTTTTATTTTTCTATTAATGACTTCTGAGTACAAACTATTCCGTTCTAAAATACCGACTAGTTTGAAACACTTTTTTGGAATCATTAATATTATAAGATTTCGTAATTATACGGGCATTAGCCCGTATAATTTCTATTAAGAAATATACATCACAATTTCAGAACATATCCTCTGTTTGAGAACGCTTATAATGATTGCTATATTTAATAATAAAATCAATACGTAATAATCAGTGTGTCGTATTGAATTAAATCAAAAAATACTAAGACATAAATACTTGTCATTCAAAGAAAAACGCAAATTAAATAAAAAAAAACGGAAATGTTTTTTTCTAATTTTGTAAAAATAAAAAATACAGTTAAAAAAAAATTGGTCTACAAATAAATTAACTTATTGGTAGAATATTGGCTGCCAAAAAACCGTGTATGTGTTATTCTATACACATCAAAATTATAACAATGAACGTCCTAATTAATTAAATTCACACTATCCAGAATTATGAAAACGCGTTATAATTGGTTTTCCTCATCTCTTGAGAACACAATATGTGAGATGAGATCTGATTATGTTATTGTTTGATCGAGATTCATTTGTTACAGAGCGGAAACATTCTAGGCGTGGGTTGTTACTTGAGAAATCTGATTATTTGTGTAACTTGTACAATACAATAACATGACAGCAAAGTGGCTCAGCGGTTGGAACACGTGATCTTAATCGAAGATTGGTGGTTCAGATTCGGCGAAGCAGTAATAAATTTTCATGTGTCAGAGGAAAATGTGTCATTTGTCATATGGAATAAGCCTCAAACTTTCTCCTTTAAAAGAGCATCCTTAGCCAAGCCGAGGTATTTACAGGTTTATAACGTGTTATTAATTTCATATTCTATTATTTTTCTTGCTTCCACGTTGGGAAATTCTATTTCATTGTTGAGAAACAAACAAATTAGACACTTGCAGTTGAATTATAAAAACTGAATTACGATACACAATTTTCGTACTTGTATCATTTAAATATTACACTATCAATTCACAATTGAATGAAAAAAATTGTAATACAAATCAGTTTCTAATTATATATTTCATATATTTTAAAAGAGACATCTACTAAACCAATACAAGAAGTGATCATTTGATAATCTTACAAACAATTTATAATCTTCTGATATAATAATAGTTCACTTCAAATAATAAGGATTATTTTGCAATGATAAGATTCAATTTATGGAGATATCAAGCTAGACCGAAATTCGATTGTGAGTTTACTGACTAGCAGTTACAATGGATTGCATCGGACAAGTGAAATAAACAGAATTACAATTGCGAACAACGCCGCGTCAGCTCTACAATTCCAGGGGGCTTAGACAAATGCATTCGATTCGAGTCGAAGCAATTTCTATCGCCTTTTGTCAAACTTTGACCAAGTGACATATTAACGCTTATGTAATATCGATACACATTGGTCCGAAACAAACGATTTTTTTGATCGATATGCCGTTTCAAACTGTCTTTAACTTAGGCCTTTTCTCTTTTAGAAATCTTCGAATTATTCCCACACTTTGATTATAATATTGTTAGAGAAAAAAAAACACCGTCATAATCGCTACAATACTTATAAATGAAAGTATAATTAACTCCCTCCTAATAAAGTACAGAAAATGCACTGAAACACGAAATATTACTCTATAAGTTTTTACCAAAAAAGCATTCGTATAAGAAAACTTGTTTGGTAATCCGATTCAATTATTTATATTCCATAACCCACCTTTTCAAGTATTAAACAAGTAAATATCCGTTATTATGCTTATAATAAACTAAATGTTCTCATTCTATATTAATATGTCTGAATGTTAAGGCCTGTTACAATGTTTTAGCGATATATTATGTCAAAGTGGATTTTGAGTAATAAAATCGTACCTAAGTTTCTATGCATTTAAAAGAATGTATCAAAAATTTTAATGTTCCATTTTATTTCATTAGCAAGTGAGTAATAGTATATGAATCATATATTTATATTTAAATATTTCCTAGTTATATTAAATCTATGTACACAATCAGAAATTGAGAAATTAAAAACCGCTGAGTTTCTTTCGCCGGTTCTTGTCAAGGCTGAGCATATTCTTTTCCATACCGGCGACAGCGTTTAATTCGAAAATCAATAAGTAATTGTAATGTTTCTACATTCAATAACAAAAAATAAAACAAAAAAAAAAGGATTTAAAACAACTAATAAAATTTGAAATAATTTGTTAATACAATAAACTACGGCACTGCATTTTAGTATGTATAAAAGATTTGTTTGCTTTGCTTAAATTTTACACTGATATTATCATAGATACAAAATGTTTTTTATATAATAACTTACCTTCAATATTACACGAACAACATTAGCGGAATATTTAGCGCATAACAAAATAAAATATACTAATACAATTAGTTCTTAATAAACGACACGCTATTCGAAAATTATAACAAAAACAATACCAGAGTTCTCACTCTTAAATAAGGTACGTTTTCCAGATTGAATTGAGAATATTCTAATATACCATATAATATAACTTTATTAGAATATACGTTGGTCGCCTCGGGGTTGAATACAAGCGCATGTCAAAGGTATGTAATAAACGCAAAGACGAGAACACGCCGGCTTAACATTGTTTTATTCATATCGTACCGCAACAAAATTACCTTACACGTTTCTATAACAAAGTCAAATGCACTGTACAACCATTTTATATATACTAATATTATAAATGCCAAAGTAACTCTGTCTGTTTGTCTGTCAGTCTGTCTGCTGCTCTTTCATTACCAAACCAATGTACTGCATTAGCAGCCCGTAAATGTCCCACTGCTGGGATAAAGGCTCTCCCTTTGAGGAGAAGGTTTGGAGCATATTCCACCACGCTGCTCCAATGCGGGTTGGCGGAATACACATGTGGCAGAATTTCGTTGAAATTAGACACATGCAGGTTTCCTCACGATGTTTTCCTTCACCGCGGAGCACGAGATGAATTATAAACACAAATTAAGCACATGAAATTTCAGTGGTGCCTGCCTGGGTTTGAACCCGAAATCATCGGTTAAGATGCACGCGTTCTAACCACTGGGCCATCTCGGCTCTTCAATGTACTGATTTTGATGAAATTTGGTATGAGGGAAGATTTAACTCCAAAGAAGGACTATGCTAGTTTATTATGCATAACACCTAGCGTGACATCCCCTAAAACTCGAATGAAACCACAGGCGCCAATTGGTATGATATAAACATGTGCATGTCTGTAATTTATTTAGTAATACGCACTTTTCCTAAGAAAAATACATTTTTTGAATAACAATCGGAAAAGTATTACATTTTACAGTCACACAATGCAGAACCTAAATCAGTTTTTGAATCGGTATAAAATTTTGTACAAGATTTCCTTATAAAACTTAGGTAAGTACAAATATAGGATTTTCAAAAATTCAACCTGAGAGTATTATTGGCTATATAAGTGTCTATGGAAATCTTATTTATACTTATTTTGATCTTATTTTACTAATAAAAAGTTTTTTTTTTTTTTTATTAAATATATTATTATTCCCAAACAACATTTTAAACAGTATTGTAATTGTAAAGATTAATTGTAAATTATTTTAAAAACCACTCCGTATAAGTAACTTCGTTATTGTTGAGCCAATTAATTAATGTGTGTTACTTAGTTAAGCAGTCAATATCTTTGGTACGGGGCTTATACCAAAGTTCTGAAGTGTATTGTTTAAAGCAATTTGTGAAGTTTGAATGAAAACTATTGATAGTATTTGAACTGTATACAGTTATAATTCATGTAACTTAGTCTAACCTTTTTCCTTAAATTTACTTAACCACCCAGCACAGTTACAAAAAAATATTAGAAATATTTTTTTGTAACTGTGCTGGGTGGTAAGACTTTGTGCAAGCCCGTCTGGGTAGGTACCACCCACCCATCAGATATTCTACCAAACAACAGTACTCAGTATTGTTGTGTTCCGGTTTGAAGGGTGAATTAGCCAGTGTAACTACAGGAACAAGGGACAGAACATTTTAGTTTCCAAGGTTGATGGCGCATTGGCGATGTAAGGAATGGTTAATATATACTACAGTGCCATTGTCTATAGGCGGTGGTGACCACTTACCATCAGGTGGCCCATATTGTAGACCTAAAAGTTATGGCATAAAAAAAGGAATCTATTATTTATTTTATTTAAATACTTAATTGACCACCACAAAGTAAATGGGACAAAAAGCGGACTTAAAGCCTGAAGGCATTCTCTGCCAGTTAACCTTTAGGTCAAACAGAAAACAGTTACCATAAATCAATAAGTTTTTTTTAAATATTTTTATATATATAATATTATTAATGTCCCAAATGAATGAAGGAATTACTAATATTCCTATTTAAACTTAGGAGTGAAGACGATAATAGCCCAAAGGCTTAGGGTCGATTCTGCGAATTTTTAAATAGCTATACGGCCCGTAGGACATTGCGCTATTGACTCCCGAATCTGGATTCAGAATAAAAACTATAGTTGATTCATTATAAGACAATTTTTAAATGTTAGCAGATTTATGCATATTATATTATTCCGTGATCTCTGACTCGTTATTTTAATCACTTATCTGATTATATTTTAGAATTTAATGCTCTTCTTTTTCTTGACGACCTCCGTTGTCGAGTAGTGTGTACACCGGTTTTTATGGGTACGCCACTCCGAGGACCCGGGTTCGATTCCCGGCCGAGTCGATGTAGAAAAAGTTCATAAGTTTTCTGTGTTGTCTTGGGTCTGGGTGTTTGTGGTACCGTCGTTGCTCCTGATTTTCCACAACACAAGTGCTTGAGCTACTCACATTGGGATCAGAGTAATGTATGTGAAGTTGTCCAATATTTATTTATTTATTATTATTCTTTAAGTAATGTCTTGTAGTAAAATATAAATTAATAGATTATAATTAAATATTGTCAAAATGAAAATAATATATATTTTGAATACACATTATAAATTTTTAATACTTTGTTTTTTTTTTTAATTGTTTTATTTAAAACAAAATGTTATCTTAAAGCAGTTTGAAGTAAGAGGAAGCTTATTACGAGGCATTCTTAGATAATTTAATACATGTCTGAGAAAATAAACACAAAGCTCGTTGAAACTAATTAGATCATCTGCGACCCTCGGAAGCTGATATAAAAGCGGTATTTCCTTTATACTTGCGGTTGAAAGAACTCACTTGTATAATGCTAAGGAGATTAAAAAGACCACACGGCTCTTATAAGATCCGTACGATAGACATTTAGCCTCTTATGAATTAAGATATCTAAATTTTAAAAATAATAATATATTAATACAATTTTAAGTATTCATAACGAAAAGTGTGTAAGTAAATGTGTATGCCATTCGCTAAGATTCAATATCTTGTCTTAGAATTTCAGAAGTTTATTTCAATGTAGAAGTTTGTGTGTCTGTATAGTTTATGTAGTAAACACAGGTTGTCTTCATAGTCTTATGGAAAAGTGATGTGCATTCCGAAGCACGATTTGCAACGCATCTTCCTAAATCCTTCTGAGTTCAAATCAACAATCAAATAATGTACCAGCCTCAGATTTGCACCCGTACTTAGAGTTTAGCCGCATAAGATACTCCCAAAATCAATGGAACAGTTCAGTAAAAAGTAACATTTACATAATTATCTCTAGTAGGTAAGTACACTTATAGGCAAGTAATGTTTTGGAACACAGCCCCTCTCGATTTTCTTAAACTAAACTAAGTTGTATTGTAACTTCTGCAAACAATCGGTTTGTACATCTCTTCTTGGGTGTTAACGGATTTTGATGATTTGTTAATATTTATGAGTTATATAAATTTATTGTAGAAAAAATATTATCGTAGTTAAATTGAATAAAAATTATCCTATTAAAAATTATATATTATTTTCAGTTATTATTTTTTATTTTACGTTGATATAATTGTTTATTTGTATATAACCTAAAGGAAACATTTTCTAGTAATGGACACAATCTGATAAATTAATTTCGCATTTTACTGTTACATGAATGACAAAAGTAATCCGCTGATAAGCTACGGTGCAATAAAAAAAATTGTTATTATTAATACAGAGGTCCTCAAACTTTTTTAAGTGAAAACGCTAACAAAAGTAAAGGTGACACTTTAAAGAAATAACGTTATTCACTTGATAGAAGATAAATTTAAAGTATTTATAATTATAATACATTCTTATAACCACAAGCAGATTCGTATAATAGTTTTAAAATTTCTCCTGTCAGTGAAAAACAGCTAGTCTATTCAATCATATTACATTTATTACAGAACAAATATTTAATGATAACACTTAAAGTTTGAAACGGTCTGTCTGATTGGGCTCTAATCTCGCGTAATTCTATTCAGATTTCATAGATTTAAATTTTGATGCATATATTTTTTTGTCATTGAAATTCCCGCTCATCTGATCGAAGTCGACAAATGGGGGTCGATATAAATCAATTTGAGAATAATTGAATTTAAGAATTAAAACCCTAAAGTCAAAATATAAATAATTAAGAACGTTATTTCATTTTGAACGAGTTTAAAATACGAGTTAAAACCGGAATATACAGCGCTCGCTGCCTATTGTCTTTTAAACGTTTACAAATTGGGGTCCTTTTGTGCTGTCCATTTTCAGTTACAAAAAGCAAAGGATTGACAGGTTAACAAACTAGCGAGCTTAAAATTCTACAATTACAGGTTTTAAACCTTTATTTACTATAATTGCAATTAAATTATTGTTATTGTTATATGTGACGGCGCGCTGATTTTTGATTAATTTTAATGATAAAAATTACGAAATTATTATATACGATTTCTTTAATAATGTTTTAGTTCTAGTTGATTATGTTAGAGTATTAAAAATATGAGCGGGTAACTCCGAATAAAGTAGTGGGTGTCGCCTCGAGGAATGGCGGCCGTCATTCGTTTGACAGCTGCCGCACGAGGTGCACACGTGCTAATCTATTGACTTTAATCCAATTAAGTGTTAATTGTGTACCTTTTGTGTAAAATTGTAGAACAATAAAATAATAAGACTTTTACGAGAAATAATG
The DNA here is from genome assembly GCF_905147765.1 of Vanessa atalanta. Classification (NCBI taxonomy): domain Eukaryota; kingdom Metazoa; phylum Arthropoda; class Insecta; order Lepidoptera; family Nymphalidae; genus Vanessa; species Vanessa atalanta. Next base: position 8,610,118 of record NC_061878.1, on the reverse strand, counting down.
GCTTATTTTCGAAGCGATTTTAAGCAATACAGCATTAATCCTTATCCAATTAGGTACCTTAAATACATTGTACATTTAATATAAATCAATATGGCCGTTCAAAGCATGTAATGTTATGTGTTCTCTAATGACTGAAAAACTGTGAACGTTGTAAGACATTCAGTAGTATATTTAATATTAGCATTACACCCGTGCGAAGCCGGAGCGAGTTGCTAGTTTAGAATATAACAAAAAAAGGGATGAAAGATTCTAAAATAATATTTAAATTCCCATTTTATTTTCATCATATAATAACATATTGGACGAACGAAATAATGTTACGAAAATCAATATAACGAGCAAATGCGTAGAAATGCTTTGAAAGGAAAGTTCAAAGAAATCCTTTGAACTTGTTTTCAAAACAAAGACTCGTAATCAAAGGAGTTGTGAGACACGAAAAAATATAATAACGTTATATTTGGATAATTTTTCTGTTTTATCAACAAAGTGTATCATCTATCCATTATAATAAAAGTATTTCTGAACGTCATGCGAGATAATTGATAATCTAATGGCAATCATACTTTTATTTTATTTTATATAAGGAGCCTGATCGGAAATTGCTACCTTACATCAATGCGTCACCAATATTGGGTACGAAGATATACCTTCTACCTGTAGTTACACTGATTCATATGACATCACTGTTTGGCGGTAGTATGTTTGTGGTATCAGTCCAGACAGGTATCCACAGAGAACTACAACCAAGTAGTAAGTATATCTAAATCACTCCTGACATCGTCAAGGATCTGATTAACCACTGGGTCAACAAGATGTTCATCCCTTTTTCCTGATATTATATTGGCTCACTCAAATTTCATCCAGCATTACAAAATATTGATGTTCGCTCGGGTAAATTGAAAAAACTAAACAAATACGGTTTATACTTAACTTTTTTATATAACTTTTTCATAAACGATGATCTATAATTTACTGTGGATAAATTTCCATCGAGTCTACCGTACTCCTGCACGAAATTATTATTTGGAACACACTTTCTGAACGCACCCGTAAACGTCAAACATGGTCGCCCGTTTAAATGTCTGAAATTTAATATCGAAATATCTCGTTTATACCAATTTTTCGGATATATGTTGTCGACTAAAAATCACTATTTTTGAACGATCTATAATTGTCGATAGGTTCCGATGAGGTCTATCGTAGACCTGCACAAAATTATATATATATATATATATATATATATATATATATAAGATAAAAAATAATCTAGTATTTATACGATGTTTATTTGCATAACGTAAGTAAACCTTATTTTCAGGATAGCAGCAACAAAGCGACTTTGTCATTTTAATTCTCATTAAAATAAGTAAGCTGAGCATACCTTAACTCACTAAATTTATACATCAGCTAAATGCGCACCTTCTTCCCCTGTTTCAATAGGCGTTCTCAGTACCCCGGGTATCCCCCCCTAGGAATTGGAGGCCAGCTTACCGGATCGACCATCAGGTCGTCACGAGAGCATGCGAAAGCGATCCCGTGGCGCCCGCCAAAGAAATGGAGAGGGTACCACTATTTTTTTAGCGGGTATTCCGGTGTACCGGTGCGCACTCGGCGTCCAGGGCAGAGGCGACTCTCACTTACATACACGTGGGGGAAACGCGTAAAGCGTTTTTCCACGAACATAAAAAAATAAAAAAAACATTGAAAATGCCTGCGTGAATTATGGTTATTTATATATCCTCATTGAAATGCATTAATTACAAATCATCTTATATTAAAGAATTAAGAAATTAATTTTAATCAACAAGCAGCCAAACAAAATTAATATGATAAACTTTTAATTAAGATCGCGTGTTAAAATCCTTACAAGACCCGCATTCGTTGACGTGCCTATTGTGAACGTACCATTTGAGTTATCGTGTGGTTTGTTTAAAATTCAACTCGTGTACAACTGGCTTTTGCCAAAGTTTAGGACTCTTGTGCGATTGATTAAAACGTAAAAAGGAACAACCACCCATCGCTGTGGAAAGAACTCGTTTCCTCCTGAGGAGAAGGTTTAGAATTTATTCCATCTCGCTCCAGCATTTTAGGTTGGAACACGAGTGGCAGATTTTCATACAATATATGTATGTAATTGTATGGTTTCCATTAGACCGTCGCCAAACACGAGATAAAATATAAACAGCAATTATTCACTTAAAAAAATCTGAAGATTTACGGGTTCTCCACTAAGCTGTCTCGGCTTTCTAGTGAACTTTTAACTCGTGAAAACTATAAAATCGTATAATTTAAATGATTTTAAATATAAATAAAGTGTATAATATAATTATTAGCTCTGAAAATAAATACAATTCACAATAAGATCAAATAAATACGTGGCGGAAGTATACTTGTAACGAACATAAAATTCTCAAATTGAATATTGTTATGAAGATACGATTCAGTGGGCGCCTAACAGACTTTGCTGATTGCAAATTGTGCTTACGTTTGAATACAAATTGTGTGTGACGTTCTTGAAAAGTAATTTGAATATCTTCCAGTGAAATTCGTCAATGTATTATATATATAAGAGCCGAGATGGCCCAGTGGTTAGAACGCGTGCATCTTAACCGATGATTTCGGGTTCAAACCCAGGTATGCACCACTGAAATTTCATGTGCTTAATTTGTGTTTATAATTAATCTCGTGCTCGGCGGTGAAGGAAAACATCGTGAGGAAACCTGCATGTGTCTACTTTCAACGAAATTCTGCCACATGTGTATTCCGCCAACCCGCAGTGGAGCAGCGTGGTGGAAAATGTTCCAAACCTTCTCATCAAAGGGAGAGGAGGCCTTTATTCCAGCAGTGGGACATTTACGAGCTGCTAATGTAATGTAAAAAGAGCATTTCATTCTATTAAAAGAGCGTGTCTTCATTTATGAATATCGATTTTCTTATAAATGAAGAGACTTTTTGCAATGCCAAACTCATCAACATCATCATCATCCTCCTGCCCTTAACCCACTTTTACTTGGGGTCGGCGCAGCATGTCTTCTTCTTCCATACTTCTCTGTCGGACATCATGTCACAAGTAACATTATTTCTAACCATATCGTCTTTCACACAATCCATCCATCGATTTTTTTTTTCCGTCCCCTACCTCTATGTCCATCCACATCCTTTCTCAAAACCTTTAAATCATTATTATACGTATAAAAAAGGGAAGCGATTCCACAAGAAAACTTCTAACTGAAAAAGCTAAACCTTTCGTATATAATTAAGTACGCTTCGCAGTTTCACCCATTTTCAATTAAAACGTGGTAAGCGTGATTGTTGACGTGACATGTCATGTTCTTATTATTTATAATTTTATAACAGTGTAAAAAATAAGAGCATTATTTACAAAGATATTAACAAAGTTTACTGGTCGATATGTTATTTACAATTATATCTGGATAGTTTTTATTGATGAGTCATCGAATATTAGTCTTGCAAATAGTGTGAACCGGTTGGTTGAGGCAGCCAGCATAATTACAGCCACCGGTTTAGTTCGAGTTTCGAAAGCATAGGTTACAATACTTAAGAGTCGCAATATTTGTGGGAGTAAATACATTTTATGTAATTTTGAAATTGATAATATATAACGTATACAAATAAAATATTAGTAAATAGGTACCTATTGCCGTCCAAACGGATTATGAGTGTAAGAAAGGGAACAGTTGTTTGTTAAACCCTGGGGTTGGGTACACAATTTAACATCTCCTTCGCGGTGCCCAATGTTACCAGAATCTGTCTGAATGACGTCATCATATAATATAGAACATATCAACTGAATAAACAATTTTATATTGATTAATATATGTACCTAAGTTTATTTACGTTAGTATTAGGTTTAAATGCACTTTTATTAGTTACACTTTAACTATGGCCGAATTCAATACATTTTTGAGAGTGTGTATGCGCACATACTAGCATTTCATATGTTATCCGTTGTAAATTACCAGCAAAATCAGTCAGTATCCCAATGACAAAGTCGCCTTAACGTTTGAAACTGTTAACTTCACTTTAGTTACCTTTTTGTTGGTTCATGGCGTTAAAACATCCGCATATATGAATAAATTCAACATATATTCGAGACGGCCCACGTACTCGCTACCTGTCCATTGTGAAATATTGAAAGCTAAGCCCGAAGCATTCTCTTGACCTTTTTGCTAGCAACATTTCACTGGGTGCAAGTTATTACGTTTCCAATGGATTGCTTTAACCCTAATATATTAGAAGAATAAATACATATTTTAGTATCTCTTGCTTATCCTAACTAACATATACCTATGTGAATATGAGTATGTTTGTTTCGTTAATCATCATTAAATTTTGAATAAAATAAAAGATAAATGAAACCAAATTTAAAGTATTTAACATATATTTTTGAGCATAAATAACTCGTTAAACTTCGTTAAACTAAAAGTGTTATTTTATAATTTATCTAAATTATCTTTGTACACGGTTTGCTGGATTAAAAGTATAAAGTCACTAACTTTGACGTTCTCATAAGTTCTTTTAATTAATAAACTTTTTCATGTTCAACGTCATTTAGAAGTTGCTGCGAAGTAAATTAATTACATAAAATATTGAAAACATCTCAAAATATAGCCCGCGGGGAATATTTTATAATATTAAACATTTGTGGTACAACTTTTCGAGTTCACCTAACGCTGAATATACTTTCTTTTACGGCTGCTAAGTTTTTTTGAGTAGCAAATGGGTCACTTGATTGTACATTGGCTCTAACTTGGCCATATACATTGGCGCCTTTGAAATTTTGGCCAATTTATATACATAACAACGCGCCACCAATATTGGAAACTGTGATAATTAAAACACGACAGTACTAAAAATTGCTACTTGGCGGTAAAATATCTGCTGAGTGAATGGTACCTATCCACAAGGCGTAGCAAAGCCCTATCAGCAAGTAAAGTGTCCGTTTCTACAGTTCACGTGCAATGTAATACGATGTTAGTTCCATAATACTTATATCTTTGTCACTTTTGTTAATTTATTTTTTTTACATATCGCCATTGTAAACATCTGCTTAGTGTGAAAATTAACATTCAAATAATACTTTATTTGTGTTAAGACAATAGTTGTGCTAATAAAAATAAAATTAGAAATTTGTTTGTTCAATTGAATAAAATAATTGTATAATTTCGGTATATAAGATCTATGTAAAAGTTTTGAAGTCCGGTATGAAGATTATTCATTTGAAACACCCATTAAATGTTGAAACTGAGACCGTCTCGTGCGCCGTAATGGCAAACGGCATACTATCTCTACTCCTTTTTGTACCACTATAATAATAAGAAAAATTGATCGCTTGATGCCTTGCACATGAGCTGGGATGGCCCAGATGTTAGAACGTCTTATCTTAACCGATGAATGCAGATTCAAACCCAAGCAAGCACCACTGAATTTCATGTGCTTAATTTTTGTTTATAATTCATCTCGTGCGGCGGTGAAGGAAAACTACTATGTTGTAATATACGTCACTGTTATACAATACAACGATAGGGATCAGCATTGTATCTGGCATTTCCTTTAACACATACAAAAAAAAAACTAATGGAATATTTTATTTGACGGACATCTTTAGCGAATTAGTATATTGAATATACCATTGTTCCTTTCTTTTATATATTTCCTGTACCTTAATGTTTCCCTGAACAGATCGCTGTCCCATCGATTAGACCGCCTCTTGTACATCTTCCTTTTCTTTCATCTTTTATAAGTTCATTGGTGGACAATAAAGATTATTTGTATTGTATTGTATTGTTTCGTCAATAGGACCAAAAGGTGCTGCATATTATTAACAATGTTTTCTTTTCTAAAATTGTTGAAATCAACGACCATTTATAATAATATTTTTTCGTAGAGTTTTATATATTTCATAAATAACATAATTTCAATAACACAAAAAAATAAATTGAAATAATGTATTTTAATATAATTACACAAAAAATTTACATAGTTAAAAATGTTTTATAATAAAACTTGTACCGTACCGTACTCAAAATTCCATTTAAAAAAAAACGGTTTCCATTTACGGCCTGCATAATAAAAGTGCAACAAATGCTTTCTGTCATAAACAAACATCCAACCGCTTGATTCCACGAGTATAAGCTAATATAATAATGGGAAATTTGGCGCCATGCCAAAGATGGATTAAATTTTAATTCGACGTACAGGCTATTTTTTTTAATTTTTAAACTTGTCAAAAAACAATCAATATACAGTTTTATAATTTATAACGCACTAGTTGTAGCGGCTTCGCTCAGGTTTTAGGGAATGGTTGTCATGTGTTAAGTAAAAAAGTAGCCTACGTTCTTCCTTGGAGTTCAAGTTTGCTTCATACCACATTTGATCTAATTCGGTTCATTGGTTTGGTATTGAAAGAGCAACAGATAGACAGACAGAGTGACTTTCACATTTACAATATTAGTACAGATTATTTAAATAAAGAATAACAGAAATGTATATTTTCAGAAGGTACAATAATAACAAAACAAACTGGAATCGTATCTGTGACGTTCATATCAAAGGACAGCCCGATCTTTATGCTATCGGGGTTTACAATTCAATTAAAATTCAATCAACTAAATCACAAATGTGACCTTTATGCCATTAGCCTCTAATTTCAATGTACGTATAATTTACATAATATTAATTATATTTCAAACTTTCCAAGTGTTTGTCTTTCTATTAGTCCTTTGTCTCTGTGTGAGTGACAAACATTTGTTGAACGTGATCCAACTTCCAAAGGGGGATTTACGAGTATCACATACCAATGTACGCTTTACATGAGAATTATTACATACAAGTTGACTCTAATATTAATATCAGACTGGTACTATATATGCGATGTTTATTTCGTCATCACGACAAACCGGTATTGAATTTTTACATGATAAAATAAGTGTAAGGACCCTTACCATGTAGACAGATTGTAACGGTCTCATAAATTGTATAAGTTGTCAAAAAATTGTGAGGATTGGAATAGTTCGGTTGGGATTGTCGCTTCTTACTCCATCTTCCGCATACTGTTGACTCTCGCAATCTTTTCCACATCGATTCTCCTGGCTAGAGGATGCCCAATACTACATTTGCAGATACGCCTTTTCTACTTTAGGCCTCGTCTGCCCAACGTCCATTGCGTCTTTCGACGTACAATCAGCCCAATGACATTGTATATATAGTTATTATAGACTGATATACACGACACCAGATGCAAATTTAGTGGTGTTTGTCTGGGTTGTTGTAGTAATGTTAAATTTTTTTTAGAATCGTCATCGTTGTCGGCAGGTATTAGGCAAAAAAATTGCCCTTACTTGGGGTTTAAGCTTGCTTCATACCAAATTACATAAAGTTCGGATTTATGGGATGGCCGTCAAAGCGTAACAAACGGAGTTCCTTTCGTCTTTACGATATTACTACATACTAATCCATGACGTGTAATATCTTATTTAAGTGTTAGCAACATATGATATTTCCCGTTAAGAAAAAAAACTTACTCCATCACGCTACTTCACCTAAAATTTCGATTTGGTAAACACATTTACAACTTTTTTATTTCGACACGTAGTAGTACTCAAATAAAACTTCAAGAGCTAGACACTTACGACTATAAATATTTAACAATAAAATGTCCTCTAAAGTATCACCTGAATATTGTATATAGCCCTAAAGTGTTGGATCTAAATGTATGATTGTCTGAAGAATAAAGAAGTCCAGTGTCCCTTGTTAATATTCCAACGGACGCATCGTAAGCTCACACCGTCCTAGAATCATGAATAGAAAAGGCAACGACAAAGGAAATCCTGAATTATGAGTGAATAGCTAGTATATGCCAACGAATAAAATGTAGATTCAAGCTTGAGAACGTCGTAACAAGTTCAATATTTATTCAGAAGTCATTTTATCTTTCGATTTTAAGACATTAAAATTTCACATAACTAAATAGATGATTGACAAGCTTCAAATGACGAATGTTATACACTTGTTAATGTTAATTATTTATCGTGAAATGTTCGACATGTTTCCCAAATACCACACCTGTCTTGTCTAAAGGTCTTTGATAAGATCATCGCTAGCTAGACAATTGCCGTTGCGAATTCAATCGAACCTTTTTGTTACAACCCTTAGCCTTTCAAACAGTACTTGCCCCGTTTACGCTTTTCTTGACTTCGAACGAAAACCAATATTTTCATTTTTAGCAGAACATTATTTTTTTATAGTTATAAACCATACTTTGTACCACACTATTTTTACTGATTAATTAAACAAAATCTAAATTAAAAAAAAAAGAAATAAAATCATTCACTCATTCACTCAAGCTTATGTTGAAATAAATTCGAACAGTTAGTTGCATTGGCATCCAATAGGACTTTATAAGGTTCAGTTAGTTTCCGTTTCTTAATAAAATTAATAGAGTTGACCCGGCTTCTTTAAGTTCATGCCCATTTTTTTCTTTTCATATCAGTCGAGTCGAGTGTTTTTTCTTCCTCCAGTTAGGAACTTCACTAATTGTAAGTTTTGTTTACTTAAATAAAAATAAAAAAGAGTTCCATTCCAAACAACAATTTCACCATAAGACACAATCGTGATTTTAGGAAGTAATATGCAAATATTTTTTTATAGTAAATAATTATAACATTTATATCATTCAAAACGCCATATCAGTTTGGATAATGTTGATCCATAAGTTGATTTTCCAAAGGTGTTAAAAAAGAGTATCTACTCTTTTTAACAATCTTGTTATACTTGGTAGTAGGGCTTAGTGTAAGGCCTTTTGGTTAGGTCAGTTCTGTTCCGTTTTTAAGGGTGAGCGAGCCAGTGTAATTGCACGCACAAGGATCATATCATCTTAGCGCCAAGGGTTGGCTGATTTAAGGAATTATTAAATATTTCTTTAAACGCGATAAGCTATGGGCGATGGTGCCCACTTATCATCTCATAGCACGGGCGTATGTGCCCCCCTACCAATATTATCAAAAAGAGCGTACTTTAGTAATCAATTCATATAAAATATATATTGATAAAGTGCTATCTTCATACTAGTAAACAAAGAAAATGTATAATCTTATATTCTAATACAATATATACTCTTGAAGGGCATCTAAGTGAAAACAGAATGTAAAGAGCTCTCATACCAACTAGCAATTTATAAAAAGAAACTCGTATCGTCCCAAGTGAGGTTATTCTAACAAATTTTATTATTATATTTATTGTACAAAGATATTTTCTTACACGATAATCCTTTTAAGTACTAATTCGAAATGTCTGAGTAGTTGAGCTGTTTCTAATAAAATATTTATACAATAAATTAAAGTTAATACAATTTAATATACCTGAGTGCCATGATCAATACATAACTTTTAGGTAAAACTTATGACGCAGAAAATATACATTTTTGTTTTATGTATGAGTAACATGTGTTTTACTTTTTAATTGTCGTGATTTACAATAGGTAAAGCAACAGTCCATAAATTCCCAATCTGGGTAAAGACCTTCTATTGGCAAAGTTGTTATTCCTCTTTGCATATCACTTATGGATATCGCGTCAGAATAAAAAAAATCATCCAAAACCGCGAGACTTTTAAGGCAATCTGTGGAACCAGCTTTCGCTGGCGGTTTTTCAGAACCTTTACGACTTCGGAACCTTCAAGAAAAGAAACCTATCTACTTATTTCTTAAAAGCTGGCAACGTAGGTGACAAGCTCCCCTGTGTCGCATATGTCCATGGGAGGTGATAATTACTTTATACCACGTAAGCCTTCTGCACATTTACCACATATGCAATAAAAAAATAAATAAAGGCTTATTCAATCACACTGCTCGAAAGATATTTGAGGAATAGGTGAGGAAAATAGAAGGAAGAAAGATAGGTGAGGAAACACAGGAGGCAAAATATTATATTATATTTAGTACATGCCTTAAACTGAATTAACGATATTTTTCACTGCCGAAACAAAATTAATTATCAACAAAAATGAAGCATACATTTTCATATCAAGAGATAATTTATTTCTTGATTGTCAGAGCCTAAGTAGTTTTTATTGATGAATTTTAAAGAGTGAGATTGGAGTTACAAGCACATAGGATATCACATTCTAGCCCCCAGGCTGACGATGTATGATTTATATTTCTTACAGTCTCTATGAGCATATGTCAGTGGGATAAGTGACTTTTTACAACCACGTTTTCCCTAATTCAGCTTAAAATATTTTTATGGATACTACAATTTCATACATTCGTACTTTTGTTTGAATTACAACTATTATTTTTTTGAATAAGGTTTTAAGTCAAAGGAAAATAAAATGTTCATGATATTATTTTCAGTCTTGAAATTTAATAATCTTCGACTCCAGAGTCGCAGATAGCCTCAAGGCCAAGACAATTGTCTCGAACATGTATGAGCCTTATAAGATTTTAGTCAAAAAATAAAAAATAATACTGGTAACACTTCTTTCTGATTATTTCATTTAATGAGATTGATTTGGAGTTGAAAGCACTGTCGTATTACGTGGAACTATGACTATGAAAATGGACTTAAAATCTTTGATCCTTTAATCCACTAAAATTTCATATTTCACCCGCGTCCACTCTCCAGGAGGGCTTTGTAGATCTTCTCGAACCTTATATCTATGCTGGTTTTTTTTTTTTAAATTAATTAATTTAGTTATTATTATTTTTTTTATTTCGATAATACGCTATGATATTTATTGCAAGTCTCAATGTTTTGAACAGATATTTTTTTGAGTGAGTTTTTTCCTCGTCGTCGGTATTTATTTTAGTTTTTTATTAATATTTTACTGTTCACATTTATGTACCAAAACATTACTTAAAAGTTAATCCTCAGCATTTAAAACTGATCATATTTGAAAGTCGTTATTAAAGAGGTGTAATCTGAATTTACATAAGATATCAATATTTAAAAAACATTTTAATCATTTATTATTTAATACGGTAAGTAGTCTAAATTTTTAACCTTTTTTAATACTCTTTTCTTGATAGCAATGTAAATAATTCTATTTTTAAAAAATCTAATAAAATAAAATAAGGTCCACCTTAGTCCTTACTACAGTTTCAGCCTTAGTTCATTTAATACACGTCTGAGAAAATAAACAAAGCTCGTTGAAACTAATTAGATCATCTGTGAGCCTCTGAAGCTTATATAAAAGCGGTATTTCTTTATACTTGCGGTTAAAAGATTTCACTTGTATAGCACTAAGGAGATTAAAAAGGCTACACGATACTTATAAGATCCTAGCAGGATAAGATAGCGATATAAATTAATTATCAAAATTCCTGGAATTCAAGTAGACGTCGATTTCATTAAAGAAAACTTGTAATTTAATATCGTATATGTGCTTATGCCGGTAGCATCAGGATCAAATTGAAAATGAAACAATGGAAGTGGTTTCCAATGCATATGTAACTTTAATAATAATAATTGATGTTCTGGATTATATTGTACTAGTTTTCTTGTAGTTATATTAATGTCATTTATTAATTTACATACATACATACAAACTTTATAATATTAGTAAGGATACATAGTTTATATCAATTCAAAAACGTGAAATATTAAAACAAGAAAAATTAAAACGCAATTTAATAATATATATTTCTATTATTTTTATGTGACTAATTATATAATATGACAAATATAAAAACTTTTTGGCAAGTCCTCTTTCGAATATGAGATTTGCGACTTTAAATAACAAACAATTCTTAATGGATCTTTGCAGTTAATCCATCAGCCGAAAAATCTTTTTATCCATTAAATTCTTACAAATTTAAAAGAAGGCTTCCGAGCGTTTTACCTTATTTTAATCATCCTTACTATGAGCGATTATGTACTCTATTTCTTGAGCAGTAAGGTTTTTTTTCTCAAATGGGAAATGGGGATGGGCATACCACTTAGCGGGTGTTCTTAGACGATAATTATTGTTAAATCTCGATAACTCCTCAACTTCATTGGATGTAAGTGAAAAGTCTAAAATGTTGATATTTTCCTTGATACGTTCTTTGTTCGTAGACCTTGGAATAGCGACCAATTTACGCTCCAACTGTAATCATTTTACAACATTAATAGATTTTTTAAATATATAACTAAATTATATCCATTTATAACTAGCTAGTTATAGCAGGTATATATACAGGTAGCTACGTGTCCTAGTTTCGCACGGGTATCCATAAAACATTTATATTGAAAAACAAAAATACAAATAATGTTTCTTTTTCTCACCAAATTTCATCACAATCAGATTAATAGTTTAGTTTGTCATATAGAGGCAAACATACATAAATACATTATATAGATTTGAATAGCATTATATGTCTACATGTTCCCGCTCTTGAGGAGACAGCCATAAACTTCATCTCCTCTTTCAAAGGCCAAGTAAATGAAATCTTGAGAAATTCGTACATAACATACCTAATAAATAACAATGCTTAAGATTAAACGATAAATAATAATTATTCATTTCATGGTAGAATATGTTTCTTAATTAACTTTACAAAGAACTAGGTTTTTGTCAATTACATTCCGAGCATTATGACGGTATAAACATCTTATGGAAAGGCCTAAAAATTCCGTTTTACCAATGATTTTCAATAGAAGAACCAACCAATAAAAATACATTGACATTTACGAGTATACATACTACGAATACGCATTAAAACGTTAAAGCAGTCTTCGTAGACTTAGTCTGATATTACCCAATCGTGTTAAGTAGGTATACTCTATTCCAACTTTAACAAGAAAAAAAGCCAAATAAACAATATTTGACAGCAAATTTACGCGATATCATCGGGCGAAAGCTTGATTAGTCAATGATATTCACTATGGATTTGCGAAAACATGGCGTTTTGAACGTCGACGAAACTGTTATCGGAAATTTGGAAGTAAAATTAAAGTGGAAATAACTAGTTAAGTGCAATAGTGTTATATTATAAATAAAGATATATTAATCATAAACTTCTAATAGCGCACAACATAGCTCAGTTATTAGCAAATCGCATGAAATACGTAAATCTAAAGTTTGTTTATCTTTTTTCCTACTTCTACTGGAATAGGCCATATAGAATTCTTTCATAATTATTATCCCGAATAATAAACCTCTTACTACACTTACTAAATATCTTAGCAGTATTTGCGGCACGGTTTTCTTGTACTTGGCAGCCAAGCGCAAAAGCACCGGGTGGTCAGCTCGTGGTGGCGGCGCGTCACTTTTGCGGCCAAGTATTGCGCCAAATGGTGTATATGCCATAACAATTACTCCACGCTCCTGGCACCAGTTTATTAGCTCATCATTTGTTATTGTAGGATTTACCTGTGAGTACATTGAGATATTAGCTGTCATTTTTATGACATTTATTGCAGTGATGATAGTTTCTAACGGTCACGACTTTAATATAGTCGGTTCCCAACTCCTGTCTCCTTTATACTTTTAAATTAAATCGAGCTGCTTATTTTTAACAAACAAATTAGCCTACTATAAAGACAGAAACTATAAAGTTTTTTTTTTTTCAGTGTTGTAACATTCAAAAATTATTGGTTGATCTACAAAAACATCTTGAGGTGGAAGAGATTTGCCAACTCACAGCTGAGCAACGCACTTAAAGGAAAACTTTTGTCCAGTTCAAAAAATATCTTTTGTTAGGAACAAACAATGTGCTATATACAACAAACATATGTATTATATGTTATCTCCCTATGTTATGTTGAATAAAATGTTTAGATAGTATTATCAACGAATGTGTTAACCGATAATTCCGTTACTCTTAAAAATTTCAATGAATCAATTTTCAGTGTACAAAAATTGCTGAATAAGTTTTATAAGCGACCTCAATTTGTAAAACAGCTGGTTTTATTCGTGAATTTTCCCACAATCTCGTCATTTGGGTGATGTTGAAATTCGAAACTCCTATAGAATCTGTGAGGCCCTGGTCTTTAGCATCTTCCAAGCCTTTCCAAGTCTCCAAGTAGTCCGTATCACTGATTTCGCCATTTTTCTTAAAAACATAGATATATTTAGTGACAGTATCAATTGATAAGTATTCAATAATTTTAAGCCCACGAAATAAAATACCATTCCATTGGCTGATTCTCAAAATATGAATTTTATGAAATTTTATGAATATCAAGTTTTCATCCAGAGATTTACAAATCATTAGAAATGACAAAGTCTAACTTGTTAGAATAATTATACAATCGATGATATTGAAGCCGATTATGCTGTAAGCACATACTTCTAAATTAAACTATTTTGATAGATCTAAATTAATTGATATCCTTGTTTAAATACATTACAATTTATTTCACTTCATCTATATGAAAGTATAAGTCAAATTGAACTTTAAATAAGTTTCACTCATTAAATAGAGAGCAAACTCTAAACATCATTGACGTGTCAGAGCTATTCTATTCAATTTCAAAGGTGACCTCAAAACACAATCGTGAAATGTTAGAAAGTGATATTGCTTTGACTACAATAGTTGTTACCTTTAAAGGATGTACATATCGAAATACCGTAACACCGTAAGTTCAAAAAAGACAAATCCGTCGTTCTTAATTTAGACTAATTAATCACTTAATAAAATTAAAGATTGAATAACAGAACTGCCACGAGTATTTAAAATAAAGACTATATTGATTTAACTCGAAACATGGCACTTAAGCCTTTTCTATTAAAATTGCTTCCCTTTTGCGTACAACGACCATTTAATGATTATGATGTTTAATATTTGCACTTGACGAACCTAAAAGTTTATTCTCAAAGATAATAAGCTGAGAGAAAGGAATAAAATAGGAAACTCCGAAGTCAAAGCTAACAACATGTTCGCCTCGAAACAAGTTACATGCTGATTGACACAAAGTAATTGTAATCAAAAGCTATATTACGAAGTTTAATACGCCCCCGTACTGTTGTTTATCTTTGACGTTGTTCAAACTCAAACGAGATTACTTTTCCACTTAATCGCATAATAGGGCTTGAGTTAAATAAAAGTTAATGATTGAAATAAATCATTAAAAAAGTAAGGTTATTGCAATATATTGTATGATAATACCTAATATAACCTAACCAAAATAAGGTTGAATGTATTTTTTTTAAGTTTATATAACTTTAAGGCTATTTTAATTCAAGTAGCAATACGGCTTAAAAAAAAAAGATTAAAAAAATATTTATATGTATGAATATTATCTGTGCTAAATAATCTGACTCGTCTTCGAGACTTTTCGCATATAATGTGATCATATCCTTATTCATGTAAATAAAAACTTATTCCCGTATTAAAATATACATAATCATAAATGTTTACTCACCGTATACGCCATTGGATAATGCATGAGATACAGATCGACCTTATCTAGGCGCAATTCTTTTAACGACTTCCTCAGAGCTGGTATCACATCGTCTCGTTCATGCGCGTCGTTCCATAACTAAATAAAGATATCCACATAATACAATTCCTTATTCCACGATATAGAACGAACATGATAACAACGATATTTGATAAAAAACGACTCACAAAAAATATATATAGCGTTACGTCTCCTTGGGAAAAGAAAATAAATGTTTTATGTAAGGAATTTTAGCTATCGGGATTATGTTTGTTCCTGTTTAAAAAAGTTTCGTTTTACGCGATAAAATAAGAGATATTTATAAGAAATAATAAATTTATTTTTTGAAAGTCGCTTTATGTTATAAGGAATTTGTTTTTAAATTTCGTTTATTTGAAATCGTAGAATGGCTGTATCAAGTTTATGCTTACTTTGGTGGTGACGTAAACATCGCTCCTATTGGCACTATTGGCCCGTATATAGTCTTGTACGCCAAGACCGACTTCATCCTCGACGCGGTACAAGGCAGCGGTGTCAATGTGCTTGTAACCGGCTTCCAGCGCCCATTCTACAGCGTGTGCGAGCGAGTGGTTCACTGGTAACACTCTTGTTCCCTGGCCATGTACAAACATGTTATACGGTGTCGAACATCGGCTTTATAACCATATATCGTAATAAATAAGCAAGGAATTCAGTGTTTTTATTATAAAGAATATATGTAATAAAACTGAATGGTGTTTGATAAAATAGCTACTTTTATTAACGGGCTCGAATTTTATAGTAAAATCATCTTATTTTAAGGATACTAACCCAAAACAAATTGAAACAGTTAAATTTTAAAAACTAAAATAAACAAATTTAACATAAAATACTCCATAAAGATGCGGAATGAAAATCATCTCAGTCAAAAACCTTTTCACTAGTAGTTTTTTTTAATTTTATTTCATGTAATAGATTATTTTTTTATTCTGTTTTAAATGTGCTCATGGTCGTTGAATAAACATCTTTATTATTATCATTTTTTAGAATATCAAATTAAAATTCTAATTTTACACATTTGCTTTTTATGTCATACTGGCAAATGGGCCACCTGTTGGAGTGGTCAATACTGCCCATAAACATTGGTGCTTTAAAAAGTATCAAGCAGTCCTCATATAAACAATGTACTACCAACCTTAGGAACTAAAAGGTTATGTCCTTTGTGCCTGTTTTAACAATAACTCACTCACCTGTCAACCCGTTACACAACAATACTTAGGTATTGCTGTTTGGTGTTAGAATGAGTGGAACCTACCCAAACGGACATGCACAAAGTATGTATAAATACATAGTTAATACTGGCCCCTTGCGAGAGCTTAAAAATAGAACATATAATAATCAATTATTTTCGTGTCGGCCATTGTATGTCTTCCTAAGCTAAATTAAAAATACGCTATTTTATAAAATACCTAGACAATATACTTACGTCTGCCAAATGTCCTAAACTAGTACCTAGTGCAACCGCTGGAATCGTATGTCCGTCATTTAGTGAATAGGACAAAGTACTGACGCTAGTCTAAAAAAACATAATATACAATATATAAAACCTTGTCGTATTCAAAAAAATAAAATAAAAGTTTATTAGTATGTGCTAAAAAACAAGAGAACATTATTTATAAAAAAGACAATATTTTTGGACCATAACATTAATTTATTATAGTTAAATAAAATAAATTCTTACCAAATAATTAAATAACGTAAATAATACATAACAAGTTGTGGACCGGCCGTTCATCTCTATTGAATTACAAAAACACACTGCGACAGAGACATCTGGAAGCTAACCGATAAAATATGAACGAACGCAGCCTATTAAATTACAAGATCGCTTTATTTTGTAATCATAATATTGTTATTAGTTAGCTCGCTGTACGTAATATATAATGTAATCATTACCGAGTACATTCTGTATAATATTATGTGACTCTTAATTCTTAAAGATAAAGATAAATAAATGTTACATCTTTAACATTTAAGACCGAGATAAATTAACCTCATGTTAAACAGTAGATCAGTTTGTTAATTTATGCTTGAATAAAAATAAACGAGTGTTTAAATTTATAATATAAGGTAAATAATAATGATTAAAGCAGACAAAAATCGCAAAATTGAGTCAAAATATTACAATAAATTATATAAAAATCCTCGATCTGTTACGATTCGTTCCGACTAGTACAAATTACACTCGGAATACTAAGTGTTTTATCTTTAAACTGTTCTTCATCATATCACACAAAAAGAACACTAAACCAATATCGGTTTATCCGTTTCGGAGCTACGATACCACAAACAAACAGATCAACACGTTAACCTTATTAAGATACTTTTGAATCTGAGGTTAAAAAATAATGGAGAGATTAGGTATAAGTTTAATTTGACTAACGCCAGAACGTATGTTATTATATATTTAACATTTATAATTTAACTCTTGATAGTTTTATATGTGATAGTATTAGTAAAGAATTAATAATATGTTAGTGAAAAGAAAATATAAAAAGATTCGGACTATACTAAACACAAACATGATATTTTACGTTTTACATCCTTTATACAAAAAGACGTCTGAATTTTAAATATACAAACATTTTTATGTCATAATATAATTGAAGAAAAGTAAATAAGAGTTTGGTTCATAAGACTCTTTATTTATTTTTTGCGTAAAAGGTAAGACGTGCAAATGGGTCACCTAATGGTAAATGGCCACCACCACATATATACATTGGCGTTGTAAAACACATTATGACCATTCCTTACATCGCACCAATACGAACCTTGAGAGTTTAAACTTTTTGTTCCCCATGCCTATAATTACGCTGGCTCACTGACCCTTAAAGCCGGAACACAACAATACTAATTGCTGTGTGGCGGTAGAATATCTGGTGAGTGAATTGCATCTACCGAGACGGCTTCGTTTAACTACCAAGATCTTTAATGGCTTTGTTCTGAATATTTATAGTAGATACTTAATAGGTTGGTAAAGAAATAACTGAGATGAGACGGCATTTGAACACGTGAATATCGATCGAGGATTGAGGGTTCAAGGCCGAACAAGCGCCACTGAATTAGATACTTTATTTGTGTTTATAATTCATCTCGTGCACGGCGGTGAAAGTAAACATCGTGAAAACATAGGAAACGTAATTGAATCGGATAAAATACGATAGCTTCATGTGTAACCAACCTTCCCCTTAAAATGAGACTTCTCTTCTATATCTCTCCGTTTCTCCGTTTTCACCCAACAGTGAGACGTTCACAACCAATCACTATACGTTTTAAAAAGTGTTTGTATTATAGAACATATTATTTTCTCGCACATTTTTATACTACAATGTGAAAATTGCGCAATAAATATAAACAAAAAGTATTTTTAATTTCCCTTTTTCGTAGTCGTAGAATGCAATTTTTGTATTCTGATTTAACCGCATGCATTTGTTTAGCAGACACCGGCTATTACATTTTACCGCACTATGGAGAATACCGATTTGTTTTCTCGCAACGCGTTGGACATAATTAGTTGTACACTAATGAGAGCAATTTAAAACGAGCTTCCCTCCGCAAACACTAGATACGAGTACGTCCAGACTAGAACTTGTACATGCTTTTTTTTTCATTTATATCACTTGATACGATCTTTATTACTTCGAGTAATTAATCATAGAATTATTTTCTGTTTATTTGTTAACAATGAAATAGTTCTTTCTCGAAAAAAAACTACGTATATGATAGAAGTAAATGAGCCTTCGTATTTAAGCGAATGTATTGTACAACCAATACAGGAATGTCTGTAATATTTAACCGTGATACTATCTAATGTTCGACATGCATGGCAATGCATCTTCAAACGTAAACATTTAAGTATTCGATACAACTCGCACGCCACAGTACTATAGCAATTACATTACATACATAAATAAATTAACAGCCATAAATTTCTCACTGCGGGCTTGAAATTAGACACATGCAGGTTTTCTCACGATGTTTTCTTTCACAGCCGAGCGCGAGATGAAACATAAACACAAATTAAGCACATAAAAAATCGGTGGTGCTTGACTGATTTTTAACCCGAAATTATCGGTTAAGATGCACGCGCTCTAACCACTGGGCCATCTCGGTAGCAATACCATCACTAAAGTGACAAGATCTGTACAAAAGTTTATTTTAATAGAATTTTTATGAAGTCTTATTAAGGTACCTCTTTTGAACTGGTCGCTCAACTCTGGTAACATGAAATATTTTCTGACTTCTAATCTCAATCATGATGTTTTATAATCTAAATTATAATGTACGGAATTATAAACATTTAAATATCACAAATTATGAAGTTCTGTATTTATTATATATATTTGAAAATATTTTGATTCGGGTTTTTTGATTGATTCATGTTATGTTAATCGACAAGATAATGACTTAGGACAAAAACAGATTAAGTTCTTTCGTGAATTCATTTCATTCAGTTGTTCCTAATTTTGTTACCAACAAGCCGATGTAAACATCAAAGCATAAAGAAAAATAAATTTAATCGATATATTCACTGAGACGAATTTAATAAAGTAACCCACTGTCGGCTCTTTTTGGTGCGTCCAAATTCCGTTGATATTAAATCTTCGGATAGAACTGATTTTGTAAAATTAAAAAGAGTTTCTAAATTAACCTTTTTAAAAAAATATGTGTGGAATTTAAATTAAATTTATCCTAAACCAAAGGAATAAAATCATGCTCAAAACTGTATAGAATAATATATAAAATTATTTAAATTCACACATTGCTTGCTACCTCAGAATTTCTTTCGTAAACTATTTCAATTACTTAGTGAAACGAAGGAGATCGGAAAAATAACTTACCGACTAAACTATCTCTGCTCAACTAACACTAACTAGCCGGGTAACAAGATCGTCTATCTGTCAGTTTTATTTACAGAATGTCTGTTTTTTTCGTTTTGTAAATTTTTCGCTCTGCGTTTTTTAAATAAGACTTATTGAGTGTTATTTTAATTATATACATAATAAATTCTTCTAAATATTCAATAATGACTGCACAAACCATTGTAATATTATGAATTCGTAACCGAATTTGTTTGTTTTTTCTGCTTATGCGCAGCGACGAACATACGGAATGAAAGTTAGAAACAATCATAGAAGTAAAGCCACAGTAAAAATATATTTTATTAACTACCTCTACCGCGAATTTTATGATTAATAGTTAACAATAAATAGAAAGCGCACTCGCAATGAAATGAAGAGATTTAAATTCATTAAACACCGACTTCGTCCTACACCGTCAAAAAAAAAATACTTTTTTTTTTCTTGCAACGTAATAAAGGGAACTCTGAATTTCTTTTTCTTTTTATAGCATAAGTCGAGCAAATGACCACTTGATGATAAGTTATCATTGCCCATAAACATTGGCAACGTACAAATATTATAACATTTCTTAGTTCGCCAGTACGCTACCAACATAGGGAACTGATATGTCCATTGTGCCTGTAATCACACTGACTCACACACCCTTTAAACCGGAATACAACAACTAAGATTAACATAATCAGCCTTATCACAATATCAGCGTGTGAAAACAAATATTAAGACAAAAGTTTTATTTTATTTTTTTGTCCTTCTCCACAGTCTTGTTCGTGCTTGCGTGTATCTTTCTATTATTTCGAGGTTGGTAGTTTGATCTGCCTGCGTGATTTTATTTTCAGGCAGAATCACAATAAAAAATTCAGGATTACACTTTTTGCTTGTCCTTTTTCTTATTGTGTGAAAAGTGAAAGTACCTAAACCTAATGACTAAATAAAAAAAAACATTAATAAATAAAATTAAACTGACAGTTTATTTGATGTGAATAACAATTAAAGTGTTGTTAGTTATTTAAAAAAAATATATTTAACTTCATCTTTTTTTTTGTTTTGTTAATGTACGAAGGGACGTATTAACGCAAAATGTAATAAATTGTTTTTTAAATATTATTTGGAAATTGGTAAAAACATATTTAGTTTGTAATTCTGTGGTTTTGAATAATGAAAATAATATATTTTATACTTCCAAGTGCTTTGTACGAATTACTACAAATACACCGAATCAGTTATTACCATAAGTCAACTACTACCAGCACTGACTTGCTTTTAATTATACGAAGACTAAAATATTCAAAATACTCTCATTTACTTTTACAATCTAGTGTTTTTGTCAAATTATTGTGAATACATTAACTTCTGATTGACCACTTTTTACAAGATTCCGGTTTTGATATTTATGTGTGTACGCGCGAGAGAAAAGTGGACTGTATTTTTGGTAAAAAAAGGGTTTGTTGCCTCAAAACTCTGCGCTCTGACTTGTGAAGACACGTTCTTCTTGGGAGCGCTCCCTTGGTCTTCATACACTCGAAGAACACAGCGAGAGGGATGGGTGATATTATAGGAGAAGGATCAGTCCGTTACACAAGCTAATTTTTAAAAGCGCGGCGCACTCACATAACACACGTTACCGAGGCTCACACCAGAAGGGAAGAGAGAAAAGAAAGTACGTCATACGTCAAATCATTCCATAGAAAAAACATAGACGTTTCAACGTACGACGACACGACACCTAAATACGCTACAATATAGATTTTTTTTTTGCAGCTGGCAACGTCTTGCGTCATGTGCGTCAGGGAATTACGTATCGTTTACGCAGAATTAATTATTATTTGTTGATTTCAACAGTCGTGAACCAATATTTGAACAACTATCAGTCTTGAGTATTATTATTCTTAACTTGTCAGAATTTGAATTCTGAATGTGAATTTTCACTCGTAAAACTTTGTACTTGTGTGTGTGTACACCCACTCATCAATTGTTCTACCGTCAAACATCAAACTCGGCCTTAACTAGTTTAAAAATTGAATGAAAAAGAATTGATATAATTACCGGCACAAATAATACAACATTTTGAAGATTTTAGTATAGTTAGTATAAATTGTATAGACAGTGAAGACACAGCTGAAAGTAAACGGCAACATAATTAATTTTCAACTACACCAGTATAGAATGCTGATATGTTTCACTTCTTCGAACAAACATCACAATTCATCTTGTCGTTTCAAACCGATTCCGATTTCAAATTCATAATTTTTTTTTTTTTTAATTCATTTATAAAGATTTCAAACCAAAAAGTATTTATTACATTAATGCAATAAATGGAATTATTCATTCATTTAGAATTTATTGAATATAGAATTAGAATAAGATACAGAATTAAAATAAGATATAGAATAATCCTTAGAGAGTCGTCGCGAATGTAGTTTGGAAGAGAAGTGACTCCTGCCGATCCCTACTTCTGTCTCTCCTGCCTATAATGCTGACATTGCAATTGTAAGCCATTCACTCAACGTTATTGCTTTCTAAGTAGGGGTGTTACGGAGCGGATAATTTATTTTTATCTCATTATTTAAAAGAATATATATTTATCATTTATATTATCATATCTCTTAAAATATTGATAATACGTTTACGTGTTTAATTTATTTATCACTGGTCGATAATGCCTTTACAATAAAGCCTTTCGTACCGATTACCATAATTTCATCAAAAAAGTTTTTAAATAAATATTAAGGAAATATAAATAAAAGTCGAATGCGATATTTAAATTAAATCGTAGAAAAGAAATTACAAATATTATATACACATTATTGTTATCAAAATATTTTATGTTGATACATCTGTTGTTTTAAATTCGAACAATCACTAACGTCTATCAAATTACATGTGATCGTTTGAAAAATACACCTATTTATGAGGTAAATATTCAACAATTTGACTATATATTCTAATGTTCAATGTAATACATAGGATACTGCCAGTTGCATATTGTTGTTCTAAATCAAGACACGAATTCATCTCGGTTATTGGGCTTTGCAATATGCAGGCTTTCTGACTGTTCTCGAGATACTGACCTCGCATGAATCTGATGGAATCTGTTTCCAAGCGCCCAATCGAAGACCCTATATACGTACCGATATCAAACCATGTGGAATTCTGCCAATCGCAGATTGACTATTAAATATTTGTTATATCAAAGGAGTATCGAGTTTGTGAAACGATAAAACAGCGCTATAAAACGTTTAAACAAAGTGACGTCGATTATAAGTATTCTTAAAAAGTAAATACGTAGAAATATTTTAATAACAAGCTGGTGCCCGCGACTCCATTCGCGTGACTTTAATCCTCAAAAGTAGGGGTATTATATGGTTGACATATTTGTCTATGTTTGAGTCTGCGGTGTCACTGTAGTTCCCTAATGGATGGACAGATTATAATTGTTTCATGATAGATGACTTATTTGAGTGCTTTTTCATCGACAAAAATTAAACCGAGAACAACCGAACGTTTTAAATTTATAATTTAATTTTGTTATATTAAAAAAGTATGATGTGTTTGTCTAACTGCGCAAAGTATATTACACAATATTACACGTAGTGCCGTCGGGGATGAACGCATAGATTTTTTTGGTTCATCAATCATCAGCCCTGGTTCCAAAACATCCCGATTTTAATAAAACAAACCATATATGTACCTCAAGATTACTACAGTACATCAGTAAAAACCGCATCTAAATCGGTTAAGCTGATTCCGTAACAAACGAAAAGATAAACAGACTAACAGACAAAATATCTAAAAATCATATTTATGAGATCTATTGTGTTAATACTAATAATAACTATACCTCCAGTAATATTTTTTAGCAAATATCTTCCATGTAGAAATTTCGATCAGTTACGATTTTATTATATGTATATATTAACATATTTCAATGAAAAATTAAGACTGACATACAAGCGTGATATTCAAGCGTCAATAGCGCAATGGCTTGGCCGCCTAGCGATGTAAAATGTCGCAGGATCGATCCTGACACCTTGGGCTATTGTCGTCCCCACTTACACAAGTGATAAGCCTAAAAGAAGGGGTAAATAGGAATATTAGTAATTCCTTAATTTGTTTGAATCATTTCTATATATCTATAAGTTAAAAAAAAGAAGACTAAATTAATCAGTAAATCTTATTATTCATTAAAGAATACTTCTAGGAAAAAATGCTTGAAATTAGGGTCGGTTGAACAGACCTATGCGAGTTTCTTTCTTGCCGTTTCATTTCGCTGAAGGTTGCTTTCCGAAACGGTGGTAGTGTTTTAACATAGTGTTTTAACGGTGGTGATGTTTACTTGAATAAAATACATTTGATTTGAATGATCCATTAACGATGATTAATAAATAAATATTATCATATATTTTAGAAGACGTTGCAGTTCAGAATAGAACACATCGATTTTAATTGCAGACCACGGCTTCAAATCCTGCTATAATAAGTTTCAACGTGCTAAATTTATGTCCATGTTAATTCATTTCAGGCGCCTTGTTCATTCATTAACAATGTGGCATTGTGGTATTGTTTTTATATTAAAGTCATGAAATTATATAAGGTTATTTTTGTTTACATTGAGCACTTAAATAAGTATATAAAAATTAAAATCAAAAATATCTACTATGAAGATAGTGGCAGAAATTCAAGCAGAATTTCCTTGTTGAATCTCATTTAAAAATCTGTAGACCAAAAATGAAATAACCGCACTAACACCATTGGAAAAAATAAGGACTGTGATATTTTTTAAAATTTTTTTGCAATTTTACAAGCACTTTTCAGTCCTCATTTTACAGAATTTACATCGATTCGGACTGTAGATTCCACCGAGAAGTCCGAAGAAGAAGAAGAAGTATATGGTTCACACTATGGTCAGAATTCAACTATAAACGGTAATGTTGCAATTTGATATACTTACAGACTACAGGCATAATATCTTAGGTCCAAAGGTCGTGGCCCATTAACAATGTAAGAAATGGTTAATATTCATTACAGCACCAATATCTATGGCTTGGTGTTATTCATTTACCATCATTTACCATTTGGCTTTCTGATTTCAATTAAGTTTAAAAAACAGAAAATTTAAATATATTAAATTAAAGTCTGTCAGTCTCGCTATTTTCGCATCATTATGAACCACAGCCATAACTTTAGTTAAACTCGTGTGATCCATATATATTGTACTTCAAAATGTCGACTGAATTTACGCTTTAAATGAAAACTTAACAATGTAAAATATCCAGTTGAGCCCAGTCCAGGAACCTACCCTAAGTCATATTGAACATAAAACGAAAAAAAAATCCAAATCGATTTATAAACGAATAAGTTCCGATCCAAACATCAAAAAATTAATATATTATCTATATATACTCGTATATTCTCAAGTAGGCTTATAAAAGCACTTTTGAATCGGAGAGATTTAGAAAGTAGATTCTACTGAAAAGACCGGTAAGAAGTTACTCTTTACCACCATTTTAATCAGGAAATCAACAAATACTTTATTGGAATTAAACGAAAATTTTTATATGATAAATTCATTAATAATTTTAAGCCAGCCAAATTAAAATTAACTGTGGAATCTCACTAAAGATGTACACACATACGATTAAATACACACTATTTGAGGACCTCCTCTTTTGAAGTCGGTTAAAAGTAATATGACACTTCATGTACTTTTTTCTCTTGTCTAATATTGATAAGTGCTATCTCTCAAACGTATAAAAATAAAACGTATATTCAATTCGACTTCTATTCGTAATATTTATAGAAAATCTCAGAAACAAAGTGCTTACAGGCGCAAAATCCTAGTATCTGAGACAAAAATTTCCTCGAACGTATTTTGTCCAACGACCATTCTTTTTAAACTCAACCAAATGGAAATGCAATGAAGGTACGTCTATTTTATTGAGTTCTTTACAACACTGAAAGAATAAAAATATCGTTTGAAGACGTTCTTTTGTAACGTGAGGGACACGATTTGACTTGAAAAAAAATTTGAAGTTTATTAAATCAATTCAAACGCAAATATAAACTCACTTTTAAATAATGTATTTCTTTTTTGTATTCGGTTTTGATATCGTTTTATGATATTATATCGATATTATATCTCTTATATTTCTTGTTTAATAAGCCTCAAAACTATTAAGTTTAATCTTATTAAATATTTAACATTGTAATTAGAAATACATTCAAAGTAAATAGTTCTCGTTACATTTGAGAAGCAAATACGCCGTAAGGTAAAATAGAACCGTACGTAGACATAAACCCTTAGGTAACGCAACAGAACTTGTTCGAAGTACGCAAACACAAATTCGAAATTCAAATTCACTAATTCTATTTGAAAATTTAATTAATTATATTATTAATTGTAGAGGCTAGAAAAGAAAGCGGCAGATACAGAGAATCTAGGTACAGATCGTGCTAGAAATTGCTTATTCTTTGCTAGACGCCTGTGGTTTGGATGTTGGCAATGTCTCCAAACCTGCGCCTCGAAAAGTACGTAAATGGAATTATGGGAGTGAGGAAACAGAGAATAAACTTGTGTTCACGCAAACACTTGTGTATTAAAATATCTCCTGCACAGTCGACTAACATCCATTGAGTGTCGCCAAAATGGCCGGAATTGGTAAAGATGAGATTATTATTACGTAAGTACGTAATTTCTTATACATATTGTTTTGAAGTTGTACAGTAAACATCAAGTTATCTCTTTCTTTTATCATCAAAATGACATTTGACAGAAGACACGGCAATACATAACTACTTACAACCTAAATAACATTAATACGTAAATACTTTTTAAGACTTCATCTTCTTACTTCGTAAGCTTTACGAATTCTATGAATTTATGAAAAGTCATAATGTTATTACTCATTATTATAATTATAACTATAAACATTTGAAGGATAAAAGTATTATCGAAATATGTATATTACTCGGTCCAAACATTCTCAGATACTAGTCTAAATCAATTTATGTAATATTTTAGACATATATACGTATATATTATTAATATTTGTTAATGCGCACTATTTTATTAATTAAAAGTTTTAATCTTAATTTTACAAGCCTTTTGTTACATATCTCCTCAAATTGTCCACAGAGGCAGGAGGTATTATTAATTTGAGTTCAATTGTTTTAATTCTAGCTTCTTTTGTTTTTTTTTTTTGTCGTAGTCATGGATGAAGTAAGGTGTTTTATGTTTGTAATCCTATCGTATATATTTGAGTGCAACGCAGTGTGTTTTCTAACACAGAAAATATTTTTTTCAGATTTTTATGACCGGCAATTGTTTTGCTTGGGAATTAGTTTTATTCCCAACGTTCACATTTAACCGCTAAGGACTGCATGCTTAACTAAAAAAAACCCTTTGTTACTAATTCGCTCTTGGGTACAGGGCTATGTTTATTATAAAATTTATTGTAACCCCTTTTTGATACTCGGCAAGCATTTTATATTTCGTGGGCATAAATATTTTGTATTTTATCATCATAACAAAAACTTTTACAAAAAGCTCTTTATCAAGATAAAATGTATGTAAAAATGTGTTCAATGAACACAAACCCTCACACTCTACCTTTGTATTGTGAGATATTAAAAATCAACCCGAAACCATCCTTTTGACCCTTTTTATTAGCAACATTCACTTGTTCCACGTTATTAAGCTTTGATTGAAAAGGGTAGCGATATCAAATTGCCCTTATTTTTCACGTAATATATGTTAAATGCTATAACTTACTTTTCAAGATTTTTAGATTTCAGATTAACTTGAAATTTACTATAAGTATATTACTTCTATCGTCATATCAGTAACTATGAGAATTGTGGTAGTTAGTTTTTAAAATCCCGATTCAAAAGTGCTTGTAAAAACCTACTTGCATAAAGTATATTTTAGTTTTGATTTTGTGGAACTATATTTTCGTATGTATTCATAATATGTAGTTAAATATATAAAGATACAATTTATTATAATAATATAATATAACGACATGCAAGTCTACACTCGTTTGTGGCGATGAGGAGGAGACACGACGATATAGAGAGCGTCATGTCGTTTGTGGTCATGGCATACCACTTATGGTGGCAAGAATGCTTAAAACATTTCCCCAACTGAATTTTTTAACAAAGTCGCATTGTTTAATAATAGACATGTTTATTATTTCTCCAAGGACCAATGTCTCTAACAATATTCTCTTTAATTCAAACCAAAGATCTAATGTATCATGAATTATACAGTCCTAAAATCAATTATACGTCATCCATTCTAAAAGGTCTTATGCTAACAATGTTTGAAATACAATTTAATATACCACACATTATAATTTATTAAGTAATTATAATTACTTAACAAAAACACTCAACGCAAGTGCCACCTTTTAATTATAAATTAATTTTGGTACGAAATTCTTGCGAGCAATTTCTCGGAAAGCTTTGCGTTCACGTATTTTTATACTTGGCAAAGTTTTGGCCTGTATTTATTCATTGAAAGTTTTATCAAACAAAAAATATTTGTATTAGAAATTGTGAGAATGAATTTTTATTTTAAATCAAATTCACATTGAAGCAGTGGAGTAACACGTAAAATCATACGAACGGGCGAAAGCCTTAGAAAGGACTTTAGTTCACAGCGCTGCTCCTGGATTTAACAATGACAAAATTTAATCTGACAAATGCTAGATTTTTGACGATGTTTTCCTGCATCACAGAGAATATTAAAATATTACTTGCGTCGAGTTTGACCTTGAAGATCCACGTGTCCTCTCAACAGTCTCAACTCTTTAAATATCGATAGAAATATCCAAGCTTTATTAAAATTTTATCGATCCAACTTTCTGTAATTGTACATTTTTTTCAAAGATTTCTAACAATATTTATTTTCAAAGAATCACTTATATGCCCATTTTTCAGAAGTAAGGCTTTGTTAGGAATATGTAAACGTAAGGCTCGGTCGGAATTGATTCTGCGGTCATCGATGTGGTCGCTTAACGACGGGTGAACTATAAGGTTTAAATATTGAAACCATTTTGAATTTAATACGAAGAATCAAACATCAAATATTGGTTTTAAGCGATAATACCCGATATTGTTCAATGTGTGTGTACGGAAGCTATAAATTATTACTCGTGAACGCTTTATGGTTAAGCTCTCAGGAATTGGACGGTAATGTTTCGAATGTGGGGGGTTTCGGTCTATTTTACATAACTGTACTGCCCCTCACATCCCCTCTGTACTTTCAAATCAGAGAAGTCGTAATCTACAGCCCTCTAGAGGTAGTGATAAATTAGACATACAGGCACTAAATCTTTTGGCCTGCGTGTCACTTTTTGTTCTTGTTTCTAGTACTACTCGTTCGTTCTAGATAATCCCCAGATGACATAAAGGTAAATATATTATCAACTCCTTACACAGTTTAATCTGTGTACGGTTTGCACGGCCGTTTGATATTCGCTTGCGAGTATAAATTGTATTTTATTATTTTATTATAAATTTTATTGTTCGTTTTTGATACTATTTCCGAAACCTTCAACGATAATTGTACACGGTTTCAACTCAATCGCTTGTATATGATGCGTGAATGGATATAAGAATCGAAACTGTAATACGAACAAATAAAAATGGTATGTATCTATTTTTTTCATAGTCACATTATACTTTATTATTTTATTTTAATGCCACTGCCATAATGTTCAATATCAATTATCACTTATCTTTTCAATTAGTTTTAAATCTATCGATCTATATTTGGCCTATATGCGCAGACATTCATTGATTGTTTCGTTAATTATTTATGAATTGTTATTAGAATATAGTATTCATTAATAACGGTAGATTATAATCGCCTTACATGTTTCAGAATTTTATAATACCAATCTAACAATACTTGTTAGGAACTAATTATAAAGCCAGTATCATTTTATTACAACGGTGACGTATAAAGAAAAAGTGCTTAACTTGAAAATGAAAATATATAAAAGCATAATTAAATTAAATGCGGGAGCTGGATTCTTTAATAAATTTGATTAGTAATAATAAACTGGTATTAAAAATAACAGTAATAAAACAAAAGATGAAGATGTTATGTATTTAAAAACGTTTCGAAATAACACTAAAATAAACGACAATCGAAATCGTACATTCCTGAAATAACGGCAGAACGGGATTCTGAATGTAACTAGCCGGATAACGAGATCAGTTTCGCTACAGTTTTAATTTACAGAATGTCTAAAGCCTTTTTCCGCTGTGAATTTTCCGCCGGCCCATTTATCAAGCGAATGTCGCTGTCCCGCCGACTCTAGCCGACCAATTACTGATGTCACACCCCATTGCGCTACCACTGGTAATTACAACCTCCCACATAGACGCCATCCTGCGCTATAAACCCTAAATCTTGTATAGTGGTCTAACCTTCTACTTTATAGTGAAGTTGTTGTGATTCATATCATCCTTTGTATATGAAAACGATTAATGTTTATTTATGAATTAATTTCATTGATTACTTTGCTTATGTTTATGTTTGTCATTTTGTTAACATGTTTTTATGTTTATAGATACAGTAACATAATAGACAACTCAACTTTAATTAATCCATATTACAAATTAAAAATATTTTCTCAAATGTCTCATTATTGCCTATATTGTTTTTATTTATGTTTTTAATTTAAACGTCCATATTGTTCTTTAACGTAATTGCTATATTTTTATTGATTACTCAGAACCATTTCCTCTCAACAATACATTGCATACTAACTAAATTTACGTAAAATTATAAACACACTTATTGCTTACCTTCTCTATATAGTTCTTCTCATAATAGGCATAACACGTCGATGTACGTCGAATAATCCATACAATTAAAAATTTACATCGAAATTTATTAGTGTTCGAGTCAAAATTAACAAACTAATATAATAATAATAATAATATTTATTTATTGTATGTAGGTATGTTTTCCAGTAAATAAAACAGAAGACGTAAGTGACGAAACAAAAGTGTGTTCGCCTGAAAAGCTGACTGTACACGACAGGTGCCTACCGTCGTGAGATATCGGTAACCGCTCCGATACGCGTCGAGGATTTTTTTATCGGTAACATTTCACTCGTTCTGGGTTGCTGAGCGTTTGACTGTAGCGGGTCGCTTTGTCAAATTGCTCTAATATTTTAAAAAGTTATTTAGAATATTCTATTGCAAGAATCCAAGTCAGTCTGTAACTGGTTTTTATAAAGGTTTTTCATTATAAAAACTATCGAACCGTCAAATTGAATTCTGAAAAATAAAATTATATTTGTTTCAGGAACACTGTTTCGCCAATAGCTAACGATTCTATATAAGCTGACCAAAGTACATTATACATTCAAAAGTATCAAATGAATGTTTAATCACTTAATTGTTCTGAATTTTTAAGAATAATTACATTTTTCTATTAGAAACTATTGTTTTACCTACATGTCGATAAATATTTCGACTTAGAGCACATTTACAAGTGCATAAAACGTATCCTAAAAAGGTATTATGAACTGTCCGATTTTAGCCGTATTTATGTTAAAGAAGACGACCTCCGTTGTCGAGTAGTATGTACACCAGTTTTATGGGTACGCCACTCCGAAGTCCCGGGTTCGGTTCCCGGCCGAGTCGATGTAGAAAAAGTTGATTCGTTTTCTATGTTATCTTGGGTCTGGGTGTTTGTGATACCGTCTTTACTTCTGATTTTCCATAACACAAGTTCTTCAGCTACTTACATTGGGATCAGAGTAATGTATACTGTGATGTTGTCCAATATTTATTTATAAAAAGTGAAGAAGTGCACTGTCTATCATAATCCGATTGAACGGCCACGATCACGGCCAGGCCAATTCTACTGACAAATTTTCACTTCATCCCAATTGAATCAAAACGTATCGTTGCCGTTGAGCCGTTTTCCTATTTTTCTAACACAACGATCCAGTTGCGGTTCAGTCGAAATTGGATCGGAATTTAATCGGGATCCTATCATAACAGTTATAAATGAGTCCGATTAAGCTGAGGTATATTTTTGTGAATAAAAGTATTTTAGTAGAATTGGTCCCCAGTTCGACTAAACTTAGTTCATATGATTTTCAAAGTATAGGACTGTAGGATTGAGCGCGGCCGACTCCCGATCTCCATATCGCTATTGAGATTTTTCATAAGCTAGAATCTAGACCAATGAGGTATTTAATACATTATAGTATATTATTACGTATTATCAACGTTGAATATTCAATTAATCCATAAGTGATTATATTCACATAAATAAAGCAACAATTGTTTCTCTTTCATTACAAATTACTCGTCGAGATTCATTTGTTTTCCTTATTAAGAATTTAATCAAAATATAAATTAAATTTTCGAAATTAAATAAGACAAAAATTATTTTCGAAGCGACATCGAACGAAATTAGACTAAAGTCCCGAAAATATTTCCGGAAAAATTGCTATCACGAACGCGTCACATAATTTGGTTGAAAAGGAAATGCTTAAAGATTGTATTTTTTTCTAAAAAAAAAAAACCTTTCTCTATATCTCCGTCGTCCTCGCCTGTTTCATTTTCCTTTTACTAATTTGACTCCGCGGGCTAATTATAGAAAGTGTAATAACATTAATATAATTTATTCTGACAGTAAAGACCGATGATCAGCTCAGAAAAAAAAACCTTATTCATTTCAATTATACTTTTTTGTGAATTTTTTTTGCTATTTTCCCAGACAACAGAGACATTAATACCTCTACATATTAGCGTATACCTTATCCTAACACCTGACCCTCTACCCCCTCATACGCGAGTGGAGCCACAGGCGAAAGCAGGTAATTATATAAGTTAGTAAATATTACTAGGACGTGTGACAAAGGCACGAATTTATAATACAGGATATTTTTTTAAAGTTCAAACACATATATACTTGGTGGTAGGTACCAGCCACTCATCAGATATTGTACCGCCAAACTTATAGTTGTAAGTATTGTTGTGTTCCGATTTAAAAGGTGAGTTAGCCATTGTTATTACAGCAACAAGGAATAGAACAGTGTAGCTCCCAAGGTTGGTGACGATTTATGTGATGTAAGGAATGGTTTTTATTTCTTTCAGTTCCATTGTCTATGACCGGTGGTGACCACTAACCCACTTGTTGGCCCATTTGCCTGTCCGCCTAACTAATATGTAAAAAAATAACGGTATGTGTTATATATGTATTATAGAAACATTCAGATATATACGATATCTATATAATAACTACTAATACATAATGTTTAAACTGTTTGTATTACTAATAAGTGACGATAAATCAAAGGTGTTATTTGTTGAGTCAGTGGTTTTGCGGATATCAAACATGTACCGAAGCTAATTGCTAGCCCAATATTAAATCAAATCAAATCAAATCAAGTTTATTCAAGTAAACTTCACAACGAAGCGTTTTTGAATCGTCAATATTAAAATACTACCACCGTTTCGGAAAACAGCCTCCAGCGAGAAGAAACGGCAAGAAACTCGCATAGTTGCTCTTATATTAGACACATAAGATTGTATGTGGCTGTAAAAATTAAAAATGTTAAGTTACAATATGCATATATTGAAAGAATAAGATAAAAGCTGAACCAGCTGTCAAACTCTAATATTGACACATTTAAAATACAAATAATAAGATGTAAAGCAAATAAAGATTTTTTATAACTATAAAAATATTACTAAGCTTCAACATTTACAATTTTCGTAGCAAGCAACACGAATAACAATAATACCTACCTACCTTTAAAATAAAAGTACAATATATTTTATTTATTTTTTATAAATTACATCGAAACTTATTTATCAATAATCTCATTCTAGTATTAAAAAACTTCATTATGATATTTAAAAAAATATCAATTTTAATTTTTAATTACATTCATATCGATTTTGACATGAGTTTCAAAATCGAATATAATTATTCGCACAAAAATTAACGACACAATTTATGTATAATACAGACAAATATATTTTGTTATAGCCGATAAATTTTAACTAGCACATATATTACATAATAATACACTATCAAGCAATATTTAAATCGATCGTATTACAACATGAAAATTTAAAATGTATTCGACCATAAAAAGGCTTCAATGTTAATCACAGCTTTATTTTCCACCAATTTGTACAATGTCTAGCGCAAACATACATACGTACACGTGTTATGTAATCAAGCAATAACTACAAACGTCAACAAACTAATTAAACACGGATAAACAGCGCCCAAAATGTATTATAATGACAATGGAATTAATGACAATTCGTGACGTCAATTTATGTGTATCGTTTTTTTTTTTTTATAGAATGAGACGAGGAAGATAATTTTGTGAACTGTCGATACAAACTTTATTTTTGTTATTTATCCGATCGTAGTATACACATATATACATACAATGATCTGTACTAATACTGTGAATAAAAATAATGAACGTGAAAAACCGAATTATAAATGAAATCTCTATAAGAGTTTTCTTCCAGCCCCCAAAGTGTGAGTAATATGATTGTAATTATATGACGTAAAAATTTACCAAAATAATAAGCTTTAGAATATTAATATAAAAAAAAACAGTTTAAAATATATACCGTACTGCAGTATCAATACTATTCTATATATAAACATATATTAAAGAAACAGTATCATAATTATATAACGGCGTCGTTGGTCTAGTGGCTAATACTTAAGGCCTGATCTCGAAGTCCTGCGTTCAAATCCAGAGTGCTCTGCTCAACTCTGTCCGATCATGTACGTTTGCCTTCTCATCGTATTATAACGATTAGAGTGAATAAAGGATACAATTTTATTTACACACACTTGTTCACTACTCGTAATTTCGGAGTTAGTCTTCGTTAACATGACAAATATTTACAAACACATATATATATTATTTTGAATATTTATTACCTTTAATTAAAATTTTTAAAGGTAATTCTTTGTTCTTTCTACAAGTAAGAAAACAGTATTCGAATTCGAAAGCAATAACTTATGAAATAATTTTTCCTTAACATAAATATAAAATAGAACGAAAACGTTATTATATTTTAACGTTTCAAGAGCCCGAACAACGTTGCTCGAAGATATTAAAAATATTCTGTATATTTTCGTCAAAAACATTTATATTATTACTCCGATTAAACGAGCGGAAAGAGAATCGCAGTCTACGAAAGGAATCTAATTTCTTTCGTCGTTTTGTTTTCATCTTTGTTCGGGTCTTATTGTGGTTTCTTGGCCCTTAATACCGTGAAATAAACTTCCTCAAGGTTCACAATTTATGGTTAAGTATTTGTGATACTTTAAGATATCTGAATTATTTTACTGGAAAATCACGTGAACGATTTCAAAGACGTTATTTAAAAGCTCATTCGAGGGTTTCTCATTTTTGACAATTAAATTATTAGGCTATCAAGCTGTGTCGTATTTTAATGACAAGCTTTCAACAATATTGTCAATGGCCCTAAATTGTTTTTGTAACTCAATAATTTGTTTCAAATTGCACAAAACGGTTTATATACCTCAAATTTACAATGGAAGGGAAGGTAAAAATATTATAATATGATATCTTGGAAACTTGCAACACATAAGAAATCTGTTTTATAGTATTATTAGTGACGTTAGTGTCGCCTCAGTAAAAGATAGCCTTAATTTGCCATCCATCCAAACTGCAGAGCCTCAAGCTATTCCCATCAAATCTTCTCACACTTGTTGACGGTGCCGTTGATAATAGTTTGATGTTCTCGCATGCTTTTATCACCCACCCGCTAATCAGTTATTATACCAGAAAACAGCACCACTTAGTATTCTCGTGTTCTGGTTTGAAGGGAGATAGTATAACTACATGCCCGAGGTATTTAATATCTTATTTCCCAAGTTTGCAGCACATTGGCGTCGTAAGGAATGGTTAATATTTCTTAGAGAGCCAATTTCTATGGGCGGTTGTAATCACTCAGATGGCTCATTTACCCGTCCGTCTACTTATGTCATAAAAAATATATACATCTAGGCAGTACCATAATCGAAATTTCAGGATTACAACTTTAATTGCCTTCTGCGGTTGGCAATTTAAAGTTATCCAATATAACTAACGTAATATGTAGATTATAATTTATTATAGAATTAGCACAGCGTTCAAAAACAAGTATCTTCATTCGCTAGTTATCCCATTTATTTGGGATAACGCAGAGTGCAAACACACGGCAAGAAAATGACTGATTTTGACTGACATGCATCCAAGGAAATTATTTTGCTGTTGGTCTGGTAACTAAGTACTAATTAAGCATAAGCAGACTGCCTTCCTATCTTATAACTATAATTAGTTTCGTATATAAAGTAAATATTTTTTTATATAAATGCAATACACACTCACAGAAGCAACGAAGTTAATAGCATACCCACCATGCAAACATAAGGTCTATTCGGCTCTCTAGAGTAGCACTAATAGATGAACATGACTGCATAAAAAAACGTCATTTAGATGCCGTCACAACATTCGAGTCAATCTCTAAAAGGTAAATCACATTAAAAAAAAATCCGTGCTATACTTAAAACTCTTAGAAAGTAACTCAAATTAAAAAAACGCCTTACGGCGAATTTATAAGCTGTCCCCGTGCCTTATTATGTTTTTCGCTTATGGGATTTAGTAGCAAATATTTATTACTATTCGATATATTGTAACCCTAAAGTATATTAATGTATCCCTAAACAAATAAATAACATACATCGTTGACACCGGCCCGCAAATATTTATGTATAATCCAAGCTTGCGAAAAAGTAAACAGAAAGGACCCGAGTTCCGACCCGATTTCCGAGTTAATTGTGAACATTAGTCATTCTCGGGTCGCCGCATGACCACTCCGGCCGTTATCATAATATGATTTGTGACACTACTGAAATATATGACCACCATCATAAATTACATTAAAGAGTATTTAAAGCGATGAGCCAGATTTGACTTAGCTCAGGTGATTATGACAGAACTAAATAATAAAAATAAAATTTTAATAGTCAATTATCACATTATTTGCGCCTTTTAAATTAAAGTTGCACCGCTTCTACTTTTTCTAAAGTGAATTCGCAAAGTTTAAAACGATTTCAAGTCGAAAAGTCCGCTGAATGGAACACGCGAATCTTAACCTAAGACTCCACAACTCGAGGCAGCGCCGCAAAGAACTTTCCTTGTTTTATATTTGTGTTTAAATTTCCTACTTTTATATTTGTATTTAATTTTCTGAAGTGATAATTTCCTGTGGGAGAGTAAACCGCTTCGTTACGTAACGCGTTACGGCGCCAGTCTGTTTGACTTTCCTTTCTCTTACGTATAGATACGGCATCGCCAGGCAATAATACTAATAATGTACATACACAAAATTCTAATACACATATTCAATAATTGTAACTAAGAATAAAATATATTTTATATTCTATAAAAGATTTTATTTTGATGAAATTAAAGTAATAACCTAAGTTTTTCTGAAGATAAACAATTTTAGTATTAAATAGTTATTTCTGTCGGTCGTCCCGAGACGCACGGTTAGTTTTTTTTTTTTAATTTCTCCCCTCGCTTTCGTAGGGTCCTTAATGGGCTAAAACGGCCCTAATTGTGTGTCCAATCGGGACATATTCTCAATCTCATTATAGGAGCTGCTACAAATAAAAATTATATACTAATTAAATCAACGTCGACGCTTTCGATCTAGAAAGGAGCCATTGACGACAATAGTCTCCAAAATGTTAATGACAATTTGAGACGTATAATACAATTGCTAAGCATCTTCCACAGGAAAATATAACTAGCTTACGAGATTATTACTTTATATAGAATTTTTTTCAAAGACTTTGAAATGCAAGGTTATAGTTGGGTTAAAACTTTTGAAAGCATAACAAAATCATCTGCATTTAATCCATACTGTTATATAAAAAAAATATAATGTTATTTATTCTCGTATAATGGAATTTCGAACGAAAATTAATAATAAAATATTACGATACGCTGAATTGCGTAGGTATGTAATATTGTATATTTTAAATTCATTTTCAGTAATAAAAATTCACAGTATTTATAAACTTTTGCTGCTTTCTATCATAAATAAAAAGGTTTAAACGGATGAAAATGTGGCGAACATACCAGTAATATACCTGCGATAAATAAACATAGTTTAAAATATATAATTTATAAATCTATTAGTGTTTGATTTACCCCAAAAGTAAATATCTATTAAAGGAGCCAGGTGCTTGTATACATTTGATTATATAGATTTGTATGTATGTGTGCGACTTACTTGGGTGTTTATTTGTTGCTTTCATTAATATATTTTTATCCCATAATATCAGCAATACTTAGTATTGTTAGTTCAGATTTGAAGGATGACTAATCCCATGTACAGACACAAGGGATATGACGTTTTGGTTCCCAAGCTTGGTGGCGCATTGGCGATATAGGAATTGTTAATGATTCTTACTATGTATTTACATATGGTATATCGTTGTCGTAGAACCGAAAACCGTTGGGGAAAACGTGTTCTAAAGTGGAGACCGCGTCTTGGCAAACGTGGTGTAGGACGTCCTCAGGCACTGTGGAGTGACGATTTGCGCAAGATAGCTGGCAGGAGCTGGATGCGAGTTGCCGAAGAAAGATCGCAGTGGCGTGCAATTGAAGAGGCCTATGTCGAGCAGTGGACGAGTATGGGCTGCTGATGATAATGATGATGATGTATATAAGTGGTGTTGATCACTTACCATCAGATGGACCATTTGCCATACCATAATTATCCTTACTGTATTAAAAAATCATTTTATTACATAAACTAGACTTGCTATAACAACGTGTATCATATATGCACTTTTAATTACAACACATTATGCGATTTATCACTTTTTAAAATAATATTATGATACAACGTTTCGTTTCTACGACTAATTTGTTGGGTCTCGAGGGTGTAATTAGCATCAGCTTCCAAAAAGTCACTACCCCCTGCTGTTTAGTTAAGTACCTTTGTTTACTAATTAACCAACTTTATTTTAGAATTTATATTCGTGTATCGTTGATTTGTATATAAGATTGCAGATCGCGAGATACTAGATTAAAAACCCAAATCGAGCCAAAGCGAAATAAGTTATTGAGCTTTTCTGTCAACATACCCTCGATGCTTCGAAAATTAAGAAATTGACAGTGCATTATACAAAGCAAATAAAATCTGTTCTCTTTGATTATTTATATGACTAGAGTCTAGGTAGACTGTCAAAGTTGAGAACGCGTCGAAGAAAATAATGGCTAACCAGGTCCGGATCTACCATATGGCTTTTTGGGCTTCAGCCCATAGCCCCGTGGATTTAAGGGGCCCCAGCTAAGTCAGGTCAAAGTCAAAAATAGACAATAACGCGAAAGAATCCATAACTTTATTAAATTAAACAGATCGTATGGTTTGCAGCCCTGCGAGTCTTGCAATTAATCAAACCCATTCAATTAATTTAATTCAAGTCTACATTCAGATATGTCTTAGGTGGGCCCCTAAGTAGTGTTAGCCCAGGGCCCCCTAAAGTTACTGTCCGGCCCTGTGGCCAACGTTTGGCTATTATTTACGCAAACACATATAACTTCTAGACATAGACTGATCTTACTTGTAGGTATATAATATAATTAAACTTTATAAAATAAAATTAGAAATTACACCGTTTTATAATTTTTTTGTTTTTTTTTTTTTGTAGGTTGTGCTGATAAATGTAAAAATAAAATATGTTATATAAATTATGTTATCGTAAAATTTCAAGGATTGAAATTTTGGCATGTTGTCTAAACTATGTGTAAACTATAGAAAAACCGTGAACCGAGCATTTGATTTAAAATGAAACATAAAATTTTGATAGTTTATAATATTTTATGTTATTTTAGGTTAGTGTGTTATAATAAAACTCAAAACCGTTATATAAAAAATATGCATCGTTCACAATTTTTCGACAGCTCACAATCTGGCTGGATTTATTTTGAAATGACGGTCTTTGCAGTTATCCGGTAGCATACATAAACATATGAATAGGTACACGATATTATGTTTTTTTTTTTTATTTAATTTTGGGACTTTTGTCCTACACAGGTACGTCAGTCTTCTTATGTTTTTATTTAATTGTTGATTAGGGCAATTGTTAAAGGGTTGCCTAGCAATACACAAATTCGATTAATTTGACCCCTTGGGTTATTGTCATCCCCACCCCTAAAACAAGCTTTAAGCTTAAATGGAGGGTTAAATATTCCATATCAGAACTTATCAGGTGATTTTAAATTCTTAATTAAAATTAAGGTGAAGGTTATAAATAAATAGTTTTCTGCCGCGATGTCACCCACGCGTTAGTGGGGTTGTCGTACGTAGGGGGGTGTTTCTAAGCTAAGTGTTTCTAAGGTCTTAGGTTTTAAGCACTTCCAGCTTGCTCCATACTAAATTCTATCACCAATTACATTTCCTTAGAACATATTTTTTTAACTACAGTGTCCTCTGTTATTAGAAGTTCTATTGTTTTCAAAATTGTAGGCGCAAACAGGTTCGCTTATTGCTAAGGTTTATAATACAAAGTAGTTCATGCTTAAAATACTAGATGGCGTTTGTAAACGCAGTTATTTTTAATTGACATATAATTTTATTTTAGGACTAGCTGTTGCCCGCGGCTTTGTTCGCGTGGAAGTCGAATATATTTACAGATTAAAATACCCCTTAGGGTAGAATATCCTACTCATTTCATTTAATCAGTGTCCTAAAAAATAAAGTTTCATGTTTCTAACTTAAAAAATGACGTACATTCATACAAACTTTCAACCTCTTTTCCACTCCCTTAGGGTTAGAATCTCCAATATTCCTTTCTTAGTGGGTGTTTACTCAAAAAAACAATTCTACTCAAATTTCATGGCCCTAACTTTTTACACTAACAGTTTAACATGTTATTTTATGTATATACTTATATGTATGTAGAAGATAGATTATTTAACAAATAGTAAAAGAACTTCGTTATGTCATTTATACTAAAATATATAAAGTTTTCACGTTGTTAATTTCAAGAAACCAAATGAAGAGGCTTGTAGTATTAACTTGGTTTACAACGTGCTGTTTATATTGAAGGATGTATTTTATGGGAATTTATAAAATTTCTTCAAAGATGTATTATTCTGTAGAAACATAAATGAAAGTGTAAGTAACCAATACTTAAGCCAGCACCATACGCGTGTGTCTAAAAAAATATAAATTCTTATCAAATTAAATAGGCTTAACAAAAACATTAATGCTTTACTAAAAAAAACTGTAAGTCTAATGACACAGGTGTCAAAATACAGAAATTAATTAATCTACACTAAAACAACTATCAAAAATGAACTATTTTGACACGTATGCTTATTAATTACACTGAGTCACTCATTCTTCCCGCCAAAAATATCAATACAGGACTAGCAAGAACACGTGGGTAAATCAAATCGGGCTTACACAATGGCAAATAATAAAACAACACAATTAGAGTCAATATATTTTATTTTACAAAAGACCTTATTAACATGTATCTAAGAATCATTCTTCTTTGGAAACAAATGCAACTTTTTCTCTAAAATAGACATCACAGATAAAATATAGACACAAAATACTTTTGCCACTAAACAGTATTTGAACTCTTTGAGACACTAGTGGCGTTACATTACACGCGTAATGTAATCAAGCGTATATTATATCTTATTTATAGCTAAATATATTCAAAAAAGTTTTACGCCGTTAATGTCTCATTACAATACCAAAATCCTATTATAGCATGCATATCGAACAATTTATACTTTTGCCAACTTATTAAAAAAAAAGTTGATATTTTTTCTTCTAGGCATTATGAAATACCAACCCAATAAGAATACGATATTATATTGTATTTTTACATTATATCATAATTCATGAAGCAACTTATTAAAAATAGAAATATAAAAATTTAATTTTAATTTATCAAATTATACACATAAATAAATCAAATACACCATCGATCGTTCATAATAAGATATGTAAAGATGAACATCTAGAAAATAATATCAATTAGATATATTAGATAAAAACCTTAATGTATCCATTTCAACGCCAACAAACGAACTGAATATATTAAAATTGTATACAGGGTTATAATTAAATATGTACCCAATAGGTGCATCTGCCACTATAAATGTTTGTAATAGAGATCTCTCTTATAAGAGTGTTCAGCAAAATATATGTCATGGTATTGACGTCTCAGACATAATTTAAATTTGATAACATGTTTAAAATAAACCCGTATATATTATAATAAACAACGTACCTACAAATATACAAGCCCGTGATTGAAAGCACATCAAAGAGGTTTTGATGATTATTTAAAAAAAAAATAGAAAATGTCAATGATAAAAATACTCTTGAATTTAACAAGCTTACTAATAATTACATTTGCCGATAAGTAATTGAGAACATATCTCGGACCTATAATAATACTTAGTTTACGCACGTTACTCTAAAAAAACATAAACGATTGTACTGGTACACTTGTGTACAAAAACGATCATTTTTAATTTAGCAAAAAAAACTGCGATTTTTTAACACAGATAAAAAAACTTTTTATTTTAAAGATATGTACAATTTATTATTAAAATACATTTACAATATCGCAAAACAAAAGCTAAACAACATTTTATTGAATCAGATACAAGAATATCATTGACATACAACCAGATATGTAATAATAATTATATACAAACGTATAATAATTAATATATTTTTAAATGAAAATATGATAAGTTTCCACTACAAATAACATCAACGATGGTATAAAGTCGTCGCATCGAATGGCATTAAAATAAAAAAATATATATTTATAAAAATCATTTAAAGTGAGTGAGTGATATATATCTATTATATCAATTTGGCTCATCTTTATTATCATTGATATTTGTGTCTTGCTTAATAAACAAACCTACTTCAAATTTATTAAATAAAGACTATCCTGTGGACTTAAAAAGAAAGATTAATCTTCAATGTTTTCTAGAATAAATATAAAAATAATTTTCACAAAAGTTAATAAGGTACAATATTATGGTTGAACTGCAATTTTTAAATATTATGCTATTTTTATAATTATAGTTATATTATTTACAATATATAACATAAACACATAAGTTTATATACAAAGACCACAAATTATTGTGCTTCATACCACATTTATGTAAACTACTTATAACATTAATTTATTATCCTCAGAGGCCGCATTGCCGAAACAATTTATTTGGCCTGTATATTTATAAATGATGCATTAAACTTTTAATTCAATATATGTTTTGTTTTTTTTATTATTGCAACGTCGATTCAACAAAGATCAACAAAATTATCTGACAGTTACATTAGGTATATAAAATATATTGTTTCAAATAAAAATAAGCTCTTTTTTGTCATGGCAACATTATATCTTAAACTAGCAAGCTGCCTTGGTTTCGCTAGGATGAAATTTATTAATAAAGAAAATAGAAAGTGCGCTTTTCATGGATGTATTTAAAACGTATATTCATTTACGTATGTCAATAATGACATTCGTACATTTTTACTGTGAAACTTAGATCAAAGTGTGTCCACGCTTTGCACTGATTTAAGGTAAAATTTTTTATTATTGTTAGTTTAGCCATTTTGAAGAAAATATTTATAAAATTATATATACAAGCCTTCCTCGTTTACCGCTTATTAAAAACGTATGAAATCGGTTTAGAAGCAGAAAGCGGAGATACATACAGTAACAGAAAGCGGCTTTATTTTGTACTATTTATAAATTACCTAAAACAAATACGGTAACATATTTTTATTATACCTAACTTTATTTAAAATTGAATACGTTTAAATTTTATTGTTGAATCGACAAAGAATCGAAATAATACTGATAGTGACAATTTATTGAGCAATCTATTTTAATATAACATTTTAACGACAAAATTTTATATTAAACCTTATGTACTTAATTTAATTATTATTAAAAAATAGTCGCAATACGTATTTCAATAGGAAAGATGTTAAATGAATTTGATTTAGAATGGAATTAAAATCAGTGGTCCTCTAATAGTATGGTATGTATTTGGGGCAATGGGTCTATTGAAGAGGCCATATTTCGAAGATATATTATCTCTATTCTCAGACCAAGAAATATATTCGGCCATATTTGATAGTCACAAAAAGCCATCTACTTATTAAGAGGGTGATACAGTTGTGAATAAAAATATGTATATATTAAATTTATATGTATAAATAATTAAAATATTAACTGTAATTTATTCACCCGTAAAATAGCGAACTTGTAATATGGCATGGATACTTTCATATTTGTGAATATTTTTAGGAAAAAAACAGACAAAAATAACCAATCGCTGGGTTATATTCGGTCACCTCTACAAACACAAGATTAAGAACATGAAAGCTCAGTTAGTTTTTCATACCACGGTTATAATCACTTGGCCATGTCGGTTCATAATACTCTTAATGATATAAATAAATGCACGAGGTTATTATATTTTTTGGTCAGAGAATATAACCATTATTTGATAAATATTTTTTGATTACTTTGCATAACAAATGTAATGGCAACATTAA
The DNA here is from genome assembly GCF_905147765.1 of Vanessa atalanta. Lineage (NCBI taxonomy): Eukaryota > Metazoa > Arthropoda > Insecta > Lepidoptera > Nymphalidae > Vanessa > Vanessa atalanta. Next base: position 8,565,184 of record NC_061878.1, on the reverse strand, counting down.
TCCATGAAAACATGTTACTAAAACGTATAGAACAATACTTGTAAGCGAAAAAATCAAAAATATAAAAACTGGATATAAAACGACCCCACCCTACCCTGTCCTAAAAACATAAAATCTATTCCCGTAAAAGGAAATTATGAAAATCATATTCGACCAAAAAATAAAAATACGCAAAAAACGTTTGTCGTTATTTATGACCAAGACTTTGTACATTCATTTGATAAACTATTTTAATTATTATTATTCATTACATTGTATTTAACGATCCATCATAGTTTTATACAGCAAATTTTCACACTTTGGACTTTTAGCATCATTAAACGAACGTATAAGAAAGGATTAACATTATATAACAGACAGTTTATTGTACTTCAATTATGTGATTAATACTGAGTACTGCAAATTATTTCCAGTCCATTCCATGAGTCGAACGAATCATAAGTGACAAAATATACGTTCCTTCCTTATTAAGGTCACGCTTATCAACCAATGGGCGCCCACGGGCGAATTTCTTAGGGAGTTCGTTTCGTGGAATAGACTTCAATTAACTCAAGTAATATCATCTTTAGTAAAATATCATTGAATTGAATAATGGCCTTACTTAAGAAAGGTTAAGCGGGTGTTTAGTTAAACAATGTTTTGTCTCTTTCTGACGTCATTGATTTGACATATGAAAAAAAAATGAAACAGCATTGTTGAACTAAACACCTCTACATAACGTTTATAGGGCCGTAAAAATTTACAATTACTACTCAACTAAGCCAACTTGACGAAAGCGTGGAACGTATAAAATCCTGTCTAACGCGAGCCACCCCCCACTTACCGCCTTAGGTAACGGTGTTAAAACAATTATTTATTTATTCTGCTGAAGTTTGATATTTATAATTCCGTTATTAATTTTTTATTACCCGCTATAATTTTATTTTTCGCAGTCCATATTCGAAACTCGTGAGGTGCATTTGCCAGTGGTCAACTTGGTTTGGTCGCGTATTTTAAGGCGTGTTACACACATAAGCGGGCATTAATCGTATTAAACCCGGGCAGTGAAATGGAATATATATATTCAGGAGCGAGAAGACCGCTCGGTTTAACCACACCACCGGCCTCCACAAGCACAAGCCAATTCTGCGAAGGTATGCCGAACGGTCTCCAGTTTAGTGATTATTTCTGGTCGGTTTGTTGTTCGACAAATACTGCCAAATCAAACGTGCTCGGCATAAGTGTGTAACCTTTTTGAATTAATTAAGAAAAAAATAATTAAAAAACAATTTTTTCTAATGAGATAATGATTTACCTATATTGTTGGATAACGGTTTTGGCTGATATTGTTTAGGCGGGACACGTCTTCGCTACCTGTTCCTTCTCTGAAGAGACGCGTTGTATCAACTCGTCCGACCATCGGTGAGCCGTTCGGTCCACCGTCGACGGTACTGTTAGACATTGTACACCACCGTACTCGCAAGCAATCTGTAATTTACAATTCGATTTTATAATTACAAGAGAATTAAGGAATTAATAAATACACAAGTGAAAATAAATTTGTTAATTTCACATTAACCAATTATAATTGATTTCGTCTAATCGAAAGTAACTCTGTCTGTCTGTTGCTGTTTCACGGTCAAACCAATGAACCGAATTTGATGAAATTTAGTATGAATCAAGCTTGAATCCCAAGAAAGTATGATATGATACTGATTTATACCTAACGACTAAACCCTACAACGCGAGCGAAGTCGTGCGCGACAACTACTGGTATTAATACGTGACAGGTGATGAGTATTTTAATTAAAGTTGCGTGTTGCAGAGAGCAGTCCAAGCGCGTATGAATCCCGCGTGTTCTGTCAGCAAGATGATAAACATCAAGTCAAAATTAATGGCAACACCACAGTGTTACTAAATTGATCTATTTAGACATCTCCCCCCTTACGTGACTTATTTTGAGAACCCTGCATTACTACTTTTTGGTACATTCCTCAATACCATTAGACATTCAAATAAAACGAAACCACAGACACATTAGCAGCACGTAAATTCCCCACTGCTGGGTCAAGGCCAAAGGGAGAGGCCCTTTGAGGAAAAGGTATGGAGCATATTCCACCACGCTGCTCCAATGCAGTTTGGTGGAAACCACAGATAATACATGAATTATTTCGTTATCACCCTATAGAACTTCATAATTTGCAGATAGACCGCTATCGGGGGGTAACACTCCCTGTGCTTACCCTGTAGTGGTGTAGCAGCGCCCGGTCGGTGGGGACGCCCACGGAGCTGGCCCCGGGCGCCAGCTCCCACACGAAGTGGTTCCCCAGCTCGACGGCGTCCCGCGGCCGCAGAGCGTACTTGCTGCGGTTCTTCAGCGCGTGCGGCGCGGCCCAGCGACGAGTCTTGCGCGCCGTTACCAGTGGCGCTGGAGCTTCGGCATCGTCCTGTAGTCAAACAATGCAATTTGGACCCTTTTATACATCATATTATTTTAAGTTGTCATTATATTAAATTTTGCTATAATCTACATTATTATATAAGAAGACGATTTAAGTATATTACATAAGTTTGTCTGCCGATGGTTTTTCTTGTAAGATAATACATGTCAGAAACTGTTTTCTATTGCAAATTAGCAACATTTACGAATCAGATTTACTTTAATACGGACCACATTAGGGTTATAGACACCACTATACACGGAAATCCTTCATGTTATAACAATGATAAAATAATTGATTACTTGTTCTAGCAAAAAATATTAAGTTTAAGACCATGTCGTACCTCCCATCGAAGGTAAAAGAAGGCGTTTCTAAACAAAAACGCGGAAGGCGCCTTTGAGGGCGGGTTGTATGCAGCTCTTAGAGCCGTCAGCAGCGCTGGTAATGTTCTCTCGCGCCGCGGCAATATGACCTCATCTACGTCTATGACGAGAAGCCAACCCGCCGTCGACATGGACCGGTACAGACAATCGTTAAACGCTGCGAATTGTCCCTCTGTCCTGAAATGACAAATACATTTTTTTAATAAAGCAAGCTTGACAAAAGGATAATTTTTTACACCTAGCACCTGACGACCAACCCCTAAGAAACAATCGCAACCGCAGACGACAACTATATAATATTTTGAATCATATATCTTCTTTGTTTATTTTGTACCTTATATATCGTATAAAACTTTCATCCGATTGAAAATAAACTTTGTATAGTGAAGATGAAACACATACCTAATTTCCACTTTTGACACAATGGGTAGCTTCCACGGTAACAGAGTCACAAGTCCTTGTTTGCGATAGTGGTCCAATAGGCAGGCCACCTGTGCACTCAGCGACTCATTATACATGTAGAAATGACTGACACCCAGGAGACGGTTCAGTTCGAACCATTCCACCAGCCATTCGTCCCTCGAGTACGAGAAATGGAATGGCTTGACGCAAACATGTAGAGTTTCCTGAAAAAAACATGACAACCATTTAAAACAAAAAGCAATACTTCGGTCATTTTTTATATTTTATAAAACTTTTTTTTTATTATAGGTATAGTTATGATGTGGTATATTATATGGTGTATGGTAAGTGATCACCACCGCCCGTAGACAATACCGCTGTAAGAAATGTAAACCATTTCCCACATCGCCAATGCGATATCAACCTTGGGAACCAAGATGTTATGCCTGTAGTTACACTGGCTCAGGGTGAGTACCCTTCAAACCAGAACACAACAATACTGAGTACTGCTGTTTGGCGGTAGAATATTTGATGAGAGATAACCTAACTAGATGGGCTTGCACGAAGCCCTCCAAGCTTGCACTGCCAAGAAATTATTTCACTTTACAAAACACACGCTTATATAATCTTTATAACCTAAATTAGGACAAGAAACAGCTTTCAAAAACATTTCCAGAAACTACATATATTGATATATTTTGCAAGTATTCTGATATAGATTTATTTTCTAATACAAAGTAAAATAAATAGAAAAATCTAAAAGAAATAATTTAGTGTTAAGCTTTTTATAGTTTTCTAATACTTATTTCTGACATCATAAGAGTCATGAAATAAATTTATAGATTTTATTTTGAACTATTATTACACCTATTATATTTGAGATTATAACTATTACTACAGGTCTTTTACCTATATATTAAAAAAAAAAAAAAAAAATTTCAAATATACTGAACAATCCAGGAGTTAATAATTGAGTTTAACGTATTTCCCACAAAGACTACTCAGACGGTACACGAAGCAATTTAGGTGGCTACAATATCCGAGTAAATAGCTAATAAATAATAAATAACGATCGTAGGAATTACATGGAATACAGGTTAGGGTTTAATGGTCTTTTTTATATATTCATAGAACATGCACGATGCTCGTTTTAGATAATCTCACAGCTTATCGATATATATGCTATACTATATGCATTCATTTATGCACTTAAACTAATGAGCATTTTATTTACTATATATATGGAAGTATATGAATTATGCAATACATATATATGTTACTGTAAAAGCTCGAACTACGGTAAATCTTAAGATTTTCCAGTAAAACCTAAGATTTACCGATTATGAATGGTAAATGTCCATAAAACTTTGGGATTCAAACTTTTACCATCATTCACTTGGTAAATCTTAGGATTTACGTGTTAGGTTAGGTTAGGTTGGAATGGTGAAAGTCCGAAAAAGTAGTCCCTTTATAATCAAATTCTTACATTTACCAACTCATGTCGGTAAATCTTAGGTTTTACAGGAAAATCTTAAGATTTATCTTAGTTCGAGCTTCTACAGTAACATATACAAAAATCAAGTCAAGTCAAATCAAAATTATTTTTTATTCAGGTAGGCTCACAAACTCACTTTTGAATCATTATATTATAGTGTTGAATTAAATGTAAAGTCATCGCTGAAAGTAGATTATTCTCAGTAGTCACTCTTTCCCACCATTTCAATTACAGAGTATGTCAATAAAGAACACTCATATTTATAATAGCATGACTAGGCACTGTCTGCTATCCGACTGTATTCACTACCAATTTCGAGACTCCGGGCTACCTAATAAGTATTACTTAGTATATCTCGTCAATAATCATTTATTACTGACCACTGAATTTCCGAACTTATAAAGTAATCACTAGCAAAACACGATATTCAATGATATACGTTTGTCTACTTTATGATAATGTGCTAAACTGGTTTAGGTTGTTATGTTACTTACTTACTTACTTTATTCTTTTATTGTACACCACAAAGAGAAAATAAATAAATAAAACATGGATACTAGCTAAATAAAAGAAGCGTACAATTTTGATGCTTTAAGATAGCAAACCTATGTTTCCAATTCCTCGTGTAATATTCTCTCGACAATTGTTTGATTTTCATTAATCGGGAAAGTTGATCATAAAAAAGTTAATTATAGTTATATTATTTAACTATATTTGTTCGAGATTTCATTTGAACCGAGATGGCAGTGGTTAGAACGCGCGAATCTCAACCGATGATTGCGGGTTCAAATGCACTTTCGTGTAGTGTAATTTGTGTTTATAATTCATCTCGTGATCGGCGGTGAAGGAAAACATCGTGAGGAAACTTGCATGTGTCTGTCTTCAACGAAATTCTACCACATGTGTATCTACATTGGCGCAGCGTGGTGCAATATACTCCAAACCATCTCTCAAAGAGAGAGGAGGCCAGCAGTGACAAATTTACAGGCTATAATGTTTATTTGTTGTTCGAGATTTAGCTATGTAACCGATTTGCGATTTATTAATGTACATATTATCTAACATATAAACGTTGTCATAATCAAATAATCAGATGAGGGTATATATGCTGTTTATTTCCCTAAAACATTGAAATTACTTGGAAAATTCTAGAAAAGTTTTCATTGAAACTTGATAGGATACAAAGTTGTACCCTCAACGTCAAGATAGATGAAGTTTACTTAAGGCTTCATCTGTATAGATTTCCGAGAGACTGAATTTCCGTGTTACGAATTACATTATTTTATTTCAAATTTATAATCCTAACTAATATTATAAATGTGAAAGAAGATTTGTTTCTTTAATAAGTAAATAAATAAATAAATAAATATTGGACAACATCACATACTCTGATCCCAATGTAAGCACTTGGGTTATGGAAATCAGAAGTCACGACAGTACCACACACACTCAGACCTAAGACAACATAGAAAACTATTGAACTTTTTTTCTAATCGAACCCGGGACCTCAGAGTGGCGTAACCATGAAAACCGGTGCACACACTACTCGACTACGGAGGTCGTCAAATTTTGTTACGTTCTTACTAGTCAAACGTCATCATGAAGTTTTGCATACACGTTGTTAGGAATATAGAAAAAGTCAACGAGTACATAGCACCTGGAAACAACACCCCCCACCCTGGGCCCCTCTTACAAGAAATCGAAGCCGCGGAAGAAAACTAGTTAAACTATAACTGTAAGCAGTTCGTAACTCTGCAATAAATCACATAATATGTATAAATGTATATTAATGACTTATTTAAAAGATTTAAATATTCATAGAAGTCAGCAATACTACATAAAAGTACACGCAAGATTAGAGGTCACGCAAATAAAGGCCAGTTGAGCTAATTCAACGTTTAACCTTCGTATAACAAACAATTTCCGTCCCATCGATGTATAGCCTGTTATTATTCAACTGTTGAGCGATTCATTCTTTAACCAAAAAAATATACGGCTTGGAATAGATATACGTTTAAGTAGAATATAATAAAAAATGGGTAAATCTTGAAACCGTGATTTTCGTTTAAAATCTTCATGTTATATCCACTGAGCTATTCCGACACATAAAGCCTGTGTATCAAAAACTATTGATCAAAAATAATAATATTAGAATATTTCTCGTTAAACATTTTTAAATATTCGTGAAGCTCGTGTGAGAGACGACTTTGAAGTTGTGCAGTAATTACAGTAATTGTCACGCTCCGTGAAACGTATGCAATTATAGAGCACAGCACGGCTAAGCGCCGTTAATAAACTATGAACAGATGTCATTGTTTCTTTTTTTTTCTTTGTGAATGATTTGTTTAAATTTCCTTGCATAATATAATACATCCTATTATAAATAAATGTGATATAGAGCATTTTCATGTGGATGGTTTAATTTGAAGAAATAAACGTGTACATTATATTAGTTTTTCAGATTCTAGTTAAAGTTTACAGTCGCAGTGTGAAGTAACCCTAATACCTTCCTCAAATGTATAGGTTTTACAACAGGATCCCAGAAAGCGTTTAAAATGCTTCTGTTGCCAAATTAAAAAAAACTGTTAAGGAACGCTTGTATGGGAAAGGGTTGGGTAGGAATAAAGGAATTTGAGTTTGAGTTTGAAAATAGAATGTACAGTTAATTTATAAATTGGACTAGTTCTGACGGTAGCGCATACAACCACACCAAAGCCCCAGCTTCATAATGCTGTTCCGGTGTCATTGCGCTAAACGTAACTATTGCACTCCGTGAACTGTAAAATGATATTACATAGTATATTTCAATAAATGGGCTATTAAACGCTAAGGTTTTCCAAAATCAAACGTAGATCCTGAAATAAGTACGTTCAAACAAACAAATGAACGAATATTAACTATTATATATTAATATTAATATATAATAATATTAACGAACTTGAGCTTTAAAATATTAACATAGATAAATATAACAATATATGTATGATGTATCATATAAAGTTTGGATTTGTATATAGTTATCGTCGTAGCCAAATGTTTAAATTTGCCATTCAATGAAACGCCTCGCCATTGTACTAAGCGGCGCCGTTCACCAGCGGCTTTAAACGTCAGCAAATTCACTTTCCTTCCATAGAATCATAGGGTCATTTGATTTAGACTCCTTTTTTAATTTTGTGAAAATAAATCGATTCTATGCGGACTTTTGGAGTGTTGGTTTTAAGAAACTGAAGGCGTGAAGCGACTTACACACACATATATATATATATATATAACACTTCAAATATGAACAATTTCTTACCTCAATGCCGCTTTTCGGCTCTGTGTCTCTCACAGTCAGCAGGTTAGTTGGCGGTCTGTTTGGAGCTGTACTGGCCACTAACGACAATGAAGCGCCGACTGTTTCTTGGGGCTTAATCCCTGAGTCACGCAACAAGCATAACACATACGTAGCACTGTATCTTAGGTTCCAATTTTCACGAATTGGCTGAAAATAAAGTTATATGTGATTTTATTTCTAATTTTACATATCTTTTAAGACTTTTTAAAATATTTATACAAAGAAGAAATTAAGATTGTCTGGTTGTACGTACTTACGTGCATAGGAAAATAACTATGCATAGCAATAGACGTACTTTCATTGTTATTAAATTGTGTGAAAACGCTTTTAAGAAGCCGAACCCGATATTCGAATCCTGATATCGAAATCTGCAGCTTTATTTAGCCAACAGATTAATGACAGGTAAGTAACAGCCAATAATTCGCAAAAAAAAAGTAGTAACATATTTAAAAAAGGCATTGAATATTTTATAAATAAACGATCAAATATTACAAAAGCCAATTCCGTATACTAAATGTTTTCATACAGCCTTCTTAAGCCTCTTTCACTGACGTTAATGATATTCATTCTGATAGAAATAACTTACTCGTGTGATTTATGTTTAAACGCATAAATTTTGCTGCAAAAAAAAAACTGAATATTCACTGTGTGAACTCTTAAATTAAATTAAAATTCTTTTAATATTATTTTTAATCCAAATCTTTACACAGATTTTATAAAAGAATTCATGCGCGGCAAGATTAATTAATGCACCCTTTTAAAAATTTCCCTTTAACAAACTAACCTAATTTTAATAGAAAAAAAAGTTCAGATTTATAACTAAGTCACGAAGAGCGAAAGAGTAATATTACATTTATTTTATTTAATTCTGAACCAAGTAAGTAAGGCCGCATTTATTCTAAGTACGCAAAACAGTATATCACCAACCGGTGGTAAGTATTTACTTAAAAGGTTAAATTAAATACATCCACCGGTTCTCAATATATATTCTATCGAAAGGAAAACAGTATGAATACCTACACATGCTAAAAAAGCCCAATTGCCTAACTTTTAATGACTGTCCGTCCCGATTTCGTATGGGTTAAATAAGGGTTTTCCCTAATTGATCCCAAAATATATTTCAAATGAGATATACAATTTTGCCGCGATCTATTCACGCCTGTGGCGCTACTACATCGTATAAAATGAAAGGCGTTTTTTTTCTCGCGTACAAATATATTTTAATATTACTAAAACTGCTGGTCCGAATTGAATAGTGCTAAATAGAAACTAATCTTTATGAAATGTTTAAAACTAATATGTATTTTTTTTATTAGGATCAATATCGAGTGACTGAAACTGAAACACAGTTGTCGTCATTTTATTTTACCATTCATTTTAAATATAACAATGTTTAAAGTGAATTAATAAAGAAAATGAATTCTGAAAATTATTTAACAATAAAATAAAAATAATTCAAATCGGAACAAATTTGAGTTTAAAAACTGAAAGCGTATATTTATTTTTGAGTTGTGGCCGTTATAATAAGTACCTATTAAAATATATGTATCAATGTTATCCTCAGTAGAGGTACCAAAACCAACAAAGTAATATTCAATTAAATTAAATTATTAGTTTAATGGCTTTTAGTTGTGCCGACAGGGCACAGATTATTTCGTCAATGTCAGGTAAGATGGAGAAGACACAAATATATTACCTTGACTCTAGCCTTAAGAGTGACAGTGCGGTTATCTGACAACCACAAGCGGCACATGACAGCGTCCGCACCGCGCGTTTTTGTCGCTGCGATAACGCGCACTGCGGCCACAGTGCGTCGCTCCACGTAAGCGGAGTACACGTAGAACCTAAATCTGTAACAAATACCGTTGATATTTAAAAATTTTATCCAATAATATTATTATATGAATGTAGATTATAAGTCAAGCGTGATTTTCTTATATTTCATATAATATGTAAATTATATATTTATATATATAAAAGCGAAATACCATTCTCATTGATTAATCACGAAATCTCGAAAACTATAACACCTACAAACTTGAAATTTGGCAGGTAGGTTCCTTATTCTGTAGAAAATCTGATAAGCAAGCAAGCTAACGGATTTTATGAAACTCCAGTCTAAGGGGTAAAACGGGGGCTGGAAGTGTGTGCTTTATAAATTTTCCGTGGGTAAAGCCGCAGGTTCAGCTAATAAATAGTACACAGGTATGTATCACATCTTATAGATCACTCATTCACTCTCCTATCGTCACCAAATCCGTCATTTAAAACAATGTTCAAGAAATTGATTTATCGGAAGAAATTGTTTTTTGACAATATCCTAATTTTCGCTATATTCCTTTTCCGACGATCTGATTTTCTTTTAATACTTTAAATGACTAAAGGCATTGGTCGACCGATGATTAATAATTGAACGGAGTTAATAGTTTATACTTCGATAGGATATATTAAATCATTATATCTCTCTAAAGGTAAAGCAGGGAAATCACGACAAAATTTAAGTAGATCAAAAGAAATGTTTCCTTTTTAGTTACCAAGACAATATTTTGATAAAAACACCGGAAGTTACCCTAAGTCGTATAAATTCTCCAATCCGCACTAAAATAACGTGATGGATTAATCTCTTTAAATCCTCTTCACTATCAGTAGACAAAAGCTTATCCTGTAAAACAGAAACACTACCGTACGGGTTTGTTCAAGCCCCTCTATCTAGACGGGATACTAGGGATACCACACACTCAACAGATATTTTATCGCCAAAGAGTAGTACTTAGTATAGTTTTCGAGTTTGGTGAGGGAAGAATGAGCCAGTATAACTACAGGCACAAGGGAAGTAACAATTTAATTCCCAAAGTTGGCGGCATCCGCGATTTAAGGAATGGTTAGTGTTTCTTACAGCGCTATTGTCCATGTGCCGTGGTGACCACTTACCATCAGGTGGCATTAGGTGGCATAAATTTACTTACATTATTTTGAATGATACATTATTATAAATAATTTAAAGCCAAGAAAAACTATAAGTATTTTTCATTAAAAAAAAACTGTGCGATTAATGTTACTTCCAAAATTTTTAAAATTGGAATTTTCAAACATATTCCTAAAAATAATAAAATAAATAATGCCTATTAAATCAATAACACCGTCCATATATCACGAATGACGATTTAATTCTTGAACTCATTGAATATAAATTAAAAAGTTACAAACGTGAACGAATGAACGAATAAAACGATGATAATACAATCCGTATTACGGCTGCGGTTTCAGAGTAAAATTAATTCAAATCTATTTACACCGTTGATAATGGAAAATCGATTCTCGTCGGTAACTTTAATTAAGTTACAAATTCTGTGTATGTTCTGATTACCATATTAGTAGATTACAACTTTGTAATTTTATACATTGTTCTCATATTTTGTCTTAAATTTGACACCCTTCCAATTTACAACCCTAATCTGGATTAGAATACCGAACGCTGAAATCATTAAAGGATAAACTAATACCAGTAACCAGACTAAAATAGACTATTTGGAATGAATTTCGAAATTTTATATTACATTGATGAAAACTGTCATAAAAAAAAACCAAAGTAAATGATAATTTATTCCTAGATATCTTCTTAAATACAATTTTTTTATTCAATATAGAAACAGTTCACATAATTATTTATTGTCAAATTAGACACTAGCACCGGTTCGAAAAAAAAATACCCCGACATGCGAAGAACCAGCGAGAGAGTCTCATCGGGAATTGTTTTTCTTATTTTCTGATTGTGACCATTGTTCCTATATTTCATATACACTATCAAAGTTTTATGGAATAAATAACAAACCAAATTTTCAAGATAAATTACTATTTACTTCGACATTCTTATAGATAATATTGGCTATGTTAATAGGTATACCGTCTTCGACATACACCTAACATTGATCCATTTATGAGGGGCACCTGTCATCGATCAATCTTGTTCAAGTTGCTTAGATTAGCTTTTCACAGCTAGTTGTATATAACATATTGAAACAATAAAGAAAATATATGTACTTTTACTTGGTGGTAGGGCTTTGTGCAAGTACACCTGGGAAGGTACCACAAACTCATCAGGTATTCTACCGTCAAACAGCAATACTTAGTATTGTTGTTTTGTTTGAAGGGGGAGTGAGCCAGTGTATCTATATGCACGAGAGACATAACATCTTAGCTCCCAAGGTTGGTGGCGTTTCAGAGCTAACGTCTATAGGCGATGGTGAACACTTACCAGCAGGTGGAGCATTTGTCCGTTCGCCTGTCTTAAAAAATGTACATCGAGTAGAAATGGCATATTTACAATTCAATTTCAATATCTGAACGAATATTTCATAGCACGTCCTTTTGATCTGAACTCAATATTATTTCTAGATAAAATATCATACCCTACAATGCATTTCATAGATATTCGAAGTAAGTGCTGTTGCCATTTCTATTTCCCTTTATTCTGAGTACCTATTATACAACGCTACAACAGGAAATGGAAAAGTACTCATTCAACAGCAACGAGCATCGGGAAATTGTTCCTCGCTACCGAAAATATCTTTCTGTGAGAAATGTGAGGAAACGAAGATATTAGTACTTCATCTCCAGGCTTATATTTCTAGTGTTAGTGTTCATATGACATATTTTAAAACTTTGAGAAATGCACAGGTATTTTACAAGGTTGAATTTATTTAAATAATCTTAGCTTCATTTGCCAGCCGAATAAATTGAAATACATTTCTAGTTGTTGCTTCATTAGCACCAGTTAAATTTGGTCTATCATCTCATCAAAATGTATTATATCAAATTTTTTTCTTCCGCCAGCGGCGTCGCTCGCGTGTGAGGGTTGGTGGGAACAGTAATTACTAATATTCCTATTTACCGCTCAAACTTCGACTTAACTCTTACTAGAAGTGGGAACGACCATCAGATCTGCATGGTTTTACAAATTTTAAGATATTGCTTTTCTTACAGATATTGTTTTGATTACTTTTGCGTTAATTTGTAAGTTGTAATAAATTCATGAAAATTTCTTACGGCTTACGTTTACGTTCTTTAGAACTAATGATAGCCGTGTATTTCTACCAGATGATAAAAACTTTTGTTTTTCCATGGGTATCAAACGAGCTAATTAATGGTTTTTGATAAGGTGCTGTATCAATACCATGTAGCACTTATGCATTTCAACTAGTGTAAACTGACCCACTAGCAAAGGCTTTACCAAGATAAGATTTTGCCAGACAGCTTTAAGTCAGCCTTTTTCACGTAGTGTAACCCTCTACTTTGATTCTAAAGCAAATGATAATCGTTTCGTACACCAAATGGTAATGACGTAATAATTTAATGACCACTTACCCATTTGTCCCATTCAAATCGTTTAAGCTGATTTTTATAACAAGAATCCATATTAAGATAAATTTTATATGGCCTTCTATAGCGTCTTGTTATGAAGATAACAGCGTGGGTAGAAGAAATAGCAACGCTAATATTATAACATAATCAATATTGAACCAGGAGATCAGTTCGACCGTAATATAATAGGACATCCTACTCGGGTCCCACGTCTTTCAAATAACTTCACTATAGTCTCATGTTAGTTTCAGAACTATCCTCTGGTAAATTTTGGAACAGGTATTTATTTTTACTTTTCTTTCGTTTTTCCAGCCGGAATTCGAATGTGTAAGCTTAACAAACAGATTTTTCGTCAAGCAAACTTGCAGCATCGAGAACACATGGCGTAAATTTGAATAAAAATAGTGCGAAGTTTTCTGAATCCGCCAAATAATGCTGCTTATTTTACTGATGAATAATTATGTACGGCACGCTTAACATTTGCATCTGGCAAAATATTCTCTTTAGCATTTAACTGAGATAAACTAAAGAATTCCAATATAAGAGAACCTGTTTATAATACACAGCGGACAAGGAATTTGAAGAGGAACTTGGATCGACTGTGATTAAACTGTCTAAATGAGGCTGATTGTTTTAGAAAAATACTATCCATAATACAGCTTTACCAAAAATTTGCAGTCAACACAGCAGGATCTTGCGGAAATATGTTACATATATCACAAACATTGAATTGTTTTGTTTTGAGACAATAAAGTTGTTTTGTTCCGTTATGCAACTTTATTTGATTCGCTGACTTACATAAATAAACAAATGCGACTACTGGCTTTCCGCTGCAACATCGCACGGATAAGGTAAAAATTTGCTCCATACACCAGCCATCCTTTGACATGATAAACGAGTCTTTAGTTGGTTGTAAGGCTATATGCAAGCAAAGGCCAAGCTTGGTAAGTATCACCAACCTACCAGATATTCTACTGCCAAACAGCAATACTTAATAGTCATGTGTTCCGGTGTGAAGGTTGAGTGAGCCAACTACAAGCATAAAAGAACCTTACATCTAGGTCCCAAGGTGAGTGGCGCATTGGCGATGTAAGAGTTGTTTAATATTTCTTACAGCGCCAATATACATGGGTGGTGGTGACCACTTACCATCAGGTGATCAATTTGTCCGGGGACCAATTAATTTTGTTAAAAAAAGAAGCAAATCTCGAATTTTAAACTACCCTCATCTTAATGCTGTATATTGGGATGGATTGACAGTTGGATGGTTGATTAAACAGTTTTACCATCTACAAATACATATATCATTATCCATAACGTCATATCGTGTCGAGTTTTCATTCAAATCCATCAAGTGGATTTCGCGTACCTGATATGTATATTATATTAATCCTTGGAAAAATGTTTCATATAAAGTAATGTGCCTGTTTCAGTTTCAACATATGACGTAAACATTTTTTCTTTAGGATAAGACAGTAGACTTTACTAATTTAGATATAAACGTATAAAAACATACTCAGTGCAAAACACTGTTAAAGGCAGGCACAGCGTTGTTTAACTTACATATAAGTACTCATAACATAACTTAATTTAAGATAGTGCAGATTTATAGCTCAAGAGAAATAAAAACAAGCAAGAATTGGAAAACAAAAAATAACTAAAATCAAAAGTGGCAACAAAAAGCTAGTAAGTTAACGTCCCACAATTGGGCTTATGCCTCATAACATATTCAGGAGACGGGGTTTGGAGCTAATTCCACCACGCTGGGATGCGATTTGGTGATATTTAGCAGATTTTTATCCAACACATGCAGGTTTCCTTTCGATGTCTTTCTTCATTGCCGTGCTCGAGATGAATAACAAATATAAACTAGGCACATGAAAATTCAGTAGTACTTGTAAGTGTTTGATCATCCACTTCTACTGGGCCATCTCGACTCTCAATATCTACCATATTAAAACTATTTAATTCTTTCTCTCTCTCTCTCTCTTTCCCTGTCTCTCTCTACTTATTCAACACCATTTTAAGCCGACACTTAATATTTGTATACAAATGCCACTTTTTAGTACACATTTTGAAGTAGGATCGTCGTCGGATAATATAAACAAGTTAGACGCTGTTGGCTTGATTCCATTGTAATGCAGTGAATGTTAAATAGGTTAGCCATGTCATGTCGTCTATAATATTTACCATTAAACGACTAGTGAACATACGAACGCGTACGCGTGTGTGTTTCGCACGCGGTCCATTTTTAATCGGCAACTATTTATTTATTTGACAAATATCTCTACATAGTATCAAAATCACTTCCCGCCATCTCTACGCTTAGATCTTTTAAACAACGCAATGGATTTTAAAACGATTTTCATGAATAAACTGAGTTACTCATGAGGAAGGTTTATATATATAGTATATACATATTTTCTATATTGTAAGTCCATAGTCAATATAGAAACAACTATGTATATAAAAATAGTTTAACAATTCAGTTCCCTTTTCTCCACTGTTCGTCAAACATATTTTTTATTTTGCTTCTTTTTCATTTTTATTGAAGCTTTCAGTTTCAAAAACAAACGCTACAAAAATCACCATACGTGAATGTATTATAATGAAATTGTAATGAATCTATAGAATTATGATTTCTTCGAATCAATAATTGTCATAACCGAATATAAAAAAAAAAACAGTTAATTCCATTAACTTAACAATATGACACGCTTCAGAGAGGAGCCTTCTTTTAAAAGTAGGAGTACTGCTCTTAGTCATAGCAATCCATTACACGTGCAAGCAATATCTCCCTCAGACGTAAGACGCACTGTAGAGAAAAAATCAACTGGACTGGGATTTCATATGAATTGGTTTGGAACGAATATTTATTCGCTTCGTCGTATTGTATTCTAAAATTCGTATGTTTTAATGTTATAATATTTATTGACAACTACTTAAATTATTTAAATCGTGACATTTGTTATTTGAATATTCACGAGAAAAGGGTTGTTTTATACCTAGACTTACTTGGAATGACAATGATCATATATCTTGCAATAATAACCCCATAAGCCCAGTACATCTAATTTGAATATTTTTCATATTAAGCTTTCTAAATTATTGCATTATTTATTTATATAAAATAATTTAATTTATGCTATATAGATAAGCTGCATTAAATATGCAAAATTAAATTTTCCACAATTCCAATAGGATTTGAGAATATTTCTCTCACAATTTCCAAGTGATCATTTATACATTAAAAACGCGACAACCGTTGTGTGTATTCCATATATTAATCACTTCTAGATACTTCTGTAAGAAGTTCAGCGACCGGCATAATATTAAAATTAAGTACTTATTGAGATTTCTCTGATTCTTGTATTCTGAAACAGCACGCCACCGATAGTATAATATTACTAATTGTCACTCGCCCGCTTCTCTAGGTTTAAATTGAAACAGAACATTTTGTTGATTAATCGTAAATAAAAAAGTATTCAATGACCTATTTCAGTACGTAACAGAGTTTTATTGTGAATTACATTCCAAACGTCAAAATATAGAACATTCGAGTTTATATAGGTAGTTTATTTCCATAGAGTAAATGTTAATACAAAAGCTTTTACTGTTATGATTAGTTTTTTTTTTTTTTATAATTGAAAAAGAGCGCTGACGATCAATGAAAACAAACGATACTAAATACCCTTCTACACTCAATACCACTCATTAGAACCCGTTCGTCTTACACGAACTATTTGCAACAGTTATAAATTAAAATAATATATAATTATTTAAGAGAAATCATATATGTCTTCAAATGGATTTATATTCACGACCACTGAGTATCTAAATGTTCGATTAAAACACAAAGTCGAGTTTAGGTTGTAAATCGTTAAGATAGTCCATCTTTAGCGACACTAAAGATTTATTATAGCTAATAGTATTAACCAAGAAGATTTTACAGGACATAGTATCGTTGTCCTCCTCGTGAAATATATTAAATCTTTCTAAAGCTGTAAAAGCCTCGAAATGTTCCAAAACTGGGTAGAGACTAGGCTTCTCTTAAAGAGAAGATTTGAGGTTTAGAAGCAGCTACTGCTGCTCTTATGCAGATTGTAGACTTTATGTGAACGTGATTTCCTCACGATGTTTAATATAAATTAAAAAGGAACACATATTTTCAATTATCCAAAAATATATATCTCAAATGACAGGCCTAAATTAAAAAACATTTGTATTTCTTTCACACTCCTTAACTCAAATCACCTTCTATATTTACCCAATATTTTAAACCTAAAACGTTGCGACTTATCTTTGGAAGATAGATATACCTATTATGCCGTCGGGAATTTTCCTGTAAACATTTTTAAAACTCTCGATTCAGTAGGACATTACTTTGATGTATCTCTTATAGTTTAGCTGGCGTACGCCATGCTAGCGAACTAAAACAACAGTTTATCGACTTAAATACAAAACATTGAGTGTCTACTATAATAAAAACTAAAGTATTACGTACACTAGCATATTTCCTACTGCTTGTATAAGGCCTCTTCTCTCTTTGAGAAGGTTTTTGGAACATATTCTTACACACTGCTCCGATGCGATTTGGTGGATACACGTGTGGCAGAATTTCGTTGAAATTAGACACATGCAGGTCTCTTCGCGATGTTTTGCTTCACCCCCGAGCACGAGATGAATTATAAACACAATTTAAGCAAATGAAAATTCAGTGATGATTCCCTGGGCTCATCCGCAATCATCACCTCGGCTTTATCATCGTCATCATCATCATCATCGCGGCTTTGCGTAGAATCCAAATTGCATTATAAGTCTTATTATAACAGCAACAATTTATTATTGCCTGTGTTATTTCTGGATAATGTAGCTCACTAATACTAAATGAATTATTAAAATCCGTTCAACAATTTCAGAGTTTATTCATACAATGAAACAACTGTTTCATCTTAATAATATTATTGGCTGTTACCCGCCCGCTTTGCTGAGCAGAAAGGGGGGAAGGAACGGGAATTCAAGAAATGAATGGCCTATCTACCGACGATTCCGCGTCGATTGATTATGAGTTCATACTGTTTAGTGGTTAACAAACGGAATAGATCTTTTTTTAACACGGCAGTACTAAGTATTGCTGCTTGGAGGTGGAATTTAATATAAGTGGGTGATACTACTATGAGCTATCGTAGCATCCTACCATCAACTATTAGCTCGCAAAGCTAAGTTTTATACTATTTAAAGATAGCAAATACAATCTCATTTACTTTTCAGTCTAGTGAATATTATATCTATCGTATTCCCAACAACGAGTTACGATGAGATTGTATTGAAATATTTTAAATATATAATTATATATATCTACATTAATACGCGTAGAATTGTACACATTTAAAAAAAAAAACACGTAAACGGAGAAGTGTGATTTAACATATTATTCATTCATTCATTCTCCTGCCCTTATCCCAATTTTACTTGGGGTCGGCAAAGCATGTCTTCTTCTTCCATACTTCTCTGTCGGACGTCATCTCACAAGTAACATTCTTTCCAACCATATCGTCTTTCACACAATCCATCCATCGTTTCTTGGGTTGTCCTCTACCTCTATATCCATCCACATCCATTCTCAAAACCTTTCTTAATTAATTAGCATTAAAGTTAAATTATTTAATTTAATTTCCAAATTAGAGAAGATACATAATATCTGTAACAAATACATACTCACTACTCCACTACTACTACTACTACTCATGCAACTTTTGTTAAAGTAAAGTAAAACTTGAGTAAAGTATAAATTAATATATAAAATACTATTTAAATTTTTAAAATTTTACATACTATTAATACAAGAAATAGAATAAACATGTAACCTCTATTTTCCGTTTGCATACGGTACAGAGAACATTTTTAGGCTATGTTTAAATATTGACGATTCAAAAAAGCTTCACTGTGATGCAGAACTTGAATAAAATACATTTGATTTCATTTGTCTTTATATAAAATGTCTATTGTTTACGTTCGTTCTGACATCACACGTCATGTCAAACTTAAAAAATAATAATGAGGTTTTTACACCTTTTTGGGTTATTTTTTTATTTGTAACAATGACAATGCGGTTACTAAATACAGCTGAGATTAATTTTCCTATCTTACGGATAGGAAAATTAATCTCAGCTGTATTCCGGATCTTACGGATATATCTTTAATTTGGATTAGCAATTAATTTTGGTCAATGTCAATGGAATTTCGACCAATGGGTGACCGCTAGTACAAAATATAAATCTATATTGGTATATTACCCGTTTGAGGTTAGTTAACGTCGACAGGTAATCGACGTTGACAAGCAAATAATAAAGTATTTTTAAATATTGAAGTATTCATTTCCCTCTAGATATCGCTGCAGCACATAAACTTTTATAGCGTTCATCCGATCACCATAAAAATAAGTATACACAAACTCGATATACATTAACGCGATCAACTTTATTGTTACACGAAACTACTAACACATAAGTAAATTATAAATAATACTCATGTACAATATCGGCCAAATTTTGCTAGTGCTATAAAAACCGTCTAAGCACTTATCGAACTCGCACACGAAGGGTTCCGTACCATTATCTATAAAAACGGCAAACACAAATCTGTCGTATGAGAGCCCCCTTAAATATTTATTTTATTCTGTGTTATATTTTTTACATTATCTGTAAATATTTCAAGTGTCTATCTATGACGGTTCATGAGGTACAGCCTGGTGACGGACAGACGGACGGAATGACGGAAAAACAGCGCAGTCTTAGTAATAAAGGTCTGTTTCGCCCTTTGGGTACGGAATCCTAAAAATGGAACCCACACAAGAAATAGAATCATTGACGTGCCTCATATAGAATTAGTTACGCCCCTTTTCAAAAAGCTCCTTCCATAATTCTAACATATTAAGTCTTTGTTACTTTAATAATGAATTGTCTTCTTGATAACAATGATATTATATTATGATAGCATTAGTATTAGCAGCCCGTAAATGTCCCACTGCTGGGATAAAGGCCTCCTCTCCCTTTGAGGAGAAGGTTTGGAGCATATTTCACCACGCTGCTCTAATGCGGGTTGGCGGAATACACATGTGGCAGAATTTCGTTGAAATTAGACACATGCAGGTTTCCTCACGATGTTTTCCTTCACCGCTGAGCACGAGATGAATTATAAACACAAATTAAGCACATGAAATTTCAGTGGTGCCTGCCTGGGTTTGAACCCGAAATCATCGGTTAAGATGCACGCGTTCTAACCACTGGGCCATCTCGTACTTTTTATTATATTATGATAACCAATAAGAAAAATTACGACACAAGTTTTCCTTAATAGCTCTTAGTTTTAGAAGTTAAATAATTAATCGATACATTTTTAATGAAAAATAATAAAATATTCATTTAATTAATAACATTCGCCTTTATTAAAAATAATAATTATTAAAATATACTATGGGTTCTTACAAACACTTTTGAGTCAAAAAGATTAAATGTAGTTTTCAAAGTGATTTATAAATTAACAAGGAATATTTTAAACTAAATTTATTTATAGCGTATATGCATATATTTTATTAAGTATTGCTGTTTGGCGGTAGAATATCTGCTAAGTAGAATTTTTTTTTTTCAAGTTTTTTTCAAGTCTTCTCTTTTGAGTCAATTCCACGCTCAAGTTGTTTTTCTTTTTGATGCAAAATATAAACATAGTTCATGACTTGAAATATGAAACGAATTTGGTATTTTATTTTTAACGACACTTTTTAACTAAGTTAGGAACGATTTTAATGAAAATGTTCAATATAAAATAACTTTGAAAAATCATAAATAGTACATAATGACGATGCAACAGAAAATACGCTCTCAGTGTGGTCTGAAGTTTGCATAGATTTTTACAAGGCCAACCACTTTGAGTGCTTTCTGAGGCACGGGAGTGTACAATGCTAACATCCAAACTCATACGACAGAAAAACCCAATAACTTCCCTAACCAGAGTTTGAACTCACTACATCGGGTTCCGGTCCTTTATCCAAGCAACGACGAGGCAGTATAACTTCCAACTTTCGTCAATATAAGTTCCAGAAAAGGTTTTATTTGAATAAAGAAAACGCGACAGACAGCAGAAAAAAATGTCGATTAAAGCCGGTACGTTTTAGGATTTAATATCAAAAACCTACTGGTAAATCATTAACAGACGTGACATGTTACTTTTTTATCAACTGATACAATCGAAATGTATTTATTTGTATATAAAAAAAACACATGAAGTTAATTACAAATACAACATTACAGGAAACGCACACAAACAGTTAAAATTACTTGTCTGTTTACACGAACATCAGACCAATTGAACGAAGTTATCGTGAAATCAGCTTTCATCACGAAACAATTCTATAATTGTTTGTTGGATCGATACGTATAAATATAGAACTTAATGTAAATTAAACTGGCTGTTACTAACAGCTTCATCCGCTCCATTAATAACGTTCTCGTTTTAAGGTAGATCTTGGTAAGAATTGGTCACCACTGCCCATAGACATTGGCGCCGTAAGAAACTTTAATCATTCTCTAAAAATCTTGGGAACTAAGTTATTATGTCCCTAGTGCCTGTAGTTACACTGGCTCACGCAGCCTTCAAACCGGAGCACAATATAACATAGTACTGCTGCTTGGCGGTAGTATATGTCAGCGTTGCAGAACTATCGATATTTTGACTATCGATAATTGACCTCGAATATTATTCAGGATATCGACAGTACTGTCGATAGTATCGCTAGCTCTCTGTAAGCAATACTATTGGTAGCAGCGATACTATTGATACTATCGATAGTATCGATAGTTTTGAACCATCGATAGTTTAGGTTAAAAGTAATGGGTTTTGCAATACTATCGATAGTATTGACACGTGACAATACTATCGATAGATTATCAATACTATCGCTTACACCTTAACTATCGATAGTCTATCGATAGTGGACCATCGATATGCAACACTAGAATATATGCTGAGTAGGTTGTACCTATCCAAACGGGCTTCCAAAGAGCCCTACCACCAAGTACCTAATAATCATTTCACATTTTTTTTTTTTTATGGCATTGGTTGGCGGGCGAGCATATGGGCCACCATATGCATAAGCATGTGTAATTCTAGAGGCGAAATACTGTGGCGCTGTGGATCATTTACGTGCATTTTAACTTTATGGTACTTTTTTAATCTTGAGAGACGATTAGGTAATATTTATCTATTTCTAGCACGTACTACATAAATAATCATATACATATGACGCAAACTAGCCACTATCGGAGCTGACGACTCTATTTACTGGTGACGACACCAAATATATATTTACCGAAATTCACATCACTTCCCTTCATCGTCAATGTTCTCATCCAGACACAAAGCTACCTGGATCTTATTATATTTCACTACGATCATTCCAATGATTTAGTCATGATGATGTAACAAACAAATAGACATAGTTCCTTTCGCTTATCAGTCTAAAATCTGATAGTCTGAGGCCACAATCAAGTTTCATCATAAACTTCTCTTCAAAGAATTGGACTACACTGGCCAACCTCAAATACCTTCGACAATTCACCAAAACTGAAGAGTAAATAAACTATCATTGATCTCTCACTAATATTAACAGCATGTTTTTGTTGTATGTCTGTAAACTATTGAAGACATATTTATTCGAACAAGTTAGTAACTCGTTTATTTCTTACTTCATTTATTTACTTGAAAAACAATTTTATTATTTGCTGAATACGTGCTCCGCGTACTTACGACTTTTCATTATTATTATTTTTTATATTCTTCAATTTTAAAATAAAAAATCCGCGTACATTATTTCACAGTCAAAAACTTTACTAATTAAAATGTGAATGCATTCTCCTATAAAAATATTAGGATTACTCACAGCTAAATACGCCAGGAGTTAGGTCGGGTTGCTGAAAATTTTGGGTCAAAGTCTACCCTCAAGGCTATTTGACGTTCCCGGCGTTTTATAAGCACGTCATTAACTGTGTCCCTTAACGTTTTCGAGTTATTAAGCCGGACGAGTTGAAAAGCTGTTGATCTTGTGTCCAATGCGCTAACATTATCGTCTTTTAAATTGGCCACAGTTTTAGTTTGCTAACGTGTGACTTACTTTCTTTCAACTGGATACAAAAGAGTATTAGTATTTTCGTTTTTAAAGTCTAGACATAGTCATCTATTGTGGGTGTTGATATCTGTACACACAAATGGTCATAATAAGGAGATTACTTCACTAAATGAAAATAAGTATACAAAGGCGGATTTATCCCAATAAGAGGATCATTCATTAGAGACCGTAAAGAAGCTAATACATTTTATCCTATTCATTCGTTTATACGTTATCTACGTGTTACCTTTGTGTTCGTTCCAGAGCCTAAATACTTTAATCAGTAATCAATATTAGACTTTTGTTACCCTAAAAGCATTTTTAGTTTAACGATAAGACATTAGATGTAATCTAATATAGCAGTTAATAGGCTAGTTGACAAAATTTGGAAATTAGTTTAAAACTATAGCTTAGCATCTATTTCACCCCAAAAATATACTATTTTAAGAAAAATAGGTTTTTTATGTTAGTATTTTGAGTTTTTAGAAATGAACTTGAAATTGACCGCGAAAAAGGCCAAGATTGTCATGGCGTCTTGAATGACGTCACACCTCGCGAAACAGCCGTGTTTGTGTATGACAGTCAATTGTGTTTTTAATAAATAATGAATTCCTCGTATTATAAATACTGTATGGTGCCCCAATGTGAAAGTACAACGATAAAAACGCCAGACAAATTATTCATATACGTACCAAACAATAAATAAATACGAATAAAGTGGTTAAATGGCATGGAGGCAAGATGCTCTTATTTTGTCAACTAATTCCACAATTTATTTCTGTGAAGATCATTTCGATGTAAGTATTAAATACAACTTGATATATCTATTTATAAATGTATAGTAAAAGAAATGAATTTAGCAAATATAATATATCACACATAACCTATAAAATGTTAGGACTAGAATAGGATTTTATGATTTGTTTGAGTTAAAATATTATTTTGTTTTATAAAATGTAATAATTCAAACTCTTTTTACTTTTTTAGTTGCCAAATGATATGACTAATTATACAGAGTATCATATTATGGGTAAAGACACAAGTGCGTATAAAACCAGGTTGTATACCAACGAAGTTCGAATGCCAAGAAGATATATGTTGAAAAAACAAATTTTGTCAATAATCGCAGAGTGTTTGAAAGATCCAGAACCAAGTAGTACCCCCAGTTTATCTGCCATAATGATAATTGATAGCAACAACGTAGCGTTCCGCGCTTGTTTCGCGAGGTGTGACGTCACGCGACTCTGATTTGTGTTTAATGTCACGTGATTAAATGCCTCATTTTGTCGATTTTATTTTCCAAAAATATAATTAATCTTTTATTATTTTTGTAGAAAAGTTGTTTTTTTATTTACTAATTATCATGATTTATCATTAGAAACTCAAAGCTATCCGATTTATGATTAGTGGAAACAAGCCTATTGTCATATTGTAACAACGCAAAGGTAATAAACACACTCACGCACTCATGCATACACACAGATACGCACGCACACAACAAAGGATTAAATATTATAAATGATTAAATGTCTGGCCGTTTGTTACGTTCACGGTTAAACCATTGAACAAATTTTGATGAAATTTGATATGAGACAAGGTTGAACCCCGAGGAAGGGCGTAGATCACTTATTTATTCCTAAAACCTAGGACCCAATAACATACGCAAAAAGCCGCGGTTGAAACTAATCTTTCATAATTGTATGACTTACATGTGTCGGTACAAAACAGTCCGTAGCTCTTTGAACGAATATTTTATTCAATTCCGACAACTGTGTTTTTTTTTCAATTTAAATGAGAACGTTTAATTTGAACGCGTTGTAAACAACGAAAATGTGAAGCTTTCGAACAAAGTACAAAACACAATAGTTTATTTGGGCATTTAGTGAAACAGCAGACAACGCGCTGAAATGAACAGTAAGTTATCAATACACTCAATGTAATATTTGTCATTAACAATGCAACGTTTTTATTTTTTAATCTGTATTATTTTATACTGTATGTAAAAGTGATTATAAGACTGCCTCCTTGGTCTAGTGGCTAGATATAAGACCACAGATTCTGGGTTCTGGGTTCAAACTCCAGGTCAAGCCTTTTTGGGTTTTTCAGTCGAAAAACTCTCAGTATCAGCCTGGAGTCTGGGAGTTGGTGTTTACACACCCGTATCTCGGAAAGCACATACTGCCATTGGTCCTGCGCCTGAACTCTTTCCGGACGTATCGGATTTGCTTTCCCATTCGAATATGAGAGAGGGAATAGAGAGTATACCTGTGTTTGAGCACACACTTGTGCACTTTAATATGTCCTGCGTTGTTGTTTGGTGACCTCTCTTGAGATTGCCCACTTTGACAAAAACGGTCAGGACAATATCATCTTCAGAAATAATAATAACTACACTTATTACTCCTACGCTTATCCCATCTATATTCTTTAAAATTGTCTTTATTCATAAATATACAGGGTTATTGGTAATTCGACGTATTCCCGTTAGGAGGTAATAAGTGATACTTTTTTTTAAATAAATTTTTGAAGTTGCATTTTTATATCTTATTTTGAAAAATCTAAATAACGTGAAAACTCAAAAATGGTTCATTTTTGCATCATGCATATGGGGGTTAAAATTATCGCAAATAATCATCCTTATTACCTCCTAACGGGAATACGTCGAATTACCAATAACCCTGTATAATCCTACTAGATTAAGAAGTTCATAGGAGCTGTTACAAATACGACAAAGATGTATTTTTCTTTAGCCTGTACACTTTCATTTGTTGTCTAAACTTCTGCCGACATAACAGATATGTACGGAGCACTTAAATACGCTCGATCTTTCAGATTTATTGTTGGCAGCATAACTTAAAATAATTAAGGTGTTCTTTTCATTAGTCAGCTATTTTATGTATTTGACTTTTTATCGATATCGTCGCATTATCTTCAAATCTACTTTTAACTCCTAACACCAAGAGGCGTATTTAATAAATTTTACCACGAGTTTATCGGTGTGTGTTGTCTGTGACGGTGTAGCTCCTTAGTGTATAAACCATTTTTTTTGTTTGATAGGTGATTTGGTCATGAATGTTTCAGATGTAGTTAAGAAAACTCAGCTCATTTTCGGTTATTGAAGGGATATCAGCAATTCTTGTGGTTTTATCGATTGAAAATTAAATATCAAACAAGTTCAAGCTCAAAAATATTATACGTAACTAACTAAGACCCGACAGGTAAAGACATAGCAACACTTAAAGCGGTGTTTACAAACATTATCCAATACAACACGCTATTATATTATAGCATACTATGAAACATCCACGCAACATGTCGGCAACAACTATACAAAGTTTCAACTTAATCGAATAAACGGTACGTGAACGCATTGAATATGAATAAAACAATCATTAAATATTGAAACAAACTTAATGTACAAACAAATGAATGCAACACCCTAAACAAAAAAGATTAATAATATGCTTGGAGTTCATTTAATTATATTTTTGGTTAAATTCATTAAACAGTGGAATATACAATTACAATGTAGTCATTAAGTTATATAAAATACTTAATTATTATAGAAAAGATATAACAAAGAACAGTCGCTATCCCTTACCTCTGCTCTTGGCCCTACTGGCCTTTACAGCGTCACCGGACGTTGGGGCGAGTACTAGACTCAGTCTTGAAGTTTGAGCCATTTCGGGCTCGGGGTTGACGTTCGTCCTGAGGGTGTCTCGTATGAGAACGCACCTCGGCTCAGAACGTATTCGGTGGGTCTTGTAACTCATGGCTCTCTGGTATTATAAACCAGTTTCTTAGAAAGGTATGTTATTATATACATTTTTGGTATCTAATAAACACGAAATTCAATTTGTATATCCTTAACAGCATATGCTATTAAAAACAGGAGTTACTTTTCGTAAAAATAATATCTATAATAAGACCTTCAAAGTCTAAGCCATCCGCGTAACGTAATGGAATAATGTTTTGTAAACATCATTGAAATAGAATTAACGATTCGTAGTCAGTTATTGTTCATGAAAGGAAGCTTCATCGCTATTGGTTAACAAATTTACATAATGTGTTATTAATATAAGCCCATCTGTGCCCGTTTCAGTGCTCCACGCCTTCCACGGTTTAGCTAAATGTTTTTATAAAATGTATGTATATGTTTACACTGCCTCTTATTAAGACCGCATTCAATTTAAAACGACATTATGGCCATACCTCTGAGAGAGATCAACGTTTTTCCGTACGTGTTTATATTATGTGCGTGTATATATGATTTTGTAACATATTCATGTATTTTTATTGCACACTCATCAGACTTAAACAAATGCTTTACTTGGAGGTAGGGCTTTGTGCAAGCCCCTCTTAGTAGGTACCACCCAGTCATCAGATATTCTACTGCCAAACAGCAATACTTAGTATTGTGGGTTTCTGATTTGAAAGATGAGTTAGCCAGTGTAACTAGTGTAAGGTTGAAGAATGTATATGGACGATGGTAACCACATACCATCAGGTGGCCCATTTGCCCGACAGCCTACCTCATAAAAATGCATTTGAATCGAGTAAGTTTCAATTGTCTTCCTATGGTAAATGTTTGATCACTTGGCTTGTCATTTCTATACATTTTGGTGTTATTTGCAAGTGAATTCGTCATTATATTTGATATTATGTACCTGGTCAAGCACCTGAATTACAATTATTTTAAAGTGTAATTAATAATATTACATGATTCAAGTTATAAGCGTTAACCACATTGTATAAACTCTTCGACGATATTCATGATATGCGTCGTTTTAAAAAGTTAACCATAAATTAAACAAAAACTAGATAACAAATACAACAGGAGTAATATAAAAGAGTATTTTGTCAAATTAAACAAACAAATATCTCATAGATTTTTGCTTATACTTTCATCCATGTAAAAGTCTCAAGTCCTTTCAACATTCATATTCTTGGAGCGAAACTCGAATAAATACCAAACCTTTATTAAGGTTACAATTGAGTACTTTAATATACCACGATTCAGGCACACGTGTTGTCAGATGTTAATATGAGGCAATTTGGAGATGGATATTAATATTAGACGGAAACTCTCAATACTTTATGTGACCCTGGTACGTACAGTTTATATTACACATGTTAACGCAACGAACATGACTTTTTATATTCATAACACATATCTCTAATAAAGCTACAATATGTAAATAGCCTGAAATTATTAATCTAGAATAATTCGTTAATTTCGTGTATGTATTTATTAAACTAAACGTCGAAGTTGGGACTCCTAGTAATATTTATCATCTAGTAATAAAATTAACCATACTGAACGTGTGCTCCTTGTACGTTGTACCAACAAATATTAAAAACAGTCTATTGTAGGTAGAGTGACAATTTGACTACCTGAAAGTAAATTATGGCCTCCGCCTATAGAAATCAGCGCTGTATGAAACATTAACCATCCTTCACATCCTCAATGAGTTACCTACCTTGACAACTAAGAAACTATTTCTTTTGGCGGTAATACTGACTGAATCAACGGAACACAACAATACAAAATGGTGCTGTGTACCATGTGTGGCTGGTACCCCCATGCACAAAGACCAGCCATCAAGTAAAAATGATACCTTACGACATATACTGAGATATAAGGTAACGTGCTACTCATGAGAACAATTTTCAAATGTTCTCAAATTTGATCATTTCATTCGTAGGAAAGATTTTATGATAAAAATATTATATAAAAATTCAAAGCGATACGTCTTTGAGCTCACAACGATGCGTCGTCCTGTACTGCCTTGTAATGTAACACTCAAAGGGATTGATATGCAGTCGTTGAAAAATTGCCAATCGGGTAGATGATGCAGTATCTACCTATAGAGAGCGACGGGTCGTTGTACCAACTGTAAGAATGCTCACAAATACGTAACAATGGAACACGTTTCATTATTTTCAAATGATAGAGATCGCTCACCATCTTTGATTTTTACATCATAATTTTGCAATAAATTAACAACATTGAACAAACTACTAACTGAATCTCTAAAGTTTTAGTCAACATAAAATTGATATAGATTATCTTTCATAAGGGCACACTTAAAAATAACAATTTTCTAAGTCCCAATTCTATTTACAGATAGACAAACTCAAACCTTTTTGACCATTTCTAGCAAAGAAAATTCTAAACTAAATATGAAATTCCAAAATATATATAATAACAAAAATAAAATTTCTTGCTCCGTTAAAAGATTTAACTAAAAAGAACTCCTTCGCTCACTGCTTTAGTGTTATTCCCGAGAAATGTCTTCAAAATGAAATAAAACTTTCGCATGAAATAGTTTCCCGCTTAAGTTATTTTTTTTACGTTTTATATTACTAGACGTTTTATTAAGTCTTCGCAGTTGCTTCAAAGCAACTTTGAAATAAATGAACGCGTAATGAGATTCAGACTGCGTTGGGAAGACCTTTAATTATCTCGAATACCATACCTTATTTATGTTCCGGCATTTTAAACATTCGAAATCGTTCTATTTTATTTGAACATTTACTTTAAAATACAAAAATTGAATGAAATGTTTAAAAGTATATAACAGATTTAACACTTTGGATTATTATGTATTTTTTAAACTATAAATAAATGTTTAAGCTGATTTAAGAGCCTAGACAGCACGACGGTTGGAACACTGTGGTGTGTGGTCCTAATCGAGATCGGTGGTAGCTTCACTTAATATAGTTTGTCATATGATAAAGTATATTTTGATTTTTGCTTAAAATCTGGCCAAGTATCATTGAAATTTCATATAAGTATTTAGTTGATGGTAGTTAGTAGTAAAGTGGCATTAACAAAACGTAATACATTATTTCCATGGTCAGAAACAGTACTACTGATATATATTTTTATTCTTTCAGTAATGCTGGTCCTGACATGTTTCACGTCAGTATCAATAACAACTGTATAAAGTTTCAATTTAATTTTAAATCTGATGCGTTTTATGCATTTCTACGTCTTACAATTTGCGTTATATTCACAAAACGAAGTCGGATACATTTCTTCATAACAGTAATATTCAAACGTCAATGCATACCGAATAATCTATAAACTTAAAAAATAATTTCATTTAAAATGAAAATTGGAATGAAACTATAAAAAAACGTAAGGTCACAAATCACTGATTCAAAATATTATCATAATGGAATGTTAAATATCAATTTGATTGGTTAAACTCTCTGTATCCGTACAAAAACACAAGAAAACAATTTTATAATATTAAAATGACTCCGTTCTCCAAAAACTATTTGTTTCAGTAAAACGTTAACAACTTTTAGATAAATTAAAAAGAAAATGATTATTACAAATTATTAACGAATCGTCACCGACAGATAAACATATGTGTGGCCGGTCCATAAATAAACTATACAAAAAATTATACAAAAGATCTAATATACTTTATTATATAATACCTACTGTATTATATAATAAAATATACGAACACCTACGAGATAAAATATTAATTGTTATAAATATAGACACTCGTATTCACATATAATATTTCAAAAATAACGAGTTAACTTGTGAAATTAATCTCATTAACCTGAAATTTTGTTCTAAACTTCAACGCGAACTTCGTCTTCGAAATTTACAGAACAATGTTTCGATCGCTCGTAATAAAGGTAGATCCGGTGACCCGGTCCGATAGCAACGCAAGCGGATTTGTTACGAAACAGAGAGGACGATCGCAAACGACAAATAATAATGACATAATTATAAGATGGCGGACCATATTCAAAGTTGACCAAATAACGAAAAAAACTAAAGTCAGGGCGACATCATCATCATCAACATGATTACTTAAGTTCGAGCGAACAAATTTGGTTCTGGATTTTTTTACCAACAATAATAATTTCTCTTTGACTACTTCATCGATCTGTGACTAATTTATAAGGCTGCAGTTGTCGAGGTTTATGTTTTAAGCCCTAGGACAGGCCAAATAAAAATTTATAGATTGCCATATGTTTAAAAAATTGGGACTGTTAAAACTCAAGTTCCTCAGAACGCAAGAAAAGCCATTGGTCCTGCGACTAAACTCTCTCCGAAAATGTCAAATATCATGAATATCAATGAATTGATATCCTATCACATTATGAGAGTTTTAGAAAAGTGAGTGTCAGCTACTCTATCTCACATACATACTTGAGCGTATATTATCTGTATAGTTGACTGTTTCTTTTAAAGAACATCCGCTGTGGCCAAAATTGGCCAGGAAGCCATCAAATACGTTTAACCACAAACGTAATTGAATAAAATAAATTAAAAAAGTGCATTTACTTTATCCTTGTACAAACTCAACCAAAAATTATTTGGATAGGTCAATATTATTATCGCTCATAAAATGTAAAATAAACGTGACAGGTACTTATATCAATCGTGTTTTAATATTAAATCGATTTTATATCATTTCTAAAAATAGGATAAGTTATTAATAAGGTTTCAGTTGATTGAACAGCTGAACTATCACGAATTAATATAATATCTCATAAAACTATTATTTCTAGAAAATACAATTGCATACCTAAATCACATTAAAACAAAAATAAAACTGTATTAATAAATCAAAAGCATTAGACTAATAAAGATATAAAAAATATAGAACAAAACAATTATTTAAAAAGAAACACTCTTTATTATATTACATACGACAGAGGTGTCTATGAAAAGAGTGTCCTGTTACTAGCACTCTAGCGGAGCATCGCGTCTATGGTATTGAGGCGGCCATTTTGATTAAGAAGGAAATGGAAGGTGATCTGAAGTATTGAATTATTGGAAGATTGTTTTATTAGGTTTTTTGATTATTTTGTATTTATTGTTTCCTTGTACGATCTAACCTCGAATACGCCACTTTAATTTGGAACCCATCTTATGAAATTCAGGTCATATAAAGATCGCGGTTTTACTTATCGAACTAACTATAATACGAGACTGGCTCGCTTAAAATATCGTAAAATTAGTGATGTTTTGACTTATCATCATCATCATTATCAACCAGTATTAATCCACTGCTGGACATAGGCCTCCCCAAGGCGCGCCACTGAGCCTGATCCGGCCCTTATTCGGAAGAAGAAAAAGTGGAAACTTTCTAGCAGCCACCTTCCGTATATCATCGCACCACCATGCCACAGGGCGCCCTACACTACGCTCGCCGATCGCGATCTCCACTCTAGAATCTTCTTGCCCCTATAGCTTTCAAAATATTTTGCACTCATTCCGCAAAAGCAAATTTTATAAAATACTAATACTAATACTATATATCTATACCTGTTGATAGTGTAACTAATTTAATAAATAAACTGTACTGTAAGACTTTCATACTTAGTTGTGGAAAAGTATTTATTTAACTTTAAAGTTTAGTGGTCGCTTATTGATCGAAATTCGACCGTTTTCCATTGCTTACAAAAATATAAACGATGGAGAAAATGAGAAATCAGATCGACGATTCCTTAACATTATTACAATAAATGAAACACATGTCAGAAAAAGCGCCATTGATTTTTAGCTATGACATAACGTATGTTGTCATTGGTAGACTAGTAGTATTTAACAAAGAATACTAAACTTGGAAATAAGTATGAATGTTTCATATAAAATATATTCATATATATATTTATATTAAGTCGCATATATTTTTTCTTAAATTAATTTAACGAATACATTTTTCATACTAAAAATATTAGCTTAACTGTACCAAATTTCGTACACCATGAAAATGGGTTATAAAAACACTACAACTTTTCCCTTAATCTTTCGATTATTTTGATCAGCTTTATTGGTCACGTGTCGTATATTTATTTCCAGGCATCGCGATCACCCTGTATAATTAAAAAGTTCAATGTCCTAATACAGTTTTAATCTAATCTAACCCTTATGTTAGCTATTCCCAAATGTGCAATTAATTAACCTAAATGGTGAAACCCTGGGGAAAGTTGTAATGTTCCTGAACTACGGAAAGTAGGTACAGTTGAGCTATATATACAGTATATACAGTATATATATAGAAATTTTGTAATCTCAAAGCAATGAAAATGAATGCTCATATTCATTATAGTAGCTTTAAATTAAACATTTTTGTTATTGTTGTAGCCTAAGTTACTCCTTATTAAATCAGTTATCTGCCAGTAAAAGTTCCATCAAAATCGGTCCAGCTTACAGAGATTAGCCAGAACAAACAGACAGACAGACAAACAAATAAAAATTGTAAAAAATATTATTTTCGTATATGTACCGTGTATATACATATTATACTTTTGGTAAACAGCGGTAATTCGATTATTACAAACAGACACTCCAATTTCATTATATGCATAGATTATCGTAACTACATTTAACAAACCGACATAGACATTTGATTTAGACATAATTACATTTTAATCCGGCGGTCGGATTATGGTACCATCGCACGTGACTCCATCTGTGTATTTACATAACAATTTAAAGCTAATATATCGCGTCTATGTATTATATAAATCGATGCCATTTATTAGCAATGTTTTTCTTAAGTACGTATATAGGCAGATGACCTATATCTTAGTATAATTCACGATTTAATCGTCTCATTCAATTTGCGATACATTCTGCAAGAGAAGCCGGATAAATTATCTACAAAATAATTATACGTGAATTTATTCTATACATTTATTACAATATAAAAAAACTATTTCGATTTAAAACGTTACTGGAAATCTTTAAACTATTCTATATGAATTCCATAAAACGCTCTCTTTAAAATCAAACGACATCTTTATATACAAGTTAAATAAGAATTTATTTATTTTAGAAATCCTTAAACGGCAAGTAAACAATATTCTATTAGTAAGTTTCGTTAGGATACATTAAAGTTACTTGTGTTCCGTTGTAGCTAAATCTCCACCCTGTTGCGCTGCGAGTTACAATTAAATTAAGTGTACACATACAACGTTCCACGTTAGATACGAGTAAACACAGTCACTTAAACACACTATGTAAATATTCGATAATTCTTGAGGTAGTTATTAAGTTATTTAACATCACACTAAAATTTAATATTCTAGATATCATTCCAAGTTTTAAATATATTGAAAATTAACAGTGTTCGTTAACTTTTATCATAATATATGTATATTGTAACATTATAAACAAATAAAATAAAACCATTACGTTGTACGTTTATCAGTTTAAACAACAATTTGCATCGTTGTCAGCCGTAGTCTCGTTTAGTTCGCAATTTAACTGATTAGGTGCCGCTGCAGTTTAAAAACACACTAAAATTTATTTTAAAAATTCGAAAACGAGTTTATTATGTATTTGTTTGTCTCTCTTTAAATCAAGCATATCATATCAACAATTTATAGACTAAGCAACATGTACATCAAAGTGTTATAATAGATCTTGGAGTTAAATAATATAGTTACAAAAGTTGCAGAAATATCTGGTTTCATTAAGCGTATATGGAAAAGCAACATAGACATGATCAAAATTTATACAACCATCCTGTACGTAGTATAGTAATGCTCGAGGATGCACCACCAATCCGGAACTCGAACATAAAACGTAATCGTATTAAATATATTCTAAGAAACTTTAAGAGATACCCGACACAGAGCAACCTATCGAGAAATTCGTCTATATTTTAAAATTAAATCTAAATAATTTGCATAAATAGTGACTACTTATGAATTTTGCATACACGTTTTCAGTGGTACAGAAATCGACATAGGGTACTCAACACCTGTTGTGTGAGGGCCCCGGGGTGTGGGGGGGGATAAAGCCCCGAACGGAATCTACCAATTAATATGTTTTAATCTATTCTCATGTACTTTCATTTTAATTTAGGTTCTACACATAAAATTAACTTTTAATTATTATCACTATACACGCATCTTCATTACTTAAAAAAAATAACATAATATTTTTCAATAAATGCCTAAAGTTCGTTTTGTGAATAAATTGAATCTTTTTAGAAATTAAATATCACTTGGGATAAACCAGTGCGTGGGTGGTTGAAGTAAACTTTGATCACAGAATCAATTCCGGACAAACGGATTTTTTTCATGTGTAAAATTCGTGATTTATTCAGGCGAATATAATTTGTACAGATTGAAGGATGACAAATAAGATGTATTCCATACTCTTCGTTTTGAAGCATCTTGGTGGAATTCGGTCTCAATCATTCTTATTAAAGAATGAGAGACTCTCCGACAAAGGAAGGAAAAACCGTTTAACATTAATTAAATCATTTCTTGCAATAGGCTATTTGACAATGCCAAAAATAAAATGTCAATTATTGTAATCACTATATATTATGAGATTAAAAATGGTTATTTATTAACGAAAATTGAAAATAATGATTAATTTATTTAAAAACCCATAAATAAAAATGCATTATTTTAAACGGCTGTCACTTGACACAAAACACTCCTGATTGGTTGGGCTTATGATGACGTCACTTGTTTGTTAACCTCGTGTGCCTACTGTATGTGGATTATATGTGCCACAGATTATAATACAGGAAAGTGACGTCACCGATCCCATTGCAGCGCCATATTGTCAAAGTAGCGTTTTCGCGCGCTATTTAAATATGGAATTTTTTATTTGATATTTTTCAGCAAACATGTACTAGAATTTAAAAAAAACAACTTTTACTGGGTTCCTTAACCTCTACTTAATAATATAAAATGGATTTTAAAAACTAGTCAAATAGTCTATTACTATAAGAAATGCTAAACATATAAGGTTAGAATTATTTATATAAACAATTAATAAAAGAGACATAAATACTTATTACATATAATTAACCTCCAGTTTCTGAAACGACGATCAAAGTAAAATAGGCTAAGTTCGCTTAATCTGAATGCTCATTGGTCTGTGGCAACCGTTGACGTAACAGGCGACCAATGAACATTTAGATTAAACCCAAATTAGTTTATCTAACTTTGGACTAAAACATAACGAAACTTACGGTAAGTTAATTGTAACATTTAAGTAATTAGTTTGATTACAAACAATTTTTCTCAATTTACAAAAAAATATTTACTAAGTAAATTACATTAATTCATGATCATAGCAAAAAATAGCGGTACCGTTATAAAATACCACGAACACAAAACCATTGTATTCGAAGCGTTAAAGAGGAAATTAAGAATCGTTGAAAACGTTCATTAGTGGTAACGCCGTTTTCCCTTGTTCTACAGTTTACATAATGTGTATTTAATATTGGCCCGACTGTGCTCATTTCGGCGCGTGCCCGACGCTAAATACTCAAATAAATTCTTGTAGTGGTTGTGTACTTTTGCCTTCTGGTACAAAGTCATACGTATGCTTCTACAGTAATGGTAACATTAGGTAATGTTAACGAAAAATAATTTTGAATTATAATATGACCCTATTAACATATGAGGCGTAATTTTCAAGTAGCTAAAGAACACGTGAACCTTAACTGAAGATTGTGAGTTTATACGCGAGCAGGCACCATTGGGTTTTAACGTGCTTATTTGTGCGTATAATTTATGTCTCGGCGATGAAGGAAAATATCGTGAGGATATCAAAATTTGTAGAATGAAATCCAGTCGAACGTGTTTGATACACATACTAACCCGCATTAGACCAGCGTAGTGGAATACGCTCTAAACTCTTCGACAGAAGAGGAGATATTTACTCAGCAGTGGGATGGCGAAGTATATATCGCAGAATCCATTTTGATTGATCACATCACGAACGCTTTACTCCTAATTTGAGAGGAACAGTTGATTAATACCATGTATCTTAAATAATGACCGCTTGGAATGGTAGCAAGATTACTAGCAGTGTTTCCCCGAATTATTTATAATTATAAATAAAATTAGCTATTATACCAATCCGTTTAAATAAAAAACACTTTGTTAAACAAAGAAAAATGTACTCGGCTGCTATAAAATCTAAAAATACGATGAGAATTTTAAATTAAAATGTCGAAATCTTTCACGCTTCTAAAGGCTTTAGCAGATTTGAACCAATTTCCAGCAACTTCCGTTGTTTGCAATCGTTCCATAATTTTCAAGACTTTGAAGATATAAAAATATCGTTTGTCATTTAAATAAAATATTCCAAGCGTTACATAAAAGTGACAGACATTTCATTAATTCGCTTTCGAACAACTCTGGAATAGACGAGCGCTTAATTGTATTTAAACTACGACGAGACTTTTCATTATACTCATACTTCATGCTAATATACACAAACTATTCTTACAAAATAATTTAATTTACGTACGACTTTCCTATTTCCTTCTCCATATTTTGCACAAGTAAACTTTTCGTCTTTGGAAGTTCACAAGCACGTTTGTTGCTATTTTACAAGAATAAATTAATTATAAACGTACCACGATGTGATAAGTTGAACCCAGTAGAACCAGTACCTAATGAAAATCAGTAATGAAACTCAACTAAAAAAATATTCATAGTTTAAGAAATAATAATTCAAATACGATTGAAAGTATAACCCAATAACGAAAAACAGGAGACAGGTGAGGCTGTGTGTGCAAAATACACAGGTAGGCAGATATATGTACATATACATCATCCAATAACATCTGCGGGGAGATAAATAAAAACATAGAAGCAATATCATACGGACAATCAATTGATTTAATATTTTGAAACAATCGCTTTTGATGGTGAAATATTTTTATTTAAATTCACTTCGATTGTGCGGGTCAAACCTTACAACAGATTTTTATTGCAACGTTTACAATTAAAGAAAAGTTATATAACTTACCAAAAATTAAACATTACTCTTGAAAAATAGTCGCACTTGCAATAAGTATTATACAGATTACAGTATTATTATATTTTTATTTTAGCAACGGTAAACGGACGCGCAAATGGGCCACCTTATAGCCCTATAGTGGCTGTACTCTTGAGCCTGTAGTTACACGTGCTCACACACCTTTCAAACCGGAATATTACTAAGTATTATTGCTTGGAAAGCATTGCCAAGAATGTAAGTGATTGGGTGGTATCTACCCAGACGGACCTGCACAAAACACTACTAAAAAGTGCTACAGATACTAACATTATGTACTAGCTGAAACTGCGGTTTTACCCCCTTAGGGGTAGAGTTTCGTAAAATCCGTTCTTAGCGGATGTCTACGCCCTTTAAGGAACCTACCTACTAAATTTCAAGTTTGTAGGTGTTATTCATACACATATATATGACTATATGTGTATTAATCTTATCGGAAAACGTGTCAATCGCCAATAAACTTCGATGTAATTGCCATAATTCACCCACATGCTCCACGCTGCCTACTCAGGGGCACTGAAACCCGATAACGTTAACACATTGATTGTAGAATAAAATTGAGCATCACACAGCTTTTACAACGGATAAACGATAAGGACGCTATTAAAATGAAATCTTATCAACCAAACTATTTCATCAATATATACAGATGTATGTATAAATGTAATGTATAGTGTTTTATTTGTTTGTAATTTTTTGCTAAGTTCTTTTCATTTGATTAGATACTATTTAGTTAAATAGCTAATAGTGGTATATAGATGTTAGGTATAGAGATGTTAATTGCGACATTTATAATATAATTATTTTATACGTATATTAGAGCCGAGATAGCCCAGTGGTTAGAACACGTGTATCTTAACCGATGATTTCGGGTTCAAGCCTAGACAGGCACCACTGAATTTTAATGTGCTTAATTTGTGTTTATAATTCATCTCGTGCTCGGCAGTGAAGGAAAACATCATGAGGAAACCTGCATGTGCCTAATTTCAACGAAATTCTGCCACGTGTGTATTCCACCAACCCGCACTGGAGCAGCGTGGTGGAATATGCTCCAAACTTTCTCAAAGTAAGAGCCTTAGCCAAGCAGTGGAAAATTTTCAGGCCGCTAATGTAATGTAATACAAATATAATGAAGGTTTTATTTTTCATTAATCCCGAAAACAAAGTTTCTACAATATACTCGTCTGCATTTTCAAGATATATTAAATCTTCCACACAGGATTTCCGGTTTTGGTAGAAACGCGCCTCAACCTACATAGCCTGAGGCATATATACATAATCTATACTAAATAAATCAACAAAAACTTTGTATGTCTGTCGTTTGCTCTTTCGCGGCCAAAACACAAAGTAAACCGAATTTGATGAAATTTTGGACTTAAACTACTTTTTTTATACCTAACAACCAACCTGCAACACGCAAACGAAGCCTACTAGAAATCAACACCACCAAAACCTATGCATCTGCTGTAATACATTTATTAAATGAAAATTGTATCTATTGTTACTTCCATATGATACAAATTTATTACCATAAATAGCTCCGTCTATCAAATAAAAGTATAATATATATATATATTGTTGGAGACGGATGTTGGAGACGGATGGGTGTGTGTAAGTGGGTATGTGTATGTATATATATATATATATATATATATATATATTGTATATATGTACATTGTATAAGTATTTACATGTAGATATTTGTGTGCAAGTGTAGATATAATACCGCCTTAGCACCACCTACCCAACTTCCATACAACCTCACTCTTTATTGAGTTGTCTGGAAGAAATGGCTACTTAACCATAGGCCGCCCGTTGTACTCTACAATAATATCTAATTTTTTAATCTGTATCATGTGGTGTACAATAAAGTATAAATAAATAAATAAATAAATAAAAGTATAAACCGACATCAAAAACTATTTTGCATTGATTTAATTTATTTATATATAATATTCTATAATACATACATACAGATTTTTTTAGGTAGAAATATATTTATTTCCTTTCTAACAACAACAGTAGAATAATCGTATAGCTTAAAAAATAATTTGTTTTACGCTCTGCCGATAGTGACTAGCGTGTACCCCGGATGTACGGAGAAGGCTATTGGACTAGAAATTGATGTTCAGTGGAAAGGAACACGCAATGTTGTTTATTTAATTAAAGGTACGAACTAGGGGTTTAATTTATACCGACCTATTTTATTGATTGAAATATAATACTTTTATAACCTACATAATTAAAAAAGGAGCCAATAAATTAGGGGTTTATAAATCGGAGATCTTGGATAAACTTAAAAGAAATAAACATCCTAATATATACATACATATAATAAAATTGGAGTGTCTGTTAGTAATATTAAAATAACCGCTTTCTACCAAAAGTATAATATGTATGTATACATGATATATATACCAAAAAAAAATTTTTGCAATGTTTTGTCTGTCTGTCTGTTTGTGCCGGCTAATCTCAGTAAGCTGAACCGATTTTAACGGGACTGTCACTGGCAGATAGCTGATGTAATAAGGAGTAACTTAGGCTACAACAAAAACTTTTTTGTTAAATTCAAACGCGCACGAAGTCGTGGGCACAGCTAGTTTTAAAATTAAAAAAATAAAACTGAATAAAACCATCAATGGATTTAAGAACGAACACGTAATTCACCACAGAACACGATCATCAAAAGTCAAAAAAATTATATGCGACATTTTACTATTATAAAAGTGTAACCTTTAACCAACTCCACTCGCATCAAAATAACGCATAACATTCAACATTTCACGTGTGAGATATGAAGCGAATTCATACATAATAGCATTGCTGATAAAGAACATAATTTAAGATAAGAAAATCCTTATTACCTGTTATCACGTGTGAGACTACAATTATTGATTTAAGATGTAACTACTAAGGTTCTTCTCGGTAGAATCTGCATTCCGAACCGGTGGTAGCTTCACTTAATACAGTTTGTTAAATTACAATTCAAAAGTGCTTGTAAAAGTCTACTTGTATTAAGTTAATTTTGATTTCTTCGAACCAAACATTTAATATTAAAGGCCAATCAGAATAAAAGTATCGATAAAAGGAACTCCCG
The DNA here is from genome assembly GCF_905147765.1 of Vanessa atalanta. Lineage (NCBI taxonomy): Eukaryota > Metazoa > Arthropoda > Insecta > Lepidoptera > Nymphalidae > Vanessa > Vanessa atalanta. The sequence goes on along the minus strand of NC_061878.1, from coordinate 8,523,727 downwards.
CCTATGATTGGTGTAGGCGACATTGTATTTAACTGGAGTCGATTACTTAAATTCTTCATACAAACATCTACTACATTTAAAAAAAAAATCAATCGATAAAAATATGTACAACATATTCACCGTCAAAATCAGAACACCATTAACATCAATGTATACGATAAACATCTATAAAAATATCGATATCACAGACCGTATATCAGTCCTATAATTTAGATTATGTTGTGACCCTTAGTACACCTATACACATCTACACTAATATAGTGCTACACTTTATTAAGTACAAAGGTACCATGAAAGAATTTTAAAAAAGGATAAACAAAATAATAGTATACTTATTTTATTGTAAACAATGTTAGAATTTTTTGTCATTTTTTTCATGCATAGTTGGCAAATGTGTTGGAGTCACAAAAATTGATATGACGTCACCTAATCAACCAAAATCGAAATGAACATAATCTTTATTCAAGCAGGCTCATGAAAGCACTTTTGATTCTACCGAGAAGAATCGACAAGAAACTTAGTAGTTTCTCTTTTCCACCATTTTATTAACAGAGTATGTCAGTAAAGTACAATAACATTAATAATACTAATCCCACGCTTTTTTATCTTTTATATAATCTTGTATTGAGTAATATGCCTTATTTATCAATGTGTTTTTGACATGAGCTTATATATAATACCGTGCCCCAGGAAGGAAGTATGAAGTTTAAGTTATGTATATATATATTTTAAGTCGTAAACTAGGTGTTCTTAGATTACCCTTCTAAGGTGGAGCGTTCTTTTAAAATGCCATATTAAAATAAATAAAACAAAATATCTATATACTGTATTTGACAAATATACAGTTATATAAAATTAAAATATATATCCTGTAAAATTATATATTGATGAGTATCAATGTGTCATTATATACGCGGTTACACTTTTTCCATGTAAATCAATAAACACGTACTTGACACAGCTGGAGAGTCTTGACATCAACGCGCGCATCCGTAGTGTCAGGTAAATCCATCAAACTTGTATTAAAAATGTAACTGTTTATAAGTTTATATTAAGACTAGCGACTCGACCCGGCTTTACACGGTTGTAATTTGTCTTTAAAGAAAATGATATTGTATAAATATATTTATACAATATCATTACGCGTTTGAATTTAATAAAAAAGCGTGACTTTATTATTATTTTACATATAATTCTAAAATAAAAGTAGCCTTAGTTACTCCTTAATACATCAGCTATCTGCCGGTGAAAGTCCCGTCAAAATCGGTCCAGCCGTTCTAGAGATTAGCCGGAACAAAAAGACAGACAGACAAAAATTTTAAAAAATGTTATTTAGGTATATGTACCGTGTATACATACATATGCATTTAGTAAAACGCGGTTATTTTTATATTACAAACAGACACTCCAATTTTATTATATATATAGATTATATATAATATACCTCTGTATAAAATTCGTATAGATGACCAATTCGAAACTGACAAAGAACATCTCTACGTCTCGACAAATTCAAATTCAATTGTTTCAGGAGCAGTTTACGTATTGAAATGGACTTTAGAAAACTATTACTAAGTTACAATTCGGTATTTTGGAATATTTTTTTGTCTATTAATTTATTTTTCAGTACAGATGACCCCAATTTTTACATCGTCATTACAAAACAAATCATTCGATCTAGGATATTATGTCCCTTTTACCAGTAATCACACAGGTACATTCACCTTTCAACCCGAAATGTAATAATAAGTGGAATTGATGTTTTGCGGTAGAAGCTGATGAGTTGGCGTTACCCACCCTCACAGGCCCGCATGAAGCTCTTCCACCGGCTGTAATGTTGACAAACATCTACTTTTAGAGTCTACATCTACTTAAGTTTTCGTACAGTCTGTGTGTATTTTTCGATGGACGTTTTCAGAAACATCTCGAAAATAAATGCAAATAAATTATTATTATTATTAAATTAGTATAAGACAAAAATGCATAAATGTTGACGAATATTGTTTCCTTTGTGTGTGTTTGGTGTAGGTGTACAATACTGTAGAACATTATTTTGATATATCTCGTTGGGTTCAGCCAGCGCTTGCAATGTAAGCGCAAAAAATGTGTTTTTTTTACGACATCACTTCAGAAACCTTTAAAATTATCAGTGTTTCTCTACTATATTGAGCATGTATTATTCATATAAACCTTCCTCTTGAATTAACGTTTTCAGAAACATCTCGAAAATAAATGCAAATAAATTATTATTATTATTAAATTAGTATAAGACAAAAATGCATAAATGTTGACGAATATTGTTTCCTTTGTGTGTGTTTGGTGTAGGTGTACAATACTGTAGAACATTATTTTGATATATCTCGTTGGGTTCAGCCAGCGCTTGCAATGTAAGCGCAAAAAATGTGTTTTTTTACGACATCACTTCAGAAACCTTTAAAATTATCAGTGTTTCTCTACTATATTGAGCATGTATTATTCATATAAACCTTCCTCTTGAATTAATCTGTCTATTAAAAACAAACCGCATCAAAATCCGTTGTGTAATTTCAAAGACCTAAGCATATATAGTGACAGAGAGCGATAAGCGACTTTGTTTTATACTATGTAATGATAATGATTGGAAAATCAATTGTAAGATAGACCTAATCTCATCTAAATATGTTTATATTATCTCTCTTTCTATTGAATATATAAAACTTAAAACAGCATTCACTTCATTTTGGTTTTCAAATAGATTTTTCCGCAACAATTTTACGTGTCTATCATACCGGTCCTAAGTGACAATCAATAGGATTGCTCTGTAAGATCAAACACAAAACTCAAAGCAAATATACACGAATCAAAATGGCGAATTACATTTCTCGACTGAGAGACGTCGTTTATCGAAAAAATACAATAAATATTTTTTTAACTTAACAAATTTTAATATAACAATGCTACGATATTAAATTGAAACATTATGCATTATTACACATCCAATAATATATATATTTTTTTAATAATTCAAACTATTTGAATGAATAAGCGAATACTATAAATGATAATAATTGAACTTATTATACTAATAACTAATTAATTTATTGATCATATTATTATTTTTAAAAAGTGTTCAAATAAAATAAATGCAATAAAAATAAATTGCTCTTGAAAATGTATCATTTTAAAGATTTATAAAAAGAGATTTTATTTTTTATTATTTATAGCTTTTTATTGTGCCAACTGTAAATTGATTATTATTATATTTATAATTCAAACCATGACCACTTAAGAATTAACTAAAACTTTCGAATGCATCAATGTCAGTTGATTGTCAAAGTTATCTGAAACTGGAAGCGTCTGATGCAGAGCTCCAGTACCTTTTCCTGCGAGGAATGACAAATGAGGCATCTCAGTTCTACCCGAGTTTTAATATTTCTAGGATTAATTTAGTATCAGTATAATTCAAGAACTTTATACATATTTTAATTTGACTTCAAAAAAGGAGGAACGCTATACGTCTTTATATAATACTAGCGACCCGTCCCGGTCTCGCACAAATGCAATATATTAATAAAGAAAATTATATGATATAAGTGTAACTTTTACCGATCTTTTTATAGCACTTAGATTTAATGTAACTTAAAATAAAATGCACTTAGCCAGAAAATATTAAATTGGTAAATTTATATTATAAGATCATCTTCATTAATTAGCTTCATAAATGAGAAATATAATTATTATAAATAATTGTTTGAGTCGTAATTATATTGTGAAAACGAGGTAAAAGTTTCTCCTCGGCTTAAAGATTCAAATTTGGATAGTTTTAACTACTAAGTCACATTAAATTATTTATTGATACAGCTGGCTTACCGAGTACCCGTTTCGCATTGAACGATTTTATTCGTTGCTCATAATCTAGTTATGATGACATGTTACTGCCTAAAAAGCAATTGCACGCACAGTTCTTTATACTATTAAAACATATTTTACGCCTCATTCGGGCTAATATTTTACTCTTGTTATTTTAAATTATTTTGCATATCGTTATAAGGATAATTTAATGGAGACCAATTATGTACCTTTCAAAATTTATTTAATGTTATAAAAACATAAAATGCATCAAAATATTCCGAAATCGTTTCCACGCGTATATATAACACGCGTGCCACCTGAAAACAACTTGTGAAAAATATCAGTACATAATTGTGTAAGCTGTTTTATTATAATTTCAGTAATTGTTAGTATAACGAATGGCAGTGTCGCAACCAATATTGTGGATTTTTTTTTTATTATATACATAGGCAGACAGGCAAATGGACCACCTGATGGTATATGGTCACCATCGCCCATAGAGAATTGCGCTATAAGAAATATTAACATTCAATTATTAATATCACACATGTGCCACCGTAAATTGGAACTAAGATGTTTTTTAGTTACACTGACTCACCTTTCAAACCGCAACACAATACGGAGTACTGCTGTTTGGGGGTAGAATATCTGATGAGTGGATGGTACCTACCAATACTACCAATTAAAATGATATGATCATCACATCGTATGCGATAATTGTATGGCTCGCTAGGTTTGTTTTATCATTCAATAAGTGTTGAGTATACTTTTAGATGTACCAAGAGAAGGAAACGGAGATACAGACAGAAACAAAAAAAGACTTTGTTTTCTACTATTTATAGATTTAATTTAATATCATCATTTATCATCGTAGTGTTATTCTAACAGACTAATTTGAAAAAAATATAATAGTTAGTCACAGTAACGCCTACATTTTTGTAGGTAGTGCAAACAATATTGTATGTATTATCTAGTGTTTTTGAAGCACGCGCCAAATAATGACATTTATAAGCTAATTTTTGACACCTTGACTTTATTGCATTTCCATAGGAAAATCATTTGTTTTTAAATAAATTATAGCTCATGTTACTTCGGAATATGTATCTTTCCATATGGGAAATAATTTATTAACTCTATATATATATATATATATATATATATATATATATATATATATATATATAAATGTATAGATGGGGTATAGTTTATCGTCTGTTTATAACCTTTTTTTGTGAACCCTTTTAACAATTCTATTTGCGTAGGTTCAGAATAGCTTTAAGATGACACCGTCTCGATTTTATTGGTATTGGACATTCTTAGGTTTTTATTTGAAGCGTACCTACTTCAGGCAACTGTTTTGAGTTATTTGTTTTTTAAATATGTAATGTTTTTAATATTTAACTCGAAACTTGTCAAAATCTTACAAATAATACAAAAATCTATAGTAAATACTCTCCGATCAATTTTAAGCAAAAACTAAAAAAAACATTCCACCACGCTGATATAATGCAGTTTAATAAACATACGTACAAAAAACATGAAAACTCTATGGTCGTCCTGATTTGATCCCGCGATTCTCTGTAAAAATCCACATAGCTATCCACTTAGCAAAGGCATCTCTTACAATGATACGTCTTACCAAATTTTACGTGAGTAAACACAGATGATCCGAATATCATGTTAATCCTGAGGGGAGACCTTCACGGAAGGTAGACAAATAACATATTAAATTCCTTTTTATTGTATTTTGATCCTTAAGCACATTGTAATAGGACACAAATATGAGTTATCTATAAGGCTTTGTTTACGGTGAACATTTCGGTTGAACGAAATTGTACGTACGCTGTGATATATGTTACTGTTGGGTCTCCAAGGGTTTCACTCTCTGTTCTACGCATTTTGAAAATAAGAATAAAACCTATTTCCTTCATCCGTAAACATACTGTATGATACGACTTATCTCGATCTTAATATTTTAAATACATTTATATTAAGCAGATATCGCAATCTTCACGTTGATTTATTTTATTACAAACACAAACACATTTAATTTCAAACCTTTTAGTTTTAGTCAATACAAAGATCAAATTGATAAGTTTTGTTAAAGTCTACACACAACATAGGAAATATAATTGGTGGTACGGATTTGTGCAAGCCCATCTGGGTAGGTCACTTCATCCAATCATCATATAGTCTTCTGCCAAGGATCAACACTTAGTACTGTTGTGTTTTAATTTTATGTTTCTTATGTATGTATCTATCTACACGCACAATAAACATAACATCTTAGTTCCCAAGGTTAGTGGCGCATTGGCAATGTAAGAAATGGTTAAAATTTTAAACGGCTCCAATATTTATGAGCAGTGGTGATCACTTACCATCAGATGGCTCAATTTCCATCCGCCTTTAAAGTTATAAAAAAAAATCTTTTTATTTGAAAATTCTGAAAAATTGTTGGAGTAGGCCTTTACAAGCACTTCTGTACCAAGTAAAGCTACCACCGGTTCGGAATGTAGATTCTACCAAGAGAAATCCTGCAAGTAAATCAATAGTTACTCTTTTCCAACATTTAAAATAGAAAGTTATGTCAGTTGAATACAATTATATTTATATATATAATATCTTGAAAGTCAACAGGTACTAGCTCCACGGTTTTTTATCATCTATATAATCTTGGGTCATTTCCCTATGGAGATGTTCTTTAGTTGCATTGCTGTTTCGGTATGATGGTTAGCCAGAGTAATTGCAGGAACAAGGGACGTAACACTGTGTATCGCATGGACGGCAGCGCATAAACAATTCATTGCCCCTTACAAACCCACTGTCTATATCCAGATATGACGCTAAACTAGCAGGTAGCTCGTATACTCTGTTTCAGTCACCGAACGATATAAAAATCTCCATTGTATATAGTCATAATATGAGATTTGTTTCTGAAACAAAACACTATTTATTTTTCTATTATTATTACGAATCTATAAAATATACATTATGTATAATAAATTCTTTGGTAGAATTATAAATAAAAATATTACATATATTTTAAAGCTACAGACTTACACGTCTCAAACGATAATACGATCAACGCTGAAGGCAATTTAAATTCTTGAGTCGGTCGTTCCAAGACTTATTCTAACACTCGTCTACTCGCAAGGCGAACATCCGAATGTTTTTGTCATTTTCAAAATACATGTGATGAAAATAAAAACGATAACCTAATAGACCGTTATTTGAACTTATTTCAGTATCAAATATTACTATTACTAATAAAATAAGTTTATTTGAACAAACAGTTCGACTTAAAATGAACAATATTTGTTGCTACGAAAAATCTAAACAAACGTATATTGAAAATAAGATGATATTTGACATCGAACCAGCAAAAGTTAAAGGATAGAAAAACTTGTATTAAATCGATTTTTGTTTGTAGAATTGAAAGTTTGTTCATTCTTTCAATTCAATTTCGATACAAATCGCTTTCGATGTAGCAGATGATTGACTTGTGTGTACGGGGTGTAAAGCAATTTTTCTTTATTTTAATATTACAAGCACCTTATAGCCCTGGCAGATGTGAAACATCAAATTTTTTTGGTTATTGAAAGAATTAATAAAGAAAATCAATAAAAAATTGTTAAAAAAACCATTTTATTAATAATATATAACATATGTGTTTATATTATATGATTGTGGATTTCCCAAGTATACGCGCCAAGGAAAAAGACCAAACAATTTTCGGTCGCTCTTTACTTTTCCTGGCAGTAATAGATAACTATTACTGTAAAAATCAATGTATGAACTCTTTTTCTAGATTTATTTTTTATATTAAAATACAATAATTATAAAAACATACTTAAACCAAGCACTTTCGGTTTCGGTTTCGGAAAATAGATTTAAAGAAAAAAAATATAATGTTTATATATATATTTACAAGTTACAAGAATCAATTATAATGTTTTATATAATAGCCAGAATTAATAATAATTCTATTTATTTCGCTATCGCATCAAACTGAAACGCAAAAAATTACATTAAAATTCATACAGACATCAGTTCAGTAACATACAACAACACGCAAACAAAAGAATAAAATGTATATAAACTACATATTCAAAAAATACTTAGAAGCGTACTGTGTGTATATTAACAGCCCTGTCACTCTTATCCCATACAAAATGCGACATATTCCGCAAGCCTACAACCCAGTTTAAGTACAAAGACGTGTTACTGCTAAGGAACGAACTGAAATCGTCTAAATCTGTACAATTGCCTTTATAACGACAACCTTATGCGAAATAAAACTCATAACATCAACGAAAATGTATTATTCGAGTTACTTGTTGATTTATTAATATTACTGTATAAAAGACGACATAGCCTCATGGTTAGAATACGAGAATTTTAACTGAAGATTGCTGGTTCGAACCGGGACAAGTAAACTTTAATTTTCATGTATTTATGTGATGGATGAAAATCTGCCACATTTGATTTTTATATAAAACGACATTGTGGTGGTGGAATAAGCTATATAACTTCTCGTCAAAAGGAAACGAAGTCGCCCGGATGTGGAACAGAAAATGCTGTAATTGACTTTTCACTTTTATATAAATAACTACTGAAAATTCTCTACCCAATATGAATGCTGAATTTGTCTTATTTGTGTATCGCTAAATAAAGGTTATGTTACATATACGTATACGTAATTAAATAAAAAAAAAATGATATAATTTTTAAAATAAAGCTATTTTAGCCGCAGTGCGAGTAGTTTCTAAGGTTCACTTGGTGGGGTGGCTTTGTGCAAGCCTTGCCTTATCACCACCCACTCATCACATGTTATACCGTCAAACAGCAATACTTATTATTGTTGAGTTCAGGTTTAAAGGATGAGTGAGCCAATTAAACTGCCGGCCCAAGGGATATAACATATTAGTTCCCTAGGTTGACAACGCATTGATAATGTAAAGGATGGTATATTAGTTCCCTAGGTTGATAACTTGATGAAAAGGATGGTTCATATATATTACAGTGCCAATGCATATAGACGGCGATGAAAAACACAATTCGAGTATTTCATATCTTTATTATAAAACGTGTCGGAAGTTCCAGTTTCCTCTCAAAGTTTTCTGTCAGTACAATCCTAATAATATTATAAATACGAAACTTGGATGGATGGATGTTCGGGAATTCCAACGCTTCTATCTGTGCATGTACTGAGTAGCATGCAGCACTTTAAAGATCACTATATATTCATCTCTCAACCTAATGAATTGTAACTAGATGAGGCTAGCGCTCAGGCTAGTGATCTCGATCAGAATTGTCTTACATATTAATGTGAGCTCCGTTCGACCTCTCAAAGTATTCTGTCTACAATCTTACTAATATTATAAATTAAAAAGTTTCGATGGTTGGATGGAGGTTTGTTACCTGATCACGCCAGAATTGCTAAACAGCTCTAAATGAAATTTGACACTGAGATAGTCTAGAATAAGCACATAGGTTACCTTTTATCTCGGAAAAATCTCCCTCTTCGATCACACGAAGGCGATGACGCGGGCAGTAAGTAGTATGTACGTAAATATAAAAATCGCAGTCATCTCCAAGCCATTAATTATTAATCCCCACTCTACAATTCTACTGTTTGACATTTTTACAATGTCGTCAGTCAACATTCTGTCCCTCTGCGAATCCATCCAAGTGTGAGCTTGACGTTTCCCAAAGCCTAACTTAGCCTGTACTAAACTTTAATCCTGTACCAAACTTTTCGGTGATTCCCTACATACTATATATATTATATAACCTAAGTCAACATTTAAAGTTATTTGTATGCCGTGAAGTTTTCTTAGGCGACAGCTTCACCAAAACATCTTTAACTACCACTAGTAATAATTATTATACATCCAAAATTGTTTATAAAAAAGTTACGCAATAAATACCTAATGTATGAGAAATGCATTCGACTAGAAAAAGACCTGTTGACATAAAAATGACGGAACAGATTTCACCAAAGAAAGTCATAAGTACCATTCCGATTAAAACAGCCCTCGAATAAAATTAAACGCATCGAATCCGGTCCATAACATATGTGACAAATTTACAACCCCTCGTTTTTCGACATCGGGTTCAAACATATCTTGTAAAAACATTTGATAATCATTGAAGCGATATTTATTCACATTCACTAAATGTCCGCCCGTGTAAAATGGCCGCCCGTTGAACTGTCATGTCCTAACTGTCTTACGAATTTTGCGGAAACTAAAAAATAATTATTTTTTAACGATCTAAGTATAATAACTGTGGATAGGTTTCGATCGGGTCTATCGTAGACCTGCACAAATTATTAATACAGATTTTATTTTATATGTGCGCCGATAAATAGATTCGAATAATGCGTGGGTATATTGAAGTTACAAATCCTTTTTCATGTTAATTTGTTATCTGTCGATGGTACCGGAATAGTGTATGAAATCTAGGAATTATATACAATTCCTAGATTTCATACATTTCAGGTAACATCGATATGAATACCATAGATTATACTATACGAGTATTTACATCGATTCCCTTATGTAACACGTACATTAAAATCTATTAAAAAACTTACGCGATAATTGTTATTATGATAATTTTATTAATGACGTCCTAACGAAAAATACAATATATAGAATTTCAATACGATTACGATTCAGTAGTACAATAATTTGATATATTTAATCAGCGTAAGCCGTGTTTAGTGCCAATAAAAAACATATTAACGACATGATTATAAAACATCACATCTACTGTTATTGAATACATTATAATTATGAAAGAAATAAGCAAAAATACTTCATTTTATAGTATTTAAAGATATCTTTAAATACTATAAAATGAAGTTAATTAGATATATATCTAATCTCAACATATAAAATAATATTTGATCCAATTGATATTTTCACTCTATTCTAGTATAAGAATCACTTTCTTATGTAAACATATTCCCATTGTGAATTCCATAACGCAAAGCAAATATTTTTGTTATAATCTGGGGAATATTGAATAATGTATTTGTACACGTTGAAAGAAAAATGGTTCCATTTTTCCAATGTCACACTTCGCTACAATAGTAAAATGGAAACTTGTGAAATCCAATTATTGGAGTAACAGGCAATTTACAAAGATTTAAGGGGTTTATCAGAAAATTTATTATATTCTATAAATACCGCCCTCGCCTACACGAATCAATATCGGGAACGTGATTTTATTAAAAAAAAGATGCCTACAACGGAAAACCTATCAATCTCTAGGCTACAAGATGAATTCGTGAAATAACAGCGCGCGAAATTGATGTTGTGATTAAAATGATTTTTTTTCATTCGTGCTTCGTTACTCGTAAGATTGATTTCTCCTTCCGTGCTCAAGAGTGAACCAGTTTTTATGGAGGACTCAAGAACGTGTAGATAGATGGCACCAGCGAAATATACTGTCAACATTCCAATATATTACATGGAAATTAAATTCATACTTGTCACGTCAATATTCTAAATTTAAAGTTGCGAACCGCAGCTCCTCGGTTTATCTACTAGTGTAAGTTTTATATATATATATATATATATATATTTTGGTTGGGTACTTTTTACAAAAATGGGTCATTTTATTTATAACTATTGTTTTATAATCGTTCAATAAAACTGGAAAACGATTCTTAAATTAAACGTCTATACTTATTAGGGCTAAGACGAAACTCTCCTAAAACTTAAGTGATGTCATGTGATTCTCATGAGTTTAATTCGAATTCCGTACCTCGTAATGAAATTCCAACAAGCTGTGAAACCTCCTGTTCACGGACGACGCATCATTAATAGCTTTCCGGAACGTAGGATGGATAATCCTTATGCCTCGGTGCATAATCGGATTCGGTGTGTGTTTTCCGTGCTGTTCTTCAACTTCGACATTGAAATGTTTTGTGATATGCGAAGTATGACATGTTAATTTGTCTGTCTTATTAATAGGTATTTATAATGGTTGTAGGTAACAACCTGTCGTTACAATAAAATCTCATGTCAAAAGACTTAGTACATGCTAAAAACCTGTATATGTCATTAAAATAGCGTGGAGTAAATACTCGTTGATTTTCGTGCAGGATATATAATAAATTCAATTGAATTAATTTAACCTACTTATTTCTATCGGTAAATTTGTTTGATATTTAATAGTTATTTTATGGTTCTTCTCTCTAAGATTCCGAGCCGTTAGTAGCTTTATAATTAATTAAATAATATACATGATGATTTAAATGTTTGCCTTTTATAAGCTTAATTGAATAAATAATATTTTCATTTTGAAATTAATCAATTGCATATTTTCTGTCGAAAGCTAATCCTTTACTTAGGTGGTTACAGCTGTAATAGTTCTGGAGACACGTACATTTAGTGATTACTGTCGATGTGAACGACCGGCTATCGATAATGAACGGAAAACCAGCAACGATTTGGAAAAACCATACTGCAATCATTATTGCATATTAAAAAAAAATCCAAGACATTTTTAAGAACTAACCGTGTGCCCGAACGAGATTTATCAGCAGTAATATCTTTGGAGTTACCCAGACTATTCTCGAATGTTAAGGATTTTTGAAAAACCTAATCTGACTATGCTCTCTTTTATATTATTTCCAACCCTACGACACTGCAGTTCCGTATTATAAATAAAGAATAGACCAAGGGTCTTTGATGCTCCTAACTACAAAAATAACAAAATATAAAATTGAATACTCTATTTAACCGCTGAGGTGATAAATATTTCAAAATACTGATACAACTGCCTACAAACTAAATTCATTTGTTTTTGCTTTACAAATGAGAAACTTCCATTTAAATCTAAAGATATGATAAATTAAAAAATAATTCATTTACAAATTTTAACTATTTAAAATCCAACCGACCCAAGACGACTGTGCTGTATGTCATAGACAATTTTAAAATTATATTAAAAAAAAAGATTACCGAGTAATATATTTTCTCATACAACATAATAAACAATATCATATTCGATTTTACATATTTGTAATCATACCGATACCTACCAAAAAAATAGATATGTAACCATTCTGAAAACTATAAAACAGAAGATATGTTCTCCAACCAACTCATAAAATAAATTTATTGCATCGAATGGTATGATATGTTGATATAGTTTACTACATCATTATATGCTTTTACGTCATTGTTTAATATAAACAATGACGTAAAAGCATATAATGTTATATATACTCTATATAAGCGTATACTTAAACGTTAAAACAAAACAGAAATACGCCATACATACGCCTTTTTTTAATCATAATAATATTTCAAAAATGACTCTCAAGTCGTCTTCTCATACTAATATTATAAACGTGAAAGTAACTCTGTCTGTTTGTCGCTCTTCCACTGTCAAACCGATGAACCGAAATTTGGTATGAAGCAAACTTGACCCCCAAGCAAGGACATAGGCTACTTTTTTTGCCTCACACATGACAACCAACCCCTTAAAGGCGAGCGAACTCAGACAACAACTCAGACATTCACGATGAATATTATTTTGAACAGGCTTCAAGAAATTAAGGAAATTCTAATATGTGTAACGCGTATCTTTTTTTATACAATATGTCCACCGATAACTTAACAACGGCGTATTTGTAACATTTACATTCGATAAATTTGTATTTATTAACATAAGAACTGATAGCATTAATATGTTGAAATATATATACAAATATGTATTAAAAATAGTTACTGTATAAATCTTGAACGCGTGGAATGGTGGCAAGAATGCTAGCAGCATTTGTAAGATTAGAACTGTATTCTATTGGAGTAGTTTCCCGGGTGGTTCAATATATTTTCCTTTGACGTATAGAAGAATTATTTTTTTATCACAAAATATTCATTCATTCATCCATTTAATAATGTCATCGATGTATGCTTTACAAAGATTTTATTTTATTTCTGAGGACAGTACAACTGCACTTTTTTTTTCAATTAATTTATATTTCACTTTTAAGTACAATGCAAATGTTTCTATTTATTTTATAGTCTACCGCCAAACAGCAGTGCTCAGTATTGTTGTGTTCCGGTTTGAAGGGTAAATGAGCCAGTGATACTAAAGGCACAAGGGACATTACATCTTAGCTCCCAAGGTTTGGGGCGCATTGGTATAATGTAGGGAATGGTTATGATTTCTTACAGCGTCAATGTCTATGGTTGGGTCACCACTACCACTTACCATCAGGTGGCCCATTTGCCCGTCCGCCTAACTATTACATTAAAAAATAAGTGATATTTATGATTAAAACGAATCGAACACCCGAAGACATTAAATAAAATTAGATTATCATTGTTTTTCGGAAACTTTAAACTCTGCTCTTGTTTCAATCACACTTGTTGGGACATCACACACATTTGTTTTAAAAAAGAGATACACATAAATATACAATAGTATCGAGGCAAGCGATCTAACCGTTTGCACGTTTTGTGCTAGTTCTGCGTGCAGCACGCCCCACTTCTATTTTATTTACAAGCTTTATTTAACTCCACCTGTTAGTTATGTTAGAGTCAAATGTTGCAACTGAATTATAAACTCGTTCTACTAAACCGATTGCGCTGAAATTCTGCGCATAATTTTGTTGCTAGTGTAAATACCGTTAGATTACACTCTATCTAGCGAATTTGCTGTTAGTGAAAAAATGTGAACCGTGATGGTGAAATATAAAAAAACGTTAAATATTTCGATAGTTAAAACTTTCAGTAAGGTATAATTAATCTACCAAAAAGTAATGCGTTAAATTATAAGCAGCATGTTACAGTGATATATCTATGTTGGTGGTGACATGTACATAGTACGAAATATATTATTAATTTTATTTGTACATATATAAGTTAGTTTTAAGCGATTTCCTCTAAATTTGCTATTTCTCATTTATTTCATATAAAAGTTACACGCAAATAGCAGACAATATGTGAACGCGCAGAACTACGGCGTAGACTTATCTGAAACCTTGAAAAGACACAAATTCTATTCTTTATTTACAAACAAAAATAAACATTTATTATTATAAAAACACTGGAAATACAATTCACTTATTCTCTTAATAATAGAGTATTATTACATTTTTCTATAAAAAAAACTTGACCTTGGGTTTTGAAAATTGACATAGTTTAAATCCCGTGCCTCAAAAAGTACGTAAAGTTATTTAACCTAAGATTATTTTTGCGCACAAACACGTGCGCTACAATAAAACCTGCAAATTTGACAATTCCTCCTTTTGAATGACCGCCGTAACCGCCATAATCTGACACGGGGACATTATCATAATATACATTCATGTCGTTTCATTTCTATATCTATCTACATACATATATATCCGGATATTTGAAAACGAGTAAATATAAAAACATACAAACAATATAAGAATCATTTATTTGTAGTATAATGCAGAAATGTGTTGATACGAGTATATATGTTTCATAGCAGTAATATTGCATCGTATGCAGGTAGCGTCGCGATGAAATATGTAAGGCAAGAGTCTTGAAACGTAGCTCGCTCGTAAATATTAAAAATGCTCCCATATTGCCATTTCAATGTGCCACTTCGATACAAATACATACATACTTCAAACATCAATTGGAATAGAAATGTAGCAAACATTAATAAAAAAAAAATGAATTCGACTTCAATTATTTACCTGCATATACTAGTGACTAACACTTAAAAATACAATAATAACGATGAATACAGACAAAATAAAAATTCAATTCATTGTTATAATTAAAATATTTACAATACTTATAATCTACAAAGCTATCCAACATTAGCCTTAGAGCAGCGTGTTAGAATCAGTATTAAAACTTCTCAAATGTGCAGGTACAGTTTTGCAAAGCAGAGACATTTACATTTTTGACTTTGATTATATTATCGATTGCAGAAAAAGAGCGTAGGTACTGCTTGTTGTCGCAATATTTACGTAAAGGTTTCTGGAGTAGTAATCGTAATACTGTCAATGTAATAGCATTGCAACGCACGCCTAACTAGTAGGTCGTTAACACAAAAAATCATTAAAGATAAATTAATATTGTGTGGAAGGGCGTACGGCAAGTTAATGATGTAGGGTGTGTGGGCAGACCAAACGACAAGCGGACCAATGTTTCTATTAATAATTATTTTAAGTTTTTTTTTTATATCAAGTGGTAGAAACAATATATAAATGGTGGCCAAAAACTTCCATAATATGCAGAGTTTTAAATCCAAACACCCGACGGGCTAAAGTCTAATGTGAAACCTGAACAAAAATAGATACAAAATCTCTTCAATTATTCACTTTATTGTAACACTAAAATGTTACGAAATAACAGTCGACATCTATAATAACAATAATTATACCATTTTACGAAACAATCGTATTGTTGACGTATCGATAGTTTTCCCGCGTTCTTCGAATTTCGAAATTACACCAGCCAGCTATTATGATATTCACCCCTAATCTTTCTTTACGTGTATATTCTATTATACACGTCGTACCATCTAAATTCATAATAATATAATGAGGTGAAAAAGTTGATGAATATTCGAAAGCTAAAACAGCTATTATAACTGTTATCTTTATGTTGCCCGTTATCGTAAAGAAAGAGAGATTAGCCAGTGGTGTTTCAACTGTGATGACGGCTACAACTGGCAACAAAAGTATGAAGTTCACTTCGAGAAATAAAAATAAGCAATAAAAACAATAACAAATTGTTTATTTGATCTGCATTTCGAACCCGTGGTAGCTTCACTTATACTCGTATAGTTTGCTTGTAAAAGCCTACTTGAATAAAGTATATTTTGATTTTGATTGAACATAAAAAAAATTATCAAACCCGAGAAGCCTGACAGATGTGTCATACAAAATTTTTTCGTTATAGAATATTTTATAAATGTGAAATTTAATAAATAACAACATAGCCTTTGCTTAACAATCTATATATATATATATATATATATACATATATATATATATATATATATATATATATAGATTGTATATATTAATGTAATAATACTATATAGTACACGAGACACGGAGGGAAGTATAGAGCGACGGCTGAGAAAGGGCATGACGGCGGAAGGGACTGAGAAAGGGATAACAGAGGGTCATGCCGTTTGCCGTCACAAGTCTATCCTACCCCCAAGGTGCGCCAACACATATTTTATATTTAAAGGAAATACACAGGATAGTAAGAAGTACTGAAACTAGTTGATTGAACAAAATAGTCTCCCGAATAAATGTTTATATCGCATATATTAAATATCAACAATTCGTTAACGTTCCGCTTTTAAGCAGAGTGGACTCTGTTATTTCTTTGAGGAGAAGAATCATTCATTATGTAAAGCATTTGAAGCTTAAATATTTAAATGAAAGCGTGGGAAGATCTACATTATTGGAAGAAACATATTTTACCAGCGGATATTTATTTTCTCTGAAAAAGATTAAGGAAATCAAGGCGGAAAACGTCTGACAGAGATTCAATTTTTAAGGTTTTGAATAGAAAGCAAGGGAAAGACATCTTAATACTTAGTTTTGTTTATTTTTATATAAATATTTTTTCCGCCTAACACATTAATACCTTGTAATACATTAAAAAAGAGCGCGTGATCGCCTGTCACAGAGGTTCTGTGTTTACTTTTTGGCGCGAAGTTTGGGTGCTTCGGGCATAAAAATTCTGAGTCAAATTTGGCGTTTTAGTTGGTTTAGTGTTATTAATAATTTTACATTTAAAGTAATTTTTAATTGTTAATTGTTTTTTGTTCTTATAAAATCTAATAGTTACCTGTTTTTTATTTCTAAAAAGTCATAGTCACTTCTAGTCTGGAATAACAGATTATACTATTAATTAGAGTATCGTATTTAATAAGAAGTGTACCCAAATCTAATGAGAAGATTTAAAAGGATACAAATATGAAAAAACAACAAACAAATACATATGAAAAAACAGAGATTTATCAAATGCCATAGTCCACTATTACCTTTCGGTAACGCCCGGCCCAAAACTCAAATAAGGGTCTTTCAACAATAGGTACAGCTTGAACTGTAAATCAAATCCCCATTACCCACCATACTCATACCTAAGTTAGCTTATAGCATTTCTTATTTAGATAAAAACGCCATTAAATTATTAATCTATTACTAGAGTCTTCGATTACCTTCCATCAAAATGGCAGAGTGCATCGACAATAATGGCAATCACGGACTATATCAGCGTAGCCGACGAATAAATGAATAATATTAGACGTTAAAATACTCATAGCAATTTGTTACAAACGTTGATGGAAATAAAATGTCTTAGAAATTGTTTTATTACCAATGAAATATGATGAATGATTTTATTTTACAAAATCATCGTAGCGTACGTAAAAAAATTAGAACATATATGTATAATATTATAATCCCGTAGTTATCCTGTATTTTATAACCTTTAACCTTTGCATGGAAGGCATCAATCAACAAGTCGTTTATTATTTGTTAAAAGCAATCAAATGCAATACCAAAGACAAGTTATGTTATACACATTGTTCGTAATGAAGGCTCGCTCGAGAGTCGTAGATGCTGGGAGGGCACTAGAGCGAAGACTCTTGACAATACCTCTCATCACTACAATTGCCTTTGTCTACGAGAGTCCACTACGATCATTAGAATCGAGGTTGACTGTATATCAAGTAGTCATTAATAATTTTCAATAATTAATTAAATATTTAAATTATTTAAAAAAAAAAACGGTTAATTAAAATATTGACATTTTATGAAAAAATATATCTAATACATAATGTATATGCAAGACATAAAATAGTTGAAGATTTATTATTTTATATATTGTATAAAATAAAGCAAAGGCTCGTTACATGTAATTAATTATACAGGCAGATTTCCTTGAATCTTGAAGAAAAACTTTTCCATTAATTTAATAGTAACCTTAGTAGTCAGCCTCATATATAGCTTCCATAACATAAACATGCATGTATATATTACGTACATAATTACGATAAATATATCCGAATTCTAATTTTAAATTGTTTTCTAAGAGTTCTAAAGCGGATCCAGCCCTTAACAACTAAACTTCTACTAATTGCTGATTAATACCACACATGCAAATCCTCATATTGAACGCATACAATAAGTTACGAAATTGCAAAATCTTCCCGAAGTTCGCTTAGGAAGCGTACACATCAAGGGTACTACGCCCGAGAACTTTACAGACAAGCCCCTCGAGTGACTTCGATACCACTCAATACCTCGTAGCAATCGCCTTTGTCTATATGAAGCACAAAATATCTTTCGAATAGAATACATGGATCCTTATTGTTTAACTTTCTTTGTTCGATTTCAAATAACGTCTGATATATTTTCAGAGGTGATGCGATTGTAGGTGCTATTTATGCCCTACAATTTCACACGTGTTAAATTTGGTTTTTATACACACGACGAGTTTGAGTATTTTATATAATCATGGAGATATATTTGTTACTTCGGGTAGATTTTACCAGATTATCGTAACGCTACAGATGTTATTATGTAGCGACATACATTCGTACTGTAATATGATCAATAAACGTGTTATCTATCAAAAAAAATCAGACTGATATCCCAGATATTAGCGCATTCAAACATAGCAACGGACCAATTTCATAACTTTTTTGGAATGAGAACGGAGATAGTTCTATTGCATGACCAAAGGCTTAACGTACTCTCCGAGGCTTGGTGTGTTATCACTACTAACTTCCAAAAGTATGACTGCGACTAAGAAATATATTGTAAGAAAATATTCTTAAGTATGGACTGGCCCTACCACAAGTTTGAACCAAGGCCCTCAGTGTGTTGGTTTTTAAGCTAAATTCATTCTTTTTTCATGGTTAATCTTCGAAAGCTATTCCCCCTGGTTGAAACTAAGTTACGTGAGACCCATACCTACTAAACCGCCTGCGTTGACCGACGTCGACACGCCTATCACATAAACCAGCCACTAGATCAACGAGGCAATCGACGAGTACATGACATAACGACCTCTCGGCCAACACACAGCCAACGTAATCAATGTCAATACACCTTGCGGTAAGCCTCACGCTCCGTGTTCACTTATGCATTCTACTAAATATATTTTAATACTAGCTGTGCCCGCGACCTCGTGCGCGTTTGAATTTTACAAAAAAGTTATTGTTGTAGCCTAAGTTACTCCTTATAACAACAGCTATATTTGTCTATTGTATTTGCCAGTTAGTCTCGTTAAAATAGGTCCAGCTGTTCCAGAGATTAGCTTTAAATGTTATTTCGGTATATATATATACATACAGATGCATTTAGTAAGAAGCGGGTATTTTAATATTACAAACAGACACTCCAATTTTATTATTGTATAGATAGCTTAGCAATTATACATTAGAGGGAATCGTTGGAGTGCAATAGCGTTTCAAGTGTACTATTTTTATATATAATAAAGCTACGCTCCGAGTTCCTCCTTAAGGCTTGTAGGTGAGGAAAAAATATATAATATCGTAACCACTTCAAAGATTTCACAACATTATTCTCTCCCGTGACATAGATTAATAATTAGCATAAACGTGACATAGATTAATATTATTCTCATTATACATATGTATTTAAATTCTCCGTATTAAAGTTCACCGCGATTAACTTTTTAAAAAGTATTACGCAAACAAATGCCACCGATACATTGATTATACAGAACATCTAACGATAAAAACGCCATAAAAACATTGTAGATCGTAAAAACGTACGAATGAACATACATATGTAATATTACGTACTCATATTAGTTAAATAAAAGTTAAAACAGAAACAATTTCCCTCTCTGTTAGAAGAGAAGTTTAGGAGCTTATACAAACACCAATGTAGATTGATGGATTGACACATGCTGCAGGTTTTCGTCCAATACATGCAGGTTTTGCTTCACCCCCGAAAACGAAATGAACTCGGTATGGAATTTGGAACCTCAAACTTTTTGGTTAAGATTCACGGATCTAAGTCTTGAACTAAGATTCAGTTGTTCTAACAGCTTATTAGTTATGAATCTTTGATTTTACTCATATAGCTAGATAGTATCGCACTACAAAAGTGCTAAAAAAAAATACGACACGAGCCAACTTTTTGTATGTTGGTGTGTGTGACAGCTACGTTTAACTACGCTGAGCTACGGTTTAATTAGTGGTCAATAGTTGGACACTATTTCTTTGTTCGCGTCCTCCGCTTTGTCAGTCTATTTAGACATATTAACCTTATTTTAAGGTTTAAACTTTGTAGTGTATAATTTACGACATAATAATATTCGTTTTGTAGACAAAGAGTAAAGTGTACTTTTTAAAATTCAAACTGCAATGCGAAAACTATAAAAAAACCTCTGATTCGTACGTACGATGTTATCAAAACAATTTTATGTTCCGATACATGCAACGATGCGTTTTTTAATAACGCGTGCAAACATTATTCGTTTAATAAACAATAATTAATTTATTGGAAAATTTAAAAAGCAATAACGAATTTCATGAATCAGTACCCTTATATCTATCTATCTTTTATATAGATAAAAATACAATAGGAATGTTTGTAGTTTATCCCCTAAGCCATATGATTTTAAGCGAATGTGATGAAACTTTGGTGAGTTGTTCTGCTTAAACAAATGAAGAATCCAAGTTAAAAAAAAAAAACAGAGTTACAGAAAAAAAGGTATTATAGGATTACAGGGAACAGTTAAACAATCTACGTCGAATCATAGTCTGCACTAATATTATAAATGTGAAAATAACTCTGTTACCTCTTCAAACTTAAACCGCTGACCGATTTAGATGATATTTGATATTGAGATAGTTTAAGTCCCGAGGAAGGATATGAGCTATTTTTTTAATTCACCCCTCGAGAAGATAAAATAGAGGGTGTCGATTTGTGTGCTATAACAAGAGTTTTATAAATTTTGCAATAGTAATCGACAGTTTTAGCTAGCAATAAATATGAAAGAAAAAAGTTAACTACTAGAAATGAAGCATACAACACAGAACAAAAAAGGAAAATGAAATAAACATTAATTTATTCGAATTCGATACAAAGGCGACTTCATCACTTCAAGCAGTATGAATGAGTTTATTCAATCGATATTGATAAAACCTAACCCATTAAAATAATTTAGGATAAATAGCTAATATTAATATAGATATTCGATTCCATTAAATGTAACTCGCTTAGAGTGAAGCAATTAAGCAAAAGACGCATACGATTTTTTTTTTAATTAAAATATGAAAAGTTTATTTCCAATCGCATTAGGCAAATAACAGGAAAGTAACGACACGATGAACGTTGAAACGTTTAACGAATAGAGTGAAAATGGAGGGAGCAGTTAGCAAATTGGAAAAGGAAACTTTTAAAGCAAAGAGGAGGCAAGGGTTTTTTCACCATTACTACTCGTTAGCGACCTCCTTTTACGAAATTTCAAACGTCCATTAACGAGACCGTACTTTATTTACTTTGTTAAATAAACGTCGGTTAATAATTCGTTATATTATAACCTCAATCGCTTTAAATATAATATAATATTTTTCGTTTAAAGATTTTTTTTAATTTCCTTCCCTACATGCACATACTTCTAAAATATGAATTCGACCCGACTTCATACGGTTTACCTGGATATATTATTTAAATTAAGATACATTAACGAATATCGTTATTAGAGTCCATCCTCGCTCGTACTTTCTACTTCTAAAAGTTAGTACGTACAGTCGTACATCCTTCCCAAAAGAGTGTATTCCCTTTTATAATGACATTCCACAGAACATTGTACGTTCGATAAATAAAAATAAATACAAATATTACATACTGTACAGAATTATATAAATGATAAAAGAGCTTGTAGATAATATATACCTAAATATATGATACATAAATATAAGTGTGTATGATTATTGCCCTCCCCTCAAAAGGGAGCGATCTTTGCTCAGCAGCGGGGCGTTAAATTATTATTTTTCAGTCAAAGAGAGCGACTACTGAGTTTCTTGCCAGTTCTTCTTGGCAGATTCAACATTCCGGTCTGGTGGTAATTTTATATTAAAATTAATCTTGTAAAATGACCAATCAAAAGTGTTTTACATGCATTAGCAACCTGTGAATTTCCCACTGCTGGGCTAAGGCCTCCTCTCCCTTTGAGGAGAAGGTTTGGTTTGGTTATTCCACCACGCTGCTCCAATGCGGGTTGGTGGAATACACATGTGGCCGAATTTCGTTGAAATTAGACACATGCAGGTTTCCTCACGACGTTTTCCTTCACCGCCGAGCATAAACACAAATTAAGCACATGAAAATTCAGTGGTGCCTGCCTGGGTTTGAACCCGAAATTATCGGTTAAGGTGCACGGGTTCTTACCACTGGGCCATCTCGGCTCCAAGTGCTTTAAGACTTACTACTTTAATTAAATATATTTCATATTGTTCATATTGTTGTTTTGTTTGTTATTTTTATCGGTGGTGTACCGTGCAGTTACGTTAAATGCCTCATGTACTTTAATAATATGCAAACGTTTCTTTTACTTCACCTATTAGTTTATGTAGGATACTTTACAAATGAATTTTAAACCAATTAGACACAACCGTTAAAAGGAATATTTTAAGAATACAATCAAGTATAAAAAAAGAATATTTTAAGAATACAATCAAGTATAATAAATATGATTAGTTTTAGTACTTACATTAACCAATGTAATTTGATTTTTAATTTCATATATACTAATTTTATAATATACAACAATTCTACGAATCGGGATGAAATTAAACTTCACCGGAATATTCATAGAACCTTCACGACTATATAGCGAAAATTCCATTATTTCCACAACTTGTTTAGATTTACCAATAATTTTAATAATAATAATAATACGATCGATAAATCAATGTACATATTCAATACATTTTTTTTTCTAAAATACTATATTTATTTCACTTAACTTATGAATGCAATTATAACTTAGCCGACATCTTTGACAGTTACGTTATAAGAGAATTCCAACGAATAAATACGAAACAAGTGGAGATCGGACGGAACAATTCCTGGCTCTACGCCAGAGTTCGTAGGTTTTAATGGCAATATTTAATGCCGCCGGATTTATTGGAGTTTTCGCTCAAATTATATTCGCTATAACTGATGGTTTTTGCGTTTATTACTTTAAATGTTTACATTTTAGCCATACTTATTGGGTTAATCGTGATTTATATTATGTTGACACGTTTCTATTTAATAATAAAACTAGCTATTAGTCCTGAATTCGTTCACTTTTATTACCAAGACAATGTGATGATACGTATGTAGTCTAATATTCTTCTAGGAGGATCTATCTGGTAGCAGTAGTTTAAGGAAAATGTATCATATTTGATAGAGATTTTAACGTGACCATAAAAATACCAAAAAGGCGTTTTTGATAAAATTAATAAAAACTATTATAGCAGCACTAAGTTTGACCATCGTGCTAAAGCAGAACAAGATAGATTTATTTTGTTTAAGTGTGACAAAGATGGCAGATGATTATGTTACTTATTTCAAAAGGACAACATTGACATTGACATGTCACGACAATGATGTAGCACGAATTTAATAAAAAAGAAATACGTTTCTTTCGTGTTCTTATATAATATAATCCCTTCCAGAGTAATTATTATGATTTCTTTAGATGAATATCGTACATCACAGACCCGGCTTATTCATCCTAGATTATAGGAGTACGTGGCGTTATCTGTCTTAGCCCTGGAGTGCTCTTAATAAAATAGTAGGCGCGGAGAGGAGGCAGGCAGGAGATTGGGAAGGCTACACTTCACGCGACGCAGGAGGCAGTTACGATTCTGAATTGTAATTATTAATGCATCAACTATAAACAACATTCATTTTCAAATTATAATACTTTGTATTCATTGTTGTTTGATACGAGTTATTATAATCAGCGAGAAAACAACAAATACAAAATTCTGCTACCGTATACCAAAGTTTAACCAAATTTAATGAAAGGAGCCTATGTGCCCCAAGAGATTTGGCCTATATCGTAAAATTGATCGTATATGTAAAATTTCTCTGATTATTGTATCGTGAAAACCCAATTCAAAGTAAAACTTAAAGTTACTTTTACATTTTTATTTCATTCATTAATAGTCAAACACTTCAGACGTGCCTTCCAACAGAAGATGGTATTCGGCCCAACGGTGGCGGATTCAATCATGTCAACATATACACCAAGATCACTTTTTGATTCTTTTGATAAAACTAGTTACCAGTTATAAGACGGGAAAGGGTAAGGGTCTGCATAAAACGTCTATATAGTCGTACATATTCACACACGCAGCTAAAGCTCTCAGTCGGCACGATTCTTCCGAGATCTCCAAAAATTATTTCCATAAAATATAATTTGTATAAAAACTTAATGACTTATACAACAAAACCTTCACCATGAATCACTCCGTCCATTACTGAAAGCCGAATATTTTATAGTTTTTAAGTCTATCACGTATAGAAAGACCACGCGACTCTGCTTGTGTTCTGTAATGATTATTTATGTATATATATATATATATGATAGCTTGGCATTTTTTATATCAAACAGCACCGAT
Organism: Vanessa atalanta; assembly: GCF_905147765.1. Lineage (NCBI taxonomy): Eukaryota > Metazoa > Arthropoda > Insecta > Lepidoptera > Nymphalidae > Vanessa > Vanessa atalanta. Next base: position 8,498,266 of record NC_061878.1, on the reverse strand, counting down.
TGGCCTCTAAAGCTGAGCTTAGCTTCAGCGGTTAAGAAGTTAAGTAAGGCTATTAGTGTCCCGTATTTGTAACCCAACCTTTAACTTGTATATAAAAATAAACTGACTTGGTAAAATAGTGGCTTGAAGTCTGTACATAAGACAGGATTAAGTAGTGTGGTGTGACGGTATATAAGATAAAAAGTTCGGTATATTAAATGAACTACTATTTTTAGTCTGCTTTTTTTCCTTTGTTTCTGTGTTCAATAAAGATATTTATTATTGCTAAGCTAAATGTATTAAACAAAACAAGTACAATCAAAAATATAAATTGAAATTATTGTTTTTATTTTATTCTTGCAAAGATATTTTTATATTAGGTATTAATTTTCTTTTTCTATATTTATATCACACTGAACCGAGTTACAGTACTTAGATAATGTTATGTATACAGCGTGATCGGTCTTTCCTTTTAATTGAATCAAATAAATATTTTCTCATTGAAAATAATAACAATGTTTATTTTAATAAATAAAATTTAAATTTCATATTGAGTATTCCAAACCATTGAAGCATATTTGAGAATGGATTTCTTAAGTGAATTGATAAGAAAATGAGTGTGTATATATATACGTAATAACGTACTTTTAGTTATGGGTGGGCAGTGATACCTATTCTAGGTATACAGTTAAATCTAGTTTAGGAGTCACAGTCCCATACTATAGTTGTATCTATTGTGTTGCAATATAGATTATTATTGCAATTTTAAACTCCTTGGATCCTCAAAATTATCTCTATTTGGTAAGATTATGATGTATCAAGAGTTCGTCAAAAAGTAATTTAAAATCTAAATAGACCCCAAGATTCCTAACAACTAACTCTATTGAATCCATATACTAAAAATTTATAAGATTTTCCAGCAAAAAATGTTGTAACGACAATATCTTTACCTATAAGCAATAAAATATAATGTAAGAAGCACTAACTATATGATTAAACTCTATCCCTCTGTGTTTGAGTACGTCTGAAGAGCTCATGTGAGGGAATATATCATTATGCATCACAGAGTATAAATATAGTATAAAAAATTCCTAGATATAAAGCGCACGCTTCATCAATATTAATGTGGGCAAAGTAAAGGGCTCGAACTGGGTTACTGCTACTTGACTTACCGAGTGCCAGCTACTGGCTGCCAGACTGCGTCCAACGGCGCATGCGCCGGTGGCGGTGGCTCCGCACCTTCGCCACCAGTTTCTGTTCTTCCTTCCCAACCCTAAAATAATAAAAAATATTTTTGAATTCTTATCAATAAATAGCATTCCAAACTCGTACTTATACTGATTGTAATTAGTCCTAAAGTTCTATTGCTTGGAGTCGGTTTGTTACCAAACCATGGATACTTATAGAGTAGCGTATTAAGTATTACAATTACACTGCGACACACAATTTTCTCCATGAACGATTATGCATGTTTTCAAATACTTATTTCTGGGTTATCATAATTGCCTATTGATATGAGCAGTTTTGATAACTAAGTAAATGGAAGTGTTATTACAAAATTTTGTGTGCTTACGTTGTTTTTTGTCATTGGGCCAACGCAAAACTATAAATAATTATACAATTAAAATTAGACCGAAAATAATTATGTGTCAAGTCAAATGTTAGATATGAACCTGTTTCCTTCCACATTTACGTTTTAAAACTTTCGTCATAGGTTTGTAAAATAACAGTCGAGGCTACAGATAAAAATGGTAAAAGTGTTATCTATTTAAATAGTTTTTTTTTATTCAAATTTAATGACTTAATTATAGGAATGCATTTTTGTAATAATTATGTTAAAAAACTGTTTCCTTTTTCTAATTCGATATAAAAACTACCAAAAAGGTTGGTTGATAAAAAAAAGCTCGGTTACGTCTTTAGAAGTTTATTTTATGATATTTCATGATATATCGTGGTGTAGAAGTTTTTATTTGTAAGACTTCATAAGAAAAATATGGGGTATATAAAGTATGGAAAATACGTTTTTACATTTACATATCAATATGATTTCTCTCTTCCTTCATCCATCTTGGAATAGTAAATGACGAACAGGATAAACACTTTGACATAGATATAAAATAGATAGAAAGAACCAAGGAAAATGTTACGTCAACATTTTAGGAGATTACTACTGGTTTAGTAATTCAGGAGGACTTTAAGATTCACAAAACGAAGTGTTTTTTTTTTTAATTTTATTTTATAGCATATTCTTTTATTACGTTCCTTGTGCCTGTAGTTTTACTGACTCAACTACCCTTCAAATCCGAACATAACAATACTGAGTATTGCTGTTTGTCGGTAAAATGTCTGATGTGTGGGTGGTACCTATCCAAACAAGCTCGCACAAAGCCTTACCAAAATCAAGAATCAAAATCAAAATATACTTTATTCAACGAGCACTTTTGAATCGTCTTTTTACAAACTATCTTAAGTGAAGCTACCACCGGTTCGGAATGTAGATTCTACAGAGAAGAGCCGGCAAATAAACTCAGTAGTTACTCTTTTCCAACATTTAAAATACAAAGTTATGTTAGTTAAATACAATTACATATGTATATAATACATCCTGCCTGAAATTCAAAAAGTATTAACTCCACGCTTTTTTATCATCTTCATATATAATCTTGTATTGAATAATGTGCTTTTTTTATTGATGTATTTTTTACAAATGATTTGAATTTATGAATAGGCAAAGTTAAAAATATCTGCGGAATTTTATTATAGAAACGGGTACCTTACCACCAGTGAATATAAAGATAAATTCAATCTAAACGATGTTCTTATATCCTGTTCACTTGGTTCCATATAACACGCTAGATTTGTTCCGCGTCATACCAAGCGTACTTGTACGAATGAACGGATCGGTTTAATGGACATTAGTAGTGATCTAAACGCTACTTGATTTCATCATAACCAACTAAAAAGTATTGGAAATTCAAAATTGTACGATTGATTTTCAAAAATGTAATTTAACTAACTAAAAACAATATCTTAATTTTATGAAAACGCCTTTCTCAATCGCGATCTTTAGTAAAGTTGTTAACGTAAACTCGAAACAAACCGGCAACTTCGATAATGAGGATCGGATTTTGGTCATCAAATTCGTTTCGGTAAATTAAAAAATAATAAACTACGCAGGATAACAAAAATCTTTCCTTTAAAAAAAACCTTAGTTATTTTTAAATAAATAACGATAGCTAACTCAACATCGTTAACAAACATACTTATCGAGCAACGATTCTCGATATGTTCCACTCGATCAACGTCAAATAGAGTTTTCGAATGACAAAGCAAACATTAGGCGATTAGAATCGAATATTCGCTAATTATGCTTACTCACATGTCGTACACAAAAACGTGTGGCCGTGATGAGCGCGTTGTATTCAGCTCCACCTAAATTTAGCCTTATTATTAGAAACAGATTACGTATGGTTTAATTCTCGTTAACTACCCAATTGGAAATAGTCGTCATTTTTACAGTAAATTTATTTATAGGACAAATCATAACGAAGTCTGCTGAATTAAATTAAATTTATTTTTATAGAATGCATGTACATGTGTGCGTATCTGTATCTGTTTAAATGTGTGAATATTTTTATATTTGCTCTGTGTTCTCACTAAAAATGTAAAATAAAATATTATAATAATACACCCTGCAAGTTATTAAGTATATCTTAGGGAAAACTAACAGCTATCTAATTGGTTTAGTTCAGCTTATAATGCTACAGAATACGGGCCAATAGATATTATCATTACAGTAATTGGGTTTATACATTACGAAATTCAGAGTAACCAACCATAGACAGGAGCCATTGGCATTTATTACATGAAATCGTTTCCTTGCCTTGTCTCTGATCTTGTCGGTTTTGGCGTCTCATTATGAGACCAGAGAAATATTCATCCACAAGTAATAGTGCACGGAGAACATTATATCTGTACTAATATTATAAATACAAGTTTTATTGGTTGTAATTCCAAGAATTCCAAGGAGGTTCATCAACAGACGTACGAAAATACTTAAAATTATACAATAATAATATATATTCAAACAATTATATTAAACTCGGAAAGCGACCCATTTTTGAACGAAGTCATTGCATTGAAGTTAAAAAAAAAGCGCTTAAACTTGTTAGGGATTCTTTCTAAAAGAAACATTAAGGTGAGGAAGCCTACATTTCTAAACTGAAATTCTGCGACGGACGTTAACCAGCCATCAGCGCGCGTTGTATAAACCCTCAGTTCAAGTGGGCCTTTGTTTTACAGTCGGACACAAATAGCCGGCTATTTTTGTTTGTTAGTTAAAACGGTCTCATTTCAGAAACGCTAGCTCATTGCATGGTGACTTAATATTTAAATATAAAATAAATACAGAATGGAACTTTTTAAACTTTAATTTGACCGCTTTTTAAGACGTGACTTTTACTGTTTATGTAATCCAGCTACTACAAAATTAGTCACCTAAACCATCTTCATAAATCACTCCGGCCATTGATGAAAACCGGGCTTTGTGCAAGTTCGGGTAAGTACCACCCACTCATAAGATATTCTACCGCTAAACAGCAAAATAGTTATTGTTGTGTTCCGGTAAGGTTGTGTGAACCAGTGTAACAAAAGGCACAAGGTACACAACATCATCCCAAGGACAATGTGGCACTGGAGATGTAAGGAATGGTTAATATTTCTTGGAGCGCCAATGTCTATCATGTCGCTTACCATCAGGTGGTCCATTTGTCCATCCGCCTGCCTATATTATAATTTAAAAAAAACGTATGAAAATCCATTCGGGAATTTTTGAATAGACGATTCAGATTTTTGCACCATTTTGCACAAATAAACTGCATAGGACTCAACGAATACGAATTACATCCGTACAGGGCAAGTGCGGGTGATGAAGGTCTTAATTTATTCAAACACTAAGTGAATTTAAGTGGCTACACGTCCGTATCGTGTCCGTGGGTAGAAAGGGTATAGACAGACTTATTTTTTAATTCAAAAGTAGGTAAACACTATTTTTGTTACAAATGGAATTCATTCCTTTGATTTGTAAAGGAACTAAGCATGGAAACTTATATATTTTTTAATTAAACGAAAATGTTTTAGAGTTAGGTTTTATTAAACACGAACGAAACACGTGTCTCTGTTTATTAATCCTATGATATAAATTTTAACTAGATCGTTGACGGGCAGCAGCATTACTGGTGCGAAGAGCTACGGCCTGCATTCGTTAACCCGCATATGTCCAGAGTAGCGATTATGGGCAAGACATTCCACGGCAAGTCGATGATGGTCGCGGTCCGGCCGGGCAAGGGTGCGAAGAATCTCAGCGCTAGACCGCCTACTTTACATAAAATGACAAGTTCTGCGTCTATGTGAAGTCCGAAGAAAGAGAGAGAACACCATAACATTAGAACCTGATCATCACATATTTCTATTCGTATTTTAGATATGCCTTACACTTAATTACTATTAACGTTGTAATTACTGCAATATTTCATTATCTTTGTGTATATATTCTAAATCCTCGGTAAACTTTACCAAACAATTCAAAGATACTCGTAAATTTCAATCAAAAATGTCACTGTAATTGTTAAATATGTGTCACAGTAAAATTGTAAATACCGTTAGATTATAATCTATCTCGCGAGATTGCTAATCGTAATGTACTGCTTACAATATAACGCATTACTTTTCGGTATAATATAATCTACAGAAGCTAATTAAAGTTACCAAACCGATATATCATCTATCGTTTTTTTTTACGTTATATTTTGAGTTAAATCACCGTTCACAATATTTCGGCAGTTTGCAATCTCGCGATATAGATTACAATCTCAAAGTACTTACCATTCTACGGTGATATACATATATACTTTAACGTAGAAATTAATACATGACTTACGAAGATTTACTCTTTACGTTTTATTGAAAAAATTGTAATTATAAAAAAGATAAAACCCTATAAATAATATTAGCCAATCTCGTTTAATATCCATTACCGCTATCTATTGTACGGATACCCAGACGTCTTCCTTCCTAATAAAATTAATGGACTTCGAAGGCACAGCCGGGCGGATTGAATGCAGCCAATTGAAAATTGTATTATCTGCCGTATCGAAGTTTCATGAATAATATACATTTTAACTTATAAACTTTTCTAAATAAAAATTAAGGATTATCGTTCTATAATTCAAATAAATAATATAACGTAAATATTTCGCAATTGCTCATTGAAAATCTTCTAAACCAACTTATGCCAAAATCTCCAGCGCATTTCGAAGGTTTTGTTACATATATCATACTTATTGTCGTTCGTGGCTTCGCTTACGTTTTATTGTAAGCGTTAGGTATGAAAATGTAGCCTATGTTCTTTGGAGTTTAAACTTGCTTCAAACTAAATTTCATCAAGTTTGATTAAGTGGTTTGGCCGTTAAAGCGAGACAGACAGACCGACACTTTACTTTTTCTTTTTTATAGTATTAGTACAGATATAATATAATTTTTTATATAAGAAGCTGAAGTACGCTGTTTCCTCCACTTAAAATTTATACTTTAAATGCATAATAAAATATAATTAATAATATTAAAAGTAATCATGTTAAAATATTGGTTTGACGTTATATAATATCATATAATTCGCATTAAGCTCTATAAAATTTAAAGGTAGTAAAATTTTATTCGTAACTCAATGAAATGGTAATCCGACACGGCCGAAACGAGATCAATCAACCCGAAGGCTTTATAGCTCCAGGCTGGTTTTCTTTAGATAATGCTCAATGATTTTTGATCGGTCCGAAAAATTTAAAAACATTGTGTGATCACGATAAATAATGTTTTAATAACAAGCTGGTTAACTTGAGCATAATAATCCTATGATTTGGTTTTATATATTAAAGCGAACTAAAAGTTTGTCCTATCCGAACAATATATTATATCCTGGAACGCTATTATACTTTAAAATTTTAAGTAGCCTAATTAACTACTTTAAATACTACTTGTCTATCTAGTAAGAGTCGCGTCAAAATCGGTTCAGACCTTTCGATTCAATCGGTATACTTGACATAAAAAGATAAACAGGCAGATAGACAAAAAATAAAATAAAATTGTTACAATTGCTTCTGTATAATTCAAACACTCATACGCATTTATTATTTTTATATAACAAACAGACACTTCAATTTCATTTAGTTGTGTGGATAACATTAACACACTCAATAATAAAATAACTTTACTTAGGTATTTAATGTAATTATTGAACTATTAATTAACATAACGGAGATATACTATGTATTTATGTGCTTTAAGAATACCTACTAACAAAATAAAAACATTTTATAGCTACGTTTTAATAATATTACTTCCCTGAGGAAACTATGTAGATCAATTCATATATCAAATAGATTCCTAATATCGTTATAAAGACTGAAACGCTATCATTCCCAATGTTAGTTTCATGCTGACGTCCATATACTTTTACTATCGGAAGGCGGTTCTATCTCTCGTATAAAACAATGTTTATAAAATCCGACTAAAATGTTTTCACGAAAGAATTCAAATATCGAATAATTAAAATACAAAGAAAATCAGCTTGTTTCGATTGTACACTAGATAAAAGCCCGGCTACGCTATAATAAAATAAATACAACTAAAAAAAATACAGATTATCCTTTACTTTCCATATAATTTTTTCATAAACATTAATAAATTTGTTATAGATAAGATTAAATGGAACACACTTTTTGAATGCTCCCGTAATCGTATAACATGGCGTTGAACTGTTATGTCATTGAATTTTATGAATTTATTGTCAAATATATCGATTATACGAATTTTGCGGATATATGATTTTTTAACGATCAACGTCAATAGATTTCGATCGGGTTTGTCGTAGACCTGTACGAAATTATTGAATTTACAATTTATTTACATTTGGAATTATTACAAATTACTGACTCACAATTATGTATTTAGTTTATATATTTTGTTATAAAAATAAAACCAAAGAGTTTTGCACTATAATAATTCACTTTTATATTAGCAGTGAGCACAGAGTACTTTATTAGGTTAAGATAAATCATTATTTTCGTATACGTATGATAAAAACTATGAGTATTATATATAAAGTCTAAATCATTTTCTCACAAAGCAAGCCTTAACGCGAACTAAAGGACTTAGAGAAGATCAGGCTCAAGCTTGTTGCTTCGTCTTGAAATTTAACGTTGCTAATTCAATGTAAGCATGTGTAGTTATACATTTTTAGTATTTACTTTTCTCGATTAGCTTAAAGTTAAGTGACTATTTTGGACATATTTTGTTAGTAAAATATAATAATGGTGTTTATTACAAAAATGACAAGGTTTTATTATACAATTGTTTATTTCAATGCATATTTATAACTTATAATGTCATAAAGTCTCCCTTGCCGGATGTCTGTCACAGCACAGCAGTAAATATCAAGGTCTAGCCAACTGTGCAGGTGATAGCACCTATAGTTAACATGCACAAGTGTGCGCAAACACATTTGTAACATCTATTCTCTCTCTCTTTCTTTCACATGCGTCTCGGAAAACAGACACAGCTGGAATTAAATCAAGCTCAATAAAATACGTCAGAACTCGGAATACTTCTTGACATACAAATTCAAAAGATTTTTGATCGGTTCGAAACAGGCCTAAACCTGCGTCTTTGTAAGCAACTGGGCCAATGAAAAAAAAAAAAGAGAAAACAAAAGAAAATCTTGATCAATACTGGAAACTGATATGTAGATAAAAATGACACAGGCTGTCCATAACTCTCGATAATATCTATGCTAGTAAGTCAATGTACATAATTATAAGGACTGCTTCTTCATTTCATCGGTGTGTTTTCAGAAGCATATAATTAGATAATTATATTTTGAAATTCGAATGCATAGAAATGTTAATTAACACAACTGCCCACTCGTACTCGTCAATTCTGCCTTCCTCTTTCAATCGTCGCGTCGTAAACGGTTCACGAATTGAAATATATTTTTAACTTCATTAAACACAAACGATCCTAGCGGTTACTGGGATACTTTATTCGCGCGTGAGCTCATTTAATGAAATATAAATTCGCATTGCACGCAGATTGCTGCGAGGTTGTTTAGTGGATATGCCGAGTTGATAGAAGATGGTTCAGATCCGTGCAAGCAACATGGATTTCTCATTCACTTGTTTACTCACGGGTGATACAATTGATTACAGAATACATGACGTAATTCAAGTCGAATAAAAAATAAGCGCATGTTTAAGAAACGCATGTATGTGACGTAAAAACTTATAGAAACTCTAACGACTCGTTACTCGTAAGTTTTTTTTTATGCAGCTGATAGTAAGTGGTCACCACCGCCCATAGACAATGGCGTTGTAAGAAATATTAACCATTCCTTACATCATCAATGCACCACCAACCTTGGGAACTAAGATGTTACGTCCCTTGTGCCTGTAGTTACACTGGCTCACTCACCCTTCAAACCGGAACACAACAATACTGAGTACTGCTGTTTGGCGGTAGAATATCTGATAAAGTGGTACTTACCCAGACAGGCTTGGACAAAGCCCTACCACCAAGTAACAATCAATTTGTTATTAAAATAGTATAATCTATATGTGTAAAGCGAAATACGACTCACTGATTAATCACGAAATCTCAGAAACGATAACATCTACAAACTTGAAATTTGCAGGTAGGTATCCCTACAGGATGTAGACATCCGCTAAGAAGGAATCTTACGAAACTCCACCTCTAAGGGGGTTAAAACGCGGTTTGGAAGTTTGTATTTCATCCAAGCCCCTTTTTATGTGAACATTCTGTAAGTATATTTAGTATCAGCATTGCGTCCGTGTTCGCTAGTATAATATACATACATATAATCAACCTCGTGAACAAAACATGGCGACGAGAACTTTGTATCGAGCCGAGTTGAGGAGGTGTGAATATATACTGGAGCAGCGTGGTGGAAGGCAAAAATTTTCTAGAAAAGTGGGCCTTTTCCCAAATGTGGAACATTACTTTTTTATCGAAGAGGAAGCAATCAAGCTGCAGGCTCAGAAATTGTGACAACCACTACTTATTTTATTTGGTTAATAAGCGTGCTGTTACTATTTTTTTTTATAGATACATAGATAACATAACCGTAATTTCGGTGGAAATTGCAACGGTACAAAATATCGTTTCGTTTTTTTATTATTATTTTTAATTTAAAATTTAAAAAAAAAACTGAAATCTTTCGTCAGATAACAAATACACTAGACATTTTTAATTGTACATTTGTGCAAAATATAATGAAAATAAACGAAACGAATGCAATTATGAAGGGTTATAAAAATGTTAATTAACGCCGTCTTAGATATAATAAACCTTACAAATATCAAATACTGTTAATTAATTTAATACTAAAAATAATTAAAAACTAAAATTGATAAAAAAAAAACTTTTTTTTAATAATTGCAAACTGAGTGAGCCAGTGTACTACAGGCACAAGGGACAATACATCTTAGCTTGTATTAGGAATAGTTACTATTTCTTACAGCGCCAATGTGATGATGACCACATACCATCGGGTGGCCCACTTGCCAACCTATATCATAAAAATAATATATATTATTATTTAGGAAGATCGTAGTTTACGTAGTTTACTGCGTACAAATTTTAATTACACATTAATATTTGTACGCAGTTTTGTGTACTGGCTATATGACTATTATAAGTAAACATCATATATAAATATAGCCAAGACATATTTTATCGTAATCATTATAAACATAATCACAAGTAATACGATAAGAGATCTCATCAATATAGTCCTAAAAATCACAATGTGATCTTCCAGAAACACTGTGATGAGATTTCTGAGGGTATTACGAATTTATATTTTTTCCAGATCTTTTTTCGCTTAAAACTCGCGCGATAAAGCTTACGCGCAATTCAAGATTGTCTTGACGCAAATGGAACAGGAAAAAATATTAAAAATGATATGTGGATATATGTGTGTTAAAATGTTTATATAGGTATTTATATACACATTTTTATACATGAGATTTTGGTGAATTGTGTGCACGCCCGCAAATATTTATATACTAAGGCCTGGATATACACATGTGCAATGGCTTAATTTGAGTGACATTTGAATCCTTTTTTTGGGATATTTATATGTCAAATGACATAATTAAAATACCTGATAAAGAATGTAGGCCAATCTTGGGTCATTGTGAAGGAATTTTGTTGGTGTTCATGAAGAAGACTTACAACGTCAAGGCATTTTCGTAAAACAAGTAACAGATCGTAAAACTACAGCCATACAAGGACCACTTGACCTTTTAAAAATTGATATGGAACTAAATCCACCAACCTGCTCCATTATTGATTGGCGGATATATGTACAAGTCAGACATAATACCATACTTTACATGCAGGTTACCTTACGATGTCATACGTCACAACTAGCAATCAAGCGCAAGACAATTAAAAAAAAAAAGAAGATCGAATCGATCGAACACGTAAACAAATATAGATTTCTATCAATATAGATAAACGATTTACGATTATTAAAAAACTTGTATGGGTATTATTTCTTTTTCTTTTCACGTGTATATACATACATATAGATATACATATATTAAACAGGCCGATTATAAGGTAATCGTTGTATTCAAGTTCGATTGAAGCTTGATAATAGAATAACTAAATATTTTTTAAAATGTTTTATACAGAATTGCAAAATATCACTTATACATAAAATACGTACAGTGTATACAGAACTTTGTGTATAATGTCAAGTTGTATTTTAACGGAAGGAGTGGTGCACGGCGGTTAAGAATAACATTGTGCATCAGTCGAATGATCAAAGGTTTACGTCCAAACCGCAGTGGACCAACGTTTGGAAATAATGGATATTCCTTCTACTTTAGAGGGGGAGACCCCTTTGCACATTTATTTTTACAAACAGTTGCCGCTCTAAGTGAACTCATAAAGCGAAGAAAAAGTGTGGCCGTCGTTTTATTAGAGTAAACTGTTCGAAATAGAAGCTACACGACCGTTTGAATTTTTACATGAAATTGAAACTATGGTATCCTAGAGGAACATTGCGGCCGCTTAGTCCGTTTACCGGTTAAATAACACGGTACTGGTTATGGTTCTATAATTGATTATACCCTTTTTTATCTGTAGATACCAATATTATAAATGAGAAAGCAACTCTGTCTGATTGTATGTTGCTCTTTCAGTGCCAAGTCACTAAAATGAACTCCAAAAAAGGAAAGGCTACTTATTTTTTATACCTAACGCGAGCAAAGCCGCGGACGACCACTAGTAATTAACATACTTATATTTCTGTGTTATTATTAACAATACATAAATATTAAACATGTAACTCGCCTTATTTTATATGAAAGGAGTTAAGTGTATTTAAATAAAAAAAATCGAAACGAATTTTCTTATCACGATTGGCGTAATTGACACCAGATGCTCGTAATTTATCTTTACTGAATTAGGTTTTTTTAAAGAAACATGCTCGATCGATTGTGTATTTATTGCTTATATATTCATACATTTCATTATACTATTACACATGGGATAAAATTATTTGTTCTCTATATAATATTTGTTATGTTGTCTGTATGTTACGATTTCAATGCAATGAAATTTGGAATAAAGCTTGAACATCAAGGATGGACGAACACGCAGCCGAAACCGCGAGCGAAATTTAGTATAATGTATATAGAAAGCGAGTTTTAAAATTAAACTACCAAAATTTTTCAATTGAAATAGTAATCGATCTAATGTTTGAATACCTGTAAACAATTATACTTTTTTTATTATCAAATTTTATTGAGTATATAATTACGAAAGTATAAAGAAGCCTTTCAATCACTTTTAAAGATCAATAATTAATTGCAATTGTATTTTATATGCGATCAATAAAAACTAATTATCAGATTATTCAGAGAGATCTTGGAAACTTTTATGTTTTCTGTTCCATATTTATTTAAATACCTACCTAATTTTTATATGCACCTATAAATACGATTAAGGTCCCAATGGAGTCAATTATTTCGAATGTTAAATCAATATTGACATAACTAGAGAAATTTTTGTTTATCTAAACAACCGCTTAGCAGAGAAGTCTTTAGCGGTAGCCCGTCTTGATAGGTACCACCCACTCATCCTATGTTCTACCACTAAGCTGCAATACTTAGTATTGTTAAGTTCCGGTTTGAAGAGAGAGTGAGCCAGTGTAACTGGAGGCACGGGTCATAACATCAAAAGTTGCCGGTGCCCTTAGTGGCCACTTACCATCAGGTGACCCATTTACGAGTACCCTTACCAATGCTATTAAAAATACGAATATTTAGGTACCAATAATATTTAAATTATGTACCTATAATATAAGTTAGTATAAGTTTTTCATAATAATACGCAAATATAGTGTCATCAAACGATACACGATAGGGCAATGACCCGTGAAGACTTTTAGCCATTTGACCGGTAACTGTATTTCTCATACAGAAATATTGTTTGTACGAGAATTTAGCACGGTGTTAGTACAGAAAATAACACAATAACAGATAAAAATTTAAATTTACGGTTATTTCAAAAAGTGAAACAACTTTTTATTTTAACATGTGTTTATTTTCTATACAACGAAAATTTTATTGTGGATTTAAATATTAAGTTATAAATAGACAATATTCTACGCGCAACTTACCTTTGAATAATATTTTAATGTATATGGAAATTAGTAATAAATATATCCATGATATAATGCTGTGATATTCCATTAAATGAATACAAATCTTATTTAATTAAACAAATATTATTTATCAATCTGGAAGGCGAAAGCTTTCATAACAATGTTTTTATCGCTTGTTGTCAATTTACCTTCTATTATTAAATATTGTTCTTCCCTCCAACGAGTCTATAATAAACACATTTATCAATATTTTCATAGATAAGCAATAATTCATTAATTATATAAGATTTCCGTACAGACGAAATAACAAAGAAATATGTCAACAGTGATTTTGATGTCTGACCTGAAGATCTTCATTATACCGCGATCTCGTAGAGCCTGGCGTAGGTCGTTCGAGTAACAACAACTCAGTCAACACAATTACACCAAACACAGCGAAGAACATAATGAAGATGAAGAAGCTGATGTTCGCGCGTTCTTTGGCGCGGGAAGGCGCCGCGCGCGCCCGCCACCGCATTTTGCCGACACTGCACTCGCATTCATGAGCGTGAACCGACAATGGCCGAATACCGCGGGCGACACGCTACTGAACAGTACACGCGCAACGCTCTCTCGGTCACTAGGGCCGCGGCGGACCCTACGGTTTGCGACACAACACAACGCTACCACACACTAACGCACAATGAAATGACAGCTTGCCGGTTTTGACTCTGTCAAACCGGGTTGCAAGCTGCTATACCCAGGTTCGAAAACTCCTTCACTTTTCAGCCATGTAAACAAAATATTTTTGACGAATTTTGACATAAATAGTTACATTAATTAGTTCAGTCAAACGTGATTTTGTAATTGAAGGGCATGAACTGAAATATAGACTCATAGCTAAATATATCTTTCAAATTATACGATAAATGTACCTCCTCTTATATTTTAAATAATTAATTTCAAATCGATTTGTATATTTGTATGGCTATAATTATACGGGCCAATTTGGAAACAATGATGTGCATTTAACGATAAATTTATTTTTTAATAATATCAAAATAAAAATTATGCAGAGATATTGTTTAGTAATTAATAAGCTTATATATTACATTAGATTAACTTTGTAAATAGTAAGGTAAGCTAAGTAACTGTGTACAAAGTTAATTAGTAATAAGTCTTATAGAAATGTTAAAATTTTCCACTGAAAACTTTTTTATTTGGCCTAGCAACCCGAAAATAAAGGAGTTAATGCGCCTGCGCGGCGCCCGCCCCCGTTCAATGACTTTCATTGACGGTGGCTTAAAAAGCTGGGAAAGCTTCTCAAATTAAAACCTCAACGCGAGATTAAAATATTACCACTTAAACTGAAATCAGATAGGTAAAATAATGTATAAATAATTTAAAAAAATATAAAGAGTATATTTTGAAAACAATATGTTAGTAATTCCTTAGTAAACGATGATCAAAGTATGTAGGTCAGCGAATTTCGATATCATGCTTCTAAAATCGGACCAAAATAGTCTATGCTAATTATTAAGCAACGTTGAAGCGCTTCGCGAATATCTAATGAGCAAGCTGTAATATACTATTTTGATTTAAAAATTCGTAAGTGGATGTTCTTATTGGAAGACGTTTATATTTTATCAAAATTATTTATTCGATGAAATAAGCCTTTATCCTATAAATATTTTTAAATAAATAACCAGTAATTACAATTTTATGTTAGCCTTGAATCCCAAACTAACAGCTGTATTGGGATTTAATCCCTTCCCAAAACTTGAGAACTATGTATATAGGTATGGATTTTTTTTTGTTAACTTATATGCAGTATATATATTGTATATGGTATGGATTTATATATTCGTAGATTCAATATTATACACAAGATTTAAAGGGTAATTCTGTGTAATGTATATCACAGAGAGGGTAAGAGCAGATAATCTAATTTTAATATAAGTGTCTGGTGAACAGGTTTAAATTATGCATAGGAATTCCTTATGGAACGAGATAAGTAAGAATTTTTTTTTTTTTCAAAATTATTTCCCTAGGGCGTGAATGTTTGTATGAAAATTCGTCATTATTTATGTTAATAAGTTAAAGATATATGTTTTTGTTTATTTTGGAAATTAAACACCTCACATTTGAGGTCAATCTTAGGATGAAAATTTATATTAAAAGTTTATAAGTAAAAGTTTGTCGTTTTTGTAAATTATATGTAATTATGGAAATCGGTGTTTAGGGTTACGTTTACGTATAAAAGCCAGATGTTAAATCTTTTTAAAAATTCATCACCTAAGAGGGTGAAACTTAGAAAAAAAGTTTGTATGGATGTTCATCTTCTTAGAAAATGCATCCTTTAACGAGGTGTATTTGGGAACAAAACGTAACGTTAATTACCCTTCATATAAGGAAGATAGCCTTTTTTTACGTTGAAATTATTGAAATCTATTAGTCATCTGTTTTTGATTAAAAGACAGTCGGTTAAGGGCTCTTAAAAATCCATCCCATAAGGTGGTTAAATGGGGATGAAAGATTATATGAAAGTTAGTCATTTTTGAAATACCTAGTATGGAAATTGATCCATAGATAACGCAGCTACCAAAAATCCACGTTAAAAGAATCGGTTTAACTTTACAACGGAATATCCCATCGAGTACACTGCTAGTATGTAATATGTATATAAATTATTGTCGTATTAACGAAAAAAAGTAGATTAAATGCGGGCGAAGTGTCGGATGTCGAAAATTTGGTATACTTTGATGCGTACTAAGTGGCAAAAACAGCTAATGGGAATTATAAATGAATAGGATCGTTCCATCTTAAAGTTTATATAATCTTTTTACTATATGTACTTATTTTATATACACTATATATTTTTACAAAGAATACAATATCATACCTACTTTCGGATATGATGACTGAAAGAGACCTCTGCGACGATGCTAACGATGTCTGTCATACTGATAAGGTTTTTAGCACAATAAACATTATTGTCCTATCAGTATTATTATTTTAGAGTCAAAACAATGATTAACTCGTGACCTTTGAAACTATCAACCGGCCTTATTGCAATTATCTCTAAACATTCTGTTCTAAAGGAGAGGAAGCTTTAGCCTGGCAGTGTAGTTTCTACGTAGTACGTAGGTACTAGTCGTAGTTGTTGTTTAATTCAAAACAACAGGTTATAGTAATCATTATAATATGGTGGAATATGCTCCAAACCTTCTCCTCAAAGGGAGAGGAGGCCTTTATCCCAGCAGTGGGACATTTACGGGCTGCTAATGCTAATAGTAATCATTAGTATATAAATACAGGACGATATCGCTTTCACACAACGAAAGTTTTAATTCAGATTACATTAATATTAATATGATACTTTTGATCTTTTGAATTAAAGATATTATATTTAAATATGCTAATTTTCATCTTATAATTAGTTATTAAAAATTACTACTTTTTTAAAGACAAAAAGAAAATGCTATTAAATGAAGTAAAATTTTTAGAAATCAACTTTTTTTTACTAAATATATTTCGTGCATTTATAGGATAGGTACTAATAAGAACATTCTGTTAAAGAATTTTATAATTTTACAACTAAAGTTTAAAAGTATATTAAACTTTTCAAATTTCACGGTAAATGTTAGACTTATTTTTTTTTAAATAAAATAATGTTGACGAAAAGACACCGCTTGTTTTTTTTTTATTTATTTGCTCAAATTTTAATATTTTAGAAAAATAAAACAATAATTCAAAATCGGCGAAAATATACGTTTTAGTAAATTTGTATGTACCAGTTCAGTGATAAAGCCGACTAGAAAAATCAGTTTACGTATTCATTGAATTCATTACATTATATATACGTATTATATAAGTAAAAACAAAGTCTTAAATCATTACATTTGAGTGTCACTTCGTACATTTCTTTGGGACTGATCCAAAGGTCTTTTCTATGTAAAATAGTTAAAACATTCCATAAGAAGGGAATTTGTAAGATAAACGCACGGCTATTAATTTTATGCTGTCTCGGGTTCACGACCGTCCCGGAACGTGACTAGAGACGAGGCGGAAAATGCGAGATGTGTAAAGTGAAAAATTTATAACACTTAATACGGCAAAGACGACGCTAAATTTAAAGGAGATGTGACAAGAATGAACTTTAAATAAAATAACATTGAGATATTGTGCTTATATAATGGTTTATTTATCATTTTAAATGAACAATACATCTATACTTCTATACTAATATTATAAATGTGAAATTAACTCTGTCTGTCGCTCTTTTACTACCAAACCAAAGCAAACATGAACTCCAAGCAAGGACATGGCTACTTTTTGGCCTAACACATGACAACCATTCCCTTAAACGCGAGCGAATCCGTTGACGACAACTAGTATTTAATAGAGCTTATGGTTCCTATAAAGAACAGTACGGTATTATACAGTTCGTTTAGTAACCTTCATATAATGACGGTCTTGTTTATTGAACTACACCCAAACACACCAAACGCAAAAATCTAACCCTAATAATTTCATCATTTAAGTACGTCTGGGTCATGATATTACGATTGTAGGAAGTACGGTGTAAAAAATATTTTGTCAGTTGACGTAAGCCTATAGGGTTCTGTTAACCCTTGAGAACAGATAAAGGATTTTTGTTTAAATATTGTGAACGGTGATTCAACTGAAATTAAATCCGATTATTATCTACCAAAAATAATGCCTACTAAATAAATAAATAATAAACATATTGTCATCATTGTTTTACGTTCAAAATCGTTTGACAGTTTACAATCTCGCGAAATAGATTATAATCTAACGGTATTTACAATTATACGGTGAAATGTACAAATACTTTGTTGTAATTTAATTAGTGACCAAATAATTTCATGTATAATATAAATAGATTGAGGTAAAACCCTGCTCCACTAGAAATAAAATGTTATTTTTCAATTTTTTCGATAAAAATACTGAAAGTAAAATTTGAAATCTTCACAGTGCACGCGGGGACACTTAATTGACTCTTTTTTATATTTTAAAATAAATTTTGGTCATCGATTTGGTTTGTCTATTACATGACTATTTTTTTAACTCGGTGTTAAAGCTTTATGCAAGCCCGTCTGGGTGGGTTCCACCTCGGTACTCATCAATATATTTCACCGCCTAGAAGAAATATTTAGTATTTTTGTTCATTGTAACTATAGGTACAAGGGATATAACATCTTAGTGCCCAAGGTTGATGGTGCATTGGCGATGTATGACTGGGTGCATAGTATACATTCCCTTGTCATATACATAAAAAAATCTTCTAAAAAAAAAAAGAACAAAACTTTGGCAACCACAAACCACACAAGGTTTTGTCAGTTTAGCTTTTAGAAAATCATACAAGAACTATTAAGCGTACGTTAATAAAATAATTAAATTTACTGCATTGTACTACACAATGCCTACTTACTTGCTTACTAACAAATTATGTAGAGCAAACTTCTGGCAATGAAGATATAATTCTAAACTTTTCATTAAATACTAAAAGTAGATATTTCCCAAATTTATGGACATAAAAAATAATTGAGGATATCTGAGACTCAAACTGTTTTCTTGGGAATGAAGATGTACCTTATTGTGAGATGCTACATACGTTGGCCTCATCTCGTATAAGACTAATGTTCAAAGCCGTAAGAGAAACAGAAGACAAACTGCGCAAATATCAGAAAAAAAATGTAAATTCCAAATTATTGGTAGGTATATCCGTCCTTCTGAAGTTGAGACACAATCTTTGGAGTAATCGTGAAAAATAATTTTAAAACGCCATCCTATTACTTCCACTAACGCTAAACCAACAGGTTTATTGAATTTACCCAAAGGTATAAATGTATAGCGATAGTAACGGTGATACAAGTAACTACAGATCCAACATCTATCTACAAACTACTACTACATATTAAAATTTAATTGAATATATATAATTTAAGATGAAATTCAATTTTAATAAACAAAAGGTATGTTTAAAAATATAACTAATTTCATAAATAATACTTTTTTTATCGCTTATGTTGACTATGAAATATCTACGGTTTCCGTTTCTAACTCCGCATAGTCGATAAATCTTTCTTGGTGTATTTGTTTCTATAATAACATTCCGCAGATGTTTTTAACTATTCTAATTAATACACTTAAATATAATATTTTAGACAAATGTAGTGAAACGACCCAAATGAACACGTGAATCTTAACCGAAAATCGCCGGTGAAAATCCGGACAAGCACCACTAAATTTTCGAGTGCTTAATTGGACCGTGTTGCGCAGAAACGATTAAAACCACAGAAACACTTATAAAGTTATTAAGATTCAAAACAGCACCATTTTTATAGTGACAGTTAACTCTATTGAATAAATATAAAATTTTATATATTATTTAAAAGACCTTTACTTGAATAGCTTTCTCAATATTTTTTTTGTTTCGTGAGTACAATATATATAGTAGTTACTATACTAATACGTTTATTAGTCTGGGAACTACCAGTTAATAAAAATATATAAAAAAAAATACATTTCATCTCTAAATTTTTATAAACAATGAATATTCATGCGGTTTTTACAATTCTGTGGGTAAATTTTCCGGCTTGGTGTTAGTTTTTTTATTCATTCAGATTTTATTTAATAATAGAAGAATGGTTAATGTCATTAATGTGCTGAAATATGTTTTTTAGATATTATCAATTCTATCTAAACTTAAGAGATACATTCGAATAATTTGTATATGCTTAAAGAAATAATGTTTATAGAAAATTAGACGTTACATATTCACATTTCATAGATAAGTTCCAATAAAAATATTTCAATAGTGAAAACTTTTTTCTATCCTGCATTTTACTTAATTCAATTAATAATATTAGCTTATTACAATAGGTACTAGCTGATATTTTGTTTGTTTTTTTTTAGTGATACTAAAGCTGTCTTCGTCAAAATGGTTGTCTGTGGTATCTTAAAATAATTTGAAGCACTGTCTCAACTGTCATAAGCAATATTTGTCAATGTCGCATTCATAAGAAATGTCAAGTTGTCAAATAATCATTAATGAATGTCCCATTTGGTAGGGACATCGATAACATTTTAGCAAAATGGTTCAAGGGGATCATCCTCCAGACGATAATGTATTTAGATCTTTTATAAACGCTGTATATAATACTATAGATGCTCCTGTGACATGGATGCGAGGTAGGAATCACGTACTCGACGCTCCTAACTGTTATGTAAGTACGGTACTAATATAATTGTTGTGCTACAGAAAAGGTCGTGGAACCAAACCAGAAGAAGTATCCGTGGTATCACAAGCAGTATCGCCGTGTACCAACCATCGATCAATGTTATACCGATGATGTGCTTTGCGACTATGAAGCCAATTTGCAGTTTAAACGTGATAGGTTAGTTTTCCCTTGTTTACTAAATCATTTATCTTTTAATAAGAAATTTTTGGCGATCAACAATATTAAATTTCAATGTTATTTTTTTTAATTAAGTAAAGTTAGATATTAAATTAATTAATATTACCTATATCCTTACTGTTCTTCACTGTTTCAGCCTCGAACCTCTCTTGATGTCTATCCCTCTTATCAGTATTCTGTTTAATAGTTTTACCTGGTGTACAATGAAGTAACTCGTAATTTTTTATACATATGAAGCTATTAAGAATAATTTTAACCTTATTTTAAAGATCCTATGAGCTTTCACATGAGCCAAAAGCAAATTAGGTTTTAATAAATAATAACTGTATTTTTATAGAGCTGTTGATTCTGAGATCTTGAACATTCTGCGTATGCGTTATGAGGATTGCATGATGTATGAAACACCAGAACATTTGACTGTCTGCAAGCCCTTATGGGAAAGATACAAAGCTGCGGAAGAAGCTTGGTTCATCAAATGTGAGTTTATTTGTCCAATTCATATACATTACACTATTTTTTAACATTAACGAACAACACAGGTTCCTCATTTATAAAAATCATCTAGGAAATTTATTTTATACATTCATGTTACAGATGGTGACCTTGGAGCTTATGCTGATGCTAGGAAAGCGTACATGAAACAAAAACATCGTATGATTTGGGAGAGACGTAATGGTCCCCTTTCTGATCAGACGAAGTGAATACAGTAAAAAAATGTTAATATATAAGTAGATAACATTAAATGCCCTTGCAATAAAAATTTTAGTAAATAATTTGCTCCTATTTTTACCCTTAATTTTTATTATTTTGAAAATATTTACATTATCTATGATTGCTACTTGTACTGTGTAAATAATTTGCAATTTTTTTCCTCTCCTGGCTATTTCTATATAAAATACATTTTTGATTCAAAAATCGTGAAATAATTTGTCATAAAATTAAAGATTAATTAAATTTGTTTTATCACTGGAAAATCCATATTATTTAGATGTGTGGATGTTGGATATGTTATAATTTTGCCTGCATCTGCAAAATATTAGTTTAAACAAACAACACTAAAATTTTGTTTTTTTTTTTTATTATTATATTATTTTAATAAGTTTAAAGCATATAATACAAATATTAATTTAATAAGCTGCATTGTTGATTGAGACCAAATAGCTACATTATGAAGCTACAGATCCTATTACCATTAGTTTTACTTTCAAGAAATTGTCAGTTACTGTCTGTATTTGGCATCAATAGTCAATCAAACCTGTAAAACTGTGTTTTTGTTTCTTTAGTTGTTGTAGGTCCCACTGAATTATATCATCTGCGCAGACAGTGGTCAAAATGTGAACAGAAGGACTTTTAGGAATCAATTTACTGAATAAAAAAATATATCAAAAAATAACATTTATTTTCCAACACTACATTCATTTCATGCAATTATGACGAGATACAATTTCCATACGTACACCGATTCACTAGTTGGAAACTATAACAAGAAATTAAAGATCACAGAACGACGAAGACGTAGAAAATAATACTAACATCTTCACTTACTGTACTTGAAAACCTTATTCTACCTTACCCTTATAAATTTAAAACTTTGTTATTGGTCACGAAAGTAAAAACAACATTGGATTAATTAAAAGTATCTAACTTATCTGCTACAGTCTCATGAAATTCAATTCACATAAAGGGTGTTGTGACAATCGAATTCCATTTAAAATAAGAATAAATTTCAATATATAGTCACAAAGATAAAATTACTTAAATAGAATCTGCAGCAGAAATACATTATAAGTTTTGTCTTAATCATAATATAGATAATATAAGTATTGGACAGGTGGTTTCTTTAGTGTTTCGTTTGAAATGCAGACTGGCAGTGTTACAATAAATATAATTGCATTAAATAAATATACTCGAAAACATATGCAAGGGCCTGCTTACATAAGGCTGATGTAAATAACTATTAATTTTATAATCATTAACGTATTTTAAAGCATCAATGTCGCGGTTCCACATTAATTCTACTATACAAAGATTCGAGTAACGATAACCTTGTAAATAAATGTGCTTATTGATTTTTGTACCAATCAATAAGATATGTACATAATATACATAAAAATTATTTTCGTATGCTTCTTTTAATTTTTTTAAGTGATATATTTATTGGTACGTAAATATCACAATTAATTTGATAGCTAAATAAATGATTGCACATTTACTTACACTAACATTATTTGTATCTCTTAGTTGATAAAAAAAAACTTATAATCCTTAATAATATACTTATTCATTTTTTACAGTTTTTGATTCTAGTCATATAACACTACTTAAAATAAACAACGGCAATCATTTGAAACAAATTTTTAGATTGACCGTTATTAAAAAATAATATTTAAATTATCCTAAAAATATGATCCAAATTCTTATAAAAATATATGTACTTAAGCTATTAATGTGGAACGACGGATTGTACTGTAAAATGTCCAAAATAAAAACCATCATTGCACTTCAGGCACAAGCATATTCTTACAAAGCAATATCACTCACTATACAATACTTTTATAAAACATTTGAACATCTATAATTGACTCTTACATTGTAAGTTTGATGGGTAATTGTAAGAATTCTTTGAAATAAAGTCTATAAATTTTATTGCAATATATAATATTCTACATACAAATAATAAAAATGTTGTCTTCTTAAATTATAAATTCGATAGTGACATTTTGACGATTCTATTTATTAATTACACAACATGGATTTAAACTAAGTCATATAAAGCCAAATTAAAGTATAATTATGTTATGTACTCGTACAATCATTGGAGATCAAATATCAAAGGATAAAATTCTAAAAAATTAACATTTTTAAAGATTATTATTGTACTTTGAAGAGCATTCGAAAAATGTTATAAGCGCTACTATATATGACCGAATTAACATTTACTAGGCTCAGGCAGGCTGCATGATATGTAAGAGAGCAATACCAACGGAAATAACACAAGACAAATATATTGCAAATGCCTATAAATAGGGTTTAGAATCCTATATAATTCATCGCTTATAAAAAAATAATTTAAATATAGCCGATAATTTATTTCAAGACTTTTAAATAATATTTCACTGTAAACATTGTATGTATGTCAGATAAATACATACTAATACTGACTTGTTGCGTTCTATACATTACAATCTAGTGAAACAGATTCTTAAATTAAATATTACACATGTTAAATGTCAAATGATAAAATAAAGATTGGATAGAATTTAGGATAGATTCGTAAATTTTAGCCAACCTCGGGTAAATACAAAGAAATTATAAATTTAAATGTATCATCGCAGAGCTATTCAAATCATTAAGCGCCATTTTTTTTTTACAAACTAGAACTAACTTAATTTGCACATTCCTTGCACTTGATAACATTTTACGAACGCGAGAAGATTTTCTTAACCTAAATAAACACACAAAAATATACGCCATCTAAAACATTATTGTTATAGACATCACATTTATTAGGACTCTTATTTTAGTCTGGAGATAAAATTCGTTGCGGCTCTGTGTTGACAGCTTTGGATCAGAACACATGCATTTTTATTATACTATAATATTATTTTGGAATGCTTCGTAGGTGGGAACATTTTACGCTGCATCAAATTGAGCGGCCAAACGTGTGCGACCTGATGAAGAAATCGGTTCATAAATTAAGTATATACATTGAAATAATTATCTCACAAATTCAATTGGAGTCGACTACAGCAGCTTATTCAAGTCTAGTAAATTGCATTAGATGGACTTGTGTTTGCGCAAACACTACACTACACTTTTAAGTCAATTTTATAACAATTGTGTTAATAGCAACTACTAAGTTTATATGAGTTGTATCGTAAGTATTCTAAATAAAAAAAAATCTATGAACACATATTAATGAATGAGTCGATTTATTAAATAGTTTACTATAAAGGAAAGCCAAACATTATATATAAATATTAAAATGATTAGTGATAACTTACGTTTATTATCTTGGCTCAGCAAAGCCGTAGGAGCTGGCAGAGCACTCGCGGGCGGCGAACACCAAATATTTGTATTAGGTGATTCGAACACGCGTGAACCCTAAAAACAATCATCAAAATGAAATGATATTACTCAGTTCAGGTCTACAATTGAACAACTGTTTATAGGCCATTAAGCGAATAAATATTTTTTTATTACATAAAAAGATTATGTTTTTCGAATAAAAATATATAAAATCGGAGACATATATTCTCATTTCAAACTAATAAATACTATTTTCTTTTTATTTATAAGCTATTTACTTAATTTATTATTATTGTAGTTTCTTGTATAAAAGGTGTTTTAATTTACTAACAAGATTCTTACCTTCTGTCCTGGCGGCGTGTCATACACAGAATAATCTTCCACTGCGCATCGAACAGGAGCCAAGTCACGTCGTTGCGGTAGTGTGACTCCCGCAGCAAGTTTCCATAACCCTTCGCCATCAGTTTCGATAAACACAGCGCGGTGCTGGCGAAGGAAGCTTACTGCGGCTTCTAAATCTGAGGGCATCGTATTTGAATTACAAAATAATCGATTTTCCTGACAACATTTAAGGCACTTCAGAGATATAATTTCATATATATTTAAATAAAGGCATCTACGTGAAAATAGTATTTAATTTCATTAACAAGTTTTCTACAATATTAAAAATTCAATAATATTTACCAGTATTTTTTAGAAAAGTTTTATAGCGTATATTTACTTACCCAACTCTGCATTAAGGAATGACAGGCCATAACGTTTCGAATACTCGATGACGATTTCCATGACAGGAAGCGGACCCGAGCGATCGGATAGGATTTGTGCAATTCGCCATACGGTACGCCAAGTCGCCGTCAAGCAAACTTGACGTTCGCATATTTCTAAAACACCGGATGCAGTAAGGCTGTTCAAGTCCGGGTCGGCGCCGCACAGGCTACGGAAAGCGGTGACGAAGTATTCCTCTGTCGAACCGCGAGCAACGCTACGGTCTGCGGACAGCACGGCACAGGCTGCAAGCGCCGAGCTCACCCAACGGGACGTATCCTCCGCAAGCTGCACGATCCCCCCTTCCACGAAACCCCCCGCAGCATACACGAGCGCTTCGATCGACGATTTGTCTAGGATGTCCGGCTGCGGAGGCGCTCCAAACTGCGCCGCGTAACGCGCCGGCAGCGCCGTGAGCGCTACGGGAACCAAGGCCCGCAGCCTCTGAGTCATCACGGCTCGAGCCGCCCTCGTAGCCAGGCGCACGCTACGTTCGCCCGAGGGCTCGCAGTATACGGTCACCGCTTCCGGAATTAACTCGAATAACTCCACGAGTTTAACGCAACCGTAGTGAGCAACACGGAGCTGTCTACCGAAATGTGCGTGATACGCTGGCACGAAACGGGAGAATTCCATTCTCAAATTGGGCGTATAGCATAGCAGTTCGACGGCTTGTACTGCGAATTGGACGGTGCGTGCCCGCTCTTCGGGGGTTGGGGTTCGACGAGGCAGTGATACGGTCCCGTCGGGGCCGATGACAACGCTCTGTGGGGCTACTCTTTCCATGAGCTCCTCGATAGTGCAGACTCCATAGTCAACGGTTGAGAAAGGCCGACCTATAGTAGCTTGATACAATTCGGGAATGTCATGAAGCATGATCGTTCGACCCGGTTGAGCCTTCAGTACTTTCAGAAGATCCGACGTCCAACGTCTTCCTTGCGCTGCCGCGGAAATCGTTATCACACGGTATGATCCAGATCCCAAAACCTGTAAGTGTATAATTACAATTTTATAGTGAATCTACTCGAGCTTAGACCAAAAGTTCTTATATATATATTAGAGCTAACCACGATAGTGTTGCCAAGGGCCGATAGTAAATCTGGGAGTTTTGTGAATCCATAGTCAGCGACACGGCACTGACGACCAAAATGATGGTGAAATGCGGGTATGAGTCTGCAAAAGCGAAAAAATTAAAATAACGTACAATATCATTCAATATTATCTATTGAAATATGAAAAGCCCTAATGCAGACGACAATACGTAAATTATTTACCAATAACGTGAACCTTCGAATGTATACAAGCATATATGCAAGCGTATATAAGGGATATTCACACGTACTTGCTGAACGGAATGGAGCAGCGCGGAGCAGTACGGAGGAGATCAATGAGTTCCCTCTCGAACAGAGCCAGCATGGGTTCAAGCGCCGGTGCAGTACGAGGCCGATCACGTTCACCGCTCGAGCGAGATGTCTCACCTGCACGAAGAATTAAGCAATTAAATGTGGTAAATATGTAAGACGAACAAAAGCAAGATAATTTAATTTCGGAAGATACTAAGAATCACGTGAAAATATTTTATGTTCAAATTCAGACTAGACTCCGATTTTAATTACTCACTCAGATAACTTAGCGAAGGCGGCGAATCAGCCCGGGCGATACGCCAAGTGAGATGGCGTGATGGACTATCCTTAACTTCCAGATTAGGGATGCTTCGGAGAAGCAACTCTAAAGCAACACCACGTCGAGCGTCTGCCACTAACGGGGGGAATACGGCCTCATAGCATTCCACGAAACTATAAAGAGCAATACATATAATTAATCACAATGGAACGTTAATTTTAATTACAAATTGTCACAAGCTCATTTCAAGTTTATTTACCTAAGTAATGGCAATATCCCTCCGTGATTCTCCAGTATAATTTGGGTATTCTTTGCCAAAACTGCTATCTCCATAAAGACCGGCTGCAAAATACGGCTTCCGTCTTCGTGACCGGTATTCATGAGAGCATGTATGTGACACTTCCAGGGCGCCTCCTCGGATTCCGAGTTCGACACGGGCGTGTGGTCGACGAGCTGCACCATGCGACCGAACCCCTCGTGGATGACGACCGTGTCCTTCACCTTGGCGATGTCGGACGTGGTCAGAGCGCAGCAATGCCGACTGGCGTAGGCGTCGCGCAGGCGCAGCAGCGGCAGCGTGTAGTTCTTCTGGTCGAGCAGGATGGCCCGCAGGCGGATCCGCAGCACGTCTAGGTTGGGCGCGGGCGAGGGGCGGCCCAGCGACAGCTCGAGGCGGCGGCCCGCCCACTGGTTGTCGAGGCGGCGCTTGTGCACGCGCGCTATGGCCAGCCGCGCGTCCCACTCCGAGCGCAGCACCACCGTCGCCAGCGGGCCCTCGCCCGCCGCCCAGATGGACACCCGGACCACGGGCACGTACTGGTTGAACAGCTTCATTAGCA
The DNA here is from genome assembly GCF_905147765.1 of Vanessa atalanta. Classification (NCBI taxonomy): domain Eukaryota; kingdom Metazoa; phylum Arthropoda; class Insecta; order Lepidoptera; family Nymphalidae; genus Vanessa; species Vanessa atalanta. The sequence continues at coordinate 8,469,860 of NC_061878.1, read as the reverse complement.
TTTCCTGCGAAGACAAAATGAGATTTTAATATAATTACATTGAATATCAACATTTAAAAAAGTCCCTTTTCTTAGGTAAATTATCATCAATATTTAATGATTTTCAGAACATCATTTATAACTATATACCTATATACTATGAACAAAAAAATATATCTATCATTTAACTAAATCTATTTGGATAATAACATAGTCAAATGTACCTGTAACACGATCGGTTCGTAGGGCGGCAGGTTGGAGACGGTGAGCTCGGCGGTGGACTCCAGCTCGGCCTCGCTGTGCTCGCTGAAGCTGGCGGACGAGTTCCACGGGGAGGCTGCTCGCCGGCTGTCGTCGCCGCTGTTGCTGGACGAGCAACCTGACCGGTCTAGGTTCACAGTACCTGGTTTTGTTATGAAGACATCACGTTATATACGTTATTTAATTTACTTAATTTAAAATAATGGGCCATCAAATGACAAGTGTTCACTACCGCCTATACATTATAAGTTAGAAATTTACAAAATATTCAATGTCCCTAACACCGTCAAGTTCCAAACAATTCAAAAATGTAAACTATTATACTACTTGTTTTTGTAATTTACAGAATCAAATCAATACAAATTATGGCCGTTCGTCGGAATTATAACTGATCCGTACCCAGACGATTGCCAGTAAAATCGCATCATGTAAATAGGTATATGTTGTTTTGTAAATTCTTGAAGGCCACCATCGAATTAAGAATTCAATGAAATCGCTTTCATATAATTTCTGTATAACAAACAGACATTAAATAATGTGATACTTCATCTTCTACCCGTCCACCGATAAACCAAAGATCGTTTCGGGGTAGCACCGAGTGTGCGTGCAAGCTATTACGTATGGCGCGTGTCTGACCGTGCGTGCCGCGGATCTTGCGCGGGCGCGGCGCGGGCGGCGGGCAGAAGTCGAGCGGCGGCGGCGTCGCGGCGGGCAGCTGCTGCAGCGCCAGCGCCCACTCGCTCGACACGCAGCGAGACCTCTCCGGTGGAGCGGTTGATAAATGCTTGATAAATATACATAACAAATTTTAAAAATCATTTTAGTTATACAGATGACTTTAATTGCAATTTACATTCGACGAAAACCATACACGGGTCCGTTTAAGTGAAATGGGTACTAGTTTTCCAAATCCTAGTAGATACTTTTAAATGCTTATTTTTAATTTATTATTTTAGAAACAAAATAAAACTATTTTAAAATATTTTTCAGTTAAATTAACGTTAAAATATTAACTAAAACTATAATAATAAAATGAACATGGGTTTGTGACATCAACGACTCTGCACTTTTATGAAAATAAGATCCATAGTATTACCGAAAAAATAACTCTAATAAAACCGGTGAATGATAATTATAAAATAGTTGCGATATCAAGGGCAAGCTGTATAATCTCGTAACTGACCTGTGCTACTGGCTGCACAAATTGCGGTTGCGCTCTCGGCTGCACGGGTGCAGTGCTGTACCCCTCGTCGCTCGAATAAGTCGGCTGGAATGCACTCCGCGCATATCGGGTGCTTATCTTTCGTCCGAATACATCCTCGCCATCCATACGTTTTAAAGCTCTAGAAAATAATTATACATACATTATTAAGCGATTATGACTGTATTACTAAAGAAAAAAAAATTACAATTCTTTAAACAATAAAGTTTCAAAGGTGATAAAACTTAATTAATAAGAAAAAAAAAGAAATTCAACATCCACAGACAGTTTTTAGTAGGGGATAATTCGCCTATAGGCCCAACGTGATATTCTTAACCTAGCGATAGACAGCCAAAGAGTATAAAATTTGTATATACGAATACGCGAACATAATTTCATAGACGTAAAGTTCATTATATACCTATTTAATATTAATATACTTATTACGTTCTTAATGTTTCAATATTTATGTAGTAGATGAATAATAAAATGCGTTTTAAGTAGGAAGTTCTTAGACGAACGGATTAAACTTATCTACCATGTACACGGTTCAGTGACCACTAAAGAGCCTTCAGCTTTAGTTCAGCGAGCTGTAACTATCAATTCGTTCACGATAAACAAATAAAAAAATAGTTGCGGTCCGTCGATTATATTATTGAACAAAATACTTGTTGAAATATAAAAATAAATAAACATTTTTATTTCGATGATTGGACGTTTTATCAATTCACTCGACCAACTGTAGGTATACCAATCAGTTACTGAATAATATTACACATTTATATCTTCCAAATTCAAAATGTTAACGTTTCAATAATTTATAAATACTTAAACAAAATAAAAAACAACATTGCGTTAATACAATTTCTTTGTAAACCAACGAACTGTAACGGAACATTACATCAAAATAAAAATTTTTTGAAGCTGTCTAGTACATACATAAAATATAGTGTGTAGGAACTTCTTTCATAGTATAGAATGTAAAGTCGATATCATATCCGATACTGATGTATAGAAATAAGAGGTACTAGCTTGTAAAAATCAGGTTTTTGGAGACCGCAGTGTATATGACTTTTTTGCTCCGCGGGGAAGCGGAGAGGCTGTCTTCCGTGTCAGCTGCCAGCTGTAAGCTAGGTGCAGGCAATTCGTCCCACGCGATAAAGTTACAACCGTTTTTTTTTTTTAATAAATCTTTAAATTTCGAGTATTTTCTTAATACAAAATGTTCTTACCACTGGCTATTTGGAGACACAGAGATAGAATAAAGTAAAAAACTTGCAAATAATTTAAGTTCTCCTGAATAATATACATATTTTGTTATAGTTCAAAAGTGCATCGCGTAGGATGATATAAATAAAATTATTATTATTATTCATAGTTGATATTTTTTTGTAAGGAATGTTAGAAACGTAAATTAAATGGTAATCCCCACAGTAGTGATTCATTATAATTGATGGCAGAGTACGTTTAATTTGATGTGGAGTAACGGCATGTTTATGTGTATGTCCAACCGCTGGCCACGGGCCTCCTCTCCTCTTCAGAAGATTTGACGCTTAATTCACCACGCTACTCCAATGCGGGTTAGTCGATACACATGTGGCACGATCTTAAGTTAAATACAACATAGTTATTTGAGAGGTTTTCTTTCAAACACAAATTAAACACATGCACAAGAACAAACAGAGTTCTGTTTGTCGGATGCGAATGCGCAAACTTCGGTTAAGATAACACTGTTCACAGTTCTTAATATTTTATATAGTAGTCATAAATTGTATACCAGATTCATGATTGAAATAAAACTAGTTTTTAACGGATTTAATCGCGTATATTAATTATTTTAACATCCCGACGTTTCGAGCACTTTGCAGTGTTCGTGGTCACGGGCAGACAGTCTGCCCGTGACCACGAACACTGCAAAGTGCGTATACGCGATTAAATCCGTTAAAAACTAGTTTTATTTCAATGTGTAATAATCGCGAAAATCTAAGACAACAGATTCATGATTTATGTTTTGATTCATAAACATAATAAATATAACCATATCATTTCTTCACTAATATGTAAACATAAAGATAGAAGACAAACGAATCGGAGTGGCAGACTATGAAGAACATTTTGTTCTTTTTTATTACGTGTCATTTGAAAGTGCACCGACTATAGTATCTTCATCGTGTGTGACGCGATTAACGAGTTTTCTAGTGGAGAGCATGAATCATACAGCTATTTCATTCGCGCCACGTACAAATCTACAAATTTTTTTTTTATTAGCGCGTCTTATGACATAAATATCGTTGTTTATCTCAAGATATGGTTTGAACGATAAATATTAATAGACATATCTATAAATATACACAGAAATAAACATTAGATTGAAAGTAGAATTAAATCTATACTAATATGATAAATTCTCAATTAACCTGGTCTGTGTGTCTATTGCTTTGTCACGGCTAAACTATTAAACCGAATTTGATGAAATTTGATATAAAGCAAGCTTGAACTCCAAGTAAGTATATGGCATATGGTATAGATTAACATATTGTACGTTTAAGTCCAAAGTATATCGCCGTTTAATGTATGTTCGCACTAATCACAGTTAGTTCTGTAGGGATTTCTATTCCATTTTCACAAATAGTCATATTCACGCGAAAGACTTGTGTGTGTTGGTGTGACTAGGACTTATCCAGATAAATTAGGTACCCACACAAAAAATAAACTATAAATGTCCTACTGCTAGTCCTGCATTATTTTTAAAAATGGTTTCGAGCTTATTTCGTTTCCTTGCAATAAAGAAAGATCCATCATGGTAGATTTTCATCCAAAACAGGCAGGTATCCTCGCAATGTTTTCCTGCACCGCTGAGCACGAAAGCAATTATATACACTAATTATTTATATACATGAATCATTGGACACTTGCCCCGATCTGAACTAGTAATCTTTGGTTAAGATTTACGTGTTCTAACTATTGGTTCATTTCGACTCCACCTAACGATGTACTTTCATCTGTTACGAATTTTTTTAGGTTATTTGTCAATTATTCGCCATACTCTCAAAATTCTCAAATGTACTAAAAGGTTATATAAAATATAGCGTAGTAGGTACATAGTTCTAGTTAAACGGTTCTTAAGAAACGTTCGCGAATCGATAAACATAGTAACGCTTTAGTAATACCTGTGTGCAGGGGCGGGGCGCTTTTAAAATATATACTAATTAACAATATTTAATCGAGTTATGTTAAGCACGTCCAACATATTTCCATTTTTAAATCTGAGGTACTAGACAAAATACCTTCCACAAGTTTGTCGAAGCTATTTTACGAATTACGAAATCGACAATCGTTGTGACATTGTTAAGACCCGCTGTTCTTCGTTCGAAGAAGTATTTAAGCCAATGATTAATCTATAAAGTTTTCTATCCTTTATACATGACAAAAGATATCACTATGCCATTTGCATTAATAAATCTTATTAAAAAGAACAGAGAACAGACTCCATTGCAAACATACGTCGTGATATTACATTAGTATAGTCAACGACTTAATTTAAGTTTAACAATCTTTTTATAGGCACTCCGTTGTTTGGTCATTGCATTAAGGACTGCATTTAGAATAGATTTATGATAAAAAAAACAAAGATTTTTGGTTGTTATGTTTATCTGTATCTACGGCTATATGCAGAGAGCACAATGACATTATCTTTTGAATTATTTAGTTTTAAAGCGTGGATTTGAATTTTTATAACGTTACAAATTTCGAAAATATAAATCAAACGGCTTACCCCGTGAGTAGCATCTTATGCTTGTTTTATGGCGACTTCATTAAATGCTTTCAAAGCTACACAATAAATACTTAAAATTCTATGTTTAAATAATATAAATATTTTTTTAAAAAAACTTTATAAATGTGTTCTTGCTTGTGCCTGGCGTTGCAATGGCCGATATAATTTCAATTTCATTCATGTATTAAATAAATACATTTATGTGGGTAAATATAAAATACGTTATTAACGGAATATAATGCAACGTCTATACTTCCGAAATCTGAATTATGCTTTATATTACATACAATGAAATTTTTGGTTTGCTTTTTCTAATCCGTTTGATTATACTAATTTCAAAAATATATTATGCTTTAAAACTTGTTTATTTATTATTATAATAATTTAAGCTAACATTATAGATGTGAAATCATCCTTCTTATATATTTAAGTATATACACCTCGCATCTATTGACTATCAAAGGCGCGATCATCCACATTAATTAATTATTTTTTAATAAAAAAAAATACAAATATAATCAAATTTTTATTTATTTACTGTCTTTACTCTTCGTCGTCTCACAAACAGAAAAATATCTTGTAAACACGAGCGCTCACTTATACTAATGCAAACCGATGGGAATTTAACGCTTTGAGACTTGAGTGAATAGATCTATAAAGTTGTTGAAATGTAAATTGAATTCTGGGCTCACGCGAATAACATACACGGCACACAGTACGTGTAATAAATTCGTGATCGACTACGGCTGCGTACAGTTCGGTTTAACACGTATAGAACTACGGCTTTACCTTATGGTTATTTCTTAAGCTAATTTTAAAATGGAATAAGTACAAACCGAGCGATCGTACCAATCGCATACCTTTAATTCTCATTTATCTCTTTACTCAAATATCTTGCGACATCTCCGTAGTGTTAATTCAAATCACAAATTAAAAGCGCTTTTTTTTGTTGTATAAAAATAAATTTATATAATTAAACTTAAAAGATGACTATTAAAATAAATATTAATCTTTAAAACAACCAAAACTTACTTTTTACTCAGTCATGTTTTTTATTCCTACAAAATAAATTTCAGGCAAATTGTATTTTAAAATCTAAAGGACGTTTTGTATTGTTATTTTAAACTTCGTTCGAAATCAAATTTCAATTTAGGTAAACATTTCGAACGCAAAAGGTCGAGTTTCGAAATAAACGGGGAAAGGCAAACATTAACGATTTTCTATTTTTAGCGGACCATCAGATTGTTCTAGTTTTGTACTTACGTTAAGTTTATAACGACATTTCACAGTTCTTACAAGGAAAATACCTATAAAAGAAAAATTTAATATTTGCGATTTGTTTCCTATTATATGCAATCAAATTCCAACGAGTATGTGAACGCCGCATTATCAGATAACTCAGAAGTTTCAACTACCCTCAAATCATCGTTTCAAAGTCAGCTGATCGATTCAACTAAAGTTCACTGACCTCGTTCTGTATGTAAGAAAGCGACACGTAATTAAAAATTATGGTTTCGTTATTTTGTACTTGATTTATATTTTTAAATTTTATTAGTTATATTTATTTAAAATTTCGATTAAATATGTTTGTATGAGCCGTATTATTATTATATTCTTTATGTGAATTAAATAATAATAATTTTAAAGAAGTACATGTTAAAAATATGTAATAGTATGTTTATATATATTATAATATTACAACACGTTTTGATCAAATTGCTTATATGTATTTTTGTTTAACTGTTTTGAAAACATTTTGAATCAATTTAATTACAACTTACAAAAGATATTTTTGAAATCGACTCCATTATTATATTATCTATTATTTATAACAGGATACTATAATAATACGCGAATATATAAAATTAAAACCTTTTGAGTGTAAGAATTATACACGTTAACAATAATGTACAAGCACGCAATATGACACGTATTCGCTACATATGTTTATGAAGCGAATATTTCTCACTGGAGACCTTGATCTCGAATACACACATATAAGACATATACGCAAACCTTGACAGGAAAATTTCCTGCTCGAATGAAAACCGTACCAAGCGAGGTTAATACACTTTTTATAATAAAATAAGATATACTATGACAGTAATAGTAAGGGTAGGTGTACGGGGAATTAGGACACTTGATGTGAGTGATCCACCACCAGCGAGACAATGGCGTCGTAAGTAATACTAACCATTCCTTACACTGCCAATGCGGCACCAACTTTGGAAACTAATATGTGATCCCTTGGTTCATGTTTGTTATGTTTGGGTGTTTGTTACTCAATCACGCAAAACGGTCGGGCCGAATTGGATGAAACTTGGAATAGAGACAACATATTACCTAACACAGGTTATTTTAAACAGGTTATACACGCGGACAAAAGCTAGTATTTTTATGTATTATATATAATGTTCATTCCTTTTTCTTATGGCATCGGTAGGCGGGCGGTCAGAGTTGATATTGGTAGACGAAAGAGTAAATGCACCACCAACCTTGGAAACTAAGATGTTATGTCCTTTATGCTGTCGCTCACCTTTCAAACCGGAACACAATAATACAAAGTATTACTGTTTGGCGGTAGAATATATTATGAGTATTTGCTATCCAGACGTACCTTAAAATAGCAATTTTAACTAACGATTACGATATACATTTTATCTCTTACTAACCTTAAAATCGTCATTTTAAATATCAAGTAAACGTGAGCCACAATAGGTTGTAAAATCAAATCCACTGAGAAGTAAAAATCTAAATTATTCCGAAAGCGGGATTTTTTTACGGTTAATATCTTTAATATGCTGCTTACAAAGTTAGAAACATTAATTGAACGATATTTTTAGGCCTTATAAAATATATCTTTGACAGTTTTTCAATTTTTTAACTGTCACGTATCCCTTAATAACAAGAACGAATAAGTAACTTGCGATCCACTCACTAATAACGTACGCACAATAAACAAACCTTTATTTGTTTCATTACATTATTAATAAGTACTTGATAATATGATGGATTTTGTATATAATATGAATAATATTATAATAATACTTGTCGGCCGCGGTTTCACTCGCATTTTAGGGGTTGGAAAACAGTTTCAAGCTTGCTTCATAAGAAGAAGAGCAACTGGCGGACAGAGATTTTTCCTTTTTTGTTGAGAATCAATGTTGTAAGGTATATTTTACATTATCAATATTTTTTTTCACAACAGTTTTAAATTCGACAAAATAAAAAATGTCCCGTTAAAGCGATTTCAAGCGTATGACGAAAGATTCAAATTCGGGTTGTCCTCCTTTATGAATCTTGGCTCACTTTCACTATTCGAATAAATATTTCTGTGGCTTGGTGTAAAAGGGCCAATATTAATAAACCTTACGTATATTAATCAGAATAGAAACGGTGAACACTGTTGGTTGTTTTATATAACACATAAGCCATTTTGAAAAATAAATAGGTATATACATATATTTAAATGATTTGTTTTTATGTAGACAATGTAGTTTTATGTTTTCGTTTAGAAATCCAGAATCCTCACAAGTTTCCTAAAAGATTGCGATAGAAATTTATTTCTGTCGTAAATTGCTGCCATTCAAAAAACGTTAGGAAAAAAAGCGATAACATTTTTCGCAATTCGTTTTTGTTTTTTAATAATTTAGACATTAATTCACACGTTTCATTCTCGATTTATTTTTATAAGAATAAAAAAAATAGAAAAACATTGATACGTTTTGTTATAATTTCTTTTTATTTCAACTAAAACAACAAAATCTGTGTTGCCATCTGTGATTACTTTTTGCGTGTATTATAATTTATGGGAAATTTCGTAAGCAGAAGCAAAAATTCAAGACAAAAATTTTATGGTGTTTTATAGACATTGTTATATGTGCCTAATAAGTACTTATTTCGATGAAAAATTACAATCATTGACGATTTGTTTTCTCTTACATAATTACTCAAAAATACACTTACTACTTATTTTTATTTAAAATGAAAACAAAAAAATATATAATTAACTTCATTGTGAAAGACCACCCATTACTTTTATAGAATTAACATTTTTACTATTAATAATATAATATCAACTCACCTCGAAGCATGATCAGGTGTAGGAAACTTGAGCATAGCCGTAGACGCAGTGACACGGAGAACCTTCCCCCCACAATTGTCGGCCAGCCTTCGGAGACGCCTCGACACCCGCTCCGGCGGCTGGTCCATCGGTAAATTCGCAACTTCCATTTCACATGTCGGCTCTTCTTCTTCTGTTTGACTCACCTATTATAATAATAACTTTTATATAGTCACACAATAGTATACCAGTTATTATGAAGGAAACACTAATACCATATAAATAGTTCCTTATTACATACATAATTTGATTATACTTTAAGTTAAATTCTATTGCAAAAACTTATTAAATGAAATGACATCTCAACATTAGAACCTAATTTATAAAGTCGGTCACATTAATAACATTTAAATATTTTTGTTATAACAACTATTGACAACTACAAAAACACTAATTTCCTAAATATACATATATGTAGTACATACAAGCAGCAATTGCAAAACTAATAAAGTCACAGAAAACATCTTCACTATAAGATAATATAAGATTTATTATGAAAACACCTCCCAAACATAAGTACGGAAAAAAAATAGCAATGTATTCAGGACAATTCCATTGTTTTGCAAATACACTAATATAATTGCAATTATAATTAATGAGTTATTTGAAATACTTAAGTGTTCGCAAATATTAAATAAAAGTAAATAGCCTTTGAAGTAATGTTCTCTTTTAAAATATAGGTTAATTATTATGTTGACATTTTATCATTTAGCTTTATTTGTTATGATCTTATAATGAGGTTAGATGGGATCTATTATTATTAACAACGTAGGCAAAGGAAAAGATATTGTATTAATTATATTTTAAATTACTCAATATTTATAGAACTTGAGTTCATACTTGAATATGCTAATTCAAAAAAAATATTTTAGTACCTTAGGGTTCCTTGGCAGGTGTGCGGTCAGATCATTGTAACAATAATGAGAAGAGGCACAAGCGATTAAGGCGGATGAGGTGTTCTGTTTATGAACCAATATCACTTCCATATTTTTCCTAAACAACAACACACAATATTAGTTTATAGATTTTTTTGTATAAAAAAATACTTATAATCCCATGTAAAATACGAACCTATGCCTAAAATCACACAAATCTGCTGCAAAATTTATATCCCCCGAGATCAATAATAAAGCAGCGGGAGCTGAATGTAACTCCCCGAATCTCCTCATACATTGCCTCAACTTTTCATCGGCAGCATTCTTTTGTGTCCCACAAACATGAATTAAACTAACCTAATGAATGAAAAAAGAAAGATTTTTTTATACTAGAAGAGAAACATTCAAATTTTTTACAATGCAATAAAAAAGCTATTCATTGAATTATAAAAAATTTAACTGTTTTGAACCTTTTAGTCTATGGAACATGAAATATAACAAAAATTTAAAAAAAAAATTTAGGCAATGAACAAAATTATAAGCCTACCATTTTAATTTTAAGAAGATAAAACTATTTTTTAACCAATTCATACAAACATACCTAAAGGAAATATTTATTGATCAATATTCTTACACAAAACAAAACAAACAATTGTACATTTAAAACCATAAACATTTACAACACTGTCCACTATGTAAACATATCATTTTCTATTTGTGTGTTGTCCTTACATGGTAATGCTGTGATAAGGTATACTGAATGTAAGTAAGTTTAGTGAGCCAATGTTATTGTGTTCAAAAGATTCTATAAATGGCAGCACTGTATAAAATAGCTATATATAGGTAATGTTGCATACACCCATAAGGTGGCCTACTTGCTTATCTTTCATCTGTTATAATATAAAAAAAAAAATAATGTAATAACATTAATAAGAATAATTTAAAAAAATATTTACTTGAGCATCATTAAGTTCTTGTAGTCGATTTGGAGATTCCTTTCTCACATCACACACCACAACAAAGTCTGCTTCACGTCGCCCTGTAAGAAATTTAGCTCGAATTGCGGCAACCACATCAATTGCAGAACAGCCCCGAGGCACCTAAGATAATATTTGAATACAATAATTTAATAATAAAATAAATTAATAAACTATGTTACAATTTTATTATATTGTTTACCTGACAATTTTCAATGTCCCAGAAAATTCCAACTGGCACAGAAACAGCTGTTCGCTGTTTATGATGTCGAAAACGTGATCGAACTCTCGCTCTCTCAACTGGAAAAACTCCGTCCTCTCTTAAGCTACCATTCATTTCGTCAGACGATTCATCTTCAATATCTAATAGCAACATGATATACTTTTATCACATACAAGTGTATACAACACAAAAACAGAGAGTGGATTGGTGGCCGATATAATCGTTTTTAAATCGATGCACCACATACGATACATATGTTCGTTGCATAATAATACTGACCTGTAATCCACAAACGAGGTGGTAATGGTATTTTCATTGCAGGGCTAGACACATTACTAGCTAGACCTTGAACAGAATGACTTCTCGTTTCCATGAGATTTCTCTCCGTACCCTTGATTAAGCTCATTGTACTCGTCGAAGTAATATCTTACCACAAAATTTATTATTATTCATAGATGTGAACAAAGCCTCAACCAAAAGTAGGCTATTTGAGCCCTAAATAACAACACGTAAACGAAACACGAAAAATAATATAAATACTTAAAATACTACATAAGGTGCTTAAATCGTAAGGATTTGCGTCTAATAAAACAACTATATACAAAATGTAAAAACAAATTTACACTTCGCTACGCCATTTCCACTTTCCACAGACTATATCATTACAAAACACACGGTCAATCAACCAGCGACTACCAAAATCCATACTTACCATACTTTAAAAAATTTAGTCCTTAATATTTCGGAAAAATATTTTTTAAATGAACACATTAGTAACACAAAATATAATAACAATTTTCAAAATTATTTCATTAAACAAAACTTAAAAACCTCACAATCCTATCCTTATAATATAGTACCTTCCAGTCGTAAATAAGTGACCTTTGTCTGTGTGTGAGGAGATGTTAGGTAAATACAGATGCAAACGAAATAGAAAGACTCATTTTTATAATAATTTACAACAGTGGATAGTTTAAAATTTACAAATGTAGCTAAAGGCTAGAGGAATCACAAATAAAGTTGATAACATAATTAGTTTATAATTAACTTTATAACTGTATAACTTTATATGCTTTACTAGAATTTAAGATCTTTAAAACATAAAACAGTTGTAATTAAAAAAATAATACGTGAGAATATTGATATTCAAACTATTCGTCGAGTTGGGATGGGAACTGTGAAATAGTTAAATAACGCAGTGAAACCAAGAAAAGTAAATGGCAAAAAATACACGTTTTTAGTACGACTTTTATTTATAATATCGTATCCGATGTAGGTTTACACATTATTAATTTACATGTTGGTGCAAACACATATGTAAAAGTAATTATTCTTATATTCTATCATAATCGTTGTCGTTGAATATTTTTTGACACTTGTCAATTCTGTTGCTGTCACTTGTAGTGATATTGCATTTACAAGAATTTAACACAGCACTGAGAATTAACTTTGTTATTCTACTAGTCATATTAAAATACAAAAGTAATAACTATTCAGTAAGTATATTTTTTAGTATAAACATTGAAGTAATAATGAACAATACTTCTATATGTCTTTAATTTATTAACTACGGTCTTTTTAGAAAGCAACATGACTACAAACGGCGATATAGGGAGCTTGGATGCTAGCGGTAAAATAGTAAAAATGGAAGTAAGTTATATCACTCTTTATTTAGTAATTTTGAAATATATGAAACAATATAAATTTACACCATTTACTTTTAGGTGGATTATAGCGCCACTTGTGATGAAAAAATACCCCTATGGAAATCATGGGCCTCTAGTGGCAGAGTTCAAGAAGCTATTGATCAGTTGCTTGCTCTTGAAAAACAAACGAGAACGGTAAGCATACTTCGGAATTAACTTAAAAAAAAACCATAAACTACGAAAGTAAGTCTTTGTGTCCCATTGTAATTGTTACGATAATATTTATTGTTGAAGATTTATAATTTACAAAGGGTTTTGGTTTTTAACGCTTTAAGAATAGCATTCTTCTACTAATCAGCTATAGAATGTATTTTTATCATTAATTGTATAGGGTGCAGATATGGCTTCTACCGCAAGAATCTTGGTAACCATTGTCCAAATCTGCTATGAGGCCAAGAACTGGTCTTCTCTCAATGATCATGTAGTTCTCCTGTCAAAAAGAAGGTAATATATTTTTAATAACAAATAACTAAATCTGTGAAGCGTTTTGATGATACTATTTATAAATATTTTAATTTGTTATAGGTCTCAACTAAAACAGGCAGTAGTTAAAATGGTGCAGGAATGTTGTACTTATGTAGATAAAACACCAGACAAAGAAACAAAAATAAAGCTAATAGAGACACTGAGAACTATAACCGAGGGTAAAATCTATGTAGAGGTTGAAAGAGCTAGACTCACTCATATTCTTGCTAAAATAAGAGAAGAAGAAGATAATGTTGCCGAAGCTGCTAAGATCATCCAGGAGCTGCAAGTGGAGACTTATGGGTCTATGGACAAGAGAGAAAAAGTTGAACTGATTCTGGAACAAATGAGATTGTGTCTAGCCATCAAAGATTATGTTCGGACTCAGATTATATCTAAGAAGATAAATACAAAGTTCTTTGAAGAAGATAATACTCTAGTAAGTAGAATTACAATTAGTTTCTATTTTCTAATTGCTTTTATGTGGCAGAAATAAAACTGACGCTAATCCAGTCACCGCCGCTCCATCTATGTGACACTAGCTTACCAAAGACAATATTGTCATTCTTTTAAGTGTCAGATAAAGCAATAGATGGCATCTGCGACATATATATATTTTATTAATATAAATATTTACCACACTATATTTCAATGGCAAAAGTGAAGAATATCAAACTGTAGATTTACATAGTCTATATGATATGCTGATAGCTCTGTTATATTGTGCACAACAGGCAGTTCTCGATTCATAACACTTTAATTTTACTTCCAAAGTTGTGATAACTACTTCGACTACATTCAAAATGCAATTTATTACTGATAGACAATTTTAGTTATCCACCAATTTTTATCATTGCTTAATGGTAGGAACCATCGGATTCAATGCCATCTTCCAATTTGTCTTTGATTAGATTTCAAAAATTACAAATATGGAGATTCTACAATAATTATAATTCAATTCTTTGTGTTATTGATTATAGTTGTAAAAGGACACATAGACACAGAATGTTTGTTTTTCAGGAACTGAAAGAAAAGTTCTATAGAATAATGATAGCAGTGGATCAACATAATGGACAGTATTTATCAGTCTGTCGTCACTTCCGTGCCCTGGGACAGTCTGGCGGATCCGATGCACTCATTGGCAGTGTTGTATTTCTCATATTAGCTCCATATGATAATGAACAGGCTGATCTTACACACAGACTTAACGAGGATAAGGACTTGGATAAACTACCTGAATACAAGTAAGATAATATCTTTATTATTAAAAATAAACATTCTTAAATGTAAAAATATATACTTGTTTTGCAAACAACAAATATATTAATTTCATATTAACTATGTGTGCAATCTTATTAAATGAATATAATTGAATTTATGTTATATGCAAGTCACAGAATTAATAAAAAAAAAACAGATTGACAGAATACTTTTCAAGTGATCATAACGCAGATTGCCCAAATGGCTGTTATGGTTGATACTCTGATCCTTCAATATTTTAGCTATTGAAGCAAGATTTTTTTCAAATTTGCCTGATCAGTCCAATTTTTATATTGATATATCAGCACAGAAGATATTGTAGTACACAAATGAATCCACAAATAGATACTCTCATAGTCTGATGGGATGGGAATTTAACATCACTGCTTAAACAAAACAAAAACAAAAAACAAAATTTTTAAACAATTTTCATAATATTTTTCTAAGATTATTTTCGTAAATCTTCAAAATTATCTTTCTGTTTTATATTGAGGTTGGATACAAGGCCAACTACTGTACATGTTTTCTGAGCAATGATACACTGTCAACCTCCTCTCAACTCTGGGTTGCAGACAATTCTTTTATATCCCTTTTCTGCCATTTAGCTACAAGATAATTAGATTTTGACAGTTTGTGATATGATACTTTTTACAGGCAACTCTTAGGTCTGTTCATCAATCCAGAGATAATAAGATGGAGTACTCTCTGCTCAACATATGAGAAGATGTTGAGAATAACACCATACTTTAATTCCACCGATGAGAAAGGACAAGAACGTTGGAATGACTTGAAGAACAGGGTTGTTGAACATGTAAGTAACCAATAACTTTGAATACAATTTGGTTTAGATTACTTTATTAATTATATATATGATATTATTACATAATAAAAGTGTGATATCTATTGATAAATTGAAAACAATTGAAGAATGTAAACTCAAATTTAAGATATATAAAAATTATTAAGATATATTAAAATCCTGAATGTACCTGGTGGTTTTGTCTTTGCCTTTTAAAAAAAAACAACCATTATGACTTTTCCATAGACATGCTGTCCGTATCATTGCTGTATCATATTATTAACAATTGTTATATAAAAATATGTTATTTTAATGTGCATTACAATGTATTTTGTTCCTGTTGACTTAACAATGTTTATTTAAACCATGAACATTGTTAAGTAAGCTGCCATTCTTACACGAAATTCTTAGATATGCATCCAATAATTAATTATGTTTGGAGCTTTATAGCTCATGCTACTCAAGTAAGAATGGGATCTTGTAAGATTTCATGAAGATTTTAAATAGAAAATTTATCTAAACTTTTTCACGTGTTTCCATATCTTATATGCGGGGCTAGTTATCTTAACCTATGATAGAATAGTCAAGTTAAAATATGATTTCTTTTAAACTAATTTCAAAATATAATATGATTATATGAAATGTTTGTCAACAGAATATCCGTATAATGTCAATGTACTACACTCGCATCACGCTGCAGCGGATGAGCGAGCTGCTCGGTCTGAGCGTGACGGAGACGGAGGAGGCGTTGAGTCAGCTCGTCGTAAGCGGCGTGGTGCGCGCCAAGATAGACCGGCCCGCGGGCGTCGTTCACTTTAGGTATTCTAACATTTCCCATCAAACAGCACTTGACCATTTGGGTCTTAAAAGCTGTTAGTTGCAGTGTTCATACAGTTACTGTGTAAATAAATGCTTTCTTAAATGGCGGAATGTGTATTACAAAAGAATGGATTCCTTATTAACCATGTCCAGGGAGTGTTCATTAAGAATGATTTTTTCAATATTTGGGTCCTTTGGAGTGCCTACTCTGCTTAATGAATAATCCTGCCCTGCAAAACATCAAAACATCATGACTATATTCGTATCAATTGAGAGCCTGGTGGCCTAATGTATAGGTACCACATTTTTAGGCACCAATCTCCCCAAATATATGATAATGTGTAAAACCTACCTGATAAGATTTACTTAGTTCTGCACTGTTACTGGAGAACTAAACAAAATTGATTCAAAGTTATGTTAGATTTGAACGTAGATGAAGTGAACAGATTTACCTAGTTTTGTCATATGTATAATGGAGTAGATAAATAAATCATTAATTTGAGCTGAATTCGTATGAATTGTTCATAATGAAAACAATTTAGAGTGAAAACCATAATAAAATGAAATGCGTATTAGTTGCTGTATGTATGCTGCATGCAAGCCAGATCTGGCTCAGTGATTAGCCAATCTTCTCGATTTCATAGGTTAGACAGACAGCCTTAAAAAATGGTACACTATTACAAAGAGGACATTATTTTTGATGTTAAATATTATATTGGAATGTAATTTGAAGATTGGTAACAAAAAAAATACGTCAGCGTCACGGGATGCTCGTTAGAAGTGATATCATAAACTAATCGCTGCCGTATGCGTAGGAGAAAGGAAAGCCAGACAGACTAGCGCCGTAACGCGTTACGTAACGAAGCGGTTTACCCTTCCATATGAAGTTATCACTTTAAAAAACCTCAACGACACTTGTTGCACTTCAGAGGTTTATTGTATTAAAATTTTTAAAACTCATAAAATGTTGTTTTGTCGAAAATATTTCAGTCACGTTTATATACTGTTATGTAAAAATATATGAATTTATGCTTTAAATAATATCATATTTTTTCAGATTGAACATGGATGCCTCTGACCGATTGAACGAATGGTCCAGTAACCTGAACACTCTGATGCAACTCGTCAATAAAACAACACATCTGATCAACAAAGAAGAGTGCGTTCACAAGCATTTGTTAGCTACAGCAGAATAGACCTAAATACTTAATACATACATCTTATACTAAAATAACCTGTAAGATTTTTTTGATTTCAAACATGTTACAGAATAATTTTCATTTGATATGTTCAAATTGGTATTAAAATAAATACGAATTAAACTAATTATGTAATTTTATTTTCAATTTATATTTATAGTGTATATTATTCATATTTATACTCGTTGACGAACAAAACTGAACTAAAGCTATGAATAACCATTCCTAGTCAAAAACATGTCCCTTGACATTCGACACTCGATTGAGTGCGACTAAGGTGAGTGTGAATGAGTTTTTGACGTCGACTTGACTAACGCAAAATTTTACAACCGTGTGCATGACATTGATACCTTTTGTCACGACACTTATTTTTGGTGGTGACTATAATTGTTAGTAGCGATTGGTTTATCATTTTATATATAATATACTTACAGTTTATTATTTCAAATTTCCGCATAAGTAATACCAATTCCGTTTTGATACGATAAAGGCTTAGGGTACGAATTTACCCACCATGGCTTTCGGTACAACATTAATTAAAATTTACGTAAATTATATTGAACGCCTTGAACTCGGTAATCAGTAAAAAGTTGCGATGTATTTCTTATCAAATATGATACTTAGTCATTACTCAGGAGATTAGTCTAAATTACAAAAATCAGACGAAGACAAGTAAGCCGATCGAAAGGTGATAAGATACTAAGATAGTAAACGTTTCGAAATAATTTACTCAAAATAATAATCTTTATCAAACGCTTCAGTAGCAATTAAATTATACGAGTAATTGCTAGGATATACTTGAATATTAATTATTTAATATGTTAACATGTTTAACTTCTCTGTTAATATCAGTGGGTGTTGTATTTATTTTTCGATTTATCAATATGAAGTATAAACCGGCTATATTTGGTATTTATCAACAACGAAACAAAACTTACTGGTTTAAGTTTTTATTTATGTATTCTATTCTTAGAATTAGACAGGTAAAGATAGAGTGAATCATTATTATATCACACCATAGAGTTTTAATTATTGTCTTTGATAGCGTAATCAACTCAGTGAATCGAGTTATCCCTATTAATCCGCGATATTGCAGTATTATTTATATAAATTAAACTACACTTTATACATCTACTACTTTAAGCAAGTTTAGTTTCATTATACCGCCAAACGTTAAACATTTCTGTTACTTATCGTTTATTCAACAGATTTTTACAAATTTCGAAACCGATGACAGGATTTTTTTTTTAATTTAATTTCATTGTAAACTGGCGACGTCTGTTCGCACGATTTACATTTGTTTTTTTTAGCGCCGCTCTACATGGCCAATAACTTTTTTTTCAGCTCTCTAAAATTAACTCTGTCAAATCATAACAATTTAATAAATTGCCATCAAGAATACTTTTTATTTTTCTGCACATCTACGGCAGGAGCTCTTCAAAATGAGACTATAACCGATTTTTTATGTGCAGCTATCGTCCCATAATCACTGAAACAAAAATCGGCTTACGCTATTAATATACATTATACGAGTCAGTGCAATAAAAGTGACATAACATCTTAGAACCCCTGGTTAGTGGTTAACGTAGCTTTGATGATGGAAGAACTCGTTAATAGATAGGATGCAAGAGCATTCGGCAAAAGTGACCATTTAATATTATCATGACCATGTAATATTTGTTAATTTCAGGTTATCACATATCTGAAAAGACTATTAGCAATAGAATCAGGTCGTAGTCCTGACGGAGTTGCACATGTCCAAGAACATCACGCGAAACTGGAGCATATATACAAATTGGATGACCATACTTTGGTAAAGATAATAAATTTATGTAATATGACTGTTTATAGAATACTTAATTAACCATTACATTACTTATTTAGGGAATCGATGGCGTTTACTATAATGGAATGTCTGAAAATGGAGATGCTATCATTTGTGGATTAGCAAGAAGGCCACATGGAATCTGCGATTCTTTCTTATATTTGAAGGTATAACTTAACCTTTTGTACCGGATATATTTCGTATTTCTTTCTTTTATTTATAGATCGATTTTATGTTTGTAATACAATCAAGTTACTGTAAATAACATCCTTAGATCTGTCAGTATATTTTTAAGCTTTGGTATATAATATAGCCATACACACAAATTGAATTCGTGATGAATAAAATCTTTTTAAAATATTTTTGTAGATTAAAAATGAACCCCTCCTACTGACACCTAGACTTCCGGATACTTACGTGCAACGAACAAAGGAGGACGAGGATGATTATAGCGTTCAAGGAATTAAAATTAAAAACTTTATACCTATGCGCACTTGGACGTTATCTTACAAAGGAGAAATGAAGTAAGTAATTGAACTTTTAAATAGTAACGTATTTCTTAAATGAGCTAAAGTATAATGGAATTGATCCAAGAGTTTTTATTTCGCAAACAGCTTTTTTCCTAGTCTAATTTCTAAAAACAGTCAAATATATTCAATAAACAAGTTTCATAAAATTATTATTATATATGTTTTTGGGCAGGTTTTAAACAATTCGCATTTTATATTTAATCGTTTACGCATGGCTTCGCTCTTATTTTATCGAGATAGTAAAGCCTATGTCACATAAACTACGAGTATCTTTAGGCGATTAATCACGCTGATAATAAAATACCAACAAACAACGTACACATTTTCGCATTGATAATCCAATCATAATATAATGAAGAATTAACTTTGTATTGTAAAAAACAATTCCTTTAAGAAGTAAATATTGAAGCGTTTAATCATCTACACTAATATTATAAATGCAAAAGTAGCCCTGTCTATGTGTCTGTTGCTTTTTGACAGCCAAACAATTGAACCGAATAAGATGAAATTTGGTATGAAGCGGGCTTGAACTCCAAGGAAGGTTTTTTTATTTAAATTATTTATTTCCACTTGAATTCAACTTCCAATATTCCGATAACAGTTTCGTCGATGTTCAAAACGCAATTTTTTCGCCAAATCCATAGTGAATATCATAGATAGTCAAGTTCTTAACCAATGAAATCGCGTCAATTTGCTGTCAATTGTTGTTTATTTGGCTTTTTTCTGTATTGATTGGAATAGAGTATTCTAATATCAAAGAATATTTCATAATCTGTGTGTTACTTTGTTCAATTACTAGATCAATTTATTTATCTGGTTTGCTAGCGATTTTTACATAAAATTTACAATTAATTAATTAATTATTTCTTTTTTAAATATATATTTTTTTTAGACCTAGAAATGATGTTAATAAAACGGTAAAAGTGTCAGCTGATCTCATATGGAGCGCGCAGTGGGCGCCATTCGAGTACGACACGCAGATGTCACCATACAGCGTCGCGGACGACATGGCGAGAGAACCTTGGTCGAGTGACTATTTTGAACTTGTTAAGAAGTATGGTCACTACTAATTAATTTCTAAAAATACTAGTATGTTCATAAATTTAGCATAAAACAAAAAATAACACTTACCGACATCATTGGTTGTATCACCTGGTCCTATAAAGTCACGATGAAGCCTTAAATTTTCTTTTGCTGCTACAACAACGTGATTGTTACTTATGTGCAGTCTGAATAAACATTATCGAGACGTAAAATTTACCAATAATTGCTTATCTGCAAATATACGTCTAAGGAAAGCAAAAATTTTTATAGTCTATTCCAATCGTAGAAGGTATGGTACATATGATATGATTTCCGTATTCCTTGCTATATACCTCAGCCATATTGTGCACTACTAAAAGTTAATGATTAATACATATTTATTTATAATACAACACTATTCCATTTAACTAATTATATCCAATTTAATTTTACTGTCATAGATTTGATAACAGCTTCGTCGATGTACTAAACGCCATTTTTTTTGTAAATCAATTACGAAAATCATAGGTCAAGCTCTCGAGCAATGCTCTTGCGTCAATTCTATGTCAAGTGTTGTTTATTTGAGTTTTGCGCTCGTGTGGTTGGAATAATATGTAGGCGGTTAAAGTTAAATGGGCAATGAATGACGAGAACTGATATGATACGACATTTGATATACAACTATTTTACTGGAAATTGGTCTTAGAAAACTGACATATCACATGTGTTCAAAATCCATGACTTTCGTATTTTGAAGGACTTGTATTACAATTTGGAAATAATAGTAAAGTAATGCATGTATTATTCCGAATGTGATTTTTCAGACTACATCAGACGCATTATGAGCAAATGGGATCCCTTACCGGCACCGTGACGGTCGAAGACAACACGTACAATATAAACATGCCGTGCGTTAGAGATAGAAGTTTTGGTATTTATGATACTTATACAAGTTATACAAATGTATATACACTTTTTTCACTCGACATCAACGAATTAATTAAAATAATACTAGTTACGTCAAATGAAATGAAT
Source organism: Vanessa atalanta (assembly GCF_905147765.1). Lineage (NCBI taxonomy): Eukaryota > Metazoa > Arthropoda > Insecta > Lepidoptera > Nymphalidae > Vanessa > Vanessa atalanta. The sequence goes on along the minus strand of NC_061878.1, from coordinate 8,447,785 downwards.
AAATTAAATAAATTTAACTCTTTATATTATTAAAAAGACCACATTGTTGGTCGTGGTTATGAATATTTGAGTAGCGGTGGCTGCAGATATTGAGGTCTCGGGTTCAAATCCCAAGTCCTGCTAAAAATGTGTTTTGTTATGTTTGGAAGTACCACGCTCCTCGGAAAGCACATACAATACTTTGATCATGCACCCTTATTGTGGTCCTGTCGAAATCAGACTTTGATATTGAGGGAGTAGAGTGCACCTGCAGTACAAAGTTGCACACTATATCTCCTGCGCTTACGGTAATTTTTGAGACTGTACGTCGTAGCCAAAATTAAAAAATTACTACCGTACGAAATATAAATATTAATAAGACGATCTAGTTTACTAATATTTATATAAGTATCTAACCATTATATATCTTTAATAGTAATTGACACTAAATTATTTTTCAACAGGACCTTTGCGGGATTGGCGTAACTTCCATCGCTACGTTTATCATTTCGTATTCCTCGAGAACGGCGACTGCATGGCTATTGGAAGTGTTTCGCAACCCGCAATACTATCTCAGTAAGAATTATTTTAAAACGTATAACAGTTTACATTTTCAATCTTGCAAAAAAGGAAAAGATTAGTAATCTAATTATAAATCCTGTTGTTGTTGTCTTTGATTAGAGTATGTATTTGACAGTACGCTAGGCTAGACTCTAGTCTATGCCGGAGGACACTAGTGTAGTAATGATCGGTATGTAGTTTAAAAAGTATGTAATAAAAGTATGCCTTTTCAGCCTTACCATTGGATATTTATGTAAGAAGGCAGATCAGAGTGTAGTTGCAGTGGATGCATCCGATTTCCATCTTTACCAACACGGAGAAAATCAAATACTTCCCAAGGACTATGGTTTTATATTTCAAGCTGGTACGAGTATTTATGTTTTATTTTATTTTCGCTAAACTGTTACCTTATGACACTATCATTTATTCTACGAGGCATTTAACAATAGCTTTATTTGTTCCTGTTCCTATATTGAGCGTGTCTATAAGTGCTATAACATTAAAGCGACTAATGAATGGTTAAAACATTACTGATTGGCACGTTCCTATTTAATTCTAGGAGGTCAATCATACGCAATGCGAGTAATGTTAATTGATGAAGATAAGTTTTACATTGGAAAGGATAGAGAAGCAAAGTTCTACGAAAGATGGAGCAACGTTGAAGTGAACGGTGTTAAAGGAAAGGCGTGTGTGGAATGGCAGTTCAATAATACGCAAAAATAAAATTATAACTATTGAAATGGATTATTATTATTCGTTGCCCGTTAAAACATTTCCTATCTATTACATATACAGATTGAATTCGTTTAAAAGTAATGTCTTAAGATGACTCAGTCTTCTGATTTCGTATCTGAGCAATCGGATTCAGAGGGTTGATATAAATGGAAAGAGATCTCCCGGGTCTCCAGTTAAAGTGGGGGTCCCTCAAGGATCAATTCTTGGACCATTTCTCTTCCTTGTTTTTATAAATGATCTGCCACATCTCCTAGGTGATAAACTCGAGATAGTATTGTTTGCTGATGATACTTCTTTAATTTTTAAAATAAAAAGACGTCTTTCAATATATGAAGATGTGAACAATACTCTCTCTGAAATAATAAATTGGTTTAGTGTTAATAATTGAATGTTAAATAGTAAAAAGACTAAATGTATTAAATTCACTACTCCCAATGTAAGATGTGTCAAAACGAGTGTACGTTTAAATGGGGAAGCATTAGATGTTTTAGAATCAACAGAGTTCCTTGGTATGACAATAGACTCTAAGCTCCAATGGGGCCCCCATATAAATAAATTGGCAAATAGACTCAGCTCTGCAGCCTATGCGGTAAAAAAAATAAGACTTTTGACTGATGTGGATACGGCTCGCCTTGTGTACTTCAATTATTTCCATAGTATAATGTCGTATGGCATCCTACTCTGGGGTAATGCAGCTGACATTAACACTATTGTTGTACTGCAGAAGAGCCCAAAAGATTCGTTAAGAGGTAAATTTAAAGAAATTAAGTCGCTTTTCAATTTGTTTTTGATAATGTTATGTATGTACGCAAAAAATAAACCAGATTTTCCCAGAAATTGTGACGTACATACTATTAACACTAGGAACAAGAATAAACTTGTTACTCCAAGTACCCGATTACACAGGGTTAGTAACTATTTTTGGGACAATGTATACGTTTTTACAACAGGGTATAAAATTCAAAAGAATCGTTAAAGAGCGTTTGTGTGCTAAAGGATATTATAACACTAATGACTTTTTAGTTGACTGCACACCTTGGGAATGAAATAATCGCCTCCAGGCTGTTTCAAATAACTATAATATAATTATCATTGTACATGCAAAATGGCAAAATAAAAATATATATATCCCGCTGAGTTTCTTTCGCCGGTTCTTCTCAGGTCTGAGGTGCTAAATTCCGAACCAGTGGTAGATTTTTGACTATCAATAAGCAAGTGCAAACACTTCTATATAAATATAATAAAGATTTTTGACTTTGACTTTGATTATAATATGTATTTTACAATAATAACATGTAGTATATGTTGAATCCATTTAAGGATTCTAAATACGCTTGAACTAAGAGTGCCCCCTGAGAGTTCGGCCCTCGCCTTAGAACTTGTTGGGAGCGAATATTTTGCGCTCTTTGACTAAGAGGTACCTTAATTTAGTCTTAAAATTCATAAGGGGATAAAGGATTAAACAAATAAAAACTCAATTTAGCGAGAAATATTAAGTATATTTAGCGTTACACTTTATACAGAATAGTTATATTTTATACTATGACTCAAATATGGACTAGCAAATTATAGCGTCGTCTTGACATTTTAAGATAATGTTAATGGTACATATCACTGGAGTTGCTTACTTTAATTATTATAATTGCTCAAGAAACATTTCTAGTTCCTATATAATAATAAAAACTCGGTACTAGCAAGGTAATTTCCATTCATTTCATATACATTTTCAATAGAAATTGTATTAGTATTCTATAAAGTCTTAATACTTCGAATTGGCGTAGAATAAAGCGCAACTTACCTACATTGTAATACAATTCATATTTATATAACGCAATAAAAGATAATAAATTTAAAATATTAAATATCGAATATTTAAAATTATATACGAAACTTACTAAAATTTTGGTCACTATACGTACTACTACGTTCTAAGAGTAAAAATTGTGCATTCTATAATATTAAATTTGGAACATTGGAACACATTAAAATTAATTTAAAAACAAAAACTTATTTAATCTGTGTATAAAAACAAATAAAATTTAATATATCGTCGCCAGCACCACAGGTGTGCAAAATTTCAGCTCAATCGAGCAACTACTTTATAATTCGTTTGTAAGTTCTGACCCATATTCTAATAGATTTAGTTAAATAAAATCTTTTAAAAAGGAGAAAATTTAAGAAGCCATCGATCAATTACCATTAAATCACCAAGATTTTAATATTATATTAAATAGAAAAAATGTTTTCACTGTCCCGTTAGTTGTCGTAATTGTTTATTTGATGACAAATAATAAACTCAATTTATTTTTTTAATCAAGATCAAGTGCTAAGTTTTTCTGTGACGACAATTTCGAATAATCGATTTGGTGCTTCTAAATATAACCAAACAGAACAATTGTGGTTATATATAATAAAAAAAAAAGAAAAAAACAAAACTGTTTTATAGCAAATACGAAAATCATTCAAATTAGGTTCCATAGTATGAAAGACAAATATTTTTTTTATCTTTGTATCATCAATTTGAAGTTCAATTTGTAGCGTTGGCAGAATAATATGGGTCATAAATTCTTACAGCTGATTAAAAAAAACGATTCTGTCTCGAAATTCGCCAACATAAATTTAAAAGAAATAACTTAAAGAAAATCTTTAGGTAATTTTTAGGTTAAAATACAATTTAGAATTGCACAACTCAAAACATTAATCTTCACAATGTTGTATTGTCTAGTAGTAAAACATATCCAGTTATATAATACATTCTACCTGATTACAAATATTCAAACAATTCCATGAAACTGTTATATTTAATCGAAAAATCTAATACAAGTAAATACTACAACAATTATTTTTCGAATAAAACTAAATATAACTAAACTAAATCACAACACATACAATTTTAATGACATTTTTGTTGCACTTTTTTATTAACATAATAATTAATAATATATACGATGCTTATTTTTATTAAAAAAGATTTTATAATAAAAATTATACCACATTCCTTCATTTAACTAATTAATATTGATTTGAAATAATTTCATACAGAATGTCCAAAAAATATCATTTTGAAAAGCAAAAGGATATTCATGAGTCCAGTATGACAATAGAATAGAACATTTAAATAATGTTTAATCACGAGAAACGGACATAACGACATGCGAGTTCCTTTTTAGAGGATTTAACAAAATCAACTTCTTTGTCCATTGACTCAAGATCTACCGGATTTACGGAAGCAGGTTATAGAAATCTTCGGTGTTATAAAAGACGCAATTCCAGTAAGTGTAATTTACGAGTCACTGGATATCAGTCGTGTTTACGAAAAGGGTGGGTAACCACCCATATTGAATGTTTTAGATATTAGAATTTAAAGGAAAGTAAAATAAAAGACAGAAAATATTTATCTAACTAAACATGAAACCGAATACTATTGCCGGAGTTATAATTCATTTTAACCTTTTTTGATAGGCTAGATTTTAGGACAGGCAGAGGGTCTGTGCCCATACAGCCTTTTTATTTTTCTTGGATTAATAGATCATAAATATTAATAATATAAATATGTATTTTTAAATTTTGCTAACAATTATGTTGATATATTAATAATCTTAATTAATATTGGATATTTTTTTTCAAAATATCATACATTGTTTTAGTTTTTTTTTTTATTTTTTTTTTATCTTTCTTTTATCCGAATATATTTTATACATAAAAGTATTTTTTTTTTAAATATAACAGTAATAGTCGCTCAAAAGCTTTCACCTATATTAGGTAAAATTGAAAGATTTTAATTACAAATAAAATAAGAATTTAACATTGATATTAGAAACACTAAATAGGATTGTTCATGTTTAGGATATAATTAATGAAACGACATGCAACTAAACATAAGTAGACAACTTATAATTACGTTTGAGCCAAAGATGTATGTTTTGGAACTGTTGCAAATCACATCATTCGACGAAATTCGAATTCACGCTTATTAAAATCGCGAAATTTAATTTGCATAAAAATTTATATGTAAACGTGCATACTTTTCATCTTTAAAATCATAATTATAAACGAATATTTCGTATGACTTTTTACCGTCAAAGATGCTTTGACATTTAATAATATATATTTTATAAAGAACATTATATGCTATTGTCACCTTACTTATGGAATGGGTCAAAGACTAGAATAATTACTAACTAAAAACTACTTCGTCTACAAAAATGACTTAATAGAATGTATAACGTATTATTATCATTTTTATGAATTCATTTATTTTGCTAATTTAATCTCAAGAAAGTTTTTTTTTTATTTTGCTTTGTAAGCCTCATTTGTGTTTATGTTGTCAGTGACTCAATTCTATATTATCTGTGAATAAACCAAACATCGACTAGAATCATTATTGATCACAGCGCATCATTTAAATGTTTCCAACATTTCCCAGTTAAGTAACGTAGTAAGGCGGGAAAACCTTAACGATTTCCCAACATGTGTTCACAGGTATATTTCATTATAAATATTACTATTTACATAAATTACAGACGGTTTTATTTTCTAGAATTTTTTAGAATGTTTGAATTTTCTATGAACCTTTACTTTCCTATTTTATTTTATACACGTAAGTATATCCTTATAAATACATTACCGAGCTGTTTTATAGTCGAAATATCCAACATTAACTAGAAATATACACTCACAAATAGAAAAGAAAATTTTATATAGCAAGCTTTAAGAAAAGCTTAACATTAATTAAACGAAACAAAATATTAAGAATCGAAATATTTAGTTCATAGACTACAGATTGTAAAATATTTATTTTTTAATACCCCTTTCTGGATACATTAAAAAAAAGTTTTCATAATAATCTGTAGCATTTTCAATTATATAAAAATAATAGTTTGTAAGTCCTTCCACTAGGTGAAGGTTAATAATAACAGGAAACATTTTGCCTAATGATATGAATAATAATGAAAAAAAAAGTAATGCAATAATTTATGACATATACAATATTTGCTAGAACAATTAATACAATGACAAAAATCAACATAATAATTCCCAAATAAGGGTAAAATATACAACTGATAAGTATGTAGAAAGTCGATACATTGGACCCAGTATTGGATGACTATCGATTAAAAAAAAACGTTGGTTCAAATATTTGCACCAATATTTGGAAGATTACATCCAAGCCCGTATTTCATCATAATTTAATAAATATCATTGCTATAAATTTCATCTATATAAGTGACAGAACAAGAGCCGAGACGTTTAATTAAAAGCGTGACGTATGGAGTAGAAAAAGTAGTGACGATGGAACGTTCAAATATTACGCAAGCAGATTAAGAAGAGGCCCGGTATGGAGGACGGGGCGAGGGTGACTGCTATTATTTACTTTTTTCTAATTTAGAAGAGAACCATATATATTGGTCTTACACCAGGGCAATGACAAAATTGTAATTTAAAATCATTTGTAAACTAAAACAGTAACATTTTTTTTTTTAATTTAAATAACCTTTTATAAAAGCGTATACTAAGAAAGGTACAAAGATAAAGAAAGAGAAGTAAAGGTCGTCTGTTTCACTTGAGCTTCTCTAAATGTTTTTACGTAAAAAAACATCAAAAGATAACGTACGTAATATTCGAACGCTTCCTAAATTTTCATCATGTGAACCTCAAGCGATGATTTATAGAAAACGTTGGCACAAATATTTTCAAAACATTAATACTAAAATACAAATATTTGAACAATTGTCTAGAGATACTATCTTACACAGAATACAATAGTTTAGTTATGAATTTATTTCATTCTTTGCTACAAGTAATAAAATTGAAAATAGTTTTTGTAGGAAATTACTATTTTAGTAAATCAACATTGAATACTGTTTATTTAAAACCTCATTTATTGACTAGAGTTATTTTAGTTGACGAAGTTCTCACTTTGAATATTTATGCATGTTATTATTATAATAAGCTAAAACACTATGAAGCTAGCCTATGCAGGTTTTTAAGGAATACATTTTACACTATTTCCAGTCATTTTTTTTAATGTGTAAAATAAAATATAACTCTTGAAATGTAAATAACTAATAACAAAATAATCTTTGGTTTATTCTATAACTAAAATGTGTTTTTGAACTTATTATTTTTTTTTTTATACCATTCGCTGATTTTCGTATACCAGTGTCAAATAGGTAATACTTAAAAAATATGGAATATAACAGCAATAGTTCAAATCATAAAATACCAACAGGTAATCAATTTTTTAAAATGACTAATTTCTCTTTAATCACAGTTCAAACATAAGAAGTCGGAAACTATTCCAAAAAAGTTTCGGTAACGGTATAATTATTCGTTAAATTTTAATTAAATATTATAATTGTTGTACTGGATGTGATGTTATACGTGTGTTTATTATTGAATATTGCATATGGCGGACGTACCGGGGGCGTGGTCGAGAAGCGCTCGTCGACGTTTTATTCCTTCTAAATATACTTCGCGATTGAACAAACCAGCGGCTAGGGGCACACTGAAATCAAAAAATTTAACATTGATGTACTTAAAATAATCTATTTGTTAATTTTAATAAATAAGAAATAAGAATTGTGCTGAGATGGATGATTGAGTGATGATTGAGACAAGCACTACTGATTTTTCTGATGCTTATGCTTAACTTGTGTTTATTATCTCGTACTCGGAGAAAGAAAACATGATTAGGAAACCTGCACGTGTCTAATTTAAATGAAATCCTGCCGCATGTATGTAAACCATCCCTTATTGAAGCAGCATGGTGTAATAAGCTACAAGCCTTCTCCTCAAAGGGAGCCAAAAAAAACTTTAAAAATTTTGCTAATGTTTTACATTTCAATTAACTTCATAATTTTATAATTATTAGTACTCAAAAAGGTATTGCAAGATACAGGAACCTATTCAATTATGTTATATTTATAGTGAATAACTTACACATCAGTGCCGGGTCGCAGAGCGGCGGAGAACAGCGCCCACACGGGCTTGTGGTCGCTGGTCACCACCGACTGCACCGAGTTGTACGCGATACACTTCAAGCCGGACGGGACGGGCACGCTGCTGATACGACGTAGGCCTGGAATTTTAATTAAGTGCAAGCCCGTCTGGATATATCACCCACTCATCAGATATTCTACCACGAAACGGAAACACGTAGCAGTTTTTACAGCGCCAATGTCTATGGGCGGTGGTGACCATTCACCACCAAGTTGTTCATCTGACCGTCAACCTAACTTTACAATATATATGTGCTGTCCACAAAAATATATATTTATTAAATATAGTTTACAATACAGTACAACAGTTACTGCTAAACAATTTTAAATGACAAATTAAATACATTCAAAAATAAGTAATTAAATACAAAAAAGTATGAAAAATAGAAATTCGAGATGCTATATAAATCAAGATCACAATATACATAATTTAAGTAGACTTTTACAATCACTTCTGGAACATCGCCTTAGTAAAGTAAAGCTACCACTAGTATGTAGATTGTACCAAGAAGAACCGGCAAGAACCTCTCTTTTCCAATATTTACCTGAAAACGCAGAGGACGAATTTGCAGCCATCGATTTAGCTTTGAAAAGTATTCGATCCGTGTAAGCTGGAACTCTTTGTTTACTGGACGTGTCGAACTGTTGACTTCCCGGGTCATACTAAACAATAAAAAAAAAAACATTTAAAATTCCATACAAACTAACATTACTAAGCAATGCTATAGAAAGAATAATAACTAATGACTGTATAATTGTATATAAATAAATAATATTAAGACGAACATTAATTGCTTTTCCCAAATTTAAGCATTTATATACATTTTGGATAATATGTATAAAATTACTTTATACTCTATTGTACACCACAAAGAGAAAATAATTTAATAAAACATGGATACAGCCTAAATAAAAGAAGCGTACAATTTTGGGGACTTTATCGCTATATAGCGATCTATTCCAAGCAACGGTGTAGTCGATAGCTCAAATAAAATGAGGTGGGTGCTGTAATAATAGATAAAATTTTATTTTAAGCATAGAACCTTATAGGTTGGTGGAAACGTAATGGGAGCCTCGCGGAAGTCTCTAAAAGCGGCGCCATCTTCGAGCACCGCCGTCAGCTGATCCGCGTGCAACAGCCCGTGCGGCAGATTCGGCGGGAGGGGGAACTGGTAACAATAACAACAATGCCATAATTAAATTTTACGATCGCATTTTCTCATTTTTTCATTCGTAGCAGGTTTTATGATAACAACAGTAAACAATCTGTATTATATTGTTGAATGAAAGTTGAAAAAAATTAAATAATTCCATACTTGTGTTTGTTCGATCCATCTTAATACAGCAGCTCTCGGTTCTCCAAGTCTAAAATTAAGATCACCACACCAGAACACGTAGTCAAAATTGTTAGTGACATCTGTAATAAAAAAAGTATCTTATGTTATATATAGGCTGTGCATGATTGACTTTTAATGGCAACACTTCTCTTGGCGTAGCGTATTCACGCATACATACATATATTTGCACTTGATTCACACATTGATGTGTTGTGGTTCTATTTTATATAATATTGGCTTCATTTGTACCAATATTTATTTTAGTAAATACGTCTAACGGTTCCAATTGTAGAATTTTACTAACACATTAAATATTGAAATAAGATAAATATTTACATTGATCGTTCTATTTTGTACAATAACACATTACTGAATTTATTATCTCTAAGTAAGAAAAATATGAATAAAAGAAAATAATCAAACAAATAAAAAAAATCATTAAGCGTACAAAAAGCCGAGTAAAGAGGCACCTTTACAATTTTCTGACTGTAATACTTTTGAGGCAAGATTACTATTACACAATAAACCTAAGTCATATACGAAGGAGAGAGATTTTTGTTCCTGTGAGCTTAGCTACAAAAAAATACCAACGGTATGGTTTTTTGGGCTGACAAAATATTTATGGTTCATCTCCAACCTTGTTGTTGTATGTTACAGTTTTATTGACTCACCTTTACTCTTATGTCTGCAGGGCAAATTTTTAGGCAAATCAATCGACCTTATTATCCTCTTGATATCTGACAATCTTTCTTTCACTTTTTCTTGGTGAGCCGTTAGATGAGCGGTCACAAAGAGAAATGTTGAACCAAACAATGCAAAGGATATTGCTACGGCTCCTTTGGTACGAAATGCAGTACCGGGACGGACGGAAAGACTTGCATCTTCGGGTAGCGAACAAAACCATATAAGATCTCTTCTTATAAATACCGTCAAATGTATTGTACCTGAAATTAGTATTAATTGACAGTTACATCAAGAATTGCTAATTGGTATTCAGAATACACTCGCGTTTCCTTTTCTGAGCAAAAGTGTTAACGTGATTTAAGTAAAATAATTCTTTAAGCTTCTAGATCATACGCTTAAGGAATTACTTTACAAACATTATCTATTATTGCGTCATAATATTCATTTAATTATTCCATGTCGAGGTTTCTACGAACTTATTTGCTCAATACAATTAGCAATTTTGATCTCCACTTTCTGAAACGCTGATCAAATCCAGTTTAACTCATTTGGCTTTAACTTGACCGCTCATTGGTCATCTATTATGTCCTCACCTGTCACCGAACAATGACCATTTAGATTATAGTTAACCTTGTTAATGTTTATGATCAATGTTTCAGAAATTGAAGATCAAGTTCTGGAAAATTTTCACATGTAATATTGTAGCATTCGTGTTTTTTTTTTCTTTATGGCGTTGGTTGGCGGACGAGCATATGGGCCGCCTGATGGTAAGTGGTCACCACCGCCCATAGACAAAGGCGCTGTAATCTTAACCTACCCAGACGGGCTTGCACAAAGCCCTACCACCAAGTTATCGTGTCTACCTACAATATGAGTTAAAATCTGAAAAATAACCGTAAAACATCATCAAGATATGCATTTGTTCTTAATTTAAATAGAATTAAAAAATAGCAATTACTTTCTGAATAATTAATAGAAAACTATCAAATAAAACCAACTTAAAATACTCAAGCAATCATTACTTCATATACCCTAGATCTAGACTAAATAAGCCGTCGGTAGTGGTTATATAAAATATGTTTAAAAAATCTTATTGAGATATGATTCAGGCATATTTTACTGAAAAACAGTACTATTATTATTATTATGGAATATATATGTATCATACGTTAAACGTAAATTAGTTAGGTATATGTGGTGCCGTCGTTACTTCTGATTTTCCATAACACAAGTGCTTTAGTTACTTACATTGGGATCAGAGTAATGTATGTGATGTTGTCCAATATTTATTATTATTATATTATATTGATGTTTATTTATAAATGCGTATATCTCATTGTGTAATAAATTAATATTACTTAAAAGTACTACAGTAAAAATTAAAGTTATTATTATAACATTTTATCATCGTAAATTTGGCGTACCTAAGCTAGATACCACTGTTTTACTAAATGATACTAAAACCACTCGACATTTTTACCTACCTACCTAAGATTTATGGGACCTATTAACGCGAAAAGATTTGTGTATTTTTAACGTTAATATTCTTGTAATACTGAGATAAATTATGTGTCATGATGATTATGTTAATTATTATGTAGATTCAAAATTTGTGCATTTATGTGGTATCGACACAGGGCACCTATTTTTTTCTATTATTCGTGCAAACTTTTGCGCATCAGAGATTTCTAGATTTATAAATGTATATAATTTTCGAAGAGCTGTCGCGGCGCCTTGCGTACAAAATATTATAGGAAAACTTTATGACGTCATGCGTTCAAGAACTCATTGTCGTCATTGGAAGTAAGTTTAAAAATATAATTAATTTATATATAACTTTTTTAATAATGTAAAAATGTTTGCTAACGTACCATATACCTTATCTTTTTATGACAAAAAGTAATTTAAATACCTATTATATTATCATATCTGTGTATATAACAAACATTGTTTATATTATCGATCGATTTAATCAATTGATGCATCATTGAACAGATAAAACCCGTACCGTCAGACTTACATTTACAAACAATGGAAGGCAATGGAAGTTGATGAAGTCATGAAGCAAAAGCAGCAATGTTTAATAAATTTATTTATTACACATTTTCCTGAGTGTTACGTTAATCTATACTAATATTAATAATACGAAAGTAACTCTGTCGATCTGTTTGTCTGTTGCTCTTTCATAGCCCGACCACTGAACCGAATTCGATGAAATTTGGTACGAACGAGCTTGAACCACAAAGAAAAAAATAGGCTGCTTTTTTATGCCCAATACTTGATCAACTAGAGGTTGAAATGACAGTTGTCATTTTAATTCATTCATTGTGCTACTAGTTAGTAGCACAATGAATGAATTAAAATATACAACAACAATTTTGTATGTTACCAGTGTTTACTTTTTGACGTTCCACCACCTCTTTAACTTATATTGCCCTTCAAATTTATATATAGCAAAAAAAAGTCTTGTGAGGTCGAGGTTTTCTACCTTCAGGAGCTGACGAGTTGGCTGACCCGCTCTTTTCAAAGCTTAGGTTAGAGGGTCCCCTGTGCTCCAGGGCCACTATGTTTAGCATTAAAAGAAATGTATGGTACATCATTTAATAATAATAACTTACCTAAATAATAAGAGTGCAGTAGTAAATGTGATGGACCCAACACTTCCTGTATAGTGATTTCCCATTCAGTCCGTTCTGAAAAGGATTCTTGGGTGCCAATCGCAAAAATATCTGGTACATGTTTTACCTCATTGGGGAATATAAAATCAGCTAGTTCCCTGAAGTTCAATATTGCATTATGTTAGATAATCGGTTTTTACAAGAAAAGGTGGTCCACAATTACAATACACTATTCTTAAGTGAAAAAATAAATGGAGAGAAGAATCATAGAATCATTAAACTTTTTCAAGTCATTTCATATTTGATATTAGGAAAAGATCAAATACCAGTAAAATAAAATTTGCCATATGCATTCAATTAAGTTGCTTAACCCTTTCCAGATATGATACAATGTTTGAAGGCATTCATTTCTCTGAATATAAAATAACTTAGAGAAATAACTTATAAATTAATTCCTATTTTAACATACTTTGGAGGTGCCTGTCCATTCATATTCCAGGTACCGACAAATATCTTCACTTCCCGATCTGGGAATACATGTTCCAACTCAGCAGCACCGAGTAAAGAATGTGATGCCAATCTTCCATATAAATAGTTTCTATGAGAAAATGAAAAAAATATAATATATGTATTAAAATAAAATATTTGACATAGATGTTAGTTTTGCATTGTTTAGAATGGAATCAATTATCAAAAACAAAAAGGACTTTTTATTAATAAGCAATGTTAGAAGCATATAATTCTCTGAGCAATATTATTTTTAACTGTACCTTTGCTTTGCTTCCTGTGTGGGTATAAGACGCAACACCTGTGCAGCAAGCAGAGAATTACGAACCAAGCTGTCAGTGCTCCCTGCGCGAGAAGCTGATCTTGTTATTGTTGACTTACTCCTTATAGTGTTGCATGACACAAATATGGACAGTACATTAACACATGAGAAGGCAGTTTCAAAACACAAATTAAAATAATAATAACTTACCTTCTCTTACGATCTAAAGAACTACTTCTATCACTCTCGGGTGAGGACGACTGATATAACGGCTTTGATTCATTGGATATCAAGTGATCAGCTGATAACCTTTTGACAAATAATTTACTTTTCGGCTTAATGCCTTCAAATGAACCAGAATGTTCAAAATATTTTTTTGCATCATCACTTTTTGGAAAATTCACTGTTACTTTTGGTATTTCTTCACTCTTCGTTTGAGAAATGGTATGATCACTTAAACTATTATTACTAGAATCATTTATTGGACTGCTTGGTCTCGAGTACGAATCGTCCTTAGATCCGTGGCCTTCCACTAAGCTCTTAGGCCGAGATCTTCTAAAGAATGTCTTACAACATTTTTGATTACTATCGTCGTCATAAGTAGTTGTGTTTTGATGAATTGTTTGATGATGATCAGTTGCATGCCTCGTATTATAATTCGAATAATTATGAGGATTATCAATACTAGTTTCAGAGTTGTGAGCACTATGTGCTATAAAAGGGTCAGCAGGGGACATAGGGCGTGAGGTTGATTGACTAAATTCTTCGTTGGAATCTGTGTCTACATAGCAGCCAACTTTTGGTGATTTTTTCACAAATAATCGTTTCCGCAATGACAACTTTTGTTTGGTCCTTGTAGGTGATGTTGTCATGTTTGGTTTAAAACCACTTTAACAACCAATTTAAGTTACTAATTACATTTTTACTAAATATAGACAACATAACCTATAACAACATATTTGTGTCATTATGTCATTTTCAATACTAATGTCAATAAATATAAAATCAAATTTTGCTGAAGAAAAATACGTTCAAAAAACTTTTTATTTAATAAACTCACAAAAGCTTTTAGTTTAATAAAATTTACATAAAATTTTGTGGTTCTGCCACTCAAATACATCATAAAATAGTTTGTATTAGATTTGTTACCACGGAAACAGTGGAAACAATAAAATAAAACAACCTATAGTATAGTTAAACACATAAATAATAACACTTAATTTTGAAACAACACCTAATTTATAAACAAATAACATTAAATATTCATAGTATTATTAGCTATATTATACCAAAGGAAAAAAAAAAATATAATTTCTAGATGAATTTCAATTGTAAGTGAAAAATTTCTGAAAAGGTAAAAGAAAATTTTGTTTTTTTCAATAGTTTACAAATTTTAATAATATTTGTAAGAAATTAAATTGGGTATCATTTGGGTAGTTAAGTTTAAAACACTATATAATTAAATTACAATATTTGTAATGATTATTTTAAATTTAAAATCTCATGTGCCAGGTACAAGCAAGTTCGTACCGTTGTACATAGGATAAGGAGATAAATTTCCATCCCCTACGGGTTGTATTCCATCACCTGAAAAAGTATAAAAATAAAAGGTATTACAAAATATGTAATGATCTATATGAAAAAAAAAAATTATAAAAATTATAAAATTGATTTTTTTTTTTTTATTTTGAAGATGTATTAATTAACCGCATTGTAAGATAATTCATAAATGTAATGTTTTGTTGACAGTACTCTATATTTTTTATCTGTAGCTATAAAAAATATTCGTGATATTATTAATATATACTTCATTTATAAATGAATACCATATAAAACGATTATAAAAGCAATATTGTTGTTATGTGTAGTTTAGCTTAAATTAAATTCTCACTAAAATATTAAATTACTCACCGATGTTACAGAGGTCGGTAGTACAGGCTCGGTAATAAGTTCGAAAATTTGAATCTATCACTTCATGATTTAAAAAGTCTGGCGATCCCTCGCATCCTCGTAAAAAACTGACTATCTCGCCTGCAGGGTCCTGAAATATAATTTATATGTTATGTATTCTTATATATTTTTAGAAAAATCGAATTTTTCCGTTGTCAAATACCATAAGTAACAGAGATGCCGCGAATATTTGAATAATGATTAATCAAAAAAAGGAATTAAAAAAAAAAAATTATTTGTTTTCGAATAAAAATATCGCGCATCTAGTACCTTTCAACGTACCATTGATTATTGAATACATTTTAAGTCACATGTATCATACTGATTTTAGATTTTTAAATGGTTGCAATCCATTCCCCCTTTTTAGTAAGATTGCTAAACGATACTTAATCAATTCAGCAAACTCTGTTAATTCAGAAAGACTATTTTTTTTAAAACAACAGAAAGACTATTTTGTTTGATTTATGAAGAAAAGCTCAACCGACTTGAGCCCAATTGTTTTTGCACCACAATTCGCCACTTTTGGAGTTTAAATAATCATTAAAGAGGTAACTCATATGATTAACAAATAGCTAAATCTATCTATATCCTAATATTTAATAAATAAAAAGAAAAAAAAAACTTACTCGAAGTTCTTGTCGCATAATTGTGCAATACGTCATACTACATTCTACTCTGGCTGTAGAATTGCTTATAGTGAGACAAGCCCTGTTGGTGTCAACGGAAGAGAAACCACACGTGTAGCATCGCAAAGATTCTGGACAAGTTAAAACGATATTGAAACATTGTATTTGTAATAATTAAAAGACATTTTATGTTGCCACAATTTATTACAGTTTCGTAGTTATTGCTTTGTTTGAGATTTAAATTTTAAATTAAATAATATTTATTATTATATTGAAGTTTTATGGTATAGGTAAGTACCTAATCAAATCAAAATGGTCTGACATCACAATTCCAGTGCAACTATTTTGTAGATAAAAACCAAAACAAAAGTCAATTGATGTTAGTTATGTTATGGAGTCATTAGTAACTTGCGAGATAAACTTACTGAGCATATAGTTAAATTATTACTAACCTACAGACTTCCCTAGGGCACAGATAAATACGAGTAAAAATAATTTGGTGAGCATTATTATACACACTCAACGTAAGCTATCACAGAAAGTAAATGCTTCCCTTAAATTCATTATCTAAGTACCTATCTATCATTGAAATCCATATCTTATCGATTCGAATTATTGTTTTGCGTTAATAAATAATAAACGTAATGAAATCACAGAAACGACAAAAGATTCCTCCTCGATTGTTCTAATCTTTTATTTATTATAAACTAGCTACACGTCCCGGTTTTACATGGATACAATAAGTGTCTATATATAACTTTGAGATTGAAGAACAATCAGAAAAAATTAAATTCATGTCTTTTTTTGGGTTAGGTAAGTTGATTTAAGTTAAGTTAAAGGTATTTGTGATAAAGCGTTATTTGGCGACGCTACTTCACACTTCATACGAAAGGAAAATTTTGAATACTCAAAAAACAAAATGTGTAGTTTTTACTCTAACATTAGAAAGCAAAATTAAAATATATTTTTAAACGGTGGCTCTCTTGATGTAGCCGATACTACGGTGTTTTGAGGAATAGCATTGGATTCCAAACTCCAGTGGAGAGGACGATAAATGATTATCGTCCCTGACAGGAAGACTTAGCTCCGCAGCATACGCAGTTAGAAAAGTTTGACAACTAACTGATATAGATACCGCTCGTATATTTTGTTTATTTTCACAGTATTATGTCATATAACTTTGGGGTAACGCTGCAGATATTTAATCTGTTTTTTTTTTTACAAAAGAGAGCAATCCGGTCTATTTATAATCTTGGAGCTAGAGACTCTCTTCGGGATGTTTTTATCAAAGTAGGAATACTCACTGTTGCGTCACAATATATTTACAACAATATTGTGTATATTCACAGTGACACCACTTTGATAAAATAAATGATATAATCATTGTATGTGCACAAGAAGTAAGGATAAGCTTACCTATAACGCCAAGTTTCCGAATCCGCAAAGTCAATAGATCATTCTTGGTATTCGTTTCTATACTAAAATTTCGCAAACATTTTTAACTTTGCCGTTTCATAAATTCAAATTTATTGTAAAAAATACATTGATAGAGAAGGCATATTATTCAATACAAGATTTTACAGATGATAAAAAAGCGTGGAGTTAATAGTTTTTGACTTCTAGGCAGGATATATTACATACATATATAATTGTATTTAATTTTTAAATATTGAAAAATAGTAAATACTGAGTTTCTTGTCGGTTCTTCTCGGTAGAATCTACATTCCCAACTGGTGGTAGCTTCACTTGATATAGTTTGTTAAATGACATTTCAAAAGTGCTTGTAAAAGCCTACTTGAATAAAGTATATTTTGATTTTGATATTCTCGGTGTTTTTCTAGTATAATATACATATATTATAAATACCTGAATCACTGTTTATTTATTAAATTATATATAAAAACCGCATTAAAATCGATTACGTAGTTTAATAGTTCTAAGCGTACAGATGGCAGACGCGACTTTGTTTTATTCTATGTAATAATAATCTAAAGTAAATCAGTGATGTTTTCGTTATTTCTATTTTTGAAAACTATTAGAGTTCTTATAATTTATCTTATATTTTATTTAAAAAAAAATATATTATCTTATATTTTGATATATCTGTGATCACATAAGTAATAAAATCATCTAAAAAATATAAGAAAAAAAAAATTTAATTGACTTACATAAGTACATTATGTTTTTTTTTCAACGTTATTCAATTTGCGTTAGCACAAAGTCTTACAGATAAATTATTTAAAATAATGTATCTCTATGACTGTATTTTGTACTATGTATACAAGTGCAGTATTAACGATTAAATTCTTGTTACATAAATCATTTTAAATGTTTAAAGCAGCAATCTGTAATTATAGTAACAAACATTGACATAAAACTATCATTTAAGTTGTTAAGTGTATAGTATATAGGAAGACGATATTGCTCAGAGCACCACATTGGGTAGAACATGCTTAACAGAACAAGCTTAATAAAAATTGCGGGTTCAAATCCGGGCAAGTATCACTGAAACCAAATTTGCTTATTTTGTAAGTGTAAGTAAAATCTGATGCTTGTCGGTTAAGAAATTCTTCAACTCACTTTATAGCAGATGGTTGAAGTTAGCATCAAACCTCTTTTAGGAGTGGAGGTCTAACGGTGAAATATTTTACTTTACTTCGATATGGAATATCCTATACATTAAAAGAAAACTTCTAGAGATCGAACTGTCGCAAACTTTTACTTTCTAGTTCAACTATCCCTATTGACTATTTTTGCTTTTTTTTTGTTGTCCAAATGCACGTAATTGGATCCCTGGGTTGTGTCATGATTTTTCTTCGTTATATCTCTACGGCTATTATACTAGAGAGGATAATTATCATAGGTAAGCGTGTTTTCTATTAAAAGCTTTCTCGACTCTTATAAATTACCTATACGATAATTATTTAGATTTATTATTCAGTATGTAGTGCTGATTTGCTTCTACGTGATAATCACATGTTAAAAGGTGCACAGGTTAGATAGCAATTATAATAATCGTGTAGCTAAACACAAGTGTTTTACTAAGAAAGTTCTAAAAACGAGATATTATATAATTTGTTTTATCTATGGCAACATTTTGAGACACAGAATATAATCATACGAAATTAAGGATGTTTAAAAAATATATTAAAATAATCCATTAAAATTTTATTCAATTAGCTATTTCATAGAATTACAAATCAATAGTAACAGATAATTAATACGCTAATTGAACAAATGTATATTATATTGATCATAATAACAATTAACAAGAATATGGAAATGTGGTAAGGTAGGTTGAGCTCTTTTGTTAGTCAACCACTGTATAACTTAGCCAGTAGTAATTGTTACTATAAATTCAACATTAATCTGTTTGATTTTGATTGATATGATTTAATCTGGTAACATTTAAAACATACCATATTCGAATCCGTGATTGGTTTATAAAAATTAAAATTTCGAACTTGTACCGATTCCCGTGATCCACTCGCAATCTCCAGGGCACTGGCCGGTGTTTATCTTAATAGCCATTTCACTGCCGTCCATCTGCTGTGAGTAATCGATTGCCAAGCAATTACCGCCCGACGTCTTGCTAACGGAATTACTGAGCGGTTTCCATACAACCTGGATCAATATAGCTTTCTCGATTTATTTACTTGTAGGTATGTTCAATTAGAATTCACACGAGAAAAATATTTGTTTGAAATTACATGTATACTTTTGTATTATTATTTCAACCAAATAATTATTTCTTTAAATAAAATAATCTAGGTAGGTATGACTAATTTAACAAACAATATTTAATACTGTAAACTCAACATTACACTAATCAAACTGTTTACAAAAATAATATTGTATATTTTAGAAAAAATACGTGTTATTAAAGTTAGTAAACTAAATAATTTATATGTATATGTACCATGCATGTTTATTATTGTTTTTTTATTTAATTCCATTTTGCACCGCTACAAACAATCTTTGTACCTAAAGATAGATATATATATATATCTTATTAAGGATGACTGTTAAATATTGCATAGCGTTCAACGGTCTTTTTATGCAATTTAATTTAAGTTTTAACTGCATAAAAAAATATTCATATAAATAATGTTCAAATTATATTTGAAAAAAATCTTGTTTATGTGAAAGGTCCCTCTTGATTACAGACTGCTTGGCTGCAGCGAGACCACACATGCTACTGCACTGATTACATCTTTCGTAAACAGCTTTTACTACACACTTAACGTACTTACTTGAATATTATACCTGAACTTATGTGTTCGATCTGCTTTATTTAGAAAATATATGAAATATCTAAGAATCAAATTTTGTATCGCAATGAATTAGTTTAGTTAAGGGAAAACAAAGAAAAATCCATATTTTAAGAATACAATTAAAAGATTCAGGAACGTGCCGAGTTACATTATAATTATAAAAAAAGAAAAAAAAACTAATAAGGGGAATACAACTATTTAAAAAAAGGCAAGATAATATTATCAAATTTATTAAAAAACAAAAACAAGTTTTGATGCATAATTTAGAATAACAATTGTCAATTATAATTTGACATTGACAGCAGTTACAGCTATTATAATATAGTGTGCAGTATAGATTTTTCTAACTCATGAAACTATTATCTTAGTAGCGAAGTTAAGAAATGCTTCTTTTTTTACACCCGGACACACTGTACAACTCTACAGTGAGTTAAAATTTATGATTCCTAAGTATTTATCATACGAAATTGTCTCCAGTGAAATATTTCAAGAAGCAAAAGCATAAGAGCCAGTATCATTCCATAAGCAAGCATTAATAGAGCTGGATAAAAATCTGTCATATTAACAGAATCAAATGTACCGCCATGGACAATGCAAGCCGGTTTTTTTGCGTAGATTAAAAAATTTACTCGGGAATTTAATCCGTGCTCCTGGTTTCGAAATAATCTGTAAACGATGAATTTATTGATATTAATAATATTACACCTGCTTCAAATAACAAAATATCGCTAAGCTAAATTTTAAAATGTTAACATCTTCCTTTACAAATGAAAATGATTTTTTAAAATGACAACATTTTCCTTTTCAAATAAAAATGTTTGATTACATGAAAATTTAAAATAGCAAAACAATGAATTTACAGTAAGATCACTATTACTGAAAGTAAGTTATAAAATGTTCTCAATTTTGTTTTATTTTAATTTTTTTAAATGACAAAAAAAAAGAATATATCATTCCTGCTCGTTTGTGTTTTATTTTGGAAACAGACGTTTACACTACAATTCGATACTAGATAAAATAGCAAATAGCAGTTATTACCCAATTTTGTACATTTCTTTCAATGGAGATTTTTTGCGACAAGCTAGCCACGGCTTGTTTTCTTCGATATACTCTATTTCTTGTAGATCACATTTCTCGTGTTCTAGGAAATATTTCTCAACCAATTTGTATCCACCGCCAAGGAACATATTAAACGCAAACGGTTTCTATAATTGATAAATTGAACATCAGTTTGGTAATATGAAAGTAAAACACATTTATATATTTATATATCCCATAGCTTCGATTTAAACAATTAAAGTATTTTGTATTTATCAAAATAATGTAAAAGTTTTTTAACGATATTTTCTTCACTGCCGAGCACGAGATCCATTTAAGCTGTGAATATCAAGAAAATCTCTGCAATATTATAATTATCATAAAATTAAAAACTATGTACATTTTATAAATAATTGTTTGAGTCTGCAATCATATGAAGGCCTCTTTTTCTTTACAATAGCTTAAACAAATTGACGTCTCTTGTAATGAATTAATTTAGTATTAAATGAATAATGGAGTGGAATAAATATTAACTAAATAGACACGATATGCTTTTATTTACAAATAGACTATAAAAAATATCTTATCTTGTAGATATTTAATTTTAATTGCATAATTATTGATTAAGAATAATTGAAATCTTCGATGTTTTGTAAAAGAATATTTTTAGATAATTAAAAGATAAAATAATTGCTTATTTCCTCGGTTATTAATAATGTTTTTTTTTGTAATAATATATTGTAATGTTTTATTAATAAAAGCCGTCGATTTACCTTTTGCAATCTTCTCACTCCTTCTTCCAAACTCATAAAATTTGGCTTGTATCCGCGAGGTGCGATTTTCTTTTCGTAAATGGCTTTCTTAATTGGATCAGTTGCCGCCTAAAAGGGTTTGGGATGTTAAAAAAATATCAATAAAATATGTTGAGTTGTATGGATTAAATTGGCAGATGTCATAGTATCAGATAATATATAATATGAGAATTTAGCAGATTTTTTCGTTTGTTCGTCTAAAGTCTGAGGTTTGTTATTGAAAATGGTGGTAGACTTTTAATCTTGTGTAATTATTCTTTATTGAATTAAAATTGATTTTGACTTTGCAAATGTTTTTGTTACGTCATAAAAAAAAAAAAAAACAAAAGTTATTGTAGCCTACATCTTGAAACTACGTACCTATTGCACTTGTTTATTTAAATATTTATGAACACAATATAATACTTTTTACTTTTAATACGCATTATTTAATGAAATAGTAATTTAAAGTTTTTTATATACAACCAGGGATAAACATAGCACGGTGGCTTTAATGAACTCGTATATAACACCACCAGGTATTATAAATTGTATTATATTATATAACAAAATAAAATAAATCGTAAGAATAATTTTGTACTTATCTACACTAAAAATGTTGAATTGATTAGAAGTTTTCTTAACAATAAAAGGAATGTAGAAGACCTACCTAAGATATTTGCTGTACGATTTTACATTCAAATAAAATTTTATAAATATATAAAACAAAAATAGTCGTATGAGTGTTGATGTAATGACGACCTCCGTGGTCGAGTAGTGTGTACACCGGTTTTCATGGGTACGCTACTCTGAGGCCCCGGGTTCGATTACCGGCCGAGTCGTTGTAGAAAAAGTTCATTAATTTTCTATGTTGTCTCGGGTCTGGGTGTTTGTGGTACCGTCGTTACTTCTGATTTTCCATAGCACAAGTGCTTTAGCTACTTACATTGGGATCAGAGTAATGTACCTATGTGATGTTGTCCAATATTTATTTATAGATATAGTTTGTACAAAACAGAGGTATGAACGTCTGCTCACTTAGTTCTATACTGTTTCGTGACGAAGGAAAATATATTAAGGTAATTAAGTATTATTTTATCGTTAAGAACAATAATGAGAGCTTACTAAAAAGTGGTGTCTATTATACGGAGTTTCTTCAACTCCCAATTCCAGTTTAGAGTTCAATAAATCAGCCAATGTGTTTATCTGATTAGAGCTGGACTGCAGGAGTGCTACAATATTAGCTGAATACGACGTATATAAGAAAAGAAAAGCTAAGAACATTAGAAACATCACTACTCTTCCTAGAGTACCTGTAAAAAGATAAATAAATATATTATATAATACATTCTAGATCTTTCATAATACCTATAGATTTTTTTTTATATGACTTATGTTAAAATAAAAAAAAAAAATAGCTCAATAGTTATTAAAATAAATCATTTTAATTTTATTGAAGTTAAAATCGTGTTTCTAATGAAAAAATGTACCTTTAAGTTCGGTATAACTTCCTTGTTGGGTAATAGCGCCAATAACCATAAGCGCGATTTCACTTAAATTCGGTTTTAAAAATGTTTTATCTAGCTGCAAATCAAATGTTACATTATATAAAAACTAAGAATTGTTAGGGAAAAAGATTAAATCGACGATACAACAATTTGTTTTATTACTTAATCATAAACTTGCAGCATTCAATGTTACAAAGGAAAAAAATACAATAAGAAATGCAAGGCAGCAAGACCAGGAAAACGTAGAATAAATATTGCTAAAATAATTCATTATTAAGTTCTACGTGCCTTGTCGTGTATTCGCGAAACTGTTTAAATTGTTATTTTTAATTGATATTTTATGTTTATCTGTGACATTTTGTTTTTGTATCTGGTTGATTGTTGTCAAAATCGATAAAATGAAGAAGTGTATTTAAAAATAAATTTATAAAGAACTATTTAATACGAGCTTTGACCAAAATTACGAGGTCAATCATGACATAATTCGTTTAACAGGAAATATACAATATATTGCAACATTGCATACAAAAATAAAATAGAATAAATATTTCAGTGTACATGATGACATGTTTTATGTTTATTAAATTGTCCGGCTTGTTGGTCTCTTGGCTAGAAATGAGGTCGCAAATCACGAGGCCCTGGGTCAGGTAAAAGTTATTGCATTATCTTTCGAATCATTCTCATTATATTATTATTACTCCCGTGGCTCATAAAGCCATTGGTCCTGCGTTGATCCCTTTTCTGTTGTTTCGGATTTGTCGTCTCAACAGATTATTATTATTAGTGAGTGCGTCTGTGTGTGCGCTGACACATATCCACTATAAAATGACCTGCGTATTTGGCTGATCCATCTTGAGATAGACCGCCGCGCGTCGTGGCCGAAATCGGTCAGGACTATATCATCATCATGATATGATTATATACAAAAATCTATTTTATGTAACCGCCATTACGAAGCAGTGTATAGAGAATAATAATAATAACGAATAAAAAATTAATTGAAACATTAACGTTTCCGTTTTTTTTCTGATTTACATAACCGAGTTGCAAATATTGCCATTGTTGTCAATTACCTTCGTTATTTTATACAGCAATAATATTATATTATATCTCTTAAGTTGACAGGATATTAATAAATATAATTCATACAGTTTTCAATTTATTCATGATACCAGTAAATTAATAGTTATGGATCAATCCATAGTTATGTTTATAACAACTATTGTTGCATTAGGCTTTTGGTTACGTCATATAGCTTAGGATTCTTATATACTCATGATAGATCTACTCCTAGATTGACTCCAACCCAAATGTAAAGGATTACTATCAGTTTAAAAAGAAAATAATAAAGTAGGCATAAGATGACGATTAAAAAAAAGAAGTTTTTTAATCCTACTTCTAAAATTCTGATTCTGGCTGGTAATAAAAATATGCAATTACACACAAATAAAATAAAAATTACATTCTAAAAATTATTTACACCACAGGCACGGACAACATGTCTGCGGAGATATAAATACAACAAGAAAAAAATAGAATGTAACCTATTAATAAATGTTGCTACAACAAATAAAATATTTAAGCGATTTGACAGTTCAATGAACATTAATTGTTTATTACATCGAAAATTACATAAATGTTGCAATTAAACAAATAGTTCTATGTGTTATTATACAAATAACATTAACTTACCGTGTCAGGTTCATATTTAATACTTTCCCATCGTGCGTTGATGAATACTATAAGTAGCATTAATATGATAAGCCCGAAAATACAAAACCAAACTCGAGGCTTAAACGGTAAGATGAAAAGGTTGTTCTCATAGGATAGACTTGGTTGACGAAACACGAACTTAACCGTCGTACTCGTTGGATATGACAAGTAATCCAAAACTTTCAGCCGTTGTTTCGTGATGAAAACAACTGTACCTATAAGAAAATTATCATTAGAAAAATACATAAATATTAATGTAATAACTATTGTTCTTCGATACGGTATCAAGTGGAAGATTATGGTAAATAAGCCAAATTTTGGACCTTCTCTACCATACTGTTCCGTGGCTGGATTTAATTCGCTAATTTATTGCAAAATTAACAAAAGTTTAAGCAACATAAATCCCTTATAATACGATCCGCTACCTTCGGTTCGATCTTGTACAAGTGAAAGATCTAGTCTAGATCCGTGCCATAAGGGTATTTTGCCATTTGAGTTATGATTCCCCATGATCAGCATCTGAGTTCAGATTTCATTGGAATACTCTAAAAGTACCTGTAAGCTCAGCAACCTCGCGTACGATGTCTCCAATCATACCATTATACGATCCGTTAATAATATAGCCCCAATTGTCCGTGAAAATAAGGACTTGTGATGCATTCAGGAAATAGTACAAAGGATCCAATTGTCGAAAACTGGCTTTGGTTATGAAGTCTATGTGTAGATCCCTGGAATTTAACTTTATAATCAAAAATTATCACCGTTACTAAATAACGGGATAATTTAGCGGGTATTTAGTTAAGCAATTGTTTCTCTCTTTCTTACACTTTTGTTTTGACATTCGAAAGAAAAAAACAGCATTTTTTAATTTAACACCCCATAACAAAGGTTATAAGATTTAGCAATTTTATAGTAAACGTCAAAGGTTTAAATAATGATTTCGTTTAACTTATCTTAATTAAAATGTACAAGTTAATTCGTTAATTTTGTATTTTTTGTGTATGTAATCTTATTAAATATTTAAGCGACTTTGTTGTAAGACTCTTAGATAGATATCGCAAAACGCTGTTATAAAATGAGGTATGTCTTCAGGCATTAAGTCCGGCTTTTGTCCCATTAACTTTATGGTGGTCAATAAAGCATTTAAATAAATTATATAAATAAATGTATATTATTATTATAAAATATATATGTCGCCGCAAATATTATTTAGCTGTTAAGGTTAATTTTATTATACTCTAAATAAAATTATTGTAAATGTTAAAATGATTGTATGGTTAAAATATGCTCAGTATTGATTTTATAAAAATTGATTAATCGTGTAAATGAATTGTTAAAATTAATTATTTAGTTACTAATTAGATAATGCTACTGTAATTCGGTTTAAATTACTTTTAATTATTATCATTTAAAATTATTAAATTATTTTATAAAAAGAATTGTCAAAACCATTTTCTAATACAGTGATTTTATAACATCCGTTTGTTTAATAATGAAGTGTTTTTGTTATTGATGTCCGCCTCTGGTGGGGCGGGCGATTTAATAAAAGAGGGTTGATTTAAGTACGGGAGGCACTTTGCTACCGACTTCGGAAGAGAAAACATTGTAAGTAAAATCTATGTTGGTTAAATAAGAAAAAGCTGTGTTGATTAAATAAAACTAACTATTTTGAACTATTGCTTATTTTTGTTAATACTCACCTTTTTATTTTTAAATCAAATAAATGCCGACGATATCTTAAAGTTTCTTTTCAATATAAACATAAAATTGTTATAACTATAGCAGAGCCGATGACCAGAACAAGGTCAGCGGTTCTGCGTATTTTTTTTAAATAACTGCCTATCATAAATTCGATATATATATTTTTTTAATTTATTTTATGCGATCTGAATTTTTTTTTTTACAACACTAATTAACAAAAAAAATTTAATAGCTTTATTATTCTTCAAATATTGGAAGGGTATAACAACTAACAAAATAAGCGCTAATTGAAAAAAAATACTATTCAAAAATATTAATAATATTTTTAAACCAATAGGTAATAAAAAACTTTAATAAGAGTATTTTGAAAATTGTTTGAGATTATTACGGCATCGCTGCTATCGAGGGTTTTGATTTTTGTAGTGGCATTATATTCTTAACATACTGTAACCATGCCAGCATTGAAACCGAGGTTGGTTTCGACACTGGGTATTTGAAATAAAAAAGAGGGAACTATTTATATACTTACATAAAATATTGTGAATAAATATATTGCTAACCTCAGGTTAAATAATTGCTCCTTCGTTTCATTACTGGTAATGACTAAAGACGCGGCAATAGGTAAGCCCCCTAAATTTTTCCGTCGCATCGTTATTTCAACAGACATATCATTTGTTTTATTCAAACCCTGTCTAGCTGACCAAGTACCGAAGCTTTCTAGTTTCCATTCGCTGCTGTTAGATAGTTGTTTGTAAGCTGCAAATAGATGAACTTAACATAAACAAAATTTAATATATTTTTTTTCAATGTCTTAGTAATTATTCGTAAATAAGTCACGGCTGGGTAAAGCAGCTTAAGATATTTCGTTGCTATATTTTCATATTATTTATTAAATGGGCCTTAATTTGACTCGTGTTGAAAATTGGAATTAAGTGTGTCTGTTTCCTGCAGTTTACATATTGGTTAAAGCTTATAGGTTAGGTTACTTTCTTCTATAAACTAATAATCTAACGTAATACCTTATATTATTTATATATCGAGATAAATCTTATAAAAGTGCGAGATGAGAGGATTTTCTCCTTAAATACAGGGCAAAGTAGTATGAAGTTTCCGAACGGCATATAAATATGTAACGCCCAATCTAGTAGATTCATGCCGGTTAAAATAAATAATTTACTTATTTTATTTTTTTTAATTTCTAGCCTAAAAAGAAATAGAAGTACTTACGTAAATATAATGTGATAATATCGCCATTTCTCTCAGAAAGAATTACATGTGAATCGATTAATATATGAAAATGTTTTAGATCATTCAATGTATCTTCTTTATTTTTATCATATTCACCGATGATTAACCATCTGTATGGACTTCGAAATCTTTCTGTACCATTTGCCTGAATATTTAATACAAATAATAAAATGTATAGTCTAATTATACTTTAAGCTAATTCAGGACTGCCGATAATAATTGGAAAAATATATGTCTACTCTGCCCTTAATGCTATAACCTATTCCAATGGAAGTAGGGAAAAAGATGAACAAACCTTAGATTTGCTAATAGCTCAGCTATATCGTTCACTACTAAGAGTTTATGATTAATATGTCTTTATTTATAATACAACACTATTATACTCAACTACTTATTTCCACTTTAAATTTACTTAGTACTAAGTTTCGTCGACGTCCATAAAAACATTTTTCGCAAATCTATAGTGAATATCATAGATCAATCAAGATCTCGACCGATGATATCGCGTCAATTTGCTGCCAAATGTTGTTTATTTGGCATTTTTCCTGTTATGGTTGGATAGAGTATATGTATTTGGCACAAACAGCTAAATAGCCGTATAAATATACATTATACACTCATTTGTTATTTAATTGTTTCTTAATTAAATGAATGGTTACTTCATGCCATGTCGCATGCATGGATGTTCGGATTTTAAATGTTAAGATTTAAACCAAATGAAATCTCGACTAATGCTCGATATTCTTCAATAACAAATCGGTGAAGTTGCTCAAAAAGAGTGAAATTAATTTTGTTAATTTACAGCATTGATCTGTCATTTAGTTGGACTTTTCATCATCACATAACAGATGATATATCGTTTACCGTATATTCTACTATAACTGCGACATTATTTAAATTATGATTACATTATGTTTAAACTTACTTGTTCCATAAAGTGACTGCTATTAGGGCAATTTAAATCGGTAACTATTATTATATTTTGAATTGTATCAGCCCTTATGCTGCCAAAGTTAGTTACAAATTGTATAGGTTTTTGAGGTCCCACATAGTTAATTTCATTGATAAGTTCCATCTTCTTGGCTTTTTAAATAAAAATAAATAATATTAAATAAAATGATTTATTGATTTTTATTTACAGTCGAAGTGCTATCAAAGTTATGTATAATTAAATATGAATAAAACTACACATAGTAAAAACCCTTCATTATAATATAAATATTAACATCAATTATTCCAGGGTTTTTTTTTATATCAACAAATTGAACAATATTGTTGAATAAAAGTTTTGTTCATTTTTCGTTCGAATAAAACTATTTCAAACTATTTCAAATGGATTGGAATATCATCTCATCATTGATGAAGTTTTTTTTGTTATACAAGTGATAAATAATTAAAGTTGAATGAATCGCGAGTTTTATTCTCTAACGACAATAGAGACTACCACGCTACGAGATTTTTAGTAGTTTCAATATTTAGCGAGCGTGAAAACTTAAAAAAAAATCTGTTTAAATATTTATTAAATTTAAAATCTCACTTGGTTTCCAACAAACATTTGCTAAAACACTTGGAGGTCTGCTGTATGAGTTAATGACACTCGATAGCATTTTAATATCATTATTCCCAACGTAAGCCTGCACATTTAAGCAAGCTAAATTTATCAGTAGGAAGGTGTACTGTATCATCATGTGTGTCAGACTATATTAAAGATAACCTTTCGTATGTCTTTTATAATAGTAAATGTTACACAATACATCGATTTTCATTTCAGTCCGTATGATATTTAGTTATTCATTAGCCTAATTGGAGCCTTTAGTGGGTATTAAGTGTAATCAAGCCAGCTGCTAATCACATAGGCGGTATTGATCCGTATATAATTACTGGTAATCGTTCTGTTAATAAACAATACTTACATTAGCAGCCTGTAAATTTCCCACTGCTGGGCTAAGGCCTCCTTTCCCTTTGAGGAGAAGGTTTAGAGCATATTCCACCACGCTGCTGCTATGCGGGTTGGTGGAATACACATGTGGCAGAATTTCGTTAAAATTAGATAATTGCAGGTTCCCTCACGATGTTTTCCTTCACCGCCGAGCACGAGATGAATTATAAAAACAAATTAAGCACATGAAATTCAATAGTGCTTGCCTGGTTGAACCCGAAATCATCGGTTAAGATGCACGCGTTCTAACCACTGGGCCATCTCGGCTCGTTAAATAAATCTAAACTCACAACATTAATAGGTAACTTTTCATGCGTAACGCTGTAGGTAATTACGATGTAAAAAGGGTAGACTAAAAATAGTTTTGTAATTAGTAAAAAACACAATTATTTTAGAACACCGTGACTTATTGTTTACACGAAGTGAGATTTATTTAGTTCAGAACAATTATATTAAATTCTTAGTGTATGTATTATAATATAATATTTTTACATACTCGTAGGTACTTAATTTTTACGTACAACAGTTTTTGATAGTCCCATCCCATTTGTAGTATGTACTATCTGAATTGCGTTTTTTTTTAAAATAGTTTAAATTTTTGTGATTGGATGTGTTTTTATGTAGAATTATAATTAAACTTTGTAAAGACAATTCAATATTGAAGAAGAACATATGCTTCTATCATTACAAAGTTTGAGATGCATTTTTTTCATAACGAACAGACGGTGTAACTTGCAGTAAGTAGCACGTTGTCGAAACACTCAAAACAAGGCAACTTAGGGATGTGTTGCCGACACCACAAAAACCAGAATACTCGATATATATAAACACCCCTTAGCATTCATCTAATGTGCATTTCACGCACATTAGATCAGTTGTTACCAACTATATGAATTCCTGAGGTAAAACCATGATGTCCTCGTAACATTTCCCATTTTAAAGATGGTAAAACACACATTAGATTCAATATTTTTCCGGAAATATATTCGATGATACAAATAGCTCGGTATTGGATGAAGTCAAGAGGTTACGGTTCGTATTTGATACATAAAATTAATTGTGAACTTAAGATCGAAATTCAAAATCCAATAATTAAACGAAAATCAAACATTAAAAAAAAACAGAATCTTAAAAAATCAGTCTAAGTATACTTCTATGCATTAAGTTAATGCTTACTTTTCCCTGCCCGTGTCTCAATCCATTTGGGGTCGACGCAACATGTACTTTCCTTCCATCCTCCTCTATTATTTATCATCTGTTCGTTGACATCCATCCCTCTCATATCCCTAATCAAACACTCCATACGTATCTTCTTAGATCGTCCACTTCCCCTTCCTCCCTCTCTCATGCTCACTCGTCATCACTATTTGAATGCAAATTGAAATAAAATAAAAATACGCTTTTTAATATAACTTCACTTCTGCATTAGTTATACTAACTCTGTTCGTCTTCAATTACATCTTCTTGCTAAGTTTCAAATTAGTTAAAATCTGCTTCTTCTTTCATATATTTTTAATAAATAAGCGCTGACTTCGTTATTTAAATAAATGTTAAGCTATGAAGTGTGTAAAAATAGTATAAATTGTATTATGTCATCGACGTGTCGTTTCGTTATAGAAAAACACAACATATTATTAAAAAG
Source organism: Vanessa atalanta (assembly GCF_905147765.1). NCBI lineage: Eukaryota > Metazoa > Arthropoda > Insecta > Lepidoptera > Nymphalidae > Vanessa > Vanessa atalanta. The sequence goes on along the minus strand of NC_061878.1, from coordinate 8,415,671 downwards.
TCATTGGTGCTTAGCATATGTGTAATTACCTATCCAATTTTAAAATGACTACTTTTTATATTTTAAATAACTTGTAAATTTTACTAAATATACAATATAACAATTACTATTTATGTGAAGAAACTGCTTTGTTAATTTTACTTAGTTTTTAGCACTTTGTCATTTATCGTGCTAATTATTCGGTGCCTATTGTGATGTATAATTTCTATTATAGTTACAACAACAGCAAGGAGAGCTCCATACGTTAGTAACAATAATGCCGGATAACAGTCCACCATACTAACGGACACGAAATTAGCCTGTCTTCCAACGCATTTAGGGCGCTTTTCGTATAATAGATGATTTTCTCTCTGCTGCAGGCCATGTTCTTGAAGACGTTTTGTTCTTGAAAATATATAAGGAAATATATTATCTGTAAACACTATATCATGCTTCTTTATATCGGAAATAAACTATTAGCACACTAAAGATATCAGTGACGCGCAATTCAAACAGTTTTTCCTTCTAGCTTACCCAATTTTGAACATTTCCATGAACTGTGTGTTTTTTCTAACTGCAAGCCACGGGTCGATTACTCGTAAATATTGAATTTCTTTGAGACCACATTTTTCTCCTTCTTCGAAATACTTTCCAACAAATTTGTAACCCACGCCTGTTTCCATATGAAAAGCGAACAGTCCCTGTACAAAAAAAAACTTAATAAAAATGTTTTAAGCTTTGGAAGTGTAAAACACGAATTCATCAATTAATTGAAATTCAATAAACGTTGGTACTTAGTAACCATTTAAGGAAATTTGTATAAGGATGTTTAGCGAAGATATATTCATTCGGCAACTGGCTTTTCGGATATATATCCTCAAGATAATTTACATAAGCCGGAAGTGTAAAAGGGTATCGCTTAACATTAACAATGTATTCGTATTGACAAAGAATATACAATTATTTCCAATAAAACAACATTTCCTACAATGATTATGATTAATGATTAACTGGCTTTCAGGATGTATAATACTTACTTTTTTCATTTCTTTTACTCCTTTTTCCATACTTATGAATCGGGGCTCCGTTCCAGGTGGAGCGACTTTAGTTTTATAAATAGCTCTACGTACAGGTTCGGTCTCCGTCTGAAGTTCAGTTGTAAAAATATACTTAGCTGATAATTAATTAATACTTTAATATTGTCAAATAAGTAACAATGAAGTTTACTCTTGATAATTAATTCAAGTTAAATGAGATTATATGAAAAGGTCATTCTTAAAACTCTAAAGGTCATGTATTTATGTGTCAAATATTATATTAAATCTTTGATGGTGAAAAAGTACATTAAAAAAATGTTAATAATAAAAAAGTACCTTAAAGTAATGTCTATTGAAAACTGTGTCATGAACGCCAAACTTAATCCTCGAATGCAACAAATCTTCTAAAGTCCTAATTTGTGAAGAGCTGGACTGTAGTAAGGCGACGATATTTGCAGAATATGATGTGTATAGAAATGTTAGCGCCACGAAGAGTAATAGCAACACCATACGACCGAGAGCTCCTAGTTGTTAACATAATAATATTTTACTACTAATTATTAAATACATTATAATAGTAAAATAAATAACGGATTTCACTATTTTCATTGCTCGCTGTATTTCGTAACGACTATAGCTTATTGTTTCACCCGAGTTACAATTGAATACATACTATTAAAGCATGTTTCATATATGTAGATATATACTTCTGACCGATTTTGACTATGGCCGCCACACTCAACAAATAATTTGCAGGTTGGAGATTTGCTTGGGACGTATTGTGGTGCAGACGGATGTACGAAAACATTAGTGCACTCTCTTCCCTTACTTTCTTCAAATCTGATACGACCAGAAAGACAGGAAGAGAAAGAAAAAATTACGATAGATAAAATTTTTTTGTGATGCTACTATTGGTTATAAGATAGTTAATGGTTGTAAGAAACTAACCTTCGCTAACAATTAGTATTACTAACGCAAAATTGTCATTTAAATTGGACTTGTAATCCCTGAAATTATAGTTTTAACCCATACAACCTCTTCGGATATTATTATATAGGTTATGATGTAGATTCCCTTGACTATCTCTATATCTAATGGCTATGTATAAGGCTGCACATCCCGAGGACTTTCGTTGAGTTATTGTTTTTCTTACGAAAAACCCAAAAACCTCCGTGAACGAAATTGATCAGGACGAAACTTGATACAGATAATAAATAAATAATAATATATTATTATATTTTTTTTAGTATTGCCATGTTTTCTTCTTCATTTACCTTTTAATTCAACTGTGCTTCCTTGTTGACACGCAGCTCCAAATGTGAAGAGAGCCACATCGATTACATTCGGCCTCAAAACTCCACTTTCTATCTTCTATTTGACAAAATTTTAGGGTCAATAATGTTTTCAATTCCTTAATTCATTAAAAGATGCTTTTTAAAAAGTATCCACGTAGAAACTTTACCTTTTTAGTTGACTTTTTCTGTTTCCATTCCCATACAGTAACTAAGCAAATTACCAAATACAGTATACAAATTAAGGCAATAGAACCATACCATAACGAATAATTGAACGATAAAAGGAACAAATTATTTTCGTATGAAAGTTTCGGTTGCTGGAAAACGAATTTGGAGCGAGTTGGCGTTGGGCTAGAGATGTACTCGACTATCGATAAACGTTCCGAAGTAAGAAACATTGGTGATCCTGAAATTATTGACGAATGTAGAATACAATAAGATTATCGTAAATATATTATTTTATGATATAGAGACGTGGGCAGGTAATGGGTACCAGATGGTAAGTCGTCACCACCGCCACAGACATTGGTGCAACAACAAAGATGTTATGTCCCGTATGCTTATTGTTACAGTAGCTCACTCATTCTTATAAACGGAACACAATAACACTAAGTACTGTTATTTGGTGGAAACAAATCTGATGAGGGGTGGCAACTGCCCAGAAGGGCCTACACAAATCCCTACCACGAAGTAAAATTACGTGACGATCGATCCCTTTTTAAAAGTGGTTCATCTATTTGTCTTTTTTGGTTCACATATTTATTTAAGTCATATTGGTATGCTTAAGATGTATTAATAAATAATGGGTACAATGATTGCAATGATTACGTTGAGCATCGTATTGCATTTACCTCCTATATCAACCTCCTCTCTCTCCAAATACCCCGTCATACCATTCCATGTGTTGTTTTGACTGTAGCCCCACGTGTCAGTAAAGAAGTATTTTCTGCTTGCGTTGAGGAAATCCATTAGTTGGTTTGTCGTCGGAAAATTTACTTTTGTTATAGTGTCAATATGGTCGTTCCTAAAGATTTTAAAAATTTACATTAAATACTTTTAAGTTCATTTTAAAATTATTTATATCATAATTAAAAATATACTAATATTTATAAATACATTATATTGATTTAACTACACGTAACCGGGAAATGTCTTATAACTAAAAGGGAAATAAAGTGTTCGAATGGAAACCACGATACGAAAAATGCATAGGACGTCCCTTTGACAGCAGCCACCTTTCAGGGAGGAAAGACAGGAATGGTGTCAATTAAGGGATTCCTATATCTAGAAGTGAAACTTCAACAGACGTATAGATGATGAATGGAACAGCTAAATATTTAATTCTTACACTTCATCAGTTAAATGATTAAAGCTGTCATTGTCTGTCAGCACGTAGCAAATTTTTAATTCGTAGCCATCTAAATTCATTCTTCTCAATGCCGTAACTTCAGCCTGATTAACGGACTTTTGGAATCCATTGCTGCTGTTCCAGTGGTTATATAATTCAGTTATATAACCAGACTCCGGGCCAATTTTATAAACTAAAATTTAAATAAGTATAATTGTTGTAATTTAATATGCTTTACGAGAAGTTGGTAAGGTTGTGCGCAATGCCGTATACCTAACTCTGCCTTGCTGATTACGGGACTATATTGTACCCAAAACCTCGGGATCATAGATCATAGTCATATAAATAAGCCAATAAGCGAACGAGATTGTTATCCCAAAAAAATAAATACATACATTCATAAGAAATTAACCTACTTGTGGAACGGATTCTTATTTAATCTATTATATTAATTAAATAATATTTAAGTCTTAACCTTTGTGGTAATGACTACGATCCTATTGAGATTATGCGTCGGAGTTAATTAATATAGCAGTATTCATAAATATGATTGTAAAGTCAAAACACGAGATAATGTTTATATTATGTTATTTTGTTTTACGAGGATAATTTTTTTCCTGATATATTTAGGCGGATGACAAATCGACCACCTGATGGTAAGTGGTCACCACCGCCCATAGACATTAGCGCTGTAAGAAATATTAACCATTCCTTAAATCACTAATGCGCCATCTACCTTGAGAGCTAGGATGTTATGTCCCTTGTGCCTGTACTGGCTCACTCAACCTTCAAACCGGAATACAATACTGCAATGCTACGTATTGCTGCTTGGAGGTAGAATATATGATTATTGCTCTAGGTAGCAATCAATAGCAATAATAAGCACCAGACGATCTTGCACAAACACCCTATTAAGACTTCTTCTAATAGCATAAATAAAAAGAAATACTCAACTGGTGACGAGAGGGATTCATTTTCCAAAAAGAGAATCGACATTTGCGATTCAACAGAAAACTTAGCAAAGATTCTTGCAACCGCGCGCGGTCATCATTTGTTCAGTAGTTTCTTATTTTGGTACATACTTATTACATATCTCAATGTAAATAATTCATATGTAATTTAAGTTCTACTAACAATTATGATTAGTGAATATGAAAAAAATACTTACTGCGATATATTATATAATAATGATTTTCAATTTCCCGAATAACAAAAACTTCAGTGTCAATTAGAATGTCTATTTGTGTAATACTTTCTTGTAAAATACTTAGATTTTCGGATGCATTTTGAAATCTATCGATTAATATCCAACGAAAAGGCGAACGAAACATTTTCGCCTCATCATACTTTAAACAAGAAAATTAAAGATATATTAATAATTAAATTAAAAAAATATATATATTTTGTTTCATAAAATTAAACTGAAATTGTTACCTTTTTTAACGAATTTACAACATCAGGACAATTTAAATCGGCCAAGAATAAAATACGTTGTTTATGTGCAAATTGAAGATCAACATCGCCAGGATTTATAAATTGTATCATGTATTTGTGGTCACCATTTCTTTCAAATAGTTGTATTTTTGCAACTGCCAAATCATAACAAAATATGGATGTTAATTATATACTTGTTTTTTTTTTATATTTCAGCGAAAGAAAATCTTAAAGACGTAGGTGATACGCATATATATGTGTTCCCTCTTAAAGAGCCAAGGGAGGGGGAATAGGAATCAATTTAAATTACACTCAAAATAAACTTACTCATAGGTACGGGTAAAGCTTCAGGTTCTGCTAGTAATATATAAAATACAATGTCTATGTAATTAAAAGTATTCTTACATAATGGCCAGCATGTTATGGCGAGAATTGACGACGGTTTTTCTAAATTTTCAATCATATTCATCAGCAGCCTGATATTCACACCTGCTTCGAAACAAAATATACATCGCAAGAATAATATCAAACTAACAAATATGACTTTCTTCATAGCGACGAAACGCGCCTGAGTTTATATGAAAAATGAAATAAAGTTAAGTCAATACGTTTCATATCATTCTTTATTCTCGAAAATGAGTTTGCACAATAAAGTGACCAATTTTTGTTCTTCCTTTTATAAAATTCAATGTTTGTTAATAAATAACTCGATAAGCAAGCAAAGATTTTGAATAAATAATAAGTTGATATCGACCGTGTGTACTTTTTTTCTTGCATATTGTTTATGCAATAACGGGAAACTTTTGGGATCTACCTGATATGAAAATAAAAACAAGTAGACGTTTTCATTGTGATTACGAGCGACTAATTATATTATCAGCTAATTATCTAATTGTGACATGTTTTATTATGAAATACGGAAACCAGTTTGGAATCAATAAATATTATATTCGAATGTTTAATTTTCAATTAGTTGACATATTTTTTTATTTTTTAAGTTGAATACGTATTAGATAAAAAACTAAACCTCATTATTATTAATATTAAAAAAGATACATGATTATATTAATAGATAGATTATATTTGTATTCCATTTACTTACATCCGGATAGTCTCATCATGATATTGCCATGACATATGACATTGCAGAATTATTCTTATTTTCTGCCGCTAATAAAATAAAATAATATCACAATAACACAACACAGTAAAAAAATTAAGATCGAACGAAAAAAAAAATGGTTGAATAAATTATCCCCATTTTCGATACAGATGAAATATAATTGATAACAAACAAATTACACTTACTTAAATAAAATATTAATTTAAGATTGCTTAATGGTATTTTCCGGTGCTTAAATAAACAAAGAAATTGGGGAATAGAGAATAGTCGTTAACCTTTAAAACATTAATGTTATAAATGTGTTTACACAAAGGTAATTCGGTAGTAGTAATTTTCCGTAAATCTATTGTTTATATCAATTGTCTTATATATACTTATAATATAATATAATATACTCTTTCCTTTATCAGCTAGTGAGTATATTAAAATATTAAATTATATAACGTCCCTGAGATAGTCCAGTCTTGTTTATGAGTTTGTTAGTGATGTACTTCTATAAACTGGTTTATTTATAAAACTTCGATGATAATATTATTCGTTTAGTTTTGTGTGTAGTGTTTTATTCAATCGAAAGTGCTGTGTTATAATAATTACGATTACGGATTAAATAGTAGCTATGAATGCTATTGAAAGATTAATATTGGCCGTTAAATCTCAAAGGACGTTTGAAATAAATACACCGTCAACGTCGGAGTGCACGCCGCTGCTCGGAAATGTTTCGAAAACAAAATCATGTGAGTAATTTTCGTAATGATATGATTGACAATAAACAAACTAGGTTGTCGTTTATTTATTTTTTTGGTTTCGATACGATATCAATATGCAAAAATTCTAAAAGTATTTAATTTTTGAATCATTTTATAATTCGATTATTGTTTAAATAGGTTATATTTAAAAAAAAAACCTTACACATAAACATAAAAAAGTAAAGTAAACAGTCAATTAAGTTTATTAAGTTACTCATCTAACCTTAAAAAATAATTTCTTAACTTTATCGCGTTAGGAATGTGAATTTTATCTTTTAATAGCTAATAATTTCATGAGATAATAATAAAATTAATATCTTTAATAGCTCAAGTCTTGAGTTGTTTAAACAAGTTATAATAATTCTAAAAAGGCCTCCCACAAGTCACTCAACTAACGTACCCACTACATAGAATATGAAATGTTATACAATTATATATCTTCGTGTTTTAAAGTAAACAATTAAATAATAATACAGTTCACGGTCTTTTAATAATAATATTTCATTACGTGTGACTATTATTCCAATAATCATAACATTGACATGGCCCTAAACAATTATCAGGGATATTATGTATTCGGTCATAACTTTTGATAATAAGTTCATTGCCCCGCTATCGCCCCTGCTGTTGCACTTTGGTGCAAGGAAAATGCAATACTTGCGATGTCAAATCCGATTTAGTACAACAATCTCTAAATGAAAATCATTTTAATATTACTTTAAAGTTAAGGTATACGTTACATTTTGCTTATTAAACGTCGAGTTTATATCGCAAGTTTGGAATGAAATAAATCGGACCAAAGAAGAACCGGCGAAAAAAATTAAGCAACCGATGCACGATTCACGTTTTTTATGAAACAGTAAAATGTCGTCTGTCCGTTATATTAAATGTGTAGAATATAACTGATATGATTGCCGTTTCCAGCGTTACTAATTATTGACATTTAATATGTCATATGACAAACGGAAGCTTATTTCAAACCATTTTTCTTAAAATGTAGCTACCGGAATTTCTGCCTGATAGCCGTATATAGTCGAGGATACTTATCAAGAGTGTAGAAGATGTAATGTAATGTAAGTATGAACGATGACGTAATGTGATTATGTGGTGGTCTAGGATTTGAAGACATAGGCATATAAATTTTGTTGCAAATAAAGCTGGAAACAGCTATTATACTTACATTATTGTCGAATAAAAAAATTGAAATGTTTTTAGTGTTAAATCATATGTATAATATTTTGATGATGTTATGATGATGACCGGAATGAGCTCAGACCGGAGTTAGAGGTCAAGAGGCCCTGGGGCAACAGAAAAGTGGAAGCCCCTATTTATAAGTTTATAAATAAATTTGAACATATTCGGTGTCTGTCAGGTTTTAAATGTATAATTTATTTAAAAATGAGAACATATATTCTCTCTTCTTTTTGTATAAATAACTTTTAAAATAGTAATTAATCAACGACAAAAATCCTATACTTGTAGTTTGCTGTATTAACAAATATAGTACATTAACTCATCCCCTCTATTTCTGAGACCACAGAGCGGTTGCCCCTGTTGCCCTACCTAAATCTGGCGTTAGACAGGACCAACGTCCTTCCGTCTTTCCGTAGCATGGGAGTGACTTACATCTTCCTGACTAGAGGTTATTGAATTATTTCGATATAATGACGTTGGGTTTTACCTACCAAACTCTACTTGATATTTTCTTAATTTCATTTATGAAATGCGCCTACGCGAAGCCGGGGCAAATTTTGTAACTACATATTACAATTTACGTACAAGTTCATTTATATTTTTTTAATAATACATTATATAATAGTTAAATTAAAATAATAAGGTAAAATACTAGATAAAAATAATGAAATAAGATATTACACACTTGACCTCAACAGATAAAACAATACAGATAAGCAAACGTTCATGCACTTTCACAATAGAAACAGTGGAAAGATACCAAAAATAATTTTTAATTTTATATATTTTACTGTAAATTATGACAGAGTCTGGCACAGAAGTCTTCTCTCCAAGCTGCCGGCATACGGTCTGCCGGTTCAGCTCTGCACCTGGATTGCTAGCTTCCTACACAAGCGCAGCCTTCGCGTTCTAGTTGATGGTTGCGCTTCAAAATCCCATGTAGTGAATGCTGGAGTCCCCCAGGGGTCTGTGATATCCCCCACGCTCTTTCTTCTGCATATCAATGATATGCTCTCTCTCGGGAACATACATTGCTATGCAGATGACAGTACAGTGCACGGGGGATACCACGGACGCGCAGCGGCTGGACGGGCGGAAACTGAGGAGAGACGGAGGGATCTTGTTGTTGAGCTCGATAGGACGTTAGGACTCATCGCCAAATGGGGCTCTGACAATCTTGTTGAGTTTAACGCCAAGAAAACACAGGTGTGCGCTCTCACAGCGAAAAAGTCACCATTTTCCCCTCCTCCTTCCCTCTGTGGCACCACGCTGGAGATACATAGCAAAGTCGCCATACTGGGAATCGACGTTCGGTGCGACCTCAATCCAAGGGATCACATCGAGGCTGTTATAAAAACAGCCTCACGTAAACTCGGAGTCCTGAACAAGGTGCGGCGTTTTTTCACGCCTGCTCAACTGCTCCTGCTGTATAAAACACAGGTACGGTCCTGCGTTGAATATTGCTCGCACCTCTGGGATGGCTCCGCTAAGTACCTACTGGAGGCCTTGGATCGGTTGCAGCGACGTGCGGTTCGCATTATTGGCGATGTAAAGGTCACCAACACCCTCGAGCCTTTACAATTGCGTCGAGAGATAGCAGCACTCAGCGCTTTCTATCGAATGTGTCACGGCGAGTGCTCAGAGGAACTATTCTCCCTTATTCCTGCTTCCCCTTTCCTTCACAAGTCCACGCGTGCTGGTTCTCGATGTCACCGCCTAACTGTGACATCAATTCCATCGCGTACAAAGAAATTTGGCAACTCTTTTCTTTGTCGCACTTCCAAAACATGGAATTCTTTACCAGCGCACGTATTCCCCTCCTCTTATGACCTGGGTTCCTTCAAGCGAGGCGTGAAGAGGCATCTTGCGGGCCGGCAAGGCGGGGGCGGCTAGAGCAGATCACCTTTCCCAACTGCACTAGCCGTCGTCGCGTTTGGACTCTGCTACCACTTACCATCAGGTGGAGCAGAGTCATTTGCCCTCCCGGGCAATAAAAAAAAAAAAAAAAAAAAAAAAAAAAAAAAAAAAAAAAAAAAAAAAAAAAAAAAAAAAAAAAAAAAAAAAAAAAAAAAAAAAAAAAATTTTCAAAGTCTAAATAAAATAAAAGTCAATTGTAAACTATTGTTTTCATACTATAACAACAAAAATATTATTGTTATTTGAAACAGCCTGGAGGCGATCATCTCACTCCCAAGGTGTGCAATCAACTAATAAGTCATTAGTGTCGTAATATCCTTTAGCACACGAACGCTCTTTAACGATTCTTTTAAATTTTACAATTGAATATTTTTAAACGTTCTTTGATCCTGTTGTAAAAACGTATACACTGCCCCACAAAAGAGTTACTAACCTCGTGTAATCGGCTACTCGGAGTAATAAGTTTATGCTTGTTCCGAATATTAATAGTATGTATCAAAAATAAATTGAGAAGCGACAGTCATTATTTTAATTTCTTTAAATGTAGATTTTAACGAATCTTTTGGGCCCAGGTTATATATTGCACGAATAGCTCTCTTTTGCAATACAAAAACGGTATTAATATCGGATGCATTACGCCAGAGTAGGATGATATAAGACATTATACTGTGGAAATAAATAAAATACACTAGGTAATAAAGTCATATTTTTTTACCGCGTAGGCTGCAGAGCTGTGTCTATTCGTCAATCCATTTATATATTGGGGCCCGCATTGGTTGGAGTTTTGTAATACCATTTTAAATTGCAATACCTCCTTTTTTGAAGTTGGTTATAAACGAAGTAATTTGTTCTTATTAGATAATTTACTTTAGCTAGTATAAGTGTTCTATGGTTATTTCCTTTCAACGTAATGACTATACCAATTAAATAAGTTATTTGTGATTTTTTTACACTGTGAATGACATTTTGTGCCTATTACATTTTTGTATATTATAAATTAAATAATGTTTTATATTTTATTTAGTTACCTATATGTAACGTTAATATTACAAATTAATACACTATTAATATATTTTTTTATCTTGCATCTTTATCACAGCATAACTTGTTAGCATAGATTGTTGCCAATCTTAAACTTGTATTTTAACTTTTTTACAGATGTAATAAATAGCATAATTATCAAACTGAAACAAATAATGATAAATATAAAATCATAATATGATGAATATAATAACTTTCTAAACAACAAAAAAAACCTTTAAGATTTAATTTATGATTAATTTTCACTCGTATCCATACTGAATTTAAAATTTTAGTAGTTATATATATTCGATTTTCAAAAATAGTATTAAGATTATTTGCAAATTTTTTTTTTTATAAACAAAATATGCAAAGACACAAGGCATTGAACTTTACGTAAATATATGAATAATTCATAATTAATTATGTTAATGAAGTGGTTTCATATTCGTTAAACTGATCGTCGTCACCAAGGCCCCATATCACCCTGTTTGTTTATATAATATTCTGAGCTTTTTATATAAAACATTTAACCTTTTTTACTTATAATAACGAATTCTTAAGTACGAACAAGACAATCAATATTTTTAAAAAAATACGTCGTAGTCTAATGACCTTATTTTTCTGGCCTTATATTTTAGAATTTAACATTAAGGAAATAATTTATTTTTTAAATAATAATGCTGGTACTACCAGTAACTATTGTTAGACAATATTTAGTCATATTGAGTTTTTAATATGCAATTTCCTTATATAAATGTTTTACTTTTATTATTTTATATCCTCCATGTTGGTGGACTGGTAAATGAGCCATCTGATAGTAAGTGGTCACCACTGCCCAAGGACATTAGTTTCTTACATTACCAAGATGATATGTCCCTTATCCCGGATCAATCACCCTTCAAACCGGAACACAACAATACCAAATAATTGACTTTGTGAAATCCCATCTGGGTAGTAGTACCTTTCCACTAAACATACCTTCTAGCGGCAAACTTCAATACTTAGTGCCTTTGATTTGCGGCTTGAAGTAAGGGTCAATCAGTGATATTACTGGCACATAACATATTAGTTTCCGATGTTGATGGCGCCTTGACGATATTAGGCATGGAATTGCCCATATTAGGTTGCCTATTCGCTAACTATTATAAATAAATAAAAAAATATATTATTGTCTTCAGTGACATAACCAATCTTCGGTATAAAAAAAGTGAATAATTCATCAAGTGTAACGTCGGTAAAAGTATATAAACTGTAATTTTCATGTCAAAATCTCAAGTGAAATTAGTATAACGCTACATTCAAGTTACCTTACCGAGTCAGTAGCAAACGAGTCGTAATATAGGAGGCTAGGAGCGCGGTAGCCAGACAGTCTGCCGCGCCTACTGCCATTATAGAGCCGCTAGCAAAACCTGTAATTACTAATTACCTGAACCGCATATACATTAAGCTAACAAGATAAGTACCTAACAATTAAAAAGAAATTGAAAACAAATAAATGAAAAAAAAAACCAATATTACAGTTAGGAAGCAAGTAGATAAGTTTAATATAATTTGCCTGTATGCACTTTTTTAGTTTTATGATTAATTGCATTTTTGACGTTATCACTTTAAGTCGCTTTGTAAAAACAAGGTTAACCTATATTGATAAGCCTAGACAGAATTAAACGAAACACCAAATGGTGAACACAGACTGTTGTATTGAACAACTACTATTTTGGAATAAATTAATTATTAACGAGTATAATAATAATATATAAAAACTGTTTAAAAATATAGGTAAAAAATAATATCTTTATCAATTTTAATTTGCTTGTATATGCCCATCGTAAGCATAACAAACGCTCAAAGGTTGCAAACAGTGTTCTCTTCCCCCTATCCCCAAAGATTTTTAACAGACCTTCTGGGGCTTCCAAGACTTGCTCATCACCGGCGAGGTGCCTCCAATGTGCGTTGCCCGTTTTTTTTAATACCCTGCACCTTGGATTAAGACGGGCCTGGCTTATATACAGTTATCTCGCGATAATCCTACAAATATGTTACAGGGCGGTGATTGAAATGGTCGGTCTACAGAGTAATATCAACGAGTAGGTATTCCAGAAGATTTTTGTCGAATACCTTATAATCCGCCAAATTACATAGCTACTATATCGCGAACAAGTCACACCATGTAAAACATTCACTTATTACTTGGTCATAAGGATTCGTTCAAGTCTGTTTTTTGGTATCCACTCATTACATATTCTACCGCCAAACAGAAATACAAAAAAATATTGTATTCCGGTTTGAAGGGTGAGTAAGCCAGGATAACTAGGCAAAGGCACAAGCTACATAACATCTTAGTTCCGAATGTTGGTGGCGCATTTGCGATGTCAGGAATGGTTAATATTTCTTAAGTACTAATTAATATTGTCTACAAGAGATAGTGACCACTTACCATGAGGTACTTACTAGTTTATCAATATTCGGATATACTTAACACTGAATATGGTTGTTCAAATTAACTTATTTTACTGACTGACAGTTAGAATTCGCGGGTCATTTTTTGGAAATGAAATGAAATTGTTAGTAACAATTTAACTTAACAGTTTTTGTATTGGTAATAATTTAATTAATTATAATATTTTTCGTTGGAGATTATTATGATTATTTAGCGAGACAATAGCACAAGACAACCGGGTAAGAATCTATATCATGTATATAATGAAAGACTATAATATAATAAAATATATCGTAACATCAAGAGTAAAACTATTTGATATGTTGCTTAAAGCAGAAAGAAAGAACATTAATTTATAATTATTTTTATATAGCTGATCCTTGTTTAATTGCTCTAGTTAGGTAGCCTGGATTTTTAAAGTATCCTGGAATTTACTTTAATTATAATTAGTTAAAAACTTCGTTAAAATATTTATCCAGTGAAAGGCGTTCAGTGGCATGGGCGTACATAGTTTAACAGTGTAATCGTGTGCGGGCTAAAGCCATACCTAAACGATTTGTTCTAAATACTTTAACTTCATCGATGTGCTGGTTGTAACGCCTCAGTATTTCTCATTTACTATGTAAACGGAACTAGCGACCGACTTACTATGAAATTAACCCATTTTTTCTTACTTCAATATCTCTCATAACATTGTTTAATTTTAATTAAGTTTTTTTTTACATTTTCATTTGACTTATGGTGGCGAAGTATTTATTTAGCATACTGACATGATTTTTATTGAGTGCAAACTTTTTGCGAGCCATTAATTACCATTACATAGTTTATCCCATACATGGAACTAATTTACTGGTATTATCAAAAGAAAAAAATATAAAAAAAAGCTTTTTTTTTTCAGAAAAGGTAGAAGTAGTAATTTGACTCGACTTCATATTCCTGTCTTTTTCTTTAAAACCGGAATAAAAATTAATAAAATCTAGAAAATACATACTATATTCCTGTTGACTGTAGTTTTTTAAATTGGTACATATAAAATGTTTTAAAATACTTTGTATTCCATATTTTTTTTTAATTTACTATAGATATAGGTAAAAAGATCACATTGGTCATCTTAAAATTTCCACCGTGTATTATAAACATCGTTTTACATAACATTACCCTCAATAGACATTTGACCATGGTCTGAATTTTGAATAAAATGCAAATATTCAAGGATGGTACATTATTCAGCTTTGACAGGAAATATTGAAATCATAACATTGAAAATGAGACGATGAAAATGAAAATGAGAGATGATGTTGAAAAAGAGTAACTACTAAGATTCTTGCCGGTTCTTCTCGCTAGCATCTACATTCCGAACCGGTGGTAGCTTTACTTTAAATAGTTTGTTAAATGACGATTCAAAAGTGCTTGTAAAAGCTTACTTGAATAAAGTATATTTTGATTTTTATTTTGATTTTTATTATGCACAGTGTATAATAAGGGCACGTAAATATTTCACTGCTGGGCAAAAGTATCCACTTGTTAATTGGATCTAGGTTATGTTAAAATCTGAACCCAATTCAGAGGACTGCGGCCTATATTTTTTAAGAACATAGCGACCTTCTAAAACAATATATTTTTACAAAGAATAATCCTCGCACCTGCAGTTACACTGTCTCACTCACCAATCAAACCGAAACACAACACCCACACGGACTTACACGAATCCCTATCAAGTGACTAATTCATATAATTATTAATTTAGATTTAATTTCAGTTCAAAAACCTTATGAGAATTTTACAAGTATAATTAATAAAATTGTAAAACAAATGGAAGTTTTATTTCCTTATAGGTAAGCCTGTTTGTTGATTATAGAAGAGACGTCTGGGGTTATCTGGGGAAGAGACAAACCTGTTAGATTTTCTTCATCTCCGTAGACGCCAAACGTAGGAAATGTCAAGTCGAAAGTTAATATAGTGAAACCGTAAATATACTATTTTGAAAAGGTTCGATGATTTGAAGTCTATAATATATTTTTGGAAGGGTGTGTCATGAACCCTATGACCCTCTCGCACCACGCCTATTTACACGCCCGCATCGCTCCCTGTCAATTAATTTTTACTAAGTAATCATTTTTATGTGAATTATTAAATTTTATATAGTACCCTTTGTACTATTCCCGAGCGTATTTGACCTATATACTGAAATTTAATTTAATACGTAATTTGAGTGTGATAGACTAATAAACAAGGATAGGTAGAGTATACAAATATTAGGAAAATTATTGGACAACTAAATATAAATATCCGCAATCTTCAACTCAGTGGTCAGCTTCTAAGCATTAACAAGGTCAGTTTAATTATTACTCGTTGAAAATATTTGTTGATAAATTCACAACACTTTTATATTTCTTCGCGTTCTTTGTGCAAATAACACTTGCTATGATTCTTGTCTAAGAATTTCGAAGCGAGACGTTTGAAATAGTTGAAAAATAATCTAAATACTATATGTATATAGCTATACATGCAACTACCTTCATATAAGAAGTGTATTATGCGGGAGTTTGTCCATTTAATTGTAAATTAAAATATATTATTTAAAGTCCACAGAATATCTCACTTATAGTATAGTAATAAGTTTAGTCTAATTAATGCGAATAATCTTTTAAACCACAAGAGAGTTAAAGCAAAATAAACAATTTTATCATTGTACTGACGCGATATCATTGGTCGAATTCTTAAATACTTTATAATACTTGTTATGGCTTCACGAAACTTGGTTTGGTCTTGGTTAAATTCAATACATGACAATTCAAGTGATTTTTTGACCTTGAATAGAGTATATTTTTATTTAAGTAAAACATATTTCTTAAGATAATTTTATAGTCTAGTAATAGTAGGCAACACTGAACTTCACAAGGTTCATTATAATTCGTAATGCCTCTTGGGAATTTATGAACACATAAAAATGTTATTTCGACGTATTGTTTATGTAAATTAATCATATTTCCAGTACATTTAACTTCTGTCTAGTATAGTTTTCAAATAAAAAGTAAATAAAAAGCAGTTACCTTTTCCCGGGCTTCCTTTATTAGGTAGCAAACGCCACTATACGTCCTGAGTTTCAATGCCGGCTGTTGAGCAACTTGTCTTAAAAGCCTTAAAAAATCTCCGGAAAAATGGGCAGCAGGAATCGAAGTCCATAATTAATTTAATAAAGTACCACATAAGCGAAACCAGATAGTTTTAATCAAATCTGCTATTCCCAAAAATGTAGATGGTCAACGAATAAATTCTCTAAGCCGTAAATACCTACTTGCGTATTTTTGTAAACTATATATAACACATTTATCATCTTGGCATTTTGTACTGATGGAAAATATAATGCTATACTCTCTTTATTAAAGATATAAACCCAATACAAAATAATACAGTTAAAAATACTTAGGAAAGAGACCACAATGTCAATAAAAACCAAATTATATAAATTAATTAATGACAATTTATAATATACACACGTATCGGGTCTATTTTTTATTCTTCTCCTTGTGTATTGAGCACCAATTTTTAAATATGAAACATCCAGATTCTCGGTCAACGCACATAGAATCTCATCGCTGAAGACATATGACCGACTCCAAAAAACCACAATTCGCGACCTTATGATCGCAAAAAAAGTGCTTTGGCTTTAGCAAACATGTCCAACGCGCTGCAGTGCCATGGCAACTTCGTCAGGATTACGATATGCGTTAAAAAAATATATAACCGGATTTTATGCATAATATCACCTTGGTTTTAGTTTTTGGCGCTTCTGTCAGTTTTGACAGACAATGTTTGAAATAACAATAGTAGATAATCTTTTACTCTTCAATTCCTGTAAAATCAAAGATTCAAACATCAATAGTTTGTTTCATTTACTCCTGTTTGAGGGTGAGCCAGCAGAGTAGTTGCCAGTTAATTACTCTGTCGATATTTAACGCAGGTCCTATATTTAACAAAAACTCACTATAATATTAATATAACCGTTGAGCAATGGAAGATTTATCCTAGCACATGCGTAAATACTTGTGAAGCGAATAAAATTCTTTAACTTATTAAAAATGCTCACACCGCATAGAATTAATTTAACATAGAATGACTATAAACTATATTGATTTAATATTTGTATATAAAAATCCGGTTTCGCTCGGGTAAAATAAAATATAAAATTAAACAAATTCGGTTTAACATTTAATTTTGACTATTGTTGTTACATTTTGACAATTTCCCCGATTGATAAAATTGATCTGGTAAATTATTGTGAAATATATATATACATATATTAGGTTTTGTTTAAAGTTAATTGTATAAATCGCCTTTAATAAAATCAACCATGCGACATTAGCATTGGTACGGTCTTTAAATAGTCAATAAAATTTTATTTTTACGAAACATTTTAGAGAAGTAAAGAATTTAATTATATTAAATTTATTTAAGGTCAATGCCTCATGCCATGCTTTATAATTTATATTACAAGTATAGAACATAGTTGATATGAATTAAATAACAGGATTTAGGAGTTTGGTAATCACTAATGTTTTTAAACATAAATTTTGCTCAAATGAAATATATTAATAAAAAATAAATGTATTAATGTAAATTTCAGTAACATTTTTAGCTTATTTCTTTAAAATTACCTGATTCAACATATAACATTAGTGTTAATTTAATTAATAACTTTACATTAACATCAGATTTTAAAGATTTTTTTTAGATATAATAAAAATAATGTATGATTTTAAAGAAGCTTGAATATTCAGCGTGAAAGTAACTCTGAATGTAACGCTTTCTCGGCCAAACCACTAAACCGAATTTGATAAAATTTGATATGAAACAAGCTTGAACCAAAAGAGAGGACATAGGCTTTTTTCATGTTTAACACCTGCAGAACGAACCCTTAAACGCGAAGTCGTCGACGACTACTATAAAATAAATACATACTGCATATAGACAAAAATTTAGTAGTAGTCCAGAATATTTTTGATACTTGTACCATTTGTGTCATGTTACGAGTATGATGTAAGTACGAAGATTTTCGTGTGACGCTATATTGCAACCACTGCTTCGGATACACTGCAAAGCAATTTTATTCTCATCGCACATTTGATTTAATGTAATGCGACGTAGTCCCTGTGCCTCAATACAAAACACGATCTTTGGATCGTGTCGTGTCGTGACTTCATGTTTTTCTGTATCTTCTATCGTCTGATGGCTAGTTAATAAGGCTGCAGATCCGGGCTCGCATTTAAGGGCGAATTATTGATCGCTATTGAAAGTTAGCAATGTTAAAACTCCTGTGCCGCAGATGTTTAGTGAAGTCATTGGTCCTATATCTGATATATATGTATCTCTGTCGTATTGCCGTTCCATTGGGAAAGATTGTTAATAGCCCTTTAATATAACCTGATCCGTTTCCATTGGACTTTAGCCGTAATATCATAAAACTTTAATTTAGTATTAAACTAATTTAACAGCCTGTATATATTCCTCTGTTGGGCTAAGGCCTTTCCACCCTTTTTACTCCTTTTTAGAGGTAAAGCCACCGTGGAGCTCCAATGCGGATTGGTGGGTAAACATGTGGTAGAATTTCATTGAAATGAGACACATGCAGGTTTTCCTTTACCGCAGAGCGTCAGTCGAATTATAAACAAAAATTAGGCACATGGGAATTTAATGGTATGAACCTGCATTAATTCATTAGACTGTTCATTTGAATAACGATACCAAAATAATCATGTCAATATTAACCAATTTAATTTCTTATAGATATTGCATCAAAAATGTAGGCTATTGTTACAATAGAGACGAAAGTTTAACTGGTGCCAACAAAAAATTCAAGAACACGTTTTATTAGGAAATTTACAAAACTAAAGTACCTATTATTCGAGCTAATCATAAACTTCTTAACAAAAGTTAAGAAACAGCTTGCGAAAGAAAAATGTTTATTTACATTATGTTAAAGTTGAAAAAATTATTATAAATATAACACGCTTTTCATGAAGGCTTAATTAATATTGACTGCGTAGTAAATTATCAAAGAAGTGATTCTAAAATACAATTTTCAAATCCAAAGAGAATCAAATAAGATTAATCTATACATATAATAAAATTGGTGTGTCTGTTTGTAATATTAAAATAACCCATTTTACTAAATGCATTTGTATTTATACACGGTACATATACCAAAAAAAAAAATTTTTACAATTTTTGTCTGTCTGACTGTCTGTCTGTCTGTCTGTTTGTTCCGGCTAATCTCTGGCTAAACCGATTTCGACGGGACTTTCACTGGCAGACAGCGGATGTAATAAGGAGTAACTCAGGCTAATTTTATTTTAGAATTATATACTCTATAATATCTTAAATATAATCCTATATTTTATTATATATGGACAAAAGATAACTACACGCCAACTTATGCGTCCAATTTTCTAATAATACTTAAAGCAATGTACCGAAATGAAAGGTAAATAATTCTTAAATCTAGACACGCGGTAGCGTGTCAGCCAAGTTCTAGTAACAGAACTGGCGTGCAGCACCGTGTGTAATATTACACGAACCATTTGGAGCCACTTTTGACCTCCTCATAACTCAAAAACTATTTGACATAAATGTGTCAAATTTGGCTCATATATTGAGACTCGCGAGATACATATGTGTTCCAAATTTCATAAACGCATCTCAAATGGTTATTTAAATATTAACGTCTAAAAATCGACATTTTTATCACTGACTGACCTATAGATCAAAACTATAACCTACTTCCAGGTGACCTAGAAAGTTGAAATTTGGCATGCAGGTAGATAATTAGGCCAATATAAAGGAAAAAATCTGAAACTGGTAATTTTTTATCATTTTATTATAATTTTTCATTTTATTGGGTCTATAGTAACACTTATATACTTAGTTCCTGTAATAACCGTAATAAAAAAAATGATGTAAGAACCAACAATCAAAACTTATGACAGCCGGTCTTAATGTGGATTTTAAGGTCTTCACGTGAATATATAACAAGTTGAATACCAGCCTTAAGTTTTTTAAATCCAAATATTTCCGTTTTATTACTTATTAGTATAGCCGACTTTGGTATTTATTACGTTACTAACTAGCATTTAGCGCACATCAATGGTGAAAAATCTATATATATATACTTAAAAAAATAATAATAATAGGCATTTCAGTACACGGCGCGCGACGTGACGCCGAAGCAGTGGGATAAAAGCGTTGTGATTAAACCTTAACGCGGACATGTCTGAGCGAATGGCAACCGCGCTCATAAGAATTATTTCAATGCCTTCTAATGGAAGCTACCTAGTCTATTCAACTGCATATTTTTTGTTTGAGTATACTAGTATACAACAATAAAATAGGTTTCGTGAGACTGTAGTAGAGTATGTATATCGTAACTGGAATGATTTAAGTTTGTACTCTAGCGCTACAAACGGGGATCCTTATTGCTTGGAAGAACAGTATCGAGCGAGCATGCTGATGTCAGCAAAGGACTGGTGAATGGGTCCAATGAAAAAATAAAGAAAGTACATTGAGGACGTCGACAACAGCAATAGCGCACGTAAAATAACAATTCAATTTAAACATAATTTAATTTGCGAACTAGAAGCCAAACCAAGTTACAGATATTAAGTAATGTACATATATGTTCAAAGGAAACAATTCTCTATTTGCTTAGCATATTCTACTACTATACACAAATCACAAGGCCTTCACCTTGACGGTGCTCTTTTCGACATAGGCTCCTCTATATTAAGTAAAGAGCAGGCTTACGTTGGACTCTCCAGAGTTAAAACCTTAGATGGAGTACATCTTATAAATTTAGGTCCAAGTCAAATCAAGACACAAGAGAGCTCTATTGTAGAGTACAACCATCTGCGCACATTATACCACCCCTACTTGGGCAAATTAAGTATAAACAGAAAACGCGTAAAAAATATCCGGGCACTGAATGGGCAATTCACTCGAACATTTAAGAGGTACCTACAAGAAAAATAAGAACGTATAAAAAAAAAGACAATTATACCCCGTAAACATAAGAAAATAGAATAGCTTAACAAAAACCATTTGGTATTAATATTGTTATTAAGAAGTACCTACTAATAATAATTTATATACAAAAAGTAGTGATATCCCATCAAAAACATAAATGTAAAAATGAGAGCCAAGTTAAATATTATGATATATACCTTGGTTGTTGTCTTCAACGACAAAAGAAGTGAGATCTAAATTTGTGCCAAGTTAAATAGTCCTTTCTGAAATTTATTTATAACTACATAAAATATCATTTCTTCTTATAACTTGGGGTAATATATTGTTGCCTAAGGTCTGACTTGGCTAGTTCTCATATACAAATTATATTATAGCCTAAGGTCTGACTGGGCTAGTTCTCATATACAAATTATATTATAGCCTTCGTAAGTTCTAAGCCTTTTACAAATGAATTATAAACAGAAATTAAGCACGCAAATATTCAATGGTACTTGTCTGGATATGAACTCGCAATATCTGGTTAAGATTCATATTTTCTAGTGACTGGACCATCGCAGCTCTTAATGTACGTTAATACTAACTAAGCAATACTGAGCTGTCCTCCATTCTTCTTAGATGTTAGAGTTATAATTTGTAATTCTAAACATAAACTACAATTTGTGTTTATAAACATATAAGAAATAGCCAAGTCAGACCTTAGGCAACAATATATTACCCCAAGTTATAAGAAGAAATGATATTTTATGTAGTTATAAATAAATTTCAGAAAGGACTATTTAACTTGGCACAAATTTAGATCTCACTTCTTTTGTCGTTGAAGACAACAACCAAGGTATATATCATAATATTTAACTTGGCTCTCATTTTTACATTTATGTTTTTGATGGGATCTTTAACATTTCAGAAATTCGAGCAGGTTTTCTTCAGATATATTAATAATAACATGTTTAATAATAAATGAATACTTACTAAAGTAGTAACTGGATCGTTGGTCCAGTGGAAAGCACTTATGAGTTTCAAGGTTAGTGGTTATGTAAGGAATAGTTAAAATTTGATACCACGTCAATGTTTATGGGCAGTGATAATCACTGAGGAGACCTTAGCCCAGCAGTGGGAAATTAACAGGCTGTTAATGTTGTCTCATTTGGCGGTCCTCCTACTGATGCCATAAAAAAAAACCTTGCACACCGCTCTGAAGTCTCGCCTTGGAACCCGTCAATATTATCCCGTTATCAAACGTTGTTGGATTTTTCTCTTCAGAAATCTATAGTATACGTTATAATAACAGCAGAAGTAATCCTGTCTGTACCTACTGCACCTTTAAAAATACGTAAAGCCGTACTGCTCCTGATCCGAAGGTCGAGAGTCAATCCGAGAGTTAGATTGCTTTTCCGCTAGTTGCCAGCAAATAAAAAATAAAAATATTTAGCACCAAAGGTAAGGTACACCACTACTATATATTTTTATGTATAACTTAATAGATGTTATATTATGACGATATTGGAATATTTCATCATTATTATACAATGTTGATAACATAATAGCTGATTGTTTTTCGGTTTCCTTTCAGAAATAATACGAACCACAATGTTGTCATTGTTATTCTGTGATTTATGAACGAAGAATTATTATTAAAACGTAACATCTTCTTATTGTGTATTAAACTATAAAATTATAGTTTTCTAGTCGATTTAGTGCCTAGCTTATATGGCTACAGATGGTATGATTTTGGGCCAATAGAAGTTATTAGGTTTATTTGCCAGAATATTGCTTTGTGTTCCATTTGATGTTTGGATTTCATACAAAGTTGCTTATCGCTGTCAAAAATGACGTGTTGTTCAAAATTTTATTTATTTCTTTATCTGTCGTGTATTTACGCTACTATTGAGCACAATATGTTCAGCCAATGACACGTACCTACATAAAAAAGAGATGCTATATTATGTTATACCCTCTACAAAATAGCTTGATCTTTTTGTCAGATGTAATTTTTTCTGATCGACATAACTTAGCAATGACGAACATATTATTTTCTTAATTTAATGATTTTAAAAATTGTAAAAATATTTTAAAAAATACATATAATACAAAAGTTCCTAAAGATTCAAGTGTTATCCGAAAATTTTAAGACTTTCTATTATATATTATTCCTTCAAAGTAAAATTTAAATAGAAACACTGAAAATAATAGACGCTTGTACAATGTTACATCGGTCGGACGGTAGGGACGTGAATAACAGGCAGTAACTGCTACAAATATCGATTACAAAAATTCTTATTAAAGATCATTGTTAAGTTATTGTTAGGAACGAGGGTCCTTTTGGTTGAGGTCTCTTTGGCTAGTAGTTGCGGTCTTTATGGCTAGTCTAAACCTTTTTAGAAAAATAAGTAAAAAAAAATTGAATTCCAATTTGAATTATACATTCCATCGTTCCATCGACTGTTATAAATGTTATAATAGAATATATTTAATACAACAGTGATATCTAGAAAAAAAATATAATTAAATGAAATAATTAAAGGAACAGTTCATATAAATAATATAAAAACATAATTACACAAAATTGGGCTAGGAGGATTAAATCATAAACGTCACGGTAGCATGCGAAAGAGATTCTATAGTGCCTGTCGAAGAGACAGGGTACCGTTTTTTTTTTTTTAGTGGGTATTTCGACATAACGGGGCGCATTCGACATCCTGGGTACCGGCGTGGCGAGACCCACATGTGGGGGAAAGGTGCAACGAGAAACGAAAGC
Organism: Vanessa atalanta; assembly: GCF_905147765.1. Classification (NCBI taxonomy): domain Eukaryota; kingdom Metazoa; phylum Arthropoda; class Insecta; order Lepidoptera; family Nymphalidae; genus Vanessa; species Vanessa atalanta. The sequence continues at coordinate 8,391,364 of NC_061878.1, read as the reverse complement.
AAACATTCTGAACATTAATTAATTATCATTTGAACTTTGTTAATTTAATACTTTATTATGTAATTTAAAGAATGCTCAAAAACCTAATTGAAATATCCTGTTACAGTTTTACCTCACAATTATAATTGAAGGTTTTTCAACTTTCATTTTAAAACGATTTCAAGTTAAATGTATTCAGTTACTTTGTTAAACACAACATCAATAAATATTACCTTTGTTTCTCTTTTATCCATTAATAGATATTATAAAGACTTTTCAGGTTATTTACTTGGTGGTGGTTTTGTGCAAGCTAGTGGTGGTGGGGTATGTACCATCCACTCATCAGATATTGTATCGCCAAACAGCATTGTTGTGTTCCGGTTAAGGGTGAGTGATCCAGACACAAGGGACATAATCTTACTTCCCAAGCCTAATAGATATTTCTTACCGTGCTTATGTTTATGGGCGGAGTGGCCCCTTGTCATTGGGAAATTAATCCGGCTATCAATATTTCATAAAAATAATATAATATATTAATTATGCCATAGTCTTTTCTTTTATTATTTGTTTATGATATATAAGTGTTTACTATATTAGCAATAAGCGTCATACATATTTGTGTATGTGTCTTTGTGTGCTGTGAAGCGCGGAGGAAGGGAGCCCCTCTCTTAAATAGAAATTTTGCACTGTCATTTCTTAGTAGCCTCTCAATTCAAGTTCTCGTTAAGAACGTGAAGTCTCCTTGCTGAGTCAGTGAGTCGAGATCACTGAGCACATGTTGCTAAGACATTGCCTTTTGGCAAAAACGCCCCGCGCCGCATGTTCTGATTGTACTTATGTAAATAATTTTTTAGTTTTTTCAATTAAGAACATAAAAAATAGGTCTCCTCATTCATTTTTATAGAAATATAGACAAAAACTATATAACAATAATAGAAAAAATAACCGCATATAACAAAGGTCCAAGCCTTGGAGTAATGGTGCAAAACCTTGATTGAAAGTATAACACCTCGTCCTATTGCCTCCTCTGATGACTGGAGGACTGGTTTATTTTTTGCCCAGAAGATCGAACATGCAATACCACGAGGAAGTGCTGATAACATTCTTGCCGTCATTCTACGCGGTCATGATTTGTACAGTAACTATTTTTAATTTTTAATTGTAAATAATTAAGGCCTTAACATAAATGATTATTTATTAAATAAAATATATATATGAACGGCATATATAAAAAACTAATAACAAAATTATACTATATTCATATAATAACATTTACTGCTAAATTTAGTAAGAACTTTAATTATATTCGATTTGTTTTTGAAAAATAAATGTGTCAATATTGTTACCTTTTGTTAAGCCATTGTATTGTAACGTAAATGAGGTAGCTTGTTGACTTAAAGCAATTCTCTCATTCAAAAAAACTGACACAAAAACGAATTGGTATTTATGTTTTTTATTATTATTAAGGTAGCTATTCATAGAAATCATAAGTGGTTTTAAGTGTTCTGCAATATCTGCAAATTACAAAAGCAAATAATATATTCTCGGTTGATTTAAAAGGCTTATTTTTATAGCGTTTGTTTTTATGCTATTTGGAGATTAAACCGACATTACTATCAATATACTCGTAGCCTGTCTCGAATTCGGGTAAAATATATAAAAAAATCACGTCTCACTTCATCTTCTTGAAGTTGACATTTCGAAAAATCCTTTCTTACTGTATATTTACGTTGCGAAAATTTTGTCTATAAATTAACCTGTTAGGTATCTAGACTCTTATCTATTACTAGATCTAGTAAACTACTAGACTATTATCTAGACTCAATAGTTTTGGCGATGATAAAGCGTTGTTTGTTTTTATTTATTAAATTTTTCCATAGAGGTGTAGTCGGTGCGCTTGTTATATCAGTTTATTTATTATTGTTGTATCAATTTATGTCATTTGACGTTGTTTGCATTTAAGTGCCAAGCAGCATCACAAGCAGAATTTTTGAATTGCAAATTGATCTCGAAAATTTTGCATTTAACACTACGACGAAGACTTCTTCATTGACTCGGAGTCTTCGTTGAGTAGGATAAACGATTTTATAAGACGATCGTCGCGAAATTACTGTTACAGCTGTATACCTAATAATAATCGTTTCATTTGTACCTTCGCAAAGAATATTTATTTCGACCGCCGCTATTATTTTATATATAAAATAAATAATGTCGAAATTACTAAACCAAACATGTTTAAGAGTCTTTGTAATTTATTTTTTCTCGACTGATAAAGCGAGTAATAAGTTTTTGCTTGTCACGGATACGTTTTCAGATCATGTTTCTAATCTCAAAAAGATCCATTAATTGATTTCTCGACGATATATTCATAGATGTTATTTACTTTATTTTTATTTAACAACAACAGTAAAAAAATATCAACCAGTTTTGAATTTGTTTAAAATATAATTCAATGATAACAGTTACTACCAGTAAATGTCACTGCTGTGCCTCAGCTCCAATTGAGAAGTTTTGGAGCTTACTTCACCACGCTGCTCCATGCGGATTGGTTGATACCTACACATTTATCAAATCCACATCCGACTCGTACAGTTTTCACGATGTTTTTCTTCACCGCTGAGGTTCACACCCGGATAGGCATTGTTGATTTCTCATGTACTTAATTTGTGTTTATATAAGTGAAATTCGATATAAATAAAAAAATAAACAAAAGGGAAATAAATAAATAATCACTAATATTTGTTAAATAAATAATATTTAAATAATATAATCAATGCGTTAGTAAGTCTGTTTATTTATTTGTTTGTATTGTTTGTTTGTTTTTTCGTTACGCTTTCATGACTTAGGTACTGAAATAATCATGAGGCAATTTTGCAAACGCGTTATCAGGGTTACAGAAAAGGACACATGCCCCTTTCCTCTCGTTCGCAGGCAAAGCCGCAGATGTAAATTAGTACTCATTAATTATAAATACCCAACGATGTTTAAGTCCGGACACGTATTCATAACACTCAAATAACAATACATTGGTTGTGTGCCTGGTGTCTCTTTTATTTGTAAATAATAACAAAGATTTAAAGATAAGTACATCTTTATATATACTTTGTATCTTAATATTAATACTTTTATATTTGATATTGTTTTTGAATTTATTATTAAAAGAAAAGTTCGCTTAAAACACGTTAATATGTCAATTAATTACTTTAAATACATACACTTAAATAAAAATATACTTCGTAACAAGCACAGTATGCATATGTATATGTTTGTATCGTCACGATAGCATGAGTAAGCGATCCCGTGATGCCCCCCAAAGTAAAGACGGAGTCGGTACCGCTGGTATTTTTAGTGGGTATTCCGGCTCCTTCAGCGTCGGCGAACCCCACACAAGCGCCCCCCCCCCCCCCCCCTTAAGTAAAAGCGATTTTCCAGTGAAAAAAAAAGTGTATGTATGTATATCAATTGAAAATGGGAGAAAACCGGGTTATGTGGAATTGCTACCCACAAAAACCACTGCGATGGCCGTCCTTGGAAGAGCCTGCGTGATCGTCGACATAGCCTTATTATAAAATAGCCTTTTTGAATCAAATCAAAGACAATGAGATTTACACATAGTACATTGCCAGTTTTTAATAATGTGATATATTACTAACAATTTTACAATTATGTAATATTGGAAAATCATAAGAAAATACTCATATTCGTGAAGCTATTTTAAATAACTTTCAATTTTTGTAAATGTATTCGCCGAAAGTAATCGGTAAGTATGAAATTGGTACGTTCCAATAGCACGATGTGAATCGTATATTATGTCGAGACTAGTTACCAGTTATTGTAATTTGAGAAAGGTTATATCCCACTGCTCAGCCACATTCATCTATCCTCAGAAAGAGAAGCTTTCAGCGTTGTTCTCGAGTTAATTGGTGGATTAAAGTTGTGTGGTAGAATTTCATCCGACAACTGCAGATAACCTAAAAATGCTTACCTTTACACTGAGAACGACATGAATTACAAACGCAAATTAAGCGCGTGTGTGTGTAATCTTTATGAAGTGAATAGTCTTTATATACATCTTACTTCTACACTATCAAATACTTTATGTATTGAATTCTATAAGCAATTAAAATATTACTACCCGTTCTGGCTGCACGGGTGCAATTAATGATTATCACATGATACAGTTTTGAATAATGAGATGTAAATAAATTATACATATTTATATTCCAATCACAATTTTATTTTCTTTAATAGTTTAATTTGCTTGTATGATCAGATATTTAATGAATAAATGTATTTATTTAAATATATCCACAGAACAAGTAAATTTTAGCCTAAGATTGCGTGTTCAAGCCCAATGTACATCATAATCAAAATGGTGACTGTGCTTTATTGTATTAAAACATTTGTTCAAGTGCCTAGTATAGCTATAATATAATAAAACACTCTTTGAGAAGGCAGCGCGTTTGAATCGCAGTGGTTTTTGTGGCTTTTAACGAGGGACTTTTTTGAGACCAGGGTTCCAATGAATTTTGTAAGACTGAGTTTTATAAATAAATATTTATTGTTTATAAAAGATTAACACTTGTCATAAGTTCTACCGCAAAACAGCAGTACTTAGTATTGGTATGTTCCAGTTTGAAGAGTGAGTGAGCCATTGTAACTATAGGCACAAGGGATTGGCGCATTGTAGCAATGTCTATGGGCAATGGTACCATAAAAAAAAACGTCAAATATCACCGTGATCATTATTATCGTGTTTATTTGCGGTTGGCGCGAAGGTCGCTGTATAAGCCGCATCCAAGGATTTAAAAGACTATCGCCGGCATGCCTAATGTCAATTCAACCGCTTTAGTAATCCTTTAGCTGATATGTATCGCATCAACCTATATAGAACAAAAATCCGCTAATCGGCTCTTACTATAGCCACGGATTGATATAGATGATTTTATTCTACTCTAGTGTAACCACAAACGATAAAACAATTAAGAATATAATAATTATAGTTTTATAATATGAATACCCATATTTTAACATGCTGGTGTTAATTGTTGGTAGGGCTTTGTGCAACCCCGTCTGGGTAGGTACCACCCACTCATCAGATATTCTACCGCTAAACAACAGTACTCAGTATTGTTGTGTTCCGGTTTCAAGGGTGAGTGAGCCAGTGTAACTACAGGCACAAGGGACATAACATCTTAGTTCCCGAGGTTGGTGGCGCATTGGCGATGTAAGGAATGGTTAATATTTCTTACAGCGCCATTTTTATTATTTTGATTCTGATCACTTAGTCTGAATTTGGCTACATGTCATAGTAGATTGGTATGTAATTTGTAGGATTACAAGATATTCTTTAGGAAAAAAATCGGACAAATTCGATAGTCCGACAATGCCCTGCAAAACGGATTACCGGCGTCCACTGTATTTCGCCCTTTATTATATTCAAATATATATTCATAATTATATTTAGATTGTAATTTAATGTTTCAACTTTGTTAACGGAAATTTCCAAACTGATATGTTAAAGTTTAATTTATTTAGCGTTGAAACTAAAGGAGAATATTCACCGAGAACTTTAGCACGCCAATAGTTGTAATGTTACAAACAGCAATTCAATAGTTCGATTGCAATACAGTATCGCAGTTTTCAATTGACGTATTCACTGTTGTTCGTAATCATTCGTTCATCGAATGTCAAATGTATATTCTCGTCTATGAAATAACATTACATGGAAATAGTACTTAGTGAGTATTATCCTTAAACTCAAACACTATTTGTCGTGACTTAGAGCCGTGCACTAGTGACCACAAATGCTATTTAGAACTCCTTTACTTGGTAATAGACACTTGAAGTGTCTGCTTGGATATTATTATCTAAAATTGTAAAAAAAAAATTGTGGAAAAAAGTATCAAAACCGGTCTTGTGTTGTTCTTCTACTATAATAATATATAACTCGCTCGCTGGTCTAAAGTGTTTTAGTCTTTACAATTATCGTAAAAAAATATGTAGGATAAAGTTATTTGTTAATTAATTGTTACAAACAACTCTCGAAATTAATTAATAACGTTTTTATTTATTGGTTAAGTTAAGCAATGAATGTTAAATATACTGTAATGTAAGATAAAGTTATAACAATGCTCTAGGTTCCAGCGTATCCAGAAGTGAACCTTAATTTTCCCGCCAATGTTTTTTTTTTAATAATGTTGCCCACTTCGAAAATCTTGGTGACAACAAATATAAAGCGTATTTGTATAATATTATGACGGAGCTATCCATGTCTGATATTTTATTTCAATGTGTTAACAAAACAAATTGAGCCCTGAACTTCTTTATTGTATTTCGTTATAACAGTTTGCATCACCCAATAATAAATTCCATGCACTAATGTAAAGTATATTCCAACAAGAGGACAAAAGACAAACAAACAACATTTGGCATCGAATTGACGCAAGGTCGCGATAGTACAATCTATGATATTCATTATGGATTTGCAAAAAAATACAGCTGTTATCGGAACTTTGGATGTGAAATTAAAGTTGATATAAGTAGTATATATTAGGAATAGTGTTGTTGTAAATATGAATAAAAAACTGTTTGTAGTGCGCAATATAGCCAAGTTATTATCAAAGGACATAGAATAAGTAAATCTAAGGTTTACCTATATACCTTCTTCGATTGAATATAGCTTCATATATCTGACAATGAAAATATCCTATTAATGTCGCATTATCAAAAAAACATTCCTTAATATTTTTCTTATTTATGTAAATTAAAGTTTCATACAAATCGGGCAAAAGGTACGTAGAATTATTGATGATTTGGACAAAATGATTACAAAGGACAAATTATCGTTTATAAGGAAAACACTTAAGTCTTTTTGTACACAATGTCGAGGAAAAGAAGAGATTGCTAATAATAAATATATTTTATACACAATAACAAAATATGAAAAATAATATTTTGATTGTATTTCGTATGGAATAAGTTAACTTTGGAAATTATCGATATTTACGTGACACGTTGATTTATATTACAGTGGCCTACGTCCCGAATTCGTACAGGAAAAGTGAATATTATACACAATTTGTTGTTTTTAAATAAACAAATATTTTAATGCAAACACGCAATCTAATCTAAGCAATCTATCTCATTTCAGTGCCATACGGCATATGACATATTTTTTCTTCTCTAGTTTGCGAGTCCCTTTATATTAAAAAATTTTTTTTTTTAAATCTCAACTAACACCCCGAGGCCCTGATCACTAGTAAAATTACCTTAATAAAATTGCCTAAAGCTAAACCATAATATTGTCAAATTTTTGCGGCTATGAGGTTTATCAGTTACCCTAAATGTCAATCAACACAGTGATTTCTATAAAATAAGCATGTACTCTTACAATAAAAAACATATCAATAGTGCAACCATGGGTACAGCTAATATTAAATATTATATAAAAAAGTTAACTGATATGAAACCTTTTCGGTAATGCTTTTTAAAAAACGACGTACAACCTTAATATATTTTATTAAAAATAAACTTCGCATGCGGACGTTTTTCGCCTCGGCCTTATTTTTAGTTTTTTTTATTTATAAAATTAGATTTACCTAAATTTTGTTTGGAATTTAAATAATAAATGCCACATTCTTGTGTATAAAACTTGTCTTCGTTTAAGTGTAATGTCATTACAATACATCGTCTGTATCTACGTACAATCAATAAATGTTATCTTTAAAATAATTTAATATCTTAAGCGATATTTATATATGTATAATTAAAAACCTCCTATAGGTTCTAAAATCATTTATTCGATCGCTAAACTTATATATATTACAGTATTCTGGTTTTAACCATGAGTGAGCCATTTAAATTAAAAGTACCTATAAAATATCATATCAGATGGTTGCTGGTGCGTTTACGGTGTAAGAAGTGGGGTTTATTCCCATCAGTGCCAGCCTCTATGTGATGCTGATGACAACGATGACAATTTACTATGAGGTTGTGAATACGTGAATCTTAATAGAATATTAAGGGTTCATATCCAGGCAATCTCTTTTAATGTATTTAACCTGTGCTATAATTCTTCGTATAATCAGCTGTGAAGCTAAACGTCGTAAGGAAATATCGATGTGTCAGATCAAATTGGTATTAAATAGATAAATAAGCTCCAAAACGAATCTTCAAGCAGAGAGAAGCCTCGGTCTTCAAAAGTGCGACAAATACAAATATCAATTTTATCATTACCGAACCGTTTACACTGGAACTCATTTATCCAAAATTGAATGCAGTTTGCCGCTAAAATTACTGGCTGTTACCACTACAATATGACTGTGATACTCTACATTCCAAACAAGGATCCTTAAGGATATATTTTAATATAATACAAATTGATTCAAGGTTTATCACTGTAAAAAGGTTATATCTATAATAAAATTGATAGCGGAAGAATTATATTATAATCGAATCTAAAATCGTTTGTCCTGACTGACTATCAAAGCATGGCTAAGCACTACTGGAACTAGAAAGCTGAAATTTGTAACTTAGGTTCATTTTGTAAAGTAACCATTCTCTGAGAAAGGATTACAGGATTTAACTTTAAGGGAAATGGAAGGGGGGCGGGACTTTATAATATAAAATATTCATAACTTTTTAGAAAATTCTTGTAAGTATATTTATCTATTAATAAAAAAAACAGTTTTAATAATTATTAACTGTAAATATGTAAAATCTGGTGTAACCATTAAATTACTTTATTGATTAAGGAAAGTAAACGATTATTCCGCTCGAGTACACATTAAAAGTAATAAAATATGCACCGTGCATAATAACTGTATGTTTACACAACATTATTCAAATGCGATTTTAATAACAAACACCATTATAACAATAGGTCAACATCGGTCATATGATTGAATCAGACAACGATATCACTGAAATAGAATGATCCTCACGTCCGGGTAGTAAAAAAACACACTCATTTCTTTCTACACGCTAAACTTGACCGAACAAAGAACAGGTTCGATACGGAAGTGTGTCAGTGACATAACATCTGGGTTGTTGTAATAATTAATAAATATTATTTTTTCTCTAACGATGTCATTTTAATCTTATCCCGGTAATCGCTGGTGAGGCAGGACGGACAAGGTATATAGAGGCAAGGTGAGTGTGCGGCCGGTTGATTGTGAGGCAGTGGTGGAAGCGCGCACGACGACGCGACGCGAACGCGCGATAAAATACGTTCTCGACACATTCGATCCCAGTACAATTTAAAAAGCTTGTGATATTATTATTTACTTTAGTTTTTAGATATATTTAAATAGGTTGACTTTGTAATAGACATTACGAAAGCGAACATTGACATTGTGATTTTGTTAAGTGGTGGTAAACTGTATCCGAAATGTTGACCGGTTGGCAGTTCGTTCTTTCGAAATGTAAGTGTCCGTATTTGTTACAATAAATGGAATAATAAATTTAATAAATCGACGTTCCTGTATTAATGTTTTATAGAAATTAATATTTTTTTATAATCTTATTGGGACAAATATAATTATATATAGTTATCGGATTTTTAATAACGATTAAGTGCTTTCTCGACTGTGTCTCGTCTTTATTATACTTAAGATTACACAAATAATCCAAATTCAATAAAATTAAAAAAAATAATTAAAATAATATGTTCAATATTTTAAAAACTCTTACAAGTATCAACCAATTGTATATAATCTATATAAGTATACCTAGGTAAATACTCTACCATTAAAATTTTATGAAAAAACAAAAAAAAAACTAAAAATATATATGGCACGTACAGGTTTGGATGTGAAAGGAAATTTTGTGACATTTAAATTAATTTAATACTTAAAGCAAATTAAACGAATAGTAAATAAAACATCGTGTATCGAACAATAATTGTCGTAAATACTACCTTTTATTATATAATGCGTAGAAGCCTGCAATACGCACGTATCTTAATTAGTTTGTATAATAATAATTAATAAATAGTTGTCTAGATAATTTAAATCTTCTGAGGTTAGTTCCGTTTAAAAACTTATTGTAACAACCAGAATTATCAGTTTAATTTTCAGTTTATATAATTAAAAATAAAAATACTTTTTTGTTAAAAAATAATTATTTTAGAAATTAAATAGTAAATATTTTTTATTGAATTAATTGAGCTTTTCCCGGTTTAGTCTTGTTCGTAAAACCTACCTTTTGACATTAAACAGTATACGACCAAGGTCGAAGTAATTTAATTATTAATTATAACAACAAAAAAACAATTACAGGACGATTGTTCAAATATCATTGAAATTTCAAATGATTGTAGTTGTGATTATTGAATTATGTTCTTTTATAATTTTTATTCTTTATAATTTTTTATTTATTGACTTTTGACCAATCAGTGTTAAACTTGCAATCAGGAACTAGCAATTTAAATCATCAGAATTTTTTATTCACTCTAAAGGGAGAATAGACATCCATAACACTTTAGATCCTTTAGTTGGAGGATGTTGGACGGTTGCGTGTGGAAAATTATTTTATGGAGCTTATGGTGCTAATGTCTATGGGAAGGTGACTTACCATCCTGAATAACATTGTATAATATATGTCTATGAGAAAGTGACCCACCACCCGCATAAACTTTATTGGTCGTCTGTCTTGTTCAAGTTATAAGAAAATATACGCACAACGTACTTACTATTTCCATAATTATTAACACTAATACATTTTCTTCACTGGAAATATCTTAAAAAGATAATTTATCTGAATACAAATTAAGCCAGAGTTTGTAATTAAATTGTAAACGAGGTCGCGCTTAGAAACTAGTATAAAGTATCTAATGTACGTAAAAACGGAGGAAGGCCGAGTTACGAAATTTGTCGGTTTCAGTGATTTCCAATCTATGAGGACCTTTAACAGATGCTCGAAGAGATTATTTCTTGTTTGCGCATACAATTTTCATAACTATGACTTGTATGTGATATCGTAACTTCGCTTTATATAATTATATATATATACATACTAAACAACATAAAAAATTACATAATATTTCGAATAACGTTTAAGTTTTATGCTATGCGATTTATTAATTTGTTAAGTATAGATTTTCGTATTAAATATATTATTTAATATGGCACTAAAGAATCTAAACCATTAAAATATATTACTTTCTATAAAAGTGAATCGGCTGGTGTTTATTTAAACACTGATTAATTTGTTCCTGTCTGTGACTCATTGAATTGCTTAACTAATCAAATCCTCAACAATATTTTTTGGTAAATATTATAAATTGGTAAATAAATGTTGTTAGAATACTCTGTGTACACATAACAATACATAATGAAACTAACGTTTGATTCAATCAATCCCTATTACGTAAGACGATATATTCAAATACAAAAGGATATATTTTGTTTATTAAGGAAAATTGAATTTGGAATAAAAAAGTGTTGGTTAATTTTAAATATATCGCAAATTTATTTTCAACTATTATAACCTTAAAACTATACCTTGAATTCTTCAAATGCAAGAAGCAACCTCGTCCAATTACAGATCGCAAGATATAGTTTTTTCATCTCTATAGTTCATTAAAATATCAATTCATGTCGTATTCATCGCACGTACTAGGGACCAATAGAGGAAGAGACGATAATTTAAAATTTAGTCACTTTGTATGAATACGCTTTGTTTACTAAATACTTCACGAATTTTGTACAGACATTAGACGTCGTAAATTTTAGTATTGACTTTTAACAAGGAGCAATTTTGTAAAATAAATTTACAAAGTTTTGAATTGGTTTTCATTTTAGATAACTATTCACGTTATTCGTTTCGAACGGAATACAAAAGGTTAAATTTTTGGTCGTAAGATTACAATGTAAGTAGTTTTACTGATTTTAAAAATAATTTAATGTCGCCTTAACTTATCTCAGCCAACAACTCAGGTCATGTTATAGTGCACAAGTGTGTGCACACACACACAGGTGCACTCTCTATTCACTCGCATAATCTAAAAGGAAAGAGTTTTTATATAATATAATTTGGACATTACTTAAATTTTAATAAATTGTTGAAAACCAGTATTAACTAAATTTCATCGAATTTTTACCAGTTGGGCTTAGAATCCAAAATTATTATTAACCTGTGGTATTTCTTTAATTAAGTATCTTCATTAATTACAGTAATATAATAATTAGTCTACCTTTCATTTAAATATTAATCTATAGGAACATAATTAACAAAGCCAACATTGTTAATATGAATATGTTTAATATAATTAATTATTTACATGCGAAAGTAATGTAATTAAATATTATGTAATGAAATTCGGTACAGAGTAAATCCGCAATGGCTCAGTGGATAGAATACGTGGATTTAAAATTGCGATTCCGAAATCGGACATTTGATTATTATTTTATATGTGCTTTTGTATTTGCTGTTAGTCCCGTACACAATGACGAAGTCGTCTCGAATAGAACAGTATTAAAAAATATCATACATTAAAACGAAATTATATATTTTTAATTTATATAGTTGGTGTTCCGGTTTGAAGGATGAGTGAGCCCGTGTAACTGCATCCACAAGGGATATAACATCTTAGTTCCCAAGATTGGCGATGTAAGGAATAGTTAATATTTCTTACAGCGCCATTGTCTATGGTCGGTAATGACCATAAGAAAACACAATTAAACACTTCAATATAAAATTATAAGAAGGCAGCAGATACAACTCGGGCAAGTATTACACCAACGAGATGAGTGGGTGATATTTGTATGAAAAAAATAAAAATATTCTAGCGTAAAGTTTTTTTTTTAATTTCTACAACAAGCATATCATTCACTCTGAAGCTAATATACATAAGAAATGAGTTAGAGCTATCACAATATCATTGTTTCCTCGATAGAATAGAAAATATCGCTCGACTTTATACATTTCTGTTTTATTATCTCAAACTAATAATATAGCACAAAGGAAACATCGTGTATTGTCTAATAAATTTTAAAATAAAAACGATCCTTATTAAAAATGAACCGCATTTATTTCCTCAGACTAACATTACTTATGTTATTTTGAGTTTATAACGTTTAAAAGAGTCTACATAAAGTATTTCCTTATCTCATTTTACATGCTGGCGATAGCAGGGCTGGTTCGTTTTTCGCTAAGAGATCCGGACTTGCAATTCAACGGGGAAATTGTTAGAATTATAGTCATCGTTCCAACGCGGATTTTTTTAAGTAAATATAATTTACTTTTTCTGAGAAAAGCAATAACTTTCTGGTATTTCTTTTCTTGGACAAATTATTGATACTTAATGCACAATCTTGGTTATAAATATACGTGCCTACACTATTTAAGTATATACTTACTTAACATTATCGAAAAACAATTATGATATTTCTGTCGTTTTTATTTACATACAAAATATTAATATTTTTTAATAAAAAATGTGCTATATTATTAATCTTTCTGCTATTTTTTTAATGGAACGCGTGAATAATACGCTGAGACGAATTAGAATTTTTCTCTCTTGTAAAAAAAAACGTATTGACATAAAAATGATTTTCCACTTTAAAATATAACGCATTCGTAATAATTATGAAAGCAATAATTAGCTGTTGCGTATAGATATGCATAATAACTGACGAATAAAATAGAAGTACAGGATAGTAATAAGGATTAAGTTAACTTTCTTCTGTTATGTCTTTGGGAAAATCTATCATTTGTCCCGCCTACGCGGTAATAAACGCGACAGAGGCCGGGTGATTTAATGCACTTCGGTGAAAGGGAGCGGCGGCCTGTCCGACGGCTCTCCTGCAACTCGCATATTAGATTCCTGCCGCCTACTCCGAAGGTCTCAGGTGATCACTTCACGATATACGATGTTTAGCAAATGCAGACCGACCGATTGATTTAAGTGTTGAACCGCAGTGAAAGGCTCAGCATGTTACTAATGCAACTGACTTGTTTATCAACGTGTTGACGTCTTACATTAATTATGCGCACGTGTCCACTCTATTTATGTATATACCATTACGTTCGAATCAATAAAATAATGACGTTGAGGAAAAGTTAATAGAATTTTTTGTATGTATTTTATTAGATTTCTTCCAATTTTACGCGTTTGATGATGATGATTATCCGTTTGATTTGGTTACGAGTTACTGTTATTTAAAATTCTCGTGCAGACACAAGAGGTGATTCAATTTTGATCGAATATCATTGCTATGTTTTCCAGATACCTTACAGCTGTGTAAATAGTTTGTGAACGAATATCGTCATAAATTTTGCATGCAATAACACACAATAAAAAAAGTATTACAGTAGACTTTTCATAAAGTACTATAGTAATTATATTGACGTACGAAATTACACCGCCAGCCTGTCTACCGACGGCTACTTATTCAGCCCTGCCATTGGCCGGCAGGGATCGTACGACGCGACGCTGGAATGCAACATCGTTTCAATAGAAATCTGCGTGTACGTCGACAAAAACTAACACTTCTAACGAGTTTCTCAATTCCAATGCCAATTTTGGCTAGTCGAGTCAGACGGGAACGTGCCCAGTTTCTCCATAAAGCCAGTTTTTATACACGAGCGGCACTACACGTCGATTCGGATGGTCCACAATTTGGTTTTTCTGAACGGGAATTTTAACGGCCTCGCTTGTCACAACTCTTAATATTCTAAAGTTGTAATGGAACGGAAATAATAACTCCATTTTTGCGGTACATACGGATGACGAAGGCTCAAATAAAGAGGCTATTGTTCTATACTAAAATTTGATACGAATATTTCAGTCTTTTATGTTTTATCAATAGAAAAATGGATAAAATAATAACTTTTAAGTCCCCATTAAAAGTAACAATCAAAATCAAAATATGCTTTAGTAGGCTCTTAGAAACACTGACTTAATTGAATCATCATTTTTCAAAATTATATTAAGTGAAGCTAAGACAATTTAATTTGAATATATAACGGTTATTTTTTTATTTATGTGACTGGGAATAAATGTTATATTCTATGTATCAATTTTATGTAACTATAATGAGTCTTATATCGAAACGTATATGTTGATTATGTAAGTAAATATCTAATAATATGCATTCAAAACGTTATAAATTTAAAAACACGCAATAGCACATGATAGCCTCGAAACTCTTTACGGTAGTTTAGCGGTCAATAACTTAAATTTGGTCGTAAGCGTTCCGATCTAACAAAGCAAAAACTGTGTCACTTCGCAACGTTGATCAATACAATGTACAATGTCTTGTATGCAGTATGCACCATCCCGTCACAGTACAGTACACATATATACGTCACGCAGGAACCGTAGTAACAATTATATAGTACATTTAATTTGACTTATCCCTCGCCATTGTCCATTCGAATAACTTCTCTGTAATTATTCGTGACACAAGTTTCATTGTTCGAGTTTTATTATCGTGTCCGAGTCTCTTATGAAACTTAATGAAAAATTACGATAAGAGGAAATATTCATCTTAAAATCGTGTTAGGAAACAGTAAATGATGTATCTATTGTTTTCATACAAACGACCTATTTACAAAGTTGTGTATTAATTTTGATTGGCGGTTAAGCCTTCCAGCGCGTCCGATCTTAATTCCGTTGACCTTCACGAAACACCGATCGTATAGAATGGCGATTCGTACCAAAACTTGCACGTAAAATGCGAAAATATACATTAAGAACGTTTTAATTTTATTATCCTAGTGGTTTTATTTTTTTCATTGTCAATGGTGCGACGGCCTCAACATTGAATGTGGCTTGCAACATGTTATTTAATTAAAACCTTTTTCGAATCGTACCTAACTAAAAATATAGGTATTTTTTTATATTTTTTATCAATACTGATAATAATGCATTCTAAATAAGCCGATCACCTGACGCCTTTTATAATTATATCGTATTTACCCGCGACTCTTATAGATTTTAGAGCCTTTATTTCGTAACCATCGGCTATTTTTCATAAAAAGTTTTATACTTATCTAGTCGTAATATTTTAAATGAAAGAAGTTACATCAAAACCGGTTCAGTGTATTTTGTATAATGCTTAAAGCGAGCATAGACGCAGTCACAGTTTTATAAAAGTATAGACAAAAGAAAATCGATTTCGAAAAATTTTAAGCATTTCAATATATTATCTAGTTAAGTATTTGTATACATATATATGTATGTATGTATGTATGTATGTATGTATGTATGTATGTATGTATGTATGTATGTATGTATGTATGTATGGATGTTGTCATCTATTTTATTATAAGTATATAGCACGAAAATAGCATTCTATCTTTAAAAAATACAAAATTTAATTGTAAATATATTTGTATTTTTTATAATATGTTGTATATTTCGATTTTTGTTAAAAGTATGCATGAAATTATTAACTCTGGTCAAATCAAATAAAGCTCGCTTCCAGTTACACACTTCCGTCCCATTTTCACGAAATAACCCTCACATATTGCAGGAAAGCGAGATAGAAGATGTTACACATCAACAAATTTTAACAATATTTAATACACGTTCAATTTCATTAATCCACTCTCTTTTTCTTTTTACGACATCAATTATTTACTTAATTTTACTGTGGATCGATATTAATGTTAATTAAATTATGAATGTATTATGCAATTGTGTCTCATATCGTTGGTGGATAATCGTATCGGTAAATTAAAAATTTTATTTATTTAAGGTGAGGTAGACGCGGTAACTCTTAATATATAAATATAAACAACAAGAAGTACTAACGACTTATTAAAATTAGTTTTAAAAAATATATCAAGCGAGGACAAGTGGCTCAATGAATCTTAACCGAAGTATGTACATATATAATTTGTCTGGTGTATGGCTATGTTGGAAAACAATGTAAGGAAACTTGGATATGTCGGGTGCAATTCTGCCACATATATATCCAATAACACTTTTAATTGTTGTTTTTTTTTTATTTAAGATGTATAGTGTGTCATGTTTACGTATTTGTATACTTACAGGTATGGCAATATTTGGAATATTTTATTTATGGAATATGTACTATGTATACCTACTATTTATTTCTAATTATTAATGTTTGTTGGTAATATTAAATAAATAAACCCAAATCAAACGCTTAATTTAGTTTATCATTTTATTTTTAAATACTAATCAATCGAAAATATTATATGTTCTGAGCATCGATGTGTCAATATTTTCAAAATTAACCTTATGCTTGCATCGGAGAAATAAAATTAATTTTAATGTTAATTCCCTGACCAAATTACTCGGATTATGAATAAGGAAATGCTTCTGAACACTATTCAATGCTTAAAACAAATGTGAGCGGATTTTAAAACAGACATAACCTCATCGAAGCTGAAATTGAGGAAGTTTCTAAGAATCCAATTAAGACTCGGCTTGCATTTGTTTTAAAAGGAAGGAGGAATTGTTAAATGTCAATGAAGATGCACGGTGCGATCGAATTTTAATAAATTAAACATTAATAATATACGTTTCAATTCTCCATGACGTGAATGTATTTCTCGGAACGAAGATCGAAAATCTTTAAAAGCTTTTAGTCTAAGATAATATCTAATAATCTTAGCTTTAAAATGTGTACATAGTACTCTTACTTTCCACGTTCAAGTTATTCGTAAACAAAGAGATTTCTTCATTCGATTTTATAAATACCTATAATACTAATATTGTTACCCAGTACGAGTTTATAGCCGTGGAGTAAATATAAATCGGCGATGAAGTAAAAAAATGTTTGGACCCTGCATTTGTCTAATTTCAAAGACATTCTGCCACATAGGTTATAACCCACATTTGGAGGATTTAGCTCCAAATCTTCTCCTCAAAGAGAAACGAAGCCTTAGACCAGCAGTGGCACATGAACAGGATGTTATTTTTTTCCATTTTTTAAGCGCTAACACAATTTTTTATAGTTATATTTATTCGATAAAACTTCAGCAATAAACCAAAAAAAAACACGCTTAACAAAATAGGGAGACAATAGTCTCCTTATATATATTCATACTTTACTAAATAAGACTAACAATAACAATAATAATACTAATGCAATTATATCACTCTATTAAATATATTTTGATATATAAAATTTATTAGAAATTCACAAATTCACGAAGCGAAACGAAACGAAAGTCAAAAAAAAAGCAAACACTTACAAAATGACGCGGGTACGAGTCTGAAATATTTTATTTAAAATAAAAGTATATAATTAAGACTTCTTGCATATTTGATAGAATGTTATAGCGATTATTAAAAATGATTACTCTTTTCAACAGTATTCGTGATACCACAACGATGGGTTATGGCGATCATGGGATTCCTCGCAGTCGCGAACGCGTACACGATGCGGGTTTGCCTCAACATTGCGATAACACAGATGGTGAGACGGCACGCACCTACACCGGCTTACGAGGACGGTTCCTGCCCTGGTGACCTGGATGAAGTTATCGCCGATCCCACAGTTAGTACCTTCTAAAACCGAATCTATCTATAGTAATCTAGTATAGATTGTTTGATTTTCACTTCTGTACCAAATCGGTTAACATTTTATCGTTAATAAATAAATTCCATTACGTTAAAACACAATAATAATTCATCGATTTGTTACGTATAATATCACCAATTTATTTCGTATGAAATAACAATTATAAAACGGTGTCAGATTGGAAAAGATTATAGTTTTGGACATTTCATTTATATGTGTTTAAATAGGTTTTGTTAAGTAACTTTTTGTATTGAAAGTATTTTACACGACTGCCCCAGAATGTGTAGTTTTTTAATTGTATGTATTTATGTATATTTATTTCAGGGCTTGAATAACCGAAAAAATATCGGTTAAAACGGTAATCGGTATGACGTCATACTTTTAAATTGTGATATCTAAAAATAATGATACAGCTATTTTCTGGTAGCAAGAAATATACCTACCGAAATTATTTGGTAGGGCAAAATAACGGTAGCATTATACTAGCATGATACCTAAATTATAAAAAAAAGGTTTTCTTTATACAATGCCGCCGCCGCTGCGTTGCCACTGGTACCGCCCGCCCCGACTACCTTGGCCCTTGACTGAGAGAGTCCGAGCGGAACGAAACAGCCGTGTCGCACACATAGTCTTGCTATTTTGAACTTTTATTTTTAGTAATAATTTATAATACGTCTTACGTAAGAATAAATAGAACTAAATATTATATACACTCTACACACGTCATACAGTTATATAGGTACGCAAAGATGGATAAAAGTAAGTACATACCTACAATTTTTATGATTTAACTGTCAACTAAAACAGCTTATAAAATTTGTCTCTTTTTAGAGTATCCTAATGACGTAGTATATTTGTGCAACAATATTTTAAAACTTTTCCTATTTTCTTATTTAAAATTATATTAGTCGCTGCAGCTCAAAATATATAATGCATAAATCATATTTTGTGATTAATTTTAGAATCAGCAATAAAGCGACATCACTCGTCAGACGTTTTAGGAGATTCGGAACGACCACCGTCTCCCTCCATTCTTCATCCTAAAGTAGGTAAAATTTTGGAGAAAAAAAAAGATTGTTCTATTTGTTCCCACTGCCTATCAATCAAACAAAAAGAAAAGGACCGAAGAAACGAACTTTTTGGCTTTCTTATAAATGAAGAAATGAATAACAAAGAACCTTGTATGAGAGCCCGTGTATATTCAAGAATCTTAATGTTTCTACATTCCTTAGAAGGAAAACACTCTAAGGAAGTTCCTTTAGCAGACTCTGAACTGCGTGATTCTTAATTTTGAATTTTACCTACGCTCCATCTTTTGTCATTGTCAAATTCACTTAATTTAGAAAATATATTACAGGTCGTTCTTTCATAGCACACTTTTTGTTTGTAATCACTTTCCCTGTCTAACGACGTCCTTTACAAAATTATTAAGACAAACATCTTATAAACAAAATAATATTGCAAACGTATTAACTCGCTCTTCACTTCGACACGCTTAATTATCTGTTAATTTTATATTTTGTTAATTTTTATTTATTTCTATGTTGATCCAATGTAAGTAATTTTGTTTCCTAAAATAATGTTTTATTTCTTTTTTTTCTTTGTTTAGGTCGTATAGGTAAGCGGAGTAGCAAATAAGCCACCTGATGGCAAGTGGTCACCACCCAATCATGTTACCAATGCGCCACAAACCTTGGCACACTACTGACTCACTCACCCTTCAAACAGAAACACAACAATACTAAGTATTGCTTTTTGGCGGTAGAATATATGATGAGTGAGTGGGTACCAAGTGGGTGGCACCAATAGGAAAAGGCAAATGTTTTATGGTATACACTAAATCACTGTGTAAATAAATTAAAGATGCTGGTTTAAAAAAAAATATTTATAAAAAAAAGATTAAAGTTAGTAATTGTAACGCAAAACACAAAGTTCACGGAGTATGTAGTATAAAATAATTCAACCTGTCTCCTATATCCTTTACGTAAATTTTACTTCTGAACAATATTCATGTAGAGCTATTGGTACATTAATATTATTAAGAACTCCACACTTAGATTATTTATTATTTTAGGTTAGTTATCCACACTTAAGTTATTTATTATTTCTTATAACTAAAATGTCATCAACAATATTTTCATTTAAAGAGTAGCGCAAATTATTTATCACATATTTCAAGGACGAAAACAGACGCTCCACACTCACTTGCGTGGCTGGCACAGCAAACACCACTTTGGCTAAACGGTATAATTGAGGCTCCAACAGAGCTTTCTTGTCCCAAAATGATAATATATTTTCTTTTGACGGTAGACGGGGATGATTTGAAAAATTTTGTAATATAGTTGAAATATCAGCACGTGTGTTAATATAACGGGCCCGTTGTTGAGGTCTCCTCGCTCTTTCGGTTAGTGCCAACATCATTTCCATTTCATCTGGTATTTCTGGAACAGCCGAAGAAGAAGTTGGCCGGTTGGGGTCTTCATCATTTTCTTGCTGAGGAATAATATTGTTTGCCTGTATTTTTAAAATCTGTAGCCAAGTGGCGTTTAAATGTTGAACAGCCAGAGTTTCCTCCTCAAACGATAAAACCACTTGGAATCCAGGATCTAAATACAATGCACTAACAAAAGCAGCATTGGTCATTAAATTGTTTTGTCGGTGTTTCATAAATACACAAATCTGTTGTGCAAGAGGGATATGCACGTGTGATGTATCTAAGTAACATCTTGTCCAGTAGTAAAAAAAATCACTTAAAGTAAGCTGTTTTTCTTGTAACATTTTTGTGCATATTTTGGCAGGTCTCAGAGAACTTAATAAATCATCAATTGTGTCCCAAAAGTTGTTCGACAAATATAACGGTTCACCAGGGTTTTCAGAGCAACAATCCCTTAAACTTTTCAAACGCTCTAACATGTCAAATGTTGAATGCCATCGCGTGTTATTATCTAAGATTGGTTTATTTTTTTTCGCCGATTTTATCAGATTTCTCATAGTAGGCGTTCGGAGTTTTCTGACAATTGTTCGCGCTTGTTCAATCGTGTGTATCGATTCATCTTCTCTCAGGGCATCTTGAACTGCTAGCTGCAGTGAGTGTGCTGCGCACCGAACTGATGTAATTGCATATTGTACATCATCATCAGATTGGAAAGTCACCTCCAGTAATCGGTCATTGTATTCAAAATCAGAGTCAGAGTCATCGTCACTTAAATCGTCTTCTCCATCTTCTCTTAAAACTAAAAGGTCATTAATCAACCGGGACAATTTCAACATATTTGCACCGTTATCTGATGTAATCGTATAAATTTGCTTCACATTTATTTCGTATTTCCTCAGTATGTACAATAACTTTTCCCGTAAATATTCCGAAGTACTATTGTCCCACATCTCCGTCACACCTAAAGTTTTAATTATAATTGACGAATTTTCAATATATTGGACATTGACGGCGAAAAATGTCCTATCTAGTCGGGTAGCGCTATCGATTTTTAAAGAAACTAGTCTACCTTTAATATCTTTACTTATTTCTTTTCGCACTTTTTCAGCTGCCTCAGTAATTAATTTTCTTATAGAGTGTGAATTTAAAGATTGGGATTCTCTCGGGCTAATGGTAGTCATTGCTATAATATTTCTAAATGCTACATCATCCATCAATAAAAATGGTCTTCCGTGTACTGTTACTAAGTTTACACACTGCGTTTGTAAATAAGCCACTTTTGAAGAACTATTTTTTTCAGATCTTGTGCTATTTACTGTATAATCACTTTTATTTGAAACGTTCAAATCATTCTCATCAGCTGTCTGTGCAAGTTCATCGCTTTTGTTTAATTTGTTTCGATCGCTCACTATTTTGTACTCATCGGGATGATTGGATGACAAGTGATAAAGTAGATTTGTTCCATGTTCACCCTGAATAAAAAAATATTAGGTACCATTAGAAATTTTTTATGCAAAGGTTTATATATTGTTAAATATCATATAACTTATCTTGAACATGACACATTATATGAACGATATATACGATACGTACATATACAACGATATATACGAGTGTAACATTTTTTTTTATTGTATAGATAGGCGGACGAGCATATGGGTCACCACCATGATGGTAATTGGTCACCAACGCCCATATACAATGAAATTATAAGAAATGTTGACCATCACTTACATCGCCAATGTGCCACCAACTTTGGGAATTAAGATGTTATGTCCCTTGTGCCTGTAATTACACTGGCCAACTCACCCTTCAAATCGGAACACAACAATACAAAGTACTGCTGTTTTGCGGTATCGAAGATCTGATGAGTGGGTAGTACCTACCTAAAGGAGCTTGCACAAACCCCTTCCACCGAGTAAATTATTTATGAATACCGAGTTTATGTTTTAAAATTTAAAACCTGTCAACTGAGTATTTTAGTTACTTGACCTATTAAGGTCAAGTAACTAAAATAAATACATGGTTAAGCGAAAAATGAGATAAAACAATACTTACCTATTTCCTAATTCATTTAAGTTACTCACACTACAATACATTTATTTTTCTCTCATTTTCTATTCTATATGTAAAGAAGTGAGATTACATTTTCCACCATTTAAATTCAAGTGTACCTACATGATCGGTGTTCTAGTTCTTTTATGCGGTTCTATGCTTTTGATTTCATTCATTGGATGATGACATTTCTCAGCCATCAACACTATTTAAATATGTCACAATTTTAATAAAAAAGGAAATATACCTATTCCGATATAACCTTAATACTATAATCCTAAATTAAAAATCTACCAGCAGATCTACCTGTGAAAAAAAATTCTACGACGTAAGCGTAGAATGAAAGTTTATAGATACTAACCTTGACAGTTGATTTACAACCAGGCACTAAACAAGTAGAAGATTTTGAATCTTTATCATATGAAAAGAATGAGTACACAGCGTTTTTGCGTTTTCTTCCCATTACTTATGCGTTTATAATGTATTTAACAATCGAAAAAATTGCTAATAGGTGTGTAAATAAGTGCGTAAACAATAATAAAACAAAGAGTCGTAGAACGTGGTAATGCCAATTGCGAGATTAGTGAGTGAATACTGAAATACTGTCTACTGTCTTTCAAGTCACAACAAGTAAGTAAATGAAAGCGACGTTGCTGTTCAGTTGCCGACTGATCGGCAACGTCGCATTCATCCCTGCGATTTTTTCGGTACCGAAATATTTTTTGTTAGGTACTGGTAAATTAAAACTATAACGATACCGTAAAAAAATAAAGGTACCGTTTATTTATACCGGTAGATTAATCGTAATTCTTAACCGTTTTGGCTTTACCTTTAAATCAAAGCGGTACCGTAATTTCATACCGATAACGTAACCTTTATACCTTAACCGCTTTCAAG
Source organism: Vanessa atalanta (assembly GCF_905147765.1). Taxonomy (NCBI): domain Eukaryota; kingdom Metazoa; phylum Arthropoda; class Insecta; order Lepidoptera; family Nymphalidae; genus Vanessa; species Vanessa atalanta. Next base: position 8,367,496 of record NC_061878.1, on the reverse strand, counting down.
CTCTGATTTATTTGGCACAATTTGGATTCTTAGTCAATTAACATATCGATTGAAAATTATTTTGTAGAATACACTAAAATACTTCGTAATTATATAAGTATCAATTTCTTTTGTTAATTGATCAAAGATTGACGAAAGACTCGATTCAAATTGCATTTTTATCTATCCCGCTGTTGTCTAATAGACTCGATGGTTTTTGGCATATGAAGTACCGTTTGTTGTATATATATATATGGAAGTGCTTAGAGTAGATGACGTGTCAAGAAAATCAAAGCGATTTCCAAGACACAAAAAGGCATAAAATACTCGAATTATCTATCTATCATCATATATAATTCATCTTTTTTGTCTCGTATATAAGGGTTAAAGGAGTAATCTGTAAGATTATAATACAAAACTTATTCTATAATAATGACTATTTTAATCGTTCAATTTAAAGTAGAACTTTATGTTTATATTTAAACTCGAAATGAGTATTTATCCCACGGTCCGCTGGAATGTTGGTACATTAAAAGTCGTTATCCAGTTTGGATGTTCCTTAACGTGTGAGCTATATGACCTATAAATGTATTTTTTCTTAGATCCTTTCAACCGTCAATATTAACTAGGAAGCGGTGATACAAATTCGTGTGTGAACAAAATGTAATTTAGTAATATTTGTCTTTCTGCAAATTTACGATTAAAATTATTTCATTAATTCACAATTTTTGACAGCCCTCGGGAGATGATACATATTTGTTGTGAATGTCAATTATATTGATGGAGTCTCTAGAAAATAATCAAGCAACATATTAAAATTCGGTGACACGTTACGTATTTACATGGAAGCGGACAAATACGTATCAAATTTGGCGAGAACTTATATTATTATTAATAAATCATTTAACTTTACCATACTTAAATTAGATTATATTAGAAATCGATGTTTAAAGGAAAGCTTACGCTTGATTAATAATAATATGATTCAAAAATGGAAGCCACGGTTAGACCATGGCCCACTAAGCTCGAATGTGACTAATCCTTAACGTAGGTAACTAAAACGAACATTGCTAACTCGATCTTCCATTACAAAGTAATTAATTTCAAAACCGCTAAATTAACAACGATCTTTTACGCTTCTGACTGAGTTTTGATTAAGTTTTCAAATTTAAAAAATAAAAACAGTGGAAATAATTACAAGTATTAAGATTGGAAAATTAGAATACCTAATAACTATTAAATGGCTTACCATTGAATTTCAATTGATTTATTCGTTTATAAGTATATCTTTTTTTTAATTTGAAAGAATAGGTACATTAAAATTCGTTTTTATGTTAACTTGGTGTTGGAACATTAAAAACTAGATATGTTACGTTACGTTAATGTTTGCGTCACTTTATAGGGAATTATTATCTTTCAGGAAATAAGCGGATACAACTGGGATGAGGAGACTCAAGGCATTATCCTCAGTGCCTTCTATTACGGGTATATAGTAACACACTTACCTGGAGGTATGCTCGCTGAGAGGTTCGGCGGAAAATACTCACTCGGCTTTGGTGTTCTGAGTACAGCTGTATTCACGTTGCTAACTCCTTGGGCAGTGAACATGGGAGGCGCTACAGGGCTTATTATTTTAAGGGTTCTAGAGGGACTTGGCGAGGTACATAATTATTAACATTTATAAAAGATCTCTCTTTGAAATAAAAATACGTCATTACCTGAAATTTATATTTTTTATAAACATTGCCTTTTAGGGTACAACATTTCCAGCGTTAAACGCGATGTTAGCTCGATGGGCCCCGGTCTCTGAGAGAGGACGAATGGGTTCATTGGTATTTGGCGGAGCGCAAATCGGCAACATTGCAGGAACATATTTCTCAGGATTGGTCATCAAAGAGACCGGCGAATGGCAATCAGTTTTTTATCTTTTCGGTAGCATTGGTATACTCTGGTTCATTTTATGGGTAGGTTTTTGATAATATATATATTTTTTTAATGAAATGAAATGCAAGTTCTTGGGAAATAAAAATAACCTTTTTTATTGTTATTTCAGGCACTATTATGCTATAACGACCCAGAATCGCACCCTTACATTTCTGACAAAGAAAAAAAATATCTCGAAGAAGCTCTAGGCAGGCATCAGAACACTCAACCTTCTGCAATTCCTTGGAAACCCATTTTCATGTCCGTCCCGCTCTGGGCTCTGGTTTGTGCACAGGTATGTTTCATATATACTTACTTTAACAACGTAGGTTTTCTTGTTTAAAATTATGATGCAATACTATTTCAAACTATTTGTTGATCGAGAAATTAATATAATTTTAATGAAAATATTTCTATGACATAGCCTTTTTAGACGATTCTGTATAACATGTATATGTTAAAAGATAAAAAAATACTTAAATATATATCAATACTTAGCGTTAATATAGCAAATGCGTAAAATTATAATGATCCATGCAATTTAATTATATTATATCGTATATCAAGGAATAAAATAAAAGCGTATTAAATAAAATTTCAAAATAATTGCGGATCATAAATAGCCTTAAGTTTATTTTGGTGTACATTTATCATTGATAATTTCATCTATCGACTTTATTGAAATATTTTTTAAGCTGACAATACACGAACTGATGCTAAAAAGATAAGGAAATTCAATTTCAGTTATTTTAGTTATATTTGTGTATTCAACCATGAACGCTGTCAATAAATAACGCCTCTTGGACCTCGAACAAATAATCAATGCTACATCTATTTATAGACACGATTCCTTGAATCAAATTTATTTGAGCAATAAAATATCCGTGGAAATTTTACCACATTGAGGTAAATATTTGTTTTGTCGCAGATCGGCCACGACTACGGATATTTCACAATGGTGACAGATCTTCCAAAGTACATGACTGGAGTATTAAAATTCGATATTCACCGGACCGGAACGCTCGCCGCTCTGCCGTACGCGGTTATGTGGATTAGTTCGATTTTATTCGGATGGATGTGCGACAAAATAGTTAAACGACAATGGCTGACGGTGACAAACGCAAGAAAGACCTTTACAACTATAGGTAAGGAAAACTATTTATACAGTTGCTCTTTTTATTGTTGTCATATAAAATAGATTTGTTACACAAAAATACTTTAATTTTCCAAAATAGAAGAAAAATCTATTTCCATCCCAATAAATATAATCAATCCTATATAATATCGTCTGATATAAGGACAGTAATTTTCACGCGTATGATAATATAATATTATTATGTATTAATAAATATGGAAAAATGACGCTATATCTTCTTACTCAAATTAAACACTAAAAGGCAAGAAAATCCTATTGGTTGTAGATTCGATTTAGCCTTGGCCATGCCTCGTAGTCAGAGGTGCGGTGTTTAAAGTGAAAGCCCTGATTATATCACTGAGCCTGACTTTGAATGGTAGATGGGGTTACGGTCTGAACTTCACCGAACTCATAAATAACGCTTTCGCAATCTATAGATTCCTGAATTCCCTTTGCCGGTTGTTTTACGCCATTATATTAATCACTCATACCATCAGGTGGCCCATTTGCTCATGACTCTTCCGAATTTGTAAGCCGTTCATTCGGAATCAATAGTGTAAAAATTTTGTATCAAAAATTGTATAAATAGCATAAATTTATGTTAGTGTATTCAATAATAGTGTCGAAAGATCCGGTTTATTGATTAAACATCACATCTCAATTCGAATGGATTATTTAAGCATTAGCAAAGCTTTGCATATACTTCGCAGTATATAATTAAGATCCGCGAGGGCACGAAGAATACTAATCGTTGTCGCTTGAGAAAGCGTGTCATAATACTTAAGTTGGCGTATTGTGATGTGTTCCGGCAGATTGAGCTAATTGACACTGCAAGGTCGATAATTAGAATGCACGTTGATTACATGCAGCAAAAGTGAAATGTGGTTTGGTATTGCAAGATACTCGTGTTATACTCAGATATTAAAAGATCGTACATGGATCTAAAGCAGGTTACAATTAGGTAATCGTTTTGGAAATACCGAATTTGTAAATTCGTATGACGAATTTTGACACAGTAACCCATAATATAACGGACATTCAAAACCAATCAATGCTTACATAAAAGCAATTCAATTTAAGTCTTCAATTAAACTATAATTCAAATGATTTTGTTATTTAATTGTGATACACCAGGAAAATAGTTTTAAGTTCTAACATTGTTTATAGGCATTTATTATTGAATCTTATTTACAAATATATAATCTATCATTTTTATTTCAGCTTCCGTCGGTCCAGGTATATGCATGATCTTAGCCTCGTACTCTGGATGCAATACCGAAACTGTGGTGATACTTTTCACGGCATCTATGGGTCTCATGGGTGCCTTCTATCCAGGAATGAAAGTTAATGCATTAGACTTGAGCAGTAACTACGCGGGAACTATCATGGCTATCGTTAATGGTATTGGAGCCATAACTGGTATCATCGCACCATATTTAGTGGGACTATTAACACCTGATGTAAGTAACAGATCTTGCACAAATTCTTTATTTTTTCTTCAAATATTACTCCTACTCCAAGCTTTTAACTGTTTTAGATTAAACTGGATGCAATTTTCTCTTTTGATCAGATATTTTAAAAATACTTTCATAATAATACTGTTGATGTTGTTGAAACTAATTGTGAATATTTTTGCAGAGCACCTTAACTCAGTGGCGATTGGTATTTTGGATAACGCTTGCGGTCTTTATCGTGACAAACTTGGTGTTTGTTGCTTGGGCCTCTGGGGACGAGCAGTGGTGGAACTCATCATCATCCCAAGACGCGAAAAAACAAGAAGTTGAAGCAGCAACAAACCAATCAACAAACAGTGAAGTAAAATTGTAAAGTATATATAATGTCGATCCAGATGCCATTATTGGAAAAACAGGGTTGACGATTGGTCGTGAAACGATCGATGGTAGAGGCTATTGATCATGTCGATATTGAATCGATTCAAAATGTCAATGGAAGTACAATCGATTAGATCAACTCTTCCTTTAAAAAAGTTAACGAAGAAAACTGTCTTGTCAAAAGTATTAAAAAAAATTGGTAGAACGAGTCGAAGATTTCCAAACGTAGGAAAAAAAATTGACGTGCCAAATGAAGTACAAAACTTAAATAATTTTGATATTGGCGTTTCCTTTATCCACAGCCTGTGCTTTGTGATAATATTAGAATATTAGATATAGTTGAAACTATTGATATGATTGGATGTATTGGTTATGAGAACATTATATAATAAGTTATTACGTTATGTATTAAGTTAATATACAACTTACAACTGATTTCTTCATCTAAAAATTATTCGATTTCTTTTAAAGAATTGGTGATATCTATTATCATCCAAAGCGACTTTATTCAATCCATTCTTGATCATAAGTCATGTTAAATTGGAACAGTGGATTAACCTTAGTTATTAAGTAACGACTTAAAGAAGTATTGTTGGTGGTTGGAAGATAATTACACAAATCTTCATTGACAAGATCGTGACTAAACGTGCCTTGATACATTTATATGGTTAGGTGTCCAATCAAAAACTGTTTAAAAGATAAATATTTTTATATTACGACACTGACAACAAAAATTAATTCATAAAAAAAAAGCAAGACCATTTATTAAATAAATGTTGCCATAAGAAAAAGAAAAAAACGATAACTACACTAGTTTTTAGTCACGACGTACAAATTAAATTTGCATTTCGAAGTCAAGTTATGCTGGTATATATCCCAGCGCAAATCTAGAAATTTCTAGAAATCTGAGTGAAAAATAATAATGTTTACCTATATTTATTTAGCTGTTACGAAAGGGCACGATCGAATCTTAAATATTTTGTTCACTTAGAATTTTATTGTGGAAATTAGATGAAAGGCTGTGAACAGACTATGGTTAAGTATTGGTTAAAGTTTGACAATGTGCAATTGTGCCATTCGATAGATCTTTATGTGTGAATATAATAATTTTAATACTAAATCGTTATAAGTCTGTCATGCAAGCTATTTATGAGTATATCTGAGATATTAGGTTACTCTTTTGTACAATAACAATATTAATATTAATTGTTAAATAAAAATGACAAATAATATTGAGTTTGGTTTTCATTGAATAATTTCCTTTGTGTATAAATATAAATTGTATTTGAAAAAAAACCTTTATAAAATAAATAAAAAAGAACGTTTATCGTCCGTCGACGTAACAAAGAGAAAATAAAACTAAAAATAAATCAAACACAAATCACCAAATACATAAATCTATAAAGAAAATATTTTTTTATTGTGTCTCCACAGATACACTGTTCGTACCGTTGTTATATGTTACTTATAATTTTATTTTTTAATGTGCCTACATTTTTATTGCCAGGCATACTGCCTGGATAATAATTAAAGAATAACAAATAAAAAAAAAGTCTATGAAAATTTTCACAAACAAATCATGACTTTTTACAGGGGGTGTAATTACGTAACAGAAAATTCATGTTTTTAGAGGTTATTAATTTGGTGAAACAAATTAAACATATTTGTATCCTTTTAAGACATAATATACATCGTTACAAATACAATGATTATTAATTTAATCTTATTTAGATGGCATATATTTATAAAATATAAAATAATAAGGAATAGTAATTTTAAACTAGAGAAAAGTAATATTTGATGTTGAAACATTGATATTAATAAACTCGCTATTCCAATACAAGGTATACATATAAACAAACCTTAGATTTAAATATCCTGCGATTTGCTATCTATCTATATCTCTGCTACATTATACACCAAAAAATCTTGATCAGTATATCATTATTTATGATTCAACACTTTCCACATAATTACTTACACCCTTTTTTTATATATAGTTCCACATTTTTATATTACATTCATTTTACTTCCAAAATTCCAAAGCTTTACTGACGTTCAAAATGACAATTTTTCCCAAACAAATAATGAATACCATAGATTATACTAGAGCTTGACCAATGATATAGCTTCAATTCAATGTTAAAGCTGTTTTTTATCTTGACTCCTTCTGTGGTTGGAATAGAATACAGTTTAACAATTCATCAAATAAATAAGATATAATTATAGTATTCATTTACAAAATATTTATCTAACAATTTACATTGAGGCATACATTTCAAGTTCTGTGCTCGTGAACACTTCTCAAATCTTAGTTAAACACTGTAGCAACCAATTATAACAAATGATTTAAAAACATCCTATATATTATATATTTAATTTACATAACTATAATACACACAAAATATAAGTGTAAATAAGATTGCATATAAAGCTCCTTCGGTAACCGTTGAAGATATTATGAAACAGTATGATGATATGAAGTTATTACGAACCCATAAAGAATACCATAGATAGAATGTGTATGCATTGCACACAAATAAATTTTTTTTTTAAGTAACACCATTTTTTTTTTATTTCCATAATTCATCCTTACATTTCGATGGAGTACGCATGTCGGTCACAGTTTTCAAATAATATTGAAAGGTTACCTAAACAGTTTCCTCTACAATCTTCTCCGGGGCTTGTACATCTAGTGATGTACACGCACGCCTCCCCTTTCGTATCGTCAAAACAAATCCATGACGGATGACGGTGAGCTGGTATTGCAGAGATCCGTCCTCTGGTTGAGGATACGTAGGGCTTCGTTTGGTGGTATGTGCATGATGCCTTGGTCGTTGAGTGATATCACTGCTTCGTCTGGCTGCTTAACTATTTCAGTGCGAATACGACGTGCGTCACCGTAATCCATATTGAGGAGTTTGCATGCATCGTTGAGCCTAGTGGGAATAAATATATTTTTTTAATTTATAAAGGAATGGCAAACGAATACATGGATTGCAATCGTGGAAAAGAGCTGCTTGCTGGTTATTCTCAGTAGAATTTACTTTGCGAACCTGAACCATGCGTCTCAAAGCATTATCTACTTACTTCGGTAGTAGATTAAGTTGTGATGCATTTTTATTTGGTGGCGCGAAAGCAGGCACGAGGTTTCTCTGTACGTCGTGAGTGAACTGTAGACTTCCGCCTGTGTTGAACCAACTCTCTAGGACCACCTCCTATTAATGTGTGTTAATAAACAAATGTTTGATAAGTTGAATAAGTTAAAAATATAACCTAGTTTATTTTTTGCTTCAATTGCATTTTTATAACCTAACAATGTGATGGGTCAAATAATTTTTGTTTCGACCTTCACCAATCGAGTTCGAAGGCGCCTCATATTAGGGGCGAGAAACAAACTCACCACGATGACCGACTACAAAAGTCCCCCATATTTTATTACATTAAATGCAAGGGACTCGACATGATTCAATTGGATAGGGGCTCGCCAACGACGATTGTGTCTTCGAGCGACATATAATCGTCGTTAACATTAAGGTAGGCAAAGAGTACCGAGAGCTCGTATCCGGTGTCGCTAATCAAATAATAACAAATAGAGGCGCGGGCGTCGCACTCGCCTCGTAGACGTGGTCGTCGACGCGCGCGGCGAGGTGCGCGCGCAGGTGCGCGGCGAGCGGCGGCGCCAGCACGAGCTGCGCGCTGGCCACGCGCGCGCACAGCGCCGCCAGCGGCCCGCACAGCGCGCCCGACACCGACAGCGCGCGCTCCTCCATCGTCAGCATGGCGTGCCATCTGCGGGCATACCCAGTCGCTGACCACCGCCCCACAGTCCCACCGTCCACTGTGACCGCTTCACGGGTCACTTTGGACGGTGGGTGTGGAGATGGTTGATGTCTAATTAAATTAAATGTCTAATGAAATGTAATTTATACAGTTTCATTTATTTAATTATTTATTTGGTACTGTGGCTTCGCTCGCGCGGAATTTATGTTATCCCCTCGAGGGGTGAATTAAAAAAGTAGCCTATGTATGTCCGTCCTCGACTCAAAACTATCTCCATACCAAATTTCATTTGAATTGATTCAGTCGTTTAAGAGTGAAGAGGTAACAAACACAGTTTTATTCACTTTCGCATTTGTGATATGTGTGATAGGTTTGAATAATAAGAAATGTTAACAAGATTTCTTTAAATATATTATATGTTATCCCGTATATATATATATATATATATATATATAATATAATTATTAATTATTTAATTTAACCTATCAATTAAACTGCCACCTTAATAGCTTAGGTTGGCCTCTTATAGCATATCACTCACTTTTGCTTCTTGTAGTGTCGGATGGTGGCCTTGAACTCGAGCAGGATGTGCTCAGCGAGCGCGGCGACACCCGCATCCCTAAGGTGTGCGAGGAGGGCGGGCGCGTCTCCGAACACTCCGGCTTCTTCCAAGTCTTCGTCTACTAGAGGTTCTGCTACCGCTAGATTAGTTATAGGTGAAGTCTGTAACAATTACATATTCAAAACTATTTTTATAAATACCCACTTTGAATATTTATAGCAGATAAAGGTCGCCATCGCCCGTAGCAACACAGATATAATTTAGTTCTAACATAGTGACAGTGCCATTGATCTTTGAAATAAGATGTTATCTTTGTTGTGTCTTTAATTACACTGGCTCACTCACCCTTCAAACCAGAACACCACAACACTAAGTACTAGTGGTAAACTATTTTAAGTTTGTTAAATGTTTTTTTACGTGTCTCGCTTTCCAGCAATCGGTAGGATTGATTTTGTGAAAAGGGACGGAAGTGTGTAACGGGAAGTCAGGAAGCGCGCGCTATTTGATCGGACCAATGTGCGCGGGCGGTGCTTGGTTGGGCGACAGATACTAACAACTCATTTACCAAAAGGATATAATGTTATTTTTGCCAACCAAACCAAGGTGAGATGTCAGATGTTAAGCAACATATACGACTACTTGGCTTGCTTGATTTTATTTTAAATATAATTAATTTGGTAGTTACAAGTTTATAAAATATAGGACATTATTTTATACTTACGATATCATACTGACTCGTCTCAAGCATAGAGTTCCTTCTAATCACTTCGTTCAGAGCCAACTTCTTAGCTCGTTCCTCCACATCATTCAAAGTCATATTTTCGTCAACTTCTTCTTCTAGAAAGTATAATAAAAAAGAAATATTACTTTTATGAATATCATAAATGGCAGAAATGTTTTTCGTGTAATGTTGTTATCGCCATTTTTTAATTATTACCTTCTTGTTTTGTGTTATCCTCATCAGTATCTTCTTCATCATCGTCTGAACTGGATGAGGACTCGCTCTCGTCATCCCTGTGCTGCTGTTGCGTGAAGTGTTGGAACTGGTGTCTGTAGTAGTGCAGTTGCAGATAATGCTGTAAATATCTTGCTTCTTACTAATGTTATAAATGCGTAAATTTGGATAGATGTTGTTTGTCACTAAATTATGCTAGAACCGCTGAACGGATCGAAATTTTAGTAGGTCAATAGATGGATTATAGTCTGCAATAGCACTCAGGTTACTTTTTATTCCTAACTATTGCAATAGCCCTCCTTTCAGACGCGGGCGAAGCTACGGGCGGTAACTAGAGTTACAGTAGAAATAAAGGCAGACAAACTACCGTAAAAGTTCGTATAAGTCTCATCCTTTTTTCAAGCAGCAGGAATCTTTTTTGTTCCATTCTATTGTTATTTAAGTTTAAAGATGAAATTTTGAAGCATATCACGGATGAAATTGATTTTTCTGAAATCAAGGTAAGAGAACTCTTACCAGACAGTGGGCCCACTGTAAGAGCACGGTCCGGGTGTGGTGCGCCGTGTTGATGATAGCTATCAGAGGATGCAGACCCGTCACGAGGAACGACTCGGTCTTCAGCGCGGCGGCAGCTGCACTTAGCAGTTGCGTCAGACGTACACGCCATTCTTCAATCAACTCCAATTGGAGCTCTAGGAATTGCAATCTGCAATGTTGAGTATTGAAAAAAAAATGATTATTACTGAGGCAGATAAACTTTAAAAAGTACATTTAATAATTAATATTGAAAAATGCAGTAGTTTGAAATTTAAAAATAAGCTCTTATCAAATATTTTCTGATTCCCACAGTAAATCTGAAGTACTTCAAACAGTAAAAATTTAATTATAATCAGTATCAATAAATAGAGTAAATATCTCACAGTTGGCCTGGACCTCTCTTCTTATTTTGATCGTAAGTGTTCATTGGCACTGTAAGAAATATTAACCATTCCCACATCACACCAATGAGCCACCAACGTTGGGAATTAAGATGGTATGTCTCTTGAGTCAGCTGTTATATCTAATGAGGGGCTGGTATGTACTCAGATAGGTTTGCACAAAGCACTACCACCGAGTAATCAATTCCCAAGTGGCAACCCACCGGTGGCCAGGCTGCGGCAGGATGGCGTATCGGTCCTCGATGGTCTTGAGCAGCGACACGAACCAGTCGGCGCCGCGCGGCACCCACAGCAGCGCGCCCACCGCCGCGCCCACGCCGCCCGCCACCGGCTCGATCCACTGCTCGCTGTCGAGCGTCTCGTCCATCTTCGCCAGGGCGTCTGTAAATTACTTTTACCATTAGTTATTCACTCTATTAAGCAGTTGTGGTGTTTGCATGGAATTAAGTTATCATTCTCGGATTCATTATTATAAATTTTCATTCATTCATTCATTAATTCTCAGCGTATACTTATCCATTTTCAATTGTCTTCTCCATCTCGTCATATATAATTGTACCAGTGCTTCGCTTCGTAAAAGTGTCATATCATTTCAAAGTGTCAGTGATATCATCATTAGTAATAATGTCCTAACCTACTCTAGCCAAGAGCTTATTCACATTGGTAATACCAGTGTATACCAATGTGTACCAGTCTACACTATAATTCTGCGCAGCTAGTGTACAAGTTTGTGTACTGTGTGCAAACACAGTTGCACTGTCAATCGATCCACAGTCGCGAGAGTTCATGCACATGACCAAAGGTTTTTCGTGCTGTCCGAGACACAGAATTGAAAACAATAAAAATGTCTTAACAGAAAAATTCAAAAACCTTTAATTGGCCCACCTGAGTATTGATTCCAGGACCTCGAAATCAATAGCCTTTTATAACTAACTTCTCCTACACCATTGAGATAGTTTCTTTATACTAAATCTATAAACATTAAAAAATCATATTCAACTATATTACTTACATTTCTTTTCAACAGATAACCATCTTACAAAAGTTTCGGCTTTGGTCAACACAGATAAAACATTGTTAATCTCATTGTCGGTTATAGTCATCAATTCTTTGTGAAAACCTAAAGTCTCGTCCACAGCATGCGCAAATGCTGCATCCACATCAACTATCTCTCCTTTAGAGCTTTGTGTATGATAAATTGCTAAAACTGTGTGTAGTCTTTCAGCTGCCAGAGCTATCAACCCTGCATTAAATTCTTCCTAAAATATAATCTTTTAAATTAGGTTATAAATAATTTATTATTGAATATTTAGCTAACACATTTTATGATTAAAGTGAAGTTTGCATACATTTAAATAGAGTAGTAAATAAATGTATAGAATGTAATAAATTGTTGTATTAATGGAACATATCATAGAAGTAATGGCTTAACATACTTTGAGTCATGGGATTGTAAACTGGCAACTTCGAAACTTTAGAATAAATTAAATAGTTGACATTAAAAAAGTTAACAACATATTCAGCCTTAACTATTATCATCTGAAATTACTCACCACAGCATTAACATTCAATATGTCTAGTTTATCAGCAATGGGTTGCACATTATTAATTACAAAATTCTGATGATCTTTTATCCATGTCAGAGTCTGAGTGAGGAACCATTCAGGCCTATCAATTCTGGCTGTCTGTCGTGATCCCGTGAAATGGAATGTAAATCTTTTTTTTAAAGGTTTTAACAGAACTTTCACAGGCAAACAGGGTTCTTGGTCTAAATTGAAAAAAAAAAAAAATTACTATCAGAAAAACAGTAACAAAACTGATATTAAAATTTATAAATTATAAAAAGGTACAAATAACCTCACCTTTTGTGAAATCCCCAGAAACAGCTTCAACAACCATATCTTTTGGTTCTCGTATCAGAAATAGATACCTTGTAAGATTACTAAATTTATTCATAACTTCTTTCGGGACCTGGGAATGTTCTGAAGCTGAGGTGAATGGCCATTTCAGTGTCTTAAGTATATCTTCATAATGTCTAAAAATAAAACTTCTATAGATTTTGACACAATAAATGCACTAATTTATTCTAAAAAAGAAATGTACTTTGCATGTAATAAATTCATAATAATTTTATTATTTATCATAACATAACACACGGTATAAAATAATGGAATTTTATGAATAATTTTACAATATCTTAATTTTGGAATTGCACAAGTAACTCAATTATTTTTAATAAAACACTTTTTTTTATGACTATTTGGTACATTTCAAGCTCACAATTATTCCACTAAAATAAATGTTACTATTATTATAACAAAGAGTAAACATATAACAAACATATAGTTACACTTATTATGTATAGTTAACTATATATAGTTAATAATAGAATATGCAATATCTGTTAATTTTTTAATTCATAAATACTATATTTACCTTATGAGGTTATCTTTCAAAACATTATGCCAGTAATGTGTGTATTCTTTGACATATGTATTCCAATGAGTATTTTGGTAGCGATTGCACATGTTCTTAATCTCTCCATAAAGTGATACCAACTGTTCATCATCTTTGCAGTGTTTCATTTGGTTGCTGTGAGTATAAATTATTATTAAAAAAGTTGTTTATATTGTATAATACCAACATTTCTTTTTTCTTAACGACCCACCATTGATAAAATTATAAAGAGTTAAAATTGAATTATATTTGATGAGACTAATTTGCTAGTACCATAATTTGAATTTTTTTTTTTTAATAATAAATGTTGACAATGACATGTGCATTTTAAAACAAAGTATCACTCAGGTTTATCTAAAACTGTTGCGTTACCTTAGTATATTAGTTATATTAGTTAAATTATGCTTTCTGTTAAATTATACTCACAAAATAATGTTTAAAATTAAGGCAGTATTTATAAAGACTATTTTACACCACGATATGTGACTAAACTATATTGTGGTATAATTTCTACTTTATTACCTTAGTTCTTCAACTCTAGCATATGACTGGAAATATACTAATACTTCCTCCAGTCTATGTATGGCAGAAAACCTTTTATCAAGCTCTGTCATTAATGGTTGCGTTTTTGTCATATAAGTCTCAACTTTTTCGACCATCACTGCCATCTTTTCTCTTATTTTTTCTATTTGCTTTGAGTTAAGTTCAGCCTTTTTGATAGCAGAAGTTAGTTTCGTTGGGACAACATCGCTCGCAGCATGTAACTAATGTAAGTTAAATAATTATAATTAATAAAATATGTGACAATCGACATAAAATAAAATGATCCAGTAATATATTAATATACAATTACTTACGCAGTTTTCAAGATGTTTTCTTTTATCCAATAAATCACTTTGTATTTCAGCAACATTATCTAAGTTAATATCGTTACCTATTTTAATATTCAGATTATTTATTATGTCCTTTTTTATTTCGTCGTTCAAAGTAAAATCCATTTTGATGGAGTGAGTGAAAATACTGCAATAAAATTTCACAATTATCATTTGAATACAGGAAACTCTTTTACCGTATCTATTAATTTTTTAGTATCCATACTTACAATAATAAATTAAAACAAAAACATTATACACGAATATCTCTGTGCTTGTGATTATCATTAATCAATATTGTCAATTGTGTCAACTTGTCAAGCGAGATACGTTGCTATTACGGAGTAATCTCACAGGTTAAAGAAAATCATACGATACATGGATAAAATAAATTACACAATGATACGTACATAATTTGTGTTGTATGACTTCGCTCGAGTGGAATTAAAATATTAAGTAGGTATATTTATTTTATAATGGTATATATTACATACAGTAGGCGTAAATGAATGAGGAGAAATAAATGAGAAATATTAATTTTAATGTAAACATACATAAACATTTATTCACGCCTTATGATTTAAATTTTCAAATTTCTAATCCTTTGTTTTTTTTTGTTGCACGTAATTGAAATCAAAGACATTTGATATACATAATATCGCACATTTTTCTGCAGGCCTTTGTGAGTCGTAGAATTTTGTAGTACATTGTTTTAACGAATCTTCTTAGATTTAGTCAGCTTTAACCGGGCAGTCATTGTCAAAGTTCAGCCATTTTGTATAAAATGTTTTCAAAGTATATGTACAAAGCATCTTCGTTTATCGGTCATTTCATTAGCTAAAACCACATCAAAATCCATTGAGTGGTTTAAAAGTTAAAAGAAGGTAGAACATAACATTACATTAAACTCTTTAAAGAAGCGATTACAGTTTATGATACTTTAGACATATTATTAAGAATGTAAAAAAAGTTAAAAACATATTAAAATAAAGGTAAATATAAGCGGAATTAAGAATTATCTATATAATAATAATATTATTTTTAACTATAAAAATAATTTTAACTTATAGTATTGCAACATTTTATGAGTGTCAACTTCAAGTAAAGGTTACAAAAAAAATAATCAATCAGAATTCAGAAGACAGGAGTACAATTTATATGATCTCGAGTGTAATAATATAAAGCAGTTGTATTTTGTAATTTATTTGCTCAAATTAAAATGAGTATTTTTAAAAATTAGTTTTTATACACATTGTATTAAAGACAGCCATTAATTGGTCATACAAAAATGTTGGCGTTTATTACAAAGAATTTAAACGACATTATTTATTTATCCTTACTTCTCATCTGTGTATTCGTAGGGCCTTATTACAGAAAATTAGATACAATTGAATCGAAAAAATGGGCTGGTTCTATCTTGGGGATTTTGTTAATAATAATTGTGTCTGGAAACAGTGCTTCACATCCGATTATGTCCGGCTTAATGGGAATATCTATAATAAAAACAGATACAATAAAGTAAGTATTTAAGATATCGGTATATTAAAGTTTGACGAAAATTTGGTGTAAAATTTGTTTTAAATATAACATTAACCGAGTTTATTTATTTTGATATTATTGGTAATTTTAAAATCATAATAATATAATAAAAAAGAATATTCATGTTTTTCAATATAAAATTTTAGGAACGATGTATGTTATATTGTGGATAATTAATATATCATGGTTTAAAATATTTCAGTAATTATAGTATTATATTTTTTTTTTAATTAAAATAATTTTCTTGTTTACAGACGATGCCATGTTACAACATTTTTCTTTATGTTTGGCTATCTATTTGTATTCCGGCTCGGACATCTAGTTGGTTTACCCCCTTCTTCGGGCCAAACCAACTTAATTGAAATGATCATAGTGCTAAGAGTTGTTGGAGTGGCTTTTGAAATGAATGGATCTTGGTTGGCTGTTGCTGAGGCTAAGAAAAAGGAATTGGACTCTACTAAAGCAGAATCTAAGTCACCAACAGAAAAGGATGATGATTTCCTTGAGCTAATCAACCCGGAATTTATTGATTTGTTTCACTATACTTTCAACTATATTGGATTATTGACAGGTAATATTATTTTAAATTATAAACATAAATAAAACTTCATAGCTTAATTCAACCAAAGTTATGTCGAATAAGCAAGTTTGACATTGGATTAAATGTAACATCAATGTCTGTGATCTTAAAAAATCGACAATATTAATTATAGATTTGTGAAAACATTGCAATATGGAAGTTGTTTTCAGAACTTGAAAAAAGTGAAATTAAAATGGATATAACCAGTTATGGGGAATAGTATATATGTGTTATAATTAAAGGCATATCCTGTAAATTAATTATGTCTATACATTTTAATTTGTTTTGTTAAAAACAGCCTGTGAGTGTCTTACTGCTGGGCGAACACCTGAGTGTTAATGTGAGATATTATTGTGAGTACATAATACTCAGGGCTCATAGTAATAACAATAGTAAAAATACTGAAATGGCTCTGTTAATAACAATAAATAAAAAAAAACAATTCTATTTAATAACAAAAAAAGTACAAGGTTGTATAAACTAATTTAATTAAATTCATGTTAATCAGTTTTTTTGGGAAAATTTATCTGTGTTTTTATTCTTTTGTAGCTTGTATCAAAATCATCCAAAAGTTTTTGCAATTCTTCTTAGGATATTGAAATAGGTAATTTGGGGGCCATAGTATTTTGTTTGAAGTTTAATAATGTTTTAGTAATCTGCAGTGCTTCAAAGTTCATCAGTTTTTTCTTTGGTTGGTCTTTCTATCGGTCGGTTTATTAAATAAAGATTTAAAAGTAAAGACAACCTTCTATTTTTCTAGGTCCATATTACAGATATCGTACATTTAATGATTACTTCCATTTGCCATACAGCAAGTATGTGGATTGTTTTGGCTTTACGATCAATACACTGAGGATGGTGCCGCTCTATATTTCTCTTTACTTGGCATTCTCAAACTTGTGGCCCCTTGAGGTAAGTAACATAAATACTTTGTTAAACATTTTATGAGTATTTATATGAATAAGTAACTTTGTCAAAATTTATTGTGTGTTTGTAATTTTATTTGTTTTACAGTACATCTTGACAGAGGAACATAACAATAGTCACTTTTTATATAGAATGTTATATCCGTGGGCGTTATTTGCTGCATTTCGACAACGCATCTACTCAGGCATGACTCTTGCGGAGAGTGTATGTTCATCTGCAGGTCTTGGTGCTTACCCGGTGCAGGGTAGAAATAGAACTGGCCATGGTCCTACAGTTGGTTACTTGAAGCTTAAAAAAATGTAAGTAAAAAATACATGTATTTACCGGTTTCGTAGTACAATGCAATCTTCATCTTTTTTTTTTATTTACAACAATTGTATGTTAAAATAAAAAGATAATGAATACTTTTCGGAGTTAACTAATTTATGCACCACCCACACATCTGACTAGAGTTTTTTTTCGCACACTATAATATAATAATATAAATAGTTTTATATATACATGTAATTAAAATGAGTAAGTGGATGGCATTGCAATTGTCTTATGCCAGTCGATGGCACGCTAAAGATATTTCGCATTCCCATAACTTAAAAGTTATAGACAAGCTTGTCTTCGATAACAGAATATTAGAAACGAAACTAAAGAAATAAATCGGCGCGGCGTTATGTAATTGTCAGCATTGCTTGCTGCCCACTGCAACTACTTTTTGTAATTGCAGACTTGACCATATTACACTCAAAATAATCAAACATTTCCTCTTATTTCTTACCGCCTAAATGCTCACATGTATGTATAATATATAGATATTATACTTTACAAAATAACAATTGTTGTCACCCAATTGCAGTGGAAACTTTGCCCGTATGTGCTTTTTGTTCCGGTATTTTTGTTAGATCCTAGGGAAAGGAACAATGAGCCTTACAATAATCGCGTATAGTATGTATCATATGACAACTCACCATCTATCTATTTGCTATAAATAAGCAACATTAAATCTATCTAGTTCCAACAAGCACACTCATTGGTCAAATCAAAAAGCGCGCGCTTCTCCGGCTTCCTGTTACACACTTCCGTCCCTTTCACGAAATCACTCCTACACATTGTAGTAAAGCGAGCGGAAAGATTTTACACATAAAAAAATACAAATCGTACAATTTCAGGTCGGACAAAGAAGCTCAGATGGCAGAGTATGACTTCAAAACCGTTGAATCTATGGATGTCTGGGGTTGTGAGACAGTGGTCACACTACGGGAATCAATGAAAGTGTGGAACAAGGCTGTGCAGTATTGGGTTGCTATGGTCGTATACAAGAGATTCCCTGTCAATAATTTGAAGTATGTTTTAATTTATTTTTTCATTGATACATTCGAAAGAATTGTTGAAATTGTGTTATTGTTTGTTTTCAGGATGCACGCAGCTTTCTTTGTGTCCGTGATATGGCATGGATTCCACGCTGGGTATTTCTTCTGCATATATTTCTGTCTATTCTACGTGATGGCAGAGGACATTTATTACAAGCTCTATTACAAGGATGCTACTGGAATGGTATTTTTTGTTTTCCATATACATATATCTTTACTAATATTATAAATGCGAAAGTAATTATGTTTGTTACCTCTTCACGCTTAAACCGCTAAACCGATTTCGATGAAATTAGGCTACTTATTTAATTAACCCCCTCGAGGGGGTAAATATGGGTAAATAGTCACATTCCATCAGGTGAGAGGCTCACCTGATGGAATGCACACTGCTCGTTCGCCACCTATCACATAAAAAAAAAATGGGGTTTGTATGCTATAGGTTAAGTTTTATAAATTTTGCACGGGTAAAGCCGCCGGTTCAGCTAGTGCACAAATAAAAATAAAATAAAATGATGTAAATGCATTCATCAAAGAAACACAATTTCGACCTTGAGATTTTTTAATCGCGAGAAGGACCAAAGAAGTTACATTTGATAAAGTGGTTGATTATGCCAGGATATAAAATAATTGTGATTTTGAATACTGCAAAGGTCGAATTATATTTTAGTCTATTCCTTAATAAATGGTTATTCTAACTTTTTAGATTTAAAATGTAATTAGATGATCACAATGTTTGTTCATAAGTAATCCACTAATTATCCGTTAATTTTTTGTTATTTATTACAGAAAAAGAAGATTATTGGCTTCATAATGTGGTTCCTCCGTTCTCATTCCGAATCTTACCAAGCTGCTGCATTCCTTCTTTTGACATTTGATCGTGTT
This sequence comes from Vanessa atalanta, assembly GCF_905147765.1. Lineage (NCBI taxonomy): Eukaryota > Metazoa > Arthropoda > Insecta > Lepidoptera > Nymphalidae > Vanessa > Vanessa atalanta. Next base: position 8,347,771 of record NC_061878.1, on the reverse strand, counting down.
TGGATCTACTACAGTTCTGTGTATCACTACTGGTATGGCGTGTGGTTATCTTTCTTAATATTGGGATTGATTTTAAACAAAGTCCGTGCAATGTTGCAACCAAAACAACCGAGGGTCAGCAAAACAGACACCCTAAAGGAGTGAAGGAAAAAACGTAAAATGTTAAATTTATTGATTTAAACATTATTTCAATTATTGAAATAGAATTAGATTCTATTTTAAGTGGATAAGGACTGATATCGTAAAGACAAAGTAATTTTCTACGGGGATCGATTTTTCGGCATTTATGATATATGTATGTGTATGGGTATATTTCATAAGGCTTGATATACGATCGACGTGAAGAGATTAGCATTTACTATTTGTTTATGATCACGTCGAGCCTAAATTGGTGTATTAGATACGTAGTATTTATTTGGTATAGAGCTGTAGGATATGACGTCATAAATGACAAATCTAATATGGCTGCTAGAAGCTGTCATATAGAATTAACCAATTTGTAGCCAGGTTTTAGTTGAGATTATTTATTGATCACATAAAACGTAAGATGTTGTAGGTACTATTTATATAATTAATCACTTATATAACTCAATGTTTACATATAATGAATAAATGTAGTTTCATTATTTTATTTTTTGACTGGCAATTATCTTCGCATTTATTGTTATTCCAAATATAATAAATTAGTAATGACTATCGCTATATTTTTGGATTATTTGAGATTTTTCAATATTGTATTTTATTTTATATCGTGAATTTTCTATTTAAATGTCTATGTCTATGAATTATCATAAACTAATAGAATTTCCTACAATTTTGTAATTATTTATTGAATATTTAAATTTTTTTGATGATCTGAATAAACACTTAAGATACAAATTTTATGTTAATTATCCTATCCTTATGGAGTCTCATTTTCTGTTCTTTTATAATTAGAAATGAATAATAATAAAAAATATTAACATATTATTAAAGTGAAAAGTTTGGATGTTTCACAATTTTTACCAACATCAAAATATTACAATGTTTGCGATTTTGATAGTAGATAAATGAAGTTAAATGATATTGCTGAATGAAATTAAAAAAATCTTATTGCTTAAAAGAATTATAAAATGCTTTGAATTAATTTTTATGAATCTAACTTTCACATATCAGCACCAGTTTTATTTGGTACGTTTTTAGTTGATCAAAAAAATATATGACTATAAATTGAACTGCTTTAGTTTTGAAATAAAATTAATTATTAAATAAAATAACACGTAAGAAATATATTTTATTATATAAACAAATATCTTGCGGTAACGGACGATAAAGTTATTTCTGTTAAAGCACCTTAAAAATCAATATACATATATTAAATTACATATAATTAATTCCTTATAATGTTCTGGATGTATAGTTGTATCAGGTACGTGAAAATCACTGTCACACTGAAATGAGAAACAATTAAGTATTGTAAATAATGGCACTATTTAGGATATATCTTGTTTACTTATATAATATATTTATTTGAGTATTCATACATTTCAATTACTTATTACACTGTTATAAGTATTTCAAAATAAAATTAAGAAAATACATTGCAGTATCTGATATGCATATCTATGACAAGCTTAAGCATTTGCAAAGTAAAAAAAAAAAGACAAGCTTGTATTCACAGCTACTCAAAATGTTTAAATTTTTTACATTATCTGTAGACATTTTATTGTATGATATTTCATTAGTATTTTTTACTCATGAATTTTTGTTGGTTTGACAAATCAAAAATAATACGACGATTAAAAGATTTTTTTGAAAGAAGTGCATTTTTATAAAAAAAAAATATGCGTCTAGTTTGAGAGGTGGATATACGTCTTGACTTTATTCGATTGGTTACCGATAAATATGCCGTACGAACACCTCACGCCTCCTGTACCTCCTAAGTTTTTTCCGGTAATAAGTTCCGAGAAAGAGGAATCAAATGAAGCCATTACACGTATATCCACGCTCTCGAGCTTCAATAATAATAGGGCTTATAAGTACTACCATAATTTGAGACATGCAAATATTATTACATTTAGTTTTTACAGATCTTTAAATTCCATATTCGTTATTATATCACATTTTAATTGGTCACATGTGCATCATATACAGTGCTTTATTTTATAATCTGTTAGTTAAAGATTTTGTCAAGGTTATTAAGAAGAAGAGAAGAAAATCATTAAATTGAATTAATACATTGCTTATCAACAAAAAAGCCTCATAATAGTATTAGTTGTTATAATATTGAAGTTAACGTTATATAAGCAGCAAATTATAATTATTAATAAAATCATACTCTCATGGTACATAACCATTATAATTGGTCTTCCGAAAAGGTTGTATTTTCGGTCAGTGACATTTCAGAATTAGAAAATACTCGTTTATTGTGTTTCAAAATCGGCACGAACTTTTCGGAAAACAATAGAAGTATTGTTCATGGAAATTTAATAAAAAAAAACACTTAAATTAAAATAGTAGTACATGCAAAGCATTAAATAAATTATAAAGACTATCGAAGCCACACCACCAAGCTTTATATGTTTAGGTACTTCCTTTACCTAACATTCCAGCCATAATGTACTGGCTTTCTCGTAGTGGCGCCACTGTGGTGGGCATTGCTTTGCCCATAATTCTTATTATAATTCGGTTGTTGATAGGTGGGCTGAGCATTGTTTCCTGATGGATAATTTTGGGAATTAGAACTCCTCGAATTAGAGCTATACGAGGGATAACTTGGATTCTCCATAATGGGTCTCGTGTTGAACAATCCATTTAATCCTCCACTCTTAGATAAATTACCGAGAATGTTTCCGAAGATGTTCGACAGACCGCTTCCACTAGAACTTCCAGTGCCGCCTCCAGCACCACCACCGTTAGCGAAATTATTCAACGTGTTGAAAATGCTGTCTAAAGGACTTTTTCCTCCAGTGCCTCCGAATCCGCCGTTAGTGCTAGGGCTGTAAGGATTCGAGCCGCCCCCAATTTGACTGCCTCCCCTATTAGACGATCCTCCATAAGGTGAATTCCCGCCGTAAGGCGAGCCACCGTTACTACCGCCGTAAGGAGAATTTCCGCCATTGCTGCCATAGGGAGAATTATCGTAAGGTGATCTACTACCATATGGTGAATTTCCTCCACTCGGTGCGTTACCACCGTATGGTGAACCACTATGGGTATTAGTCGGTGGTGCAGGGGCAGGGTAACTAGGAGCTGAATCAAAGTCACGTGTGGGAGATTGTGGTACAGGTTTAGGGACGGATGGTCGTGCTGGTTCTGAGTGTGAACCTGAAAAAAATGTTTCATTTTAAACACATAGTATATTATTTTAAGTGGTTGAAGCCTTACAAAAGAAAATTGGAAAATCTTTGAACTTAGTTCTCTCGAATATACCATTTATTTTTGTTTGTAATATACATTGTAGTATTCTTTACCTTCAACTTGACTCTTCTTTTTACATGTTGGATATGTCCCGCAGTCTGAAGCTCGTCCATATGAGCAAGGATCTTCAGCTAGCACGCAAACTTCACTGTTAAGACATCCTATGTCTTTGCATGATCGACCATATTCTAGAAAAGTAATTTAAAAATGTAGTTACAGTTGTTTTTCAAAATTTAGAATTGTATAATGACAAAATTTCAAAATATTTTTTATTATTATTTAAGAATTTTTCTATATTTTTATTGATTCTTCACAAATTAAGCTTGCGTGTCCTTGGAAAATTAAAAAAAAGCTCGATTTTATTTACATTAATGAAGCATTATCATGTCTATATGGATGCAGCACCATTTTTCAGGAAGCTTTACTGTTTAGAATCTTGGATCCTTTACAAGGTAAAATTTAATGAATTCCGATCAGTGTTTAGGAATATATATTCTACCGAGAAAGAGAAACTCTGATCGTAACTATTTTTCACCTACAAAAAAATACAATTACGTATGTATCTTGTATGAAAATCAACGAATATTAACTCTAAACCTCTTTGTCACGCTATATAATACAAGATAACACGACTAATTTGAATACAGAGTTTTAAATGTATTTCTTGGTAATTTACAGTCTTCGGAATCTAGTACATAATGATATAGGGTTATATGCCTGGGAAAAATGCTACTCATATTTTGTAATGTAAGAAAAAACAACTCATGTGATCCTGAAACTCGATTCCCCCGAGAATATTTTATTTCCATGTATCCCGTTTCTCTTTTATATCCCATAAGGCGTGACTGGGTAAAAATTAGACTGGAAATGGGGGAAAGGTCATTTACATATACAAGATTATATCTTTCAAAGCGTTCGAATTTTCGTAATCCTCTTGAGTCAATATCACGTGTAATCTCAATCGAAACGTAATAACTTTTACCAGTGAATTGTTTTTTTTTTTTTTCGTATTTCCATAAATAATCTATCTGTTCCATATATATATATTGAAGTACAACGAGGCTAATATTTATCTTACAATATTATAGCACATTCGGTGAAACAATAGCAGGCATGATTAACTTAATTAATATAAAATATGACGTATGGCTAAGTAAAGCTTTGATAACGTCTCATTATATTCGTGATGATGTAATTGGCTATTGCTCAATTGGCGAATTATAATATTTCTTATAAAACACTTATTCAACTCTCCTATATAATATTATGCTGATAATAAAACAAAGGGAAGTATGTCTTAAACTATACATAAAACTTTCAATATTAAGTTTAGGGATAATTTATCTCTTTCATTACGTCATATTAAAAGTATTGATGTGGTGTGAAGTCAACGTTTATTTTAGCGCACTTGTTATACTTTTGTTGATAACACAGGGCCTACGCGAAGTAGAGTACAAGATTCTATAATATCCTTATGTGACGAGCCTTGCCCAAATGATCTAATTCTCATAGACACCTTGACATGATAATATTTATATTCAATGAGAACTGTATCTGATACAGTATGTACTTTTTTATATCAAATAAGTAGACGGCAGGCAAATAGGTCACCTGGTGGTAAATGGTCAACATTTCTCTTATCACTAATGCGCCAGCAATCTTGGAAACTACGTTGTTATGTCCCTTGTGCCTGTATCTACACTGGCTCACTCACTCTTCAAACTGGAACGCAATAATACTAAGTATTGCTGTTTTGTAGTAGAATATATTATGGATGGCTACCCATACGGGCATGCATAAAGCCCTACTAAGTAAACCGTTAAGCCATTAGGCTTTAGATGAAATTAATTTGGAGTTAATTTTAACATTTATACTCGATATAAGTGATAAAAGAAATATACACACTCGCATATGTCTTAATCGCCGAGATGGACCAGCAGCTAGAACATGTGAACCTTAACCAAAAAATGTAGGTATAAATTAGGGAAGTGACTTTCGTGGGCTTAATTTGTGTTTATAAAATCCTTTCTCAGCGGTGAGGTTGTCAGATGATTCTGCTTCACATTTGTATCAAGAAGGCCTTTGCCCTTCAGTGGAACATTTATATTTATTTAAATTTTGGAATTCCAAATTTCAAACGAACTAAAATAATTTCCAAATGGGAATATGTTATACATTATGTTATTATAAACAAAATATTACAAGGCAAAATTGTAATTAATAGTTATCTGTGTATTAACACGTACGCATACGTGAGTACGATTTGCGTTTTTGAAAAATATAAATTTAATTGTATTTAATTCATGTCCGTATGTCATATAACAAGAAGAGTAGCTTCTGACGTTTCTGGTGATCCCTACATAACTTTAAATTAAAACTTTTAAAATGACAATTGTTCAGAAGTGCCAGTAAGAGCTTACACGAATTAAGTATATTTTTATCGATTGTTTTTTGGATATTTTTAAATATTATTATAAAATTAGGCAAAGACAAAGCAGGTACATATTTATCCTCTTTTTGTCGACTGATTCTTATTTATTGTTTATTATTGAGGTTTTATGTAGTCATTAAAATTCGGAGGTATAGATTTGTGTACTACAAACTGATCGGTCTAGTTTTTTTCTATTCACTTTTTGTTTGTTCTAACGATTACTAAGGATCCTATGGATTTCTCAGTAATTTCACGATACTAAGTAGGTGGACTCTTCACCATTTCAGACACGAAAACCCTAAAAATGTTATGGATAGTAAAATTTGTATCAGTAAAGATAAAAGTTTTTCGTGAAAATATTTTAAGCCAAATGCATGAAATGTATCGTGGAATGTGAGTTCGCGACTCAGCAAGTGCGACTTTAGAGGTAATAAAAGAAAATAAAAAGCATCGTAAGGTCGAATCATAAGTCATTGTCATTTGAGGAGCGGTGTGGTTGGTTTATGACCGCATTAGGTAATGTTTGGGTAGCTGATGGGAATGCGTACGAACATGTAACTTAGTGCCAGAATTACCAGGTCTAATGGACTCTACGCCATCGGTTTTGTTGTTGTCTAATATTATCCTTCTAGCTTCTATTATCTGTTTGTATTTTTTTTTCAGTTTCAGGCTTAAATTGACATATATCACATCCATGTTTTGGTGTGCGACTTGATAATTATTGATGTATAATTATATTTGTCATTGAGACCTTAAAGGTTTTGTTGCGAACAAAAATTGATATTAATATATTTTTTTATTATTATTACATATGATATTTGGGGCAAAATATGAAGAAATAAACGTCCACAAAAAATAAAAATATAATTATTATATATATAATCTTAACAGACGTGTAAAAATAAAATCACAATCAACTCATTTTTTACCTAACAAAAAAAACCAACTGCAAGTGACGTCGTAGAAAGGTCTCGGTAATCTTTTGACCTTTTATCGCAAGACGCAGAAAAATATCTATTTCTATGAAATGCTTAAATAATGATACACTATCGGTTAAATTTAACATAAATAATAACGAGCATAGTTTTCTTACTCGTCCAATAACAAAGATGATTTAAGGAAATCTATATACTTTATTATCTAAGCTATGTTTTTGATTGTGGGAACATTATTCTATTTAAACGTGAAGGTCGAGCCAGAGGTCACACGCGAGTCAAATTACGTAGCAAAGTAAGGTAGGTAATAACAGGAAATATTTTATTCATTCTGTATCTGCGCTTCACTGTCGTTCTTAATCTTTCCAGTGTTATATTTATATTTATACTACCTAGTAGTACCGTCGACTTCCCGCGGTTAAAACAAGAATTTTATCGTTCTATTTTGTATAACAATTGTAAACAATTTGATATAAACCAACCGATACAATCCCTCCATGTATATTTTCACGTGTTTATTCAAACGTTTCGTAGTATTTAAAACGATTGCTTAGAATTTTAAAGAGTATAAAGCTATTTATCTGTAGCAAAAAAATCTCTGACACTTTTTAACAAATAAACTGAAATTGTATTTATTTCAATCTTTTTTATTCATAGAGATGCTTAAAGTAAGCTAATTATATTATTAAATTAAAAAAGGTAGGTACTTTTCGGTAGTAATTTTGAAAGCGCTTAAATTTTTTGGCTAATAATCACAAAAAACGTACAACATCAACAAACTAGACTTTATCCATCGTAAAAGTATAGACTAAAATAATATGAAAATTCCATATAATGGGATAAGCAGATATTCCATGAAACTGAAAACTTAATATCCAGCTGTTCGAATAGGACATGAATTTACTATATTTTATATTTTACAGGATACATTGTAAAATGAAGTTCTTAATGTTAGCAAATTAAGTAATTCGTGTGTTAAATTATACTTACTCGAGAATGCGTTAACATAAAAGAGAATGCTGAGCACCACTAAAGCAGTCCTCCAGTCCATGATAGATCTGTAAATTAAAAAATATATATTAAAATCTCAATAACTTCAATATAAGCTAAATTTTGGAAATCATATACAATAAATGTTTTAAATTGAATTATATTCGAATACAGATAAAAAAATTATGTCTTAAAATAATCTTAACTAAATGTACAAACTGCAAACCATTGATATTATATATAAAATTAATAATATTTTACATCATTAAAATACATCGCAAGATGGTACATCTTCAACTTCACCTTTTAATCGATCGCTATGGCAATTGGTATAAATACACTGGCAACACACACAACTTCTGCCTTGTTTTGCATATAAATAATTATTGCATTATTGCAATTATAAAATGATTAGTGTTTGCCGCGTGCAAGCAAAGTTACTCAGCACGTGACCACAGTAACATTCAGCTAATTTGATTCAGTGAGAAATAAGAAATAACGAAACATGTAAAATGTCAGGCGAGAGTGTAGTACTCCATGATAAAAATGCAAAATTACATTTCATACTTACTGTTAATTGGAAAATAATGTGACTCAGTTTGAAAACGAATATGTATTGGTCATTAGAGTTGGCGTATAATATAATTATGTCCCTATTTAATAATTATTTTATAAATTAAATTAATAATCAAATGATCCAATGCAAAAATGGTTACGAGTTAGTTACTTCTTATTATCCTTGTTTTACGAGTTTAATATATTACAAGTTTTGCAGTTTGTTTTTACCTATATTCCAATTATATGACTTAAACCAATATAGAAAATTTTAAGAAAACAAATAATTTAAGTTGAATGTTTCGCAAAAAAAATAATCTTTTATTGCAAATAAAAAAAAAAATTAGTTATAAAAATTCGTCAAAAACAACAAATAGGTAAAGAAAAAGAACCATACTGTGTAGCATTTTAAGTATGCAATTGTTGTAATGTTTTAACGAAAAAGTGATAAATAAAAAAAAAATTACATGTTGCGATACTATAAAACTAGAGATGTATGTATTTAAACATATCGGACAACGTGTTATGAACAATGAACATCACTAGCTGTCCTTTACAAGCGAGCTAATAAGCACTGCAAACTATAATCAGAGGCAGCTGTCGCTCAAATAGACTAACAGCACGGTCCCATTGTTAGCTGAATGCTTAGAAACTTGGAACAATGGCGAAAGAGTCCTAACAAAGTTTGACGCAGAGCACATAAGACTGAATAACTGGTATATGCAGGTATTCCAACTCTGTACACGTCCATCTCAGCTAGAAACTTTATGACACCAACCTACATTCTCGGAGCAATTTCCCCGAAACTGTTCTGCTTTACCTCGTTACCAACTACTGTACCAGTGAGTAAACGGTCGCGGATTATGGCACGAGTTCTCTTTATTAAATTCTGACGCAATATATTCGTTAATCAGTGCGAGAAAAACATTAAGATTTATTTTATACAATAATTCGAACTGTAGTTACTGACTAACCATTTGTAAATATAACATCGATATAGGTACTAAATTAAGAGGGTAATCTGTTTCCGGAAAATTATCCGAGTTTTAGTTATTCAGTTAAAACAAAATAAAAATAGCGTTACTTGTCTTTATAACTTATCCATTTAAATATGTCTAAAATTATTTGAATAGACGTTGAAATATTTCTTAGTATACGTATGTAAGTATATTCTCTTTTATCAGACAATAGGAAAAACATGGACACATTTTCCATCTGTTTGTAAGTGGTAATCTTGTTACACGGTCACTGTCACTGTAAGAAGTTAAATCACTCCTTAAGGAGAGCTGTGTCTGAAATTATGCTAACTCAGTAAACATCAAAGCTTCATCATCAAACACTATTTTTTATGGTAAATATTGCTATATCGTCACAAATGTAGAATATAAATGGCACATAACTATCTATAGAATAGTTCCCACTAATACATCATTATAATAATTGTAGTCTTAATTATAATATTTGTATTGTTATAATTTGTTGTTTTATATAATTTAATTGAATAGTTGAGATTTCGAAAGTTGTACGTAGACAATAGTCAATTTAGAGTAAATCTATTGGGTGACGATGGAACTGCGGTAATTTAAACTTAAATCATTGAACGCAGTGATGTAGGGTTGGGTTTAGGTCGGGTGGGGTGAGGTCATGTCGTAGGTCAAATGAAGGCGGCCGAGGTGTGGTCATGCGAAACGTATCTGTGCATTAATATCATATATTTGCTAAAGAATAACAACACAAATATTTAAATAATCTCGTTAATAGTAATGTTTTGAAATTCTGTAATTAGCCGCTCAATACTTGTAAGCTTTCAAAAGTACATCGTTAATGCTATTTGAATGGCATATTGATGTTTTTTATTGTATGAAGACCTAAAAGCATCGTTAAATCAGAGAGTCGCAAACTATTAAGTTTAACGTCGGTAGAGCGCTGGAATCTTGGCAACTTAAGCCACTACACGCTGCGGTGTCATTTATAACGTGACAGCTGCCTGACAAATTATATTTTATTTCTCATCTTGATTAATAAAAATAAAAACGTTAACAAAACCAATACCAATTCCTGGTTGGGATCGAATAACTGTAAACATATCATATTATCAAGCCGAAAATAATTTCCGAAAACCATTGTATCGTCAATTTCGCCGTCCTTTAGACATAAAAGCCAGGATAGCAGAAACTAAACGATCGAAGGACATTATACGTCATAGAGCAGAAATTGGATAGCGATACGGTGGATCTATTGGCCGACATAAAAAGCCGTACCCGGTAAATTTCTATCCATTTCCGGCAGCCCACTTGTGAAACGTATTTCGGGATCCTTTTTATCTTTTTGCAGGCGCGGTGCGGCAGCGGAACTGAAGTGACAGGCACCAAGCCACTTCGCAGCTCATATATCACTTGAAGCTGTAACGTCCCTGTTAACGGCCCGTCTGTCACCCTCGTATTTCACTTCCTCTATGCCTCTTGTCAATGTCAATGACCTGTATATATTCCTATCTTTAATCGCTGGATTTATATAATGTGCCAATAATTTACGATATCATATGTCTAATGAAATAGTTGAACGCATAGATTTAAGCAACGAGGTATATTAGATTTATCATAATCAAAAGCTTCGCAAAAATATACGTTTGTAGGAATTCCGAAAATAGAAAATACCTATTTTGATTTCCAGACAATTTAAATTTGTAAATTTTGACAAAAACTAACCGCTTACAATGAAGACAATAACAACCATATAGTTAAAAGTAAATTTAATAACAAGAACTTCGAACGTTCGGTATTGATTAGCGCCACGTATTCATCCGATTCAGTTGTATCTTTGTGTCGTAGGTTATTAACGCGGGTGTGAAGACTTCTGACATCATCAAAAACCATGAAATTGAAACAGCATCCCATATCAGCTATTGGCTGTTGCTAATTGGTTAAACTAATATGGTTTAGTTAATACGGAAGTGTATAAACAGCGGGTACAGTGTTAAAAGAGTCACCAAGGAAAAAAATGATAGGTGGCGACACCCGGTTGGAAGGAAGTTCGTTCGCTTAATACTATGTATTAAGTAACAGACACATAAAATAAATGAACAACAAACAAAATTGTTATAGAAAATCCTTTGTGAATCAAAACAATAAAACAAAATGAGTTTAAATATAATTAATTTATAACAGTATACAGAAAGAGACAAAGATAAAGAGAGTTCATTCTACTGGTCGCGTTACGGAACGTCCCAACAAGAAATGGAATTGTATTCAACTAGTTGCACGTGTGCTTTCACCACTGGGCCATCTCGGCTTTATATTTTTATTTACTATGACTTCTAATCCAATTGAAGCGACTGATGTCAGTCAGCTCGCTTTTATTTTTATTCCAAACGTGTAATAGAAAGGAATTTCAACGAATTCGAGTTTACATTTTTGAGATAAAAGTTTGAAAATCCTATATTTTTTAACAGACTAAAAACATGTATCGCTAGTTGACTCGAGGCAGATTTGAAAGGATGCAACTTTTATTTTTACACTAGTTGATTCTGATCAAAAATAAAATATTCCTTATTCAAATAGGCTCATAAACGCATTTTGAATCGTTATGTTACATTATTTATAATTAAATTAAATGTAAAGCCACCACTGGTTCGTTATGTAGATTTTACGAGAAAAACCGGTAAGAAATTCAGTAACTACTCATCCACTGATCGAATTCCATTAAACATAAAAAAAAAAATCGAATTTTAATTCATGCAGTGTTCTAATTTCAAATATTGTTTCAAAATTTGGTACGTAATAACTTATGAAATGGATGAAAATTGAATCAATATGATTATAATCCAGTAAAATAGATATCTTTATTTATGAATTTTAAGAAATAATAACTACTTAGTAGCAAAACAACGGACTGGTAAGGAATTAGAATAGAATATATAATTTTTCATTATTGTACACCAAAATAGTAAAAATAAAATACAGTTACTGTACATGATTTAAATTAAAGCAAGGCACAAAGGGCGTTTTTATCTCTAAGAGAGCGCTCTTTTTCCTTTAGATAAAAGACAGGAGATTGACAAAGTGGTAAGAGAGAACGTGTACCGTTCGAATAATTATAAAATAAACTAGCTGAAACTCCGGGTTTACCTACGCGAAATTTGTGAACTTTACCAATAGCAGAGCTCGAGGGGTGAATTTAAAAAAGTAACTTTGATCCGTCCCTGGGACGACCTTTCTAGACGAACTTGTACGACGATCTAGATGATCTAGATACCAAATTTCATCTGACTCGGTTGAGCGGTTAAGGTGTGAAGAGTTACTGAGTTAATGAGAAATCATAATATTAGTGAAGATTTAATTATAATTAATGTATTTAATAATATATGAGATGTTTTGTTTATAATTAAGTTATCTTTGTATTCGCTTTTATCATCTCAAGATCATTACAATATACGTCGCGTTATAGTGAACGTTGTATTACGTCTTTATTGAAATATATTTGTGTTTGTGTATGGAATTTTTCGTAAGAAATAATAAATATCTATTTCTTTATTCATATCATTCGAGCAGGAACATCGAAGATAAATCATGGATATATCTGATTATGATTATTATAAAATTGACATTAGTTAGATTACAATGGGTTGATTTAGGGCTTAAATTAAAAAAAAAAAATTGACCATAAATGTTGCCGCATTCCTTACATTACAACTTTACAACAAAGCGCCACTAACCTTCGGAGCTAAAAGGTTATGTCCCTTTTGCCTGTAGTTACACTGGCTCATTCACTCTTCAACATACCGACATACAACCGGACTAAGTATCGCTGTTTGGTGCTCTTATATCTGATGAGTGGGAGGTACCCACCCAGGCGGGCTTGCACAGAGCCCACCACGAAGCATAGTAATGGCAGTTTTTGACAAAAATGGGTACAGAAAGGCTATTCTCACTATGAGAACGTTAATAATAAATATCTAATTATATAAACACTCACAATTTAAAGGAAATAAAAACTTCTTCGTCTATATTACTATAATGCTATATTTATATTGATTAGATAAGATTCATGTTGACCAAACATCCAAGATGGCCTAACGGCTGAATCTTAAAAGAGCACCGTGTTTTAATACGAGTATACATTTGCACGTTACGTATAGAATAATTTTTTTTACTCGACTGTGAAGGAAGAGATTGGTGTAACGATTTCTGAAATGTATTATTGTTTATACACCAGCCCATACTTGTATCGCTGTTTTAGCGATAAGGCCGCGTCTTGTGCATCTTTCTTGAACGTGACTAAAGTATGTGTTTATTGGTGTATAATAAAGAATATTTTGATTTTATTTGATTTGATTTGGATTTCGTTATACAATAAGCTTATAACGAGAAGAAAAGAGGAAGCGTTTGCGCAGGAGCATTCTAAGATAGTCAATTTATGTTAACTGCGTTGGATGTTACGTAACGCATTTAGTTTTATTATTGATATGTTTAAATAGCATATTTAACGATATAAAATAAACAAAGAATAAGTTTAATGTATATCAAAACATTTTTATAACTGATAGAGAATTTTATTAAAATTTTTTTGTGTGTATTTGAGTGAGTTGTTAATAAGAATTTATATTATATTTATATTATATATAGTATAGAAATTAAATAAATTGCAAGAAAAACCTTTGAATTTATTATAATATCCATAACAAGATCAAATCCTAAACCGGTCCATAGAGGTTGCTTATTCGTCACGTAAACATCCTTGAAAAACGTCCATTCAATGAAGCTAATGCAGACTGATAAAACTGGAGCGCAATTATATAACTTTATAAATATATGTTACCTTTTTATAATAACTAAAAACTGTCTTATATGTAGGTAGTTTATTCAACCGTCTGTGTGCCCATACATGTGTATTTGTTGTATTGGACCAGCGTGGTGGAAAAAGTTTCAATCCTTAAAATATAGAAGAAACCTAAGCCCAGCAGTGTTACTACTATAGACTTTGTTGGCATTATTTAAAATGTTCGGTTTAACATATTCTAATTTCGAATTTCATAAATCTGCGCCGAGTAGATATATTTTATAGAATAAGTATTTTAGAAATAGGTCATATACTGTTTTAATTCATAAAAACTAATCTTTTATTACAATCGTCTTCTAAAACGTCACATGTACTGACATGTGTAATTATCGGCATTCAATTGTTTTGTCTTCTCGTTTAATTAAACGTTTATCTAATATGTTGCGTCATAATAACAGTTTGCTATGAAACTTCCGTATCGTTAGAATTATCATACCGCAGACTAATTTCAGAGTTGAGCATTTTAAACATTTTGGCGAAACGTGACTTATATGCATTTGACTACTGCTATATTAGCAAACTGTTTTGCTGGCAGATGGCCATAATTTTATCGATACTGGGTTCTCACCACTCCCGAAAGAAAGTTTTCCTTCACAAATCTAGACGTTTTTATAATGAAGGATTTGTATTATACATTTATGATTAAGCGTAGGGTTTATTTAAAGTATTGCAAGACATAATACTGAATAGATAGAAATCGCCATAAAAATGTCGACACTTAAGACCGAGATCTGATCAAGTCTTGTCAGATTTATTGGTTCGATTTGAAGATCAAACTCACGTCCTCGGGATAGATGGCCTTGTAAGCTACAAGGCTACCTATCAAGCAAGCTAGTCTGCCAGTTTTCATACAAACACAACAAACAGGCTACCCACGCACTCATACAAAGAAATATGAAATAACTCAGTGAAACATGAATATTCGTAGATATTCAACAAGGACGACCTGAAAACTCGACGATTTTTTTATTAAGTTTTATAGAGGTCATTTTAGCTCACACCGAGTAGTAAAAATTCATTAATTTCGATGAGAAACTTTTTTAATTATAAAAAGACCTTTGCTAGCTTAAGTAACAACTGTACTGTACTGAATTTTATAATGTGTTAAGGATTTGTTAAAGAATAACATTGTAGGCATAATTGGAGATACGATATAGATATAGGCGAATGTCCAATAGTTTCATAGATGACTAACAAAGCCACTTTTATTGACTACAGCTCAACATATACCCTTAAAATTGTTGATTAAAAATAGTTTTCTTTTTTGTTTGAATACAATTTTTTTACATTAAAAAGCTTCGCAATATAGGCGCGTAATTGTTCTTTCGAATATCTATAATTTACCAAGTGTAAATGGTAACTCTGCTTCATTTTTACACTTTGAAACAAAATACTAAAGTAATGGTCCAATGCACTAAATTATCCAATACCTGCATGGGACAAACGACAATTAAGATTAAACACCAATTAGGTAATCTGAACAGCATGTCAGAAATGAAGTATGAAACAATAGAACAATGTACCATCTTAACATTTCATAAATATTTGGATGTAATTTATTTGAAGTTCCAGTTTCAACTAATTGCTTTTTCTTAAAGACAAAACATTACTTGGTAGGGCTTTGTAGGGGAGGGCATCTGGATAACATTTCTATATTTGTAATCAATGTTTAGATTTTGATTTATGTAAAACATATGCAGCTGTTCCATGTGATTTCACTCATATTAAAGAATTGAGCTATCAAATGTCAAAATAATTTACCTGTAATAATAATTAGTAACCAAACAAGACCAATAACTTTACTATGAAAACAACCCACAATACTCTTAATCTTTATTATATTAGTATAAGTAATGTTTCTTAACATTAATTCTACGAAGAATTAATCTACATTCCAAACTAGTAGCAGTAGTTTAACTTATCTTCAACAATAAAGATTACAAACTACTCATATATGTATATGTGTCATTTGAAATTTATTTAAATACATAAATAGTTTGTTTTGTTATATGTTAACTGTGTATACTTTATATTTATGAGGAGAGTTAGAATTATGATGTACAGGTTTATGCAACTTCCACTGTTTATATTCTATTCCAACCACATAAGGACAAAACCCAAAGTAAAACCATTTTACATTGACTTAATCATTGGTCGAGAGCTTGAATAATACATGATATTCAATAATGATTTTCAAAAAAATGCCTCGTAAACGTAGACAAAGCTTCTATCCAAACTTTGGAAGTATAATTTAAGTGGATAGTAAAGTGGAATAATGTTGTATTATAAATAAATACATATTAATAAAGAACTGTTTGTAGCACACAATATAACTGTGCTGTTTGTAAATCACATGAAATATGTAAATCTTAGGTTTGTTTATATTCATTCCTTCTTCGATTAGAATAGGCTTTACATACAGTTTTTACAAAGAAGTAAATAGATTACTAAATGAAAAATCAACATAACTTAAAGCACTGTCAACAATATAACTATATACAAAGATTGGAATTGTGTTTTTTCAAATACAGCAATTGTTGTTGCAATTGAATTATTAATATGGGTCGGGTTTTAATTTGATATTATAGCAACTCTAATGAGGCGTATTGCAATAATAAATACTTTAGATTATTTGTCCTAATTAACAAAACACTTTGTTAAACAAAACTTATCTATTAATATATAAAAATATCACTAACATTTGTTTAATTTATAATGCAAATTAGAATAGCTCAAACAAACAATCTTATGTTATCAATCATAGATGAACTTAATAGAATAGTTCATAGAAACATTTATAAACAAAACATAATTTATCTTAAATTATAAATTTAATGGTGAAATGATAATAATATTTTGTATTATTAATATATGTTGAGTTTTAGAATAAGGAAGTGTATCATTCTAAATGTACCCTTAATTAAATTAGAAAATATTTTTATAATAAGAATTGTTCTACATTATGTATTTTAATATGGTTTTATTGAGTTTATCATTTTCCATAAGTATAATAACACAAAGGTTCATTAACTTACATCCTACTAGGAAAAAAAATGGACATGCGTCATTCCGTGGTAAAGCCATGTTTATCGGAAATTCCTTTACAGTGAAAGGAAATTGATCGTTTTCTGGTTAAGAATTAGGCGCTCTTTATTATTAGATCTTGCTTAGCATGTACAATACGATATACCTCTTCTGGTAAACGATTCCATATAACAAAAGTAATTATGTCTGCGAAAATATTTTTTCTACATGAATAAAGTTTTTATTCTAGTATCATGTTAGCCTTAACATTTTTATTGCAAAACTATTATCAAGGTCAGTTTGAACTTCAACATAAATTAGAAATAGGAATGAGAATAATGAAATGTAATTTTAATAGGTACCTGCGAATTTCGAGGACGAGTTCACAACTTTACAAATCACAACACATGAACACAATATTACAATACACACTACACAGTACACAGCGAGTCAAATGTCAATTTGATTCCACAATTTTTTGTGACAATTGACATTGACAACTTAAATGAAATCGTTTAGTATTTGCTTTCAATTAATATTAAAACGTACATTACAATAATATAAACTACAGTTTTGTTGTGGAAGTAGCAGCTACTTTTTAATAATATTAAATTGCATTAAAAATATTTACTAATTAATTAGTATGGAAATATCTGCATGGAATTTTTCATAAGAAATAAAAATATATTTTTCTTTATTCATAGCATTTGAGCCGGAACATGGAAGATGATAAATCATGCAAATATCTTATGATTATTATAAGATTGACAATAGTTAGGTTACGATTGATACAATGATGTTATTAAATTAAAATTAAATAAATTGACCATTTATGTTGCTGGCGAACATATTGTTCGGAAGGACGGTAAGTTCTTTTTTTATGTAATAGGTAAACGGACGAGCAAATTGACCACCTGATGATAAGCGGTCATCACCGCATAGCGGTCATCATTAAAATTGGCGCTGTCAGAAATAATAACCATTACTTACATTACAACAAGGCACCACCAATCTTGAGAGCTAAGAGTCCCTAAATATGACTCTTTTGCCTGTAGTTACACTGGCTCATTCACCTTTCAAACCGAAATACAACAATACTAAGTATCGCTGTTTGGTGGTAGAATATCTGATGAGTATGTGGTATCTACTCAATCGGGTTTGAACAAAACCCTAAAGCCATAAAGTAAATTTGACTATCAGAACGCAGATAAATGTTATAATTTTGGGCTAAATTTGATTTTACTAAATATGTACAATCCCAGCTCCACTCCACTCTTATTCGACATATTTAAATAAATTATTTATAATGACTTATTAATACCGAGAAAACTTTAAATAATTTAGACATATACATAAATAACGAAAAAAGAACACAAAATGAAAAGAAAAAAAAATCGGATTTTTGTGTATTATATAAATTACTGTTAATTATTTTTGTAGAGGATCAGTCATAACCAACTGACGGAAGTATTAGATAATAAAATAGAGAAGAAAGTGGTAATCTTGTACATACTGTTTGCTGATGACATAGTTCATGTCTGGAGGTCCGGAGCAGATTGGAAAGATGGCGGCGTAACTGTTTTTTGTGACTTATTTCTAAGTTTTTAATAATGTCACCCAATTTTACAACTATATCAAGATGACTATTTTGTATGACCTATTTCGGTTCTCTAATATTAAAGTTAAAAATAAAATTATTTTCATATCGCGATCTAATTCAAGGAAATCATATATAGGTATGAACAATGGTCATGTAAATAATGTTATTGATTCTTGGTGGCAGGGCTTTGTGCAAGCACATCTGGATAGGTACATCAATATATTTTCTACCATCAAACAGCAATATTTAATATTATAATGTTCCGGCTTGAAGGTTGAGTGAGCCAGTGTAACTACAGGTAACTACAACAATTACATCTACCAAGGATGGCGATGTAAGGAATGTTTAATATAAAGTATTTATTCAACATTCACCATTCATTATCCATAGTGCAATGTCATGGGGCTAAAGCGGAATGAAATATTAATTGCAAATTTATTTTTATATAAATTAATGAAAGACATTTAATGCAATAGTAATTGTATATTTTATTTACCTTAATAAATATTAAATTCTAAATGTACTTGACCGAATAGAAACGATACATAAAGGAGACCGGATAATAGTTGCGTTGTACGTTCAGACAGCATGACAAATCGGTGCAGATAGATTCGGTTAGAAAAATGATATGGTTTACCACTATTTCTATCGGATTTTAAATTGAAATATATATTATATTATGCGTTATTTATGATTTTCATATGTCGTTTGTAATATATCGAAAATAGCCGTACATTTTATAAAGATTTATTTTAAAAGAACGGGGAAAAAATTCTTATTATTCGGTGGTTACCGGGCTAAATTAGTTCAAATTTGTAAAAATAGTCGTATTTTGACCGTATACACTATTAACAAATACTATGGGTTGTCTGGAAGAGATGGCTAATTAGCCATAAGTCCGCTCGTTGTACAACACATCAAATATTTGTTAATATTTTTGTTTTTATTTTTAGTATTAAGTTTTTCGTTTTTTTTTGTGTTTAGTTCTAAGATTTTTTATTTTATGTTTTTGGTGTACAATAAAGTATATTAACAATTAACAATAAATATCACATTCTATATCCACTAAACTAAACTGTTGTGCTCTTTTATAAGATTTCACATTGTATTCATTTTGTCGATTTCATTTCGTACTCACTTTTCTCACTCACTTCACAAAATATTGAAAACCGACTTACGATAAACCATTTTATGAATATAACCTTTAAATTTTCTAATTTTATTATAGTGGCTTAACATTAACACTTAACATTTAACATATTTTATGTTTCGGTTCTGCGGTGGGATTCGTACAGAATTTGTTCATAAAAATCAATCAATGAATATTATTCTTCCTTATATTATCACGTGTAATTATTTCTATTCTACTGTTTATTTTTCTCATTTTATTGATATTTATAAGTTACATCGTGAGGCATGCATACTTTGAAACTTCCGTAACGCTCGAATCATACTGCAGTCCTCATTTAGTGTAAAGCATTTTGAACATTTTGGCAAAACGTGACTTATATCCATTTGACTTTACTACGATATTAGCAAGCTGTTGCTGGCAGAATGCCATAGTTGTATTGGGTACTGGGCTCTAACTACACTCGAAAGGAAGTATTCCTTCACAAAGCTAGACGTTTTTATAAGCGATAATTCCGTGTCTGTGTCATACATTTATGATGAAGCGTAGGGTTAGTATTCATTATGAAGCATAGATTTTAGGAATACAATGCTTATTGTTGAGTTATAATTATTATTCCATATAACATAGCATGTATGTTATATGGAATAATACCTTCCATGTGTAAAAAATGTTTTAAATAAGCGGAATTTGAAACGCAAATTTAGTTTGTAGTTTCAGTCTTTTGTCATTAAATAGTGTTAATATTACGACAGAAAAGTTTTAAAATCTACAGTTGCTATGGTTTTAACAAAATTCTGAAGGCATTATGTATATATTTGGTATTTAATCTTGGGTATTTAGTAAAGTTTTAATTTGGTCGAAATACTGCACGTAAACGTGTAAAAAATTACAATAAAAAGATTGTGCAAGGTCGAATTAAATATTTATTTTTGAACTGGATTGGACTGAGAGCAAGAGGTATCGCCGTTCCCCTAGGTATAATTTTTTTACAAGTAGAACACTTTTGTTATGTAATTTACATTAGCAGGTATATTAGAAATAATAGCAGACGAATGTCCCAATGATGGCTTTGATGGCGGGTAGAATTAATTATTAAGCCTTTTCAGCTTCTAAATAGCTTTTTATATGTACATCGGGGATATATTATGAGATCCGTCTGGGGTGTTACTGAAGTTATATTTATGAAGACTTGCATTGGTTTTATATACACCTAAAAAAGGTAATAATGTCACGCTAATGGCGTTGGCACATCACCAGAAAAGTACGACAACTTGTGGCCTGTTGATGTGACGCCTGCCTGGCAGGTTTCCTGCCTTGCCAGTCTCGGTCTCAGAATTTCTGCGGATATAAAGCGTAATCAGTAAATTATGAATATGCAAGCATTTTTATGGAATAATTCATTACATACATTACATTAGCAGCCTGTAAATTTCCCACTTCTGGGTTAAGACCTCCTCTCCCTTTGAGGAGAAGGTTTGGAGCATATTCCACCACGCTGCTCCAATGCAGGTTGGTGGAATACATATGTGACAGAATTTCGTTGAAATTAGGCACATGCAGGTTTCCTCACGATGTTTTCCTTCACCGCCGAGCACGAGATGAAATTAAGCACATGAAAATTCAGTGGTGCTTGCCTGGGTTTGAACCCGAAATCATCGGTTAAGATGCACGCGTTTTAGCCACTGGGCCGTCTCGCTTCTATAATATTAAATTCAAGATTCAAGGTAATAATAATTCGTTAACTTGAATCTATTTAGTAGCAATTTAAGAAAGATCATTTATTAATAATTATTTACAATTTACTACTCGCAAATTTTCGTTACTTAAAAACAACGGGTTAGCCTAGTACGTATACTCGTATATGGGAATGATAAAGTTTAAAATTTTTCAAATGTTGGCACCGACTTCAAACATCGGATTGGGTTGGCTAATATACATTATAAAACATACGCGCCAATAACAGAATTCCTGTTTATGAATTACAACAATAACGATATTGTTTATAGGAACTACCAAACTACACAACTGTTTTATTTATAGTGTTACCTATGTTGTTCACGACTTATTACGATCTCACGAGGCCTTTTTCTGTTACAGCACACTACATATTTTGTATGCAGACTTTTTGTTTGCTAACATTGTATGCCGTATACGTCGTTTTTGTGAGTCTGGTATATTTTTGGGAAATATTTTAAAGTGTTCAATACTTTTTCCGTCTTTATTGAGTTCAAGATAACATAATTATTATCCATCTTATTAAACCATAGTCTCTGGTTTAGAGAATCGAATACCAATTTAAGATAAATACATAACTGACAATTTCAGTTCGGTATGTACTAAGACTAGAGTTTGATGATGTTAAGCATGTTTCATGTTTCCGTCACGTATCATTATTTCCGCCAGGGACGAGAACGGCGTCTGTTGATGTAAGCGTGTGCTGTCCGAATTTACGATCGACATCAATATTGCGCGTAGACATTTAATGAAAATGGAACATTCGTAAATTACAGGTCAGAAAACCTTGCAGTGACAGAAGGGAGATCGGTCATAGAATGAATCTTTAAGACATCGGATTTTTATTCTGCCTACTATTCCTACTGCTATTTCCTCGTAAGCATAGAATAAAAATATGTGTAATGCAAATACAAAACAATTAATATTCACTGTAATGTTTAATATTTCTGTTGTTATACGTCTTTTGTTAATGATAATAATGTTAGTCAAAAAATTTCAAAGAAAAATACGAAAATACCGAAATAATATTTAGAAAAAGACATGCCGTAATTCGAAAATTAGCTGAAATGCCTATCGATTTACATCAATCGAATACAAAGTGGCACTAAGAGACGTTTACTGAAAAAATAAACAGAAATCTCTTTCAAGCGAAATCGTTTTATAAAATAAAGTAACGCCAATAATTCAACACTTCGCTCCTTAGAGAGAGGGAGTGTTAGATGGAGAAAAACGTCCCTAATTCAGTTTGCTTCATCGAAGTATGTATTCCGAGCCACTTGGTTGGTACGTTGAGTGGATTCAGATATAATATCTATCAATGGATAAAAGTTAAAACCGAACTAGTGCTTTCATAACGTATAAATATTCTTAAAGTAATATTTACCGGAAGATATATAAGAGTATTTTTAGAATAGGATTTTGATAGTGATAGCATTTATTGGTAGAATATAAATTTTATTAGCGGTCTTATTATATGAGCCATTTTTATTTTTTGTAATTGTATATGAATTATTCTTCACAGTTTTGTACGTGCGTTACTTTGATTGCATTTCTCATTTTATCTTTAACATTATCAAATATCGGCAATAGCAACAATGGAGCAAGATCGTAACAGTCGAATTTCTGACAAATTATTGCATCTTTATAATGATTTTATTTTCTATTTACGTGAAATATACAAAGTGATCGAATCAGCCGTTAATTCGATCGACACGATCTATAGCCACATTAAAAGATTACTCCGTATTATGATATAATATATATATATATAAAAAAAACAAAAGAATCTTTATTACATTTACAACTGGTGTATAATTTACTATGCTTGATATTTGCGAAGTTATTTAATGCTACAATTTATTACTTTTTGTTTAGATTATTGTTCTTTGTTAACTTATACAGCTGTGAACAGTACGTAGCAATCATGTTGCGTCATTTCCTTTGCTTTGAAAAAGTCTTGATCTCTGATGTTTACTGTCATTATTGAACTGTTCGTTTATGTATTGCAGCCACTAAATTTTAATTATACTTCTAAGTTGTTTTATTTATAGGTCGTACATAGATAAATTGATCATAGGTTACGAAATAATTATCTTAGTATTTTCAGGTCAGTACATTCAGGTTTCTTTTCAATCAATCTCGTTGTCACAAAGAAAATATCATGGAAACTACACAATTGTACTGCAAACAACTAAATGATTTACGTATCTGCTATGAAACAATTAACTAGACGACTGAAATATATATCTTAACATTTCTGCATAAGGAAGGAATACTCGTATCAAAAACATTATCCCATTTGTACAATAATTAAAAGTAAAGTCATTTTTATTTTTAAATGAAAATATATTAACTTCTTGCCGCGTTAAATATCTTATATATTAATATCGTAAGCCGATGTTTGTCCCAGTGATTATGGGCCGATAGCTGAACATAGATCGGTAATGGTCTTTGAAGAGCTCCAGCCGTAGATGTGAATTAAAGAGGATTCTGGATTGCAATTTACTAAATAGTTACGATTTAATAAAAAAAAAATTTTAGCAGATAAAAGTTACTGACCGGGTAGAGATCGGCGCTATGGCTGTATGGAAAAAAAACGTCGTCATCAGTTTACAATGAAATTAAATAAAAAAAAAACTTGTCATAGGTTTCGAAATTCCTAAAAATATGTTGAATAAACGCGAAGTTTCGCGGGCGACCCACTATTTTACTTTATACACGAATTTAAATTCTTCAGTTCACTTGACATTACTAGATTTCACGACATCCTTTACGTTCACACTGAAGGAACCTCACTCGATCGCTAGTTTGCTCTAAAACCAACTCGTAAAAGAAAATACATGTTTTTCTTGCCTTATATCCTCTCCGTACATCTGGCTACCCGTTTAATAGTTGTGAGAGGGACGTGCCTTGAATATTATTCAGTTTTGGGATTATTTTCTGTTTCAGTTAGGCCTGTAACATTGCTAAATTAATACATTTTATGTTAGCTGTACGTTTTTGTTTTGCCGTATTTATATATGAAATGTTTATTTATTTTGATAAATAATATTTAATTTTGATTCGTTTAGTTTTACGAAATATACTATAAGTAATTTAAATTAGTCTTGCAGGAATGAAAAAGTTTTGTAGTGAATGCTGAGCAACATCGCCGGTCAAAGTTCAAAGGGGGCCTGAAGCTTTGTTCGCACAAGAAATTAACCGTTTCATTAGTTTTGATTAACTTTGTACTTACGCCATGATTTCAGTACAATCTTCTATCTATCTTTAATAATAAATGAGATGTTTCTTGCAGTGAACAAAATTGCTAAACTAATATTATCTTTCCTTAAAACTTACACAGTGCGTTCAGGAACATTTAGTATAAAAAATATATAAGTAGCTTTAGTAGATATTTAGACTATTAAAGCGATTTAAATGTCTTTTATAAAAATATGTTAAACGTAAATGTACATATAGTAACAGCCTGTAACCCACTGCTGGGCTGAGGCTTCCTCTTCCTTTGAGGAGAAGGCTAGAAGCATATTCCACCAATCCAATGCGGGCTGGTGGATTCACATGTGGCAGAATTTCGTTGAAATGAGACACACGTAGGTTTTCTTACGATGTTTTCCTTCACCGCCGAACCCGACTTGAATTATAAACAATCATTGAGCACATGAAAATTCAGTGGTGCTTGTCTGGGTTTGAACCCGCAATCACCTGTTAAGATGTAAGCGTTCTAACCACTGAACCATCTCTGCTCGAACGCAAATGTACGTTAGATTTATATTTTACTCGATTTAATATTGGCTTTCAATATTCATTTTATTTTTTATAAGTTAAAAAATACCTTTCATAGGGCGTAAAATATTTTTATTCTATTCATAAAAATGTGAATGATTTGCGTCTAGACAAAAAAACTCTACATATTAAAAAAAAAAAGATCGTGTGAATTCGCAACAAACTTGGAACTGTAACAGTTAGCTGAAAAGTTTTCCTTTCATGATAAAAAACCCATTAAAGAGTATGCAAACATTCCGTACATACTTATCGACGTTGAATTTTATTTTTTGTGATCAAACCACCAGATATTGGGATAATATCTCTATATAAATGTTTACAATTAAAAATTAAGCTATAAATAATAACAGATACATTGAAGTTGGAATTATATTTATTTGGTTTACTTATATATATATATATTTAATTATATACTTGTATTTTTAAACAAATACTTTATATTTTTTTTTTTTTTTTGTGACATTTGTTGGTTGACGAGCATATGGGCCACCTGATGGTAAGTGGTCACCACCGCCCATAGACTAAGGCGCTGTAAGAAATATTAACCATTCCTTACATCACCTATGCGCCACCAACCTTGGGAACTAAGATGTTATGTCCCTTATGCCTGCGATTACACTGGCTCACTCACCCTTCTAACCGGAACACAACAATACAGTTTACTGTTATTTGGCGGTAGAATATCTGATGAGTGGGTGGTACCTACCCAGACGGGCTTGCACAAAGCCCTACCACCAAGAATTTATATATAATAAAACATTTTATCAGTTTCTTTATTCTTTTTTATAAAATAAAAAGCAAATAAATAGAATCGCATAAAAATTCATCGTCGTGCCGAGTTACAGCCTGTTATGTTCTATATACCTGCAGTCAGTGTTGTAACTACGAATCTATTTGCTTGTTACAAAAATAAACATTAAAAGCTTATACGTTTTGTGATTAAAAATTTTAGCTCATTACATACTGGAACATTGTTAACGTTATATTTATTATAAATTTTACATATTTACATATTCAAATAATTAAAAATTCCATCGCAAAATAAATATGATTGTTTATTTCTGTGTCCTGGTTTGAAAGGTAACTGAGTCAGTGTAAATACAAGAACAAAGGACATATCAGCTTAGAAACTATGGATAGTGGCGTATTAATGGTATTAAGTAATATATAGTTCACTTAAGGGCGAATGCTACCATGTCCTATCAGTAGGAATATTGTCGGTCGTATTTTAATAAATAACTAGAAAAGCGAATAGGGTATCTTTTCTGTTCTTGGAACGTAAATAGGCTAATATGAATAAAACTGGAAAACAGAATCGGTAAGGTGAAGTTCAGAGCAGGTGCGAGGCTTTATTCTCATGAGAAATTAACTGTTCCATTAGTTTTAATTCACTCGACGCCCGCTCGGTTCATTATTTTCGTTATCTGCAAAAATGTGTTGCTTACTTCAGAAAATATGGCGGGCAAGTCGATGTTTTTATCGTTGAAATAAATAAATTCAACGTTCCCTGTCGACTGTTTATTACACACATTCAAAATCTTAAGATGATATATTAAAGGAAGATTGAGAGTATGAACCCGGGTAGCACTACAGATTTTTCACGTGTCTATTTGTGTTTCGTGGTCGATAATGAAGTCATCACGATTTAAAAAAAACAGTCTGATGAAATTCTGCCACATGTAAGTATTCACTTAGTCCCATCTTGCTCAAGAAGCCAGTACGCAATAGCCCAGCGCTGGGGCATTAGCAGGCTTTTGTGTAGGTGTTAATTATGTGACCAATTTATCAAATAGTTGTTTGTAGAATTTATTGGTAGAGCCGGATGAATCTAATTGTCTTGCGTCACATTATATGTATTTAAAAATGTAATTTATAAGAAATTTAAGATTTTTTATTTCATATATAGGCAGATAAGGTAGATAGCCTTCTAAAAAGTCGAGTGGTCATGATCAGCAATATGTGTTACGTCTCTTCTGCCTTTAATTTGCTTATTTCATATTTAAGCCGCCACACAAGTAGGGCTGTTCGGCGGAAGAATAATTGATTGATACACTTATATGAACTACCCGAGTAGGTGGTACCTCTCCAAATTTGCGCAAAGCCCTACTAAGTATAAGCATGATGGATTAATATTAATCACTAAAATTAAATATTAAATTTTACTATGCAATCATGTTTGTTACGATTATCTTGTATCTCTTTGTATAATTGTCTTGAACTGTATCAAAATTTACTGCACGTAATCGTATTATTGTTGAAGTATTTCTTATGCGAATTTACCAACAAGCTGGTTTCATACGTGTAATTATTGTGAGCAATATTCTCCTTCATAAATTCATTTTGTGTATAATGTTTTAAACTCCTCTTGGGACACAAATTTACTTGTAGAGTTACACACTTAATAATTTTATGAATATCTCAGCGACTCGTATAATGTAGCATCAGCATAAGAATTACTTAACGATATTATTCGTAATGACATAATATTCGTCACATACCTTTTTCGTTAATTCAGTGGTTACCTAGTACAGCTGCAGAAAAAAGGCCGCGGCTTTGAATGTCAGCTTGGTCGATAAATTTAATTAGGTTTATCCTTCAGAAAATTAGATTAAGGAAATTACGAAAAGCCTTTCAAACTGCACCTGGTGTCTACCAGTCGTGCTAGATTCCAGAATATATTGAAATATTAATTGAACTCGTTTTGTTTATTTCACAAAACATATACTCACATCGTTTTGCATTGGTAGAGTAAGATATAGAAAATTATAAAATAACACTTCATTTTAATTTGAAGTACTCATGTCTAATTTGATCAAACATATTTAGCGTTCAAAAACATGCTCCTTTGTGATTCTAATTCTATTATGTCTCTTTGAGTCCATATTTGTTTTAATAAATATTTTTGTTTGTTCTCTAACACAATAATCACTGTTAAAAACAAACATTTTCTCTTACGTGCGAAAACAGAAATTAATTCGAAACATATGTGAGACACCGCAAACATGTACATGAAGCACGTCCCGTCCCGTCCCGTCCGAAAATAAATCGTCCAAACACCTTAATTGCAGTCAATTCAACTCTACATTTTGCGTGTGGGACAATCTATACTATAGTTATCATCATTTATACAAATATGAGAATTATTATAATATTTATTGTGTGTAAAATATGATATTTAATAGGAAACATCCATTTCAGAACCAATTTGTGTTTTAATACAAGTCCAATTTCAACATTTAATTAATTACTGGACTTCGTGTTAGTTTACCATCTATCATCACCAACCGAATATAAAATAATATAATTATAGCTTACAAACAAACTGTAGTGGTAACTTTATTGTTTTCGTTTGAAGACAGATCCAGTTTAATTGCACGCAACCTTAGTGTCTATGGTTGGTAGCGCTCGATGCGCCGTTATGCATCCAAGGGTTAATATTTGCAAGGAGCGGTGTTGAACACGTACCATTAAGTGGCCTATCCAGTACTTTAAACATATGCATATTATATTGTTCCTATTATTAAAATAATTTTATTATTATAAATTCTACTAATTCAAGTTAACATAGTCTATCATTACAAATAGTATTGTTTAGATTTTATTGCATTAATAACTATTTAAATATTACTATTACTGTTTTATTTTTTGTTCCATTTTTTTGTAATATTTTTGTATTATCAGCATAAATCCAATTTAATATATTACTGTAATGCAATAGCGCTTTATTTGACGGTGTAAAATTAATTCACGCATTTCTACAAGCTTAGTGGCAGAGTATATCGGCTTGCCATATACTGTATCCATCACAGTGGGACGCTACTGGATTACTTATGTATGCTACCATGAGATGCAACGTCGTATCCTGCTAAGTACAATTATCATATTTTTTTATTCTCAATCCTGATTAATTGTTGGAATTCAACGTGTAGGTCTCGTCTCACGTCTTCCTCAACCACAAACAAATGATGCAGTTTATTTAAAGTATTTCGATTCTCGAGATAATTTCAATTCAAATTAAATAATAAAATAAAAATTTACGAACATCTCTCTGACCAATAAATACTTCTTTCCTACACAATAGCAAGACATGTTTATTTCTCATTAAAGATAGAGAATGGTAATTGTTACATATAGGTTGATATACGTAAATCCCTGCCATGTTTACGAGTAGCCAACAATATTGTGCGGAGGCATTTAATGAAAAGGGAACAAGTTCAAATTACACAAACAAGAAAAAGTGCGGTAAATCTAAACATTTGGACTTTATTAAATATTTTCGTATCACGAAACGGAATTAAAGTAATGCTATTGTTGAAGTACATTCTAGTTATAATATAGAATGGAGAACATGCAAATATAATTAATACTTTATCCAAGTTATTGTCTAATTATTTTGTATTATTTCTATGACTACTTTACTTTTTACTTTACTTGGTGGTAGAGCTTTGTGCATTTGTGATATTCTACCGCCAAACAGTAGTACTCAGTATTGCTGTGTTCCGGTTTTGAAGGGTGAGTGAGCCAACTAACTACAGGCACAAGGGACATAAAATCTTAGTTCCCAAGGTTGGTGGCGCATTGGTGATGTAAGGAATGGTTAACATTTCTTACAGCGCCAATGTCTATGGGTGGTGGTGACCACTTACCATCAGGTGGCCCATTTGCTCGTCCGCCTACCGTTAACATAATAAAAAAAGACTGAATAATAAGTTATATTAATGCAAATAAACTCATGAAATTCTAAAACTGATAATGCAAGCATTGTTGAGTCGGAAGTAAGATGGATAGAGTGTTTTATTCATATTATACTTCTCGGGTTAGTTAACTTAACTGATAGCATACACTTGTCTGTGTCACATTTGGAGAGCGAGATTCCTAGCTGCTATTGTGCATACAAAGCTATGTAAATTGCTGTAAAGGGTTTTGCTTTCCGATGCACTGGGAGTTAAATGTACCATACCATACATAATACTCGTAAATGTAAATCATATGAATATATATATTTCAACTAACTAAGAGAGATTCAAAGTAAATGCAAAGCTACTTTGTAACTGTTTGCTAAATTTTTTTTAATATAATAATTGAACAAAGAAATGAAATGTTTTAAAATTATAAATATTTTAATGTTAAATGTAAAAAAAAAATTGATGTCACAGACGCCCGACAAATTTGAAACATCGATATCGATATTTAATGAAAAGATTTTCAATGAGTGAAAAACCAAATATGATACTAATTATGATTGCAAGATAAAGCTTGACTTATTGTAGTAGTAAAATCTCTTATTCGTCTGAAGTACAAACTTGAAGAAATAGACAATAGTGCAGAAAATAAGTGTGTGTGTAAACATAAACATATATGCATACTCTATATTCTAAATGTCATTTCTTGATGGGGCAGTCACCGTAAGGAGAGATATACGCCGCAGAAAAACGACTTTCACGTGCTATCCGAGACACGGTAGTATAAAACTTCAAATTACCTGCCACTGAGAATTTCATAAGATATTTTACTAAATCAACGAATCTACTAAACATAAATTTTTAAAAAACATTTTTTCACATTAACATTAGCAGCCAGTCAATTTCACACTGCTGGGCTAAAGGCCGCCTCTTTGAGGAGAAGGTTTGGAGCATATTCCACCACGCTGCTCTAATGCGGGTTGGCGGAATAAACATGTGGCAGAATTTTCGTTGAAATTAGACACATGCAGGTTTCCTCACGATGTTTTCCTTCACCGCCGAGCACGAGATGAATTATAAACACAAATTAAGCACATGAAAATTCAGTGGTGTCGAAATCATCGATTAAGATGCACGCGTTCTAACCACTGGGCTATCTCGGCATATAAACATAAATATGAATGAAAAATTATTATAAACGAACCGATACGACTTGGGCACCAAGAAAAGAGCGTACTCATTCCTTAAAGGCCGGAAACGCACCTGCAAGCCCCTCGCTGTTGCAGTTGTCCATGGGCGGTGGTAATCACTTTCCATCAGATGAGCCTCCTGCTCGTTTGCCCCTATGACATAAAAAAAAGAATTATTATGGTATTAAAATAGTTAAAAATTATACCAATATAAATGTTATAAAGAATTAAAGAAATACATTTGGTCCAATAAAAAGTTATAAAACTTGTTTATTTATGTATTGTATAAGAATAGCAATTTCCTTCATACTACCTTATGCATTATCAAGTACATTTTCTTTGCTTGAGGTTGGCTTTCCGATTACTGTATTGATATTCTGAACACGACTGCACCTCGTTTTAATAGTGAACATAATATAACCCGAAGCAACCGTTGCTTGTAAATTCCATGAAAATAGTCATCTTTGGAATATTAATGTAGCAGGTATTTTCAAATTATGGTTTTAATTAAACGGAAATGTATATCAAGAATTTCGTTCAATTAAAATTTAATGCTAACAATATTAAGTCACATCTTGTAAATATCTCACTACTAGACTTAAGCGCTCTCACCCTTTTAAGGAAAGGTTTGCAGTATATTCCACACATATTGTCACGACACGTTATCACGATACTTTTATTCAACATTGACGAAATGTTTTATAAACACAAATAAGCGCCTGAAAATTTAGTCTTGGCTTAGAACTTCAATATTTACGAGTTTTTATATTTAGGTACTAAATGTATATTAAATAACATACCTAAAATTAAAGTAGATAAAGCTATACACTAACAAAAAAAATATAACAATTCACAAGCTACACTCCAAAACATTTCGTAATTCGTGTCAACACTCGAGCCATTAAAATAACTTTGGTGTTAAAAATAAAGTTAGATTATTCATACCTTGAATATAACAATAGATTTTTATAGAACTCATTTTTCGGTTAACGCAATTTGCAATTCTCGTAAGGGCTGTAAATTATGGAATGCGTCCAAAAATGAAAAACGAAAATGTAAAAGACTAAATTATGTTGTTCGAATTATTTCGTGTAATATTTTTCACGCATGTAAATAGACGGAGAAAAATTAACGTATTCTGTCGTGTAATATGTTAATTCGCAGGAAGGTTTCGCTTCGTTCACAATACACAAAACAACTCTTGTTCGTGTAGGCTGAATGAAAAATGTGCTCCGTGACCATCACGGCTTATAAAAAAAAAAACAACAACATGAAGAATTACCCTTACTAAAATTTTATATAAGTAAGTCATGTAGGTGGAAGTTTTATAATTTAGTATTACATTTATGTTATATTTACTATAAATATAATAATTATAGGAAACAAATATATTTCTATATTCATAATTACACGAAATACTATTACGAAAGGATAATTTTCGTAAGTTTCACTAAGTTTTGTGGTTAAGTTAAGAATAAGTTTGAATTGAAGTCTTCAACTTAAACCTGTTACTTCTGATGAGATTACCTCGCAACTCATTAGAAAATTTATATATTTAACAAATACATTTTTGTTAAAATAAATAACCATAAAGGTAATTAGTCGATAAAATAAATCACGTTCATAATTACAATCATAAGGTCAAATCAACAACCAAACTCTCGTATTTTACTAGGAAGGATTGCCTTATAATAAGCCTTTAATATAAAAAATATGTTACGATTTATCGCAGATTTACTTATAATAAAAAATAATAACGTGACTATAGCTCTTCGAGTAGATTTATGATGATAAAATAGCACAGGATATACAGAAAGTAAATGATATTATTCATAACATAAGCCGAGACGTAGATCTCAATGAATTATGTAAGCAGACCTATGTGTACAATGGATTTTATAATACATATGTCTATTTATTTGCCAAATATAACTGGCGATGCGATTAAGGTTATTAGATTATATATTATATTGTTAATTTAATGTTACCATACTTAAAACGTTTCCAATAATTTGCCTGAGTGTATATGCAATCACAATGAAATTGTGATGGGACCATCTTCTAAGATATGGGACCAAACGGAAAAATGATCATCAAAATCGGCTAATAAATAAAAATTAACCGATATTGGGTTCGTAACATATATCATAAAATTGGAGTTTTTGTTTGTAAAATTAAAATAACCGCTTTTTACTAAATGCATATGTATGTATACTGGTACATATACCACATTAACATTTTTAAAATTTTTGTCTGTCTATCAGTTTGTTCCAGCTACTCTTTGGAACGGCTGGACCGATTTTGATGGGACTTTCACCGGCAGATAGCTTATGATAATGAGAGGTAACTTAGGATACAACAATAACTTTTTTGTTAAATATAAACGCGCACGAAGTCGCAGGCACAGCTAGTATATAGCATAGGAGAACCTCCTCTTTTGGATGTCGGTTAATAATGAGCGACAAATTTAATAACTTATAAAATATTCACGAACTAAACAGTTGAAGGTAGCGTTTTAATTTCATATTTATTAAATGCTTACGTTTGTAGCCCTTAAAACCTTGTTTGTAAGGTGAATTAGTAAAATCGGGAGCTTTCTCACCCCGGTTTTCATCTAATGTTAATGTGCACTGAATTTTGTGAAATACATTTTCACCACATTAACAACAAAAGGGGCGAGGTGTCGAGGCCTGTGAAGCGTCTCTTGTGAGTTATCAGTGACTTCACTTAACATAATTTACAAACACTTAAAAGGCGGAAATCGTAAAATGAATAAAAGCTATTTTATAATATATATTGATAAGAATATACATTTATTTTAACAATATAACGCATATATTGTTAAAATAAATGTATATTCTTATCCTATATTATTTATCTTCATAATCGAATTCGAATTTAATGGAAATTAAGACCTTATTTTCACTTCTATAAAATTAAATTGTCATTATGACTTATCTTCAAATATTTATAATGTCTTTAACTATAGTATTTTTTGACGCATATAGCTACGAAGATACTGTTAAATGTGGGTATGTGGTCTAATGTTCATTATGAACAACGAACAAAAAAATTAATGAAAAAATAAAGTTGATGAAATATAATATAAAAACATGTGCGTCATTTATTTTTTTTTCGTTTAATATACCTATGTTTATACATAGGTAATCTTCGATAGTAACGATTGCTGTATTCAAAAATTCATATATGTACATACGATGAAGATTAGCCGTACATAATGAGTATGTCCGATACAGTACGCCTATTTGCAAGTGACATTTCTATTAGCATACAATTTCCTGGATTTTGTACGGTAAATTTTTTACGTGATAT
This sequence comes from Vanessa atalanta, assembly GCF_905147765.1. Lineage (NCBI taxonomy): Eukaryota > Metazoa > Arthropoda > Insecta > Lepidoptera > Nymphalidae > Vanessa > Vanessa atalanta. The sequence goes on along the minus strand of NC_061878.1, from coordinate 8,313,145 downwards.
CATTGTAAAGTTACGTTTAAAACATTTACATTTCACTAAATACTCAATCTTAACAAAAAACATATACTTGCAATTATAGTAATATATTTTAACAATCTACCCGAGAACGCATTTGACCTCGTTTTTAGGCATTTTCTGTAAATCAATATAACATAAATAACTTGTTTTTTTGTTTATTTTTTTTTTATCAATCTTACGCTTATTTATGTGTAATATTGTAAACAAAAATCTTTAATACTTAAAGATGCTGGTTTTCTCACACATTCCGCACTGTACACTATAGTGTATGGTGAAGAGTTATTAAAATATTATGTATAGTTTATTTCAATGGTAGTAGGTGTAAAGACAACCAATCCATATTAGTAAATCACTAATAACTCTTTTATGTTGTGCACTACTAACAGTTTTTGATTAATATATCTTTATTTATATTACAACACTATTCCACTAACTACCTATATATATCCAATTTAATGTTACTTCCCAATTTCCAAAAATCTGTAATTTTTTAATTAATTAATTACGAATGCCATGGATAAATTATTTAATATGTCACTGATGTCATGTCAATGTCAAAGCTGTTTAATTATCTTTATTTATCTTGTCATTGGAATAGGCTGTACATAAACGGGACACCACACTCTGATGGAATGTTCCGCTTGGGGGTCCAGCGCTGGACCTTATGTTAAGGTGTTGGTCTTTCTCTATGAAAACGTCATGTCGCAGACGGAATGTGCGATGCGGTTGTGTGAGGATAATGCCTACGCTGACTCGCTCCTCCGAAGAACACGCGAAACTTCTCCCCGCATAGGCGAACCAACCGTCGGGGCGTCACGGTTATATGCACAAACGATCCCGCGGCGTAGAGGGTAGCGCTGGTTTATTCCGGCACTCGGTTACCGGTGAGTCCCACATACCCCCCACATGAAGCGGGGGACCCCATAAGTCGGTTTTTCTAGCGGATTAAATAAACAAAGGTTGCACATAAATGTTATATATTGAAACCGTACTCTATTTGTGCACTTCTGGAATGCAACACAGCGGGAAAATATTTATATTTAGAATTAGGCAACACTAACACTGTTAGTGTCTGGGTCAAATCTTACAACCAACTGAATTTCATTACTTAACCGATTAAGGTTAAATTGTGCACACAGTTTTGACTCTGATGATAATACAATCTGACAATTGTTGAAAAAAGCTGCCAAAATGAAGTATTATTAATTGTTTTATTGGCTGTTGAGGTTATTAATTATTCTTTACGTATAACCTTCTTTTTATTGTGTTGTATGTTTGTATGATAATATTATACAGTGGCTTATTATAAAATATGAAAATATTTTATTTAGTTTTTATAACAAATGTGTTTCGAAGATATTTACGTTATTTTTTAACAGTCTTGATATAATTCCTTTCAATAATTAGCATTATTAGCATTAGCAGCCTGTAAACTTTCCCACTGCTGGGCTAAAGGCCTCCTCTCCCTTTAAGGAGGAGGTTTGGAGCATATTCCACCACGCTGCTCCAATGCGGGTTGACGGAATACACATGTGGCAAAATTTCGTTGAAACTAGACACATGCAGGTTTCCTCACGATGTTTTCCTTCACCGCCGAGTACGAGATGAATTATAAACACAAATTAAGCACATGAAAATTCAGTGGTGCCTGCCTGGGTTTGAACCCGAAATCATCGGTTAAGATGCACGCGTTCTAACCACTGGGCCATCTCGGCTCTTAATTTCTTTCAATAATTACAATAATAAATTATTAGAGTATAAATTTAAGTACACCGATGATTATTTTTTTCTTCACACTTTTCTTGGTTTTTTTTAAAACTTCTTAAAATTCAAGCGAAGGTAGGAAATTATATTAACAAGAAAGAGGTCGGGCATTTTAGTTAGGGCTGTTCCGTGGAAGTGCTCTTGTCGTTGTTATAAAATTTTCTTAAAAATATTTAAGAAAATTTTATAAAATACACTACACAATCAATTAATATAATGTTTCAATTGTTTCCAGAATTATTTGAGTTAAAGCTTTATTATACACCAAAATAGTAATATTAAAATACAGTTATAAACAAGAATAAAATTAGCGGGATGTACAAAAGGTAGTCTTATAGCCAGGGGACGATCTTTTCCAGACAACCTTAACTATAAAGAGTACTGCAATACAAACAATTGTAAAATAAATGTAATTAAAATATTAATATTGTGTTTTAGAATTAAAATTGCAATGTCTCAATGAAATTCCATTAATTACATTCAAGAATCATAAGGTATGATATTGTTTTTAATATAAACTTGATATACAAGGGGTTACTTATGAAATATGTAGATCTAATTAAGTTTTAAGATTTAACATATGATAACGAATATCAAATAGGACCACATAATTAATGTAACTCGGAACCCTCTGGGGACCGCAAATAGTTAAACAATAGGTTTATACGATACGGATTTCAGTACAGAATTATATTAGATACACAATCTTCTAATATACAGACATTTGATTTTGTTGAAATTAAAACACAAGCGTAATATTAAGCATTATAATCCACGAGTCATCAAATAAGTAGAAATTTAAATCTCTATATAATATACACAATTAAGCTATCTTATTGATGGTCAAAGTTCTACCACTGATTCGAAAAGAAACGACTGAGCTCTGAAAAGAATCGGCGATAGAAAAGCAGCGGGATTTGATTTTGTTACCTTTGTTAAATTTGTGTTAACCTTGTTAATTTATTTATTTTTGTAACCGCCTGGATGTGATCGCTTCATTCCCAAGGCGTTCTATCATGTATAAAGTCGTTAATGTTGTTCATTTCAACACACACAAATGTTCTTTAACTGTTTTTTTAAAGTAACCATAGACAAATTTTGAACGTTTTCTAGGATCCTGTTGGAAAAGCGTATACATTGCCCCACAAAAGAAGCACTAACCCTGTGCAATAGAAGTAAGAAGTTTATTGTATTAAAAGCGTCAACATCCGAGTGTGTCCGAAGTGAGGTGCCAGACAGAACATTGGGATTCGAAAACATCGTTTTGACTAATCCAACATCCGCAGCAGCAAAAAGGATGTATAAGATGGTGCGCAATAATATGTATCGTAGAATTAATTCGTTTTAAGTTAGTGATAGTTTATATTTTGTTTTATATAAGTTAGCCTTACGAGAACTACATAGTCATCATATTGACTCAGTTCTTTAAATGATAAAAAAAAATAATATTCCAGCATGATCATGTATCAACATTATCAAGTATGTATTGAGAAGCGACGATCTAAATACTTTAATTTCCTGAAATTTACTTCTTAGTTAATCTTTAAGAGCCAGGTTGTACGTTGCACGAATAGCCCTTTTCCCTCTTATTAATTAATATTTTATAAAACATAATAAAAATAGTAATAATGATTCCGGCTCTTCTGCTCATTTAATTTTAAACAATAAACTCGTATTATACAATATTTTAAAATATTTAAATTAATTTCATGTACCATATTATATTATCATTATTTACATATGTATTATGTGTGTAAAGAGCCGAGATGGCCCAGTGGCTAGAACGCGTGCATCTTAACCGATGATTTCGGGTTCAAACCCAGGCAGTCACCACTGAATTTTAATGTGCTTAATTTGTGTTTATAATTCATCTCGTGCTCGGCGGTGAAGGAAAACATCGTGGGGAAACCTGCATATTCTGAAACGAAATTCTGCAACATTTGTATTCCGCCAACCCGCATTGGAGCAGCGTGGTGGAAATGCTCCTAACCTTCTCCTCAAAGGGAGAGGAGGCCTTTAGCCCAGCAGTGGGAAAATTTACAGGCTGCAAATGCTAAAAAAAACATATGAATTTGTACACTCATATACTCGTATATTAAGATAGTTTTATTCGTTTTAAAAAATATGAAATTGCATTTCAGTATCATATTTTATGATCTTCGGCGCTATTCTGTAAGAACTCACTTCGTATCTCAGTCGCGAAATGTTGAAAACTTACGGTGATACGCCATTTTCTGACATATCACGATCGCTTTCAGTGGTGAAATTTGAATTTGTTCTTGCACAACAGCTTTACTGAAGTGTTTTCTGAAAGAATTTACTTCGTATCTAACTCGATTACAATGGAATTACTATATAAACGATTTTGATATGTGTATTTTATAATTATTGAATTTATACTTCTTTCGGCGCGTTTTGAAAAAATTATGAGAGCGAAACTTTGTGATATGGGATGGGCGCTCAGGGAAATGAAAAAAACCACGACGAAGTTGCTCGCTGAACATATTTTTAATTGTTGTAAAAATTAAATGTTGCCTATTTTATTTTGGTAATAATACAAGTACTTAGTTTTATTCTTACAAATTTGCGATAAGAAATTACTTTATTACTTTAAAGAAAGTGCGGTCAACATCAAAATAAATACCTAGTAGGACCTTTATTTAAAATTGTAAGCTTGTTACGGAGCGATCAGTTACGCTATCTAAACTCTCTTAATTGGCTACAACATGGCCGAGAATTTCCCAAATTTGTACCAAAACAGTCTTTGTTGCTAACAATAACAGGGCCTGTTGGAAAACGATCGGAAACCCGATTACGAAGTGGCTGTATGAATATTCATTGTCCAGATGTTCAAATCCGAATGGAGCTATCGGACTATCGGGAGAAGTGGGTCGGATACTTGGCTACCTGATCATCACTTGATTTATCGAAATATTATTTTGAAGTCTGTCGAGTTCTATTATTTCAATGTTAACATTTCAATAATTTAATTTTATATTCAACTGTTTTGTACAATAACAAATTAAAATAATAACGAATTTTGATTTTTTTAACCTTCCAAGAGATAGCTTATTGCTAAATAAATACTATAAAGATAATTTAGAAGCTCGGGATTAGTATTTGTTGTTGCCAAGCAAAATGAAAAAGGATTAACATATCTGTGATAATTAATAGAAAAGAGTAAATATTGAGATTCATGCTGGTTTCTCTCGTTAGAATCTATATTATTAACCCTTGGTAACTTTTCATTCAATATTGTAACGAATTACATACAATTGATCTAAAATTTTGAGCACTTACTAGATATGAACGTAAATACATAGTATGCTATTCTAGACTATTCTAGACCAATTTCGAAAATATATAAATAGTAATGATTATTAATACAGGGTTTTAGTTAATTTATTAAATAAATAATAAATAAAAATAATAATAAATATAAAGATTTTAATTTATCGAAAATTTCAACTGATTTATTTAGGCAAATATTCACAGCTTAAAATATGACTTGAAATGGTCCCGACGATCGATATTTTTACATTAAATTTGCGTTAATGGGGGTCTTATTACAAATTCAGTATCGCTCTAATTGGCAACATCTAACTGCTAGGCTGTGGAATAATTACTTTTATAAAGGAGCGAAGAGTTTCATAATGGCTGCAATTACGGGGTTTGCGGCGTTTTGTTCTAGAACGGGGCGGACGTGTCGCGTGTACAAATCATTTTGCCACGAAAATGACTGTAACATTTATATAGAACGAAAAATTGACGTTTTCTTTCTTATTTAATTTGTTTATAGATATAGTATGGTGGAATTATCAAAATTTGGAAACCATTTTTTTTTAATTTTCAGTGCTCATCAGACAGAAAATATTAACTACAGGCACAAGGGACATAACACCTAAGTTGGTTGGTGTTGGTGTTGGTTGGTGTTGGTGTTGGTTACCATTGGTGACCATTTACCATCAAGTGGCTTTACTTAGTCAAATCGCCCTTATATAGCCAATCCACCGCTAACCTTGACGAGCTTTAGTGTTAGCAACAAAAAAAAAAAAAAACATCATAGAATAGGAAAAAAAAAAATCAAAATACGCAGTTTTTCTCAAATTATTATTGAAGAATTGAGAATAGAATTTCGACCAATGGGCGAACACTAGTATTATGTAAATGTGATGTAGATTCAAAAGCTTGAACTAACAGGATATTACATTGTTTGTATCAAGATCCTCCTTATTCATATTCGTATGTTAATGTTGTAGGGGACAAACATGATATAGTATTGTTTGCTGACGATATATCTTCTATATTTTATAAAATTTAAAATAAACAGGTACGGTATGATTATTTAAACAGTGATATGACTGACATTGTACATAGTGACGGCTTAGTTTACATAATCCTGTTTTAAATAATAATAAGAAACGAAGTTATTAAAATCAGAAACGGAATTTGAAAATGTCTGTTCGCGCAATATACGACCTAGGAGCTAAATAATCTTTCAGTAACAAATTTAAAGATATCAAGATATTCAGTGTTGCTTCTCAATATATTATTTTGTACTGTTATGTATGTACGTAAAAGTATTAATGACTTTGTGAGAATGTGATTCATAACAATATGTACAAGGAACAAACTCCAACTAATTACTTCTGTTACTCGCATGCATACAGTCAGTAAAACTTTTGTGGGGCAATGTATACGGTTTTATGACACAATCCCTGAATTCGTGTAAATTTTCAAATTAAAAAATAACATATTTTTACATTACATTTTTTTAGCATTAGCAGCCCGTAAATGTCCCACTGCTGGTATAAGGAGAGAGAGAGAGAGAGTTCCCTTTGAGGAGAAGGTTTGGAGCATATTCCACCACGCTGCTCCAATGCGGGTTGGCGGAATACACATGTGGCTGAATTTCGTTGAAATTAGACACATGCAGGTTTCCTCACGATGTTTTCCTTCACCGCCGAGCAAGAGATGAATTATAAACACAAATTAAGCACATGAAATTTCAGTGGTGCCTGCCTGGGTTTGAACCCGAAATCATCGGTTAAGATGCACGCGTTCTAACCACTGGGCCATCTCGGCTCAAAAAAAACATTTACCATAACAATAATAAGCGTTGTTATCTTGTCTACGAGACTATTTATCTAAGTATAGTAGTAGTCGTATATTCGTTGATATAAGTATAATTTATAGCCTATAGTATATTTATAGCTATATTATGAACGAAAATTTATTAAAATAATTTATTATATTGTTTTTTATTAAATATTTATTAATCTGTGTTGTGTTGATGCAATGTATCTTTTTATATAGTTTAAAAAACAATTATAATTATGGATAAGCACCGAGAGGTCAATACAGTAAAATAGTGAAAATTTGTGAAGCATACAAAAACCAAGTATATTTACTTGGTTTTTGTATGCTTCACATATAATTACTTGTTTTTGATTCAAAATTAAATTCAATACTTAACATATAAAATATAAATTTTAAACGTTTTTACGATCTGAAATTTAGATTCTACTAAGAAAAATGTACATACCTAAATTAATCTTTTTCATATATAAAATTGATATTGTCAAACACATAAGATTACGAATGTTTATTTTATGACAAAGATAAATATAATTTTCTTATTTTATTGTAATGTTAAGTTTGTATTAAATAAAATTGTACAAGAGCGTTTTCTAGCGCTATGCACGTTATAAATAGTTTCATATTCGTTGTAATAAATATAGTCTGCTAGTGCTAAAGGGTAAGCCCCAAGAGGAGTTCAAAATTAAACGTTATACATAAAATGAATTTATGAAGAAGTAACACCTTATGAACAATAAATTGCAAGTATGCGGCGCCGTAAGACCCTAATGAAAAGATACAATCGGAGCAGGGAAAATGTACACTACTTTATTTGTATGATAAAACAAATTTAAGTACGATAAATATTTTTATATGTACAATTACTTTTGTTTTTTCACTGTTGGCTTTGTGAATGGAACATTTGGATCTTAAACGAAGGTTTGGGATTCGAGGAAGATGACAAAAGATAACGAATGTATTATGTGTGTAGAGAAAAACCAAATTAACTATTTACACTTAACTTAAAAATATCCGGCGTATTGCAAGCAAACCATTGACGTTTGTTTAGGAGACAATAAACTAATCTAATAAGATCTGTTGTAATATCTACCTACCAATATTTAAATTACTATTCGAAACTAAGGATTTGAAGATAGGATAGTTCCCCTCACCATTTTCCTTTTAAATCATTGAATGAAAAGTACTTGTTCTGAGGAGGCTAGGACAAATAAATACTTATTACAAAAAATATTTAATAATATATATAAATATAATTGAAAAGTATATTTTTATTCTGCATGGATTGCAATGTTGTAAATTAGACATGTACGGGAATCGTTATAATTGTGTGATTAATTAAATTGGTTTATCGGTATATCTGAGACTTAATTTAATCTGAACGACTGGTTATTAATACTGATGACGTTGTTGGTGACGTCAGCCAAATTGATGCCAAGATTCCTAATGATATGATCATCATACCTTCGTTATATATATATATATATATATTAATTAAAATAAATGCGGCGAGGAATAATTTTTTCATAATAGAATTACATTTTTTTTTATTATCTTGATTTGGACTACAAATAACCTGTACTATGACGGATGCAAAGTCTGACGTTTCACGCCTATCTCGTTCAATTCAATAAATTGAAATAAATCGTCGTGTCATTCTATCTAACGTTGAACTTCCAACGCCTTTAAATATGGAAGTGCGGTGAATAATAAATACATCTTATATTGGATCTGGCATACTGTCAGCGCCGACTTCTGAAGTGTTCACAGCCCTTGAATACAAAAGAAGTGTTCGTAATAACGAATTCTAGATTTATCATTGTACATCAGTATAGCTTCGGAATTTACAATTCTATTTACAAATTCGAATATTTACCACGGATGGGAGTGGGATTTTAAAATTATTACATTTTTTTCTTTACACGTTAGTGTTTTCATGCAAGCGTAAATGGCAAATGGATTAGTGGCTTTCGACCGACACTGCGTGTGGATTTAACGGTTACGACAGGTTTTAACTTCGGAATTTTGGTAAAAAATGCCTGTGAAATCCGTTTATTATTTTCCTTTGAGAGATATTGCTTTTGTAATCAAAAATAATGTACGTCTTTTAAATTCAGTGTAAGTTAGAATTTCTTTGTTGATTTTAATGCGTGGTTTATATTACGAAGCTTATTTTTATATTTGAACGTTACGTTTTAGTGTTTTTAGATTAGTGTACGTAAACATAGTTTCGATTTGGGATTATTTTGCGAGGAGTACGGGGGGACGAGATCAGCTTCGCTACCTGAGAAGAGTTTTTTAAGAGTAACGAACGGAGTACAGCATGGGGCCACGGATGCGTTATATTAACTAGTGTCCGATTCCTTTCTGAAGATTTCAACCGCGTCAGAAAAAACGTGGCTTGATTTTTTTACGATTAAATCTATTCCATATACGCAATCTGTGTAAAACTTAAGATATAGCGTTCCATCTGGTTTATACTCGGGGTGAATTCGCTTCATTCTGTGACATTATTTTTATTTTCAAATAAAGTTAATAAAAAAATAAATGCAATTAAAAAATTTAAAAATAAACTGATTCAAATTGAAAAGTGTAAACTGCTATTATTTTTACAGAAAAATCGAGTATTTCCAAATTTTTTAGTAAGGTTTAATACCTCCTCACTTTTTCAGGTCACTTCTACCAAGGAAAGTGACTACCACCGCCCATGGACATCTGCAACACCGGGGGGCTTGCAGGTGCGTTGCCGGCCTTTCAGGAAAGAGTACGCTCTTTTCTTAAAGGTTCCCAAGTCGTATCGGTTCGGAAAAACCGCCGGCGAAAGCTGGTTCCACAGAGTGGTTGTGCGAGGCAGAAAATGTCTTAAAAATCGCGCTGTTGTGGATTTTCGGACATCTAGGTGATGCGGGTGATATTTGGAATTTTGACGAGATGTTCGAAGGTGAAATTCAGCAGCCGGGATTAATCCAAACAATTCCTCGGAACATTCCCCGTGATAAATTCTGTAGAAGATGCAGAACGATCCAACATCTCTACGCAAAGCCAAAGGATCAAGCAGATCGGAAAGGGCTTGATCGTCGATAATTCGAGCCGCTCTGCGTTGGATACGGTCAAATGGAAGGAGCTGGTACTGGGGAGCACCCGCCCAGAGGTGAGAGCAGTATTCCATGTGAGGCCGAATTTGCGCCTTGTATAGTCTTAGACGATGGGCCGACGTGAAATACTGTCTTGCCTTGCTGAGCACACCGAGCTTTTTTGATGCCAATTTGGCTTTGCCTTCCAATTGACCGCGGAACTGAACGATGCTCGAAACATCGACGCCAAGTATTCCGATACTAGCTGTGGCGGAATGTTCTCGAATCGTGGAGATACGACAAATGGTGTTTTTTTAGCAGTTAACGCGCAAACTTGCGTCTGGAATTTTTATATAGACATTTTTTTTTCAATTCAGTGATACTAATATTCGGCCACGGAAGCCATTTAAGAGAGACTAGCTAACTCCACAGGATATATAAATTGTAGTACACAAGTAAAGGCCAAGGTAACCACAGGTGCTCTTTCTTTTCTTTCGCAATGGTGTCGACCCATTGGATTTCATAATCATCAATCAAATCGATGTCATATTCTTGAATTAGATTATGAAATCATATCTAAATTCGACACGGCTGGAAAACGTCCTTTTCTAGACACTTCCATTTTTATTAAACTTAGTATTTGTATATTGCTGGAAGAATAAAAAAACCAAAAACAAAGGAGGGTTTAAGAGTGGTAGTGCCACACTGCATACTTTCGGGTTGCAGCCGAATGGGCCGGTACGCCCGGGGAAGTACCACTCTCTCACTTAAAATCGACGTGAAGTGGTAGCTATGCTACTGCGTTTCGTCCGTTATGTGAGAGTCCTGGCGGCCCGATCCCCCTCCCCCCCAAAACATAAGGGTTGTGCAGAATTTGGTTTTATTACCAGGAGGATACCATCAGCGACTGCGGTGGAGAATCCCTCTCTGGGCATCCATGCTCAGGACGTACACAACCTGAGCAGGGATGCCCAGGCTGCCCTCCGAATTCTGGGGGGGGGGGGGCGGTCAATTTTGCGCTCGCCACTGTTCGGGGCAAGCGGAGCAGGCATCATAAGGCAACCCCTACCACCCTCACCGTGGACTTCTGCAACATAAGGGGACTCAACTCCAACTTGAACGCCGTTCACTTTCACCTTGAGACGGCAAAGCCGGCCTTGCTCTTTCTTACCGAGACCCAGATATCCTCTCCTGCCGATACGACTTTTCTCTCTTAAGTCACTACCAACAATCCCGCGGTGTGATACCACGATGCCGGAGGTGCAATTCCGGCAAAGTGCAGTTCGTAAAGCACTTCTTTCCTTGGATATTCATAATTCGAGTGGACCCGATGGCATCCCTCCAATCGTGCTACGGACTTGTGCTCCCGAGTTAAAAAAAGGTATTTAAAGCGGTGCAAGTGGATCGGCAGGGCCCCACCGACTACGTTCTGAGCCGAGGTGCGATCTCATAGCAGATACCCTCATGACGAACGTCACTCTCGAATTTCAAGGCTGAGTCTAGTACTCGCCCCAACGTCCGGTGAAGCTGTAAAGGTCAGTAGGGCCAACAGCACTACCTACTACATACACGACACAAAAAAAATAAAAATCGGCAGGGCATTATTATTTCGGATGTTGTGCGGAGCGGACCTCTTGCCAAATTATGTTTAACATCTATTATTATAACGAATTCTTGATTATTATTTTTAATGATTATTTTGATTATAAAAGTTTTAAAAAATAAAGTTGTGTTACATTGGTTTATCACGTGTATATTTTTTTTAAGTGAAACCACTTCCGATGCTTATAATATTATACTCATACTAAAACCTTCCCGTATAAAAAAACATACCAAAACAAATCATCGAACTTCCTAAATTAAAAAAAATTAAAGTAAGATTATTTTTAATAAAAACCAACATTAAAATAACATAATTTTTAACTGTTATGTAATGTAAAAACATAAACTTATGTTTTAATTTTATTTTCCACACTACTTTTTACAGATATAGCGGAAGTAATGAAGTACACCGCACTCGCGTCGAGTGAATTAAAACTAATGGAACAGTAAATTTCTCATGAGAACAAAGCATCGCAACGCCCCTCAACTTTGCCCGGTTATTTTGCTCCACATCGCTTCCACTTATGTATATTTTAAATGTCCGAGAAGTATTTTAATAAAATCCTTTCACGTATTCTGATTTTCAACTGTAGATATGCTTTTTAAATTATACGGTCGTTATAAACTTTCTACAAACATTTTTTTCTATTAATTATGAAGCAAAGTAATGTAACAGCCTTCTTTGGAGGCATCCGGGGCATTACCGATAAATAGAAAATTACGATGCACACAATTTTTTCTCTGAAACTAAGAATTTAATAATTACTTGGCGATAGAGCCTTTTACAAGCCCGTCTGCGTGGGTACCACCTTATTAAATATTCTACCGCAAAAGAGAAATACTCAGGTGAGCCAGTGTAATTGCACAAAGGATGTAATAGGTATCTTAATTTCCAAAATTGGTGTTCATTGCTGACATGAGAAATTATTTATATTTCTTATAATACCTTTTCTCTCTTTGAAAACAATATAACAACTATTTCTAAATTCGAAAACCTCACACGACAACAACGGATTGTGTTATCTGTACGCTTCGACAATCCTACATTGCATCGCTTTTCAAGCGCAGTCACATTGAACGATTTACAGCGTATTTACTTTCTTATTTATCGTCTTGTGAATTATACAATTTATATACATGTAAATTTTATTACTGAAGGGTTAACTTACATACAAAATATATATAAATCTCAGAGATCTCGGTGATATTCGTATACATTTTATTTATTATGTTATTATTTTATATGTTAATACCGAAAAAAAGTTGTAGTTTATGATACGTAAGTGTAAGAGATATTTAGCTGACTAAACACCTTGCTGAACACATGAATGGCACACTTTATCCATAAACTTCGATAAGTTTTCTATATTGCACAGCTTGACAATAGCGGTTACAGGGACGAGCTAAAACCTGGCTGATTTATCGTATCCATTTTGTCCATTCTGCTTCCTCAGATACAATTTTCAAAAGAATATATAAAAATAAATGAATGATAAAACATATTTGGAAATGAAAACGTATTATAATTAAAAGGTCTTTTATTACGTCAAGACTTGTTGTAGTTTCTTGACTTATTTTTTTATTATTGTTACAGGCAGCTAACAATATTATACAATATGTAATATAATCATTAAGCGTACATTGAATAATTATTAAAGTATTTCAATACATTAGAATCCATGAGTGAATTTAAATTTTTTAAGAAATTCGAATATATTTTAGCCAAAATAAAAATGTAATTTTAATTACACTTATTAATGTATGTATTATTTATTAACTTCAATAAATAATCTAAATTCATATAACACAATTGAGACATTCATCATATCATCAATCGCGCCAACATTACTTTCTTGTTCGAGAGCGCCCTCAAACAAAATGGCGGTTTGAGTAATCTCAATTCAATCAAGGCTAGATAATACGCCCCTCTTTTCTTTTTTTCTTTTGTGTGAACTCATGTTATTTAGCTAAATTCATCAATTTTTAGGATGATTATTTTAAGAGAAAGATTTTATGTAACGTTATTGAAAACAAAAAGGAGAATAGTGTTTGAAATATTTTGCTCAATATTACGGTTCCTTTGAAATTTAGTGACCAAAGAATTTTTATTTTAAAAAACATCATATTATGTTAAAATGTTAAAAAAAAAAAATTAATTTTGTTCAGAATTTAGTGTATATAAAACAAAAAATATAATGCTGACAATTATGTAAATGAAGTTCTAAGCCCATAAGAGCATCTAAACCTATGCAAATTGAAAGATGGAAAAGTTTAATACACTTCTTTAATGACTGTAATAACACAGCCGACTCACAGAGGGATGGTGAGCTAGCTTATATTTTCCTTTGCGAGTCGGTTTTAGAGCAAGAGCCTGAGTAAGCCGCCTTTGAGTGAGTGAGCAAACAAGTTAGACGCAGTCGCGAAGTTTTGTGTTACGTCAAGTGAAGCAGGGAACTTAAATTCACGTCACTGACTGTAGTTTTGTTGGAATAGGATTAGGCGCTGCATTGATGTAAGAGTGTACTACAGCATGTCTTTCTGTTAATGTTTTTATTTATATATAAATTTTTGGATAAATTAATTCAAATATTATGTTAAAAAAATAAGGCATATTATTCTGTGGAAGATTATTTAGATGATAAAATAGCTGGGAGTGAGTATTCTATTCTTTAATTGTATGAGACCGATTTTTCTCAGTAGAAGACTACATTCCGAACCAGATAGCCTTACATCAAGTTCATTCTTATAAAGTGACTACTCAAAAGTGTCTATTTGAATAAAAATATTAATTTTAATTTGATTTGAAATTTTTGTGATTATAAAATACATTTTATTAACTTTTCAGACGAAATTCATTACATTTATAGATTATATATTTTTCGAATAGCTAAGTCTATTATACGAGTGATTATTGATTAATCTAATCGACGAACTCAATTTCTATTCAAGCTGTCAAAATAGGTTTTGAATCGAGAAGAAATCCTATCTACTAATGGAGTGTCTTCGAAGTAAATCTCAAATCTGCAATATATCTTAGGTTTGAAACGAGTAATCAAAGCCGTTTCTTTCTTCCACATACATCCTATTCGGTTGTCATGCATTACAAGATTAATGTCGCGGTAAACAGCGATGCTATCTTGGCCTGCAAATGAAACGCAAACATATCTCTTCTACAAAACCTCGTTCATCTTAAACGTTTTCGCTTTTTCTGCGGCTGCCACAATTTGTACGCAAATTTATCATGATTTAGATGTTTCTTGTTTATATCTTTCTTTGTATCTGAAAAAGAGAGAGTTTTTTTTTACAAATGATAATATTTAGGGTTCAATCAGTTGCTCTATAGTGAACATTTATTGATGTTCCTGTAACTACATGTATCGTTATCAATCTACTAATGCTACAAATACTACCAGAAACTATTCAACGAAGAAGAACAATGATAAATTCATAAATATATTCATAAATATCTTATTATGTCTTATAATTTTTTTAAAAGTAAAACTTTTTTTATTTTTTTTATTATGTCGAGAGGTGGCAAACGAGCAGGAGGCTCACCTGATGGAAAGTGACTACCACCGCCCATGGACATCTGCAACATCGGAGGGCTTGCAGGTGCGTTGCCGGCCTTTAAACTGCATTTTATTTATACATGTATGGTAAATTTTATGAAAAAAATATATTTAAATATCAATGATATGTAGTTAAGATCCTTGTTTATTTGTACTTGAATCGTAAGATATAGATTATTTTTTAATAAACCTTGTGATTTGATCATAAATCCTCTTGCCAATAAGAAGTATCTCCCAAGAAACATACTAGGGAAAGTTAACTGGCCATGCCTCGGTTATCCACGGCAGAGCTTCTGAACTCTTTGATTTATTTGGATTGTAACGCCTAATAAATCTTAATATAAGGAACGAATGTGATGTACGCGAACCACTTTGTCGGACGAATAATACAACAACGTATGATAAAAATGTAATTTATAGTGACTGAACATACTTTTAGTTTTTTTAAATACCTTTAACAAGAAAACGTGTTAAAAGCAGTGTTAGTAGAATTTGTGAAATTTCATTTCCTCCGCCTCGATAATGCAACATAATTGGATTCGGTTTATGCACTTATTTTCCATGCAAGGTACAGTATACAATTTTCTTACAGAAATATTAAATTTATGTTCTCAACTGTCCTTATTTTATAAATCCCTTTATGTTTACTTTGCAAAGTGGCAAAATTAAGCGTGAAAATCCAAAATTACTCGAGGAAAAGGCACAGATAGAGAAAAAGCAAAAAACGTAAAATAGGATATAAAAAATACCCTTAAAAAATCTTAGGACTCAGACCGGGATAACAGCTCTCAGACTGGGAACAGCTTTAAACACAGATGTTCGAGTCAAAAGGACTTGGCTTATAGAGAATATCTCGTGTATTTAGGTAAAATTTACCGTCACGGTTTACTTGTAGGAATATACCTTTGGTACTATCTATGTTTCTACTCCCATTGCGCTATGTGGAATTAGTCGTCACTATGGCAAGATTTGATGAACTGGTGCCCGGCAACGGGGACAGACCTTGTTCTGTAGCGCTAAACGCGTTGACACATTCCCTTTCGTGTCAGGCAAACAATATTGAAGCGAGAAAAGGAAATGACCGTCTCTAATTCTAAATGATATCATTAGGCATTTTCCAGTTAAACACTTAAGTTGGATAATTATGCAAAAATATGTATCGGTATATATACAAGTTCGCCTTATATCCTGGTAATAGTTTATTCTTTTTCCGGGTTATATATATTATTTGTACGATATTTGTATATTGTATTAGTTGTAAGATAAGCACACAAATATACATCAATTATAAAACACTGTTTTAGAAAAGGGTAGCTAGTTAAATATAGTTGGTTTTTCTTAAATTGTTGAATACAATAAGTTTAATACGGGCGATTAAAATTTAAGTGAAGTTTGATACCGGAACAATGTGAAAACGGTTGAGGAAAGTCGTCAGAGAATTATTACGTCACGGGAATTCGTGTTGAATTGTTCAGTTGAAGGTTTAAAGTCACCAACTTTGTATAAAGGGTTCCAAGTTAAAGCTATTTAATGCGAATGTGAGGAGAGTAATAGCTTATATTCTCACTCTTTGGTATTATTGTATTTCTACATAAATATAAAATAATTTAAAAAAAAACTTACAACCAAAGTCCATTTCTTTCAACCCATTAACCACATTCGAAACTATAGAGAAAAACGAAAAACGCTCAAAATAGTCTCGGAGTCGAATTAAGATAATATCTAATTTTGCATCGGAAGCTAAACAATATCCCTAGCGAGAAATCGATATTATTATAATCAGATAGAGTAGTTATTCATAATCAAATACTAAAAAATGATGTTTACTTGCTCCTGTCCTCCCTACGCTAAATGCCATTGACTGTATTTGAAAATTCAGAAGACACGGTCGTCTGAATATATGTCACACTTTTACTACTAGTCTGCCGCCAAAAAATCACGCGTGCCATACTGCATGGAGTTAAAACCAACAGACCGAAGTTTGGAGGTTCTTGAGGAGTGACACGAATAAGAAGAGGCATTGGTGAAGTCTACGGATTATAGTGATGCTGCGTTTCTGTTTTTAGTCTAATACGAGTGCTAATTGAAATAAAACTAGTTTTTTAACGGATTTAATCGCGTATATTAATTATTTTATTTTAACATCCCGACGTTTCGAGCACTTTGCGGTGTTCGTGGTCACTCTCTCAAGTCTGCCCGTGACCACGAAGAGTGATAGTGATAATGGCTACAAGTATTAGTGATAACTGGCTTTATAATCAATGAATAGTAGATTAAAGGAAACTGGACGAGGTTGGAACGTGTGAATCTTTCTCGAAAGCTACGAGGTCAAACCCAGGTTGCCAATCCGGGGTTTATTCGGTTTTCAAGTAATTTCTGAGTTTAAATTGTTTATGATTCGTTTTGTGCTCGACAAATGAAAACATCGTGAGAAAGCCTGCGTGAGTCGAATAAAATTACACGTATATCCCACATTTGAGCAATGTGGTGGAGATCCAAAGTTTCCTTTGGACGATAGATGCGTTTGAAGAAATTTTAACCGGTTATATTACTTTTTTTACATTATTTACATTTTTTACATAAATGTAGTTATTGCATAGAAAATACGCTGTTGTTTGTATTTATATTTATTTTATTTCATCCAACCATTACAGTGGAACGAAACAACACGAGGCAATTTCGCTCGGCAATAGAATTAGTTCGTGTGGTAGACAAGACTGCTCAGTGCTCAGGGCGAAACAATACCAACGTAAAATCGAATAAAATACGACGAGCTTTTTATTGCATTCAGATTTCTAAACATTTTAAAGAATTTATTTGAATTTCTTAACGTTACCCTTTTATCCTCTTTAGAAACTAATTTCCGAAATTTCTTTCATATCAGACGTCTACGATAAAAGAAAAACCTTTTGTGTAAAGTGACACTCAAGGGCAACGCGATTCCATTTTGCGAGGTAGCCTGTCTGTCTGAGGTCTGTACTATTAGATTCTGCCGCCGCCGGTAGTTCAATTTAAACTGGTAATCGAGTTAGGTAAAAATGTCGAGTATTATAGAAGAAGATTTTCTATAAAATACTTTCGAAAAACAAATATATTATGGATTATTCCTAATTGTGATCAATTTTTTTTCATAAAACAAGCTATATTGAAACGTAACATTATAAATTGTATTTAAAAAACTAACTTAATTAAAACAATATGTAGGTGACTATGATAATTTTCTTAAAAAAGGTGACATAACAAATTTTTTGAAGTAAAGACTCAGCTAAGTGAAGGCGAGGGACACGTCACGAGCTAGCCATTAAGTTTAAAGGCTCCGTTCTCTTTGTTGTTAATGTAATTTCTCGCAAACTTCACCCTAATTCACTGAGGGACACAATACTTACGTTGGACTGGGAAATGAGAGGAGTGTCGACAAGAACTATTGAATTGGCTATGAATGTAGTTTTCACAATGTACTGCAATGTTAGCTGCGCTCTAAAACATAAGTTGATTATTTTTAAATTATTTTTTTTGATAATATGAATCTAGCTGTTTAGTTAGGTACTTTTTTATGACATTGGTAGGCGGACGGGTAAATGGGCATCCCCTAACTCTGTGCCAGAATGTCTATGACATTGGCGCCGCTTGGAATATTAATAATTTATTACCTCAGTGCCACCAACCCTGGGAGCTGACATGTTATGTCCTTGTACCTGTAGTTGCTCTGGCTCACTCACTTTTCGAACCGAAACACATTAATACTATTACTGCTCGGCGTTAGAAGGTAGACGGAACTCGTGTGAAGGGTTCTAGCATCCATATATAATTTGCTACAATCTTATGGTTTAGGTGTAGTATAAATAATGATATAACAAAAATATAAAAGACTTATTATAATTTAAATTATAATAATCTGTAATGGTTTTGCTATTTCCCTATTAGAAAGACTATTAACCCTGTTCTCTAAATGATCTACGTCAATATTGTTTTAAAATGTATTTTTGAGTTTACATTCGACCTTCACTAGTAAGTAAATTTAATAAAATAAAAGTATTGACTGTCGCTTCTCAATGTATACTCGATAATGTAATGTATGTTTGTCAAAATATAAATTATTTTTTTTTAATTGTGACGTGTACGCTATCAATACCAGAAACAAATATAAACTCGTTACTCCTTTTGTCCAACTACACAGGGCTAGTAATTATTTTGTGGGACAGTTTATACGATTTTACAAACAGTATCCTAGAATATGTTTAAAATTTTTCTATTGTGAGGTTTAAAAAATCCGTCAAAGAACTGTTATGGTCTAAAGGCTATTATAACGTTAACAATGTCATAGTTTATAGCACGCAGTGTGATAGAAACGAGGCCGTTTCCAATACAAAATTTATCGTAGGAAGATTTTTCTTTAACTGAAAAATTTCATTCCTGAAGACTTCGGCTCTTTTCAGGTCGGAAACGTTTCGTTCATTATTACTCAACCAATAAAAGCAATACTTAGTGATATTTTGGTCCACTATGAAAGGTGAGAGACCCAGTGTAACTACTAGTAACTGGTGTAACTATAGGCACATGGGACACAATATCCTAATTCCCAAGATTGGTGGCGGTTTAACGATATGAGGATGGTTTCTTACAGTGAAAATATCAATGGGCGTTATTGACCAGGTTGCCAATTTGGCCGTCTGATGCATTATGAAAAGATAACTATAATATATTTCTTTTACAGATTGATTTACCAATTACTGTATTTTAATGAAATTTGAACCGGAATTACGAATCGTACGCATACTAACACAGTCACACTAAACATAAAACGCCAAGCGCTCAGAATCGTGCTCAATATATTTTTACTGTAAGTCATCTCTTACACGCGGCAAGAAAAATAAGCAATCAGATTGAAATGTTTTGTCATATTTCCAAAACTTTCGTCTAAAGAATTATTAGTATTTGATTACGGTATTTTGTTTTCAAACTAAGCTCTTTGAAGAGCGCTTTTTGGTAACAATTTAGTTATTTAGTAGTTTGATGTCAAATATTACTGCGAATTCATTAAGATAAACCTTTGACCTTTTGTTGGCTAACGCTATTTGTTGAAGGATTTCTATTGTTTAATAAGAGAAGAGTTAATAATTAGAATTTATGAAGGCCGTTCGTTTCTCTTAATATTTGATTATGTAATGAAGGTCTTAATAAATACATGTCGGTCGTTGAAATGAGCTTAGACAAATCAGTGGCTGGAATACAGACATTTTAACCAAGGTTGTGAGATTATGGGTTACCCAGACAAGCAACAATTAGATTACATATGTTTAATTTTAGTTTATAATTGACTTTATGCTAGGTGATAAAGGAAAACATTGTGAGGGAAATTGCATTTGTCGGATGTGCCGTTTCCAACTCAGATTGGAGTAGCGTAGCATAATAAACTTTAAAACCTTTTTTTTCTCGCTGGAAAAAGGCGTTACGCGTTTCCCCCACGTGGAAGAAGGGAAGTATGTGGGATTCGCCAGTGCCCTGGACGCCGAGTGCGCCCTGGTACAACGGAATGCCCACTAAAAAACTAACCGTGACGCCCTGACGGTCGGCTCTCCTGTACGAGCCTAAGCTTTTAAACCTCGGCAGGTCCAGTAATGGTAACTTTACATGAAAATTACTCAATCAACAAACTCCAACCTTTACAACCGTTATTGTATATTCAATTACTTCAATAGTTCTTGCACGTATTTGAACCGGTAACCGTCCGTTAAGATTTACTTTGTCTAAACAATGGGCCATCTCGATACTGTAAATTAAAAAAACTTTATCTTACCATAATTCGAATCATAAAATCAAAATTGAAAACGTGCCCATAAATTACAGAAGTATTCACGCGAATATCAGCAATAATAGTTATTAAAATCGCAAAAATCACGTTCCGAAAAAGGTCCCTTTTATCCGGAAATCCGAGTGAACACTAAAGGGCGATACGTATTCATTTTGACGCGCTACCTGCGTCCTGTCTGGCAGAGGCTTGTTCCATTAGCGCCGCCGGTAGTTCAATTTCAAGTAGTGTACGTTATGTAAAAGGACAACGAAATATTCGGACCACATTCGATAGAGTTTTTGTGTTGTTTATTCGGTGTATCTTTTGAAATATTTTAATGTTTATATTAGAACTGAAACTTCTTTGAGCGTGTTGAGAACAAATTTAAACTATGGAATTTATTTGTGATAACATCATGTATCATTTTTTTAATTTGTTATTTCAGTTCTTTATTGTCTTATAGCTGTAAAGGGTACGTTAAATAAATAACTTTAATTTAATTGTTATAAGGCAGTTATACTTAGTTAATTACAATATGGAATGTGTTATTCTAAGCATTAAAGCGGGAAAAAGCAACTTGAAGTGAAGTACTTAACATTCTCTTACAGTGACGATTTTGAGGAAGCACTTTACAGGTAGCTGCAAGTTATGAGCGGGTATTAATGCAAGGTGCACTCGCGCGAACTGAATTTCAATGTAATCCTTACTATTATTAGACTTTCTATATAACACGAGGCATGCCTGAGACTAATGTTTGCTTTGAATTGTCCAACAATAACATATTTAAATGTTATTAGAATTTACATTATTTATTTAACATAGAAAATAGTAGAGAAGCATTTAATAAGAGACAATAAGATGACATTATTTAATTTCGAAATTTAAAATTTTTCTCTCTCTCCTGTGCATTTATTATTCTCATCTGATGGTGAGGTCTGCCTTCCTTGTCTTTTGCTTCCACTTCGCTTTATTTCATCATATTCTATTTCATTCTATTAAAATAATTTAAAATGCTAAGAAAAGATTATAACGAGCAATATATATAAAACCATATCTATAAAAGTTTAATCATTACTTCAAATATACGAAGCTGTAATTAATTGATAATTTAACAAAAATAAAAAATAAAATGTGTCACATAAACACATAATTTACTTGCTGGTAGGGCTTTGTGCCCGCCTGGAGAGGTACTCATCCAATATTCCATCGCCAAACAGCTATACGTGGTATTATTGTGTTGCGGCTTGAAGGGTGAGCGAACCAGTGTAACTACAAGCACAAGGGACATAACATCTTAGTTCCTAAGATTGGTGACAAAATATTTATTCATGTATAGTGATGACCAGTTACCATCAGGTAGCCCATTAGACAGCCCGCCTATCGATGCCATAAAAAAAAAAAAAAATTATATTATGAAAATTAATTAATTTAACGATTCGTGTTTTCAATTGCGTTTGGTTACTTTCCTATAGGTCGACACTAACTACGTAATACGATCGTAAAAAATCAGAAAGTGATATGTGACATCGAACATAATTATTGAAATATTTAAAGAATACATAAATCGTGATTGTTTATCAACGAAAGTGGGTTCAACATTTCACGATTCAGATACGAAGTGAGTTTCAACAGAACAGCACTGCCGGTCTAAGTTTTGAAACAAAGTGAGCTAGTAAAGACTTATTTGTGTCCCACATATCGCATTATCGGGGCTTTGACCACGATAGTGTGTTTGTACTTAGTGTGTACAATGATAGCAAATAACTAGATGTGGGATGCGGCCGCAATTAATTTTGTGATTAATTTATTAAAAAGGTTTGACATATTTCATATACATTCAATTTATGAACAGGTCGCAAATCTTCCAGCCTACAATGTTATTAAATGAGAAAAAAGGAAACTGTGAATATAAACATAGAAGTTTTTAATTTGAGTTAAATTTATTTTTCTAATTAAATATTTGAGTTTGGCCAAATTGTTTATCGCTTAGCGACTTCGATATCTATTTCGTTTTTAAAAAAGGGTTAAGGGTTTCGTACTTCAAAGAAAAACGAAACCCTTAAGAATCTCTTCGTAGCCCGTGTATCCGTCTGTCAAGACTTATCAGGAACACATGGAGGTATCGAGTTGAAAATAATACGAAATTCTCAAGTCAGCAATACTTTAGAGCAGTGAAAAAATAAAAATTCGAAGTTTGTTTGTTTTCATTCAATAGGTATACAGTTTACATTATTTTATTGTAATAACATTACCATTTATATCATTTCATGGCACATATTTTGACATTACACGTTGACCTACGATCATGAAATTTGGCAGCAAATAATGTGGCAAGTAACACAAGTAGAGTGAAAAATTTTAAACCGTAGATTTGTAGTAACATCACAAACCGTATCAGCAAATTTCTACGGAACCCTTTATGTGTGAATCCGGCTTGGTTTTAATCAAACATTTTTTTTTTGAATTAGGCTTAATAAAATATTAATCAAATAAAAATCATTGAATCTGGATATTAATGTTATTTTTTTTAAATATGTAGTTGATATTTATATTGGCAGCCTAAAGTGGTAATGCGCTGGTCAAGTATATGTATTTATTTCGAAAGATCGTTGGCTGTTGGTGACACATTCAGAGAATGGAGTCCCGATGAAATGATAATAGAGAAAGCCTAAATATGAATAGATGGCGGAGAAACGGGAGTTCAGGTGTAACTTAGAAGTGGCTTTTCTAGCCAGTGATAGGTTGAAAATAAAAAATGAGTTTATTTTCCATCTTGATTTTTACATCCGAGTTTTATATGGGAGAGAACCTGCCGATTGGCCTAATCACGATCTATTTTATTTACGAGTTTCGTCTTTTACTTTGTGTGAGTTCAGCGGGGAGAACAACGAAAGTAAGTTATACTGCACCCGAAGTAAAATCTGTGGTTAAGTATATATTTAATAGTAATAGTTTTAAAAAAATCAAAAGATTGCCGGTTAATTAAGGCTATTATATTGTTTGTAAATGCTAAATTATATGGTTTTATATTTTGTAGTTTTGCATTTAAAAAAACATTTTACATAGCAATAATAATATAAATGCCCAACTATTCTGATGCGGTTTTTAAATTATGTAGTTTAAATAAAAGAGACTTATTCAATAGTATATTAAGTTAAAGTACTTGTTCATCGTAATTATATAGTATGTTTGATTTCATAAAATTAAATAATAATTATTACAATATATTTTATATTAAATGTTTTTCAGATTTTTTGATTATTTTCATTTTCAGTTCAATATTCTATGACGATAATTCTGATAAGCAAGCATTATCTAGTCACACAACATAATTACATAATGTCGTACACATAACAACATTATGTTATAGCTAAGCAACATAGGGTTTATGGGCTTATTGAATATTATAGGTCAGTTAGAAAAAGTTTTGATATCATAATAATTGTAATAATTTTTTTTAGAAATGATTTTTTTAGAAATTTTTAGTGATACCTACCAATTTGGACGATACTTAGGGCAACACTGAAATTGCATAAAAAGCTAAAATAAACTGTTTTGACATTCAAAATAATTAAAACTGTTTAAAGTTTTCCATGGATTAATTCGACCACTTATATAATAAAACATTCTGTGACATATTTTGCTAATATCACTGTAATATTTATATATAAGAAGGGCGTATTAAAGAGCTATAATCTTCTGTTAAACCAACTATTGAGTTATCTCTTCAAATAGCAAATCAGCAATCTAGAATAGATACGTAGGAATCGAAACTCAAGGCAATTCTCATGCATCCATGAATAAGAGATTGCAGTTGATTGAACGTAACCGAGAGCTTGTCAAACAACTGTACATTAACTGATGGACCAGTTCCACTTTGCTGATTGGCGCGTTGTTACCTATCACTTTGTGGTTATCTTTGCGAGGTTTTCAATCTTGATTCCTTATCGTTTTTATTGTCACGTTAATGTTAGTAATAATAATAAAAATATGTTTTCGTTTGTATTTATTTCGATTTAAAATGGTATAATTGAGTTTTATAGATTTATTGAAAGTCGAAATATTTCATAAATTTATGTTAATTATGTAATTTATTCAAATTCTTTTTCTCAAAGGTTTAAACTCAAAGGAATAATATTGATAAGTTCTGATTTCTGCCTAAGAATAACGAAAAAACGCATAGGATTTGATGTTTTCTTAATATATGCCGAAGGTAATTTGTGCACTCAAAATATAGTGTAAAACGTGGGAAAATTTAGATGATATCCTTCTTTTTACGGTTGACACTAGATATTACAATCAATTTTATAGTTACATAGTATATTTGTATAACTCTGTTATTAAAATCAATTGAATTTTTATATTCTGTGTGGTATAAAATTGTTTTTATTTTATTTTACAAATCAAGCGGAAACTCGATAGCGAAGACACGTTAACATATTCTAATATCTAATGTATGGTGTTATTCATCGTCATTATAATATTACAGTAAAAAAATAATGTGATATGTAATTATATTATATTCATTAATTGTTCGATTAAATTTAATGAAAATACAAAACATTACAGCGTTCAATTGAATCGAATACGTAACAAACTTTAAGCAAAGATCAGATACAAAGTCTTGAAAACGGAGGATGAAATAAATAACTCTGAAAAAAGATTATCTAGGATTGCAGGTGTTCTGTACATCCGTACATGGACCCTACTATATATTCAAGTCGAATTAATCTCACTACTTTCTCATTTGAATATGAATAAAAATATACGCTTCACATGTTTCGGAAGTCAAAACAAATTCTTTTTGGTGTTTTCTATTTTCAATCATCTCGCCCCAAATGTTTGTTTCCCGTAACAAAAACTTTATCTTAGCACCAATTTATCACACCTGCCGTACGCCTAATCTTTTATGTAACGTTCAGTATATCAAATTTTAAAGATCAATCAACTATATAACATCTATTGTATAAAAATATATTTATTTATTAGAATTAATATTTAAGTTTAATTAAATTATATTATGTATGATTTCAAACATTCACTGATTTTAATGGTTCGCCGCAGATCGTATACCCAGCGCATGCCACACAGTTCAATCTTTTATTTATTCCAGCTGCCACATTTCGTCACCAGTCGTTTTTCGTTACCTATCCTTAAGGCGTCTTCTATTACGTTTGCCAAGATTGTCTCCAGTCGAAAACCCATTTACTCAATCGGTTACCTGATCTGCGGAGATGTGATCGGCCCACTGCCAATGATCAAATCAGTAATTGTTGGTTACTCTAGCTTTTCGTGGAATCACCTAATTTTTGAACATAGCTCACTGGCTGTATCAAATTTGTGAACCAATAACACCGCCATTGTCCTCGTCTTGGTTCATGACATTACTTAAACATGGAATATGCGTATATAATTTTTTTGTTTGATTCTCTACATAGTATCTATATATAAAAGTCGCTTTCCGATGTCTGTAGTACGCATAGTATAGATCTTTTAAACTCCGCAACGGTTTATATGTGGATCATCAATAAACATAGTCATTGAAGATGAAGATTTGTATGTATAATACATGCATATTATACCAGCGAAAAGCCGAGAATTTCAACTTTCCAATCACGTAAAAATAAAAAAATAATTTTATATTTGTTCTTCAATCTGAATGTTGCAAATATAAGAGTTTATTATTGTACCCGTGTGAAGTCGGGCCAGGCAGCTAGTTAGTTATATAATGTTTTTATTATTATTCACCCTAGTAGGGCCGGGAGCCAACCTCGTTACAGAAGCAAAGACAATTTTCTTGCACCTCTCTCTCACGATGTGATTACTCGTTCAGCTAAGAGAAAACTTTTGTAATCGTATTTTCATAAAGCTGAAGCTCATACAAATTTTCATTTTAAGCATTACTCACCGCTTTTACGTAATTAAATAACTCTTCACAAATTGTTTAAAGTTTTGATTATACCTTTATATAATAATTATAGAATTATTTTATAATGAATTTATATTAAATGTTCATGTTATTGACCCAGTTACTATATTATTATCATATTTTTTTGTTTCAGCGATTAGAGTATACGTCGCACTGAAAATGATCATATTTATTATATATTGTTTTTAATTTCACGTCAGCTAGAATTTAAACTATGATGAGAATACAGGGATTTAGTTTTTAATATAAAATGTATTTAATATATATTTTAAGTTCAACTTATAGAAGACAATAGACAGAAAATATAGGAATATTACTAGAGATAAAAGTCATAGCGTTGAAGTAACTAAAGTGCCCTCCTTTTACCTCGACAGTATAACCTAACTTTTTAGTAACCCGGCTTGGGCCTTGAACCCTGGACCTTAAGATCTGCAGATTTATACGCCACTAGAGTACGATGGTACTATTAGTAATCCACACAAAGAAGTCAGTAAGTAAGAGAATTGGCGATATTTATTCGATAAAATAAAAAGTTATTTACATTAATTTTCATCAAGTTTCGCGTTGAATTCAAATTAGAACGTTTCGATTGCGTTCAAATTATTACTCTCGTTCTTCGAAGAAGCGTCGACTACGTGACACGGAAACGTTTTAAAAATATTCGATAGTAACCAAGAGCCAATGAATTATTAAAATTTTTAAGATGAAAATATTTGTACGCTCTTTGCAAATCAAATATTTTTATCTATCTTAAGTGCTTCTACTGCTTCCTCTTTACTTTTGTATTTCTTAGTTCATACTTGGCTCATTGATTTTTTATGCAGCCAATGACTGAAATTCGTGCTCAAGTACCCACGCTACGAGAATATATCTTTTTTAATATTATCCAGAGATTCATCTGATGAAAATCATTTGTTCTTTTTTTTTAATATCGTTTCCATATTTATTTCATAATTACAGGCCAGGTTATTATTAGCTACAATAACAGAATTTTAATTAAGTACAAAAAAGTTTTTATCAAAAGAGTTAACGGTAACTCCTTACAAAAAAAATATATATTTTTCAAATCTCCCATACAATCCCATACCAATAAAATAGAATATCAAAATAATTAGTAGTACGCGGTCGTAGTTTATACAGTAATTATTTTTAATTTTCATTTGTAATGTACTTTATAATAGGAGGCGGATGGGCATATTGCCACCTGATGGTAGATGCTCACCATTGACATAGACAATGCTAAAATGTTATATCGCTTGTAGCTGCAGGTACACTAGTTCACTTATATTTAAACCGGAACACAACAATACCATTTTATACATAAATATTGTTGTTTGACGTGCTTGCACAAATACATTAAAGTAAATAATATTTCATATAATTAGTAATTCATTAAAATAAATTAATATCGATATATATTTTTTTCATGTTTCAAACAAATACTACAAATAAAAGTTACTTTTCTATTTAAAAACGGTAATAGGAAAAGGAAGAAAAATATACTGACGTTGAAATAAATAAAAAAAAAAAAAAAACTCTCAGATATATATTAATCATTTAGAATCTAAACCTCATTAGTAATACATGCTTCATTTGTAACATTGATCAGATCATTTATTCCCTTAAAGGTTAAACATTTAAATAGGGCCTACTACGTGAAGATTTAATTAATGTCACATGAGCGTTCTTAATTAAGATGAATAGGCTGAGCTTCAAACTGGCAAAGAAAATTCTCGAAACCGCACTTCGAATAAATGTCTAGCGAAATTGCTTTGCTCTACTGTTAAAGTCTCACGAAAGTTCACGTGAATTTGAATATTATATCACGTAGTAACTTTCTTGCTAAGTGTTAAGAAATTTTGCTGACTTAATGAAAATTTGTGTTTTATGTCAGTACAAGCAACAACAAGACACTTGTGAGGTTTGAGAATGAACCGCTTGTTGGTTTCTTTTGGTGGCAGAGTTCGACATATTATGTTTTAAAATAAGTTTATATTAGGACTAGTTTTCGTTCGCGATTTCGTCCACATGCTAGAGGTGTCCTTCCTCAGGGTTCAAGTTTGTATCTTAACAAATTTTACCAAATTCGTTTCAATTGCGTAGCCGTTAAATCGTAACAGACAGACATACAGAGTCACTTTCTCATTTTTAATATTAGTATAGATTAAGATGTTGTTGTTTTCTGTACGTCGGTTCTCAATTAAATTGATAGATTGATCCCATGGCCACATTTAAGAAACGGCGTACTAAGTAGGTACTGCTAATATATTAAAACTAGTTGAATCGGAGGCTTTACTTGCGCGAAATTTCTAAAACTTTTCCTATAGCACACAAGTGATCAAACCCCAGTTTAACCCCTCGAAGAATGAATTATAAATAAAAATTTATGTCCTTCCCTGGAGCTCAAATTATTTTCATAACAAATTTCATCTAAATCAGTTCAGCGGTTTAAGTGTGAAGAGATAACAGATAGAAATTGTTGGTAGCTTCACTTAATATAGTTTGTTAAACGACGATTCAAAGGTGCTCGTAAAAGCCTACTTGAATAAAGTATATTTTGATTTGATTTGATTGAGGAGTATCTTCCGCATTTGTAATATTAATGTATACTCTATTCCAACCATAACAGGAAAAAATCCAAATAAACAACATTTGACAGCAAACAAGATATATAAGAGCCAAGATGGCCAAGTGGTTAGAACGGGTGCATCTTGACTGATGATATCGGGGGTCTAAGCCAAGTGACTGAATTTTAATGTTCTTGATCTGTGTTTATGACTCATCCCGTGCTTGGCGGTGAAGGAAAACATCGCATTTTAGCATTGTGGTGGTATATGCTCCAAACCTTCTCCTCGAAGGAGAAGTGGTAATTTTATTGGTTGTTAATGTTGACGCGATATCATTGGTCGAGAGCTTTATTAATCTATAATATTCATTATCAATTTGCGTTGGCGTTGATAAAATGACGTTTTGAACGTTGGCGAAACTGTTATCGGAATTTTGGAAGTAAGACAATAGTTCTTTGAACTGTATATATTATTCGTACATGTGCCAAGCCGAGATATCCCAGTGGTTAGAACCTGTGCATCTTTACCGATGATAGTGGGTTCTAATCCAGGCTAGCACCAATGATATTTCATGAGCTTTATTATTTTTATAATTCATCTCATGCTTGTTGATGAAAGAAAACACTCGAGGAATGGGTCTAATTTCAATAAAATTCTGCCACATGAGTACCAACTAAAACCACATTGGAACAGCTTGGTGGAATAAGCTCCAAACCTCCTCAAAAGGGACAGGAAGCCTTAGTCCAGCAGTAAGGTATTTACAGGCGGTTATTTTATGTATATCGTGCACTGGATGTAATGTAACATGCCAGATAGGTTTTCAGACAGGTGCTGTGTTATTGTGAACGTGTTCAACATTCTAACAACTGATATTGAATTTTGCACCTTATTTTTTGGTTCATAAGTTGAAAAAACGGAAGCAGTAAAAAAGGACATACATTGTGGGATTTATGTGTTTTTACTAATACTAAAATAATGGTTTTACCAATTGTGTCATATTACCAGAGTAACTTAATTGCTTCACAGTTCATATTAAAATTAATATTATTAGTCAAATATTATCATATTATCTTGTGAGTAAATACTGGTAACACTAATTACGAAGATTAATAGTGTTTAATAAAGAACGAGTCTTTATCAAACACTACTAATCTTCGTAATTAGTTAGTAATATAACTAAACTCAAAGATACATCATACATTTATTCTATTATACACGAAGAGCAAGAACCTTTTTAATTATTTAGAAATGCTAAAATAATTAAATTTTGAATTTAAAATTTGAAGATACAATTGAAATTGTTTTATTATTTTTATTAAATTTTACATCCAAACATGTATAACATAGGTAATTTACGTAAAAACGCATCTAATTATTGTTCTAAATAAACTCGATCTCATTAACACCGGCTAAGGTTTCAAAGTGTACCGTGTGTAACACTGCAACCGCAAGTTTCAAAGCTAATATGAAAACAACGTCGGCGCTGTCGCTGAGCGCCTGTAAACTTCCCTCGCTCCGCATAAGACGTTTGTTTAGTTTGTTTTTGTTAAGCAAAGCTGATTTCTATAATCGATATAATGTAAGATTACATATGCAATATTAGAGATTATGTTCATAATACAATCGTAACTACTTAATTCACGCATCCAGATTGAAATCTATACAAAATTCTAAACTACGTTTTATGATTCAATTTGTCTATCCACTTAATTACAAACCTATTTATGTCCTGAGAATGATATCTTTAGTTCATAGCGCTGAATTTAATTATCTAAAAGATAGATATAAATAAATCGTAAATCTGATACATGATATCCGTCGCTCGCCGTATAATATACAGAGTGTAGCGAACGAAGCATTTCAGCTTTTCTGCTGGACACAAACAAATAGGTAGCTATTATTTACGGATAAAGAAGAATAAGTACTGGCCAGGCACGCTGGGTAAATCATATATTTTTATAAAATAAAATGTACCGTGTCTGGACCACCTTAATAATAAACTTCTTCGTAATGTTTACTCGAGCAACAGATGGCGACAATGTGCTAAGTTTTGAAATAACTCATACCCTTTTAATGTTCGGGCACTATCGGTAACGTTCGGGTCAAGTAGGTAAGTGATTTACAGGGGTCATAAAGTCAGCTACGAACTGGCTATATTACTCTTGTCAGCACCGTTCAGTCCACTCTGCTTGTAATGAAATGTTACCCGTGTTTACCGTCGACCTTTTATACCCTTTCTATTGATTCGTCATAGATGTAATATAAAACGTATTAAGATTGTGTGAATGCCGATCAACTTTGTAGACGGTGTTTCTTGCGTGAAATATACAAGTTGAAATGTGTTTATTATGAGTTGGTGTATTTGAGCAAAGCTTTTAAGGAAATAGATAAAATTTCCGCTGCTGTTCTTTTGTTTAGGCTAAGGACACCTCAATCGAGGGCTCTTTGCTTTCTTATTTTACTTGGGTATAAATAAATTATTATTATAATATATAAGATGTACATATAAAAATAGTATTATAATGTAATGGAATGTACTCGTATCCGTAACAGAGAGTTGGTAAGCGCTTGCAAGGACCGGCGCATGTATTTTAGCGGTTCCATTGTTCATGCTGGAATTGGGAGATAAGACTTTAATTAAATTTATTTCGTTGAATCATGAAAACACTTTTATTGGCTGGTATATACGAAATAGTGTGATTGATTAAATAACATTATAATAATATATTATTATTATTATAAGGCAATATGTTTTTATTGTGATAAGTGAACATGTACACTTTTGTTTTTCGTTTAAAATAAGTATACACCTAGTATTATTGGCTCACTAACCCTTCAAACTGGATCATAACAATACTAAGTATTGCTGTTTGGTATTAGATTGTATGATGAGTGGGTGGTACTTAGTCTGAAGAATAATGTTTTGGTATGCGTCTACAGAACACGCCCTGTAATGCCGTCCGAATCGGCGCTGTGTTCTTGGCCCTCAAACGACCGAAGACCATCTCCATCTCCCGCTACGTTTTTTTTTTATGTTATAGGTCTGTCTATCTGTTTTGATAATTATCTGTGGATTTATAAACATTTATTCTGGATATAAAATTTTATGGAACGAATTCAAAAAAAGAATTGCATAAAGTTATTAATAAAGAATTCCAGAAAATCGATACAAAAATATCCAATAAACGATTTATAGAAATACCAAGATAAGATTCCATTTTTAAACGATATATTTATCGATATTTTGACGAAACTCCTTTATGAACACTAATGATTCTTGCATTCGAAACGTTAGTAACGTACACACACTTCCCTTAGTTCAAACTATTGAATCCTTATCCGAAATTAATAAGCTATTATTAATTTTAAGCAGTTTTATGTAAATAAACATTTTCCGTTTTTTTTTTACTAAATCTTTTATTGATTGCATTGCAGTTGATTTCTATTTAATGGTATAGAAGTCATAAAAGAATAATATTTATTTCACATTCTATTTTATATAAGAAAAATATCCTGCTAAAGTAGATAAGCTTCCGTTCATCCGCTTTTAATTTAAATCCAATTTGTAGGGAGGTAAAATGTTTTCAAGACTTTTTTCTTTCAGCAACTTAAGCCTAAAGGCTTTAATTAAGAAGAGGTATCTAAAAATATACAGACAGAATCTATTAAATTATTTTAAATATCAATGTAAGTGCGGTAAAACTGAAATCTATTTGAAACTTTAAAACATTTGAAATTTTACTAAAATGCTACCAGACAATTGGAACACAAAATGAGGGCTAATAAAACAAATTAATCTGTCTTTATCTGTCATCAAAAAATTATAATTCGCAAGAAAGAGAAAAACATATAAATGGTATAGATCGATTACTCGAAGTATGACATTATATATTTTTTTGGGACAATAGGCGTTTACGACGTAGAACGTTTAACGGCCAATATACGTCTACTCATGAGAATGAGGAAGTAAAATGACGTAGAATACATAGTTGTATTAATTAATAATTAAATATTGAACACATATTATAAATATATCCTTCCTACTATTATAATAATATATACTAACGAAGAATATACGCACACACAAGCAAAGAAGTAGAAAGTGACGCAGCAAATAGCCATGACATAAGAGCGTCAACGCCCCAAGGCACACCAGTAGATGTTTTACGTCAAAAAATCATTACTTAAATGTAATGATCAACATCGTTCGTACAGCTTAAAAATAAATAGCACGTATAATGTAATTTTAATTTAGTTTAATTTAATTTTAATCTACAAAGGAGGTCTACTAATTGTCAATAACTCGTTGCCTGAGACAATTATGTACACATCTTGCCTATATATTAACATGTAGATAGCCTCATAAGTATTTCTGATGTAAGAACTTTGATGAACTCCCATTTAAATTTCAGATTGGTTTGAATAAATTTGCAAAGTAATACCCTTTCATGTTTTAGAACTTACTTTTATCTTTTTCCAACTGCCTCCGCGAAGGTTCTTTGATTTGGTCACAGGGGTTTCATTAAATTTCACTAACTAGTTTTAAACTTTGAACTTAACGTTTCGCCTTTTATCTCAATAACCAGACGATTTTTATATATAGCTGTTTTACTGAAATAATTTTA
Organism: Vanessa atalanta; assembly: GCF_905147765.1. Taxonomy (NCBI): domain Eukaryota; kingdom Metazoa; phylum Arthropoda; class Insecta; order Lepidoptera; family Nymphalidae; genus Vanessa; species Vanessa atalanta. Next base: position 8,279,109 of record NC_061878.1, on the reverse strand, counting down.
ATTAATTAATCAATAGATTTATTTATATAAGTCTTAAACTGAAAAAAAAATATCCTATTTTACGCAAATTGCACGAACCATGAACAGGTATGGAATTTGGAACAGAATAGTGCAAAAAACTAATATTTAAATATAATATATTAAATTCATAAAAAAAATTACACACCTTTTATACGTTTGACACACACACTCATAAACATAATATATTATTTGTATAAAACAGACGTACATGATGACAATACACGCCACAGCAAAGTTAAAAAAATAATGACGCTCTTTTTGACATTTTGATTTTTTTATTATATTAATTACAAGGTATCGTCCAGTTGAGCCTCATTTTTTCTTATCTTACGAATCAATATTTTTATATATTTTTTTTAACAGCGAACGATCGTTGAATTTTGATAAAGAAGTGACCACTAGATTAAATTATATTTTTTCATAATGTTTAACGTAAAGTAAACACAACAGCCGATTTACAAGATTCCTTAAATTATAAATAAGCACAATAAATTATATATAATAATAATAAGATAAGCACAAATTAAACACATGCCAATTTAACAGTGCTTGCCCGGATTTGAATCGGCTTTAGGTTAAAATTGTGATTGACCACTGGGCCATCTCGGCTTTATATTTTTATTTAGTATGACTTCTAATCCAATTGAAGCGACTGATGTTAGCTCAGTTTTATTTTTAGTCCACAACGTGTAATAGAAAGGATTTTCAACGAATTCGAGTTTACATTTTTGAGGTAAAACGAGAAGTAATTTTTTAACTGACTAAAATCTAGCATAGAGCTGACTAAGGCAGGAATTGTACAGAAAATTATGACTATACAAGATGATTTTGAACAATGTAAAAATATTCTGTATGCAAGTAGGCTTTGACAAGCCCTTACTCATTTCATATGATATGTAAGTTAATGATCGGAAAGTAAATTCTGAGGAAAGGGACCGGTTAGTTTTTTACTCAATGGAGTCAATCCAAATGAAACACTAACTAAACGTATCATTGGCTAGTTTTTGCACGCGTGTGAAATGCCCCCCTTACACTGAGGGGGGAGGGGGGGGGAGTGATTTTGAGGTATCCTATGTATTTTTACCCCTAACAACGTGTGTTCATGAAGGTCAGTTGAGTAGTTATTTATAATTTTAGTGTGGATTACAAGCTGTTATGATGATTTCGGGTTCAAACCTAGGCAGGCACCACTGAGTTTTCATGTGCTTAATTTGTGTTTATAATTCATCTCGTGTTCGGCGGTGAAGGAAAACATCGTGAGGAAACCTGCATGTGTCTAATTTCAACGAAATTCTGCCACATGTGTATTCCACCGTGCAGCGTGATGGAATATGCTCCAAACCTCCTCCTCAAAGGGAGAGGAGTGCTTAGCTCAGCAGTGGGAAATTTACAAGCTGTTAATGTAAAAATGTAATATAAAACACTAATATGTGAAGCATAGGAAAATCTAAATCAACAATCTGTCGGAATTTTCATGTCCTTTTTCGAATCAGCCCCGCGTTGCTCGAATGTTTTGGAATATTCATTTTTCTCAACGAGCACTCATTTAAAGTCGGGCTTTGTTCGCAACAGCGCATTTGGCTGTACAAATGCAACAGTTGGAAGCGTTTATTTGATTGCAGCGGATTTTCACGTAAAAAAACGTATTGCTTATTCTCTGGCATATCGGAATCGAGTGAAATCAGAAGAGTTATTCTGTAAAAAGTAATTCGACGTACTGAACGGTAAGTAGCGGCTTTAATTTTTGTTAAAGGTGCATTAAGATAACTCAATAACAGTGTATTATCGTAATAAAGTATTAAATATAAAACGTGAGATATGAAGTAGAGTGAAGTTCTAACAAAATAGTGTTGCTGTACTTTGCGTGACGTAAAACGTTCAAAAGGAAAAATGTGTAACTTTCTATCAAAGTTAAAAATGTATATTATACGCATTGATAGTGAGATCAAATAATTCACTTGAATAAAATGTATATTGATTTGGTTGAATGTCAGGCGACATAACGTTCGCTCATTCGTTTTCTGATTTTATTTCTGGTGTTTTTACGAGTCACAAAAACGTATAAAAACAGTTAGTTTTAAATACATTTTAAATAATACATTTTATAAAAGCAATCTAATCGTCCGTACTTGTTATGTGTATAGCTTGCTAATGTCGTGACCACATGTGTCAAATCTCATTCCGATTTCTGATTCTCTCCAAAAATAATAGTTCATCCTCAGTGTCGCTAACATAACTGCATCATTTTGCAAAACGCCTTGGTTATTGATACACTCGAATAATTTCCAATGATTTAGTGGGCGTACGCTATTTAATTGTCTTGAAACAAAACAATATTAATTCAAGTCAATACATATCCATCCTCACTATTGATATACAATGCTGTGAAGCTTGCAAGGGTATTTGTAATTGCGTCTACCATTCGGATGTATAAAAATGATCGGAGACGTAATATCCGCAGTGCCCAGCTGCATGTCAGGCAGAAATTGTGGGGCCAGCAACACATCGATACGAATGAAAAGCCAAAGAAAATTCCTCGCTCAGATGGTGCTATTCTCAAAGACTTATTGTCAAAATGAAACATCGCAAGGTCCTAATACTTTACAATGTATTTTTTCACCCCAATCTATTATGTATGGAGTTCATAATTAGGAAGGCTGCGACTGATTATTTTAAACCTTTTTTTTATTATTGGTGGGGATTTGTGAAGTCCTTCAAGGTACCTTTACACTTTTATACCGTTTAATAGTACTACATACGTACCATATACCAGTACGTACTTATTGTAATGACAGACAATCTCTTAGTTCCCAAAGTTGCTGGTGCAGTGGTGACGTAAGGAATGATTAATATTTCTTGCAGCGCCAATATTTATGGTCAGCGGTCACTATCAAGTGCTCTAATTACCAGTCCATTTACCTGTTATAAATAATAAAGAAAACTTTGATTCTTAAAAAGTATTTTTTGCAAAGTAAAATACAACCAACGGGATTATAAATGGCTTATAAACTCGTAGGCTTTACCAATTTTAATAATATTTTCATTAATTTTCTCCCCGGAAGTCTTATTTTAAGATGTATATTCAGTAAAGTCAATTACTTGGCAAAATCTTCAGCGTCCATAACAAAAATAACTTCCGGCTTGAACAAGGGAAGTGAGAAGTTTGATTAGGACCCGTGAGAAAGTGAAATCAACCTTAAAATTTGCATTGCAAATTTTATTTTATGAGTATCAGTGAACCAATAAACTCGCCTATTATTATTACGAAGCTATAATTAATTTCATCGCATCTAACTCAGCACGATAAGCCTGACACGTGAATCTTTAAACGAGTTCGTGGGTTCAAATACGCAAGGAATTTTTTATCTGTTTATTAATATGTGCTTGTACACCGCGTGCGCAATGGTGAAAGAAAACATTATAAGGAAACCTGCATGTCGTGACGTCATATTCTGTTACATGTTTTTATGCTTACAGTTACCAGTTTTTTTTATGTTATTTGGGCCAACTGTTGGTATGTAGCCACCAACTTCCTTGACATAGACATAGGCGCTGTAAATAATATCAACCACTTACGTCACACCAATAGTGCCACCATTCTTGGGAGCTAAAATATTATGTCCGTTGTGCCTGTAGTTAAAAGTTTGTTTTGAAGTCATTAGCAAAAATTGGAGCTTGGTTTGGTAATTTTAATAAAATAATGTGTTATATAATCTTTAATAATATGATAAATGTGAATGTTGTCTGTCTGTTAACTCTTCACGCATAAGCCGCTTAACCAATTTAAATGAAATTTGGTACCGGTGGTCCCGGGGAAGGATACAGCTTTTTTTAATTCACCACCTTCGAGGGGGTAAAAAAGGGAGGTTGTGTGCATAGGTTAAGATTTATAAATTTCACGCGGGCAAAGTCACATGTTCGTCTAGTATTAATATAAACATATTGTATTCACGTTAAAACGAAAATATGGTTTTTGTAGGTACATATTATATATAATACAACAAAAGCAATAACATAGCAAAAGTTTTATAAATATCCTTTCTGTTTTTCCCGAGTTTTTAACGAAAGGGCCCGTGACGAGAATTTTCTCGAAGACCAAAGATAATTCTCAAAGGGTCTATTCAATTATTATATTAAACAAGATGACGCCCCAAGTTTATTTACTGCAAAATAACAAAATAAATGTTTCAAAGATTTTTTTTGTTTTTTTGAATTGCAAACGCCGGCAACGAAGCTCCGTGTTCCAGGTGTCCATGGGCGATGGTAGTCACTTAGAATCAAGTGAGCTTGCTCATTTACCTTGTATGTCATAAATATGATATTATATATAGATATACTTAGTTAAATTAGCTTGCAAGCAGTTTGATGCTTAAAATCAGTTAGGTATTGTAATCTTATAATTATAAAAAAATAAAAACGCTATTATGGATTACCGACACAAAATTGGTTTCATTGTTTATTTTCAAAGCCAATATTTTATTAAATCTCTTAAATTTTTTTTTATTGGAATGGAGTATTCAGTATTGAACTTGTCCCGCGCTCTACCGTGCTCTAAGATGAATCTGAAGTAGAGTAAAGAGAAACATTATGTAAGATAAGTGTAAACAGAGATGGCAAAGATTAAATATAATAATCTCGACATTTTTAGATGCTTACAATGCCCGAAGCATTTTAATATCTAACTCATAGTTCATAGTACGTAGTGGTCTAAATTGAATTGTTAGAAATAAAAAAAAAATATTTTGATTTAAAATAGTAATTGTTTGAATTAATTGAAATTATGAATGTATTTGTTTGTCGTGCTTGTTAGAATTCACTTTGCACTGGTATCATCATTCTGCTAAGGCTTAAATTTTCATGGTCGGCCGCCTGCCTGACACCAACCCTCCTTGGGAATGCTGTCGTGGTGGTTTACACGCCACCGTGCAGGTAGCCCAAAGTGCAGGTGATATGCTGTGGGCCTTAAATATCCTTAGTCGCCCCTTACCACACCTAGGGGTAGAGTTGGGGAGGTTCTATTCTAATCCGGGAATCATCTTGCAATGGTAGTTTTCGTTTAATAACCCTGTAATATAAAGATTTGATATGGATAAAACTAGTATCTAAGGAAATGATAAACTATGATATTGTTTAACTGACTTTACCTCGAAATATGAATTTTACAAAATAAATTTTATTTAATTCGTTTTTTTTTTATTTACTTCTAAGTAAAGAAAGACAGCTCTATATTAATTTAGTCACCCTAATACTTTAAATTGCCATACAATTATATATTAGATATTATATAGATATTATATTGTAGTATGTATACGTAGAAAGTTATTTCGAAAATGCAAACTATAATATAGCATAACAAATATTACAAATAACAATACATAATTATTAAAACTAATAATCCTTAAATGAACCAAAAGTAATGCCGGTTGAATTAAAGGGGGACTGTGCGGGGAACGGGTGAGCGGGTACGTCCAGCGCTCGCGCTGCCGTGTGTCGTTACTCGTTTTTACAGGTAATTGAACTAATTTTGCAAATGGTGTTTTTATTTGTTTTCATGTTCGAATGTTTCACTTTTAATTATCTGTCTGTTTGTTCTATTGATAATATTATCAGTCTAATAATGACAAACATTTATCGTCGCTACTAACTAGTTAACACCGGTTCGCTCTAAAGCTCTATAGGTTGTATGTCAAGTATTACCAATTTATCAAATTCGGTTCAGTGGTTTAACCGTAAAAAAGCAACAAAAAGACAGACAGATTAACTTTCGCATTTACAATATTAGTATATAAATATAAGTCTTAAATTGTGTAATTCACGATTACTATAGTAGAGTGGAAAGCGCAAAATGTATGAGTTATTAAATTGAGTATAAAATATAAGATAAAACATTTCCCAAGTCATTTATTACAAACGTAAAGATGAAGAGAGGCTGTAACAATTCTATTCTAGTGTATAAAACCTCTTTGTTTATATTCTCATTACTTATTCATTTTCTAAATAAAAGCAAATCTATGTTTAGAATTATTATTTGTCTGTTTGGTTAGAGCTATAATATAATTGTGGATAACTTTAGATGAAAAAGATTGTTTTTGGGGAATTTTTATTTCGCGATGAGTGCCAAAGATTCAACAACAGTTTTAATTTACACTTATCTAAATCAGACGATGGATATGAAATGAGGAGTCGCAATCAATTTAAATCTACACGGCCGAGGCGACGCGAGCGAACATATATTTATCGTCGTTAAGCTAACAGACAAATGAAAATTAAAGTTCTTAATGTTCTTTATAATCAACATAAAAATGATATAAATATATAAATACAGAGAATAGTTATTACCTTTTAACTACAGAAAATCTTTTGATGGAGGTGATTACGTATTTCTGACCAATTTTAGGCAAAGAGGTAATTTTAAATAATAACAAGATAATTACACAAATCTTAATGATCAAAACTGATGGGAAGGCAATCCAATACCGCAGAGTATACAGGTGCAAAACTGTCAGCTTTATGTAAAGTATATAGTACAAGGCACGGGTAAACACGGGTAACTTCAGGTTTACTACTACTACAGTCAATTTTTTGTCAGAAAAACCTGTTAAGATTTTGACGTGAGATTTAAAACCAGGACTGCATCCCTATTCATCAACGAGTATCAGTCAAATTATATATTATAGTTTGAAATCTTTTGTTTATTCAAACTTTTTCTTACGCCGCTAGTAAATTATACGTAAAATACTCAGAATTAAGTATTCTGTTATTCAAGCGGCGGACTTCTAGCTAATTAGCTGTTTCTTCCAGACGACCTAACCGAAAAGGAGACTTTTAAAATAAAATATTGAGAAACGATTTATTAGTACTCTTTGTGTTATGCTTTTAATAAAATGCATAAAATATTGTTATTTATTCAACATAAATACCTTCTTGCTTATAATAATATATGGACGCAGTCTTTTGCAGTTTTGACCTGTCAAAAGACTGCATGTATTACAAAACTTTGTAATATGACTTTTATGAAACTACTAATTATTGCTCGCGGCTCGCGTGAAAGTTGAATAAATTTATAGATTAACTTAAAATATTACGTTAATTTAAGACCTCTTTGTATACTACATTGTAGTGTATTTCACCCCTTAGGGTAGAATATCCAGAAACGCTTAAATACATAACTATTCATTTTTAATCAGTATCCTAAATATAAAGTTTAATATTTCTAACTTAAAAAATGACGGATTTCCATACAAACTTTTAATCCTTATATCACCCCCTTAGGGGTAGAATATCCAGCAACGCTTAAATACGTATCTACTGATATTTAATCAGTATCCTAAATATAAATCATATTTCTAACTTAAAAAATTACAGACTTTCATACAAGCTTGCAACCCCTATTTCACCCTTTTAGGGATAGAGTTTTCAAAATTCCTTCCTTAGTGGGTATCTACTTAATGAAACAATCCTACTCATCAAATTTCATGGCCCTAATTACGGCGATGATGAATCAGTCAGTCAGAAGATGTTATTTTATTAAGTAAAGATTAACATTTTTCTGTAGAAAAATAAGGTCTCGCGACGTTAAGCAGTAATTTACACTTAATATTAGATAGTTTTTTTTTTTGATACTGCGGGCGGGATTTGCTTTAGCTTACCCTAGTAATGATTAAATATCTTCCTTTATCTTTTGCGTCGAGCGTAAGATTAAAGTTTACTTTTAGTTTAGCGCTCAAATATTGCTCAAATGTTTTTTTTTTCCAAAATTTTTGTTCTTTTTTACACTTTCCTGTTTGATATGTTTGTTGAGATAATATAAATAAACTATTGTTTGTGAGAGCACACTAAAACTAACATATACACGAAAACTTCGTATGTAAGTATTGAAAATCTTTAAAATGTCAACCAAAAATCAACAACAGTACCTCCATATATTTTTCTAAACAAATCTGAGCAACTATTTTTGTTGTCAAATAAAAACAGAAAAAAATACGTGTGCGCCTCGAGACGCCTGACAGAAGTGATAACTTAAAAATATCGTCCGTCTGAAATACGGCTAGCGCTGTGGGTTAGAGTGGGAGAGGAGGAGCCTGCCTACCGATACCGTATGCGTAAGAGAAGCCAGATAAACACCCGCCGTAACGCGTTACGTAACGAGGCTTAGCCTCCCATAAGAAGTTATCACTTCAAATAATATTAATCGATAAGTTTATTTCTTTTCTTTGATGCGGTACTACTATAAATCGGATCCTACTAAAAAAATACCCTTTAAATTTAGACTTTGTGAAGAAATATGTCAAATATAATATTAACAGAAATAAGACTAGACGGGGTGAACTACCATTATCACTAAGATTACGATATCGTAATACATATTTATATCTCAATATTTAATAATAATGAAAGATTTTATTCACATAAAGTAGGAACAGTTAGCTTTACTATATAGATGGAAATACCATTCACTATTGAATCTGGAAGTAATGCCGGCGACACACGCGAGTTGAAGGATGCGAGTCTATTATATCTGAGCACTATGAGAGCACATTTCCGATGTCTGATCCGATTATATGATTTAATTTACCTCACACGTGTGGCAAAGCATTAGTGATACATGTTAAATATGTTGTTTTATGTCATTTGTGTTTATTATAATTTGTATATATGTATGTATGTATGTGTGTGTACGTATCGATGAATGTTTATCAATATTATATAAAGAAAAAAATAATGAAATACATTTATTAAATTTATTCCCAATTATACACCGTTTCCAAAGGTCTGGAAAAGATCGCTTTATTATCGACGAGACCGATAAATTTGTTAATAACTGTATTCTAATTTTATTATTAAGGAAGTTTTGTGGACGATGAAGGACAATCATAACTCCTGTTTAAGGCCTTTTCAATGTTATATTGGTAACATATCATATTTGAAATCTGAAATATATGGAAAGCCGTATTTGCCATTTGTCGTAGATTTTCAGAGAATTTTTTCTATGTAATATCGTCAATATTTTAGTTATCATTTTTTATATAAGTTGTATATGTTGTTAAGGTACTAAATTGTTATTTAATAATAGAAAATTAATAAATACATTAAAATAATTGTCTAAAATACAAAACATTTAAGCGAAATTTTTTTTTAAATTAAAAATAATATGATATTTTAAAATTATTGAAGCTGAGTTAACGTTTAAATGGAAGTTTATTTAGGTATTGAAGAAAGCAGACGCTTCTTCTCGTTCCACTGATGCTAAGTTATGATAATTTTTTAATTATATTTGCTTTGCGTTTTGTCTTTGTTCATTATATACTCTGCAAATTAACTTTCTGTATATTCGTCTGGGTAGCTTTTTTTAATATTACTTATTGTATCTTCCCAGACTTTGATGAGTGTGCCATTTTCCGAGAAGTTTTTTGTAGGAGACTATTTGACTAATGGTCGTTGGAGTAGTTGAGTTGTAGATTGAATACCGCAAATCTTTCTATTTACTTTCTGTTCGCAGCATAACTTACTTGGTCCAATCCAAGCCATCCAGGGATCCTCTAATAGACAAAATAAATCATAAATATCAATCCAGCCATTACGAGGAGTTCAGTGATATACTCACATAAAATAAATAAAGCCTTTATTGCTGTTCTTGATTATACAAATAAATTATAAAATCACATTTTCGCTTTTGCCTTAAACTTTGATGTAAAATATCGGTTCAGGGTCGTTGGTCTCCTACAGCCTGTTTGCCGACAAAGGCCTCCTCTAAAGATTTCCATTCATACCTATCTTTTGCTTTGCTATACTCACATACAGACGCATTAAGATAGGCCTCCATTTAAAATATCGATTAGGTTTAATTATTTAATAATATTAACATGACTTTTGAATGCTATGTAATTGAATGCCGAATTCCTCATACATATCTTTGAATTAATTAACCATTTCCCAGTTAGATCACGTTCAGTGATCACGTGAATAATTAAACGTTCTGGAATCGAACCTCCTATGCAGGTTATTGCGAACGGCAAAGGTATGCCATTACGGAGTCTTATGGCCGTCGGGAATGTGAAATTAATAATACTTGATAGTATAATTACGGTCTGCGGATGGGGAGCAGAACGAAGGAACGCTGAGGTAATAAAAATAGAGAAATTAATTCATTCCTTTCTATATTTGTAATATTTAATTAGAAATTTATCTATATGTTTATTTCTAATATTGTTTTTACAAAACTTGGCTAAGTGCATAGCTAGAAGAGTTAGTAGAAAATTCTCTGACTAGGCGGCACGTATATAAAATTGTACCCATTTGATCTTTATATATGCACAGTTTTTAAACTGATATGGATAGAATGAGGTATAGTTCCTGTAGAGGATTGAACTATGTGCACTAATTTAGTGTCTTTATTTCGATTGATAGATCGGTATATATATATATGATGGTATGAGTTCTCACTCACTCGCTTGGTTGTAGGGTTTTGTGCAATACAATATTTATGTAACGTATAGTATCTATGTAAGGAATGGTTAAGGCTTCTTACGGCGCCAATTTTTATAGGCAGTTGTGACTACAGACCACATGATGGTAATCATGATCATGTGACGTATATATTATGTTTAGTTATGTTCTGGAAAGTTCGTATATAAGGCGTTTTTATTTTTATTTAGTTAATTCCCAGTTCGATTTTAATAAATATTCATGTGTTAGAATAGTAAAGATAAATAAACCGAATATATATATATTCCTTTTATCTAAATACTTTAATTGCGATGATGTTACTCTGTTTAGTTTGATGTTTTAAATCTGAAATGAATTGTATTAAATATGAATTATTTATATGCAAAATGTAATAAAGAAGAGAGTATTGTGTTCGTCGGCAACGCTGAAAGGCCAGCTGAAACGAGCTGTCAACCGAACTTCCTGTATGATCATACTTTACACGTAACAAACTGTTGCATTCATACAAGTGAGTGATTTAATTTAATAAATAAATATAACATCCTTATTTCAATTCCAATTTACGTTAAAAATAATACATGTATTTAATAATATTATGGAATACACATAAGTTAAAAATATAAGCATGTTTATAATACGACCAAGAAACATGAATAACAAATATCTCATATCTTCAATTAAAACGTCATCTTCGCAGGATTATAATTATTTTTTTTGTGATAGGGCTTTGTGTAAGCCCGTTTTAGCTCGTAACTCGGGTAGTTTAGAATCATCATACATTCTACCGCCAAACAGCAATAGTCATTATTTTTTAATTTGAAGTTTTGTTTCGTGTTGAAGGACGATTAAGTTAATATAGGCATATGGGACGTAACGTCTTAGCTCCCAAGGTCGGTGACTCATTGATGATATGAGGAGCAGTGGTCTTTTCGTTGGCTGTTGGAAAAATATACATTTAAAATAAATAGCCCGAACATTGGATGTTTCCAAACTTTGAGCTATTAATGAAATCTCTTGACAGAAAAATAAGAAAAGTTTTAATTAACTGAGGTTTCAAGTTAGTACAAGATCAGCTAGTAATAAAATACATTGAAATAATCTATTAGTTTAAAAGTAATATTATTACGACTACGTATTACTTAGTAAAACACCTTCGAGATATTAATACAGATTTAACTGTGAATAGCTTTATAATTTTATATCACACTATTTAATTCCACCGAATATCATTTTAATACTTGTCGTTAATGAAAATTATTAAGCCTATGTTTGATTTAAATAATTGCTCAAATATTAAACATGATTATAGCAGCAATATAGATTGAGTCACTCACTGAGGCGTCTCCTACTCTAAATTATCGGTATGCGTTAACAAAGTAATCTAATTTATATTTTTGTATAGTCTGTATTTGTACAGACTATATACAAGTCATCTCACGCACACTAAGACATCTTATAAGTACTCATACTAACGCAATGGAGCGGTGGGTCTTCGTGAGTGAATAGATATATAGTCAATATACATTTAAAATAACTCATTTAATCTGTACTTATATTATAAATGAGAAAGAAACCCTGTCTGTTCGTCTGTCACGCTTTCACGGCCAAACAACTGAACGGATTTTGGTGAAATTTGGTGAAGCATGCTTGAAGCTCAAGGAAGGCTATTTGGTTACTTTTTTAACACCTGACGACCACACGACACGGTGACTCAACACCTAAATCGAGCGATTCCATAGGCGACAACTAGTTATGTATAAATTACCTTATACATAAGACTTTAATTACTGTCATTCAATGGTTTCAACCCTTTTCAACTAAGATAAGTGTTATAGGGGCGGGAGGAATTAGAGGTTTATAAAATTTCAATCTTAAGTTTTATAAAGTAATTATATTGTAAAGTAAAAGCCGGTAAATGTCACGCTGTTGGAATTAGCCTTCCCCTTCTCGGAAGGCGAAAGCTTGGAGTCTATTCCACCATGCAGCTCTAGTGCGGATTAGTCATTTCCATTTGCCGTTGAACATGGGGTGAATAACTATCACTTGCATGAAATGCACATTAAAATCGTTCTAAGATTTGAACTGGTTATCTTTGATTACATTCAAGCGTTGTCTTGCCTGCACCATTACGGTAGTGCGTTCTTTGTTCGTTAAAACACTCGTAACTCTTTATCGTCTTTGTTAAATAACAAACGCCGAATTGTATAAAACGAAAATTTCTTTCGCCTGTCCCGCGCCAATTACACAGACGAGGTGATAAAATTAATTTACAATGCAAATTTCGAACTTTATTTCAGTGTAATGAATTTCTCACGAGTCTTAACTAAACTTATAATTTCTTTGTTTTAACCAGTCATTTCTGTTAACGAGGCTTAGTGATTTCATTAGGGCGTTATTTGCGTTTCTGGTTTTTGTGGTGTAATGTTAATTACAAGTGTAACAAACATTAGTGTAATATTTTTTTCATAAATTAGGTATATTGTATCGTGTTCAAGAAGAAGAGAATAATTGATAAAGTTCGGTAATTATATTTGAAATTCAGGTTAAAACAAATGCCTATCAAGAGTTATTACGCTGTGGAGTCTTGTTATTTTATTCTGTGGTTTTGTGGGTAAACCGTAGAACCATTTTTTAAATGGATCATCAACATCACAAACATCTTCTTTACGTCGTACAAGTATGATTTATCTATGCCTATATTATAAATGCTAAAACAACTCCGTATGTCTGTCTGTTGCTGTTCGACGACCGAACCATTGGATCGATTTTGATGATATTTGATATGAAGTAAACTTGAACACCAAGAAATACTTTTTATGCTTAATACATGACAACTTTTAAACCGTGAGCGGAGCCGCGGGCAACAACTAGTATATTTTAAACAGATGACTTGTGAATGTCTCTTTTATCTCATTTATCACAATTAATTATTACTTATTTGTTTATTTATTGTAAGAACGATATAAGCTTATATTGAATCACATAGGATATAAAGATTTGTGCTAGCGATTCTGGTTAGTTGATCAACCTAGTAGCTTTCTTACCACCAAACTCCTGTGCTTTTTATTTATCTGCTTGAATTTGAGTGATGATCGAACTCTTCAGTAATAACAGGCACTAGATACGGACACGGATAAATCCTAGATCACGTTGCTAGGAATACCTGCTTTATATTTTTGACAGAGCTAATATGTTTTGTTATTAGTGACATCAGAGTTATTTAACTTAAACCGAAATAAAGCAAAAAGGTGAGGAAACCTGCATGTGTCTAATTTAAATGAAATTTTGCCACATGTGTATTCCACCAACCCGCATTGGAGCAGCGTGGTGGAATATGCTCCAAATCTTCTCCTCAGAGGGAAAAGAGGCCTTAGTCCAGCAGGGGGAAATTTACAGGCTGTTAATGTAATGTATATGTACGTTATAAAATAAAAACTTTAAAGGTATTATTTATACATTTCATAATTACGTCCTTAATTACGCTAAGCGACATCCTCCGTTCGACCAAATACATGATTAGCTATTAAAATAAGGTGACCATTTTTCATTTTAATCGAGTCATATTTAAATACTAAAGTTCTCGAAGTTGACAATATAAGCCATAAATAAATGTTAAATGCAATATTTGAAAACATTTTAACTTAACTTTGATGAGTCGAACTTTGGCAATTTAAGTATTCCTTAGTAGCGGATGTTCGTGGCAAGAAAAGCATTGAGTTTGTTATAAATGTCTTTTTAGTCTTTGCTCCCCAGATTTATATAAAATGACATAACATAAGCAACTTTTTATTTCATATAATAGGGAAGTGGGGACAGCGAGATTGGTCTAGTGGCAAATTATAGCCAGATCTGTGGATCTCAAGCGCTTGTGTTCAAACCCAGCTCGGGTTTGTGAAGAGTTTTAGGGGTTTTCCTATTGAAAAGTTCTCAGTAACAGCCCGGAGTATGAAAGTTGGAATTGTGTACACTCCCGTGTCTCGGAGTGCGTGTAAAGCCGGTCCTGCACCTGATCTCTTTTCGGACGTGTATTTGCCGTCCCATTGGATTAGAGAGGGGCGAAATAGAGATGCACCTGTGTTTGCGTCCACACTTGTGTACTCTGATATGTCGTGCGGAGTTGGCTGGTCTCCCTCGGTCGACTTCATCAGATAAGTGGTCGCTTCGTCCAAGAACATAGACAATTTTTTCAAATTAAGGTTGTCCGCGCCTTTGGTGTATTATTTGTATTATATGGATTTACGTTATTTTTATGAACCTACATGTTTTAATTCCAAACAGCATCAATTAGTGCTAGAAAACACTATACCTATAGCTTGTTAATTCAAAAACAATATAAAAACTATTGACTTTTGACGGTCGAATAACTGATGAATGTGTAAACTTAGGCAAGACTTAAAGTAAAGTACTTACTCGTAAAGTTTTGCAAGTAATTCTATCAACTACGGCCATCGGTGGATCGAATGTAAATCACCGTAATAACTTATGTGGTACTACATAAGTTATGACTGACCTAACGACGATACATATATTTTAGGGTAATATTGTTAACTAGCCACCCCGGCTTCGCATGGGTGCAGTTTATTTATAAAGAAAATGATATTATATTAAAATATTAGTACAATCTTTAGAATTGTATCCGGAGATTACTCCTACATACAAACAAACAAATTTAACTTCTTTATGAATATAGATTAGGGATGTCCTTCTGATAGAATATCAGGCATTGAAGATTATAGTGTACAAGTGTGGGTGCGCCATATACTCTCACATTTTTAAGAGACTGCAACTCAAAACAAACGGAGATACTAGGTTAAGACTTCTCTTCTATCTACGAAACCAATAAGATTTTCAATATTAAAAGTGAACCACTAAACCCACGAGTTACTTTAACACATACAGTAATATCATAAATTACTAAAAATAATATTTAATATTTGTATATTATTCTTAGTATATAGTTATCAGCTCTTATCGTATGTACACAGTAGAAGAATTCAATTTGGTCCCGATATATATATTTTATTATTATCAAGTGTTGCCCTGGCTGCCCTAAGCAAACTTCTCTGATATTAAGTAAACTAACTCAATAGACCCTTTCAAAATTACCTTTGCCGTAACGAAAACTTTCTCGACTCAATCGTTTCTTTTCATTTCGAAGTCGAAGAAAACAAAAAAGGTAATTTGTTTATTGCGGTTATTGTTTTACATAACAGTGTAAGTTCGTAATATCGTAAGCGTTGGTATGTTTACTACTCGTATATATAAGTACCGCTTTTGAATTTTACACTAAAGATAGATTATATTTCAAGTAAAAAATGTATTTTTTAAAACATGCTTTATTTAAAGCATTTTAAATTATTATGTTACAGTATTGAGTATAAGGCAATTGTAGCCTAAACCTAATAAAGTAGGTAAATAGAAGTAGGTTCTTACAAACGATTGGAATCGTCATTTTCCAAGAATAATTAAATTTAAAGCTACCTACTGGTTTAGAACGTAGATTTTACTCAAGAATCGTTAAAAAAAACTCTTGTTTTCACACGACTGCCCAAAAAAGGAGTGTTGTGTTGTTTCCAGGGTTCATATAAGTTTGTAATCTATGTAAGTTTTTTCATTCAACCAAAACTTTTAAACGCCTGAACAGATTTAGATCATCTCTAAACAATTGATAATTTATTGCAGTTCAGAATCATACAAGATTTTTTACATCGAAATTGATCCAAATACAACTTTAGTCCTATACAATATCACGTAATCAAATATAATTGTAGTTTAAATATAAAGTAGAATCTATGTTAGTATATCTTACACAGAAAATCCTGAACATTCATACATCAAAGATTAATAAAGGAACTTCTTGCAAAGAAATATTTCAAATTCAGAACGAAGTTCACGAGACTGATCGATCGGCTACACCTGTGACTTCAAACGTGTGAGTAATTAACACCATAGTGGAACCATGCAGGAAATTATTCCCTCTGATTGAGAATTAAATTATCCTCACTTAGTCTAAAAGGAAGGTTCGACCTGACAGTAATTTATTAACCTATTACTATAACTCAATTGGTGGAATAATGCATGAATGGTTTGAACCCTGTGAAAACGTCTTACAAATTGAGAAACGACTAATAGTTAATACATTTATTATGAGTGCCAATATTAATGAGTGGTGACCACTTATATATTTTAAATATTATAATGTTCGAAAGATCAGGAAGCTTCGAGAGTGAGAATTTATCTCCCATCTCCTAGTGTGAAGGAAAAATTGTGTGCAAACCTACATTTGTCGGATGATTGTGATGCCCAAGTTTTTTCATCAATCATTTGGAACAGAATCCGATTGAGCTTCAAATCACCTGTGACATATTTACAGGTAGTCTATCTGCATATAAATAGACAAAGACAAAATACATCAGTACCTCTTCCTTCCTCTGTTTGTACAAAGATTTTTTTTTTATTTTGTTTACCTTTTAATAATGAAAGAGCATTAGAGATATCCATAAAAACTTATTTGCAAATATTTCAGGTGGTCTTATAGAAAAAATATATTTTTCAAATTTTCTATAATAAGTTTGGTCAACCAATGAGCGACTTGTAATTGTAATTAGTAGTTTAAGATTTTTCTGTCTCTCCCATTTTATTTCTGATTTAATTCCGGCACGTTTCAAAGTAAATGGATCAAAGGTCGACTTTCGTGAAACTTTTAAATCTCAAGACTGACTCCTGTCGTCCCCCATAAAAATGTTTTAACGTATTGTATTCGGAGATTCCTTTTTAGAAAGCTTTTCAATCAAGTTCCGTCATTTGTAATTTAAGATAAGGGTCTTTAAACAATTTTCTAATCTGATAGACAAAATAGAATAGGTAACAAAAAAAATTTTGGGTTATCTTTTTATTATATAGGTTAGCGGACGAGCCAATGGGCCATCTGATGCTAAGTGGTCAGCACCAATTTATTTATATAAATATTAACCATTCTCCACACCGCCAATGCGCCACCAACCTTGGGAACTAAGATGTTTTGTTCCTCATGCCTGTAGTTACATTGGCTTACTCACCCTTCAAACAGGAACACAACAATACTGTAAGCTGTTTTGCAATAGAAGATCTGATGAGTGGAACCTACCTAGATGGGTTTGCACAAAGCCCTACCACCGAGTATTTTTTTTTATAGTCTAATATGTTTTTGCTATTAAATGGTATATCTCAGTTTTAATTTTTATTTACTTTAAAAATGTGTTAACCGTTTGCATATCATGAAATAATTGTTATAAAGATATGTAAATTGATTCAAAAATATCGAAAACAAAATGTACTTTATTCGAGTAATGCCTTAGAAGTACTATTTTAATTTATTTTGGGTTGTAATTTTGTCAAACTGTTTTTCCTTTAACTTCAAACCTATATAATATATACTCTCTATGAAAATCAATGAATAATAACTCTAAGCTCTTTCATGAGAACCATTGATCTTGTACACTATACTATGTTTTATTTTTTAATACTGTTTCAACATGACCGTTCAATTTATTTATAGTAAAATATTCCAAATAGATGGGAAGTAATTTTGTTAGGTAATTAGTCCCAGAGCTCTCGCAGGCACCTAAGATATAATTGTAGTCCTTTCATCTAAAGAACTTTGAAGATAGCGTAATAGCAATTTCAGGGTTAACTTCTGCAGCTATGAAAATTGTTGCCAGAATCGAGTTAAACTCTCATCGTTTACTTAGAAGTGCAGTCGCGTCCGCTCTAACAAACTTTTATTACTTTTATTGCATTTATTTTGTTAGTTCTTTGAATCCGGTCGCGAATAAAAATGCTAAAGATGAAATTCTGAAGTAATTTAAAATAACCACGTAAATAGGATTTAGTCGATATTGGGTTTATTAAATTTTATGCAATTTAGTTCATTATATTTTTCATAAATTAATTAATTGCTATAGATTGGTAACACTAGGAACTTTATTTAGCCAATAATAGAAGTTTATTTGTTGAGTTCGTAAATTATTATTAAAATTAGTTGCTCATAAAATAAGTCCAAGTTTTGAAAACTCAGACTCAAACGGTTTCCGTCGAATAACGTTTCTAAAAACAAAAGTCAATCATGTTTTGAGCGCGAATATTTGGCATTCTGGTTTGTTCCATTTAGATCGTGGCAGCTCCAAAATTCGAATTCCGTTTGGTCTGCATTTATTGAAACGATTAAATTCGAATTATTATCAACACATATTTCAATTTGCGCCTATTATACCAATGAACAATAGTGATTATATGATAATAGATAATACGTACAAATTTAAATTTGGAAGACAATGTTCCTTTTTAAACAATGTTTTAAAAATATAAAAAAGGTAAAGTAACCACTGCTTATAGTCTTCGGCACTGTAAGTAATAAATATATTAAGTATTCTTTCCATCACCAAGTTATATGACTTGTATCTGTAATTATATTGGCTCACTCATTCTTCAATACTACGCAGTAGCGCTGTTTACGGGTAGAATAGGCGATGAATAGGTAGTACCTACCCAAATGTGTTTTTACAAAGCTCTATTACCAAGAAAAATATTATTTGTATTTTATTTACCAGATATATATCTAACTGTAGTAATTTTATATTTCAAAATCATGATTAAACATCACACAATCATCACGCAGCATCTGTAAGAAAAAAGTCTTCTCATTTCAGATATGCCATCTACGCACCTCTAGCCCTTCCAGTATTTCAGATGTCCAAGAGCGGTGGTAGTCACTTTCCACTAGGTGAGCCTCCTGCCAGTTTTTAGTCTATATCAACGAAATTGAAAAGAGGGCATACTAGTAAAAGAAACGAGTCTCTTATCTTTAAAGTTACAGTTTATAAAGAATATTAGATTGTACTCGATAATAATCTCAATGGTACAAGATAATTTGACATAAATGGTGGTGGATGATTTTAATACAAAGCATTTTGCACACAAGATCGCGACACTCTCGGTACGTTCATTTGTGATTCCAGTAAAAAAAAAAAACGTAATATACTCCCGCATTTTCACGCTTAATATAACTTTCAACCGTAATAAAAGTGCATAAAGACTACGATATCACTACTAGCTGTCATTTCTATAGTTTATTCGGCATTATTTGAGTGGTAAAGCTGAATGTTTATGGCGCATCATTATCATGAAAATTTGGCTGAGCTCCTCCAATTTTCGTGGAATCCACGTTGTAAAATACTGAAAATATATGGGCTTATCAAAGCCAATGTAAGGCCAACTCGCTTGGTTTAATAATGAGCACAATTTTCTAACGGAGCTTTTTTAAATTTATTTTTGTACAAAAAAAGGTGGGTGTAATTGTGAAGTAAAACTTCTTTATTTCAACAGATGTTACGATAAAATATGACTAAATGCGTCCCGATATATTTTTAGTAGGTATTTATTTGAAATTATTATATACAAAACAGAAAAACAGATTGACTTTGAGAATTACTAAAACATTGACAAATGAATGTTACTTAACTTAAACACTTAATCACTATTTTTTGCTCTTTGTCAGCGTTGATTTAACACTCGAAAGAAGAGAGCATTGTTGAACTAATCACCCCCTAAACAACTGTTTAAATGGAATTTAGTGTTGGTATTCTGTCGGTCTCTTCTATACATTCATTTAAATGTCTTATTTTGTCCACGTGCAGGTGACCATTACCGTAGGCAGCCTGATTGCTCGTCACCTTCCCAACGTTATTACCAGGACTATTTTCCTGGTAATAACGTTGGGAGGGTGATGATGGTAATTGGTTACCACCGTTCATAGACATTGGCGCCGTAAGAAATTTTAATTATTCCTTGATCTTCAATGCGCCATCTTCCTTTGAAACTAGATTATTATGTCCCTGTGCCCGTAGTTACACTGGTTCACTCACCCTTCAAACCGGAACAAAACCATAGAAAACATTGCCGTTTTGCGGTAGAGTATATGATGAGTAGGTGGTACTTACCCAGACAGGCTTGCCAAAAGTCATACCACCAAGTGAAATGTTTATTAAAAAAGTTTATTTGTAGTGCTTATTTTAATTAACTCTGATTTTGTAATAATATAAAAAATATGAGCATATTTTTATATTGCAACGGAAAACATTATTCGTATGCAGAAACAAGTTGTTGACATAAATCTTATTCTCTAGGGAACATCCGATGCGGAAGCGTCACAGAAGGCTCCATGGGTAGTTATTTATTGCCATCCGCACTGTTTACTGATCGACTTCATAGTGTTTTTAAATTGTATGGAGATTTTTAATTTCCTCGAACATTTTCTCTTCATATTTTATACTATATAAATATGTATTATTTTTGTTGTTGTTCGTTTCATATAAGTATTTTAAATAAAATAAATTTGTCAAAAATAAAAATATTTATATTAAAAATATTATAAATAACCAGTTTATTTAAATCGTCTATACAGTAAATTGACTGCAAATTTAATTTAGTATTTCATAATTCATGCTCCGTAATATTTACTTGGGGTGTTAATATTCAGTTTTATATAAAATATTTTATACCATACAATTCATTTGGATGTATCGATCCACTTTAATAGTTCTTGATTAAATGAAAATAAAGAAATGTATTCAAAGCAATGAACACTTTATTAGTACTCATTATATTATTTCTACATGGGATAAAATTGTTTGGATTAATAAGATGATGTATAATAAACATTGTACATATGTACATGGAGTTCATATAACACTTACACTGAAAAAAAAGCATAATTTTTGTCTTTGTATAATATAGCGAGTTACATAGAGAGCAGTAAAAAGATTCAACAGATGCTTCTTTGAATATTGAGTTTCCTCCATTTGGTCAATCTCAAGGTCTAGCCAACTGTGCAGAAAATTTTATAGCTTCACTCTCATTATCCGACCGAATGGAAATCCGATACGACCGTACAAACATTAGGCAAAACATGAACCACAGAAAAAATTGGTAATATAACACTTTTACCAACTTTTTACTCCGGGCTATTACCCCGGTTTCCGGACTATTACTGCGGATTTATTTTTAGAAAAACCTATATCAACTTTCTACTTAACACACCCAGGATTTCAATCCACGTTTTGTAAGCTCATAAGTTACACTAGACCAACAAAGCAAGAACATTACATCCTGTAAAACAAATACTTTGTCCAGTTTAGTAGGTTACATAAAGTTTAGAGAAGAAAATTCGACTATATAAATGTAAATCACTGAGACCTCCCCTTCGTTTTCTAAGATTGCATCTTCTACTTCATGTATTCTAAAGAATATTAACGTCTTAAAAGCGGTAAATTCGAATCGAGAAATAAAACGTGTATTATAGCCCCTGGGACTATATATCAAAAAGCCTGTTATAAATAGCTCATATCAGAAACACTGATTTATAAGGGGCGAAAAATTATTACATATGGCTGATAGAAGATTCGGAGTTAGGGTCGCAATAACGTTCACGCTATCTGCGGTAAAAAAAGATTATACAACTCCTGACGTGTCAGCGTTTCGCGTTTCACATGTTTCTAGGCTTTTTTTTACAACGTTCCCCTTCAGATCGTTTCTAGGTTTGAAAATGTGACTTATATTTACGTAAGGCAAAATCATTATTTTTTTGGGGCGAGGACTTCATACAATTTATTTTGAGGTGGGAAGGAAACTGCTGGTCGTAGCGGAGAGAAAACGTTGTACGACATTGAAAGTATTTATTTCAAATCAAGTCAGTTACTTTGTAAATAATCATAATGTTCTGCAATGCATGAGATATATAGATATTTATACATCTAATTCAATGTTCCAAATGTTTTCTCTCTAATATCTTGTAATATCACTAATATTCGGGTGTATTTATATATTGATATATGTTCAACGAACAAGCGATCTCAAATAAAACGTAGACATAGCTTGCAACTTCCAACTCGTTTGAAGTCGGTTAAATAAATACGTACAATAACAATGAGCCAATACTTGCTACTTGCTACTTGTACTCAAAATAAAACTAAATTGTTCCACGAACATTAGGCGTAAAGGAATTATTAGTATATCAACATTGAATCCTCGAATACGCCATATTAACTACATTGTAAATATTCAACTAAATTCCTAGTAGGTATATGAAATGTAGATACAGGTTCTCGTGTGATGTCAATTTTACTACTAAGTTTATGTATAGTGTGAAAGTGAAAATTTATTATTTATATGTGTGTAGTATATATAATACTAAGATACCGATGATATGTCAAGTTAGAGAATCGAAATATTACAACTGTTTTATTAAGAATAAGAATACCTTTTTTATGGATATTAAATAAATATGTGGTAATTGCATATACGTCACGCACACCAAGAACTCCACAGAATAAGAGAGCCTTTCCTGTATACGATTCAGTCAGTGATAATTTGGCCTCCGGGACTCTCACGTACCGAACGAAACGCGACAGCTTAGCTATCACTTTACGCCGAATTTTAGTGAGAGAGTGGTACTCCCTGGGTGTACCACCCCATTTTGCTGCAAGACAAAGCTGTGATGCGTGGCACTGCCACACACATTTAACATATATTTGTTTTTGATCTCTGCGTTAAAATGTTACTAAAGACCAACGTATTATAGTCTTACTATACCTATAAATATCGGTTATGCTTGAAATTTGATGACTCTTCGCATGGAATTCAAGTTTTTTTTTCAATTATACATTATCACCATTATATAAATTTTTTGACTGTCATTGCGTATAATAAATAATAATAAAAAATAAACCTATTAGTACATACCTATGTAGGTAATCATGAAGGGTATTTTATAATCGTTAATGTTTAAGTATCGATTTTTTTTTTTGTGTTTATATCGAAATACTGACCAGCTGGAAACAGGTAAACGCATTAATATACAGATATTTACGTATTATACATAGATATGATAATAGTTGGTTATTGCTGCCCTGCAAAAAAATTTGTTTTGGCAAAAATGTTTGTTGGTAATCTATTGAGATAAATATATAACATACCATTTGTTTGACACCGTTTATCGTCCGTTAAAGATGAAAGTGGCGGTAAAGTAATTTCAGTTTAACTCGATAACCATTGTACTAGTAAATATAAATTTTTTTTCTATATTTTTATCTGGTTTGTAAGCTACCTACTGATTTTAAATATATATTGACGTTTGGACCGTCGATCATACTATATTTATCCTACTCGAGTTTCTACCAAGGAACAATATATATTTTTTTAACAAAACTCAAGAGACGCTGTTCTATACGTGTACGAATATTTATATGTACCGATTATCATGGCGATCGGTTGAAAGGTATATGAGTTGATGTGCTGGAACGCCATCTTGTGCCAAGTTACAATAATGTGGGTAGTACACGAACATTATCCATGTAAAAATAAAGTAATATTTATGTGGCGATCGATCAAGCGGTCTAATAATCTCAATTAGATGACCAGAATCCATTTTTTAATTAATATGTGCCTTGACTATATTTTATATTTAAAATACATTATTAAATATTATATTTAATTGTAAAATATTTAAAAAAAAAGGCAAATTGACAGATGTCAATAAATTCAAAACACTAAAATTCAATTCATGAATGGTTCGTTTATGTCTGCATTTAATTGAACCCATTCGAATTCCCCCATACATTACCTCATAAATAATTAAATACATATAAAATCTGGTTCCGAGTGTAACACAGCAGTGAGAGGGTGTAGCACATTATTACATCCCCACACTACCGACCTATTTAATCACTGTAACTGCTGCTAATGTAGGACATTATTTTAGCGAAGAAACCGAGGGAAATATGGTCGGGACGTGTCGTAATACAAAATATTAGGCCATTAGATCTCTTGTTCTGACAAACTGGGATGGAATAGCAAGTGATACTGTATAAGGATAAGGTTTACGGATAATGATTACATCTGTCTCTATTTGTTATGGTATTCCATTTTGATGTCAATGAATTTTCTTTTTTTTTTTGCGTAAACATTGAAAAATAAATCGGGAATATTTTGACTTTGAAGTTTTAATGATGCAATGCAATACAAAAAAAAAT
Organism: Vanessa atalanta; assembly: GCF_905147765.1. NCBI lineage: Eukaryota > Metazoa > Arthropoda > Insecta > Lepidoptera > Nymphalidae > Vanessa > Vanessa atalanta. The sequence goes on along the minus strand of NC_061878.1, from coordinate 8,254,576 downwards.
GTAAGAAAAAATAAATAAAAAAAGTAAACAAAAAAATTATGTATAACGGCTGTTATATTTATATATTTTTTTTTTTTGCTAAAAGAGGATCTCTCCAAAGCACCTTTTAGCCAGGCCTTTAAAGAGCACATACGTACTAAACATTAAAAAGACAGAATTAAGTTATTTTATATATTTTTTAATTTAAATATCTTTTGTTACATCATCATTTCAGCCAGAAGTCGGCCGGACAAAGGCCTTCGCCAAGGATCTCCACACCGGCCAGTCTTGCGCTACCCGCATCCAGTGACTTCCCGCGACCCTTACAAGATCGTCAATTCACCTTGTAAGGGGCCTGCCCACGCTGCGTTCACATAACATTTTGTTACATAACTTAACTTTTTGATTTTTGAAAATGAATATTTCTAGCCAGGAATTGAACATTGTGAATTGTAGATATATATCTACAAATATATGCGATATGCTAAAGCGCGGTAAAGGTTCGACAATCTTAGGGATTTTCTGTATTGACAAAGCCAAGCCCAGACTTGGACTATGGAAAGTTGTCTATAAATCAGAAGCAGTTTGAAATGTGAATACCGTTGATGCCATTGAATTATTTATGAAGCACAGATAACGCCTATGAATTCAGATTGATAGGTGGAATGGCGCGACATCTTCCAGACAGCCATTATGCCCGATTGTTTACGGTTTTACCGCGATATATTTTTTCTTTATGTAAAGCTTAATATTCTTTAGACACGATTTTCGCTTATAAAAACAAATATATATTTATTAAGAAGAAAAGCGTGTAACGTTATTTAGCATAATACTTTATTTACTTAATCGCCAGCTTCTGAAACGATGATTAAAGTCATATAATCTATACATACAATAAAATTGGAGTGTCTGTTTTTTCCGGCTAATCTCTGGAACGGCTGGACTGATTACGACGGGACTTTCACTGGCAGACAGGGGATGTAATAAGGAGTAACTTAGGCTACTTTAATTTTAGAATTATATATAGAATAAAAATTCAATCACGCTACAAGATCCAAATAACTTAAATTCAAACAACGCGCACGAAGTTGCGGGCACAGTTAGTATTTTATATTTTTGCTGTAATCTGAACGGTGTCACATGAATCGACCAATGAGCATTCAGTATTTAAATTAAATCTGACATTGTATAATCATCAATTTAGAAGCCGGTATCGACCCAAAGTCAGATCAATTTTCTTGCGAAGGAAATATAATTAAATTTGTATTTTTTACCGTCTTATTACTCTTAGTCGTCTTACGCACACTAAGACATCGCTCGGTCTTGAGCGTCACTTACCCACACTAATGCACTCCTATGATCATTTGACATGGCGGGGCGCGTCTTCCTTAGTACATAAATCTATAATATTTTATTGAAAAAAAGTCTGTTGACAATTAATAATTACATTGCCGTTCATGAAATTGTTATTGAAGGTTTAGGAATTTTTATAGTACTCCATATTAATATTCAAGAGTGGTCTTTTGAATAATATTTAGGTATAGAATTTTCCTCTTATAATTTCTTTATTCATCTAAAAGAATAAATATTATGTCAGATAATGACGATTTTGATTTTAAGGTTATTTTGTTGTGACGTAGCACTGTATTTTTGAAAGGTAATATGCCATGATTGTTCGTCAGAAGTCAAGTGATTTCAGTATCCGATAAACGTCCATTTAGGTAATTATGTTCCATATAGAAAATATAAGTGGAGTAACAATTTGAAGAAGGTAGCGAGATCTGACTGGATACGGAATGTAGAACCTAGGATGAGGTCTTGTTAATGAATTCTTCATTTATTTTGTGTAGTAGAATAATGCTACGGTATCACCCACACCACCTAGATGTCGGAAAATCCACAACAGCGCGATTTTTAAACATTTTCTGCCTCGTACAACCACTCTGAACTGAACTCTGATCTGATCTGAACCAGCTTTCGCCGGCGGTTTTTCCGAACCGATACGACATTACGAACCTCCAAGAAAAGAGCGTACTCCTTCCTTAAAGGCCAGCAACGCATCTGCCAGCCCCCTCGGTGTTGCAGATGTCCATGGGCGATGGTAGTTACTTCCCATCAGGTGAGCCTCCTGCTCGTTTGTCACCTACGATATAAAAAATATATATATCTTATGTGGTCATTTTTATTAAGTGCATTCATGAATATGATATCATCGAATAGGTGCGTCAACGTATCCATAGAGATAAGGTTACCAACCGACCTATCCTCAATTTCTAAGTAGGGAAGGCGTCAGATAAGCTAACGGCTATAAAATTCTGCTGCATTTTTCATATATTTTAGACACTGCACTGAATAGATAGTATGGAATAATAACAAGAGAGTTAAGAACTTAGTAATTAATTTTAATTTAGAAAAATATCGAAATTATTCTGCAATGGATTATAAGCGAATAAACTAAAAGTGTATGAATAATAATAGAGGTATATATATTTTTCATTACATTTTAATTTACCATCATTACATTGAAAATCGGATAATTTACACTACTTTATCATTAATTTGTATTGGAGGATGTGATAAATAATCAATTTGTTAATTTGCTTACTGGCGACAGGGCTTTGTGCAATCCCACCTAGGAAGGGACTATCCAATCATCATTTATTGTACCCCTAAATAGAGTGTCTTTTTAATTAGACGTTTAATATTGTTGTTTGCCATTTTGATGGATGAGTGAGCCAATAATTAAAAGCAAAGGATACATAACTTCTGAGTTCCTAAGATTGGTGGTACACTGGCGTTCCAACTGTTAACATTTCTCATAGTGCCTATCGACGGCGAAGATCATTCACTATTAGTCCAGTTGTCTATAACTATTTTTGTATTAAACGTTGTAAGTAAGACGTTTTAATTTAGCTTTTGTGAATTAAACGTAATTTAATTTAAATAATTCGATAACGTTTACTGAATCCATAAGAATGATAGTAAATAATGATTCCAAAATATTGACGAAGTTTATGGATGGAAATTTGAGATGGGGCAGTAAGGCCAGCAACCTGTTATAACTGAAGAAAAACAATTTTAAAAAATTGTTTAAAAATTTGGAATATCGGATTGTATTATTAAAAGATTTTGTAAATAATGTAATGTCACATTACGACACTTTTTTTTCTTTTGTGGCGTGTATCTAAACAAATTGAGCGCAAAATATTCTGCCAATGTCACGTATAAAAGAGATGACACATATAACACTTTTTCTGGTGAGAGTTTTATTTCTCAAATTCTGATTATGTCAACCGAAATGTCTTCAAAACACCGTTGTTGTAACCGCTAAAGTAACTTTGACTAACTGCTTTATCTCAGATTTTTATTATGGAAATAATATTTTAAAAATAAATATTTTATAATATAAATATGAAACTACATTTTTGATTTGTAATTTTTCTTATTCCCTAAACGTGAAGCTGATCGCCCAACAAAATATAGATTCCATGGAGAAATTTATCAGTTACGCTTTGGTATTTCTTAAAGTGCAAAATATTATAAAAATGAGAAGGATTTATTCTACTATTCTTACTAGCCTTAAATACAAATGGCCTTATTATAATTCAATTGTCATTTTCAAAATAAAAAAAAATATATATTTAGTGACAACCCTTTTGAGAGTATAAAGTTCTGGATTTGTATAACCTTTTAGTAGCGGTCGGGCGAGCTGTAGCGGTCATACAGACGATAAATTTTCATTTATACTGAAGGACATGAGGAAAAAAAGGTATAGTAATTTGCTTTTCTAGATCATAAAACATTTGACACAACACTTGTCACTGAACTTCAAAAACAAAATAATTTAATATGTAATGAATACTATGTAAGTAAAAAATATGTTCTAATCAATTTAGGAATACATGCATCGTGGCAAAACCTTTTTAATTTTTTAGTCGTTTAGTATGTATTGTAATATTTTACGATTATAAAAAATTATAATATATGTCGGCGGAAAATCACGTATATAAGAAAAATACGTGCCAAAAAAGGGCCCGCCGGTATCAGGAAGATCGTTCGAGCCGTCGGAGCGATCGGACCTCCTCAGTTTGGAATAAATCAGAGAAGAATATTTCCTGAGTTTAATTTCATACCTTCGAGGATGATTAGAAATCCAAACCCTGACATTCGTGACGTCAGCAATGCTGACGTCATGTTTTTTAAAAACAAGCCAGTACCTTGTTACCAGCTACTTCGTCATATATTATTTGCGTAAAACAATTATTATATACATAGTACACTGCAATATATAATTATCAAAACTTCAGGGATTTTAAAAGATGGTGACATATAGAAATTCGCATACTTCATTATATACATATGTACATACATATATGAACCCTGAAAACATTAAATTCTTTTTTGGGCAGTATTATAATTATTAGTGCTTTTCGCTTATGCTTTTCATGTGATCCAATTCAACATTCATTCATTGCTAACGAAAATATAAGACACATATACACACATATTAGCTGGATAGACGTAAACTATGATCATATGTATATGTGTGCGGCAATTGCATGGTAAGAAAGTTTGTAACCTTTTTTTATATTTTATTTTATTAAAAATTTTTAAACTCCTTCAAATAAAATTTAAATGTCTTAAATTTGATGTTCCTTCGTCCAATACTCAATAAAAAAGTTTCAAAGTTCTTGCTTCACGCACAATATAAAGAAATAATAACCATACATAATATATAATATCTATATATTTTGTTTTGATATTAAATCAAGTTTAATGTAATTTGTCTTTCTCGTTGAGTGAAGTCATTTGGACGAAGTTTTATGACGTTATATGAGCCGCTCTCGATGAAGGATTACTAGCGAGAAGTTAGCCGTGAGCGTCGAGATTACTACGATGTGTACCTTCTAGCTTAATCCACCGTAATAACCAAGTTAGTTTGAATCTTATATATTTTTAGCTTGAATTAAGTTTTATTAGTAGGAGTTAACATATGGAAACTACAGGAAATCTTATTTTTATAAAAAAGGATGTTGTAGGGAAAATATTATTGGAAAGAAATATTGCATTTGAAAACTTGTTGCATAAAATGCTCCAAATTTGTGAAAATATTTTTTAAATTTCAATAAACATCTAAATACTTATACTTTAAAATGGATTTATACTAAGAGCGTTTTTGAATAAAGAACAATAAGAGAAAACTATGTAATTTTTGGCAAAAGCTCTGCGTATTTTTTTTAATTTTTTTGGTACACAAAAAAAAAGCAATAAAATATAAAATAAAGAAAACTTGTGAATTTTGGTGCATAAGTCAAAAGTGAAACGAGTTTTCATAATACTGTTGCATTCGACATCGACCTTGAAATTTTCATCGCGCTAAAAACGATTCACAAATGAATCTTGAAATTCTGGAAGCCTTACTGAAAGCATATGAATTGCAAGATTCGTAATTATCGCTGGGCTGCCACGAAAACGCGTCGGTGTCTTATTATCACCGAGTACCAATTAAGGAAGGTAGCCTATTTTTCTCAGATTTCCTAATTAGAGGCACTTTGTTTTTCTTAAAGGCTTTTTTTACTCTCTTTGAATAAATTCAGATCACGGGATCTTATTAAAACGGAAGTAATGAAAACACCTTCAAAAAGGTTTGATAAAAACAATACAGTGTTTTTTTTTTGGGGCAATTTCTTACAAAGAGTATGAAACCGTTCCAAGGACATCCTAATAGCCATTGATATTAAGATAATATTTCAATTTATCTGAACTGGAATTAGATGTCAACTGTCGTTAAATTATATATGTATAATGAATATATATTATATACTATTATAGTATATTATATCAAACATTTATTATATCATCCTGACAGATCCTAACAGCCTTGGCGGCCAATCTCAAGGAAGACCAGTCAACTATACAGGACAAAAGTTGTAAAGTGCACAAGTATGTGCACAGGATAACTCTCTATACCCTCACTCTCATAATCCGATCGGATTTGAATCCACCTCAGTTTTAAGAATCTACCTCAGAATTATTTTTTTATGAAATATGTAGGCGGACGGGCGAAAGAGCCACCTGATGCTAAGTGAACACCGTCGCTCTTAGACATTGCCGCCGTAAGAAATATTAACCATTTCTTGAACTACTAATGCGCCAGAAGCTCCTCAACTAAGATGTTAATTGTGCCTGTAGTTACACTGGCTCACTAAATACTGTTTGGCGGTGGAATAATTGAATTGAATGGGTAGTACCTATCTAGGAAGTCTGGGTAGACTGGCTTGCACAAAACCCTACCAAGTAGTTCGTAGTATTCTAAGCTACTCAAAAGGCTGTTACTCTACTCAAATGGAATTGTTATAAGTTAGTTTTTAGTAGTTTATAAAATACTAGTAATATATATTGTTGGAATAAACATCTTAGCCGAGCGACATCTGCGTCAAGTCAAACAAATACACTTTTAAAAAAAAAAAAAAAAGGGCGGGAGTTTTTGGCGGCAGACAGATTGGATTGCGATTATCATATTGACTGTGTAGCGTTGATGGTTATTTGTCTTGTAAATTAAATGTTTTTTTATCTTTTGTGGTAAATTGATTGTTATTGTAAATTAAAGGTCATTGTTGTAGAGGTTAGCTTATTTGTTTTTTTTTCTTTTAGTAATTCCTACTTCTGGTTCTAAAATCAGAAGTGGGATTCACCTGTGCCCACTTGGTACCAATATTAGCAAATAACCATCAATCTATTTTGCTATGTCTAATACGTCGCGTTCGCGTAGAAATTCGGTTGAAGTACCTCGCGGTAGGTCGAAACGAGGGTCGCGTCGGCATCGTTCTCGGTCTCGTCATCATCGCTCTCGCCGTATTGAACGTGATAGTTCGGTGAAACAGGCGTTAAGTACAATCATAGCTAGGCTAAATGCGGTTGAGGAAAACACAACGAATATCTCGCAAACGCCTCCTCCGCGTAACGTGCCCAACACATCTCAGAATGATAACGAAATACTTTCATCAGCGCATACTTTCGCTGACGCTTTGTTCTCGATTACCCGCAATAAGCAACGTGATTATTATGTGTCTAATTTTGATCCGACTATCCATAATTTTGAGGTGTGGTGTGATGAAGTGGAACGTGCTAAATCTGCGAATTACTGGGGTGAGTCAGAATGTTTATCTCGAGTTGCGGGTTGTTTGTAGGGGGACGCGAGGGTTTGGCTTGACGAGTGGACAACAAATGATCGGTCGTGGTCGAACTTCAAGAGGGAGTTTAAGTCTCTTTGCCCAAAAAGGATCAACAGGGCAAATATTCTCTTTGAGGTTATGACCTCTACTTCTGATCAGTTTCCCACGTACGCCGAATACGCACGCCGCTCCTTGTTGCGACTGCGAATAGTTAATGGGTTGAGTGAGGACCTAAGGGTTGAAATCGTAATTCGTGGCATTACTGACGCACAAATTAGGGCGGCCGCCATGAACGCTAATCTGACGGTAGATACTTTAGTTTCATTCCTTGCTATTTACGTAAAACCGAATCACAATGTTAAAATAGATAACCGTGGAGTTAGGCCTAGTGAGGTTAGGAAGCGTGACTTGAAGAATTCTAACATTAGGTGTTACATCTGTAACAACACGGGTCACACGCGGAATACCTGCCCTAAAAAGCGAAAACCGTCTGACGGTTACTCTAAAGTAACATGTACTTTTTGCAAGAAAGTAGGTCATGAAGAAAATAAGTGTTTCGCGAAATCTAGGACCGAGAATAATAACCAGAGGAAAGTTAATTTATGTAAGGAACTGTCGGTCGCTTCTCGTTGTAGCGACATTAGTGCCGCGGTTATACAGGGCATACCGGTTGATGTACTGATAGACAGCGGCGCCTTAAACGTGTCGCTTATATCATCAGACGCCGTTAAGCATTTCGCGTGCAGACGTAAGCCGACTTACTGTATCTTGAAGGGTATCAGTAGCGATCAAATTATCGCACGCGAATTCGTTACGCTTACCTTAGAGTTTAGTCACATTTCGCTTGAGGTAGATTTAATCATCGTTCCGTCATCATATATGAATACGCCGGTTATTATCGGAACCGATGTATTAAATAGGGATGGCGTCACGTTTGTCCGCACCAAAGATAAGCAGTTCCTGACTCGGTCTTTAGATCAGGCAGTACTAGGGGTCAATAAGGTAACGCGAAATTCCCTTGATGATATAAACACACCACTGTCCGGTGAGGATTTTGGCTCCCTTATAAGCGTACTAAAAGATTTCTTGCCGTTTTTAATTTCGGGTACTGCTACTACTACTGTAAAAACGGGTGAAATGAAAATACGCCTTACCAGTGAAATACCAGTCACTTACCATCCTTATCGGCTTTCTTATCCAGAAAAACTAAAAGTTAGAGAAATGATTGCGGACTTATTGCATAAGGGAATAATAAGGGAGTCAACATCTGAATACGCGAGCCCCATTATTCTAGTAAAAAAGAAAGACGGTACGGACAGAATGTGTGTGGACTTTCGGGCCCTTAATAGAATTACCATTAAAGACAGATACCCCCTACCGTTGATTGAAGATCACATAGACCGTCTTGGGAGCTCTAAATTCTTTTCGAGCCTCGATATGGCATCCGGGTTCCACCAGATTTTGATTAGCAAGGAGTCAAGGCACCTAACAGGGTTTGTTACACCCGAAGGGCACTACGAATATCGTAAAATGCCCTTTGGGTTGTGTAATGCTCCCACCGTGTACCAGAGAATCATCACAAAGACCCTCAAAAAGTTTATCGAAGCTGGTGATACCCTTATTTACATTGATGACGTACTTTTAATGAGTTTAACGGTTCAGGACGGTATTAACTTACTAAAAGAAGTTTTGCAAACTCTCACTGAAGCGGGATTTTCGATAAACCTCAAAAAGTGTTCTTTTTTAACATCTGAGGTTGAGTACCTGGGGCGAATTATAGCACACGGTCAGGTTAGGCCGAGCCCCCGAAAGATTGAGGCATTGGTAAACACTTCGGTTCCAAGTAATGTTAAACAGGTTCGCCAGTTCCTCGGTCTAGCGGGATATTTTCGGCGGTACATTGAAGGGTATGCGACTAAGACGGCTAGTATCTCACGCTTAACAAAAAAAGACACTAAATTTAATTGGGGCCCCGAGCAGGAAGCGGCTCGACAATATGTTATCAAAGCATTAACTAGTGAACCGATACTCGCAATATTTGATCCTCGTTTAGAGACTGAACTTCACACGGATGCTAGTAGCGCAGGCTACGGGGCCGTGCTGATGCAGGTCCAGGATGATGGCAGTAAGAGAGTCGTAGCTTATTTTAGCAAGGTGACACAGGGTGCTGAAAGCAGGTATCATTCGTATGAGTTAGAGACGCTGGCGGTCGTCAGGGCGTTGCAAAATTTTAGGCACCATTTAATTGGAATCCCGTTTAAAATTGTCACCGACTGCAACGCTCTGAAGGCCACCGAGCGAAAGAAGGACCTGCTTCCGCGCGTTGCTCGTTGGTGGATTTTTATGCAAGATTTTAACTTTACGATCCAGTATAGAAAAGGTGCAATGATGACGCACGCTGATTATTTAAGCAGGAATCCACCAGCAGTGCACATTAATCACATCGATAAACCAGCCAACTGGGCTCAGATGGCCCAGGCGGCTGATGACGAAACCCGTGACCTTCTTAGGAAGCTAAGCGAAGGTGAATTAGATTCACGACGCTATGAAAGCCGTAACGGCCTTCTTTACTATCGGTACTCACCAGTCGGCGAGGAATCTCGACTTTTGTGCTACATTCCCAAAGGTCACCGACTAAGTCTTTTACGAGTGTTCCATGACGAACATGGGCATATTGGCACTGATAAGACACTAGACCTTATCAGGAAGCACTTTTGGTTCCCTGGCCTTAAGCAGTTTGTCGCGAAATATACCTCGCATTGTCTCATCTGCATTACCAAGAAACGGGTTCCTAGAGCCCCCAGACAACCTATCATATCGTGGCGTAAGCCCGATGTTCCTTTTGATACTATCCACGTTGACGTCCTGGGCCCCTTGCCCGAATCTAACGGGTATAAATTTGTGTTCGTTCTGGTGGACTCTTTTACAAAATTCTGCTTGCTTTATCCCATTTATCGCCAGGACACCAGTGAACTTAAACGCGTCCTCGACAATGCGATATCTCTGTTCGGAGTTCCGAAACTGGTTGTGTGTGACCGCGGACGTATGTTCGAAGCCGCTGACTTCACCGGTTGGATATCTGCACTCGGGTGTGACATACATTATGTGACGCCCGGGATGCATCATTCGAATGGTCAAGCTGAGAGATACGTCCGTACAGTCCTGAACTTGATACGCGTCGGTAGTAGTACTAGTGATAAGTCTTGGTCAGAGTCTCTATCTAAAATTCAACTTGTGCTAAATATAACCAGGCAGAAATCTACACAATTGTCAGCCCTAAATCTGTTAGTTGGCATCGAAGCTACCACGCCCGTGATTAGAAGCTTGATTCGAGACGTCGCAATTGAAAACATATCCACTTCTCGGGAAGCTTGGCGAGAGATGCGCAGAAGCCGAGCTGGCGAACTGCTAGAGAAGAATCGAAACAACCAAGATTCTTACGTTAACAAAGACCGGCGACCTCCGAAGACGTTTAACGTCGGTGACTGTGCATTCGTCATAAAATATTCGCAGTCAACCGGAAAACTCGACGCTGGGATGCGAGGCCCGTACCATGTTATCAAAGTTTTACCAGGTGGCCGCTATGAATTAAAACTGCTAAGTGGTGCTCGTGGCAAGACCCCTCAAGCGGCGGCCCAATACATGGTACCTTGGAAGGGTGAATGGTGCCCTGAAAGTTGCGCATCGTTCTTTGAGGGTGAGTTCAATCGTTTTTTTTTTACAGCTATGAGTTTATGTGTAATGCAAACGATGGCGAACCATGAAAGTCTGACAGTTAAAACAGTAATGTAAAGCGAAGTTCTCAAGGATTGAAAGTGTGCCAAGCGTTATCTCATCATGTCAAAATATGAGCACTGCGTAAACTGCCTCTGCTTGATGGATCTATATCATGGGCATCGCGTAATACTGCCTCTGCCCAAAGGTAAAGTAAACTGGGCATCGCGTAATACTGCCTCTGCCCAATGGTAAAGTAAACTGGGTATCGCGTAATACTGCCTCTGCCCAAAGGTAAAATAAAATGGGCATCGCGTATTACTGCCTCTGCCCAAAGATAAAGTAAAATAGGCATCGCGTAATACTGCCTCTGCCCAAAGGTAAAGTTAAATGGGCATCGCGTAATACTGCCTCTGCCAAGGACTTGCGTTTCTGTCCAATAAGTTTTATGTTTGTGTGTTTATCACGTGCTTAATTAGTGTGATTGACGAAATAGATAATGGCTGAGTGAAAGAGGGCCGCATAAGTGTGATGAATGAAAGATTAGGCAAATATTTTTCTATTTCGTTTATTTTTAATAAATTCTTTTCGACAGATGCCTGTGATGACGATGAGATCGTGGATGTCGCTATAGCCGGGCCTTCTGCGAATCTCATCAGCAATCAAGAGACAGTGTGGGTGCCCGAGGACGGCGCACCGTCAGGAGAGGCCGTGTTGGAATAAACATCTTAGCCGAGCGACATCTGCGTCAAGTCAAACAAATACACTTTTAAAAAAAAAAAAAAAAGGGCGGGAGTTTTTGGCGGCAGACAGATTGGATTGCGATTATCATATTGACTGTGTAGCGTTGATGGTTATTTGTCTTGTAAATTAAATGTTTTTTTATCTTTTGTGGTAAATTGATTGTTATTGTAAATTAAAGGTCATTGTTGTAGAGGTTAGCTTATTTGTTTTTTTTTCTTTTAGTAATTCCTACTTCTGGTTCTAAAAATATATATTACTAATATATAAATTAGACAAAACAGAAACTGTAAAAGAATTAAAGGAATCGATCGATACTATAATGGTTAAAATGATGCATATTATTATATAAGACATTTTATATATTTTTTTAATGACTAATATTTATCAACTGCATAATATGAAGGAGTAATTAGATCGTGTATATTAAATTAATATTTTTGAAATCAATTTTTGTACCAATTATAATTTGATGATAATTAAAGTAAAAATACTTCTTATATTGTTCTTGTAGCTTAAACAATCAGTTGTTGAAAACTTGCGTAATATGAATTAATTAGGAAAATACTACAACTTGGTAAGCGGATGAGCATACAAAACAAATTTAATGAAGGGTTATAACGCTTTACATACATTCATAAGATAGCGTCAGTTTAATTATAAGATGGCTCAGTGATTAGAGCGCGTGTATTTTAGCCAAATATTGTGGTTCCAAACCTCGCTAAAAATCATTAAAATCTCATAATACGTGATGTGACACGACTCTTAAATTAATACGATTTCTTACATAGAACTAAAGTCTAACTGTCATATTATTGTTATTTAATTACTCCAGTAATAGAATCATAAGACTTACGAATATTTTTACTATTCAATTTCTTGATAACTATACATACAAACATACACGAGAAACATAGGACCTATCTTAATCTTTTAAAAATACTAACAAAGAAAGCATCTAAGTGTATTTTTTCTTTGTAGTGTATGTATATTGATAAAAGTCCATATTTCATCGTTTCCGACACGCGTTGCGAGTATTTTGCTCAACGCCTGTAAATGCATACCCATTAATTACAACACTCGTCCGGCCTGACTGTTCTGAAACGTTATCCTATAACTACCCCATAACACCCTACTGTTTCTTGCTAACTCTAATTATTGTTGAGAAACTAGCCGTGTATCCGATGGATCCTTTCGGAAGCATTATAGAAAAACCACCGAATTTTCTTTTTTAGTTATTGTAGTTTTTTGGTGCACTTTAATGCAAACTTTTATCCTAAGTGGTCGAACGAAAGTTTTCGTCTGTCTTTGATCTTTAACTTATTAATATACCTTTAATATATATTTCTAAATTTCTAACATAAGAAATAACGAATTTCCATGCAAACTTTTTACCCTCTCTTAGTGTTCACCTAACTACCTAATTCCATAACGAATTCCTGTGTTATATATACCCACCGGTATTGGCCTTGCGTTGTAAGTCAGTCCGTAATTTTTAAATTTTATTAAGTAGAATATATTTACCTTTAATTATATTACCACTAGAAGTAAATTTGCCCAGAAGACATAACATTGGTTTGGATAGATTTTAATCATAGACCACGGGTTCAAACCATGATAAATATTGAATTTGTCCGCAAATTGTGAGTTCCAGTAGTGTGAAAAGACTTTTTTATTATTAATAATTGCTGTTTTAACAAATTGTTAATTACTACACACCCTACCGGGAATTAGCATTCGCTTTTGATTTTATATTCGCTTGTCGCCTTTGTATAAACTTGATTTGTGTTTATAGTTCATCTCGTGCTCCGCTGTGATAGATAGTATCGGAAGGAATATGCATGTTTCGAGTGAAATTCACCAACATGTACATACTGTGTTTATCAATCGTTAATAGAGAGACGTCAACGATTTAAGAAGCTGTAAAATTTCCCCATTTAGGGAGGAATCTCCTCAGCCGAAGGTTTAGGTATTTAAATACGTAACTTATTTGTTTATTTTTTTAATTGGGTTGACTCACTCGCTTTTCAAACCAGAGCACAACAATACTAAATATTGCTGTTAAACGGTAGAATGCATGTTGGGTGGGTGATACCTACCTAGAATTTGCAAAAAGCCCTACCACCAAGTAATTAGTTTATTTAAAACAAACCAGACTAAAGTATTTTTTTTTAAATTATTTTTGAAGAATTATATCGGAGTATGGCTAATATTATATATGTTTATATTTTCAATAAATCAATTTTACGTCATCATTATCACATAATCTACCGCCAATGAAAAAATTGGTATTGTTGTTTTCAGGTTTGAAGAGCGAGTAAGCAAGTGTAAACTACAGCCACAATTGACTTAGTTTCCCAAGGTTGATGGCACATGGACGATATAAAAGGGTATGGGTGATATTTTTTACAAAGTAAGTGTCAATGGCCAGTGGTGACTAGTTGCCATCAAGTGGTCCATTTGCTAGTTTGTCTGTGTCTTGAATTAAAAAAAAAAGAATCTTTTGACATATGAATGCATCTAAAGAAGTTCATATTTAGCACATTAGTCACTCCCGCAAAAAAAACAAAGTTTTTACTTCTCAGAGTTCCGGAAAATGTATATACATTTTAAATTACTCGAGCAAGCTGAGCTTAAGGATTTCTTAACGGCTGTTGTGAAAATTTCTTTTAAAACTTTGTTATAAAACACGTCTCCGGATATTATATCAGTTTAGGTTTTGTTAATGATAACAAAATATATAGATCACAATCATATAAATAAAAATGGATATTGGTATATAAGTTTGACATAATTATATTTCGACTGTTTAACAGATCACCTATAGGTATGTGTATATTTTCTTAGAAAAGGTTTTTATACTTTGCACTTTGTTGTAATTCGCCCTTACAACTTCTAATTAGAAGAAACCATTCCAAGAAGAACTAATCTCCATGAATTTTAATACACAAAGAGAACATCGTCTGCCGGGTTTGACTTGTATTTGATAAATATTTGTTATGTATTTTCAAATTTATAATTAAGAAATTTGGAAATTTCGTTAGTGCACGACTCATAACTGTCGTTAAATAAATAAAAAAAATAAAATGGGACTTATATGAGAGCCGAGAAGACCAATTGGATCTTATCCAATGATTGCTGCTTCAGACTCACTCAAGCAACACTTAATTTGCGTTTATGATTCATCTGATGTTCTGAAGGAAAACATCGAAAGGAAACTTAAATGTTTAGACACATCAATTTCAACACATTTCAATGAAATTCTGCCACATGTGTATCCATCAACCCACATTAGAGCAGCTTGGTGGAATACGTTCTCGTCATAGGTAGGACGAGGCTTTAGCCCAGCAGTGAGCCATTTACAGAATATTACTTTACTTCATTTTAAAATGTAAAAAACAAATGATAGGCTCAAAGTAACTTGTTTAATAATCAACGAAGACTAATCTTCTGAAAGATAAAATCTAATAAGGATTACTTAGAGATGGCTCGCGTGGCAGTATCCACGACTCTTGAACAACTCGGGCCAGTAACTCGCCTCTGTAAGGGATTAGTGGAAAGTTGTGAAGGATAAGCGCCTCGTCTCGTTAACTACTTCACACCGTTCTCTGAACAAAATAATCCCATTATCTTGTTTTGGAAGTATAAACCTTTAACTAATAATGAACCGAGCAGCTAAGTTCGTACAGACCTTCGCAGTCTGTTGTTTTATAATCTACTAGCTTATTATCTGTAAGATTGATTGGAATTGAAGACTAATATTTGAATGTTAGTTCATCATAATGTATTTAAATAGTATGTTTATTTATGCGTACATGGCATTAATCTTCTGCGTCTTTCCTCTATGGTTGCCTGGAGTGATCGCTATTTAGCAATAAGGCCGCCCCTTTTTACATATTTTTTGCATGTATTTTATGTCTATGTTTATTGGTATATAATAAAATGTAGTATTTTGATTATAATATGTTTATAAGTATGTATGTTATATACATACGCGTATATCAACTTTTATCATCATATAAGTTGTACGGTAAATAAGATTGGAGCGCTAAGGCTCTATCTAGTGACGTAGTGTTGTAACAAAGTAGGTGGCATATAATCTTTCTTCACGAGTAAATAAATATATACATATAACATATATGCCAAATTTCTTGCCGATAGTTTAAACGGTGCTGACGTTTATCAATCTCTATATGTTTATATGTTTATTTAAAGGAATTATATCAATAAAATTACATTAACCGCAATCTCTTTGAAATATAATTTGGGTGTTGATATAGTAAAAAAAAAATAGATTACCTGTACACAATATGACTTGATAAGACGCTCTTGTTACCTGTTGTACGCTGGTACTGCGAGTATGTCAGAAACCTTCACGCATGTATGTAACCTACGCAACAATGTACTGTGCGAAGGCCTAATATATAATTGGGAATCTTCAAAAAAAGAGCGCAGTAAATTCTTAACAGTAACCAAAAAATTTAATTGAGAAGAAAAAGCATTAATAATATTAATAAATCAGTTCTCACTTAAAAGTCAATCAGTTAAGGGAGTACAAGGATACTTCAATAGAATAAACATTAAAAAATCAAAATCGGTGTAACCGGTCTCAAGTAGTCATTGCATAATTTCTTTATGTACTTCTTTAAAGTCGTTTAAAAATTAATTGAGCACTTAAATAAAAATACGTGCCATTTTAAACGCATAAAATTTCTATTATACGTATTAATAGTAAATATGCACAGGCATCTTGTTCTTCAGAAATATTCTATACGACATCCGTATCACACTTATGAAATCTTGAAAACTGAATTAAATTTATGCTTTATTTATTGTAGTCAATGTTGAATTTTTCATATTTTATAATCGAGCTCCAGAGCTCACTCCAGAGTGAGTTTAGATTTGTGCTTATAGAATAGGTCAACTGTTAGATACCAAAGCATGCAGACTACTAGGGTAAAGCGGATGATTATACTTCTTACAGATAATAAATTTTGTAAAAAAACGATTTTTCAAGGGCTATTTATATTACCTAGTAATCAACTATATTTATAGACTCCAGTAATGTAAGAAGCACTTCTTACTTGAGTTGAATATTACAATAGAATTTCCTTGATGTTAATCGATTTAACAAAATTAACCTTGATACGATTTTTTCTGCTAACTCTACAAATTGACCACTTGACCACCAAGAGACTATTATAAATATCTGTCGTTAACCTACTTTCTTTGCAACGTATTAATAAAAAAAAGAGGTGTCGTGGGCTAACCGGTTGGAACAAAGTCGCTTACTCTACATATTATGTATCTATTAAATACCATAATTAAATGAAATGAACAAAAAATAAGTTTAAATAATTTTATTTCAGACCGCATCCAACATAAAGAAACAGAGAAAGGGCATAACGCCTTTTTCTCACGTGACGATTTTTGAATTTCACTCTATTGCAAGCTGAGTAAAATTTTTGTTAAAAAAAACTGGAATCAATATGATGAAACATAATAAAAAGTATTTTAAGAGATAATATCGTAAATAGTATCCTTGTCATTACAGTCTAGTCATACATACAAGTAATATTGTGGTATTGATCATTCCATGCGAGTACGCGTAAAAGATAGGCCTCCGGCAGCGATGTTAGGTAGTTTTTTTTTCTCAATTGTTATATGCTTGTGAGTATTTTTATATTTTCTAACGAACTCTATTTGATCAAGAAATTCCTAGAACTGACATGTTATATAAAAAAATAATTTAAATATGATTATTAATCTCCTTGTCTGCCTCAAATAATTAAAAAAAAAAATATTCAATCTCAAATCAGAAACATAGCGCTGGATGTGTATAAAAAGAGATATACTATGTTTTATTGTTTTGGAATAAACGTGGGAATACTGTATAGCCCAGAATGGACATTTACAGCTATTCATTAATAACGGCGGGTACAATCTCGTGAAATATGAACCTGCATTGATATCACCCTACCGTTGATGCCACTGAATTATTTATGAGGCATAGAAAAGAGCTATGAATTTAGACTGATCGGAGCACTGGTGCGACATGTTCCAACTGACCATGATGGTCGAATGTTTATTAGATTTAAACGTCAAATGTAAATCAATACAGTTGTTTATTTATGTTTTACTGCACGTTGTCCTGCGCGCATACAAATATATATACAAATGGTAATTTGATGGAATGGAAGTTGATATGGTGCAGCGCCATCTAGTGACATTTGTTGTAAAAAAGTGAATAATAAAAGTACCTATTTTTTTTTTAAATAAACATTTTTAATGACGACCGGTCAAGAAGTGTCGATCGATGCCAAAAATAAAAATTAATACATATATTAATTTACGATATTTATTTTCTGAACGTATGAAGGCAAATAAGTATAAAATATCAACTGGAACGTACTAAAGTCACAGTTATTGAGAAAGAAAAATCAGTGTAAGAATAATATACTACTAAATTCTAGAAAGTCATAAGCCAATTTTTACGTATTTTTTATTGAAAATAGATAAGCAGAATGGCAAATGAGTACACCAGATGGTATGTGGTCACCATTGATCTGCTGGACGGGACGTTGTCTTGAACGAATATGTGTCATGTTTCTTCGCTTAGGGCAGTTAGGCAGTGGTGTTAAGTTTTCGCGCGACATATTCATCGGTAACGACCAATCGAGGGCAACGCGGATATACGTCATCCACCTTTAAATTGGTAAACTAATTGTTTGACCGTAGACTAAGTGATGAGATCGTCTTTAATTTATTTAAATATAACGACACATTTCCATTATCATTATTTTCTGTATCCATCTGTGGCTGCCGAGCGATCGTTTGTAGGCGGGCGTGGAGAATTAAATCCACGTGTTTGAAGGTTTTACAATATAACGGGAATACAATCAGCACTTTCGGTATTATAATAAAGTAACGACGCTCCACAGAAATGCAAATGCATTACACAAAAGAGCGAAGTTGCGTCAGGGTAAAGAAACGTCAAACCGCCCTATTCCTAATGTTACTGTCAAAAATGTCACTATCACCTTTTTTCGTTTGTTTGACACTCTCTAAACACAGTGACCTGTCAAATATAATACATTCTTGACGTCGTGACACTGTGACAGGTAACTAAAATAAAGGTTGAATTTTATAAAGACTCGACTTCTTTAAGTAAAAATTAGTTGTTTTTTGTCAGATTTTATAAACAATACATAAAGTTTACTATTGTTATAGATAATTATAATCTGCCTACTATAGAACATACTTTATTGAACTAGGGTTTTATAAGAAATTTCGAATCGTCATTTCACAGATTACAGAACACCAACAAAGATTAATAATCAAAATGTGTTAAGATAAGGAACGTAGCACAGTATAGCCATTCATCTCATGGTCGGTGGTGATAAAAATCATTGTAACTAAACCAAAATGTGTTTCATAGAACTCAACCACATATGTACCCATCAATCTGCTTTGGATCAGCATGGTGTAGTAAGTTCCAACCTTAATCTTATCCTTTAGAGAAGGCCTTTTGTCCAGAACCAGTAACGGGCGGATGGTTAATTAATGTTTTTTTATTAATTGCATTTAATTGTATTAGAAAACAAAGACATACTCGTGACGAAGTTCCACGGTACCCTTTTCAAGGGCGCCCTAATGGCTAGTGTGACACTTTAGAAAGGGTTTAATTTATCTGAACTAAGTTGAGTTGGCAACTTGCCCTTAATTATAGTTTAACTTACTCGCCGCAGCTGCCCGTTGTTCTAAACTTGCCCGTTAATTGCCGCATGTGTTGTCGACATTTAAAGTATATACAAAAAAAAGATTTCATATAAATAATTATATAAAATCAAAATATACTTTATACTAGCAGGTTCCTACGAGGCAATTTGCACGAGATTATATCAAATGTAAAGGGAACCGCAATATGTAGATTTTTTAGAATTTAGATTCTAATGAGAATAATTGTCAATACATTTAGCAGTTACTGTTTTCTAAAAGAATAAACATTAAAGTCAATTTACAAGAAAATTCATTTGTTTCGAACCTGCAACATTCGTTTAAGATTAATCACTAATCTCTTGATCACCTCGACTCACTATCTGTTTTAGATTAATACACTCACAAGTAAATAATAAATTAGTGGGAATCTATTTGCAAATAGTTATATATCTTTTCTATATCTAATTAATTTGTCTTAATAGACACCGTCATCTATAAATTGTTTAGATAATTAGCACACGATAATTAATTACGAGCTCCTTGAGTTTAACAAACTAGTTAAGTTTTAATTTAGATAATTAATAAGTCTCATGAAATCGTCTTTATTGATTTTGAATTCTTGATAAGAAAATTTTGGAAATTATTTTGTGAGAGGAGAAAAATGCTGGAGTTATATATATATATACGTAACGGTCAAGGTGAAAAATTGCGCCCCGGGGAGAGTTGGTGAAAGGTGAAGCCGAACCCGACCGATACCAATATTTTACATTGTGTTTAAATATAACTTGTTTGTTTTGTACATAAACGAAATAGACATTGTAATGAAAAATTAAGTGAGCAATATTTGATACACGTGTTCGAAATGAAATGTTTTATTGGAAATGTTTAGTTTAAAAGCGTAATATATCCAAATGTAAGAGCCGAGATGGCCCAGTGGTTAGAACGCGTGCATCTTAACCGATGATTTCGGGTTCAAACCCAGGCAGGCACCACTGAAATTTCATGTGCTTAATTTGTGTTTATAATTCATCTCGTGCTCGGCGGTGAAGGAAAACATGGTGAGGAAACCTGCATGTGTCTAATTTCAACGAAATTCTGCCACATGTGTATTCCGCCAACCCGCATTGGAGCAGCGTGGTGGAATATGCTCCAAACCTTCTCCTCAAAGGGAGAAGAGGCCTTTATCCCAGCAGTGGGACATTTACGGGCTGCTAATGCTAAATGTTGGATGGCTTAAAGTATAATGAAAACTGCTTACAATATATGTAATGAATTGAAATTTGACGGTATTAGAGGTACTTCGGTTAAGTTGATTCAAGCGCACACACTAAGTATATTATGAGAGGGACATTATGCGTCATATGTTATGTAAATGTATTGCACATAAGCACAGACGATATATAGTTAGGATTTAAAATTTTAATATATTTATAAGTTCATCATATTAAGGTTATGTGCGAGGAAATATGTATTGTTGACAACCTCGTTGGTCTAGTGGCTAGCTTATAGGGTTTTAGACTTCGAGTCGATTCAATAAAAAACATATAAAGTTTTTTTCAAGATGTTTACAGTAGCAGTTTCAAGTTATAATGTTGGCAGTGTTAATATATCCATGCCTCGGAAAGAACCAAAGATTTTTCTACACCTGAACCCAATTCTACCGCCAAACAGCAGTGATCAGTATTATTGGATACCGGTTTGAAGCTTGATTGAGCCAGATTAAGTATAAGGACAATGTACGTCACATCTTAGTTCTCTAGGTTGGTGGTACATTGGCGATGTAAGGAATGGAATATGGACTCACTCCAGTCATATTGATTTTCCATCCCATCGGTTTATGACAGCATGAGAATTATGAGAACGCCTGTGTTTTAACGCACAATGCATTATTTTTTGTTCCTATGCAGTTGGTTATTCGTCGTTGATTGTGACTGTCGTGGAAAAATCATAAAATTCATCGTTTCGTTGTTTCTTAACTTCTTTGATTAGACCGCTTGCAATGTGCGCCTATGTCCTGGGTCCTAACTGTCGAAAACATCAAAAATGACAAACTAATATCACCTACAATAACCCCATTGATATTGTTCAAATGTTGACATAAGACCTACACTGTAGTAAAAGTATTTTTTTGCAAAAACTGCAAAAAGGCCAACGACACGCGGTTTTCCCAGGCGGTCACCCATCCAAATACTGAACGCGCCCGATGTTGCTTAACTTCGGTAATCGGACGAGAACCGGTGTATTCAACATGGTATGGACGTTGGCTACAGGCAGTCCTTAAAGTAGAAACAATATATATTAGCATATTCTCTATCCTAATTGTCGAAAATATCAAAAATGACAAACTTATTTCAACCACAATTGCTTTTCTTCAAATGTTGACATGAGACCTACACTGTAGTAAAAGTATGTTTTTGCAAAAACTGCAAAAAGGCCAAAGCCACGCGGTGTTCTCAGGCGGTCACCCATCCAACTACTGAATACGCTCGATATTGCTCAACTTCGGTGATCAGTGGGAGTGTAACCTAATATAGATCTTTTAGTTGGTGACGCACTGACAGTAGGGGGAGAAGTAAACAGTAGGCCATTTGTTTGATAGAGATACAAAAACATTAAAAAATTATAGATATTTCTACTAATTTTTAAGCCCATTTTGTCAACTAAATTATTTGTTGTGTTAGAAAGGTACGCTAGCAGTATTTGCGTGTAGGTATTGCTCAAGCAATAATATAGGACTCCTAGTAAATATTCCTAGCTTCGGTTCTTAAAAATAATTGATGGTATCGTCTTTAAGCTTATTTTATTCATTCAACTCTTCGTTGAAAACTTGAAGCTCATATTACAAATACCGGATTCCGTTAACACTACTACAAACAGCATTTAATTTTGAAACGCTAAAAAGATAAATTTTATTTTTAGGGACATGACAGAAAATATGAACGCAAATCGTACCTAAGGCTTGTGATCTTGGATCAGAATAATGTTATATCAGAAAAAAATCTTCACTGTCCATTATACGTGAGCAATAGGTGCCAATAGTAGGAAGATAATAATACCAAGGCACCCGAGAGTGCTTATAGGAAAATTCTATAAAGTGGCCCTTTGAGCGTGCAGGACTGACCCGACTCAAAGGCGCTGCCGCTAATGGCTTATGCTGACGTGTTATCTCACACCCGACTGAACTAAAAAGATATTAGTGCATGGTTTCACACAAAATATTTTGTATGAAGGAAATATTTTTAAAGGGAACTTCTTGTATCTTCATTTTGTGAGTCTTCTGTGTTCATACGAGGTAAAATTTAAGAGATTTTATACGGTAAGAATAATGGACATTTCATCACTAAGATTATATAAGGTAAGACGTATTCCATTAAAGCATTCATGAAGAGTATTAGTTTGATTCTCGTTGCTTTGGAACTATTATATATTTTCACATATATAATATTATATATTAACTTTTAGTCTTTGGTAATTTTTATTAACTTTAACCATAAATTGGTGACCTTGAGATCAATAATGTTACTTAGCATTATATTATTGAGTTATTTATGCTAAAAATATTTAAAAAAAGACGATGTTAGTATAGCACACCTCTTCTTATTGCCTCCACGGGTGACAGGAGGGCTGGTTCATATTTAGCCCAGACAATTTTTCAGAGTTACAGATTCAACGGGTAATGCTGTTAGCATTCTTTCCACCATTCCACGCGGTCATGATTTGGACAGTAACTATTTTTAATTTTTATTTCTTTATTAATAAGGACTTAAAGTTAATAATTTTGATGTACATATGTAATTTAAAAAAAATATGTGTATTGCCTGCATAACGCCCAGTTATTGCCATAATTTATTCTTGAAACATGAAAATAAACCAACAACGACAAAGTTTTAATTATTCGTCCGATCATAAAACAAATATTTAGTGTTACTGATAAGAACGGCCATTTTGTAACAAAACATCATTAAAATTCCTGGAATGGCTGTTTCCTACTAATCCTCGTCTAACATAACAAAGCGGGGACATAATCGTCGGCGCTTTCCGTGGAATACATTAATTGATAATTCTAGGGTCACAAGTGACAGGGTCGTAACTCACTAAGGCGATCATATTTCATACTGTTTCATCAAGCAGTCGTTAAAATCTTTACCTACTTAGGACTCTCATCCATTACACGAATAATCGATTTAGTCAGCTGTTGAAATTGTTATTATTGTTAGAGTAATAGCAGATTTAATATTCGAGAAAGGTAAGATATGGTGCTTGGGAACCAATTTTTATTATTTTCTTCAAAATAAAACAAAATATGTTTCATGAATCTCAATTCCGTAGCGGTCATTAATTGAAACCGCTTTGACGACCTCCGTGGTCGAGTAGTGTGTACACCGGTTTTCATGGGTACGCCACTCCGAGGTCCCTGGTTCGCTTCCCAGCCGAGTCGATGTAGAAAAAGTTCATTAGTTTTCTATGTTGTGTTGGGTCTGAATGTTTGTGGTACCGTCGTTACTTCTGATTTTCCATAACACAAGTGCTTTAGCTACTTACATTGGGATCAGAGTAATGTATGTGATGTTGTCCAATGTTTATATATATATTAAATAGTTTAAAAATGGAAACATAAACAAGTTCAAAGATATTTTAATATTCCCTATATTAACAATGTCTTATAATTTAGTATCAATTTTAATATTTAGAACAGAATTTGTGATATCATTGTCTCCATTAGCAATTTGACATCGTATGTGTTTGTGATGATATGTATTATTTTTAAAGCATATGTTGTATTATTTTAACAAACTTTTGTGGATCGTAAACCTAATGGCTGTATCTGCTTAATCTCCTCGCCGCACAACTGTTAACCATCTACTCTTAATTTGTTAACGAAAGACGTGGATAAACTTCTGTGTTTATTGTGCGGACTTCATTTATCAAATAATTACTGTATCACATATTTTCATTACTATTAAAGAAAAAATATAAATTCGCGTCGAACAATACCGTACTGTCCTTCTCTTTTTTAACTTAATTAAAAACAGATGAAGTTTCGTTAGATTTTTTTATATAAGATATACATAGAAATCACTAATGCGATTATTATTAAAATTTCATATGGCGATAAGTCATAGCTTTAAGATTAATATGGATATTTAAATATAGAAGAAAAAACTAGATTCGTATACAGTATTGGCAAAATTGTTATAGACATACCGATAATAGATATTCGTATATTCATTATTATAAAATCGGTGTTCATATGTAAATATGCGGTAAATACTCTCAGATATAGTAAGATTATGAATGAGAACATAACTCTGTCTTTCGATCTGTTGCTCTTTATTGATCAAACCAATAAACCGAATTTGATGAAACTTAGCAAGTTTGAACTCCAAGGAAGGAAATAGGCTATTTTTTTTCCTAACTCGTAACTTTCCTGACGACCAACCCCTGACTGCAGCCGCAGTTGACAACTGGTATTAAATTATATCTATTGAATGACAGCATTGAGCGAAATCGGTCAGAAGTATATCTACCAACTACCTTTTATTATATATATATATATATATATTTAATTATTAAAAATCGATAGAGTAAGGAATGAGTACATAAGAGGAAGTTTGAAAGTGGCACCGGTAAACGAGAAGCTATCTGAAAACCGGCTGTCTTGGTATGGGCATGTTATGCGGAGGAATGAGATCCATGTTGTGAGAAAGGTTTTGAGTATGGATGTGGATGGATATAGAGGTAGGGGACGATCCAAGAAACGATGGATGGATTGTGTGAAAGACGATATGGTTAGAAAGAATGTTACTTGTGAGATGACGTCTGACAGAGAAGTATGGAAGAAGAAGACATGCTGCGTCGACCCCAAGTAAAATTGGGATAAGGGCAGGAGGATGATGATGATGATGATGAATTATTAAAAATCGAATATAATTTCACATGTTACTTACTGCAATTAATATTGTTGAATACAATAGCAAATAAGTAATATTGCGAATAAGTAATTAAAAACCTCATTAAATTAAATAATAACATAACAAATTTGCTTTTAATAAAAATGAAGATTTCAGTTCCGGCTTACTTACCCCTGTACCTCGTTTCATCAATTTATACAAATGATTTGGTTTATCATACGCTGACTGTTACATTAATGAAAATCCATTTATAAATTATAGGATTAACAATGATAAATCGGGGTTTCCGTGCATCCGATCGTGGAATTATAATATTAATTGGTGGCAATATTTGATTGAATATACAATTATTTATTGAAAATAATACATTTAACTTAACCACAATATTATACGATTTGTTTTCGAAACCCTTTTGAAAGTAAAGTACTACTCAGTGATATTGTAATAAACACGATATTATCCCAAAAGGATGGTTCTTTGAATATATTTTTCTTTCGTCGCACAGGGGGGTATCAGATACGAGGTCAACCCTTGTCATACAGACAAACTTCAATTTTACTAAGTAGATTCGGCTCGATTTTATTATAATCTCAATGTGGTTTGTTTTTTGCGTTACATTCATATGATATCGAAACTATATTTGATTTATCAAAAAAATGACATGAAATTCAAGCTGGTCACGTGAATGTTCTAAATTTAAAATAGGCGAACTGATCAGTGCGATTACTCATATAAAAAAATAAAATCTTAAAATCGATTTATATATTCACGTATAGGTAGTATGTAAATCGGATTTGAAGTTTATTCGTTTAGGTATTACAAAAAAAAAATCTGCTTATTTATTATCATATGACATATTGGCATATCGCCTATATTTGGCGACACTTTTCCTTGTCGCATCGCTAAAAATGGAATTCTCTACCAGCAGACGTATTCCCTTCCTCTTATAACCTGGGTTCCTTCAAACGAGGCGTGAAGAGGCATCTTGCGGGCCGGCATGACGAGGGCGGCTAGGGCAGGTAATTATTCCTGAACGTTCTTGCCATCTTCGCGTTTGGACTCCAATACCTCTTACCATCACGTGAAGTGGAGTCATATGCCTACCCCGAAGGTATAAAAAAAAGTTCAGTTTTAGTTTATGAAATAAATTAAAGCATCGCATGTGAAGTAGTACGCTACTCAGTTGAGTCCTTTCTACTTTTTATTATTTCATAGTCCACAGTGAAAACAAAATCTCTTTTGAGTTTTTTTTTATGTACTCATTATTTTGTTTGAAATTGGTAGTCGGACTAGCAAAAGTGATCTGGTAGTAAGTGTTCGTCACGTGGTAAGTAGGCGGACGAGTAAATGAGCCGCCTGATGGTAAGTGCTCACTGCCCATAAACATTGCCTCCGTAGTATAATTTAACCTATTGCCAATGTGCCATTAACCTTGGGAACTAAGATGATATGTCCTTTGTCTCTATAAACAATGGCTCAATCACCTTTCAAATTGGAACACGACAATACTGAGTCCTGCTGTTTGGCGGTAGAATATCTATTAATGGGTGGTATCCACCGACACGGGTTTGCACAAAGCCCTACCACAAAGTAAAGTTGTCGCAAGAAAATTACTTTATAAAAAAGGGGCTTATGTGATTAAATTGTCTAACAAACAAATATAAAGAAATATCATACTTAATGATAATAATAAATACATCCATATACATATAATACATACAAAAATAAATTAGGTAAAAAGAGTAAAAAACTTTTGAGGCCAAAAACCTAATTTCGTACGTAAAATGCTTCAGTAGTAGCATCGACTAAGTAAACAACAATAATGAAGACATTACCCGTTTCAGCTTCAAAGAAAATTGGATCGAGGTGCCAATATTCGGAAGTCCCTCATTTCCGTTTAGTCGCTGTTGTTCGCTTGAGGCATTAAATTTTCTTCCATGTCCCATCCCAGCGCCGAATCCGGGCATGTCCTGCCCTTCTCTATTTAGGACAGGAGTGAATTAAGGGTCTGTTTCTCCATATTTTACTTTCACAACGCTATTTGAAATAAATTTCAACTTTTTAAACTAATGAATTTTGACGAAAGAAGTTTAATTCAGGTTAAATGTGTTGACATGACAAAGCTTTTTTTTAATTTTTTTAAATATGAATTCCTTGAATGACCACTATATCGGTATTTTATGTATATAAAATGGCTAATTTTATAGAGAAAAGTGAGAAATTTATTTGAAATTCTAGTTCTAATCTGATAAAGCTGTACTGAGTTATTCTTTTTTAATTTATATAAGTCGATTTGTGCAAGATTGAACAAAAAGTTGTGAAATTCTGACAAAAATAAATCCGCCGACTTTTGATAAAGCAGCCTAGTAACATAAACTCCAAACCTTTTCATGAAATGGAGTCTTCTGTCCAGTAGTGGGATTTTTATGGATTGGTAAGTAAAGTTACTTTGTCATTTATATAGTAAGTTTCCTCGACTTGATTATTTAAGAGACAAGATGACGCAGTGGCAAACACGTACCATTGAATTTTCCTAATTGTGTACTTATAACTCATTTCTTAAACAGTGGCGAGGAAAAACATCTGCATGGGGTTGGATGGATAAAAAATTTTCTCCTCAAAAAAGTAGAGAAGGCATTAGTCTTAGAAGTATGTAATTTAGAGACTGCTCTTTTATAATACTAAAAAAATAATTTATTGGATATATTTATTCAGACATTTGTTTGTTCGCACTTTCCAAATGGCACAACTTTGGCATAATTTGGTAATAAAAAAAGTACATTATGGCCAACTCAATAAGTCCATGGCTTAAAAAGAAGATCAATGTTATAATACGGCAAATTTTATACTTACAGCTACGTCCAGGTGCAGCCAATTTGCGAGCATTTTGTCCCTAGGTATCCATAACCTAAGGCCCGCCAAAGCGCCCAGGATTCTGATAACGTTTAAAAGGTTTATAACCCTCTTAAATAAAGTTAATAGCTCCCGGGAAGTTTTTCGTTGTACCCCTTAGGGCCATTACGCAGTGTTACGATACGATTTATTCTGCGTTTATAGACTTAGGGCCCCGGTAAAGCTTCTCGTTACAGTATTTGGGTGTCAACTAGAGTTGTAGATATTTTAGTAAGATAAGAATCTTAAAATTTACGAAAGAGTAAAGGGTTAGCTTGACTGTTCAAAATATACGACCTTTTCGGTTAGGAACCCAGAGAAAATCTCGGTGTAATTTGCTACCCAGGTTTTTCCAGCGAATAAGAATAAGTAAAAATCCCATGCTTTTTTTAATTAATTTCAAGTTAGTTTCATTTTGTCTTTTATTTTGTACAGCTTCGTTTGAAATATATTATCGAAAGTCATTTTTTTGTTCAGGTGAACTCATTCGACGGTTTTTTTATGACTATAGATTTAGTTTATTTATTAATAAAATTAAACGATTATGTCAGCCTATAACCATCACCGGGACAGGCTGTGTGGGAATCCTAACAAATCGGGTACTATCCCGTAACGATCAATCCTATACGTGTTTATATTCCAGCCAATAACCGGCCTAACGAAATCCATTCGAAGTGCTTAATTGATTGTATACCATTTTTCTATGCCCATCACGTTGATGAAACAGGTGTTTTTTTAAAAAAATATACGAAATATTCACGAACATATATTATCAGACGTATAGAAAAAAGTATTGCGTAATAATTAATTTCTTACGTTCGATAAATATTTCGATGAATCTAAATGTTTACAAGGGAGAAAATAATATCACGTTAGCTTAAATTATGGAAAATAGAAATGGGAGTCTTATCGTATAAATACACGTGGTTATTAGCTGTAATTAAATTTTCTATCGTCAATATGGAATTTAATACAGAATCTTAAGACACTTACACACTATACTGATAATCGTCGAGATACATAATTGTATTTTTTTTGCATATTTTGAATTATTTCATAGACAATTCCAAACACGAATAATATTTATTATTTTTACTTGCATTACTCTTTAGTTAAACATAATATTTAGTTTTAGTTTAATCATGTCTTCAGTTTATCAGTGTAGATACGAGTAGCTTAGTACAAAATAGTCCTTTTGGTATTTTTGATATATAACATCATAGGAATATCCAACTTACATATATAGTTGACTTTAATCAGAATTTAGTGCTATAAAACATCACTACTAACTGACGCGGCTTACCACATCATTTAAAAGTTCCTTTATCCTACCTACACGAATTGTTACTAAAATTTTACACGCCAGAGTTAGAATTTCTGTTTCAGATTTTCAAACTAAATCATCTAACCATTCTCGTGTTTTGTTATACAAAATCACCATTAGTATTTAGTTACGTGTTCTATAAACATTACACAACTTACCTCGTTATAGATATTATCTGTGGTCTTATATTCTACTAATTAGTTTTATTAAATTAACACAAAGAGAATCCTGCTCAAAGTATATTTATTTATTTATGTTTTTTTTTAGTTTATTTATTTATTGAAAATGTTACACGATTAACTTATCACTAAGCACTTAAATTAACAACTGTGGGTAACATTCAAAGAGATACTTTCTGTCTTTAAAGGTGTACAACAACAAGCTTATTCGGAAAAGAACCGGAGTTACTGACAAATATTGTATGATTAGCATGAAGTTCCAGTGGGCTAGTCACATATGTCTAAAGATAGATGATCGTTGGAGCAGATGAGATCTAGAGTGGAGAATGCAGCGTAGGTCAATCTCTAGCCAGGTGGACTGATGAACTGAAAAAGGTCGCCAACTCATTCAGGTCATCGGACCCGACTGGATGCGGAAGGCGGAGAATTGGTAGCTTGGGCGCATTTCGAGAGAGGCCTATACCGAAAAATGGATTGAAATTGGCTAATGATGATCTAAGGACCGTTGTGTAACACAGCTCGTTACCTGGTATATCTAATAACGGAATCTAAGGATTAGCTTTAAATCGCATTCATTACAATTACTAAGTAATTACTCACTACTCAAATAACGCTTATCATACGCGATCATTATTCATGAATGATTTTTAAAATTAATTTGTAATGTCTATATAATTTGACGACCTCCGTGGTCGGGTATTGTGTACACCGGTTTTCATGGGTACGCCAATCCGAGGTCCTGGGTTCGATTCCCGGCCGAGTCGATGTAGAAAAAGTTCATTAGTTTTCTATGTTGTCTTGGGTCTGGGTGTTTGTGGTACCGTCGTTACTTCTGATTTTCCATAACACAAGTGCTTGAGCTACTTTAATTGGGATCAGACTTATGTATGTGATGTTGTCCAATATTTATTTATTTATTTATTTTAATTGTAGAACTAAATAACTATTTATTAATTACCATAGTAAAGTAAAGTGTTAATATAACTTTGCTTATATCATATCGTGGGGTAAACATATAATGAGATCGAGGTATAACAGCAATGCTGCATCGGTGGTGCCTTCAGATGAGCGTCGGTAGACTGTTAGTTTAGTTAATCTGGTCATGTTTGAGGTCATTCGTGGCTGAGTAACTTACCCCAAATGTTAGTCTCGTCACCTACATATGTTTGAATAATGTGTTGCAAATGTGTGTGTTGCTTTTGATATTAAACACAAAATTATGTATGTGTGTTTTCTTAATTAAAAAAAATATATATCTTATGTATTTTAATTTTGTTGACATAATGTAAGTGGAAAAATCATATATTTAAAAAAGTAATCTTTTAATTAAGTTATATTGGAACTAGATTTTATCTTAAATGTACGTCAAGTAAATACGGAGTGGAAGTAGCCGACATAAATTACGAGGACTGTGTAGATGTCCAAGCAATACGTGTTCGTGAAATATTAGACTTCGCCCCAATATTGTTTATATTATACCATTAATTATATTAAATCAATTTTAACACTCTTGGATAAAATGATCGTTTTCTTAATCCATTATTATTAATAATAAAACTATGACAAATGAAAATACACTTTATTACTCTTTTAAATCATTATACAGGTATAGGTACATTAAATTTAAGCCTACCACCGGTTCGGAATGTATATATTAAGATATTATAATAGATTTACCACCGGTTCGGAAATTAAAACCTAAAGCCCGGAAAAAATCGATGAAAAAAAAACAGCAGTTTTTTTTTATAAGACATCAATATTTTCAGTAAATACAGTTCAATACTAATATGTTAAAATTAAACAAATTTAAAAAAAAAAGTTGTGAGGTGTCAAGGGACACCCGGTGGAACGAAGTTCTTATTATTATAAGAAATTATTATTATTTTTTTTTATTATATATTAATGTACAAAAAACCTGTATACACTCAACAAAAATAATCGTCGTGACACCACACTGTTCAATGCGAAATAGAAATGAAAATATCTGGCTTGCTTTCTATGAGAGAGAGAGAGAGAGAGAGAGAGAGAGACAGAGAGAGACAGAGAGACAGACATGCGCACGCCGCACAGCTTACTATAGCAAAAAGTGTCGTTACAACTTTTCGTGAGATTTTTTTCCGTCTAGCCCCCTGTCACAACGCGCGATAAGGAACTTCGTTCCAATAACAAAAAAAACAATGTATTGTCGATTGCTGAAACTGTCCTGATATTAAGAATATTCAAGAAGAAGATTTTTTATGGCTGCCCCTATGGGCATGGTATGCCTATGCATACCTGATGGAAAGTGGTCACCACTGCCGAAAGATATTGGCTCTGTACAAAAAATTAACCATTCCTTACATGACCATTGCGCCACAAACATTGGCTGGCTGGCTCACCCTTCAAACCGGACTACAACAATTCTAAGCATTGCTGTTTGGCGTTATAATATATGATGACTGAGTGGTAATTACCTAGACAGGCTTGCACTACCTTATTGAGTAAAATAATTGATACTTATATTATAAAGGCGATTGTAACTCTGTCTTTTATCTCTTAAACTGTTAAACCGATTTAGATGAAATTTGGTATGGATATAGTTTGAGTCCCGGGGAAGAACATAACACTTTTTTAATTAATTTTTTAATTCACCGCTCGAAGGGTAAAATAAGGGGTGACGGCTTGTGTACTATGGGTAAAGTTGTATATATTTCGCGCGGGAAAAGTCGCAGTTTTAGCGAACATTATATATATACAAAATATTCTCTCAATAAAAAAAAAACAATGCTTCATAATATTATTTTTGAAAATGTATCATTATTTTTCCTCAAGTTTACTTTATAAGTTATTTATAAAACAACAAGTCATGGTCCTCTAATAAAGCGTCCTTCAACATAATAAACCTGAATTTCTCTCTCGACTGGATACAATAGGATATATTTATTTTCAATACACACCCAAGCGGAAATCATTTTTCAACCCACGCCTGGTACGAAAATAGTCGGAATTAGGGGGCTTACTTTTATCCGAATTTACTTAACACCATATATGATACATATATTATATTATATATAATACATATATTATAAAATACATAAATAAATCGTTAAATTGTAAAGTTAACAAAGTAACATAACTTTCATTGTTTCGAAAAAAAAAAAAAAATTATGGCCATATCACGACGATAAACGAAAAATATATTAAAAAATTATTTAAAATCCGTATTTTATTAATTATAATTAAACGACACCGAGTAAGATATTCTCAATTCATCACATTAAATAAATTTTTGACAAGTAAAGAATTGATCTTCATTAATATACCTTTAAAACGTTATCCAAACTTCTTTTTTCCGTGAACTAATAAAATACAATGATCAATTCTCTACTTTTCCAAAAATAAGTATCATAACAAAAATAATTGCTGTGTAATAAAGTGAAAATATTTTTTCTGTCGTAAAGTATTGAGTCATGCAGTTTAGTTTACCACTTGACCTTTTTGACCTCTTGATTTTAGTGGGACAATTGCTAAATCAATAGAGCGTCTAATCAGACGTTTAAAAGAAATCAATTCAATGAAAGACTTCCATTTTTCAACCTATGTTGATATATAATTCAAAATATATATATAATTCAAAATTCATTTCTTGTTGAGGTGCAACTTCTGGATAATTAAAATCGAATCGTATGAAACCGCTATTCATATTCATATATATATATATATATATGAATATGCTTATTGCTTGCCATTTTGTGCCAATATTCAATTTCGTTCTCAATATTTACGAAACTAACTAATATATTTATGACCTATTTCATTTATATCTTCATTTTAAATTGATATAATTTTTAAATAAAGAACACCATATTCGTCTGCGAAATAAATACAAAACTCGTATCGATTTAATGAACATCGTTTGAGTTTCGGATAAGATTTACTGACGAAAATGTAAAAATAAAAAACGAACTAGATACAAAAAACAACACCTAAATTTTGAATATTTCATACGGCGTTAATTTAAATACTTTGTTGAAAAAACATTGTAAATGTTAATTAGAGTAGCTGGATCATGCCATGTTTTGCCAACTGCGGTAATCTATTCAACCACATATATGGAATAATGAAATTTAAATTAAGTACATAATATTCTATTTGTTTTAAGTACATATTATATACCTCTTTACATAAACACAACCTCAATAGCTAAGAACAAAATAAATCTAGTAATCGACCATCTTAAACTTAGTCGCTTAAAAACAAAAGAAGCTTCCGAAGAACCAAGGTCGAAGCGTTAACCACAAATGCGATAAAGAAGGCAATTTTCTAAATAGGGCTTGCGGGGATTACCCTAATGTCCAACAAAAATGGATTGTCGTTCGCGATATAAGTTACGCGTATCTTGTATCAACAAATGTTAAGAGCTTTTTAATGTGGTTTGAATTGACGTTATATTTGTGAGGTTTGTTGCTGTGGATTTTCGTATTATAAATGGATATTGTTTATGTTCATATGGAAACAATCTAAATAATTTTGAGTCTTGGACTACTTTAGGTTAAAGTAAGCATCCTTATTTGAACTAAACATATTATAAACAGCTTGTATACAAAGCCTTTGTACTAATAGTATCTTGGGATTATTTTTAAAAGTTTGACACAGCATGTGTTAGAATTTTTTTTGAATGAAATAGTAGGTACCCAAGTCGTATCGGTTCTAGTCTAGTACTCACCTCTAGTTTTAGAGTAGTAAGTAGAACCTCCTGGATCCACCAGATCGATGACATCAATTATTATTACGATTACTAAAAATAGATTAAAAATGAAATTATAAGTCACATAATTATAATTGTCATCTCTACAAAGTATAAAACAAAGTCACTTCCCGCCGTCTGTATACTTAGATCATACAAGTTACGCTACAGATTTTAATGCAATTTTCACAAATAAACAAAGTGATTCAATAAGTAGGTTTATACTTATTATATTACATGCATCTTGCAGACCGACGAGGCGGTCAAATTCAAACGCATTAAGTATTTGAATTGAATTTAAATGATTTATATATACCTCAGCAATGTCACAAATAAAATGTTATTTTATATATTTTCATATACACTTTCATAAAGTAGACAAACGCCTTGCTCGTTGATAGATAGATGAGTCTAATGAAAGTCAAGGGACCATGTACTGGAATGTTATCTTTTGTAAGACCTCCAGCGTAAAGCGATGTGTATTGTGGGAAGGACGTTCAATTGGATTGAAATGTCCGCCAGTCGTAGCATCCGAGTATAGGGACGGTAATAGCGTTTAACTGAAGGATGCGCTGCAGAAATATTGTTTTGTTGATTGAAGAAAAGGATATGTGATTACGTTTGTATTGAAAGAGTCGCTTGATAGCATTCATTGTCTAGTGAATATTATCGCAAATGGTTTAATAAAATGTTGCTTTTCATTTTCTCAAGACTTTGTGATTCTAAATTCAAATAACTGGATAGAAGTTCAGGATTTATTAACAGAGTATTTTTCTGTTTTACTTTTTGTATCGCATTACAGTTTTTGAGATCCAGGATCTCGAAACATTAGCCTTTGCTTGAATGCACAATCACATTAAAAGAAAACGATATTTTTTTTATATTATACTCGTTATTTGAACCAAGGGCATCGATATGTACAGCGTATAAACTAACAGCTAGTCGATTTTAGTAACAACACACTGCGTAACAACATTTTCATTGTAATTTTGAGGGAATTTAAATTTAAGCAAAATAATAATAATTGAATAAAACAATAGCTTTGAATAATTACTAAAACTTTTGTTCATAGTGAATTGAATTGAAGTGTTATTCTGTAAGAGGGAATGAATCTATTTATTTCGTGCTTCATTTTTAACTAGTTATCGCAGGCGGCTTCGCTATTGTTTTAGGGATCGTCGGGTGCTAGATATAAAAATAAGCCTATGTCCTTCCTTGGAATTTAAGCTTGCTTCATAGCAAATTTCATCAAATTCGGTTCAGTGTCTAGCTTTGAAAGAGCAACAGACAGACAGAATTATTATTTGTATTTATTTAATTATTTTTTTA
The DNA here is from genome assembly GCF_905147765.1 of Vanessa atalanta. NCBI lineage: Eukaryota > Metazoa > Arthropoda > Insecta > Lepidoptera > Nymphalidae > Vanessa > Vanessa atalanta. Next base: position 8,218,886 of record NC_061878.1, on the reverse strand, counting down.
TGATATCGGTAGGCGGACGAGCAAATGGGCCACCTGATGGTAAGTGGTCACCACCGCCCATAGACAATGGCGTTGTAAGAAATATTAACCATTCCTTACATCACCAATGTGCCACCAACCTTGAGAACTAAGATGTTACGTCCCTTGTACCTGTAGTTAAACTGGCTTATTCAACCTTCAAACCGGAACACAACAATACTTAGTACTGCTGTTTGGCGGTAGAATATCTGTTGAGGGGGTGGAACCTACCCGGACAGGATAGCACAAAGCCACCACCGAGAAGTTAAATAACATTGATATATTTCTTTATTAATATTATATTCCAGTTTCATTTATTTGAATGTGATATCGTACGTACACGTGTGTACGGATAGAAGCAAACGATACAAACTGTTTCCTTAACTAGAAAAGTTTGTAGCTAATTATTTTGTCTACGTCGTGCGGTTCGTGGTGTTTCTTGCTAGCTTTGAGTTACTAAATCTTGAACTTCAGTAACATACATCCTATTTGGATTAACTATATTTAATATATACGATAATAAACTTACAGTTACTACGATTCTGAATAATTCAATGATGGTAAGGCGTTAGGGGCAAATGGTTCAAATTATGAATAAGTAAGTGTAATCGTGGCATCTCAGTTCCCATGGTTGGGAACGCTTTGAATATCTAAGTAATAGTTAACATTTTCATAGTGCCAATTTTCGGGGGTCAGTGGTGACCAATTACCATAAGTTGACTAAACTTATGTATAAAAATTAAATTAACAAGTTGGTTCAAGTTTAGAAAATAACAATAATAAACGAACATATACAAAACCATAAAAATTATTGTAAAATAATAAATCAACATTATTATTAATGTAGTAAAAAAATATTAATAATGATTCAGCTACAAAACTTTGATAGCAGACGAGTCTTCAAGCCCATGAAGATACTTAATTATTATTATTATGAATATACGGCAAATAAATAAATGAACCACATGATATAATATTTAACTAAAGATATATTTAAATACATAAATTTTCTGTACTTGTTTGTTGAATAGTCTAAATTGAACCCGAAGATAGCGCCGTGATCGGGAAGTAAATAAAATTATTATGTCGCCCGAACGAAGCTAGGCGCTAGTAATATAAATCCTGAAGCGATATCAAAGTTTAAGTTCTATTCAATAATAATAATATTCAATAAATTTAATACTTGGTAGTAAGGCCTTGTGCCCGTCTAGATAGGTGCCACCTATTCATCACATATTTTACCGCAAAACAGCAATACTCAGTGTGGTTGTGTTCCGGCTTAAAAGGCGAGTGAGTGTATCCACAGTCACAAGAGACATAACATCATAGAACCCCAAGGTTGACAGCACATGGGTGTTTTTATATATATATATATATATACCAATGTGTATGGGTAACGGTTGAGCTATTAGGTGGGCCATTTATCCCCCCTATATTTTGACACATGAAAATTTGTTTATTAAATTAAAAAAAAAAAACATTTCAAAGATTTATTTTTAAGTAAGAAAAATATAAATTAATAATGCAAAGGTCATCATCGAACGCAAACAGCACTGCAACGGTTTCATAATATCATAATTGGAAGAGTTGCGTTTTGTTAATTGCAAAACATTTGTGCTGAACTTCGTTACGTTGCTTAATGAATCTCTTTTAAATATTGCCATATTAATTGAATTTACTGCTTTTATTGCTCTTTGACTACAGGAAATTCAATTTGAGATAAAAAAAGAAACGATTCAGGATTATTGGTAAATATTGCTCTTCAATGAGAATTTTAATTGAAATGTAGATAATGAAGAGTCTTCGACGACATTTGCTGCTTCTTCGGTACTTAAACTCTACACTAATTTATTTGATAGAGCGAAAATATTTGATATACATTTTAACTCCTTACAATTCTGATCTCTTATTGCGGTAAAGCACTTTAGTGTACTTCAATTTCCTCTTATAGTTCAGTTTGTTGCTCGTATCATTTGCGTGCGTATCGACAACGACAACAACAATTATTTTAAATCTTTTGCTTCTTGTCAAAGTCAAATTAGTTTTACTTATCTGTATCACAGTTTCAATCACAATATTTTTTATTATATACATTAAAAAATATATAAGCATATAGCGATAATGGTGTAAATAATATATACTATGATGATTTATAAATATAAAAACACTACCATCAGATGTTGTCCTTCCTTCTAGACCATGTATCAGGTACTAAAACATTCTCTAAGCCGCGCTGCACTTTCATATATAAGTTTTATCTAAATTAGTTCAGTTAGGAAATAAAAAAAAAAACTTATCCTCATGTATTACCATCATACTGACACCGGTGCGTCACCCAGGACTTACACTATCATATTTCAAGTGCAGGACCAACAAATTTACCTACATTTATATTTCCGAACTCTTTTCAGTCATGTTTAATCTATCCATCGTATAATACAAGTCAGGGTTGAAGGTGATTTCCTAATCGCTTATGTAGTTTAATATTTCTGACACAGTTGGCTCCGTGAAGAACCAACTGCTTCAGATATAAATAAGACTAGCAACGCACCTGCAAGCCAACCAGTGTTGCAGGTGTCCATGGGCGGTGGTAGTAACTTTCCATCAGATGAGCCTCTTGCTCAATTGCCACATATAACATAAAAAAATGAAAAGATATCTTCACTATCATAAATATTTGATATAAATTATGTTTATAGCAATATAACAATAAAAAATACATCCTAAATTCCATTTTACGTATTACATCAGTACTTGTATTATTACTAGATAAAATAATACAATTTTCGTCCTATACCGAACATAATTCCTCAGCTCCAGTCGATAAAAAGTAAATGTGCTTACAAGCTTTATGGCGCCGTAAAATTCAAAACATCGCAGGCATAGAAAATGTTTTTCAATAAAATTATCTTTATAATAATAAAGAAACTCAAATAAATATTATTTTATATATATATTAGATATTTATATGTATATATATGATTTATTATGTAATGAAAAGGCTTATTTTTTAGTATTTCTTACAATATAAGTGTTAGTCATTTTGATTATTTATCTAGCTGATCCTGCGGCTTTACAGGCGCGAAATTTATAAAACTTTATCAATAGTAAACAAACCGTCACCCTCAAATCTTACTTCGTAATATATATAATAAGAGAAGGTAGAAGAGAGATGAATAATGAACTCAAATTAAGCCTTTATAAAAACTGAGTGCTTGCCCGGTTAAGGTAGCGTGGTCTAACCTTTGAACTTATCAGCTCTTTCGTTAATGTTATTCATTAAGATTAAATACATAAATATATATTTTTTAAAAAATAGGTATTCAAGTTTTTAAGAGATCTAATCAAAAATATTACTAAACTAAACTGCTTGGTAGTTGGCAACGCTCTCTCACCAATTGTACAGAATTGCCATCCAAGCGGACCGTGATACTGAATAATATGTATCTTTGCCCACATGTCTCGTTCACTGTCGCAACCCTTTACATTGGGCGCCGCGGCCAATGTTGGATCAAAACATGCCATAAAAATAACATAATAAGCGATAAAAAAAACCACAATTAGTATTCATTTTGTACGAAACAAAATCAAACAATAACACAAAAACATAGACTAATTTTGTTTGTAAACTCAGTCAAATTGGAAGATCCAATTTTCGCTTCGTCCAACTTATTTTAAAAGAGTTAATATGAAGCCAGACTTTGTAGCTTCCAGGACGATGAACTGAGCATTAATGAATGTATTGCTACAGTTTTAAAACATTCATTTGATTACTGGATTCATAATTATGAAAACTGGTTTTTAAATTGCAAATTCATATTCTATATGTAATGGTGGCAAATATATTTTGGTTTTCCTCTTCTTTGTTTCGTGAAATCACGTGACTTTCATATTAATTTCACGGCCTGATAAAGTGGCTAGTTATATTATAACGTATTCGTACGTTAAATTTACATATATTTTACATTACATTTTTTTACATTAACAGCCTGTAGATTTCCCATTGCTGGGCTAAGGCCTTATCTCCCTTTGAGGAGAAGGTTTGAGCATATTCCACCACGCTGCACCAATGTGGGTTGGTGGAATACTCATGTGGCAGAATTTCGTTGAAATTAGACACGTGCAGGTTTTCTAACGATATCTTCCTTCACCGCCGAGTACGAGATGAATTATAAACACAAATAAGGCACATGAAAATTCAGTGGTGCTTGCCTGGGCTTGAACCCGAAATCTTCGGTTAAGATGTACGCGTTCTAACCCCTGGGCCATCTCGGTTCGACATATATTTTGAATATAAAAAAATTTAATATATAGATAATAATATGATGACATTTGTAAGTGTATAGCTTACATAACAAAAAAACTAGTAACTGTTACAGTAAATATGTTGTGTAGCATCTGACGTCTCATGGTGATGATAAGCAACATTAACATTGTCTTGGGAAATAGGTTGGTACCATCTGATGGCGAGCGCCAGCACCGCGGGCGCTTATTGATCAAATCAAATAGCGTTGCCCTGGATTCCCGTTACAAATTCCCGTCCCTCTTCAGGAAATCTTAACCACAGTTTGCAAGTATGCTAGAGAAAAGATGTTACACGTCAAAAATATAATCGGAACTATAATATCTGAAATGATGAAATTCAATTATAATTGTAAACAAATAACCAAGAATTATTACATGTACGTACGAATTAGAGACTGTTCGTTCAGCACGTTCACGTTTGAAGCTGCTTTTGCGCTAGCGATCCGTCTCTTGTCATTTTCTACGCCACCTCACAACATGATCTGTAATATGTGAACATCAGTTCATATCAGGTTTTATTTTATTTCTTTAGTTTAAAAATAATTGTCACATTGCTGGACTGATTTTGATTTTTAGGTAGGGCTCTGTGCAATTTGGGGAGGTACCACCTATCGTCAAACAGCGATACTTACTCGTAGTATTGTTGTAGTCCGGTTAAAAGGGTGAGTGAATCAGTGTAATAGGCACAAGTGTCTTAACATCATAGCTTCCAATATTGATGACGCATTTGCGATGTAAGGAATGATTAATGTTTTTGTCAGAGCCAATGTCTCTGGCCATTGGTGACCACTTGTTAGCCCAGCATGTAAACAGTTAGCCCAATTGCCTGTCCACCTACCTAATTTTTTTAAATAGCTAATCAAATATATAAAAAAAACTATTATTATTATCATGCACATTTTTACCATCCTGAAATACTTTTTGAAAGTGAGCGCAATGAATTAGTTTCTGATTCAATTCTTGATTCAAAATTACCTCTTCAGCTCCAATCTTTCGCCTTTTAAAACCGTCATCTTTCTTTTATTTCTTTAGCAAAGTAATAATTTTAGTTAACTATTTTTATTTGATTCACGTCTACGCCTGAAACTTAATGTTATTTCTAAAAATAATTTATTAAAATAACGATAACAACTTATACTTGAACCGTTCTTTACCTTTGTATCAAAGGTTAAGTGAATCTTAAGGCCTGTTGAGAGTGGGCATGAGAAAATATGGTACAGTTTCTCGAACATCGATCGAACAAGTTTCATTCGCCGGTTGGCCTCTCAATCAACGTTAGACTACAATGCATATTAATGTCATATAATCGTAATAAACGTACCTATTCGTCAACCACGTCTAAAATCTCGACCTAAAATTCTATCTTAAGCCGGAAAGAACACGTGGATCTTGAACGGACGTGCGTTATAATTCATCTCGTGTTTGGCGGTGAAGGAAGACATTTTGAGAAAGCCTGTACGTGTCGTATATACGAAAATGAGTACTCATAATTCAGTCGAATGTACCTCTATGTTGTCCCTGTATTTAATATCGACCAATCCACTGTAGAGTAGCGTTGTGGGAACTTATATTTTTTAACTGCAGATAATGTCTTTATCCTGCAGGTAGTCAAATGTAGTGTAATTACATGCCACATGCATTTATGTATGTATGTATGTATTGAGTGAGGCTTGTTCTTACAATATAGTATCTTAGTGTGCGTGAGACGTTTAAAATAAGAGTATAGTTAGCAAATAAAAATACAATTTAAATTAAATGATTATCTTTGTTTTTAATTTCTACGTGTATGACATTATTGATTTTATTTTCTTTATCTATTGTGCGTAATATTGCTTTCATACACGTACATTTTAGTTGATCAACTGCGATATCAAAACCAATCGATTGAAACCGTCTAAACAGAATTGCAATCAAACATTGGCTTATAATATAATATCACTGTTATAAATATGTTTTTTGTCGAATCTAACTCATCGCCACACATCTACCGAAACAGAATTTTTTATACGTTTAATTCCTTATCGTCTACCGGATCATAACATCATCAACCATGTAATAAGTTCTCATAACATAACAAACAAAAAGTTTCTAAATAAAAAAAAATAATAATAATCTAACGTTATAATCATTAAAAAAATAAGATTAATTTATTCTTAATTTAAAAATTGTTTTCGTTTATAAACGTTCCGTGTTAGTTTAAGTAAAAATATATGTAGTAAATATAGTCATATTGATCATATGATTTGAATCGCGCGATATCTATGAAACAATTTTAATATCAGACGGGTCACATCCTTGACGTAATATTATAAATTTTATATACATATCAGGGGTCACTGAATGCAGGAAGTACCTAAATAAACATCGGCTATATTTCACTACCAACAAGCTGAATTGAATAGTGCTGACTAAAGTAACGTAGCTGACTTTATGACCCCTAAATCACTTACCTACTTGACCCGAACGGTACCAAGTTGGGATATTGGAAGTAAAATGTTTTCTATATGAACAATTCGTTTTCAATACTGATAAAGAACTGGAAGCGTATAATCTATATATTGTTCATTTTATAGCATTATCATAAGCTTCCTTTTTATTTATTTTTATCAAATTGGGCCAACTGATGGTGGTGAGTGGCTACCAACATATATACATTGGACCGGTAAGAAATATTAATGATTTTTTATATCGTCATCGCCTAAGATCGAACTAAAATGTTATGACATTAAAAGCATTCTTTCTACCACTATACTCATACATATATATACATATTCTGATATAACTATATACATATTCCGATGTAACTATAGGCTCAAGGAGCCTATAGTTACATCGGAATTGTCTGAAAAATATGCTATAACTACCCAAACGGGCTTGCACAAAGGCCGAACATCAAGTATAAGCATAAGCCGGATTGTCTTAAAGTAGGGACGATTGTCTTGGTAGAGTTATAAGTGATGAAGCATTGGAACGGTTTTAGCTGTACGAACTTTTTGCACAAAAATGCTACTTTATAATTGTATCCGAATTGAAGACTTACAAATACTAAAACTTTTTATTTACATCTCATTTGGACTTATTTATTTTTTAGATAAAACTGCGATGATAATTACTAGTAACAATACAATAAGTATTTATGCACTTAAAAGTCGTTACAATATAACTCAGTAAACATAAGAATTATTAAGGTTAAGTCCTTAAATATATACAAATATGAATTAAAAATAAATAATGTATAAATCTTGACCGCGTGGAGTGGTGGAAAGAATGCTTTTAATGTCATGGATATAACCCAACTTTTAAGAATCTTTTATTTCAATTAATACAATTATGCAAAAAAAAAACTGCTGGCATTGGTATAGCTAACATATATTTTTATTTTTACATAAGAACTGCAATAGCCATTGCATTTATGAAGCAGCTTACTAAAAACTAACTTAGTTCGGTATCATGCAGTAAAGACAAAGTTTATAAGGCGCTCGCGAGTGTGCCAACATTGTTTCCATATTGGCTTTCAAACTTGAAAATGCATTGTTACACACGCCACACTTTCAAATCCCACGGTTAATGAGATCCAGCTCCGTTGCTTAGAATGCAAATCTCATTCTTATCAGCTTAGTAGTTGCAATTAAAGTTTAAATTAATTAGGATAGTGTACATGGAACTTATGAGTAGTTCGCGTAATTTATAACTGTTATTACAAAGCAAATGTGTCCGTTAGGCGTAATGTTATAATGTTAAGTAAAAGTAACACGTGGTAAATGCCCCAGGGGCACAGGTCTCGTGAATAAAAGTAGAAGGACCCGTGGTAGAAGATTGTGGGTAAAACCATTATTGAATTTTCACGGCTTTAATTAATGCTTGTTAATGGAAAATGTTATCATGATCATCATCACCTTGCTTATCAGTGATCTTGCTTCACAGAGTTAGAAATATTTGCTATTCCTTCATGATAAAGGGACATAAAAAGAAAATAAATAACGTCACGAAAAAATAAACATTTTTAGCATAAATAAAATGATATCATTTGTATTTAGGTTGTGATTTATATCGACCTCTTTATTTATTCATACGTTTGTAAATATTATTAATAAACAATTTTGTTACGTTCAAATATGAATATATATAAATATATATTCAAATGTATGTATAAAAGTCCCTTATAGTCTGAGTGTAAGCATATTTTGTGTATACTCTTATTGTACGATCAATATGTTATCAAAATAGAGGATGATTTAAACCGTTATCAAAGGAAACGATAGTGTTTGTTTTAGACAGGAAAGACAGATTTCATCCACCGAACAATTTTCGAAACATCGGCCTCCCTAACATGGCTGGAATATCAATTTTACAATCACACCGTGTCACGTATGTAGTCGACACTCGTTGGTCGCGATGGAGAAATATAATCATATCGTCAAATCGGAAAGACTTAATTTATATTCTGCCCTTCGATGACAATATTTTATTTTATTTGGCTAAGAATGAACGAATATATTAAAACATTCTAGATGATGTTTTCAAGTGTGGTGCTTCATTTGTGTTTATAATAATCTCAACTTTGTTGTCGCCTTACGTTTTCATAAAAAAATGAATATAAATATAATTAAATGTATAAGAAGTAGTTATCTTCTCTCAAATAAAAAAATACCTTTAAGGTTATTTATAAGCACTTATGAATTGTCGTTTTACAATTGTATCATTGTTAAAAGCGAATGGGTTCGGAATGAACCGAGCCAACGAGATGAGTACATTTTAATAATAACACTTGTCATTTTATGTATCCTGCATTTCTTTCAAAAGATACACTTTTCTATTAATTTGACGATGAGTGCTAATTTATTTTACCATTAATTATATTATTATAGCTCGGATTACTTGAATCTAAACAGGATATCACATCTGTTATTATGTTACATATTCGCCTCGAAGTACAAGATTTATTTCAACTGTGTTTTTATATCGAATACACCTTTACATCGAAGTAATAGGATTTTAGGAAAGTCGCCGTGAATTTTATACGCTCGTTAAATTGGGCAAATCAGATCGCGTTACTGTTAATAAAACACACCTATATTTTACCTTCGTATTTTCGTAGGTTCTGTCCTTTGAAATGTTTGTTTGCGATATTTATGAATACTCCACCTGACTTATGTGACAGTTAGGAAATGTATTGACATCGTTCAGTAAACATTTCGCTGTAAACACTCGTATATGTTAATAATTTCGCTTCGCGTTACCTATTTCATACGGGTAAGGAATATATAAAATACACTTTTGTCACGTAGTAAATATCTCAAACGAGGATATATTATACGTATATTTATAGTACAGTAACAGCCAGTAACTACACCATTGCTGGGCTAAGTCGTCCTCTCCCTTTTGAGAGGAGTCCTTTTCCAGCACGCTACTCCAATGTGCATTGGTGTATGTGTGTCCACATGTGGCAGAATATCCTGCAAATTAGACACATGCAGGTTTTCTAACGATGTTGATTTTTACCGCCGAGCGCAAGATGAATTACAATAACAAATTAAGTACATGGAAATTCAGTGGTGCTTGCCTGGGTTTGAACCCACAATCATTGGTTAAGATGCATGCGTTCTAACAACTGGGTTTTCTCGGCTTCTTATAATATATTTACATTTTTCACATTTTTTTTCAATACTATGATACACAAATACTAGTACGATAAATTTGAACACACATAGTAGTATATTACTATTGGAAAAAGAAGAATAGACACTAACAATGACGTTGCCAGCTCCAAAGATCTGACTTTGCTTCTTTTCCTCTGAGTAAAATGTGTCATTTTACTCAAAGATATATAACCTAAGATTACAACAATACTAACACTCACCTAACCAGAAAATAAACAAAAGTCTATTATCAGGGAACTTTTAAAAAAACGTACAAATTGATGAAGTACTAACTAAGAAAAATATTTAGAAAAAGATGAAAAAAATAAAATATAAAGCTAAACATAAATATTCCTGCTACTAGTAATTGGATAATTCAGTAAAGACATATTATATTCATAGCGGATGAAAATTCACAAAAGTAACAAAGAAACTCGCGACGCATTCGCGAAGATATGCTGAAGATACGAAAAAGGGTTATTTATGATGTAAAAAATATCGAAAGGATATAATATATAAAGGATATATACAAAACCCACAAGAACAACAATGTAAGCAACATTATATATAGTTAGAATATAACCGAGTGTTCAACCAACATTATAGGAACGAAAACACAGCCGAGATGGCCCAGTGGTTAGAACGCGTACATCTTAAGCGATGATTTCGGGTTCAAGCCCAGGCAAGCACCACTGAATTTTCATGTGCTTAATTTGTGTTTATAATTCATCTCGTGTTCGGCGGTGAAGGAAAACATCGTGAGAAAACCTGCATGTGTCTAATTTCAACGAAATTCTGCCACATGTGTATTCCACCAACCCGCATTGGAGCAGCGTGGTGGAATATGCTCCAAACCTTCTCCTCAAAGGGAGAGGAGGCCTTAGCTCAGTAGTGGGAAATTTACAGGCTGTTAATGTAAAAAAATATTATAAGATTTTTTATTTATTTTTAGAATTCATTTATAACTTTAAAGATGATTTAATTTAAAACAATTCATCATTTATTATCATATATTCATCAATTATGTATGTCCTTAGTTTTCAAATGGAACAATGAATATAACAGCCTACTAAAATATCTTGGGAAGTACTACAAAAGACGCTTATAACTTTTGCGTTTGTTAATGTAATGTAAAAAAATACAGAAAATCATTGATTTCACAAACACAAGCTACTATTAAAAAAATGATTGAAATATTATAATAAACAACATAATAATTATAAAACTATAATACATCTAAAAATCAACATATTCAGCCACATGAGAATGCGAGATCTGATTATTCAAGGAAATTATATCTGTTATGTAATTTAGAGGCTTTAAAATCGATACATCATTAAAAAAAACTGGGCATGTGCGATTCGGACTCGCGCACTGAGGGTTCCGCACCATCAGATAGATAGACAAACATACACTGATACAACAAACAATTTTTTGATTGATTGCTTCTTGGCAAATTTCATTATTCTATGTCAACGGGAAGTACCTAATAGGTTTTAATTACCTTTGCCAATCTATAGGAAATAAACGACATAAACGACTATAACATCTGATTGCGTAGACTTAGAAGTTCGATTCAGCAAGAAACTGTATTTCTTAGTATTTGATATTAAATTCAACTTTATAGCTCCATGCGTTCCTTAGAAAAAGGATCTTGACGGACGGACAGAGACCAGACAGACGGACTACAAAGTGTCTTTTTTTTATGGCTATGGTTGGCGGACGAGCATATGGGCCACCTGATGGTAAGTGGTCACCACCGCCCATAGACAAAGGCGCTGTAAGAAATATTAACCATTCCTTACATCACCTATGCGCCACCAACCTTGGGAACTAAGATGTTATGTCCCTTGTGCCTGTGATTACACTGGCTCACTCACCCTTCTAACCGGAACACAACAGTACAGTGTACTGTTATTTGGCGGTAGAATATCTGATGAGTGGGTGGTACCTACCCAGACGGGCTTGCACAAAGCCCTACCACTAAGTGGTAGGGCTTATTCTTATAAGCATTTATTTTTTCTTAAGACGTACGGAACCCTAAAAAGTAACACTCCTCGAGTTTAACGAGTGATAGTGTCTTAATCCTTTTGCAATTGCACAGAGAGAAAGGAAAATTACATATTATGTATTACAATTGATTGTATATATGTATTACATATATAATGAATAATCATACAATGGCATACAATGAATTATCTTAATATTCTATAAATTATATATGTATCTACTTCAAGGAGGCACTATGATCTCATTATTATAAACTTTAGAAATGCTAACACATTACACCCTATGTAATATCAATATAACATTCTACGTAAATCTATGATCTTATATTATAGATTTAAAGTTCTTAAGAAGACTTAAGTTGCACACTGATTAATCGTTGTAGAGATTTAAAGATTTTTGTATCAAGTTATTACTGACGCGGAGCTTACAAGAAGATAATATTAAGTTGATCAGACAAAAGAGATTCTAGTTGAAGTTTAAGCACTGCTTACGTATCGAACGGTAACAAAATAATCTACCGTTTTAATGCTCTATTAGCGTGTACTGATATCCTATTAGGGTGTTAATTAACTTTACTTTACCAACATAGCTCTGATCAGTACAATATGTGAGTCTAAATTAACCGATGGCTCAGTAGATTGCACACGTGAAACTTAAGCAAGGATCGCAGGTTCTATAAGCTGGCTCAGTTAATTGCTTTTAATTATAGGATGAATTTGTGCTGCTACGGCCATCAGTAGGAAATTTATGAATAGTAACTATAGTTTGTATTTAAATTAAATAATTATACATTAATAATTTTTATATGTGTATAAGGAACAATTAAGCGAATTATCCTCTTATGTAATGTTATAAAGCTCAAATGTAGATAACTTACTGTCTAGTTTAGACAATTTTATTAGTTAAACGATGTTCCTCATACCGAACAACTTCAGCACGGCTAGAATAACAATTTTACAATCTTCCCGCGTCACGTAGTAGACACGCGTCGGACAAGGAGAATATTAATCATTCCTAACAATCTTATACTCCACATATTATTCCCATAACCCTTTTCAAGCGCAGAAACACAATTGTAACTGATTTGGAATCTCTTAAATTACAAATATAGTTTTGTGTTATACACATGTGGGCGTTTGTTACATTTGAATATTTGATATTGTTATACATTGCTGAGTCTAGATTTGGTTTCGACAGCGTGATCTTATATGTTATATGTAATAGGTTTCAATATTTCGATCTCCTGTTTGAACAGTGAATACAGTCTCTATGTAATTACAGACACAAAGGACATAATGTCTTGGTGACGGTCCTTGGTTGGAGACAAGTTAAATATGGGTGGTTAATATTACATACAATGCCAATGTTTGCCGAAATATATATAGTAATAATGTCCCTATTGAAGTATTGAAAAGTAGGATTTTGGAATCGTTTAACAGTGTGTAATACAGGATTATGAAATAAAACGGTTTTACGGCATTTTTTTTTATATTTAATTGTTATATACTAATAATAAACCAATAAAAAAATGATTTTTAATTTTTATTTATCTATTTATTTATTTTATTTTAGGGAAATAAACAATGAGATGACACTTATGGCGTAAAAATATACAATATTACATACATCAGCTGGTTTCCACTAAAAGAACAATTAGTAAAAATAAAAAAAAAGACTACCATACATAAAATCAAATAGGTAACATTATACAATTAATGAGATCAATAAACGTATACTTATATAATATACGGAAATCTTGTCATAAAATAAAATAATAATCTAAAGACTAGCAACGCACCGGCAAACGCCCCGGTGTTTCAAATGTCCATGGGCGGAATTTCCATCAGAGCCCCTTGCTCGTTTGCCACCTATGACATAAAAAAAAAATAATCACACAAAACAAATATTTTGAGCAATAAAAATAAAATTCTACCTACAGGTGATAATTATTATAAAGATGTAGGTTCCGTCTGTAATAAACGTATTATTATTATTAACCATCAGAACGCAGTTGAAACATTAAGGTATAGTACACAAGAGCTTGATATAAAAATAACAAAAATACTAAAAAGGTTTCAAGCGAGTTTTCCTCTTTTAACGTCATTCGATACAGTCCAGTGGAAACAATAGTATCATATTACTGTATGATACTTACATATTTTGTTTCTTTTTTATATTCAAATATGTTTTAGTTACCTGTTATGTTTATTATAGATACTTGTTTGTTTTGTTTAAAAATATAAGGAGATTAAGTTGCTGTTATAGGTACTTGGTTTCTAATGGTTGTTTCTATACCGAAGGTAAAAAAAATAACGGTCTCTAAATTCACTTTAAGAATGGAACAGAAAATTCACTGAAAAGTGAAAATTCTGTATTCTTACTGGATTTGTTCTTCTTACTGAATCCTACGTGGTTGTTCTTAAATGTTTAATAAAATACTCCGGGTTTCTCACAAAACTGAAATCTTTCCAAGTTTACTTGTTAAGTCCGATTGGTAAACGTAGCAACTGAGTCCGATTCTGAAAAAGCTAATAAGTGTTTCCGTTATGAAATTTCTATGCATCTGCATAAGCATGTACATTATAAAATCTCATGAAATGCGCTCACAAGGACTGAAGTCCTTTTTCAAAATTGAGAATTTGCCATACAATGTATGCACGTCGCTGGATTATAAAATAAATAATGATTATATAAATAAATATGATATTATACAGTACTTATAAAAGAATAAACTTTAACCGGAGATTAGGAGTTCCAATCCAGACAAGTATCCAAAGCTTTTATGTGCTTGATTTTATAAATTCCATCTGCCATCCAGTTGTATCTATTGGTCTTGGAACAGGCTACTGATACAGGTCAAGTTGACACATGAGAGGTAATTTTGAAACTATTTATTTTCTTTAATCGGAGTACATATTTTAATATAGTAATTATAATACGTGTTAGCTAATAAGGAATAACCTCAAAGTTTACATGTTAAATCTATCGGGATGTTAACATGCCACATACTATCGTTCCCTGCGGTTTAACCCGACTATTATAAATCATGCCTCGCCTCCAAGTTAGTTGGTCTGGCGATAATTTAAACGACTTGGCAATATATTAGGTGATATTTATGTTCGCGTTTATCTATTTAAGGTATTTCGTTAATTTTCATGAATTCAATATGTATCGTTATTTAACGTTAATTTCGGAATTTTATCATTAAATAATTAGCTTTGGGTTATTCTAATCGATGATAGAGTAAGATAAGCAAACTTTAGATTTATATATTCCTTGTAATATTAGCAAACCTGTTAGGTTTGCTAATATAGCAATATTAAATGTATTAATATAATTATTTTCTTTCGCCAGTTCTTCCACCGGTTCACATTTGAGGTATATCATTTCGAGGTGGTAGATGTTTTTTAAATCGATGTGAAATAAGTAAGTATAATGCTACTATATCGAATAAAGATTTTTGACTTTGAATTTGACAACATAAAACAGAACAGTGTCTGAATCAGAATCAAGTTCCATCTTTTCCTTGAGGGTAAAGTATTTTCCATGTCTTCATAGTGGATTTTTCACTTTTAATATTAACGCTTTTTAACTATATGATCTTAAAGACTGCTCCAATATTATTCAAGTTAATATAGAACAACCGTGATGTCTTAGTGGTCAGAAGATGCGAATCTCAACATATGGTTCCGAGTTCAAACCATCGATTGATTTCTTCTTCCCGATTAATATCAATGTTACCTTGTATACATTCAGTAATTCATTCCCATACTGTTCCTTCAAATTTACCATGAGTACTGTTGAAGTGCTTTTTCAATGAATAAAACTCTGTTATGTTTTTGTGTGCACGTTCGCAAAGGTTTTTGATGTACAGCTATTGTACAAAATATACGCGTGAATCTATCATTGAAATAAATCATTTTGAATTAAAAAAGCATAAAGATTAAAAATGCCATCATTAATCAGGACCTTGTGGAAGCCCGTAGGTACAATATACCTATCCAACACCATACCCTATCTACCCACATCATATACTCTACAGTGAAACTGCAATGCTTAACATAAAACATTTTGATTAAATTAATCCTATTACAGGTAGGACATTCAAGTTTCCAAGATTAGTGCTGCATGGGCGACATAAGGGATGGTTTTTAGTTCTTACAGCCCGGAATTCTTTAGGCGATGGTGACCGCATACCGCCACTTGCCGGACTACCAAAATCTTTTTTTAAAAAAAGGTAATCATACAATCTGCACATACATATAATCGACTATAACAAAGCCTTGAATAAAAAAATTAATGTTACTCACATTCTAGTATAAATTAAAACAAAATTAATTTTAATTGAAACGATTTTTCTTTTTAGAATATAAAAAATGGAATTATCATCATGTCTGTCTTGCTGAGTGTGCGAAGTTGATAATATGATTTGTGGCTCAAAGGGCGTTGTGAAATTATAGCGTCTCGTTGCTCTCCCCCCATTTGCAAGATTCATGTAACCAGAGAATCCTATTTAATTTTCCCTTCTATTTGGCTTCATGTTATTCAACTAACTTATAAAACATTATTTATTTATTTAAAAACTAAAATAGTTCCAGCTATCATGCTAATTTCGAATTAACTAAAATATTCATTATTTATAAGAGATAACACAAATGATGAGTAGAAGTATGTATACTCCTGTATTGTAAATAAACCAAATAAAATAATCGTTAACTTTAATTAAAATTAATATAGATCTGATTTGCCCCATAGTTATTTTCTCGGGGACATGTTCATGTGGATGGTGATCTTGCTGTTTATAATAATGTATGTATTATGACACTCATCCTTCATATCGAATCGGTTCGATTTATGATTTTATTATTAAGATGTAATTCGTCTAATTTTGGCTTAGCGCAAACAAAAAATACTTCATGTTTAGGTTTTTTTAAATACATATTTATTCATATAATTAATTATTATATTATAGTAAACTAGAATGCATGGAATGTATCTACGGAAAGTCCTCAGTGTCAAAATCATTCAAGAGTTCAACGATAGGTAAATTGATACTTTGGCAGAGCACCTCCAACACGAAATTCTTGAGAGTTGTTGAAAGACCTATCTTGTGCAACTTTTGATCCGCTTTTACAGCGTATGTACATAAATTAATATTTAAAATATACAAACTAAAACGCTGAGAATATATGTATACCAAATCTATGTATGGTACAGAGATTTGTAGGACTTTAAAGCTGAACATACACTGAACAACCTTTACTAATTTTATGATTATTTGATGAAAAATATACTAAAAAGTTTATTATATTTTTTCTTACATTCTGATATACAATATTGAGAACCTTTTAGTAAGTAATAATAAACCTCAGGATGCCTCGCTAAAAATAATAATAAATTAATTAATAAAAATAACAAGAATAACTTTTTTTAACGTTTTTGCGTAAACAATGTAGGTGTTTGTTCGAAATTCAAATTGGTTTGAAAAAACAACAAAAAAGAGACGTAGGCGTGCAGTAGTACGGAAAGATTGAGTTTTTTTTTATGTTATATAGGTATGTGAACCTACCTGGCGGTAAGTCCACACGACCAGCCACAAACATTGGTACTGTACTGCGAACTAAGTTGTTATGTTCCCTCTGCCTGTTGTTACACTGGCTCACTCACCCCTCTAACAACGATAATAAGTATTGCTGTTTGATGATAGAGCATAGGATGAGTGGATACTTACTATAGTAATATATACTGTAATGTATACTGGTACTTACATAGACGGCCAAATAAACTTATATATCTGAATCTTTAAAAAATGTTTGTAAACAGTTGATGTAACATTTATAAATACAACATTTTTTTATTAGCTGCCAGTCCTCATTTGGTACGATTAAAATGTTAACATCCCATTTTCCCCTTGAAGTTCAAATTTTAAAAATCTTTATCAGATTCTTTTACTTTGTATAATAAACCAATATATATCAGTAATTAATTAAATAAAAAGTCGCTGTGTTTAAAAAAATACTATTAATATAGATTTCAAAGTAAAAGTAAAAAAACTTATAAACCATGATTAGAATGTCTTGGAATTTAACGATCTTTTTATACAAAAATATTTCCTTCCCCCTGAGAACGGAAAAACAATCACTCAAAAGTTTTTAAGGGAGTACCTAATATTCGTTTAATATAGACCGGAGGGAAGAGCTCTTACGAGAGAAAGTTTATTGAATCGCGTTTACCTTTTAACCATTTACCTTTTACGATTGTATTTGCTTGTAGGTTTTTCTTCTACATTGTAAGTGGAAAAGTATATGTTTACATACAAATAATACGTGCAAATAAATAATATAGAAACAAAACACACTGATCATTTGCGACCATTTCAGAACGACAACGTTGGCTTGTCTAGTGTGCAGGATATATTATTATAGTGTCATCAGTGTGTGCGTAAACACACACTGATGAAACACTATACCACCATTCTCATGATACTTGGGATAGAAAATAAAAAAAAAAAAAAAAACTGTGAAGAAACTAAGAGCTACTATTGAGAATTTGTGATAAAAAAACACAAAATATGTATATTGATCGGCTCCGGACATTCACATCCTCGCGGTCTGCGGTTTGGTTAGCCACTTACTGGGCCACTGAGGCAGCCAATATAATACAGGTGTATTGTGTGTTTTTTTGTTTTGAAAATTAATAAAATAGTACTAGCTTAACACATTTTCTTATTTTTTTATGGTACTTTGTTCTAGCTATACATAAATAGAATAAAAACTTGCTAGCGCGATTCAGGGCTAACGTAAGCGGACTTCGTTCAAACACACGTTTGAAGACTACTTTACATTCATTCGCGCTCTTCTAAAGAGCTTAGGTGTACTAAAGTAGCTCTTACTAGAATAAATTTCGTTCAATACACTACATATTATAAATGTTTATTCATTTCATTTTAAATACGTTACGGACGATCGCCCAGTTATGGAAATGGGCCATCTGAGGGTAAAAATATTCAATCATATTTTAAATTGTCAATACGATGCTCAGCGTATGAACTAACGTAGTATAACCCATGTATTTAATGATGTAATGATTATTGCTTCAATCCAAAATACAGCAAAACAAAAAAATTGTTTGGCGTTAGAATGAAAAGTTACGAAATCATCGGTTTCGAAATACATTTAATTAATTCATAAGATTTTCTTCTTTTATTCATCAGTTAAATTTATTATTCAAATACAGTTCATATTTATTCATTCTTAATATAAAATATAATCTTACTAATTTGTGGGATGGCACTTTCCCTTATAAAATTTTAGAATCTTAATATATTTATAATATTTAAATTAAATTCAAACTCTTGCTATTAGGAAAATAATTGGTTGTGAAGTATTTAAGCACAATTGAATCATCTATGATCCATTGTCTACACAGGATGTATTAGTAATAT
The DNA here is from genome assembly GCF_905147765.1 of Vanessa atalanta. NCBI lineage: Eukaryota > Metazoa > Arthropoda > Insecta > Lepidoptera > Nymphalidae > Vanessa > Vanessa atalanta. The sequence goes on along the minus strand of NC_061878.1, from coordinate 8,199,470 downwards.
TCGTTATACATCTTTGGCATATGAGCCGAGATGGCCCAGTGGTTAGAACGCGTGCATCTTAACCGATGATGTTGGGTTCAGACCCAGGCAGGCACTCTGAATTATCATGTGCTTAATTTATGTTTATAATTCTCGTGCTCAGCGGTTAAGAAAAATATCGTGAGGAAACCTGCATGTGTCTAATTTCAATTAAATTCTTCCACATGTGTATTTCACCAACCCGCATTGAAGAAGCGTGGAGGAATATGCTCCAAACCTTCTGCTCAAAAGGGAGAGCAGGCCTTAGCCCAGCAGTGGGAAATTTATAGGCTGCTAAAGTAATATGTCAAAAATATTTGATGGTATTTCTACATACAAATATATTTTTTAATATAAAGTCTTGTTTATATGTATATGTGTCAGTCAATGCGATGCTCCATGTTGTTTTGGTGTCCCGAGGCCAAAAGCGCTGTTGTTTGCTATGATTTTGTTAGTGCGGCGCTCCGTCAGAACGTCGATGACGTAATATTCAAACGGAGACAAAAGCCTCTATTGTGGTTTATATTTGTTTTAAATGTTGATACTACACATGCGATGAAGAAGTTGATCTTTCCCAGCTGTATACAGTACACATCCTATTACTTATATCTATGTATATTATATCTTAGCTTAGCTAAGATGTTATACCTGTTGCACTGGCTCGCTCCCCTATTAAATTAAAAACAACAAAACTAAGAATTGCTGTTCGGCGGTAGCTTTTTTTTTCCTGATATCGGACGAGAAAAAAGGTTACCTCATGGTAAGTGGCCACTACCGCCCATAGACAATAGCGCTGTAAGAAATATTAACCATTCCTTACATCACCAATGCGCCACCCACCTCGGGAACTAAGATGTTATGTCCCTTGTGCCTATAATTACACTGGCTCACTCGCCCTTCAAACCGGAACACAACAATATTGAGTACTGCTGTTTGGCAGTAGAATATCTGATGAGTAGGTGGTACATACCTACCCAGACGGGCTTGCACAAAGCCCTACCACCAAGATTAAGTGATGAATGGATGGTACCTACTCCAACGGACTAGCACAGAGCCCTACTACCACAAATGTGCGCAGGCAAACTTCTATAATAACTTATTAAGTATAAAAATTTGCTAACGTATAAATCTATTAGTATCCATAACAGTTAATCTAAAAAATATTTGCATGAACTTTAATAAAATTATTACTCAGTAAAACTCGAAATCGTTTACCTGCCTCTAACTCTTAATCGAAAACCTTTTCGATTATATTTTGTCGATTAAATCGGACGTTTCGATGAAATACTGTATTCAATAAAAAATAATTTAGCGTGAAACTGTGCCCCATATCTATGTTTCGCTGTAGCCCGCTTTTGGGGATTAATAATATCGTGCAACCTTTATAAAACCACTTTAAAGGTTTGCCTTAAGCCGGTGTAAAAGTTTATTTCAATTTGAATAATCTTATTCTGTAAAATAAAGGCTGTTTGTCTGTATTTTTAATAATAAAAAATAACAATGACTATGTATATGTAACAGAAGCAGATTTTGTTGGCAATATAGGTCCAAAATTAATAGAAAATTTAATGTACACATGTTAAAAAAACATCTGTATATAAACCTTATTTTGTTTATTTGTATATATTTGGATGTAATGAATGTATTTATATAGTAGCATTTTTAAATAATACAGATTTTTTTTATGTATTTTTAGTTTGTACGCCTACCAAACTTTCATATTCGTAAGGTTGGCTGGTAGTGAAAGCTGTAAAATGTAGTCCAGCATTGTACAATTTAATTTTATTGTGCAATAAAATATATTTTTTATTGCACTCAAAGAAGTTTAACTTCTTCTTCTCTAAACACGGTAACGTTATGTGAGCCGAAAGTAAATAGTGATGTTCATTACACGCACGGACAGATGTGCTTCAGCGACGGAATTTCACAATCCATTTGCTTTTATTGGCAACGTGTTCACCTTCAAAGCGAGTAGCGACTAATGCAGTGATTAATTACATTTCTGTCGCGTTGTATCGAAACATGAGTTCTTTTTTAAAATGATTTGAACTTCAATTAAATACAAATACGCTTAAACGACATATTATAGCAATACAGGAAAAAGGCTTTTTGTAAATTAGCTTTTGTTAATTGATTTGTTAAAGTGCATTAAATTTGGTTGGTGTTAGATTGTAATACCATCACAAAATAAGTGTAAGGTAGAAAAAAACCGGGCAAGTGTGAGGCGGACACGCGCACTGAAGGTTCAATAGCACCACACAATGCTGAAATATTACCGCTTATCAGATTTTGGTTTTGATTTCTTTTGCAAATGTATGGGACATACGATATACACGGTTATATCTTTTCGATTTTAATGTTAATTTCAACTCTATACATGTACGCCTTCCTGAGAAAAAGGTTCTTGATAGCAGAGAGACGGACGGTCAGACAACGAATCTTATAAGAGTTTCTTTTTTCCTAGAGGTACGGAACCCTAAAGACAATGTTAAAAAAATACTTACTGCTTAAAAGTATTAGATCGCTCGTTAATTGTAATAATTGATTTTGTAAGTTATATTATTTTGTTTAATTCGTCTAGTAAATGCTTTGAATTTGTTATATAATATTATGTGTTATGTTAGCAATATTAAACTTGAGTGTAAAATGAATGGTACTGGTTTAAAGTTGCAAGATTTAACCAAGCCAAGAAAAAAAATTGGTGATAGAGAAAATATTGTGTGTACATAAAAACATAAAAACTGTACACAATAAAAAATATTATAAAGAAATATTGTATTTAATTATTCCATAAAATAATGTATCATCTGGATAATTCTTGCGGGATTGTTTATGTTAGGTCCAAATGTTTGTTAAACTATAGTTATTTTCTATAGAATTCGTATCTCACTCGTGAAAATCGGCTTACGTATTTAATACGGAGTTTTAAAAGTTGTATCTCTCAAATATTATTAATATAAGCAATACTGCAAATCACTTTCTGTGTTTTCATGATCATATCCTAATAATGACAATGTTCTTTTACACTGATTCAAAAGGATTTTACTCAACGAAAATGCTGTTCTATTTCACGACAGTAACTTCGAAATAGAAGGTAGTTTTATATTCTTCACCGAATATCCGAAAACGGCTGGATTTGAATGGTATAGACTTTATTCTTTTGAGGTAGTTCTGATATATATTTTTTGATATATACAACGAACGCATCGATGGTTTTGGATTTAAAATTGTTTAGTATATTTGATACCCCAATTTAATAATACTGTATTCGTAACTCATATTTTACAGGAAACTTTTTGTGAATTTTATTATATGATTTAATAAAAAGTTATTATCAACTTTTTTTTTTTTAATTATTTTTACATAAGAATTCATAACATATCTTTGTAACATTTTAAGATAAATTAAATTACTGTAGTGACCTAATAAACATACATTCAGTTTTATTACCTTACGAGGTTATTTCACGAAGGCATTGACACGCAAAATTATTTAATTAAAATCCCAAGAGTTATATTTACTTTAAAATTTTTCTCCAATCTTTCTTTAAGACTTTCTTTAATACTTAGCCATGTATTTAATAGGATTCCAGGAAAAATATGTCATGAATAAACACTAAATAAACTTTAAGAAACTTTATAAAATGATATTATACATAGACGAGAAAAAGAAGAAAACTTAAATATTTCCGTGTTGGTAAATCTAGAAAAAAAAAAACATTTTAAAATGTCCTTTGAAAGAGTCGCAAAATGTGAAACACGAAATTACGCCGTATTGTCGTTCCGGAAGCGAGCGAGTTTGAATTTATTTTTCTCGAAACATTTCTATGTGCCTCAAAAATCATTAATCAGGCTTCTATTTGGCAGTGACCCAAGGACCTTACTCCCCTCATTTGTATTTACAGAAAGAGTTCCTGACCATAAATCATTTCATTTTGATAAATGATTTCATTCAATTTTTTCAAATCTCTGAGGGCCCCCTCAATTTAATATATGGTACTATTTTGTAAATGAGATGAATAAATGAAGAGCCACTCAGATAAACAAAATGTTTTCTGTATATATTTACAATATTTATACTCCACAGTAAGAAACAGTATAATTGTTTCAAATATGTTGGTTTTTTTGTACGTGAATCATCCATTAGCTAGGTAAGTAACAACTTATTATGACTTATGACTGTTATTTTTGTCATAGTATTTAAAATATATTGCAAGAACATTGAGACAATATTTTTATTGTCGCTCGCGGCTTCGGGCACATTTTAGTGGTTCGTAGTCAGTTATTTGGTATCGAGAGTAGCCTATGTTCTACCTTTGAGTTCAAGCGGACTTCAAACCAAATTTCATCAAATTCAGTAGTTTTGCCGTGAAAAAGCGACAGACATAGAGACAGAGTGACTCACACATAAAAAATATTAGCGTAGATAATTATCTTGTATATGTATGATGTAGCTGCTTATGAATATAATATAATATGATAGTAACAGCCTGTATATTTTCCACTGCTGGGTTGAGGCCTCCTCTCACTTTGAGGAGGTTAGCAGAATTTTCCACCATGCTGCTTAAATGCGGGTTGGTGGATTTACATGTTGCAAAATCCTCACGATTTTTTGCCTTCACCGCCAAGCTGGAGATGAATTATAAAAACAAATTAAGCAAATGAAAATTCAGTGGCGCCTGAATGGAATTGTACCCGCAATCAACGGTTAAGATGTACGCGTTCTAACCATTGAGACATTTCGGCTCATGTATATATTTTTATTGAAAATTTTATTCCGAACTTTCAATTTAATTACACAACAATAATCTTAACTTAAATTTTAAAACTATATTTTATAGAGTTTAAATAATAAATGAAATTAAGTTACGAGAACAAGACGCATTATATAAAAGATATTCAATACATAATATAATTACATAGAACATAGACAAGATTTTGAGATGCTTAAAAACTGGTCAGACAGACAAAGACATGACGCGTTAAGTTGCGGCGAGTGCGGTGGAGCGCCCTTCCGGCACTATCTACACCGGAGATGGCACATTCATCGCAATCGACATATGCGCTTGGCAAACTGCTCAGATATTTCTTGGTCCTGTACACTTAGTGCTCACTCCTTAGTTAAGAGGAAGTATATATGATCTGTGTCCTTAGGTTTCGAGTAGTATTACAGTATATGGAAACTTGTAATCAACTAAAATATATTCTTAGTAGTAGTAGAATAAGCAATTAATCTTCCAATATGATGTATGCCATTAAAATTGTTCAATTGATTGTTTTTGTTAAGAATCAATATATTACATTTCCGAGAAGTTTATTTTTTTTTTTTCTTTAAAATTCAACTTTATAGACATAATTTATATGGAATATATACAGGATGCTCGTTGCCCAAATATACATAGATAGAAGACTACTGAGCAGTTGACCTATTTACTAGAATGTTTTTTTGTTACCAGTAAAAATATACCGCATTTTAAACGAGATCTAATTCTTTTGCAGATTTAAAATTACTGTAGAACCGGCAACTTTCTTCCGGCACTGTTATAACCGGTAATGATGCACTCGACGCCATTTTCCAAGTTTTCTCAGATAATACAGATGAACTTATCTGATCATAAATTAAAATAGGTTGTTTAAAAATATTATTAAAATTTTAAAAAAGTCTTTATGAGACATACATTTTTGTCAGTGTTTTAAACAAAATAACACTTAAGAACGGATAGAGTTTCACTAGAAGTTGGTTGATTGACCCGTCTTCAATATAAAAACGCAAAGAAAAAATGAAAATAATTAAATGCTTTTGTTATTTTTGTATTGAACAGTAAGAATAATAGGTATGTGATTACACATATATATCCGTCTTCCACAACAAAACTCAAATAAAAATATGCCATTACGTATGTTGATGTGGATGTTTTTTTACGTATTAGAATTTAAATTCAGAATAAACAAAGCGAAACAACAAAGAAGACCTTGAAAACTGGTACGAATAAAGTCTGTAGAGAAATAATTAAAGAAAAAAAAGCAATATAACATAAATTTTGCACCGGTACTATTCCGATAGTATATTTTTGATTATTTGGAATAGTTTTAAGTAGTATTGGTATTGAAACTAAAGATACTATCTAAAGTAATATTAACCGTAACACTCTTAAGGCACTTTCTTTTTATACTAAAAGAAGATAGCAACGCGCTGGGACCAAGATGCACTTTAGTCTTTTGTTTGGTAAACTTACTAAGCAAGTTCGACATTCAATCCTTTGTGGTGATACTTCGAAAAGTTTTAGTTCAAGAAGACTGTTTTGCCGCGGGTGACTCGAATCGCTGCCACGCTGCGTCGCTACTTCCGCTCTCTTGCAGCTGAATTAGCAATTTATTTTTCATTCCACTGACAACTTTAAATATTTTTATAAGATAAGTATTTCTTAATTGCTATAAAATTGTAAAAAATATTTTTTTTTTCTAAAATGGATAATTCAAATATATCGTCAGATAAAAGTTGAATCAAATAAAATCAAAATACTCTTTATTGTACACAAATAAACTCATGCATGAATCACATTCAAATAAGATACTCTTGAAGCGACCTTATCACTAAAACAGTGATCTCTTCCAAGCAACCTTAAAGTGGAAGAAAGGAACAGAGGTAAAATAAATAGGGTTGTACATAGCGTAGATAAATATAATATATAAATACATTACAATACAATAATAATATATTTAAAATAAATTACTACTTAAGTGATTGAATGTTACACTAATATTTATTTATTTCATATTCTTTAAAAAACCGGACAAGATTATTATTTTTGATACGGAATTTTTTTTCTCTGTCAGAGTGCTTCAAGCTAAACTATAAACGTTACAAATATAGTTTGAATATGAGATTTCTAGATCTCTAAAATGTCTGTATCCACAAGGACGATTAAGACTTTCTAATTAACCCCTTGAAGGGGTAAACTCTAAAGAAGGGGTAAACTTTTCAAAATACAATTTTACTAAAATAGTAATAGGCGACGAAAAATAGTTCGGAGATACGGTGTTATCGATAGATATGATCTTGTTGTTTTTATTTTATTACTTCATTTTATGGTATAGATTTGCGGACGAGCAAATAGCCACCTGGTGGTAAGTGGTCACCACCGCCCATAAACAATGGCGCTGTAAAAAATATAAATCATTCCTGACATCGCCAATGCGCCACGAACCTTGGGAACTAAGATGTTATGTTCTTTGTGCCTGTAGTTACTCTTCCTTCAAACTGGAACACAAAAATACTGAATATTGCTGTTTGGCGGTAGAATATCTGATGAATGTATAATGTGTAGAATAATTTATTAATATAATTATATCTAATTTAGGATATTAAAGTTTTTGTTAATTTTACCCCGAAATTAATAAAATTTAAACAAAACCCTTATGTTAGTTTGTGGTTTCCTTCGATAGAATTTTGAACTATTAAAAGTATTTAGAATATTTTTTTATTGAAAATTATATTAATTAAGAAAAAATAGCGTTATTTCATGGCCAAGCAAAAAATCTACCCAAATAAAAATAATAATATTAGACTATTCTAGCCTCCAAAATTGTTGGGAAATCCCGCTAATGGTCCTCGTTACTCCAGTACTGGATACAAATGTATGTATGTAAATGTATTTCATCACAATATTTCTCATCACCACCATGCAACTTCTCCATGACTTACTAGTTCACTTGGCCACCTTGGTGGTCCAATTATTCATGTTTCAATAATGCTACAACAATATCACCAAAGTAGTTAATCTTATCTGGACTACTACAAATAAAAACCGATCATGATATTTATTCACTCAATAAACCAATACGAAACCTTTTACTTTTAGCGACATTGAGCATTCAAAAGTGTTTTATTGCGCGCCGCACTTCCACGCCCGAATTCCCGAATAAATACTAAAGAGCATCCGATCCCCTTTTTCTCGTAAGACGTTTCTCACTTATTCTTTAGGGGTTACACCGTCACAGGCGAAGGCCAAACCCAGCTCATCATTTGCATCCAAATAGCTCCTATAAATTCGCTACCCGAATTTTCGCCGTTCTCCCGCTCCTTGGGAGCAATTAAATACTTTTTCCACGCTTCAGTCCGCTCGCTCGATTTTTCAGGCCGAATAAATTCGACCAGATTTCAACACTTGCAAGCTTCATTAAGTAAATAATTTTGGTTTTTGTATTCAGTAACGTGAACATTTTGATGTGTTTCATTTTTTTTTTTTACGGTTTTTTTGTTCTGTTTTATAAAAGGGTAATAAACTTGTTAACAAGTCCGTGGCAATTCATATCAAAAATTATATCGAATTATTTTCAAATTATATCTAAATAAGAATGAATAACCACCAGTACAGAATTTTATTGGTACCATAAAGGAAAATAATATAACACAATTAGTACCATACACTTGGGGTCTACCTGTCTGTTCCCAGGCAATTTTTTACTTATTACCAATATACCTAACGCGCACCTGTTGTTATGAGTACTGCAAGCTAATAATTAATTACTGCTCTATCATCCTAGTCTTTTTATTATTAAAATATAGATTATTTACTAATAGTTCCGGCTTTTAATACTATTACTTTGAATTCTATAAATACCAATTTTGAGCCTTTTTATCTCTCTGTTCTTAGTCAGGTCGGATTATACCCAATATTTTGTTTATTTTGTGTTTGGCACCTGGTCATTAGTTTGTAACCGCCGCCCTAGGTATTGGCACTTTAAGAAATATTAACCAGCTCTAACATCGACAATACCCTACCAACTAGGAAACTAAGATATTATGTCCCTTGTGCGTGTAGTTACACTGGTCCACTCAGACTTCTTTTTTTAACATAATAATGGTTACTGTCACCTATATTGGAGCCGAGATTGCCCAGTGGTTAGAACGCGTGCATCTTAACCGATGATTTCGGGTTCAAAAACAGACAAGCACCACTGAATTTTTATGTGCTTAATTTGCTCGGCGGTGAAGGAAAACATCGTGAGGAAACCTGCATGTGTCTAATTTCAACGAAATTCTGCCACATATGTGTTGTGTAGTGTACACCAACCCATTGAAACAGCGGGTGGAATATGCTCCAAACCTTCTACTCAAAGGGAGAGGAGGCCTGAGTCCAGCAGTGGGAAATTTACAGGCTGTTAATGTAATGTCAAGTATATATAAAAAATAGCTTGCAGGCTATTCTCACCATAAATCATATAAAGCATAATATAAAGTTTTGTTTCTCAATCTTTCATACAAAGTTTTCGAATATCTGTAATAGTTTTGGCATCGTTCGCTTGGACCGACAATTTTCTCTCCGACTATTCTGACATAATAAGCTACATCTCAAAAAATATGTCCACTCTGAGACTATTATCGACTTCCAGGCTTCGAGCTAAAAAAAAATCGATAGAAAAACCTCAATAACTTTTTATCTTGGCGTGACCTGGGATTTGAATCCAGGAACTGTGGATCTACGATCTGAGTCTACGACTATTAATAAAGTCGTATTATAAATGCGTTGAACTAATTTAGATGGAATTTCGTATGGAGATGGTTTGAGATCTAGTTATTAATATTTAGATATCATAACTCTAACAGGTTGATCGTTACTGGTTTTAAATTAATGCCAAATATATATTATAAGATTTTTTACTTATTTTGAGGATTAATTTACAACTTTAAAGCCGATTTAATTTAAAACATCAATTATGTATGTTCTTAGTTTTCAAATGGAACAATTAATATAAAAGTCAACTAAAATATCTTGGAAAGTACTACAAAAGACGCTTATAACTTTTGCGGTGAACATGGAACGGGCGGTTCTATCGTCCTGAAGAATTGAAGTCGGAAGCCAACTTTGAACTCCATGCATAATAGACGTCAATTCATGACGTACATTGATGTTAGGACATATTTTATACCTCAGTTTATTAAAAACCGTTTTAGTGTTGAAATAAAAAAAAAGACTAGATAATTTAACAAAAATGGTGATCCTTCTATTTCTTTCGTTACTATAAGATATAGAAGTAAGTACTGAAGAAGTTAATACTTTCACGGGTTCTGTATTTAAAATAATGTATCATTTAATTATATCAATCCAGCGGATTAATATAACGAACAGTCGATATCAACCTACATACCTATTCAGTTTTCAAACTAATACAAATAAATAAGATGGAGATTGGGATAAGTCAAAGAGTTTTAAATTTATTTGACACATTATATAATAAAAATTAATCATTTCAAAGGAGGTATTATAGTTGTGTGTATATATTATATGCACTATTGAATCGTCATTTTATAAGAATAAATTTAATTTAAAGTTACCTTTGTTTCAAATGATCTACATTTGATTAGATTAGAATATGTTTTTTTTTTTTAATATTTGATAACATCACTTACATTACTCTGATCCTAATGTAAGTAGCTAAAGCACATATGTTATGGAAAATCAGAAGTAACGACGGTACCACAAACACCCAGACCCAAGACAACATAGAAAACTAATTAACTTTTTCTACATCGACTCGGCCGGCAATCGAACCCGGGACCTCGGAGTGGCGTACCCATGAAAACCGGTGTACACACTACTCGAACACGGATGTTGTCAAATTTATTAATGATGTACAAATGTATGTATATCCTGATTGAAATTCGACAAATACTAACACTACCCTTACTTAAAGCGATACAATATTACTAGTAATAGGCCTAATGTATCGTAAATAATTTATCGTGAGTTTTTTTTATATGAGTTAAAAATTGAGTGATAAAGCTTATTATCGAAACTTAAGGATACACTTTTCGCTTTTCCCATGGAAGGATAAAAACACTTGACGGTGCTTTTGATTGCGGTGATAGAAACTTGGTCTTATAACTTTTTCTTTACTTCTTGTTCTTCTACAATATTTGTCAACAAGTTACAATGCCTTTCCTTGAGACTAATCTATATTAATATACGAAATATTATTGTGTTGTTACTGAAGGTATTCCGACTCTTTTGAAACATCCAGAAGGACCTCTAGCTCTGCAGTCCTGTACCTGGTATTTTCTATCAATACGTATGATATATTACTGAATTTTCATTCTTAATACTATTATGAATATAATTTAAATAAAAATTCTGAAGGTTATCTGATTATGGATAATGTTTAGTAAAAATTATTTTTAAGTAACATTTACTTAATTTAACTCTAAATAGTTGTCTAGTGATTTAAAATTCGAAGATTCGTTTATTGTCTTCACTCGAAATGAAAACTTTACGCCAAATGTAAGGTTAAATATTGGTTTTTTATTAAAAACATACATTTCAATTGTTCTATTTAAAAAAATAAATTGATTAATTTCAATTAAAATTCACTACACAGTATTTCCAATGATAAACAAAGTGCAATTTAAAATAAAGCTCGCTGGAAATAATCCAACTCACTAGTGTAATTTTTGCTTCATTACTCAGTAACTTGTAGTTGAAATAAGCTCCTATTGCAATATCATATGAATGTAGCTGAAATAAATTTTGATTGAAACGGTATTTTGATATTTATATTTCATGGTTGAAATACTAAAAATTACGGACCACTCAATCTCAATAATCGTTAGGTCAACAAGAGCCAAGTAGCCTTGTAACTACAGACTCTTCGTGTAGTTAATTTGTGTTTATAATTTATATCCAGTGTGAAAACCTACTTGCGCGGAATGAAAATCTATCACATTTACGAGTATCTTGTATATTGGAGAAGCTGGGTGAAATAAGATTTTCAAGAATAAGCCACTACTGGGCATATCGTAGAGTATGTTTTGGAAATGAATACAATGATTTTAATAATGAAAGTATATATGTATAAGAAGACGCACCGTACTATTTTTTGAGATTGGAAGAGGGAGCCTTGATGCGTGGGATTTCGATCAAATGAAAGATAATTTGGAATTTTATTTATGTTATTTATTTGGTTAATTAAAATTTATAAGAATAATTATTTTGCACAAAAATTGTAATGAAGATTTTGATCAAATGAACAGTAAAATTTCATCATAATAAGTATATTCTATATATGGATGGAGGACCTATGAGGTTTCTTTTTTAGGAAAACATTTTTTTATTTAATATAATATTTTTGGGAAAAAATAACTTGAAGATAAAAATGCGCAGATTATTGCGCATGGCACAAATAACATGGTTATTTAATGTTGGAAATATGTAGTATAGCATTTCACAAGCTTATAATGAGTCTGCTGGTTACCTAACTTAGTGAGCCCACATAGCTGCTATGAACGTAGCAATAGAACGTTCACACATACTCTAGATGTTTACATAGCTCACTTGCACCTTAGCTATTGGTAAAAAGAGGACGTGTCATCGTAGATTAAAATATATTTCGAATTTCAAATATGCTAATGACAGTTGATTGCTTGTTAAAGAAAACCGATTGGATAATATACTTTTTTCTTAAAGTGTGGTTCGCCTAAAATTGTAGGTATCTAATTGTATGAAAAAAAATAAAATAAATCATAGGTAAATGTAAACATACACAAACACCGTCCTTGGAACGCAAATAAAATTCGGTTGGTCTTTCGAAGATAAATTTTTGGAAAAAATTGTACTTGGAACATTAGGCTCATAAATTTATTATTATTGATATTCAAAAATTCAAATGAATTATACGACGATTGTAAACATTTAGTCAGTTTTTAAATAGTCTAGTATTAAATCTAAAACAAATCCGCGCTTATCATTTCCAGACCACTGAACAGTTCGAATCCTGGTCGAAATCACTAACGTTGAAATACAGCTATTGCATTGGTTTAAAATAAATCTTTAAATGATTTACTGTAATGGTTATTTCTTAATGCGAGACTTCGCCTCTTGCTTTGATGCATTCTTCCATTTGCGGATTCTCTTTTCCCAATATTTCTTCCCAACTAGCCAACTCTTTGTTTCATACTAAATTCTATAACTTAGTACTCATTTTTTTATTAGTTCTATTATACAGACAGATTAGTTCTATTAGACACCTGGTGGTTAGTAGTCACCACCGCCTAGAGACATCAGCGCTGTAAGAAATATTCTAGCATCGCCAATGCGCCACTAACCGCGGGAGGTAAGATTTTAAATTCCTCGTGCCTTTGCCTTGTGTAATAACACTGGCTTACTTGCTTTTCGAACTGGAACACAACAATAGTATGTTGCTTAGCGGTAAAATATATGATGAGTGAGTGGTACCTACCCAGATGGACTTGAACAACACCCTATAACCAATTGAAAAAGCATTGCAATAACTCTTTAGGTTTCTTATAAACAATTATTTGCCACACTAAAAATATTCACGCAAATACCAAAAACAAGTGTTTACAAACGTTTGAACGCAAACTCATATATGATGAAACAAAGATCTATTTTGACATATTAAGTTAATTCGACCTATTCGTATTGGGTTTCTGAGAGAAATAATAACCCACAGTGTCTGAATGAGAGGAATGCAGACTAGTCGAAAGCCATAAAATTGCACGGAAAAAGACGAAATTGAAATACCTATAAAGCTTCAAGAATATCCACGAGACGTTCTATTTAATTAAAAACTTCATTCACATTTCAAAATCAAATGCTGCTTACATTTCAGTATATAAAGAAACGAAATAATTTACTTAATGAAGTTTGCAACGGTTACTAAAATGAAACTAAATTTGTTTCAAACAAAAATAATCGGTCGACTGGAGCGTTGAAAAGTATTCAACAACTAACAAGGTGAGAATAATTATGAAAAATAATACAAAGATTTATAACAACTGTTTGAATTTTATTGCATCGTTCAGTTTTTATCAGCAATATAATTAACGTGCCAATTATTTTTGGGTGTGGCTATAATCTCAATTAAAGATCCTTTTAAAGTCAATGCGAAATCAATTTCAATAACAATCATTAAGAAGTTGTTAAATGACTAAATACAAGCCAGATGTCATGTTAATCTCATTGCACATGAGTAAATTACAGGATCGGTGCGCTTCGAGGCGCTGATGCTGGCCGCTAGCCAAATGGTTGGTTGCATCAGACTATTCGCTATCGATAAATTATTTCTTTGCTCGTTCTTTCAAACTCCCAGATCCGAGTTCCAAGTTTTACGGCTAATAGAAAAACGAATGTATTGAACAATGTGTGGCTTCGCTTCGTGTCGATTGCTTTTCATTTTATTTTTCATTCATCGCATGAAGGCAGAAGGGGATGAGCCACCTGATGATAAAGAGTCGCCTAGCTCAATATAAAATAATAAAATAACAATAAAGATGCTTATAATATTAAACAAACATGAAAAAGGTAATATATATGTCGGAGAAGAACACCATTATTCTCCGTGACAACGTCATTGGTTACAGGTCTTATATACGCGTCATCAGGATTCAATGAGTGCACAAAAAAAAAAAATACTGCTTCACCTAATGCTACAAAGTTTCGCTCCATAGTTTTACTAGATAGTAACTGATATAAAACATCAAACAAATGGTATTAATCAACTAGGCGGAATCAAAACACTGAACTTATTTCACTGATGTGTGTGAAATTGTTAACTCTTCCGATAATCTACCTCGATCCTCCTTTATTCTGTTCGCATTACAAAAATTCACAACAAAGTGTTCGTATCAGTACTTTATTCCCGTCAAACCGTTATGATGGTTTCTCGACCCCGCTTGAGGCTTGACCTCTACTGTTGGTTTGGACTGGTCGTGACTTATGACAATATTATAATAGTAACCGTGAATGATTGACCCAGATTAAATAAAATAATCAATGTAAGAAAACGATTAAGATAATATTTAAAATGTAAACAATAAACACAATTCCGTGATTTCCTTAATTATCCTATAAAATTTAGACGAAAAATCCATTTACAAAAGTACAACAATTTAAAAACAAAACTACTTTAAACACCGTATTAAAGGTGACTCAAATTTAAGCTTATTTTAAGTCCCACGCAAATGATGTGAACATACTTAAATCTGTTTATTTTATTATGATTCATTTATTTTATTTTAATTAAATATTAATTTATATTTTATAATCTACTGTATTAAGAACGATGTAACAAAAACCCTATTGGATTTATCCGTACATCGGTATTAGTTGTCAACATATAATTTTAACAGGAATAACCTTCTCAAAATAAATATTATTTTTTAATTAGTGAATAACCTCCTTTTTTGAATTCGGGTAAAAATTCAATTTTGGGCATAATTAGTATAACCTAGTGCTAATATAAAAGTTTAATATGTACTCACCTTTCAAACCAGAGCATAAGGAATTAACTTATTGGTTTCTATTTATCGGTATAATAAAAGTGATTGGGTAGTGCTTATTGCATCACAAACGTAATCCACTGCTGAGCACAGACCTCTCCCAAAGGGCGCCAAAGCTTCAGGTATTCAAACTCAATGGAGTGCTATGTTGTATGATTTGATAATTCTTATAATGTGCATTTGGTTCTGTATAGCAACAGCTTAGCAAGTCCCTCTCTCCCTATTGAGTAAAATGCTTTTGCCGGTTTCCAAAGATTAATAAAAACAATAATAATAAGTATTTAATTATAAATATGCAAAACAAAAATCTACGATATTAGGAAACGAAGAAACTCATACGATTTGTTATATAAGATCCAGACATACGTATATTTGTAGTACTTTTTGGAATACTCAATTTTTCCTACGCTTCTGTTGTCTTTTGAAGTTTCTCTTGAATACAATTTTATTTTAAACCTCCTTCACTTTGCCTTCATTTTAGTTGGCTTTACTTTTAACGAGAAAAGAAAGAACACATATTCAACGTAAATTCTTTGTAAAATGATAGTCGGTTTATTTTACACAAAGAACTTTAAAGCATTTTAATTTAAAAAATGAACTTAAGATAAGAACATATTTAAGCGAATTTATTATACTTACTTTTGTATGTTTTCTTTTAATTTATTATTATGTTTGTAATTTTGTTTTTTGATCTGTATCTTATTCTTATTCATTAATATCTTCATCGTCACGATTAATACACCCCCCCCCCTTTACACGAGCGAAGCCGCGGCTGAGAATTAGTAATAAATATTTTAAACATGAATAAACGTCATTTTAAAATTTTGTGAAATTCATCAATTTTCATTTATTTAAATTAATGAACAGGTCGAGTTTTTAGTATTGGACTTATGTGTGCATGTGAATAATGTTCAAGGAATGGTCGTCGAAATATCAGTTATTTCATTTCTCGGCGGCTTGTGTACCTTTTAACTATTCAGGCTTGCTTTAAAGCAAATGCATGCGTGTGTGAATGATAAATTAACTACTACTTTCAGCAGATTTACCGGCTCTAATGCGAAACTAATTTTATATTAATGGCGTCAATGTTTTTGTAGATACGTGCTTAATTACAGCAAATCTCTTTTAACTGAATCGAATACTATACGAACTCCCTTAAGAGCTAGTTTCATTATTAATTACAGCCTCTTTTGTGAGAACTTTGGCAAACTTTGTTATCTTTTATTAAAGATATACACTATTAACAACTGAAATTAATATTTACATGATGTAACGGACTGTACTATACTATTTACATAAATACGTGAGAATGAATTATTGTTATTTTAATACATTTTTTTTATATAAAACATAACATCGGTCGCAGCGCCACCTACCGGGTCCAATATAAGCCGTCCGTAGACTCAGTTAAGCACATATTAAAATTTAATTAAAATTTAATCAAAATTGGTCAAATTGTTTTGAAGAGTTTACATACATACATACATACATACATATATAGAATTATATGTCATATATAGAAACATAAAAACATACATACAAATAAATTCATGAGATTGCATAGTAAATGTATACATATACATGGAATAATAAATTAATGACATTATATCAAGCTTACCTTTTTTCATACGTTTTTGGTGAAATCGTTCGTGTATTCATGGATATGTTCGTGTATTGGCGAAGAAAATGACGTGCCACTTTTTTAAGGAAAAATCTCGGCGCCAGCCTTTTTCCATACAAAATTCTATAGATTTAAGGCTGACCTGCGCCGAATGTCATACTCTCGTGAAAGCATATATAGGGGTATGATGCTTGGCAGCTCGGTTCAAATTGGACGCGTGGAGTGTTGCGCTCGCCGCATCGGCCGCGTGCAATAATGCATATCAAATTACATAATAAGAAATGATACTAGGCGGTGCAGCTGTGCGGGTTATACTGCGAGGCTGCTAGCTATGGTTGATTATTCTGAAATATAGGAGTGGCGCAGATCCGTGTGTCGGTGTAGTGCCTACTCATATATTAATGGTGGATGCATGGCAAAATATAATTATAATGAGAATGTGCTTCGTGCACTTTTCCTATAAATAATACAAATGATTATTACAAATTACGGTAAGGCAGGCCGTTATATGAATGAGTGTTCTCAATGAGACATCATATTTATTATATAAAAGCGATATAAAGAAGGTCGGGGTTAACCTCGAATAAAATATAATAATGAAATTAATATGATATAGAAACGGTTTGATGGTAGCCGTCTTGCGATAATATTTAATTGAAAAAAGTATGTACTGGGCGATGCATACTGATAGTAGAGGGTTACCTCGGTGACTATTAATTATGAAATTTAAATCAAGTATATTAACAAATAGCAATAAGGCTATAAATAATGATTGAACTTCTTTCAATAATAATTAATTTGTAAAATAAATAAACATATTGCTTGTCAACTTTGTCTTCCATGTTGCAGATTCTTGTAAACCGTAAGCGGAGCAAGTTGTAGCGATATTATATTGTAAAACTGTGACGATCGACGGATGTAAGTTCGTATAGCGGTCGAAATCAATAATCTTCATGTAAAACTGTGACGATCGACGGATGTAAGTTCGTATAGCGGTCGAAATCAATAATCTTCATGTAAAACTGTGACGATCGACGGATGTAAGTTCGTATAGCGGTCGAAATAAATACTCTTCATGTAAAACTGTGTCGATCGACGGACGTAAGTTCGTAAACCGGTCGTTCTAAAACTCCACAATTATTATCAGTAAACATATCCAAGTTTGGTATAACTGTTTGATACGATCACGACGACAACGATCTAATGATGTTGATGTTTTAAGATTTTTATTGTTAAATAACAAAACCTTTATAATATATTTGTACTATGCACATGCAAAATGATCGCGCACGAGTACTTTACTGAATATACTCTGGTGGATTCTTGATGATTCGACGCGTGGTCTGAGGCTGTGTGGCTCGACCGAGAGTCGCTGCATTAGTGTCCCTCGTGGCGATGTCGTCTTGAATTTGCTTAGGTGATGCAGTTGCGAGGTGTGATGTTACTGTATAACGTCTTCGGCGATACGGTAGTGTCCCTCCTTCTGTTACCAATGAGGCTGCCTACGTGAGATAGTTTCGGGGTTTGAGGTTACTGTATAACGTCTTTGGCGATACGGTAATGTCCCTCACTCTGTCTTACCGGGTTACTAGAGTAGTGTATGTGCTATGTGGTACTGAGCTATGGCTGGTTGACGTTACGATGTCGTTATTGATGTCTCTCATCAATCGGTAGTACCAGAATCACGACCGAATGTTGCAGGGCGTTGCGGAGGCTGTAATAATGCTGAAGTGATACGTTCATGCAGTGAAGGACCCAAATAATGGATTTCATCCAGGCTGGCATCACTATACATATATGGCGCACTAATCGCTTTATACGAGAAGTGTCGTTTGTAGCAAAATGTTCGTCCTTTTAGGGACGCCTCCTTAGCCCAGTGTTAAGGATATTATAAGAAATATTGTAGTAGGACACCTAGTTTAGTAATAAGACTGCGTATATCTCTTTGAAGTTGATTATCACATGCAAATAATGATCTGAGTTCAAAGCTGGTTTAAGTAATCGATTGTCGGGTGTGTGCCTGTTGTAGAGTTAAGTATATCCACTGTATAGTTATAGATTTAAGTAAAACGTGATACGCGAAGCGTTTATAAGGTTTATAAGCTAGTTAAGAAAACGTTCGATTTAGTTTTAAGTCTTAGTTATAAGTCTTAGATATAAGTCTTAGTTATAAGAAATAATACGATTATACGTTTATGATACATGATATATATATATTCATACTTTATAACCTACTACGGTAGAAAATATAACAAATTATGTTAAATCCACTTAAATGATTCCTACGCGGTAATCTATGAGTTTAATTGAATATTATTCCACTATGTTTGGAATTAATACGTATTATCTTACGATAAAACGACACTCTGCGACAGTGGATATAGCAACGAATAACGTTGTGCTTGCATTAGGCCGCCTGATGGTCGTGCACTTGAACTGGTATGAGAAACAGTGATTTAATGCAATGATAATCCAGGGTTAAGCCCATTGACTACAGATTTCTTCATCTATGACAGATTGACTATTTATGGGACTTTGATCCTTATTTTTATTATTATTGTTGTAGCATTGGCTACTTTATAAAAACCGCAGTTACGACTGTGAAACCCACTGGACCACGGTCTAGTTTGTTAATTTATTAATAAGTCTAATCGTCAATTTGAATAACATAGTTATTACTGTGCTATCCGCTAGACTACGGTCTTGATTTATTTATAAGACTATTAGTCTTTTATACACCTCAGCTACGGCTGTGATACCTGCTGGACTTTAGTTCTAGTTCATATATTATTTAACAAAGTGTTTGCACACTATAAAATCGCACTTCCCATGTTCGAGGAAGGTTCGCCGATCTATGGTTGGAATCTACAGTTGATGGCGGGCGCGGGGCCATTTCAACCTCCTCCCCCTTTTATATTTTTCAAAAGAGTTAAATATATAAAGATGGGTAGGAGCGACATCCTTCAGCTACTCGTAAGAGGTGTTAAAGGAAATGGGACCGGTATCTCATACATTCGATTATTATTATTCAAATTAATTAAACAAAATATTTATATTAAAAACGCATTTAAAAGATAAACCTGGTTTTATTTGACTCCTCTATAGTCGATTGAATTTATAAACTCTGACGCTCTAAAAGAACACGGTTATTACACAAAGTTAACGTTATATGGATCCTAACTAACTAGACGAAATCACGAGCCAAACCGATATTTAAATATAAGAAATTTAAACGTAAAATTATATTTTATCTAAGCTAGGCAGGGAATAGTCACAATGTTACAAGCTTGTTTATAGTCTATCTGGAGCCTAAGTGACCCAGTGGCTAGAACACGTATATTATAAAGATTGCAGGCTTAAGTTCGGGTTAGTTCTACAGAATTTTATGTCGTTATTTTGCGTTTATAATTAATCACGTGCTCGGTTATAAAGCAAAACATCGTTAGGAAAGCTTTGCCACTGCTGAGCTATAGTTATGATATAATATAATTAATCTATTATATAATCTTTAATAATTTCGGTTATAATTCCTTTACTCACATCATTTGTTATTGAACATTTTATTGGTAATTTATTAATTTGGAAAAATTCAGAAATTTAAGAAAACCATATAAAATTTCCTAATTGTAAAAACATAAGTTGTAAGATTAACTATGTGATTAGTTTTTCATAAATAAATATTTAAAAACTGGTATTATAATTAATTTTTGTATAACTCGGGAAAATTTTAAAAGAAATTGTCACGTGATACGACTTAACCAGTGTTCGGGGCTAGTTGTAACTACCCTGGGGCATGTGAAACAACAAACACTTAAGTATTTCCTCGAGTTATTTTTGTTTATCAAACGATTTTTAAAGGTATTCAAATTATGTGCATTTGCACATAAAATTTTTAAAATAAAACGAAATTCGAACATTAAGTAACAATAAAACAACATGAGGTAATCATTCAGTAATGTTTTGTCCTCCACTTTTTTATTAGTTATAAGGTGTGTTTAGGTTCACAGACTTTGTAGTTTTAGTAGTAATATTTACTGAAAAATTTATCAGTACTACAGTTTCAATTACTGTTACATAATCTGTTTATATTATGTTAGTAACCATTTGCACCCACATTAAATACTATTAATGCTCGGTAATATAAGGCTAATAAAGTTATCATAAAAATAACTAGACGAATAAAAAAAAATGAAGTTTTCGAATATAATAATCCATTAAAACAAAATAAAACACATAACATTTACAGCCTGTAAATTCCTACTGCTGGGCCAAGGCCTTCTCTCCATTTGAGAAGAAGGTTTGGAGCATATTCCACCACGCGGCTTCAAGGCGGGATACACACGTGACAGAATTTCGTTGAAATTAGACACATGCAGGTTTCCACACAAAGTTTTCCTTCACCGTCGAGCAAGATATGAATTATAAACACAAATTAAGCATATGAAAATTTTGACAAAATCACTTTACTAAGCTGTAGAAAAAGCAACGCTGCGAGGCGTCATCAGTCGTCGCTTACGTCACATGCGAGTGGATACGATTACGTAGGTACTTGTTACATTACGATCAAAGCAGCGGATTATTTGTCCTTTGTAGGATCGAACCGGCACCATAAACAATTTAGCAAAAGCATTATACGAAGTTATCTACTTATTTCATTTATTTCACATATCGAAATATTCTGATGCCATAAATTTCAAACGCGACTTTACTTGACTTGAATATATATATATAGTTATAATAATTTTAATTAATTAAAAAGTATGCATATGCAGTCAGAAACGTAGCTAACACAGCCCATAGTAGTTCGGCGTTCGGAGAGACTCTTGTGAGATTTATGTTATAAAGAATAAATAAGGTCGAAAAAGTTGTCAGTAAGCATTGATATTCTAGGAAAAAACTGAACGTTACTACCGCTAGTAAACAAACACCCTGCTCCCCAGTTTGCATTTACGTGGATTATATGTATATTGGTGTAATCCATCCACACCACTACGTCTATTAGAACTAAATAGCTTACTAGTTCTGCGCCCTGAATTCACATGGGATAGTTCATGCAATGCTACCCCTCATGAAGTTTCCAAACATCTTTACTTAGTGAGCGCCTCAGTTGCGAAAGGAGTAACTATGCAAAATTTCAACCAAATTTTTAGTTTCGGAGATCTTGTGATTAGACAGTCAGTATCGCATTTCGCACAGACATTTCGCATGTTAGTAATATATTTATTTCCTACAAACATAAATTCAACATTTAATTCATGTAATACAAAAGAATAACTAACTTTTTTTTGTATTACACCACCATTAAAGCGAAAAAAGTAATTAAAAGATATATAATAAAAAAAAATGTTATTATTACATATAAAATACAAACAAACAAAATAATATTTCGTGATATTTGTTGAAACAAATTACAAATAAAGTTGCAGAGCTTTACGATGAAATTGTAACAAATTAATATCGTAATTCGTCCCTAAGGTTCCTAGGAAAGCTTTCACCTGCTTCGTCAATAAAAAGGGAAATTACCCAAAGGTTTCCGATTTTTATTAGGTCAGGTCGTCATAATCGTGCCTTCGAGTTTCGTTCTGGTATTTCGTAGATTCTGGTTTGTAGTGTGTGTTAATAATGTTACTGTCAAGGCGGCAGCTTTGATATGGGTTGAAAAGGGCTACAATGGCGTGAGATCATGTTACCTTCAGTATTTCATTGGAATGTGGGCACCGCAGCAATATATTTTCGTTTCATAACACGTGCTTGAGAAATTCTATAGTCATGTTTACGAGGTCTATTGACAACTGACGTGGATCAAGATTGTCTTGTAAATTTATGGTTTGTTTTTACATAAAAAAAATGTGCGTTTTGAGACTGACAGAAGTGATAACTTAAACTAATCTAAGTTGAACTATTTAATATTAAAATTGTTTAAGTTGAGAAAAGCTTAGACTTGAATTTGAAATATATATGTAATGATAACGTAAGTAAAGTTTATCTATTAATAAAATCTTTTATTGATATCAACTGTGGATATTTTATTCTTAGTTACAATTCTTGAATATAGACATTAGAATTTTATGTATGTATATTATTAGTATCATTATTACCTACCTACTGTTGCTGTATGCGCAGGATTGGAAGCCCAACAGATTGGTGCCGTAACGCGTTACGTAACGAAGCAGTTTACTCTCCCATAAGACGTTATCACTTCAACAAGATCATGAAATTTAAGCTTTTTATGTCAATATTCTTAATTTAAAGCGGGTGAAACTGCAAAGAATTTATGTACCTATGTTTTATATAAAATCTTTCTCCGAATTGCGCTGCAGAATTCATTGTATCGAGATAGTCCAGCGCATGGAATACGTTTATATTTAATCTCGCGATCCACACGACTGAAACAGTATCTTAAGGGATCATGCATGTCTTGGAAGAAATTCTGCATAGTTTTAGTTCCATCACCCAATTACTAGCAATGTTAATTGGCTCAAAGCTACCGTAACTTAGATATTTGAAAGTCTAACAAACAATTTCAATGAGCTCACCTTACTTGTTATAATATTAAGTTCTAGTTTCCGAATGCAACTACGTCATTGTCATTTTTAATATTAATACTTAAGATTAAAATTGCTACTGATTTATAGCTATACCATGACAAAAAACACCATGTTTAGTAAGGGATACAATTTATTCTCTTGCCTAAAATAGCATACCTGAATCAATTACAATCGAAACTTTAGGCAAGTGTTTGAAATGTAATAGTGTTTTATCAAGAATAAAAACGGGTTTCTTGTAACTTTATGTGGTTTCTTGGTATCTTTTTGGTAAAACGAATAGAAAGAAGGGAAGTGCAAAACGCTGCAAACATTCTTGCCTCTATTCTGTGCGGTCATGATTTGTTCAGTAATTTATTTTAAAATAAAAAAAATATATATTAAGAACGGGAAAAATACGATTTTTGGGCTCATATAGGTATGCCATTAAATGTTTAATAAATAATTTATTAGTTCTATAATAGTAATTCATAAGATGAGTGCTTATAAGTCTATAATAACAAAGAGTTTAGTGATACATATTAAAATATCATAAACGTCTCGTTGACGGGCCAAAAACCTCCTGAACGAATACTTGGTCTTTATTCCACACGTTGCTCCAAAATCAACGCGTGCTTATACATGTAGGAGAATTTCATTCGCTCGTGTGATATTGCTAGTATGTAGGCTTACTCAGTACTAGTATGAAATGACCCAAATTAAACACGGAAACTTTGCTTGCTCCAATTTGTACACGAAGTCTTAGGACTCACGTTTCATATTCACTGGACCGTCCTAACTCAATAGTATAAACGCGAAAGAGAGTTTTTTTTTTTTATGGCATTGGTTGGCGGACGATCATATGGGCCACCTGATGGTAAATAGTCACCATCCATAGACAATGGCGCTGTAAGAATTATTAACGATTCCATACATCGCCAATGCGCCATGAACCTTCAGAACTAAATTGTCATGTCCCTTGTGCCTGTAGTTACCATGGCTCACCCCTTCAAACCGGAACACAACAATACTGAGTACGGCTGTTTGGCGGTAGAATATCGGATGAGTGGGTGGTACCTACCCAGACGGGTTTGCACAAAGCCCTACCGCCAAGGGTAATAATAAAGGATATATTATATAAAATTATTTGTATTTGACTGACATAAAATTCCTATTTCAAATGTTGGAAAAGAGTAACTACTGATTTCTTGTCAGTTCTTCTCGGTAGAATCTACATTCCAACGCGGTGGCAGGTTAACGTTTAATGCGATTCTGTAAAATGACGATTCAAAAAGTGGTTGTAAAAGTCTACATGAAAAAAGTATGTTTTGATTTTGTCACGTTTCATCTGTCTCACGCAGGTGAAGGCGTGGTTGTTAACTAGTTACCTGTGAATATTAAATAATAAATTAGTACGATATTCTAACCTTGTTTTTATAGAGAATAGTGAAATTAAATATTGTAAAAAGCAGAAACAATAAAACAGGCAATTTATTAAACATTTTATTGAACTTTGGAATGCTTCGTTTATTAAAAAAAAAAAAAAATTGTAATTTGTATTCAATTCGCAGTGCGCTATGTCGGGTAATGAAATGAAACTTCAAACGAGGCCCGCTGGAAGTAATCCAACTCGCTAGTGTACTTTTTGTCTCATTACACCGTAATAAATGGTTAAAATGAGGTCCTATTTCAGTAATATATTATTCGCTCGTTTGAATGAAATACTATTTTGCATTTGATACGCGTATTATGTACAATTTGTAGCTATTACACGCTATAGTGATTTGTGGTGTGATGTTTTGCGCGTTTCGGAGTAATATAGTAATTATTAACTTTATAACATGAACGCCGTGGCACACTGGTTGAAACAGTTATTGTACTATTTTATTAGCACGTGTTCTTAACTTGCTCTTAAATATTTTTATATGCTATGCTTTTATTTATTATGTTATTTTTATGCTTCGCTTTCATATGTTAAGGGTTTTATATGCAATTTAATGAAATAATGAAATTTTACTACACATTGAAACTCAATGCCTAATATTCAAATTTTACATTACGGTTTTAGGTTATTTTAAAATAGATTTAAAATAAAACCAATTAACTAATATAGAATAATACATAATTAGTAGAAGAAGGTAGTCAAGTGACGCTCGGTAAGTGTGAAATATCGCGATTGATGAAAATCATTTTAAAATATATTTGATAAATAAATAAAAACATTAAGTTTCATTAATTAAATAAATACGTTTTATTATTATCGCGTGCATCTTAACCGATGATTTCGGGCTCAAACCCAGACAGGCACCGCTGAATTTTCATGTGCTTAATTTGTGTTTATAATTCATCTCGTGCTCGGCGTTGAAGGAGAACATCGTGAGGAAACCTGCATGTGTCTAATTTCAACGAAATTCTGACACATGTATATTCCACCAACCTGATTTTCTAGCAGCGTGAAGGAATATTCTCCAAACCTTCTCCTCAAAGGGAGTGGAGGCTTTTAGCCCAACAGTGGGAAATTTACAGGCTGCTAATGCTAATTATTATTATTATTATAACACTTAGTATCAAACACCATAATATACACGTCAAGCACACTGAAGGGCCGTTCGCCGTCACGGCATACGAGTCGCTCTCACACTCCAAGCAGCGTTAATTCACATGAATAATTTATCTGTACACAGCATATATAAAGTTGGACAGTTTGTATTGCTGAACGTGCTAATATCAGGAACCACAAATAGGATTCCAATAATTCTCAGTATAAGTTATATAAACTTCACACTGAAGCCCTAAGGAGCGAAACAGTTGTTGTAAACCTCAATCAGTATAACCAAATGTATCTATAAGATATGGATATATTTATATTACAAATATAAAAATAAATAGGCAGCTTAGTAAAGAAAATCATATAATGTCATAAGTTTGGAATAAGTATAAATCTATACATATAATAAAATTGGAGTGTCTGTTTGTAATATTAAAATAACCGCGTTTTACTAAATGCATATGTATATATATACGCTACATATACCTAAATAACATTTTTTACAATTTTTGTCTGTCCGTCTGTTTGTTCCGGCTAATCTATAGAATGGCTAGACCGATTTTGACAGGACTTTCACTTGCAGATAGCTGATGTAATAAGGAGTAACTTAGGCTACTTTTATTTTAGAATTATATGTAAAATAATAATGAAGTCACGCCTTTTTATTAAATTCAAACGCGCACGAAGTCGCGATGAGTCTATAATATAATTGATTATTGAATAATTAAAGTTCTTAAAAATTTGACTCATTTCTGTTTGTCTAAAGTTTATACACGTAAGCCCGCATGCTGGCAAATTGCAATGTAAATTTCAAATCAGAGTTTAGAACAAGACCTCTGAACTTCTTATTTGAAAAGTGTTATTGGTCTTAAGAAACTTTGTAGTATAAATCTTTATAAGAGTTTTTATCGATATTTCAAAAACAGAATGTACTTTTTATGATTAAATAAGTTATTAATATTACCTTAAAAACATATTTAATTAGCTGTCATTGAAAGGTAGAAGTTATTATTATTTTTTTTTTTTTATAGTTACGAAATATCTTACCCGGTTATGAAATAATTTAATAAGTTTTTGGTATTACCTTTTTAACAAATTCTGTTATACCGAGAATACTCACATACATAAACGTATTTCATTTTTTGATGGCGATTCAATCAAACATACCGTGTAAAAGAAAACTTTTTTTTATAATATTCTTTATATTTTTTTTTATATTTCAATACAATATTATTTTAATTTATCCAGATTAAATTTCAAAGTATATATAAATAAATCACTATAATATAAATATTTATATAATATAATATAAATATAAATATTTTAAAAATTAAACCTTTAGTAATTAGAGTATTGAAAGCAATAACACTAACACATACTTACTAAAACTTTAAACAAAACGATCTGCATCGTCTGGTGTTCTATGTATAAAAGTCTTGTCATTTATTTATTTATTTTTTACTACATTATATCGTAGTTTTTTTTCATGGTGTCGGTAGGCGGCAAGCAAATGGGCCACCTGATGGTAAGTGGTCACCACCGCCCATACAATGGCCTCTTAAGAAATATTAACCATTCCTTCACTTCACCCTTCAAACCAATAATAAAATACAACAATACTGAGTACTACTGTTTGGCGGTAGAATATCCCATGAGTGGCTGGTACCCAGACGGACTTGCACAAAGCCCTAACACCAAGCGTAGTTAGCTATTTTTATTTTATTTGCATAATTAAAGACAAAATAAGCTGATGTTTAATTATCGCATAAGCTTCACCTTACAAAGAAGCACGGGAGCATGTAGGAGATAATGAGGCATCACGTGTTAACTAAGCTAGCCTTGTACACGTGATTATCTCTCGTCGTTCGGCTCATTGCTTCGAAACACTTAAAATAACTCCTGAACAAATTAGTGACACTTACCACACAATGTTGTTCACATTTAACGTTAAATTTTCTATAGTGTTGTGTTTAATGGGATTTTTATTTACATTTTGTATCATGGTTCATGAATTTAATTTTAAAATTTCTTATTATATTGACTTATATTTTAATTTTCTTCAGAAGCCGTATCATCTTTCTTATTTGACCAAATAATATACATGTTTGAAGTCATCCTGATCGAAAACCGGCCACAGAGGTAAACTTCAGGTAAACATAAAAGGCACAAGCGTTTGGGTAAACACAAGTTCTCTCATTTTCCTCATAATCCCGTAATCATACATTACAAATTTTCAGATGTTTTCTGGAATTCTGATGACAGTTACGAACCCAATGAAATATACGTCAAAACTTAACGTTTGGTCCAAGCGCTAATAAGTATGTCACCATTTTTGGATAAACTTATGTTTTTACGTATTTACATAAAATTTACTTATAATGAAATCTTTTGAGCTCAAGTTATTATTTGCACGAATCGACCTCTTCTGCAGGACAAATAATTTATTCTCATATTGTTTTTGTAAATCTTTTAAACGATTACTGACAAAATGTTACAGAATTTCATCAATGTGTTTATGTCAAACCACTGCAGTTGATTTTTAATTTCTGTTCGATATTTTGTATCAAACGAAGACACATGAAAATTCTGAATTGTCGCCCAGTCGCTGACTTCAATTTATAGTGTAGAAAAAATCATGACTAATATTTTTAAAATAAATAACTATATAAAATAAATGTATGTTAAAAATGGATGTATATTAACTTGATGGAACTAGGATATACAATGCACTAACATGATTATAACTTACAAAATTCGCTATGTGAACATGTGTGCGAGCGTCTTTTGTTTAATCTTGATTAATATTTGCGGAAGTAACTAGGTATAAATAATTATTCGCATTCTCTTAGTTATATTGCATTTATATCTTGGCTATAAGAATAATACTTTGAAAATTTATTTAAATGTTATGTACGCTGTTATCAATATAAGATCGATTTCATATGATTTGATCTTTCAAATTTCTCGATTCAATATAGAAGCATTATATCTACTTAATTGTCAAGTTAACTACTACTAAATTAAATACTTAAAGGGAAGTTTTATAAGACCATAGTCAGACCTGCTGTCCTATATGGATCAGAGTGTTGGGCTATAAAAGGGATTAATGTGTGGTGATTACGCAAATGGATAGAGTAAAGAATGAGTACATAAGAGGAAGTTTCAAAGTGGCACCGATAGGCGAGATGATATGTGGAAGGGGGCTATCATGGTACGGGCATGTTATGCGGAGGAATTAGGAAGGTCTTAAGCATGAACGTGGATGGATATAGGGGAAGGGGACGACCAATGAAAAGATGGATGGATTGTGCGAAAGATGATATGGCTGGAAAGAATGTTACTTGTGAGATGACGTCAGATAGGGAAGTATGGAAGAAGAAGACATGCTGCGTCGACCCCAAGTATATTGGGATGGGGGCAGGAGGATGAGGATAATGTCAAATTAAATACTACTACGAGTATGTCAATGTTGCATGTTAATATATTAAATATCATAAAAAAACAAATTGCCAGGATTCGATTTTTTCATTCCCAAGGCGTGTTATTAACATTGAACTCGCTAATTGTATAATACCTGGCACACAATCTTTATTTAATTTCATTTTTTTGCAACAGAGGCATATTTAACGCTTTCTGAGATCCTGTTATAAAACCGTTTACAATTCTATTTAATTTCAATTTTTTTTTTACAAAATTACCAAACAAAATTCAGTACACACTATGAATCTAACATTAATTTTCATTGCTTATGTGTATTGTATCCGTGCTAACTCAAAGGATAATGAAGTATAGTATAATTACATAATATTACGTTTAGTTGTCAAGGTTTAGAGCTTTCCTAAATTACTTGCTTAATAATGGTATATTCACTTGGAACGTGCAGTCAGAGTTGAGTAAAATGTGGACATTCGAGGCTTAATTTGACTCTGAATATCCTTCTATATAACTAAAGGCTAAATACATGCTGCAGTCAAATTTCACATATATATATATCAATGAATAGTGATATTTAATATAAGGTAGTAGAGCTCCTTTTTCAATAAATTGTTTGTCAAGCTTGTTAAATTACGCACATATATTCGTGTCTGCAATTTGTAACATGCAATTAACCGTTTTGCTTTTGTTGTTTATAAGTGAGTTCATGATGACGGTGTTAAAGTGTTAACAGAGGTCAGTCGCTAAATCATAAATGCTGACGGAATCCACAGCGTGCGATAAATAATTAACATTCAGATGTCGCATGCATTATATTATAAATATTTGTAAACTTTTGTGATTATACCCGCCTCTCCGTTTTCGGCAATGGCGGCCATTCTCTAGAGATTCTAGTGATTTGTGCAAACTTTCGATCGGCTCTATGGTATGTACTTTAAGGCAAAGATGTTAATAATGTCGTGAAATAAAATTGTCTGTGAGTCACTCGATCTCTTATTTCGAAAGAATGGAAAATGCAATACGAGCAGGAAAAGTTGAGATGAGTTTAGAAGTCCTGGTATGAAAGTGTAAAAACTGCTAATTTCAAAACCTTGGGACGTTGTTGAAGAATTTATGGCCAGAAGAACCGAAAAAATATTTACTGGGCTAATAAATATTTGAGTACTGGGCACGAAATCTGCGATTTTACAAACTAGCCACTAGACTGAAGAGTAATTGCACGCAAATATTCACAAACAAATCTATCAAACATAAAATAAGTTTGTTCATTATAAGACGATAAAGCTAGGTACATAAATAAAAGTAAAAAAAAAACACAAAGAGCAACCCATAAATGCAATTCAATAGTCAAAGCTGCAATACTGAAAGCAAACACCAAATTGCTCGCTAACTTGAGATTACATGGCGCGTCGTTGAAACACCCACCTCCCTACATGGCCGTTTATACTCAGAGACAATTTTATTTCACGACATTATTTACATCTTTGCCTTAAACTGCAAACCATGGAGCCAATAGAAAGTGTTCGATCAACATCGAATAGATTTTTTCTAAATATAAATACTTAGTTTATAATTATAAACTGCCATGTATAATATTAGTTTTGTATAAGTACATATATTTATTTATATAGATTATTTATGTATATTATGACAGAGCATGCACTACAAAAGAAGTCCAGAGAGCTAACGTCGTATTACTATATACTAGTGTGCGTGTACTTAGCAGCCCACTGTTGGCCTCTATTTCTCCCGGCGTGTTCTCAGTTTTGATAGTTTGTCTAGGCATGTAAAATAAATAATAAAAAAAAACTATTTGTAATGTTTTTCTTAAATATAATTTTCTATTTTTTTTGTCTGTAAGTAATTAATTTATCACAATAAAGTACTAAGCGATACAAGAATATATATATACAAAGAAAAGTGTCATATATTAATACTTTAAAAATCGGGAATTGGGACGTAAATAAAAATAGAAAAATCTGAGATCAGGCATCTTTACAAAGATGTATGAACATACATAACATATAAACCTACTTCAAGTTTCATATTTTAATTGTTAAAGAAAATATATTTAAAAATATTATACAATAATTACTTAATTGTAGCTCCCAATGTTGGTGGCAAATTGGTGTCAATTTGCCATCAACATTGGGAAGCAAGGAATGGTTAATATTTCTTCAAATGTCAATTTGTGCGGTGAAAATCGTTTGCTCGTCAGTCTGCCTGTACAGAATAAAAATAAATCAGAATAAATTGTTTTAGAGTTTATTATGAGATATCGTAATATATAAAAGGAGCGCACTTCGATCCTATTCTCATGTTGCTAAAGCGTTGGAAAAACTAACGAAACTTGACCGAGCTGAGTTATTTTTACAGGGTATGTCATCTTGATCTCGAGAGCTATATATATAATATTATATATAGATTGTTCTGACATTGAAAGGCCTTTATTGTCTTTTACACGTCATATAAAGAGAACGTCTTTAGAAATGAACGAGGAAAAGTTGACTCATTGGAAAAACGACATAAAGGTATAGAAACAAATATTGTATTTTTTATTATTTCTAAAATTATAATGACTATCTATGAGGCTGTAGGTGAACTAAATACATGTAAATTAAGTTTTTTCGAAAATGCTTTCGGTAAATACGTTGTAAAAAGTTTATTAACACTTTATAATATGTGATAATATCAATGCAAAATAACCTGCTTTTTTTAACAATTAATTTCATTTTTATTTTGTAATAAAAAAATGTAGTACCTTACGTATTTAAAATGAGAAGCCTTATTTCCTGTGCTAATTAAACAAAAGAAGTGATAACCGTCGAGGATAGGCTTGTAGTATTTATTAAAAGAGAAACACTTACCCACCTACGAATATATGGGGTAACAAAAAAAAATCCGATAATGATACAGTTTTACAAAAATATAATTGTTTAAAAATATATTATAAAATCAATAAGTAATTTTTTTTAAAAGATTTTTGTAAGAGATTTTGTCCCGATTTTTTTTTTTTAAAAGAATTCCAATGCAATTTATAATGTACTACTTTTGTTTATCGATAAAGTTAGTAAGTTTTATTCTTTTATGTATAGAACAATTATTGTAGTACAGCAATATGTTGTTCCAAATTTGAATATCAAAATTTCGTCCAATAAACATTATTTTTAGTCTAAATTCGTATTTCACTTGTCTACCTCTATTCGTGGCATAATGCAGTGCCGTCCGGTTCATTTGGCGCGTCTCGTTCGCTGGCCTGTTGTGAATAGAATCCAAATTACTTGAAAAATTCTCCAACTGCATTCCTTCTCGAATCCAACGCTCTACTTGAATACCTCCTTAACACAATTTCAAAGGAATTGCTTATTGCTTATCGACTCCCTCCATTCAATAACACCATTAGGCTGTCACTTAGGAAAACGTAATCAACTTTACGTGGAATAGCTCTCGATAATTATCACTCAATCAATTCATTACGTTGATATAAAAAATATTAAGTGCAAAACTTTTTTTGGAATTGGCCATAAAGAAGACTTGAATTTTAAACGAAGAAAGCAGGTTCAAGCCTGCTCATTTTCTTTGTGCTTAGTGTTTTTTTTTTTCCATTTCAACACGTGCTCTGCTCTTTGCTTGTATAACGTAGTAGAACCTTTTTCTTGAAATGAGAAATGAATTTTGCCCAGCAGTGAAAAGATTGTCGCTTGAAAAATATTTATGTTATTGATAAAATATAATATAATACTGTCATGTAGTAGAATAATATAAAATCATTAAGATTCCCAAAATCTTAGACAAATTAAACTCGCGAATAATAATATTGTTGTATTCGAATTAAACCGT
The DNA here is from genome assembly GCF_905147765.1 of Vanessa atalanta. Taxonomy (NCBI): domain Eukaryota; kingdom Metazoa; phylum Arthropoda; class Insecta; order Lepidoptera; family Nymphalidae; genus Vanessa; species Vanessa atalanta. The sequence continues at coordinate 8,166,187 of NC_061878.1, read as the reverse complement.
TTATCTGGATTGTAAGACAGGTCCTGACCGCGGCAGACCCAACCCGATCGAAAAGCCACGAAATAGGTCAACACTGTCAAATCCGATTGATATCTGCCCATACTAATATACGAGATTTTTTTTTTGTAATGTTTAAATAAAAAAATGTGCTATGCCAATATTCTTAAAAATAATAATATAAGAAGGCGCGTAGTTTGGAGAAGGTTTATGTATATAGCCGAGATGGCCCAGTGGTTAGAACGTCCATCTAACCGATGATTTCGGGTTCAAATCCAGGCAGGCACCACTGAATTTATATGTGCATAATTTGTGTTTATAATTCATCTCGTGCTCGGCGGTGAAGGAAAACATCGTGAAGAAACCTGAATGTGTCTAATTTCAACGAAATTCTGCCACATGTGTATTCCACCAACCCGAATTGGAGCAGCGTGGTGAAATATGCTCCAAACCTACAGTACTAATTTTCACCAGCTTTAATATTTTTTTATAACCTTAGTAGGTAGACGGTAAGTGGGTAAATGATGATCAGTGATCGCTACGCTTCCTTATATGTCCAATGCACCACCAATCATTGGGACTAAGATGATATGTCATTTGTGCCTATAATTACACCAGCTCGCTCTCCCTTTAACCCGAATCACGACAATGCTAAGTATTGCTGTTTGACGGTTTTGTGATTAATTTGACAAAGGTCATTCTCTCAATTCAATGATATCCAAGCTTAATACGCGTGAAAAAAAATGTAACTTAAAAGAATCAGAGCAACCGTAAATTGCTTTTGCAAATGTATGTTATTCCCAGAGTGTAGAGAAAAACCCATCGTAAACATGTGTGAACAATTTGTATGCAAATCACGGAATTTGGTGAACGCGAGTCGCGTGGACTTTTAAACCGTTTCGTTACCACTTTTGAACAAATATTTTTTATTCCCTTTTGATTTTTTTAAACGACACTTTGAATTATTTTTAGTTTATGTTACATTAGTAACAGATTAGTTAAGTAGTAATTGTAAGTAATAAAATTCTCATGTAGGCAAATTTTAGAACTCTCTATATCGAAATCTTTATATATATAGAGTCTACTCTATATTTTGAACTCTATATTTATAGATTTAGTTATTTTAGTTTATCGTAATGTAGTTTTTTATAGATTTCAATTTGTCTGTATATGTGTATTGTATGTATATTTTTAAGTTATGTTTGAGTATACTTTTTTTATGAACCAATTTTTATGATTCTTTTTTCTTTGAGTTTTGTATCTCCCAAGGCTCTCCTGATTTGGTAAAGGACATTTTAAGGTTTTTATTTAAAGCGTTATTTCAGGCGAAATTTTTGGAGCCGGTTTTTATTCTATTTTGGTTGATATACCGACATATATATATATGACGACAGCTTATTTTATATGACGTATTACTGTATACATACGTGATGCAAAATCCGTAAACATACTTAGACTCAACTATCAATTTTAATTAGACCTTCATCAATAACTTTTAGACTTCTTGATCAACTTATGTGGAAGTTTCCATTCAAATTAGCGTCTCTCTAAATAATTCCGAGGCTTATATAAAATTATTTATTAGTTAAGCTGCAATTTTTAACACATTTTTCCCGTTTATCAAATACTAGCGACCCGGCCCGGCTTTGCACGGGTGCAATGCTGGTACTAAATATACTAAAGAATGTCTTACAACGTTCACAGTTTTTCAGTCATTAGACAATATAAACCGCTATATCCCTGCGTTTTAAATCTGTAATATCATCGAAAATATTCATCTGCAAAGGGCCATATCGATCTATATTAAATGCATAATGTATTTAAGGTACTTTATTGATAAGGATTAATGTTGTATTGCTTAAAATCGCTTCGAAAATAAGTCATTATTTCTCGTAATATATAAAGGATAAAAACTGGTTATCGTGGGTTATCTTTAAGAGATGGTTCAGTCAGCGTTTGCATGATGTTGACGGTTCCGAAAACAATAAAATTTTAAATATATTCAATTCATGGTGGTGGCATTCAATCAGTGTTAGGCCATTGTACATGGTCGCCTTAAATAAAAGCAATATATTTAAATATTTTATCTATTATATATTTATATTGCTCTTTGTTGAGGACTGACTGAGCCTTTATAATTTCAGATAAAATAGTATACCTAAGAGGCCTGTTTGGTAACACTTTGATGATATACATGATAAACATTCATTGGCCTAACTGTGATCCACTGACAATAAAAAAAATAGAAAAACCCTTTTACTCCGTTGTTTTATGTGATCACAGTACCAATTGCTTAAATTTAATTAAGTTATAAATAAATTATTAATACTGAAATTTATAATACGTAGTATTTTATAGATATACATATTAAGTAAACTACACTCTATTTTCATACAGTTATGGTTCATTTTTCATCTTGAGAATCCATATTACGGTTCATCAGGGAAATAGCATTCATATTCATATATAATTATTTGATTTTTAAACTTAAGATTAGAATATATTATTAAATTAAATTGCATATACATTTATAATCGAAGAATTTAAAAACAAGACATAGAAGACCAGACATAATACCACTACAGATAATAATTTTTACATCGCTAAATATCTGATTGACGTCAAAGAAAGTACACAGAATTTATTTGTCAAAGTAATATTTCTTTGTAGGGGTAACTCGTATAATCGTTAATGCTCTCCTCCGGGCGAAATCCCTTGTATAGATTGCGGTATCGTAATAAATAACAGCGTAACTGTTTTTATACAGGAAAAAATTACTCTTCACTTCGATAGCTTTCATATCTAAATATTTTGTTTACACGTCAGGCGATTTACGTTCTTTTTTACTATTTACTTATTTGTACTATTTATACTATAATTGTGTTACTTTTATAATATTAATATTAATATAATTCTTATATTGTTGAGTCCGATATTATATTATATCTTTATCCTTATCATTAAGTCCTTAAATATATACAAATGACCGCGTAGAATGGCGGCAATAATGCTATTAGCGTTTCATTTCTTTTACTTAAAATAAAACCTTTTAATATTGTTATTAAATTGCTAAGTAAAAATTAAGTGGAACTAAGATATTACGAAAAGTAAAAGATGTATAAAAAATGAATCGTTGCTCAAAATTTACGGTTAGGTTCATTGTATATATTTTTCAAGTTAGGTAAATTAGGATGATGATTGAGCTCTTTATACATTATTTCAATAGTGTCGGAGCATGGTGAAAACATATAAATTTAATGTGAAAATTAGTGTCGCTTCAATTCTAGCGCAACAAAGAATTTTAGAGGCACATCACACAATATGACCGTTTGCAACGTCTGCGTGTTTATTGCTATAATAAGCAATTCTCTAACAACACTGATGATACGGTGACTATCTAAAAAAAAGAAAAACAAATGAATGCTAAAGTTTACAAGATAGAAGTCAGAATTGATGACCATCACGAGTCAGTACACAACGATCGTTACTCACGAAACCAATCATGTTCTATGGCCATGGAGTGTGAAATAGTTGCGTAATTTTCCAATCACCCTGTGTCCACTGTGCAAGTCAAAGATAATTTGGATCACGCGGATTCATTTACATCTCAATTAGAAGCGATACTCGGCATCGCTGTGATTGAGTTTTATTAATTTACCGACGTCGATGTGGAACTGAATAGATACGCGAATAATGATAATAACTGTTTGAGATCGAAACGCCATTTTACCATTTAATTAGTGCCGTAATTGTTGTAGTTGTAATTATTCAAAATATTTAGCAACGCCATCTAGTGTGAGACAAAGCACACTTTTCTATTATTGAATGTTATGTTTGAGTTATTGTATTTTTAATCTGTGTCATTAATTCTGTTTAATTAAGTTTTTGCTATTACGCTGTTTCATTTCTTAAACCCAGTAACCTTTTGCTAAATTATCATAGTTTTGTAGCTGTATATAAAAAAAAAAAAAACCGTATTTTGCTTTTTATTTTTTTAGTTTTCTCCGAGTACCTATTAAACTATTCGAAATTGGATTGAGTATTGTATATAAAGATATGTACAAGATCTATAATCAATGACATATAGTTTGCTTATATAATAAAGGCGCATACATTTTTTTCGTAAAATTGTAAATACTGTTTTCGTAAAATTGTAAAATTATTATCATCGGAAGATTGGGAACGGTGATTTAATTTACAATAAAACGGATAATATTCCATAGTTTACAATCTGTCGGTTAGATTAGGCGGTTTTTTAAAATTTAACTGAAGTTCACACAAGATAGATAAGAAGTTATTTGTAAATAATAGGTTAAATTGTAAACTTTAGTTAGTTTAGTCGGTAGTCGATGTACAGGATCACACGGATTTCAAATAATGTTTGTGTCATAAAAGTATTTATAGGTGAATACACAAAAAGAATTAAATTTTCATTCTCTTATCAATAGAGTGTTTGAATTTAACCACATATAAAACAAAGCACATTATTAATTATATATATATTTTAGTGTCTTAAAATTTTCTTCCCTACTTCCTTATGACGAATATCGTAACGAAAATACGACTAAACACCATTTTTAATATGAAAAACGGAGAATTCATTTTCGTTCATTGTTCATTATTGTGCATTCATACACGATTTAGACTATTTTCTTTTTCACCAGAAAGTGTATGTTTATGTATGCAGTGGAGATTAAGAACGATGAGGCTTCACATTGTTAATAAATAAAATCACTCTCCGCTGAGCTCAACGTTAAAGAGTTGCTGGATGCTTTAAGTGTTACAATGATCCGCCCGCGTATAGACGAATAATGCAACAGTCGAGCGTACTCCTTTAAAACTCTGAGTGGAGATTTTAACGTTAAACCTTGTAGAAGAATGTAAATTAACGCTCAGACTCACACGCACACAAAAACAGATATTATCTTAGGGGGATATACGTGATTAGAAGGTCAAAATACGTTATTATACCAAATTTCAGAGTCAACCATGCGCTTTTCGGGAGTTTAAATTTCAAGTTTTAAATTATTTTAGCTATAATACGACAACTTCATGAAGCTTACATCAAAATGTACTAAATATAAAGTACAGCAGCTATATTTTGGGTCGGTTTATTACCTTGCTCAAAAGAGTCTGGGTAGGTACCACCCACTCATAGTATATTCTTTCGTCAAGTAGCTTAGAATTTTTATGTTCCGCTTTAATGATGAGTGAGACAGCGTAACTAGAGGCATGAGGGACATAACATTTCAGTTCCCATGGTTGGCGGTGTTTTGGCGATGTAAGGAATGGTTAAAAGTGCCTAAGGCACTAATGTCTGTGGCAGTGATGACTACTTAATATCCAGTAGCCTGTTTGCCATTGAAACCTTTTTTAAGCTCTTTTAAAATTTGATCTTCGTACCCAAGTTCTTAACCGCTACTTATAAATTGAGTTCCTTTAAAGTGAGAATTAAAAAGCATTTTTAAAGCTGCGTACATATCAGAGGCTGCTCGAGGTAGACCCGCAACGCGCGGCTCACCTTTGAGACTGTTCGCCTGTCAACGAGGCACTCGGTTGCGTGGCAACACGCTCGTGGCGATCCGTTTGTTGTAATTACGTACTCCGCAATGTACGAACAAACGAAAAAATACCTGTCCTTTAATTTAATTTTTTATCATATGATTAAAATTCAGTATAAAGATCGTCCGTATTTGATTGAATGGGCTTCCCGTGCCTGCCTCGATATTGAGCTTCAAGTGATCCTTATCAAGACCACGTTCCAATATAGACTATATTATCACCTTCCGTGGGGTAACGTTCGTTATTGAATACAATGTATATACACATATATATATAAAAACGTTAATAAATTGTTATTTTACAAAAAGCTGTTAGGAATAAAAGCTGCTACGATACTATGATTTATGAGGAGGTTATTTTAAAGATTAATGTAGTTTTATTCAGAAACAGACTTAAGAATTTCCCGCGAGGAAGCTTTAAGGATTAATTTTATTGTATTTAAAGTTGGGGTTTTAGCATTTTTTATAAAAAAAGGTTTTTATTTAAATCTCAATATTTATTTATACCTTTTTTCAAGTTCAATCTACTGATCAGTCCAGAATTACTTATGTCAGATATTATATTTTATTCTATAGTTACATAATTTTGTTATGTTTTTTATATAAGCATTCTCTTCTTCTCTCGTGATATTTTAAAATCCGAATTATAGTGATACTTTATTTTAATTCACGTGTCATATTATAATTATTGTAGTTAATGTCCCTTATCGCTTTTTGACATTCCGTTCCAAAATTAAATTTACTTTTATTCTTACAGATTATCTCTATAGTACAATCAGTGATTTTATGTGAAATTTTTGTGTAAGCGTAATAAATAGAAAAGTTCGTAACGAAGCATTAGTGTGTATTATGTCATTTTAATACATTGATAAAAGTATATTCTGTATGAATATTTTTGTATTCATACGAATACACAAAAAAAAATGCACTTATATAAAATATGTTAAAACCAGATAGCTCATTTTGTACACGCGCTGTTAATGACCACAGAGGTTATTCTGTGCGTGATTGAGACTCCCTTTTATTGTGATGCTTAATGAAAGCACGCATACAATAAGCTAACGAAACAATACTGGAATCGGCTAATTATAACATTAAAAACCTTAATTTAGTTATATCCTATAATTAAATTTAAATATCATCTTTAAAAAAATATTAATGAGACTTATTGCTAACTCACTGATAATAAAAATAGTATAAGTTGATTTTCGTGTGGGAACTGTAAAAGTATATTCCATGCAAATTGATGGAAAAGTGTAAATACTTTGGTTAGAATTTACATAACGAACCACTAGCTTTACATTTAAATTAATACGCGGAAGACGAATGTGTTTATAGGATCCTTGCATATATAACATTGCAGAACAAATAAAATTACCTTCTATATTAAATGAAAATCGTAAATTACAAAACTTTTTTATTTTATTAATGTCAAAATTATATATATAAAAAAAGAAATTTCGTCTCTATGACACCAATTAAATTAGGTTTTATTAATTTATTTAGATGTTTTTATTAAAATTTTGATTTGAATCTATTTATAAGGTATATTAAAATTAGGACGTAGCGTCAAAATTTCTTGAATAGTCGATAAGCTAAGGCAAATCCAAGGTGTGCCTTGGTTTACCACAAACATTTATTTCACTTCGACTTCAGTTGATAAATATCCAGTATTAAATTCTTGAATGATGACAGAGCTTTTTGCAAGTTCGTCTGGGCAGATACGAACCACTCATCACATATTGTTTGCCCTAACAGCAATACTAAGCATTGTTGTGTACCGGTTTGAACTTCCAGTTTAACTACAGACACAAGAGACATAACATCTAATTTCCAAAGGTTGGTGGAGCGTTGACGATATGAGGAATGATTAATCTTTTGTCAGCGCCAATGTCAATGGCCGTTGGTGACCACTTACCACCAGGTGGTCTATTTGCCCGTGTCATACAAAAAGAAAATGTGTTTATAAAGCGAAGTCACGAGATCACGAGGTCCTGCATTCTAACCCAAGTTGGGACAATATATAAATCTTGTTTAAGTCGATCATCTACAAGTTGGTTGTTCGTGTACAGTAATACTTAATTATCCACATAAGATGACTTATCTAGATTCGAAGCTCTATGCACGTAGCTATTTAGGTTCATATCTATAAACAATCTTTAATGTACATCACACCAGTAATAGAATTCATTAGTTATTGATAGAGAAACTTGAAGAGCAAACCCAACGGTATTGATAATGAAAGTTACGAACTTGAAAATGAATAGGTATATCAGTTTCGCGGTGGATTCACCGATTTTATGTAAATCTCTCTGAAGACCCCTTTACATTTCTCCCGAGTTTATAGTACTTTCTTCCAGAAAGTTAATTTCGAAACCTCTTGGCTTTCTTGAAACTCATTTGCCTATCAAGCGGGGTTAATTGCTGGTTTTATTCGAAGGCAATCGATACGTTATTTAGAATAAAGTATAACCGTCTTACGAATTAAATTTTGTGGGGTCTATGTATTTATTATGTGAATTGAATATTAAACCTCTCTTTTTTCTTAAATCGTGTCTTTGTTATCAGGATATTTAAAAAAGGCTCTTACACATTTCAATAAAATACGTCATAATTATGGTACAATTATTTTATATATTGTAATATATTGTAAATGTCTCACCACAGGGCAGCAAAGTGACTACCACGCGTCTCCAATTTGAGTTTCTTCATGATGTTTTCCTTCACCGCCGAGCACGAGATGAATAATCATAAACACAAATGTACACATGTACTTAACATGACAGTACAATGATGATAGTCTAGGTTTGAACCCGCAATCATTGTATAAAATGCACTCGTTGTAACAACTGGGCCATCTTAGTTCTTGTTTAGGGAATTATAAATAAAAATTAAGAACAAAGAAACTCAGTAATTTCTGCCCTAGTATTCTAGCCACTGGCAACAGGTTTTGATATAAAAATAATGTATATTATATCCTATAATGGTTAGTGAAACAATACAAGCAGAATACAACTTCAGAATATATTTCTGGAACATTCTATTTTGTATCACGTAAAGCCGATATGCCATATCCTTTGAAGCGCCGACGATATTAGCCAAGATTACAGGTGGATGGTTATATGGGAATGCCTAATGAAGCCCGATGCCTATCTAGGACAATGCAGGACTTGAGGCTAATGAATGGAAAAATCCTGATCGGCCGACTGTGGTGACCCCTTTCGCTACCCTTTACTTTGTTCGTTCAGAATAAATAAACTGATCAACGGCTGCTATAGATAGATGAGATACGCTCTTCTGACCAAGCCCTCAATGTACATTGCATCTAATATTAGCATCTCTTTGACGTATATTAATATCGTTATATGACTGTATACAGCAGTCGGTTGAACTGAAAGCATGCTAACGCTAGCGGGTTCAATTTTTTTTTATGGCATTGGTTGGCGGACGAGCGTATGGGCCACCTGATAGTAAGTGGTCACCACCGCCCATAGACAAAGGCGCTGTAAGAAATATTATTCATTCCTTACATCACCTATGCGCAACCAACCTTGGGAACTAAGTTGTTATGTCCCTTATGCCTGTGATTACACTGGCTCACTCACCCTTCTAACCAGAACACAACAATACAGAGTACTGTTATTTGGCGGTAGAATATCTGATGAATGGGTGGTATCTACCCAGACGGGCTTGCACAAAGCCCTACCAGGTCAATTCATTTAGAACAATTATTTATAAGCACTAACTGATATTAGTTGTATTTATGCAGTGCGAATTTTCTGAACCCGACTCTCACTATAGGTTTGATAATAAATAAGTCAAATTCGTTGTTTTTTTTGTATAGCCGATGGCCAGTTTATTGTAAGTGGTCCTCATCGTCCATATCCAAAGAAATATAAGGTATTTTAGAGAATTCTTACATCATTAATTTACCATTAACTACATATTTGTTCCAAGTGTCTGTATTTACAGTTCATAATGCGTCTTATTTCGCTCTCAAAGAGGAACATAGTAACACAAAGTATCGAGGCATGACGGTGAAAATCTGTTTAAGGAATTATTTACAATTTAATCTTATTAGAATATGCTTAACACATAAATACATAATTTCAAAATCGTAATAATAGCAATAACGATCGAAAATGTATAATATAACAAATCCCATTTGGATCGGCAATTCAATAATTATTTTATTACGATCGGTGAGGTGAAGTTAGTTGAGACCACGTAGAGTTCATTACCCTTACCTACTATCAGTGAACGTATACTCGAACTTCAGAACAGTTACAAACTATCAGCAAAATTTGTTCGAAACTTCGAAATACCCGGCAAATATCGATGTTACAGTATTTTAGAGTTAACAGCTTATAATATAACTCAATTATTGCTTAATACGTTACATTCGTTTGGAATGTTGCATTTGAGCAAATTATTTGGATAAAGTTTTCTTTTTTCTTATCAATAAAATAAAATGAATAGTGATATAATTTTTTTAAATGGCCTGATGGCATTCATTTTCATATCATGTAAATATACGCTAGTATTTTAAAACCTCTATGTTTTTTATAAAATAGTATTTGCCGTTGTGTTGAGTGTGTTTACTTATAAAATACCATTTAGTTCAATTGTTGTCAAATATAGAACATTTGGTAGATAATATTCTCAAAATAAAACAGTCTTATCCGAGCGAGACATCAAAAAATAACATTGTCTTTTCGTATCAAAAATCATACTTCTTCAATAATAATTATATCATTTTTAAATTACACACTTTACTCTTTAAATAGTTAATTGTTCATCGAAAACAATAGAAATTTGAAATCAAATTCACAAACTTAATGTGAAAAGGTCCTAATTTGAATGGGTGTTATGAAAGCTGTCCGTAATAGCAGGTAAGGATGTGCCAATTGTTTTGGAACCTCGTCCAAGTACCGTTATTTATTACAATATATTAAGAGTGAATACTTTAGATATGCTTTTTATCATTAGAATTTGTTGAACTTTACTCTGATTAAAATATATTAAAATAGTTATAAAGAGGATTTGAGCTTAGTACTGAGTCAATATTAATAATAATTCAAATTGAGCACAAAATTAAAACATTATATACTTTATTTAAGAAGTATCTTACAAGCAAGTGCTACGTTAAATACGTAAAGCCACCACCGGGTCGGATTGTAAATTCTATTACTATTATTTTTCATAATTCACAATAAGGGAAGAAGCGATTTTCTCGCATTAATAATAATAATGTGATCTCGAATATCGAAATTACTATTAATAAATAAATAATAATAATATGGAAAATTTAACTCATACGAATGGTATAAAAGTATTCGCCACTCGGCCAGATACTTTATAACATTCAGCCTAGAACTAAAAAATATAATAATCCTCAACATATATATATAGTAAATTGACTAAAATTAGTACTTTTGGATACATAAAATGAAAGTTTTTTTTTTTAAATATATCAGTTCTGGTATTTTTTTTATTTTTTATTTTCATGTCATTGCTGCCTTATGCCAAGCATGGCGCTAAATGAAATTTTAAACATTTCTTACATAACCAATGTCATAAACACTGACGTTGGGATGAGATTTGTTATTTTTCACGAGCCTTTAGTACAACAATCCTGAGTATTACTTATTGGTGGTAGAATATATTATGAGTAAGTGGTACCTGCCCAGACAGACTTGCATAAAGTCCTACTACCATGTAGTTATTGCCATTTCGTATTTACGCTGTACTTGATTCTCATTAATATATTCACACCAATTAAATTAAAACCTTATGCTTCACCTCTCATAATAAGTTTGTGAATAGACTTAAATATCTTTTAAATTATTTTATCTGTATTTATTATACGATTTATATTTGTATCTGTAATTATTTTAATAAATAGTATAAACTTTGATCATACTGAAACGTGAGTTGCTATAATAATTGTATTTTTCAACGTGTGGTGTTATTTTAATTAAGTATTTATCTTGATATTAAAATCTTTGTATTTGAACAAGCTGCGTTTAAAATAATTGGCGGTAATCATTATTTCAGTTAATTATATTTGATTTCGTTACTTGAATATTACATAACACCGCGTGTAATGACGATAATTTACAGACCCAAACTTGAACCTATGATATATTTTTAATATCCACGTAATTCATCCACAGAGTCACGCCGATCAAATGTTTAGGTGTCATTTAAAAAATTATGTTCAGCCATGACATCACAATTTTATCGAAATAAATCGCAAAAAGAATTGGCCCCATTTTGCGCTGAAATATTTCCTTCCCAACACTTAAGATAAGACCGTTTTCTATTACAACTGATCATTATTCATGTATTATAAATAAACAATTGTACAAATTTAATTTATAGCGTTACTGGTCCATTGTATCTGTTTATTTAAATGAAACAATAATTGCCGTTTCGAAATATATGCCATTGTAATAATTCGAATGCTGGAGTTATAGCATGCGCCCGATAATACAAAAATTTATGGTTATGCCACATTGGTATATATCACTTTTAGGTGTGATTATGTTTTAACATTTAAAGATATACGATAAATAATATGCAAGTGTTATTGTTAAAATACATTCTAGTAACTAGATTGTAAGAGGATTAAAATCCAGGATTAAAAACCTAATTCAATAACATTTTCTGAACGGCAGTGTTTAATCCGTATCTCGAAATACATGTCAAACCGCTGCTGATACGACAGCGCTGATCTTGTTCCTCTCTCTGGTCGTGTCTGATTTCAGTGCCATCAAAATATTAGAGTAAGGGGAATAAAGAGTGTGTTTTTGAACGTACATGTACTATTTAAGTAAAACTTTTCAGCGAAGTTATTCTGACGTAAAAATATGTTCACTCTGTAACCAGATGCAAATTTACTAAAGTGCCATATCACTATTTTGTAGTTTTTACGAAACTAAATGTATAATAGAAATAAGGAATATGAATGTTATGCAAAATTTTATCTTGTCTCAAATATATTTAGAGTCGCTATTAGAACAGAAAAATAAATTATGTTTTTATTCAACCATAAAAATAAATAACAACAGCTGTAATAATTTGCCCTCGAAAATCTGCGTCCCAAGCCTAAGTAACAAATTTACCAATAAACCACTGCTACACGTTTTATTTGACATTTATCAATGAATATATTAAAAAGTAATGTAAAAATTTCTACATAATATCAAATGAAGTTGCTTCCTGCCGTCTGTATGCTCAGAACTTTTAAACTAGGTAACGGGTTTTAATGCGGTTTGCATCAATAAACAGACTGATTCAAGAGGAAGTTGAAGGTTATAAACATGTTTCATAAGAATTTATCTTTTCATGTTTGTTCTTCAATCTAAATGTGGTATATTGACCCTTATTGTATCCGGCTATTATATTTTTATAATAATAATAGTATTATTAATATTACTATTATTTAAGATTGTAAACGACGTTATAGGTAATAGTTATACTAATTAATATGATACTGAGCTGGTCACATTAATTATTTAATGAAACAATGAAACGACCGTTAATGATAAAGCAATCCGTCACTATATCATAAGCTACTAATTTTAAAGCAACACAATCAGTATTAAATATTTTAACAGCCATGATGTCGAGCCATTCGCTTGATGAGAAATATTGTTTCATCAGCGAAAAGCCTCATTATACATTTTATCATACATCCATTATATTACTATCAGCTCATTTTAAATTTAGAAATACAATTTTTTTATTTTTTTTATTTTGACAATTATAATACTTCGACGGTTCGTTGATTGTTACAGATTAAATAAAAATAATAAAGTTTGATTTCTCGCCAATACTTTTTTAATTGACAGTTTTGTGTATTTTCATATACAAAACTAATGATATATTTAAAAAAAAAAACTTTATCTAGATAATTTTATGTAAATTATTTATAAAATTACATAAAAAATCATGGATAATAAATAAAAAATTGTAAGCTTCACATAATTTATAATTTACACCGCCTGTAAATTGATCACGAGGAAATAAATAAAACATCAACAAACGTAAAGGCTTGTTATAATGACGTTAACAGCTACAATTTCTTATTTTGATTTATAACAGTGGCAGATATAAGTCGATAATAGAGATAAAATAGCTTCCGCTTTCACACGAATATTTTGGCGCTGTTTGTTAAGACCGATTCAGCGAATTCATCGTGACGATAAAATACAAATACGTGAGATTTATTATGTTACGGAGTTTCTATTCAACATATCATTATTCACAATCACAATTGACAATACTTAAACGCCTTATTATATTTATCTTCAGCGACTCAGGAAATTTAAGCAAGCAGAATTGTGTGAGCGGATACAAGCCTATCCGGTTTTATGAAAGTCACAACGTGATCCCGAATGTAATATATTCTTTGTGTTTTAATATGCTGGGATGATGTGTGTAAAAATTATTCCTTTGTTCAATGTTTGTTACGTTTGTAAGTTTCTGCAATTTAAAAATGTTCAGTTTTTTTTTTGTTTAAGTAGTACAAAGAGAATTTTAGCGGTACGAATTGTTTTGTACGACAAATTATGATTCAAAACAGTATGTACATGATTAAGTGTAACATGATATTATTAAGGATAATGTATGAAAATAAAATATTTATTTGTATAGAAGTTAGCAATGTTTTTTTACTGGAAATAATAAGACGAATACAAAATAAGGTTTCATTACGTAACCTTTGTATTGATCAACTCTTGCTTGTAACGGACTATACTATACTATTTACATAAATACGTGAGAATGAATTATTGTTATTTTAATACATTTTTTTTTATATATAAAACATAACATCGGTCGCAGCGCCACCTACCGGGTCCAATATAAGCCGTCCGTAGACTTAGTTAAGCACATATTAAAATTTAATCAAAATTGGTCAAGTTGTTTTGGAGAGTTTACATACATGCATACATACATACATATATAGAATTATATGTCATATATAGAAACATAAAAACATACATACAAATAAATTCATGAGATTGCATAGTAAATGTATACATATACATGGAATAATATAGGAATGACATTATATCAAGCTTACCTTTTTTCATACGTTTTTGGTGAAATCGTTCGTGTATTCATGGATATGTTCGTGTATTGGCGAAGAAAATGACGTGCCACTTTTTGATAAAAAATCTCGGCGCCAGCCTTTTTCCATACAAAATTCTATAGATTTAAGGCTGACCTGCGCCGAATGTCATACTCTCGTGAAAGCATATATAGGGGTATGATGCTTGGCAGCTCGGTTCAAATTGGACGCGTGGAGTGATGCGCTCGCCGCATCGGCCGCGTGCAATAATGCATATCAAATTACATAATAAGAAATGATACTAGGCGGTGCAGCTGTGCGGGTTATACTGCGAGGCTGCTAGCTATGGTTGATTATTCTAAAATATAGGAGTGGCGCAGATCCGTGTGTCGGTGTAGTGCCTACTCATATATCAATGGTGGATGCATGGCAAAATATAATTATAATGAGAATGTGCTTCGTGCACTTTACCTATAAATAATACAAATGATTATTACAAATGACGGTATGGCAGGCCGTCATATGAATGAGTGTTCTCAATGAGACATTATATTTATTATATAAAAGCGATATAAAGAAGGTCGGGGTTAACCTCGAATAAAATATAATAATGAAATTAATATGATATAGAAACGGTTTGATGGTAGCCGTCTTGCGATAATATCTAATTGCAAAAAAGTATGTACTGGGCGATGCATACTGATAGTAAAGGGTTACCACGGTGACTATTAATTATGAAATTTAAATCAAGTATATTAACAAATAGCAATAAGGCTATAAATAATGATTGAACTTCTTTCAATAATAATTAATTTGTAAAATAACTAAACATATTGCTTGTCAACTTTGTCTTCCATGTTGCAGATTCTTGTAAACCGTAAGCGGAGCAAGTTGTAGCGATATTATACTGTAAAACTGTGACGATCGACGGATGTAAGTTCGTATAGCGGTCGAAATAAATACTCTTCATGTAAAACTGTGACGATCGACGGATGTAAGTTCGTATAGCGGTCGAAATAAATACTCTTCATGTAAAACTGTGTCGATCGACGGATGTAAGTTCGTATAGCGGTCGAAATCAATAATCTTCATGTAAAGCTGTGACGATCGACGGATGTAAGTTCGTATAGCGGTCGAAATCAATAATCTTCATGTAAAACTGTGACGATCGACGGATGTAAGTTCGTATAGCGGTCGAAATAAATACTCTTCATGTAAAACTGTGTCGATCGACGGACGTAAGTTCGTAAACCGGTCGTTCTAAAACTCCACAATTATTATCAGTAAACAGATCCAAGTTTGGTATAACTGTTTGATACGATCACGACGACAACGATCTAATGATGTTGATGTTTTAAGATTTTTATTGTTAAATAACAAAACCTTTATAATATATTTGTACTATGCACATGCAAAATGATCGCGCACGAGTACTGTACTGAATATACTCTGGTGGATTCTTGATGATTCGACGCGTGGTCTGAGGCTGTGTGGCTCGACCGAGAGTCGCTGCATTAGTGTCCCTCGTGGCGATGTCGTCTTGAATTTGCTTAGGTGATGCAGTTGCGAGGTGTGATGTTACTGTATAACGTCTTCGGCGATACGGTAGTGTCCCTCCTTCTGTTACCAATGAGGCTGCCTACGTGAGATAGTTTCGGGGTTTGAGGTTACTGTATAACGTCTTTGGCGATACGATAATGTCCCTCACTCTGTCTTACCGGGTTACTAGAGTAGTGTATGTGCTATGTGGTACTGAGCTATGGCTGGTTGACGTTACGATGTCGTTATTGATGTCTCTCATCAATCGGTAGTACCAGAATCACGACCGAATGTTGCAGGGCGTTGCGGAGGCTGTAATAATGCTGAAGTGATACGTTCATGCAGTGAAGGACCCAAATAATGGATTTCATCCAGGCTGGCATCACTATACATATATGGCGCACTAATCGCTTTATACGAGAAGTGTCGTTTGTTGCAAAATGTTCGTCCTTTTAGGGACGCCTCCTAAGCTTAATGTTAAGGATATTATAAGAGACATTGTAGTAGAGCACCTAGTTTAGTAATAAGACTGCGTATATCTCTTTGAAGTTGATTATCACGTGCAAATAATGATCTGAATTCGAAGCTGGTTTAGGTAATCGACTGTCGGGTGTGTGCCTGTTGTAGAGTTAAGTATATCCACTGTATAGTTATAGATTTAAGTAAAACGTGATACGCGAAGCGTTTATAAGGTTTATAAGCTAGTTAAGAAAACGTTCGATTTAGTTTTAAGTCTTAGTTATAAGTCATAGATATAAGTCTTAGTTATAAGAAAGAATACGATTATACGTTTATGATGCATGATATATATATATTCGTACTTTATAACCTACTACGGTAGAAAATATGACAAATTATGTTAAATCCACTTAAATGATTCCTACGCGGTAATCTATGAGTTTAATTGAATATTATTCCACTATGTTTGGAATTAATACGTATTATCTTACGATAAAACGACACTCTGCGACAGTGGATATAGCAACGAATAACGTTGTGCTTGCATTAGGCCGCCTGATGGTCGTGCACTTGAACTGGTATGAGAAACAGTGATTTAATGCAATGATAATCCAGGGTTAAGCCCATTGACTACAGATTTCCTCATCTATGACAGATTGACTATTTATGGGACTTTGATCCTTATTTTTATTATTATTGTTGTAGCATTGGCTACTTTATAAACACCGCAGTTACGACTGTGAAACCCACTGGACCACGGTCTAGTTTGTTAATTTATTAATAAGTCTAGTCGTCGATTTGAATAACATAGTTATTACTGTGCTATCCGCTGGACTACGGTCTAGTTTTATTTATAAGACTATTAGTCTTTTATACACCTCGGCTGCGGCTGTGATGCCTGCTGGACTTTAGTTCTAGTTCATATATTATTTAACAAAGTGTTTGCACACTATAAAATCGCACTTCCCATGTTCGAGGAAGGTTCACCGATCTATGGTTGGAATCTACAGTTGATGGCGGGCGCGGGGCCATTTCAACCTCCTCCCCCTTTTATATTTTTCAAAACAGTTAAATATATAAAGATGGGTAGGAGCGACATCCTTCAGCTACTCGTAAGAGGTGTTAAAGGAAATGGGACCGGTATCTCATACATTCGATTATTATTATTCAAATTAATTAAACAAAATATTTATATTAAAAACGCATTTAAAAGATAAACCTGGTTTTATTTGACTCCTCTATAGTCGATTGAATTTATAATCTCTGACGCTCTAAAAGAACACGGTTATTACACAAAGTCAACGTTATATGGATCCTAACTAACTAGACGAAATCACGAGCCAAACCGATATTTAAATATAAGAAATTTTAAATGTAAAATTATATTTTAAGTAAGATAGGCAGGGATTAGTCACAATTTGGTGCCGCGACCAGGATGGTCAAATCGGCTAATTCTTAATTTTAAAAGTAGGCGAAAGCCTACAATTTGTTGTCCGTGAATTGGAAAGAGTCTAAAGAGATTTATATGTTCAAATAGGCTTTATAACCTTTACAGTCTGGGGGTTGTAAAGTTTGAGGAGTCTGGGGGTTGTAATACTTTTCTTTTGTTTTAGGTGCATATCGAGTTTAATGAATATTCAGAGTAATAAGAATTAAAACTACTTGTGTATAGTGACAATTATTAGACTAAAAGTGTTAATAAAAGTGCTAAATACTTATATTGAACGTTACTAGAATAACAATATATTGTTATTGTTATTTAATTTTCTGACTAGCTTAACAACTATATAACAAAATGGTTAGGTTAGGTTAGGTTAGGTTAGGTTAGGTTAGGTTAGCACAACAACCGGCGTCCTCTTCAAATATAGTAATTGAAAATACTCCTTACAATATTTTAAACATAGCTACAGAGAAACCAAAATTCGATAAAAATAAAAATCATCCCGTCACATTTTTAGAAGATTTAACCGCGTATCTTAGAAAAATTCCAAGTAAAGGAAAAGAATTAGATTTAATTTATGAATGTTTACAAGGTGAAACTAGAGATTGGGCGAGACTATACTCTCCTCAATGGAAGTCTCTAGAAGACTTTAAAACTGACTTTCTTCATACTTACTGGGGAGAGTCAGAACAAAATAAAATAAGAAGAGATATTGTATGTGCAAAATGGAATAAAGTACAACACCCCACCATGCTCGGTCACTTTTTAAGCCTAACTAGCCAAGTTCGAATGCTATCTTTCACCATACCAGAACAACAACTAGTTTCAGACATGATTAGGCATTATCCGAGACATATACAACAAATGTGGGCAATGTCAAAAGGAGATACAGTTATCGAATTAACTGATTTTTTGCGAAATCTCGATGACATCAATAAACAGGACGACGGGTTGACACCACAAAGTTCCAAACCAAAAATTATAAAAGATATGAGTAATAACAGAGAACGTTATATTAATAGAAATGATATTCAGCATCCATATAAAGATCGGCAGAAGCAAGATTACAATAAAAATTACCAGCGACAAAACCATCAAACAAATTTAATTCACAATGATTATACTGAATATGAAAACGATTGCAATGGAGATTATAATAATGTATCTCATTACAATAATTTAAACTAAATATGGCTGAACAAAACGACCCCGTCTCAGCTGTTAAATCAGGGGATGAAGCTTTGTGTATGATGTTAAAAACTGGCTGGTTGCCTGGACAACCACTAGGCAGAAAATTTAATGGTAGAGGCATACTCCGACCAATACAAGCTGTTGGACAGAGAGATAGAACGGGATTTGGTTATTATAAGGAAGACATCGAAAATCAGATGGTTCAACTGTTTATATCAAACTGTAACAAGGAAAAATATGTTGTAGAACATGAAGTTCTAAACGTTTTTGAGGAACACGAAAACTTAGATTTAAGTGATACGAACATAAGATGTGAAATTCCCGTTAAGTTAATTACGTTAGAATTAGATGCATTACTCGATACGGGTAGTGATATCACTTGCATATCAGAATTAACTTATCTTGAGCTTAAGCATTTTAATTTGCCTATGATGCCAGTTAAAGCAATACAAATTAAGGGTGCAATAGGTTTAAGTAGTTCAAAAATACAACAAATGGTGATGATACCAACTGAGATAGGAAACTTAACTTTAGACATTGGTTACTTAATTGTGCCTAATTTGTCACGATCAGTTATATTGGGATTCAATTGGATCAAACGAAATGAAATAATTTTAGATTTTAGAAAAGAACATATGCAAATAAAGTTAACGAAGAATAATATAGAGTACATTATACCTATCGTAAACCGCAATACATGGTTAAATAAGACTGTAATGACTATTGCTCAAGAAAATTTCGACTATGTTTTAGAAAAAATTAAATTAGGGACAGATATTTCTCACCATGTTAAACAAAACCTTTTAAAAATGCTATATAAATATAAAAACGTTTTTACTAAAAAATTAGGGCGTTGTAATTGCTACGAGCATGAGATAATAATGACTAATAATAAACCCATTGTGAAAAAATCATATCCTATACCTTACGCCTATAGACAGAAAATGGAGGGAAAACTTAAGGAACTTGAGGAATTAAATATTATTTCAAGGGCTTCAACGCCTTATAGTAGTCCGCTGACTTTCACTTTAAAGCGTGATGGAACCATAAGAGTTCTCTTAGATGCTAGGGAAATTAATAAGAATATGATTGCAGAGACTGAAAAACCGCCGTTGCAATTAGACGTTTTAAATTCATTTCATGGGTGTAATTATATTACCACGATAGACTTAAATAATGCATACTTTCAAATACCAATTAGCTTGCATAGTAGAAAATATACAGGGTTTTCTTTCAATGGAAAATCATTTGTATACAATGTGTTACCACAAGGCCTAAAGACTTCAGTAGGAAGTTTTAGTCGAGCAATGGACCAAGTGCTAGGCCCGGAAGTTCGAGATTTTTGTGTTAATTACCTAGATGATTTAGCCATAATAACCTCTGGGACTATTGAAAATCACATAGACCACATAGACATTGTTTTGTCGAAGTTAGAAAAGGCCGGAATGACATGCAATATAGAGAAATGTGAGTTTCTTTGTGATGAAGTCAAGATGCTTGGCTTTATCATATCAACAAAAGGTATTCGTACGGATCCTGATAAGGTGTTGGCTATACAAAATTTTCCTGTTCCAAAAAAGATTAAGCACTTACGAGCTTTCTTAGGGTTATGTAATTTTTATAGACGCTTTATTCCCAATTACGCATTATGTACTTTACCACTATGTAAATTACTTAAGAAAGATAAAAAGTGGTCATGGACAGACAAAGAACAAAAAGCTTTTGAATTAACTAAAAAACAATTTATACAGACAATAGAACTTCAACATCCAGATTTCCAAAAACCTTATTACTTACAAACTGACTCATCTGGAATCGGTTTCGCAGGGGTTTTGTATCAGTTAGGAAATAATGATGAAATGAAAGTCTTGGGCTTCCATAGTAGAGCTTTAAAAGGAGCTGAGTTAAATTGGACTATAACCGAACAGGAGTTTTTTGCAGTAATTTCTAACTTAAAGAAATTCGAAACATATTTAAGAGGAAGTAGAGTCATTATAAAAACAGATCACAAAGCATTATTATTTATTAAAAATTGGAATTTATTTAATAGTAGAGTTACAAGGTGGATACTTTATTTGGAACAGTTTAATTATAAAATAGAGTACATAACAGGCAAAAGCAACATAGTAGCCGATATTTTATCGAGGTATCCTCCAAATACTTACAAAATTCAAGAGGCAAAAAACAAGTTACCGCAGATTTTCTATCTCGGTAAAGACAATAAGTCACTATTATTAAAGCTCAAACAATTGCCTAAGCTTCAGGGTGAAGATAATGAAATTCATGAAATCATTAATGGTCAAAATAATCGTTACAAAAATAGAATTACCTTTAGAAACAATATATATTATTACAAAACTAATAAATGTGAAGTAGTTTATATACCAGCTATATTAAGGGAAGAAATAGTTAACCAGGTACACGAAGAGATGGGTCACCAAGGCGCTTATAAAATTATAAAATACATAAGAGAAAGAATGTTCTGGAAAAAATTATCTAAGCACGTAAAAGATATAATTAGAAAGTGTCATTTATGTCAGCTTTCGAAAAGTAATAATATAAAATATGTTGGGCCTTGTCAGTCAATCATTACTAATGATGTAGGTGAAATAGTAATGGCTGATCTCTATGGTCCCTTACCAGCAGGTACTTTCGGTTATACATTTATTTTAGTTATACAGGATTCCTTTAGTAAATATATAAAATTGTATCCACTGCGTAAAGCTACCGGGCGTTCATGTTTAACAAAAATTAAACAATTTAATAAAATTTTAAAAATATACAGTGTTATGACCGATAACGGGTCACAATTTATTAGTAAAATATTCAAAAAAGGTCTCGAGGAACTTAACATAAAAACAATTAACACAACCGTGCGTAATCCAAGGCCAAACACGACAGAAAGAGTTAACAAAGAACTAGGGAGACTCTTCCGTACATATTGTCACCACAAACATAAGTCGTGGGTTACAATACTTCCAAGGGTAGAAGATCTTTATAATAATACATACCATGATAGCATAGGATTTACACCAAATGAAGTACTTTATGGTAAAAGACCCACTTTATCGATCGACAAGTTATTGCATAGCTCAAAGTCAATAATTGACTCCGAAAAGGTACGACAACAGGTTCGCGTAAACATTAAACGTTCGAGCGAAACAAGGCAAGTTAAATTCAATAAAACACATAAACTGATTCAGTTTCATATTGGAAATTTAGTTAAAATTAGAAGATCGACACGTTCAAATGCTCAAAAGAAAGAGATAAGTAAATTCGAATTATTATACGAGGGACCATATTTAATCGCAGCCGTTCCCTTTGAAAATGTATATACGTTAATGAATCCAAAAACAAAAGAAATACGTGGTAATTTTAATGCAATCCATTTATCTAGATATTACACTTAGTACATAATTGGGCCTTATTATATTTTGAAATATAAATAAGTAAACTATACACAAATATGAGAACTTGTACAATGCTTATATAAAAAAATAAGTTGTGCTCAGGACTCTTTTGAGAAATATTTACAATAATAATAAAAATAATATAATAATAAATTCATAAAATAGGGAAAAATAAAATTTGGATTTTGGAATTTAATTGATTTAACATATTGATATTTTATATATTTGATTACGATATTCTATAGTATAGTATAAAATGTAATAGTGTTAATTAAAATTAGTCATAATACAGATTATAATCATTTTAAGAGAAGGTTGATGATTGTTAAATTAGGCTATTTATAAATTGTATATAACCGAATTTTGTTTTTTTAAATAAATGTATAGAAACTAAAAGTTTGGTCGGGTCGGTGATGGCTCAATTACATCTATTAATCTAAAACAAGGAAATGAATACATAGAATAAGATAGAAAAAAAAAGAAAAAAGCATAAATCCATCTGATTGCTTAAAAAAAAAAAAAAAAAATTTTGAACTGAATAAATCTTAACAAATTAATTATATGATTGTATAGATATGTTTTGATTATATAGATTTAGTTGGAGGGGAGATGGGCGGCCATCAAGATACACCTTATTAATATTTTTAGGAAGCTATATAGTTATAAGCGAGGTTCCTACTTTGAATATATATATTTTTTGCAATATTTGAATACACGTATATTGTAAAAAACAAGATAAAATAATTAATTTATTTAGGAGTAAATTATATTCCGATAAACTTCATATAATTTAGGGGGTTGGATGTAACGGACTATACTATACTATTTACATAAATACGTGAGAATGAATTATTGTTATTTTAATACATTTTTTTTTATATATAAAACATAACATCGGTCGCAGCGCCACCTACCGGGTCCAATATAAGCCGTCCGTAGACTTAGTTAAGCACATATTAAAATTTAATCAAAATTGGTCAAGTTGTTTTGGAGAGTTTACATACATGCATACATACATACATATATAGAATTATATGTCATATATAGAAACATAAAAACATACATACAAATAAATTCATGAGATTGCATAGTAAATGTATACATATACATGGAATAATATAGGAATGACATTATATCAAGCTTACCTTTTTTCATACGTTTTTGGTGAAATCGTTCGTGTATTCATGGATATGTTCGTGTATTGGCGAAGAAAATGACGTGCCACTTTTTGATAAAAAATCTCGGCGCCAGCCTTTTTCCATACAAAATTCTATAGATTTAAGGCTGACCTGCGCCGAATGTCATACTCTCGTGAAAGCATATATAGGGGTATGATGCTTGGCAGCTCGGTTCAAATTGGACGCGTGGAGTGATGCGCTCGCCGCATCGGCCGCGTGCAATAATGCATATCAAATTACATAATAAGAAATGATACTAGGCGGTGCAGCTGTGCGGGTTATACTGCGAGGCTGCTAGCTATGGTTGATTATTCTAAAATATAGGAGTGGCGCAGATCCGTGTGTCGGTGTAGTGCCTACTCATATATCAATGGTGGATGCATGGCAAAATATAATTATAATGAGAATGTGCTTCGTGCACTTTACCTATAAATAATACAAATGATTATTACAAATGACGGTATGGCAGGCCGTCATATGAATGAGTGTTCTCAATGAGACATTATATTTATTATATAAAAGCGATATAAAGAAGGTCGGGGTTAACCTCGAATAAAATATAATAATGAAATTAATATGATATAGAAACGGTTTGATGGTAGCCGTCTTGCGATAATATCTAATTGCAAAAAAGTATGTACTGGGCGATGCATACTGATAGTAAAGGGTTACCACGGTGACTATTAATTATGAAATTTAAATCAAGTATATTAACAAATAGCAATAAGGCTATAAATAATGATTGAACTTCTTTCAATAATAATTAATTTGTAAAATAACTAAACATATTGCTTGTCAACTTTGTCTTCCATGTTGCAGATTCTTGTAAACCGTAAGCGGAGCAAGTTGTAGCGATATTATATTGTAAAACTGTGACGATCGACGGATGTAAGTTCGTATAGCGGTCGAAATAAATACTCTTCATGTAAAACTGTGACGATCGACGGATGTAAGTTCGTATAGCGGTCGAAATAAATACTCTTCATGTAAAACTGTGTCGATCGACGGATGTAAGTTCGTATAGCGGTCGAAATCAATAATCTTCATGTAAAGCTGTGACGATCGACGGATGTAAGTTCGTATAGCGGTCGAAATCAATAATCTTCATGTAAAACTGTGACGATCGACGGATGTAAGTTCGTATAGCGGTCGAAATAAATACTCTTCATGTAAAACTGTGTCGATCGACGGACGTAAGTTCGTAAACCGGTCGTTCTAAAACTCCACAATTATTATCAGTAAACAGATCCAAGTTTGGTATAACTGTTTGATACGATCACGACGACAACGATCTAATGATGTTGATGTTTTAAGATTTTTATTGTTAAATAACAAAACCTTTATAATATATTTGTACTATGCACATGCAAAATGATCGCGCACGAGTACTGTACTGAATATACTCTGGTGGATTCTTGATGATTCGACGCGTGGTCTGAGGCTGTGTGGCTCGACCGAGAGTCGCTGCATTAGTGTCCCTCGTGGCGATGTCGTCTTGAATTTGCTTAGGTGATGCAGTTGCGAGGTGTGATGTTACTGTATAACGTCTTCGGCGATACGGTAGTGTCCCTCCTTCTGTTACCAATGAGGCTGCCTACGTGAGATAGTTTCGGGGTTTGAGGTTACTGTATAACGTCTTTGGCGATACGATAATGTCCCTCACTCTGTCTTACCGGGTTACTAGAGTAGTGTATGTGCTATGTGGTACTGAGCTATGGCTGGTTGACGTTACGATGTCGTTATTGATGTCTCTCATCAATCGGTAGTACCAGAATCACGACCGAATGTTGCAGGGCGTTGCGGAGGCTGTAATAATGCTGAAGTGATACGTTCATGCAGTGAAGGACCCAAATAATGGATTTCATCCAGGCTGGCATCACTATACATATATGGCGCACTAATCGCTTTATACGAGAAGTGTCGTTTGTTGCAAAATGTTCGTCCTTTTAGGGACGCCTCCTAAGCTTAATGTTAAGGATATTATAAGAGACATTGTAGTAGAGCACCTAGTTTAGTAATAAGACTGCGTATATCTCTTTGAAGTTGATTATCACGTGCAAATAATGATCTGAATTCGAAGCTGGTTTAGGTAATCGACTGTCGGGTGTGTGCCTGTTGTAGAGTTAAGTATATCCACTGTATAGTTATAGATTTAAGTAAAACGTGATACGCGAAGCGTTTATAAGGTTTATAAGCTAGTTAAGAAAACGTTCGATTTAGTTTTAAGTCTTAGTTATAAGTCATAGATATAAGTCTTAGTTATAAGAAAGAATACGATTATACGTTTATGATGCATGATATATATATATTCGTACTTTATAACCTACTACGGTAGAAAATATGACAAATTATGTTAAATCCACTTAAATGATTCCTACGCGGTAATCTATGAGTTTAATTGAATATTATTCCACTATGTTTGGAATTAATACGTATTATCTTACGATAAAACGACACTCTGCGACAGTGGATATAGCAACGAATAACGTTGTGCTTGCATTAGGCCGCCTGATGGTCGTGCACTTGAACTGGTATGAGAAACAGTGATTTAATGCAATGATAATCCAGGGTTAAGCCCATTGACTACAGATTTCCTCATCTATGACAGATTGACTATTTATGGGACTTTGATCCTTATTTTTATTATTATTGTTGTAGCATTGGCTACTTTATAAACACCGCAGTTACGACTGTGAAACCCACTGGACCACGGTCTAGTTTGTTAATTTATTAATAAGTCTAGTCGTCGATTTGAATAACATAGTTATTACTGTGCTATCCGCTGGACTACGGTCTAGTTTTATTTATAAGACTATTAGTCTTTTATACACCTCGGCTGCGGCTGTGATGCCTGCTGGACTTTAGTTCTAGTTCATATATTATTTAACAAAGTGTTTGCACACTATAAAATCGCACTTCCCATGTTCGAGGAAGGTTCACCGATCTATGGTTGGAATCTACAGTTGACGGCGGGCGCGGGGCCATTTCAACCTCCTCCCCCTTTTATATTTTTCAAAACAGTTAAATATATAAAGATGGGTAGGAGCGACATCCTTCAGCTACTCGTAAGAGGTGTTAAAGGAAATGGGACCGGTATCTCATACATTCGATTATTATTATTCAAATTAATTAAACAAAATATTTATATTAAAAACGCATTTAAAAGATAAACCTGGTTTTATTTGACTCCTCTATAGTCGATTGAATTTATAATCTCTGACGCTCTAAAAGAACACGGTTATTACACAAAGTCAACGTTATATGGATCCTAACTAACTAGACGAAATCACGAGCCAAACCGATATTTAAATATAAGAAATTTTAAATGTAAAATTATATTTTAAGTAAGATAGGCAGGGATTAGTCACATGCTGCTTATGTGAATATAAATATAATTAAAAGCATATAGTAAAAATAATTGCATTTTCATAATAATTAACAGATCACTGAAAAATAAATAACGATGAAAATACTATAATTATATCAATTTTGTAATGCCATACTTAACGGCAATAAAGTTGTAAATTAAACTTCATAATTAAACTTCAGCGACCAAAAAGCAAAATGTTTTATTGGACGTTCTCTTTAATTACAATAAGTAAATATAACTTATACTAAATAAAATAGTAACTGTGCGTATTTTATTTTAAAGTGATGGAAGTGAATAAACTAACGATGTAGAGTAAAATATTGTTATTAAAATTGAATAAACACAGCGTGAGTGGCGAGAAACAAAAATAACGCATCTAGGCCGCGCCCGCACGAATTTCAGTTTCGACACATATTACGTTTTACAGAACCGGCAAGATTATATTATAAAAACTATTTGTGTACGTAAATGCAAAACGAATCTGCAGTGAATTTTTAACGAAGTTTCGCGGCAAGAAGTGCGCGCTATTTTCGTGCGGTCGGCGCGTAATTAGTAAAGGGCTTGGCTTGGCAGAGGCGAAAATGTTCAACCACACCAGCTCGTCATTCAAAGTCACTAGTACAAGCTACAGAGATTCGAAGCTAACGAAACGTGAGTAAATTCATATGTAATAAGTTTTTATATTTTTTTATATTTACATTATAAAATGGAACGACGCGAGAGGAAAACATTTTTATGGGCATGAAAAGGAGTTGTACTGTTCGTACAAAATTAGGAAACATGAATCTATTTTTTATTTTCTACACTGAAATTTGAATGTCTGAATATTCTGTTGAGTGAAATTTTCCGTCGCAACTTTAAATTTTTGTTGGCGAATTATTCAATATTATTTTCATAAAATTGGTTTGTACTTCATTTGAGTGTCTTTAGCTTATTTATTCTTATTGTGTCTGTCTCTAGTCTGTGTGGTCAAAATACGTCTATATTTTATGCACAGAATTTTTTATTTATTATTATAAGAATACGAATGATATAAAGAAATAAACTTACAATTTTTTTTTGTTCACATTTATAATAAATGTCATTTTATAAGATAAAAAAATTTAATTGTCCATTCGAAGTTTAAAATTAGCCAATATTAAAATAAAATATCTATTGAACAAGTTTAATTAAAACAACGAGACTCAGCTGTGAATTATTTTCGATTGTATTGTTTTACATGTAGAAACAGAAATAGGGAAACTTCTAGTAACAGTACGAAAACGATATGTCGTACTGTTTGCAAATATTTTATAAATATACAACGTCAATTATATATGTCATGTTTCTGTACGTCACGTTGGACCTCAATTGAGATTTCGCTTGGTTTCCTAAATACTTCTTTAATATTTAAGTTATGGACATTTTATTTTTATGACTTTATTTTATATAAACAAATGTTTTGTGGGTGTGTGTGTGAGTGTTGTTTTATTGTTACAGAAATGTTTTTAAGGCGAAGTTTTCCTGTATTGTGGATACACCTATGTGTTTCTTGGTGATTTTATAGGTAGATTTAATTTAAAAAAACTCGTACCACGTCGCTGTGTTACATATTATTTTGTGCTACCTCACACTTGGGCTCTTTACGTCTGTACCGATTTTGACAAATGAGATGTCAGTTTCGTAGAAATGTTGCAAATATCATGGGACGGCTTATCCAGTCAGTACAAATACGAAATTATTTGCTTAGAAAAATAACAACAAAAAGAAAAGTTTTAATCTGACTAATATTATTATAAATATCCAAATTATATTTCATTATTTATTTGGTTTTTATAGGAAACTTGATAAGTATTTTTTTTCTTGTCTGATATGTTATATCTACGCAAAATATTCTGCGATTAACTGAAGCTAAAAAAGATTTAAAATATAATTCAATATCTCCAGCCAAACAAACGAAGTTGTTCGCGGTGAATAATTATATCCAATATTAAAACGGTCAAAATAGATCAACAACGTTTACTGTTATCTGTATTAAATGTAGACTTTACGTATTTCACTGAAACAAAATAACAATTTCGATTCAGAAAACGATCGAATTGTTCATAAAAACAGAGTTCACGCTGACTGGAACGTTACTTTGTAATTTCGATGAGCTTTATATATGCTTTACGGTTATCGCACCGATTTAAATTTTCATAACAACCGAACCATCTGATTAAAAGTACAGTTGACAACGGATACGATATATTAATAAAAATTTGTAGGTTTAATTTCTGGAATTACCTTTCTCTTTTTATTAAAAAATGTAAAAAAAATAAAATATCAGCAGATTTAAGAACGCATTCTTTATTTAAAAACTGTTCAAATTAAGAATGAAATAGATTCGGGAAGCAGAGCGATTGCCTAAGAACTATATTTAGATCGTCTTGATTGGAACGAATTTGTGAGTCCGATGTTTACGACTTTAAAGACATTTTATCGCCGCAGTATTTCCATTGATTTGAAACTATGCATATGGATAAATACATATATAATCTGTTTATACGTCACGTCATACGAGTTTTGGAAATATTCATATTTTGTATTGCGGTATTTTGGTCTGAATGATGACTGAATCCGTTACAAGGATACTACATCTTGAGTTATGAGATTATATTATATTTAATGACGCATTGACGATGTGTGGAGTGGTGGATTGTTTTGATATGATGAAGTTATATACGCATTTTGGGAGTAAGGTCGACTCGTGTGCCGTGACGACTAACGTCATGACGTCTCTTGTGCCGTCATGTTTTCATTCTCCATGCTAGTCACTATATCATATTATAATAATAAGAACATTATATTTCTTTTACTGATACTATTTTATGCAAATTTTTCCTCATTGCAGTCATTAATTCGACATCTACCGTTTATTTTTATTTTTACAGTGACAACTTACTAACAGCTGGTTGCCTATTTATTCGTCCATCGGCCTAAAACAAATTAAAAAAAAAACACGTCAGTGACATTTCTTAACAATTTTGAATATGGAATCTTGAGATAAATTGATCTCCTTCTTATATATTAATAGCGTAAGCTGATGTTTGTACCAGTGATTATGGGACAATAGCTGCACGTAGAAAATCGTAATTGTCTTATTTTGAAGAACTCCAGCCGTAGATATGCAGAAAATTAAGGAGGATTCTTGATTGCAATTTACGAAATGGTTACGATTTAACAAATAATTAATTTTAGAGAGCGGAAAAAGTTACTGGCCGGGTAGAAAGCGGTGCTATGGTAGTATTAAAAAAAAACAAATGCGAACACACGTGCGAACAGACGTCATCAGTTTACCGTGAAATTAAATCAAAACAAAACCTGTCATAGTATTCGAAATTCCTAAAAATTTGTTGAATAAACGCGAAGAGTCGCGGCGACCCACTTGTTTTAAATTAACTAGGATTTAATAAGCACAGGATGTCTATGGAGACATTACTACATATCTAATGTCAATAAAGTTTACCAGATAAGCTGATGTTTACGGTAATTGCTTCGCTCCATAGGTCTGTAGCATGAAGTTATATGGCCTATAACGTTCCTTAATAAATTGACTATATAACGCATATATAATTATATTTAATCGGACTTTAACGTCTCGAAATCTACTACACAAATTCTATACAAGCT
This sequence comes from Vanessa atalanta, assembly GCF_905147765.1. NCBI lineage: Eukaryota > Metazoa > Arthropoda > Insecta > Lepidoptera > Nymphalidae > Vanessa > Vanessa atalanta. The sequence continues at coordinate 8,135,311 of NC_061878.1, read as the reverse complement.
GACTTCGAAATCTAGAAACTATTGTTCGTCTTATATAATTTAAACCATTTTAAACAATATGAGCCGAGATGGCCCAGTGGTTAGAACGCGTGCGTCTTAACCGATGATTTTGGGTTCAAACCTAGGCATGTACCACTGATTTCATGTGCTTAATTTTTGTTTATAATTCATCTCGTGTTCGGCGGTGAAGGAAAACATCGTGAGGAAACCTACATGTGTCTAATTTCAACGAAATTCTGCCACATGTGTATTCCACTAACGTGCATTGGAGCAGCGTGATGGAATATGTTCCAAACCTTAAAGGGAGAGGAGGCCTTAGCCCAGCAGTGGGAAATTTACAGGCTGTTAATGTATGTAACAAAATAATAAAAAACAAAGCGTCAAGAGATCGCTAGAATTAACGAATATTGCTCATAGGCACTAATGCGCGACGCGCTTGACCTCCAATGACCCGCGATCGTACTCGAAACAGCTGATAGTCGATACCCACCGATTTTATAAATTACACATTACATTTATAATTTACCGGCGGCGGACGGAAAAATTAATACAATTAATTATTACCGGTATCGTAAATCGAAATGAAAAAGGATTTTAAAGTTTTGAAAATCGATTTTACAAATTTAAATTTAAATTTTTGTAATCATAATGTAATTACTATTATATTATGATAGTCCTACATTTCAGAGAGCACATAAAGCCGTTGGAATTACGAACTCTTTCTGGCCCTGTTGGATTTGCTATCGTATCGGATTATGTTGGATGGTAATGTACAATGTACTGGTATTTTCGCAAGCACTTATGCAAAATAGCATCGCCTGCGCAGTTGGCTAGTTTCCCTTGAAAATGGCTGCCGTGACTGAAGCCAGGAGAATCATTATCTATTTTATTATAAGCTGATACATAAATGTACTTCAAATGCTTTCGTGAATTGAATTAGTTTTGTTTTTATTTCGAATTAACGCAATCACTTATCTACATTTAGTCCAGTCATTATAAACAAAAAACAGGCCGAGAAATGCAAATGAACTGAGAAAGCTGATTTTTGGATATGTTGTAGGGACGGCTCAGAAAAGCTTAACCTGAAATTTTTTAGCTCGATATATAATCCGTGTTCGCCGCCATCTTTGAAAAAAAAAACGGTTGTATTTCGTTTTATTTTTGCGATAAAGACACCCAACAATTTAGGTCCTATAAATTTTTTAAGACCTGAGTTATCATATAAAAATTAAATTCATCCCTTTTTTCAAGATGGTGACGAACGCACATAGTAAATCGAGGTCGACTTTGCATTTCCAAATGTACTGTATATAGTATATAATGTATGTTATGTATATAGTATATAATGACATAATTTTTATCCTTCTTTTTGATGTATCAATAGAAGTACTCATTTAATTATATATCTCTCTTTAGTCTATTTGCTACTTTATAGTTTTAGTTAAATATAAACGTAATAATATAATTAGTCGGGCTGTATACAACATCTGCATTTAAATAATATTGCAAGGCGAACTTTTACTCAGATTTTCTCCATGGATGCGGGCGCCAGAAAATTATCAACCAAGCGGGAAATTAAAGTAGCCGTGAACGGCATAAAATTAACTAAGTCCTTCCGACTTGCTGTGTTAAGGTCTTAAGGTGACTGATTCCGCGCTCGCATTCGCCTGCGAGTTTAAGCTTAAAGCACACGATATTCAAATTAGTTATTAAGATATTTATCATTATATATGTACATGTCTTAACCATCTTCCTGCATGAAATTCGTGATGTGTGTACACAGCTTGTTATACGTACTCTTCAATGGGGGATGTTTTGCCCAGTAGTGGGATGCATGGGATAATAGGTTGTTTCTGTATAAATGTTTTCACAAATTCAAAATTCGACTAAATATAGATGTTGCCGACATACTGAAAATTATAAATTAAAATAAATTGCTACCTACTAACTTTATTTAGACATACATATGTACATTATCATTAACTTAGACCAATTCTATGTTTATGGAAAACTTGAAAAAAAAAAACAAAATCGAATCTTAGCAGTATACACAATCGTACAATGTCAGCTAGTGAAAGGCGACATTCTCGTGAATTTCTTCTAAATTATTTTGATATAGAGTATGGTTTATTATGAACCCGGTAGATGGCATCTCCATCGGGTTCAACAACATATTTCGAGATCAGTCTTAAATAAATAAAATCCATGTCATTCGTACGAAATTCGGTCGGGTAGCAGTGTGTAATAAAATATATAACAGATGTCATATTTATTTATGTATTATTTATGTCTATGAGTATGTTTCCGTGTTGAAATATTTAATTGCTACAATTTATTAGAAGAAGAATTTTGAGGAGAAGGTTTGGAACATATTCCACCACGCAGCTCCAATGCGGGTTGGTGGAATACACATGTGGCAGAATTTCATTGAAATTAGATACATGCAAGTTTCCTCACGATGTTTTCCTTCACCGCCGAGCATGAGATGAATTATAAACACAAATTAAGCACATGAAAATTCAGTGGTGCCTGCCTGGGTTTGAACCCGAAATCATCGGTTAAGATGCACGCCTTCTAACCACTGAGCCATCTCGTCCAACTACGCTTCATCTGCACTTTATTAATAATTTACTTATATTGAACAAATGGACTATAAATTGTCATTTAGCCAAATGCATGACTGTGATATTATATTTGCCCGTCTTGTATAAAGATAGATAAATAAATAAATAGTTCAAGATTATGTTATCTTTATGAGAAAAAAGATAAGAAACTCTCAGCAGCAGCTGGAAGTTTGACAGTTGGTAATGTTAACAAGACAATTGAAAAACATATTTTTTAAAGAATTTTGCTAAAACATTTAATATAAGTTGAACTATTCTGGGTCTTAATTTATTGTTAGACTAGTTTTCGGCCATGGCTTCATCCGCACGTTAAAAGAGGGGAGTATATTGATAGAATTTGGTTCCCATTGTTCTCCTTTAAAAAGGGAATGAAACTTGCCAGTAGTTAAACTTCCACGTGCGTCATAAAGCAAGTAAGCGTGTGTTCTGTGCCTGAACTATATCCTGTCGTGTCGAATTTACCTTTCCACCTGTTTACGAGAGATTGTTCTTGTTTGCGCACAAACTTGTGAAGTACAGTATAGCCTGTGCAGTGGCTAGGTTGTAAGTTAATTATATCAAAAAAATAAAAATTTACTAAAATATCTTGGAAATGAAATAAATTTAAATCTAGCGTTGTTTTTATTTATGAAAAATACAAGACGATTTCTTATGATATTTCTTAAAAATTTAAAACTAAGTACTTTTGTAGTTTTATTGTATGTAGCAGTAACATACATCACACGCCCAAAATGCAATATTTATAACATTCCGCTAAGTTATTTCAAGTGTGTTTCGCTTTAACTTCGCAACTTTGGCAATACTTCGGGTGTAGACGCGTTTCATATACATGTTTCAAGCGTCGAATAAAGGGGTAACTTTGAAATTTATATTATCTTTGGAAATCAATCAAAATTACTTACTAATTATACACGGTAGATTTATTTTAATGAAAAATAAACAAAATTAAACTCATAATAAATTTAAGCTTTAAAAATCAGTGATGGGTTATTAATATAAAAATTAATAACAAAAATTGTAATTTGGAAGACATTCGTTTTAAAATTAGGGAACGCAATACAAAAGAATTTTGTGAAGTTTTGATTTTGGCTGGGGTAGTGTGTGGTTTAAAGCGTGTCACGATTAACTGTAATATATATATATTTAAGCGTGATGCAAACACAAACATAGAGGTAAATACAAGTAATATACTTATAAGTTATTAAACGTACTGACTAGTACATTTAGTTCAAGGCAAAATCACACACCAGCAAGAAAATGCAAATCAATTCTTAATTACGTGCCTTTACACTTGAAGAAGCTTTCAAGCGCTTTGCATTTTCTGATGCGCCTTTGTCGAAAGTTATATAAAATTGCTTCAGAAGTGTCAATGAGCTACAGTAAGAACAATATACGAAAAAGTATCGCTGACAGGCGCCATTGAGGTTGTATTCGAATATTTCCAACCGCTATTACTTTGCAAACTTTCCCAATACTTCATATCTAGGAAACAAGAATCAAATGTACAGACATATTTTTAAATGTTGGGGTAGATCGGATAGGGGTGTATCGATGAGAATTCTTTACTTATTTATTAAAAACATATATATTTTTTTATGATATACATAGGTAGCCGGACTAGCAAATGGGCCACCTGATGGTAAGTGGTCACCATCGCCCATAGAGAATAGCGCAGTATAAAATATTAACCATTCCTTACATTGCCAATGTGCCAGCAACCTTGGGAACTAAGATGTTATATCCATTGTGCCTGTAGTTACATTGGCTCACGCACCCCTCAAACCGGAATACAACAATACGGAGTACTGCTATTTGGTGGTAGAATATCTGATGAGTGGGTGGTACCTACCCAGACGACCTTGCACAAACCCCTACCTACCCCTACCAAGTAATATTTCATTTGAGCACACTTATCTAATACTGAACCATATTTGATATACAAAAGATTAAATATATTTACAACCAAAAATTGGAAAAGAAAATATAGGTACCTTTTTGCTAAATATTAATTTTATGCATGTTTATTTTCTTACAAAAATATTACAATTTATCTAAGATTTTTTTTTGTAGCTTAGGCGATCAATATATTTGTCAAATAATAAACATATTATGTTTCTGTGTTCTCTCCGCAGATGTAGTGTGAAGCATGTATTGTAAAAGTTGCGGAGTAATAGTGGAGCATAGTTCGACTAGCTCCCGTCGCGCTGTCGACTTCACATTTATTCCTATTGCGGTTTAGCTCTACAGGAATTTCTAAATTGTATGCATCTATATAACATGTAGATATAACTACTTGCGTATTTAAAATATATGCATATGAGAAACTCTTTTGTCTAGAGCTTCTTTGGTTTAGTTTAAGTAAAAATTTCGATGCTAAAATAAATAAAAGATGATTAAAAAGCGTGGAGTTAATGCTTGTTGACTTCCAGGCAGGATATATAACATACATATATAATTGTATTTAACTAACATGACTGTATTTTTAGATGTTGAAAAAGAGTAACTACTGAGTTTCTTGCCGATTATTTTCAGTACAATCTACATTCAGAACCGGTGGTAGCTTTATTCAATATAGTTTGTTAAATGACGATTCAAAAGTGCTTGTAAAAGCCTACTTGAATAAAGTACATTTTGATTTAGATTTTTTGAATAAATGGTAAAAGAAGATTAAGACCTTATTTCAATTAATCGTGCTTAGAAATGGTTATAATTATTGACGTTGCATTGTTAAATCCAAATAAACATGCATGATTTAACCTCTCCACAGGCAATAGTCACAGAGCGTGTGAATAAATATTGATATCGTTTACACAATAGAATAGCGAATGGGAATAATTAGCGGACAAAATACGCAATTGGAAGCAAAACGTTGATATATATTTGCATATAAAACAAAATTTTGTTACTTAATACTTTTTTAAAACGTAAACAAAACCTCCCTCTTTACGAAATCTGATCTAAGAAACCACACATAACTTAGCCGTGGATTCCTAAAAATCCTTGTGAATATTTCTGCTGTCGGCACTGCCCATTTTCCTAGATATATTAAATTCTACGGACCACATTGTTTTCATTCCCGAGTTGGTTTATATAAATGTCGAAGTATTGATTTTTATTGTTATTTGTTTTTGTCTATTGAATTTTCAATTTTGAAATAATTTGATTGTTTATACAACACGTGCCACAACTTAATTTCATCCAAAACAATGGTTTTATATTCAATGAGTAATATTTCAACCGAAAATTGCAATTCATCGATAAGTTCAATCGTCAAAGCACTTTCAATTGACAGAATTGTATTAAATGTAAAGGTACTTGAGCAGCAGGGCTGAGTCTTCTTGTGAGGGGCGATAAGTGAGGATTCCACTGAAGTTCCGAATTTAATGTGATTCCTAAAAACACTTTAGCGTCAGTTACATCAAGACCATTACTGTTTAAAGCTATATTATAATTTTGTTTTCAAACGTTAGGCAGGGTAATAACTACTCATTTTATTTTTAGCATTCAATAGTGATTTTTTATCCCAAAGAAATCGTATATCCGTGAAAATGCACTGGTTACACCGTTATATTATTTTCCATCTACTTTAAAAAATAATAAAGTATCGTGAGCAAAAAAAAAACAATACTAAAAATACGTCTTTTATATGTACTAGAGATAGAAAAGTGCTTAAAATTGATCCTTGTATAACTAACAATATTGACAGCTAAACTAAGTAATAAAATAATCTACATTAAAATAAAATGGATGTAAAAAGATTATACATTAGTTAATAATAATAACTGTGTTTTTTTTTATGGCATTGGTTGGCGGACGAGCATATGGGCCACCTGATGGTAAGTGGTCACCACCGCCCATAGACAAAGGTGCTGTAAGAAATATTAACCATTCCTTACATCACCTATGCGCCACCAACCTTGGGAACTAAGATGTTATGTCCCTTGTGCCTGTGATTACACTGGCTCACTCACCCTTCTAACCGGAACACAACAATACAGTGTACTGTTATTTGGCAGTAGAATATCTGATGAGTGGGTGGTACCTACCCAGACGGGCTTGCACAAAGCCCTACCACCAAGTAAAATAATGTGTATAATCAAACGAATAAATATTGTTTTTATTGTAACTGTAAGATAATGTATGGCAAGTCCATTCTATTACAGCCTTGACAGTGAGGCACTATGAATCGTTGATCGATTTTCAGGCCAAATATAAATCGTTTTAAATTATAAATTTTACTCAGTAGTTGCTTTGATAAACGCAAACCAAATAATTAAGCATAATTTAAGAGTAGGAAAGGACAGAATGAGCATAAACGGGTAAAATTTTTTTCCAGTTTCGCAGAGCACCAGACAAGGCATAAACTTTGCGACCTATTTCCGAAATAGGTGGCTTCCAGGAGAAAGCGTTGTCTTTAGTCAAGTCATAGACATTCATTGTGTCCATTACGGAGCAAACAGAGCAAACAGAAACATTTTAAAAAATATATGTGTATATACAGTTGGCTAATAAATATTTATCGAGTGAAATAAATAATCATAGAGATTTGTAAAACGTATAAACATATTTTTCTTCTTAACATAATAATAAATATAGCAACGAAGTATATATATCATACTCGTATATAGAATACGCGCCACATACGTGCCACGTTTGCCTTTTTGTCATATTAGTATATACTGGAATTGAATAAACTGTTTTTTGTATTTTTAAAATTTTAAAAATACTAATCACCAATTGTTTTATATATAAATTATATACCTATCAAAGGCAGACATTAAATATAAATGCATTTGTGTCTTGTTACTTATACCATATACAAGGATTTATCAAGAAACTGTTAAGATGCGCTTGTTATTACAGTTTATTTGGTAGATATAACTCGAGTCGTTATTCCTGGGAGACGATAACAGCGCTAAAGGCAGATAAATGACTACAAATTGTCATTATTTTAATATTGTTCAAGTTTTATTAACAAGAAAGTATTTGAGCATGAATGAACAATATAAATTAGAAAGTTTCATAACGAGTTGACGGCAATTGTTAAAAAAAATGGAAATTGTAAAATCAGACCAAATCATTTATTTTTCGATGGAAAAACGTATTTACGCGTCTCCCTTAGATAAAATTTATGTGGAACTCACCGGAACACGTACCGATGTGTTCGTGTATAAGGCACCCTAACCTCAAGCTTGGTGAGGAACAACCAATCCTCTAGCTAAAGTATTTTTGGCCTGTCAACGCTTTTTTCCATATTGTGTATAGTTTTTGATATTCTTTGGAATTAAATGCCACGTACACGCTTTTGTAAATGGTGGGGAGTTGATGATCTTGATTTGAAGGCTCGTCTAATAGAAAGTGACCATCACCCACGGATATTTGTAACACCGCAAGGCTTGTAGGTGCTGTACCAGCATTTAAGTTGAATGATTATGTCCTTTTTCAAAAGTTTCCAAGTTATATCGATTCGGAAAAATCACCAACGAATGCTGAAGATAGTATTTATTTTAGGGTTCCACGCATGCATTAAAAAACGAAACTGTTACAGGATTACTCTGGGGTCGAATTATGGTTGCCCGTTTGACACAGCTTATTTACTCTGAATCAACGACAAATTTGGAATTTTTGTATTCACATATCGTCATGTGACCTATTTACAGATGTAAAGCGTTAAAAGGCTTTGATTTTGGAGGTTAAATTTGCGAGACAAGCTAAAAATATTTGAATTTTTTAAACTGCTTATATTCTTGTGATTTCATATCTTCATATGAATTGAAAGGACAGATCTTGCTTCTGTAATTCCTGACGCGTTACTAAATACTGAGGAATTCTTTCCATAAAGATTCGACACAAACTGATTCTTTTTGAATCCTTTAAAGTGGATGTCATGACGTTTCTACTTCTTAATAAAAATGAATATTTGTAAGTTTGACCTACATATATGCGTTACTAAGCGACTTGTCCGATTATGATGAAATTCTTTGTTTGTTTCTATTTTAATATAAAAATTTCACGTAGATCTTTTACCCGATTTTACCTGAGCAGAGAATCGATAGTTAGTTTGGAAACAACTAGTTTTCGACTGTGGGTTTGCCCGCGTGTTTAGTCCGCTTGTAGGTTTTAGATATAAAACTGTGCTGTATTGAGGCTTATGTTTTCTTCATACCAAATGTCATCGAAGTCGGTTCAGCAGTTTAGCGTGTGGGTTGAAAGCCTAACAGCCAATCAAACAGAGTTTTTGCATTTGTAATATTGTCGTAGCTGTCGACCGTGGTTTCATTGCTTTTATAATATTAGTATAGATAATTAATAGAACATAATTACATAATAGCCAACTACAAAACGAAGTTGATTTAATTATTTGTGGCTCTTGAAACTTATCCCTAATTAATTGACCACCTTGACCATGCGTTATATACATATATTTATATTAAAATCAAACATCATGTTATCAAAATATTACAAGCAATGACTATGTAAATTATAATAGAATTTATTCGTATTCATTTGTTTCCGAAAATAGACAAGTAATAGGAAACTGTTATTTATAGAACATTATAATTTCAATAAAGCTATTGATATCAGCGTTCATTCTCATATTTTAATTAAATTCACGTACAGATATAGATATAACATTTTAGTAAAAAACTTAACTGAATTATGCTTTACTTAAACATGTACTGTACTGTATTGAAGTATGCTTTACATTTTTAGTACTATTTTCTATTACAGATTTTGGTCTGTTCATTTTTATGAGAATTTTAATCGCATATTTCTATATAGCTAGTACATAATTCATAGTTTCATGCCCTATCTGTGTACGTATCTATTACTCTAAAAGCACAGTGTGTGTTTTAATAAAATGAACTATAGTAATAGCGTATCAAAAATACTATGAGTTATGATTGCTTTATAATATTGATTCATTATCATAATAATATATGAAGCGTACGTTAACTAATAAATGTATATTTGATCCCCTAATAAGCGAACAAGTTAGTTATTTATGATATATTTATTATTGATCTGATCACTTAGGAAAGCGCACACCTCTACGTAAAATTAATTATCGTGTATTAGTACGAGTAATGCTCGTACTTGCAAGATGTCCAATCATACGTGAGATGATTAATGCAAGAAAGGTGACTGCAAAAAAATACGAATTATATTAAATTTTTAAACGCGATAGTTTAAAGTGGAGGCGTGCGCTTACATCACTGAACACATATTTAGTATGATATTTAATCGACCCTTACGTCAATAATAAATTGTGTTTTATTATTAAAGTAAAAAATAAATCAAGCTAGTCCATCTGGGTAGGTGACACACATTCATCATTAATTCTACCGAAAAGCAGCAATACTTAATATTGTTGTATTCAAATGTGGCACAAGATTGGCATCTTAGTTCTCAAGCATGGTTGCGTATTCATTCATAAGTCTTTTGTGATTGTGACCAACTACCATTAAAAATTTGTAAGCCTGTTAATGTAATCATTGTAATCTCCTTTCCTATTTGACGAATGGTTTTGAGTTTACTTAATGCGAGATCGTGGGCCCACATGTAGCAGTTTTTCCTCTTCAATATCGAGCACAAGATGAATTAAGCATATGAAAATTTTCATGGCTTGCTTAGATTTGAACCTACAATCTTTGGTTAAATTCACGTATTGTTGCCACTGGGATATCACGGCTCAGTGTAAATATAGTCATCGTAATTGTGGAAATTAATGTCACAGTATTTAAACTATTTTTACGATGGTTTAAATATAGCTAACGCACGCTTCGCGCTTCGTTAATTGGCGACGTACCATCGTTTCTAGTGATACGATAATAATTTTATATATTATATAAAATTACGTCACACAAGAAAGAAAGAGCAAAAAAAGCGTCCAATGGTTAGAACGCGTGCATCTTCACCGATGATTGCGGGTTCAAACCGAGGCAAGCACCACTGAATTTTCACAAAACCGGCTTGTGTCTAATTTCAACGAAATTCTGCCACATGTGTATCCCCCAACCTGCATTGGAATATGTTCCAAGCTTTTTCCTCAAAGGGAGAGAGGAGGCTTTAGCCCAGCAGTGGGAAATGTACAGGCTGTTAATGTTTATATTGTACATCACACAAACGGCAGAAAAGTTATGTGAGAATCTTTGGACGTTATAATTATATCCACTCCCGACCTTTCCCCTCAGGTTTTAGCCTTAAAAACTTTATCTCATATTATTTTAAGGGTTTCACGTCTCGTTAGTGAAGATGTTCTTTGTGTCATGTTTGTACAATAGTCATAAGTGCCACTGGTCGGATTGTGGTTTTTATTATATACGCAGTAAGAGCTATAATTTTATTGTAAGCGAGTGCAACTAGTATCAGCTTTTATGACATAACTTTTATGAATATTTCATGCGAATCGTCCAGTCGATAATTATTAATTTCTACCGTATATGGCGAGAGAAGTTAGCAATAGTATTTGCTAATTTAATTACGTCTAATTGAGTTTTTAGAGACGTACGCATAATTATATATTTCGTACAGGTATATTTATAATTTGTACAGTGATAGACACTAGAAAATACTGGTATCTTCAATTTTGTAGAATGTATGAATTAATATAGCGATTGGCACTAGGGGTGATATAAGGATTCTAATGATATCCCATACATTCAAATCTGTTTAGGCATTTAAATGTTATGGTGGAATTAACGAAACGAAGAACACGCACGCACACATTCACACAACAAACTCACACTCGCAAACACACACACCACACTCACACACACACACGCACACATACATAAACATTGAAAACATTTTACTACATTTTTGGGCAGTCGTGTAAAAAGTCAAAATTTAAGGACAGGTAAATTATGAAGAATAGAATGAAAATGAGATTTAAGAAAAATATGTACCAACATTAATCCTTATCAAAATAAGTGCTCGTTTGCTTACGAAAACAAAGGAGTACTTTTCATTGCTTGGCGTTCTTGACTCTTGTATCGCGCGGAGACAAATCTCGACAAAAACACAAGAAAATAGCAATTTTTCATAGCAATCACATATAATATACATTAGTATGATATTGATATTATAATATTTGTAATTATATAATAAGGCAACATTCTATTAGCGATCTACTGTAAGTTTTGAGTATTTTCTTTTCATTTTAGTATACCAATTATTTTGCTCTTTTTAACAAAAATAACTTCAACAAAGTTAATAATTATAATATCACATAGTTATTTATATACTTCTATATTAAGAGGGATATTCAAAATTAATTACTCGATAACCCAGACCTATAAGAAGAAGAGAAGAGTATAGAGGTCATGATAAGATAAATAAAACACATAATTAAACATATGATGGAAGATTATTTATTTATTTATTCTTTATTACACACTCATACTAAAAAACTTAACCTTGGATTAATAAAAGTTGGATGAGGTGAAACAGGCGGCCTTATCGCTTAAGCAGCGGTCTCGTCCAGGCAGCCTTTGGCAGAGATCTGGTTATAAAATAAATGTAAAGAGAACTATTATTTTAAATAATGAATAAGTATTATAAAACACAATACACACATAACCATAAATATAAACAAATACATACATAAATAACTATGTATAATTATGAAAACTTATTTAAATATAATGCATAGGTATGTATAAACGTAACCATAAAATATACATATTTTAATAACCTGAGAAATTAAAAAAAAGGTTATTCAACACATGTATTCCTCATGTCGGTTGGGCTTATAATCCATTTCAATTAAAAAATCTCTTTGTGGTGTTGTATCTAACACGAAGCAGTAATGACGCTTGCCCATGTTTGAACCGTCAATATTTAGTTAAAGTTGAAGTACTTACATATTGCTCTAATTTGTATTTTATTTACACGATTAAATATAATAAAGATAAGTCAACTATGGATTTCTATGCGTCGTGTCCTCTGTTTCATTGAGCTCGTGATACGGTTATTATGTGATAGTTTTAAGCAGCCAGAATAACTACTTCTTAGAACTACGCTAGTTTCTCTAATCCTTGTTCGTACTTCTGAAAGTATTGACATTCCGGTAATCTATTCTATGCAAATAATAAAATCGTAACAGATCGAAATCTGCACATAGAAGATACTTAGTAAGAAATAGTACTACGGGTATTTATCAAGACAATTGATTTATTATAATTGACATATGATTTTTAGAATTTTTGTCTGTGTATACATTGCGAAATTAGACAAATACATCATAACTTTTTAATATTACAAAATTAAATTATAAATTTAAAACGTTCGGTTGTTTTGGTTTGATTTTTCATCTATAAGATGAAAAAGAACTCAAATGAGTCATCTGTCAAAAAAAATCTTTCATAATCTGTCCATTCATTAAGGAACTACAATGCCACGACAAATATGTCAACCATATACCCCCATTTTTGAGGCTAAAAGTCATGCGAAAGAAGTCGCGAGCACCAGCTAGTTTTAAATATAATTTAACCGTATAAAATACAGAATGAAAAGTGCTCTAAGAGCTAATCGAATAGAATATATTAAATATATGTATTATATATGATTTGATTGATTTATGACGGTTTCATAGCAAAACTAAACGGAAAATACAAATTGAAACAAATGAACGAATCAATCTGCGAAAATAAATATCGATAGCAAATAACGGGTTGGCCGTTGTTGACGTTGAAGGCAATTAAATGCTATCGTAGTCTGCAAGACGACAATCAAAATTGTTCGTATTCTATGAAGTAAGGCATTTGCGATACCTTGGTATTACATTATTTCATGGAATAATCTTATTTTTTTATATTTAATATGATTATTATTGTCGTATAATATCCTAGTGTTCGTGTATCGGTAATAATTCTAGCAACATTCTTTTCAAAAACGCCTGGATCGACTTGGTTTACTTGGTTGGCTAGGCTGGGTGGTCGGAACATGGCTATTATAACATTAGGTTATAGTTTATAGTTTTTCATAGTTTTACAAAAAGTAGAGCGGTACTATCGACTTATAAACAAGAAAAAAAGAAAGTATCAAACTTAATTTTCGCGATGTGGGACGCGTGTTTGCCGTCGTTGGTTTTAGGTATAAAAATATTTTTAAAACCTTTTAATACTTTATAGATATAAATATAAATATTGATAACACTATTACTTTATTTCATTGTTTCATGGTATTTTAGGAAAATATATGTGTTTTACAAAAAGTAGACTGGTACTATCGACTTACAAACAAGAGAAAAAAGAAAGTCTTAAACTTAATTTTCGCGAGACGCGTGTTTCTTGTCGTAGGTTTTAGGTATAAAAATAATTTTAAAAACCTTTTAATACTTTGTGTATTCAAAGTTATTTTTTGTATCTAACATTTTTAACAAGGCCCTCGTAACACACATTTATAAATTAAAATTCACTCACGGTATGTTTTTATCTCTAAGCTAATATTATTCTATTTTCGGATCATAAGTTAATTTCTCTATTCGTTACGTCAAACCACTAAGCCAATCATAGTAAAATTTGCCATAGAGATTAGGAACGAAGGTTACATACCTTCGACCGTATTATAATGACTAAGGGACTTATAGGAAAAATTAATTTAACGGGGTACAGTTAATACAATTATAACAAGATTACAATATTCACTTTTTTGTATATCTTGAAACTATAATATACAAAACTACTGTTAGTAGTACTGGTACATAAGTTCAGGTTTATCTGAAATGTACTATAAAAAAATACGAATTATAAAAATAATGTTTTTAAATTTTATTTTGTAAGTCGAATGTTATAAACGCGATAGTAGCTCTGTTTGTTACGCTTTGATGACCATAATTCGATAGAATTGTATATGCAGCAAGCTTGAACCCCCGAAAAGGACTTACACTATTCTTAAGACGCTTATTAGCTTCACTTGTAACTATGTATGTAAGAAAATATAGGAATCTTAATTTGACCCACTTCCCGGTCATCGATTAGGATGAAATGTTGTACACGATCTGAGTTCTGGTGACAGTACATGACTAGCTTTTTTTTTATATTATTTTTTTAGACTAGCTAAGAAACGTCATAACAAATCCAATATGGCGGCCTCTTCAAGATGGCGGACTGGCTGTTTGAAATCCGGGGTGGATTTCAAACAGCCAGTCCGCCATGATATGGATATCAAATGGAAGGGTTTGCTATCAGGAATAAGAAAAAAATAGTCACGTGACTTAAATCCACCATGGCGGACATCCAAGATGGCGGATTGGCTATTTGAAATGCACCCCAATGATGTGGGTATTAAATGAAAGGGTTTGCTTTTGTAATTTTAAATGTGTGCTAAAACCGTGTTTTTTAAACTTTTTTAAACTATTATTTTTGAATAAGACGCTCCATTCGTAATTTTTAGTGCGTGCTAAAAGAGTGTTTTTTTGTTTTATAAACTATTATTATTGATACCGAACACCTAACAAAATTACTAGTAGGATGACAATTAGTAAGTGTTTTTTATAAAAATAAAACAAATACCACATTAACGTATCTTATATACTTATAGGCCTTAAACAAGAACGTGATATATACCAAAAGAAGATGAGAAATAATCCTTCCGAGTGTTTCCATCGATTATATTTATTTGAGTGTAAGACACTTACGGTGATGGATCCGATGTCATACCGAAAGTAAACGCATTTAGTTTGTATTGTGTCGGGATCAAATTTTATTGCTTTATAGAAATATCTTTAGGTCATATTTTAGGTTGAGTTCTCGTTTGAAAAGGAAAGGCTATTTTATTGTTTTATCTCAATAAATAAAACTAATTTCTTTTTATATTTTTCTTCTCGTAGTAGTTCTAAGTCATTCGTCCGATTATGATGAAACTTTGGTGAGTTGATTTGAGTGCGTCCTTAAAGATACTTGGTTCAAAAATAAGATTTCTGTACCGTATGAAGACCCTTATTTAAATGTATGGTGCAGAAACGTGTTATTAATATTATAATTCTTAGTAAAAACAATATTATGATCGAAGTAGTATTATGTTTATTTTTTATGCCGTGGATATTTGTAACTAAACTATATTCAAAGTAGATGAGTGTTAATCAAAGTTATTGACTTTTACTTTCGTAGACGAAAAAACGACCAAGTTGTTATTATTTAGTATAAGGAATGCAAAAATAAAACTAAGGGCGGTGTTATTCTACTCTTTAAGAAAATTTGTTTGGAATGACATATGGATTAGGTAAGTAAAATCTAAACATATAAATATTATATACTTCTAACAAATTATAATTAGGAAAATGACAATTTGATCGACTTCTTTTGTTTTATTCATAGTCAAATATTTAAATAAAAACATTTATAAAATTACTATAATGAATATTTTTAAAAAGTAGTTTTCCATATCTTTATTTATTATGGTAAACTGAAAAACTGCATTCATAACAGAAAAAAGCAGCAAAATAAAAATTGTTAAGTTGATAATAATGTCAAAAGTTGCGACTTAGTGGCACTTCGACGGGTCCAAGGAGATTTGCTAATTAAACTACGTGTCCAAGTGTCCGCCTTTGCGAAACTGCATACATACTATGCATAAATCCAATTTCAAAGGACCAAACGCGGACTATAATAAATTCCATAGTTAAGGAAAACTAAATTATAATAAATACTGTCAACAACATTTTCCCACTGCTGGGCTTTCTTTTGTAGTACAGATTTTTGATAAATGTTTTTTCTCTAATTACTTACGTGATCAATTAATATAAATACCTATTTAAAATACCACGAGCTTAATCCCTTTGTTCTATATAACGTAAAATATATTTTAATAATTATTGTTTATATATTATATTTATGTGATGATGTTGAAGGAAAACGTAACGAAGAAATCTGTCACATGTCACAAATCTATCAAATCGGTGGTGTAGCGTGGCAGAATAAGTTCCAAATCTTCTCATCCGACACATCTATGCCCATTGTTGGGACATTCACAAGCTGTTGCTTTCGTATATAATTTAATGGAAGCGAATATGTTTTCGTTATAATAATAATAATAAATCGATCATTCACTATTAATAAAACGATGCGATATTCATACGAGATAGACCAATTTCATTGATTCGAGTGTCCCATAGCGAACCTTTCGCGTCCTCTGTGTGCAGTTAAATGCCTCCCAGGACCATTTTCGGGGCCATTTCGTTATGCCATAGTCGTTTTCATTATTGGACACTATCTAATGAACACAAATGACTTGGAAGCTCCGAGCTAAATGATTCTCCGCCATTTTAGCCTCTATTATTGAAATAGTTACGATGTTGAATGATTTATTTGAAGGTTTTGATAAAACTAACTTTATTTGGTGTAATCTGATTTTATTTCTTAGACGGAATAAGACCGAATTTAATTAAAGTGTGTATAAATAATGTGTTTTTTTTATTGTAACAAGATGTCAGGCAAAAACTACCTGTATTTGGAATATCTTTACATAGTATAAAACAAAGTCGCACTATATAGTTAAGTAACACTGATAATTTTAAAAGTTTCTAATGTGATGTCGTAAATTTATACATTTTTTGCGCTTACTTTGTAAACGCTGGCTGAACCCTACGAGATAGATCAAAATAATGTACCTCAGTATTGTACACCTTAAAACGGTCTTCAAAAATGTCCGCGATGGTATATGTCTATCTCTTAGGGATTACCCACATTGCTCCCGTGCGAAGGCGGGGCGGGTCGCTAGTTAAATAATAAAGTAGGGTTGTTTATTGTTACATCACAATATTCTTATAGTAATATTATGTATATTCATAATGATATAGATTATATTGATAGAACATAAAGTTACCGACTCCGCAAAGCTGCGAAGCCACTAAGGATGTATTTCCTTCTTAGGGCCTTATTATAAGTTTTGGATTGTATAATCAATCTTAGCAATTTTGTTTTTTAATAATGTTAAATATTATTTAGAAAATATTACTAGACAAGGATTACACAATGTCAAAACATAACTAATTGCCACCCTCGACGTCGTTCGCGTTTCAGGTTTATTGTAAGACGTTAGGTATAAAAATTAGCCTGTGTCCTCCCTTGAAGTTCAAGCTTGCTTCATACCCAATTTTAACAATATTCAGTTCAACAGTTTGTCAATGAAAGAGCAATTGACGGACAGACAGAGTTATTTTCTCATTACAAATGAGAGATATAGTAGAATAGAGCTTTATATGAAAGCGGCGTATAAGTTGATTCCATACAAGACACATGAGTTTAAGGTTATATATTAAGTGTGTGTCTTTGTGTTTTTTGTAAATCTTTTTGACATATTTCAAATCAGCGGTAACTTTATATTCAACTATCCGAACCCGAAGCTTTACTCGCGTGAAATTTATAAAACTTTAGAGCACACAAACCTTCACCCCCCCTTTTACCCCCATACGAATATTGATTTTCCACCTTTTCGCGCCTTAATTTTCGATATAAAAACTACCTATAAAATGTTGCAGATTTTCTCAAATATTCAGGTTTCCTCACGATGTTTTCTTTGCCACAGAGCACAAGATGAATTACACAATTTAAGTACGAGCCACGGGGCCATCTTGGCTCAAAAGTATGATAGTTAGAAGAATGTTTTATATTTACAATGTTTAGGCAGAAAATACCATTAGTTGGCCTGATTTGTGTGTTGTGGCCTTTCTATTATAATATTGAAAAAACATCACCTTAGTTATACTCGTACATTTTTCTAAGAATTACTCATTGTACATAATCTGTAGTGGCTTTTATCTTCGTTTGATGGCATATGAGACATATGTCATCAACCGAGTAAGCCGAGTAAAGATAAATAAATAACTTTGACCTTTTTTTAAACGAATACTTTTTTTGACATATTTATATTTATTTGTATTTTTATGTTTCTTTTTTTTAATTACTGCCGTGCCATTGGTGTATATTATCTTTAATTTGTATTTTTTTTAATGCAAGGCAGAATAAATAGAATAATGATAAATAAATATACATCGCAGAGCTATTAGGAAATAGATCTAAGATTTATTTATCTTGGTTGCTTTTGTTATTGGGATGGTGTAGTGTGTATTTATATATACGTACAATATATGGAACAAGAATAATGTTTGCGGTCATAAGCTTAATGGATAGTGATTCATATAACTTGATTGCCTCGTTCGTCTAGTGGCTAGCTAATCAGACTGTAGATCCTGAAGTCCTGAATTCAAACCGCAGGTGTTCAATTTGCAGTTGTTACGTACTCTTTGTCACTTTTAGTAAAGTGTTTGCAAAATTTTATGATGTTCGATTCAGTACAAACAAAACAATTTTTCATATTGAGATAGGAAGATATCTAAAAAACCAAAGAGCAGTACTCAGTATTGTTGCGTACCGGTTTGAAGGGTGAGTGAGTCAGTGTAACTACAGACATAAGGGATACGACATTTTAGTTCCCAAGATTGATGGCGCATTGGCGATGTAAGGAATGGTAATTATTTTTACAGTGCCATTGTCTATGAATGAAGGTTGGTGGTGACCATACCATCAGGCCCATTTGCTCATCCGCCTACACACCGCCACCATAAAAAACCTCCTTCTTAAAAATCCAAGCTTAATTTTACCATCCCTTGTATGTTTTAATAAACAAGTACTTACTAAGCTCGGGAGTTTTTTTCATTTTCATTTTGTTTTGTAATAGCGGATGCACTTTGACGCCAGGACCTTTTGACAACCTTTCTGAAAAAAACCCTTGCGATGTTTGAGACATATATGCATACTTTCCTAACGAAATGAAATTACATTTTAGGGATTACTAAGGCATATAGGCAAAAAATTCATCATATCAAGGTTAACACAGTGAGACTACTTGTAAATAGTAGAACATTTGCCAAGACAATTTTAATATGTATTTTTTTTATTTTGATGTGATATTTTATCTACTGTTGGCTGTCCTATTAGAAATAAAACAAAATAAAAACAAAATTTTTTTTTGTTAAACTCTCAATACCATCTAAAGAAGTATTGTAAGAATGACTTTTTATTTCTCTAAATATGATATTATATTTTTATTTTTTTATAATATAATATTTTTATTTCTCTATGTTAAAGTGATTAATTATTTGTTCAGATTCATGTTATATATCTTAGAGTCTAAGCAACCAAATCAGTCGTAAAACTGATTTACAGCTCCTCCGTCTTACAAAGTAAACTTAGATAAAAAACATCTAATTGCCTTTGATAACCTATTGTTGCATCACTGTTGTTTAATACTAAAACAAGTAATTGAAGATGGCTCGTCATTAGAATCTATTACAATCAGAGCGTTTAAACGGGAGGATTAAACTTGATCCTCCATATGAGAAGCCTTAATAAGATTCGATAAATTCAATATACGTAAATTATTGACGTATCTATAGCAACGTTTAAACGGTTCACATGATATTTTGTTTACTAAAACAAGTGTCTATATTTGTACATTATTTGTTAGTAAATAGTAGAGAAATAGCCTGTTAGTCCCATTGCTGGGCTAAAACCCCCTCGCGAGTAAAAGACTGGTTGGATGATACACTTGTGGCAGAATTCCATTTCCCAAACTGCTCACATATTCTACCACCAAACAGCAATACCTAATATTAATGTAAATTGTGATTATGTATTCGTAATGCTAATCATATTTTTTCAAAAGTTTAACAATAATAAAACAATTGTATACATATACATTTATTCTTGGTGGTAGGGACTTGTTCAAGCTCAACTAGGTAAGTTACTCATCGCATATTTTACTTCCAAGCAGTAATACTTAGTGTTGTTGTGTTTCGGTTTGAAGGTGAGTGATTCAGTGTTACTACAGACACAATAGACTTAACAACTTCTTTCCCAAGGTTGGTGGTGCATTAGCGATGGGAGGAATAGTTAAAAAATTTTACGACGCCAATGTCTATGGGGGTTGATAACACTTACCATCATTATTACCATTTGCTCATGTGCCTACCCATTAAATATTTAAAAAAAAAAAATTTTTTTTCGAGTTATTTTTCTACATTGTAGACCAAGGTATAAATAAACGCAATTTTAGCACATCAAAACTCAGTGTTTGAACCCGGTTTGAGCCCGCAACGCTTGGTCAAAATTCACAATTTTTTAACCACTGGTCCATCTCAGTTTTTCTAAGTATTAATATGTAGGCAATTAAAAGTTCAATCAATTTGTAATCAGTAAACCGATAGTTATACTAGATATTAACTCATGAAGCCTCTTATTTTAAACAAAATATTAAAAGATTATATTATAGGTACGGTATAGACTGTTTTAATTGGGATCATGAAAATTAATTAAAATCCTTCGTGGTATAAATATTTGTAGGTAAAAAATTACTGTTCAAACTAACTCCATGTAACAATATTATGTTAAACCTAGTTAAGTTATTAAAAGCAACGTTTGGTATAAATACGCTGCGCTATAATTCAAACTTTTATTTTATTTTAATTATTAGTCGGTTGATAAACTGGATTATAGGCCACCTATTGGTACTTTTAGACCAATATCTAAATGTACCTCAAGGTGGCCAATGTGGTGCCAATACACTTTAAGAAAATTTAACAAACATATATATCGACAATTTCGCCTGTAATTACACTGGCCCACTCACTCTTTCAACAACAACTCAGTCATATAAACATTGTTGCTCGGGGGTATAATGTGCGGTGAGTGGGAAGTACCTACCCAGACAGTCTTAACTAAAGAGCTACCAAGAGCTTTTGTTAAAATAACTCAACGTATTCACATATTAATTCCTATGAATATGTCTTGGACCTAATTTATGTACTATGAAATATAATATATAATATGTCTAAGCTATGAGACTGTCTGCGAGATATAATTATTTAGTGTGTTTGATCACAATATATTCCCTGAGCTAGCGTCATCTTATTGTTGACCAGATAATAAATAAAGTGCTTCTAAATTTTCAGTCAGACAAACAATATTTCATGTAAAAACAAGTTTGTGTATCATAATAATTTTATTAGTAAAAAATATAAAATAATACTATAATAAATATAAAAGTATTTGACTGTTTCTTTGAAAAAAAAGCAAGAGGTTTCGTGGGACTCTCGAATGGAACGAAATTCCTTTCACTATATAAAATGTATTAAATTCAAGACACAATAAAAAAAATGAACAGAGTTTGAGAATAATTCATTGACAATGACACAATGGTTATTAAAACAAAAAATAATTTTAGTTAATATTATATGAAACCGTATAGAACAGAAAGAGACACAGAAGGTGAAGGCAAGGTCTCCTGGGGGAAAACGTTTTTTCCTCACGTGATGATTTCTGCCAGTTCTACTGCACTGTATGAAAGGACTTCGTTCCAAAAAAAATGTTATGAAGTGTTTTATTATCAAGTACTGCAATATCAGTTAATCGGAAATTGCATCGCCCGCAGTGGGAAAAGCTTTAACGATTTCCTCATTTTCGTGACCACGAACGTTCACTCGGAAAATAATAACTGCTAATAGGGGAATCAATTCTTATCTGTTGAAATACTTATCGTTACGATGACACAGATATATTAATGTGCGTGCAATCTTAATTTACTAGAGTAATTATTTTTTTATTATTGTAATGGCCTTATTAGCACATATTATTGTTTTATCTGGTATCTTATAGCTTGAAATTCTCAATTATGCTTGCAAAATTTCAAAGAGAAATATTATCTTTAGAAAGTTTGAGGTCTATCAAATCTACTTTAGTTTTTCTCACACATTTCGTTTCCCCTAAATTTAAAGATTTTCATTTTGTTTTTCTTTTAAACTTTGAATGAAACTATAAAATGTGTTCTTTTTCACTTTAGTCTCAGTAGTTTAAGAGATACGATAACAATTCATTGTTTTCAATTTTAATATATTTTATACTATGCGATTTAATATTGAACAAAAAATATATATTTTTATATTGTTCGTAACGAACAGTTCAAACAGCAGTACTTAGTATTTTCGGTTTGAATAGTGAACCAGTGTAACTACAAGCGCGAGGGACATTGCATCTTATTTTCCAAGGTTAGGTTAGGGGTCTAGGGGCTGTGGTGACCGCTTAACATCAATTGGTCCATGTGCTCGTCCGCCTACCTATATAATTTAAAAAAGACAACTCTCATTTGATATGGCACATGGTGCATTAGAAAATGTATTTTCAATTATCTAATAATAAGCGTCTTTAAATTAATTTAAGAAACAGAAATCAGAATATCTGTATGAGTATTAAATTGTAACTTTTTTAGTTTTTAGTATATTTATATAAAAGGTTGCGATCGATAGACAGACAAATACAAGAGCGAGCACATTATAAGGGTGTCGTTTGTTCATTAGTTGTAGGAAGTCCTATAAATATCTATTCATTACAACCCACTCAGGCAATTAAATACGTAAGGTTTTCTTGGCAATACAACTTTTCCGTATAAAATATTCTTTAAAATGCAATTCGTAAATAGATTATACGTATTTTCACGTAATTTATCTCACGTCAACTCGTATTCATAATAAAATCATGAATCGTAATTAACCTATATTTTTTGCACACACATTCTATCATATAAATCTTAATTGATTTATAGATCCAAAGGAAATGTCATATAACTTCCTGACCCAGTCTGGCTCGACGATGTGTGAGTTCATTTCTGTGAAATCAGTTCATACTGAATGACTTTATACTATAAGGAACATACCTGTCTGAAGTTTGTAAGTTCAGCTTATAGTTCCAGAGAACTACTAATAAGTTAGAGCTATTTCCATATTTGATAATAACATAAATCATACATACTTTTACACATTTTGTACCGAAATCAAAATCTTTCTAACATTCGAGTATTTTAAATTTTAAATAAAATTAAATATAGTAATTAATATAAATAAATATACGTATATTTATAAAATTATAAGATCATTTTATAGGTTAAGCAAAAAAAAACTAATGGCTAAATTTAGAATGATAAAAATATTATATTGAAAGGAAAGTTCTATTCTTTATAGAATAAACAGGATTAGCGTCCCAAGAGATATATAAGGCGGATGTATACGACGGTGGACAAAAATGTGATCCTTAAAACAAAAGCCCTGGTTCAACTACTCATTCCTCACATTTCATTTGATATCAATCACGGCTTACGGTCTCGGCTCGAGTCGGGCGTTGTCGGCAGAATTCGGGTCGTAGCTCGTAGCGAATGTACTTCAGTGTTCCTAACAAGCTACGGAATACGCACGTGCTTCGCTACAGCGTTGCGGGTGGTTCAGTTACGAGTCTGAACATAATAAGTGGACAATAAGTGTGTCTACGAAAACTGTAGACGCGAAGTGTTAATATTTTTTGTGGAATGGTGCACGACGACTTTTAAGGATTTGCATTTGTTGGTTACAAATTTTGGTGATTGTTATATGGTAAGTAGATGTAACTTTTCTAAAACATTATTTCTTGATGATTATAAAATACCACTCAATAAATTAATATAATATAAATTTTTTAAATTATTTATTTAAATCGAACTTAGTATAAGTTAAATTATAATCGATTAAATTTTAAATAAATAAATGTCCTTATTTCGCACTACTTATACTAGCTAATAATGTTTGTTTTCAATGTCGAATGAAAGCCGGCATTAGGAATACATTCCATTAAAGTGCTTAAATAAGTAAGAAGATTACTAAAATCGAGGGTGTTATTGCTTAATTATGTGAACGAAATATTAAATAAGCCGTCGTAGTGTAGGCATACATTAATTAATTTAATTACTAATGTGTACACAGAACGCGGCTAATGAAAAGTGATAAACTATGTAATATTAATCGAATCTAACGTAATTAGTATGTGAAGTATGTTTCATAAGGTATATTCGGTATTGCGTTAAATTGAGTGTAGTATGCGATGGCATATATAATTGTTAAATTAACGACTCCTAAAATTCCAGTAACTTTATATCGTTTTGAAGGAATCATAAAAGATAATCATATGTTCTTTCTATTATTAATAAGACATTGGTTCGATTTTCAAGATTTCTATTCGTTTGAAACCTAATTAATAGATTTAAAAATTATTTCGTATTTTATCTTAGGATTATGGTGAAAGCTATAATATATTTAATGATTAGATAAAATATGTAAATTACCTGATGGATGTATAGATTCCGCGGCTGAATGAAAGCTAATCCTGATTACATGGTGATCTTATAACTGATCTTAAGGCTTCGTATATTTTAACTTTAATCTACAGTTCATTACTGCGTTTAATTTTCGAGTTAAATTACATATATTTAGTTATTTACAAGGTACGAAGTACATATTATTTATTTAAGTAGTTTTTTTTAAATACTGTAAAATTAATATAATATACCGTACGATATCGATTTCATTAGAAATGTTTCTTCTACTTCCCCCTTGTTCCGGTAGCTTAGGCGGTTACAGATCCCGATGTCATATGTTCGTTTCCCGGGTCGGCACCATAAGAAATTTACGGAGGCTTTTCTTTTAATAAATTCTCTATTGTAGGTCAAATTATGTAAGTTAGTAACACTTTGTATTATTTTATTTCACGTATAGACTTTGGTACTGGATCTTAACTTATTCTAATGTTTGAATGATGTGTTCTCGGATTATGATACGAAGAGAATAGAAGTTAACGTAGTAGAAATCTTTCAGGAAAATTACATTTACAATACAAATCTTGAAGAAACCTTATTTATATAACATATATTATTGTTAAAGATATTTATTGATATACTGTTATCAACTTCCCTGTGGCAGCGATCTTGTATTCTTCTACTGGCATAATAACACGTAGGGTTGATTGATAAATATTATCGTTAATTGTAAGTACCGAACGATGGGAGAACGTTATAAGTGATTCCTGTGTTTTGTGAATTAATATTTCTTAGACGCATTGCAAAATAATATTATGACTGTTCGATTATGATGAATTTAATGAGAAAAATGTTGTTTTCTTTGTGTGTGTTAAGATTATTAGAAAAATAAAATTCTTTAACCAGATGATATGGTATATAAGTCAGTGAATAATTAAATTCATGTCATTATATTATTTAATTTAAAAACGATTATCGATATGTAATTTAATCACTTTATATCAATTAGACATAATATGAAAAATATGTCTAAAAATATGAAGCAGTGAAAACTGTTTAATATTATTATTACTAGTTTCCGTGGTTACGGTCGCGTTTTAGGGGTTGGTTGTCAGGTTTTATTCAGACGATAATTTTACTTATAGCCCATGTGTCATGTACATCAGTACAAGCAATATTATTGTAACATTACATTACATTAACAGCCTGTAAATTTTCCACTGTTGTTGGCTTCCTCTCCCTTTTGCAGGAGATAGCTTGGAGCATATTCCACCACGCTGTTCCGCTGCGGGTTAGTGGATTACATATGTGGCAGAATTTCGTTGAAATTAGACACATACAGGTTTCCTCACGATGTTTTTCTTCACCGCCACGAACGAGACGAATTATAAACACAAATTAAGCACATGAAAATTCAGTGGTGCTTGGCTGGGCTTGAATCCGAAATCATCGGTTGAGATGCACGCGTTCTAACTACTGGGCCATCTCGACTCTTATTATTGTAAAGTTTCATTAAAATCCATTCAGTAGTTTTTTGCTTGAAAGAGTGACAAACTTTCGTCTTTATAATATTAGTAAGGATTAAGTTCCAGTGTACAAAATATGATACTCTTTATATGGTATTTTTTCTAGGTTTTGATGTAAGTATAATAATATACCGGTAAATGTATTTTACTAAAAATAATATAAATTCATTAATGTAAGAGTGCTATGAGTTAGGTACTACTGAAAAAGAGTAACTACTGAGTTCCTTGCCGGTTTTTCTCGGTACTTTCCGAATCGGTGGGAGCTTTACATATAAAAACTGTAACATGACAGTTCAAAAGCACTTATATGAGCCGACTTGAATAAATAATATTTTGATTTAGATTTTTTGACTAATTATTAAGTACAACTCAAGTAAATATGGTTCGATTTAATTCATCCAAACATTACCGCTTCCCAGTGCTCAGGCTTTCAACGGACTTATTAACCCTTACCCTCTTATAATAAAATACAAATAAATCAAATTATTTTGTAATTAATTCATAAATTGTAATTAGTTACCTTGTTTAAGGCAAAGTAATTTTATTAGCATCATCTGAATCGAACCTGCACCAATAGTATAATTTACTCCATGATTTTTATTGCAAATTCTGCTAACATTCAAAGCGGTCATAATTTGTACAGTAAATTTCTTTTTATTTGAATAAAATTAGGGTCTTAATGTAAATAATTCTTATGTAAATATTGATTTTCGTAATCCGTATTCATCGTTGCTTCCGTTTAAATAACATTTAATTGCGATTGGAGTTGTTCAGGATTGAATACGATACTTTTACATCAGTACGCAACCCACATACCGTTGCGCTATTGTGGTAATCGCTACAAAGCTCGCAAGATTTAATGAATACCTTTAGTTTAGATTTTTAGACGAAAGGATCTGATGGATTTTGTGTAATATTTTGCCTCAGGGGTTCCGAATTAGTAAAACCCAAAGAAATATTTTCGTGGAACACGATATTAGTTCGGGTAAACATTTTGTATGCGTTTACGTTTCGTTATGTAACCTTATATTTTCAGTTCGCAAAGAATTTCGTCAGTATTCAGAGAATTTCAATAAACTTAAAGTATGAACGAGTAACCGTACCGTTTACGTCGCTTTTGCAATAATATAATATTGACATACAAGTATTTGTAAGCTTATCGCATGTTGTATAGGAAAAAATATTGAGTATATTAAAATAGTGATATTTGATTAGGAATATTGTATGTCAATCTTGATCTCCTCTTGGTAATACGTTTTGACATAAGTTCAAGTGTTCCAATTTAAAAAAAATAAAATTTTTAATTTCACTATATAGCTGGTGACGTAATGGTAGAGTTTAAGGAATGTTTTTATTTCTTACAAAGCCCAAGTCTTAAGCGAGCCTTCTTAGTAAGCCAGTGTATTTACAGAGATATGACCTTTTAATTGCCATAGCTGGCGACGCATTAACGGTTCGGGAAATGGTTTACATTACAGTGCAAATATTTCAGCACATAAATACTTATTATCTTTCTACACAGTTGTGCTTGCTTATTTTTTTAAATATAAAATAAAAGTATAACAACTATACATAAAAAAGTTCTAAACAACTAAGTTCATTCATATCATATATCCTTAACAAAATACCTGAAAATGAATTATTCTTGCTCTTCAACCACTTACTTACTAGTAATAAAGTAAAACCTAACTTATATTTCAGTCGTGTCTTGTCCCTTACAAGTCATTAAAGTAATTGCTATTTGTAAATGCACTTTATAGGCATTAATACACGTGTATTTTATAACATTGTATTTTTTTATTTACCTTAGAATTGTTAACATTAAGTCCTTAAATATATACAAACATGAATTAAAAATAAATACAGTATAAATCATGACCGCATGGAATGTAGGCAAGAATGCTATCAGCATTTCCCCGATGAATCGCAATTCCGATCCTCTGAACAAAAAACACGAACCCGTCCTCCTGTCAATAGTGGAAGCAATAAGACGAGGTGTTATAATTTTAATGAGGATTTTTGCATTACTACTCCAAGGTCCAAGTGTATCAACAGCGAAATATTGTAATTGTGATCATTAGTTTTCTTCCTAAGTCTAGTGGTTAGATATAATGGCTGACAGATAAGGTCATGAGTTCTAACCTTAGCTCATCGCCATAAAAAGTATTTTTGTATTTCTGTTAATATCAATGGCGCCATAAGGATTTCTTACTATTTCTCATCGCCAATGCGCCCGCAACCGTGGAATATTAGATGTTATGTACCTTGTACCTGTAGTTACACTGGCTTAATCTCTTCAAAACTGTAACACAACAGAAGTAGAATATATGATAGTGGGTGGTACCTAATGTATAATTTTAAATTTAAAAAAGGAAAACTGGCAATCGTTTCATTTCCAAAATGTGTTAACATCCATGAACTATCTAACGCACTTTATTGCAAAACATTAATTATTATACAGTACAGTAAATTTGTATACAGTAATTCACCACGGGATTCACGGAATGCAGTCACAAGCTGTGTAATGTAATAAAAAAAAAAACATTTTTTTGAAAATGTAACACGACGCTCAAAAAAAATTAAACATTAAAGTAATTTATGACAAAACGTATTTCAAATAGTAGATTGTTGATTAAAATAGATAGAAATATTTCATATCAAATATCACTACGAGCGATAGCTATATTAATAGCAGTTTATTATAAGAAAACACATTATCAAACTTTAAATCAAACAACTGTCCAAACAGAACGATTATTTTTCTTATCGAATTTTGAACCCGTCAATGTTGGCAATGAGCCTAAAAATGTGGGATAACCGAGCCAAATTGACAACTATAAGAATTGATATTGTTGCATCGACATACATACAAAACTCGAAAAAACCCGGAGACAACCAGACAGTCTGAAAATCGAAGTTAAAAGATCACGCGGTCGATTACCCACCCGATAGTCCGACCAGATTCAAAATATAACGGGACTCAATATTCCGACTGCCCTGAGCACAGCCTAGGATAGAGCGGTGCGGAGGAAGCTAGTCGACACATCGGTAAAAGCATTTCATGACAAGCACGACCTTCAGTAATGAAGCATACGAAGAAGAAGAGACATAATTAAATAATAAAAATGTTTCGTTACTTTAAATCTATGTTGTTTAGAATATTATATTTATAAAAAATAATATTCAAAAATTAGATGAATATTATATTGCGTTTAGTTCTATGTTAATCCTATATTAAGTTTCTAGTTTTTTAATGTCAACGGAACGAAATTTTTATTCTCGGCTTACTGTAAAGGAATGAGTAACAAATCGTCACCCAATGAAAAGCGTTATGCCCCCTCTAGGCGACGTTTCTCTCTCTTTCTCTTTGCTCTCAGTCTCTTTCTACTTTATACGATTTTATATATTATTCCGTTAATTGTTATCATTTTAATTCATACGGGAATATTTTGAGATGGTCATTTAATTATTCTCAAATTTATTTCACGTGTCTGTTAATCAACACATAATATATAGAAACAGCCACTTTGTACCAACCGGGTGTCCCAGGACACCTTTCATTTTATTCAACGTAATGTATGGAAGCGATATATTAATTTAATGATTATTAAAAATATAATATATGCATCAGAGAATATAGTTGTATTTATTTATCTATTTTCGGGAAACGTAGTTTAATACACAAACATTTTATACCAAAATAAAACTCACACAAGCCAACAAAGTTTCGACTGTTACATTTAACTATGGAGTGAACCTAATGAGAACAAGTAATTAACAGATAATTAAAGTTTATAAAATAAGGTTTTTAAAAAGTAATTTCAAGTGTAACAAAACAAAAATCATAAGAATATTTATGAACAAATAGAGTTTTAAAACTCCTAAGAACTTAAACAGATTTATGTTAAAGATTACTGTAACATCTAAACATATAATATATTGGAGTGTCTCTTTGTAATATTAAAATAACCGCTTTTTACGGTACATATACCAAACGAACATATTTTTTCAATTTTTATCCTTCCGTTTGTTCAGACTAATCCCTGGAACGGCTGGACCGATTTTGACGGGACTTTCACTGGCAGAAAGCTAATGTTATGAGGAGTAATTTAGGCTACAACGATCACTTTTTTGTTAAATTCAAACGCGCACGAAGTCGCAGGCACAGCTAGTTTATTGTAACTGTCACAAGCTCTTACTAAAAAGCGATTTTCGGCATTGTTCGTCCTACATAAAGAAGGACAAACAATAATTATGATTAATTATTATAATCCATTGGAATATGCACTGCAAGAAGTTGAAGTTACTTATAACACCCACAAAGCTTCTAGCCAACATAGAACCGGATATGTTTTATCCCTTTTGGTTGTAGTTGTCTCACTCACTCATCAAACCACAAATACAGGTATCACGAAGAACACAGCAATGCGAAGTACTCATGTTTTCTAACAATATAACTAATTTTGTGGTAAACTACCCAGACGATCCTATACAAAGCTATAAGGTCATACACTTTCTATTTACCAATTTCATTAATTCTCCTCTCACCTCAAAGGTTGGCTGGAGGAGATATCTTATTGGGATTAGTCAAGTGTACACTAATTTGTTTAAATTACTCGGTGCAAGGTCATTGACCAAGATTAACATAATTTCTCTCCTATTAATAATTGGTTTTGTTATATAATGCAACACCGTTACGCTTAGAATTTTACTGTTCAAATTCGTTCTTTCTGACTGCAAGCACTTCCATCGCAATGCAGTCTCAACCGCGTTTGTCATAACGATGATCTAATTTTTTATCTCACTTGTTATAGCTGACTCTTCTTGTTTGATAAACAGAGCGTACGAAAAAAGGTGCGTTACTTTGTTCGGGTACTAGTTTCTCCTCCGAAGAACTTCATTAATATTTTATAAGGATCGATTTAAATATGTAAATTTGTAGTACATAAATAATGGTTTATTAAATCTAATGTCATATATTATGTATTTTATTATATTATTTTACAATAATATTTAAAGTAACGAGGATCGAAATATTGGGGAAATTAGTGATATTATATTATATTTTATAAAAATAAATAATATAAAAGGCAGTTAAATATTAATATGGTACTTCAATTTCTAATAGAGAGTTCAAAAATAATTTTATTGAAATTGTCATAGCAGTGTTGGCTTAAACCACAATTGTCCGCTTGTAAAGTTGACGTCTTTATTTTGGCATCCACAGGTATTTAAAGCAATTCTATCATTAAAAATATGTAAACTATTTATTCCTCGCTAATACCATCAAATACAGTAACAGTTTGTAAATTATTCCGCTGCAGGAAAAAGGTATTTTCTTTAGTTAAATAGAAGTCTCAGAGCGTAATCCGTGCGATGCCGATATATAGTATGTGATAGAATTTAATCTGATAATAGCTTTCCTCATAATATTAGCATTCCCTTTCAGACAGGAAAAATATTTTTCAAAAATGCAGATTTACAACTAAAAACTCAATCGTGCTTGTCTGGATTTGAACCCATAGTCAACTATTAAAATTCAAGTGTTCCATCCACTAAGCCATCACGAAACTAATAAGTATTATTAAAAGTAATAGATTCCCGAAGCGAATATAATATCGTTAAAGAAAAAATCTTTACATTGTATGATACAAAATTTGCAAATCGTTTCTGAGCGATCCGAGTTAAATTGCCACGATAAAAGGCCTTTGATGATTTTTTTAACGCTTTGTGTCTAAATTCCGCAGCACATTCGATTCAATGAATTTCACTCATTGCCAGCAATTCATTGAGAACAAAAGAGAGGTTGCACGGATGGCCTTTATGAGAGACATATATATGACACCGTATACGCTTCAATTAGATACAATAAACCAAAATTAATATTAAGATTCTTACCTTGTTCATTGAAAAGTAATTAACAGCGTTACGCTTCATTTTTGTAACGTTTTAAATAGTTAAAAGTAATACCAAAGAGATTACACGGTATAAATTTTCTGCCTCGCCCAACCACTCTGTGGAACCAGCTTTCGCTGGCGGTTTTTCCGATTCGATACGACTTGGGAACCTTCAAGAAAAGAGCGTACTCCTTCCTTAGAGGCCAGCAATGCATCTGCAAGCCCCCCGGTGTTGCAGATGTCCATGGGCGGTGGTAGTCACTCTCCATCATTTGGTCGTTTGCCAAATATAAAAAAAAAAAAAAATTAGTTACGACTAAAATTTTGTAACATGTTATTATGTTAGTTATAAAGAACTATGTAGAAATTTTCTATATACCACATATGTATATAGATAATTGTGACATGTAAGAGTGTGTTTGTGTGCGTGTATGTTTTATAAGACGTCTGACGATGACGTGTATGTACGATTTTGCTACGTCATCGTCATTTCAATTGATGCAATTTTATTATTATTAATTTTAGTTTAAATAAAAATATGTTTTTCAAGTGAAGCATTTTAGAATAGTTGCGTTATAGAATTGAATGTAAAGATAGATCGTAAATACTATATATGTACTTATATACTTCAAAGAAGATCAAGCGAGCAACTCAGTCTTAACTAATTTTCTCAAATTAAATATATAACTAACTTTATACTAAGTACACTTATTACTAATAGAATCGAATACAATGTCACGGGAGGTATGTATTGACTTTGCGGACTTTTTCCATTACTTCTTGTGTTTGTACAATGACTAACATTGTTTTATCAAAATCATCTTTATATCATTGTGAATTTAGATTGTAAATATATGCTAAAGCAACTGTAAGTATTTTATATAATAAACACCCCGAAGGAAGTCTCGCGCTCCAAGATTATAAATTGACCAGACAGCTCTTGTTTGTAGAATGAAAACTGTTTGAATATCCGGTAGTGTAACTTAAAGTATGTCCTAAGACCATAATATAAATATTAATATAATAAGACGAAAATAATTAATATAAACAATCGAAGTAACCACGATTTAAGAATAATGGGAGGGCGACATGGCATGACATCTGATAGATAATTTCTTTTTTAATTGGTGATATTTCTTATTCAAAATAAATTTTAATAGATTTTTTTATTGAACTGTATTGAATGATAATTCGATAACATTAATCTTTATTAAAATTAAATTGTTACAAAAAACTTGTCTAAAAAACTATTTTATTAATTTCAAAGATATAGCATCAAATAAAATATGGAATAATATTTGCCACGAATGAGAATCTATCACGTTATAATGGGATACGTTTTTTATTATGATTTTTATTACTTTTAGTTTTATGTATTGCCGCAGCGAGTTACAGAGAACATTAAGTATAATCATGACGAGTTTTAGTTATATTTATGCATTCGTAGTACTAGTCATATTTCATCAAAAGTTTGACAATAATAAATCTATTACATACATAAACATTTACTAAGCACCACCCACTCATCGCATATTTAAGCACCAAACAGCAATACTCAGTATTAATGTGTTCTAGTTTGAAGGGCGACTGAGTCAATATACAGGCACAAGGGATAACGTCTTAGTTTCAAAGGTTGATAGCGCATTGCTGTTTGAAGGAATGGTTAATATTCCAAACGGCATCTGTGAGATGGTGACCACTTACCATCAGGTGGCTCATCTCTCCTAAAGCTTATCTAGAGAATAAAAAAAAACGTTTCGCAATATCAAAAAAATATCTAGATGATTTTCAGTAAAACTAGTAAAAGCTCGTTAGATTGTTCCCCAAGTCAACATTATCGAACTTCTTCCCATAGGAAATGAAAGTTTCTATAATGACGGTCAAAATTGTGTTACGTAATTAACATAGTCGTAAATACTGTCATGATAACATTATTTGATGATTGATGGGAATAAACAACGAATGTTTCATTAAGCTAGCTAAACATCCTGGTTTTATCCTGGTCAGTAAAGGTCTACACTATAGAGCCTTTATATTGAAAGACTAACTAGACTAACGTACAAACTACAAACTTGATTTTTGAGGAACGTTTTTGAGCGTACGCAGAACAACTCATCAAATGTTCAGGGGATTGAACCCAGAACCTCGGGATATTTGGCCTTATATATAGCCACTAGACAAACGAGACAAAAATGAATAAAGGACAAACAAACAAGATATCATATAGAACATACAACAACAACGTGTACAGCATGTAAATTTCCCGCTGCTGGACTTAAGCCTCCTCTCCCCTTTGAGGAGATGGTTTGGAGCATATTCCACCACGCCGCTGGTTGGTTGCTATACATGATAGAGTTTCGTTGAAATTAAACACGTATGCAGGTTTTCTCACTATGTTTTTCCTTCACCGCCGAGCACGAGATGAATTATAAACACAAATTAAGCTCATAATAATTCAGTGGTGCTTGCCCGGGTTTGAACCCGGAATCATTAGTTAAAATGTACACGTTCTAACCACTGCGTCATCTTGGCTCTTATATAACATAATATTTTGGTAAATACAAATATAAATTAAAAGAGCACGCGCACGTTGTGTGTATGTGTGATTTACGAACTAATGACAATTATGTTTCTAACTTGCTATAATAAAAATATTAAGAGACCTAAATTGCATATTACATTTATTATTGTATAAAATATAATGTATAGATTATAAACTACTTGGTGGTAGGGCTTTGTGCAAGCCCGTCTGGGTAGGTGCCACCCACTCATCACACACACTGTATTGTTGTATTCCGGTTAGAAAGGTGAGCGAGCCAGTGTAATCACAGCCAAAGGGACAGAACATCCATCCATAGTTCCCAAGGTTGATGGCGCATAGGTGATGTAAGGAATGGTTAATATTTCTTAAAGCGCCTTTGTCTATGGGCGGTGGTCTAGTGGTCACACTTACCATCAGGTGGCCCATATGCTCGTCCACCAAACAATGCCATAAAAAAAATTTATATATATCGATCTATCAATCTCATTCTGTATATATATATATATTAGCTTATAGTTAATGTAAGTATAGAAAATTTTAAATTGTTTTTCAACAAAATTTAATTTACAACAAATCGTTGAACTAAAGCCAGTTTACAATATGAATTAGTAAGGAACCGACTTACAAAATAATCAAATATTTTAACGACAGTTATTTTATAAGTCAGCTTTGATGAAATACCAACGATATCTAAAAAAAATACATAACCATCTGCGGCACGAAGCATTTTAATTAATTTTAGGTCAGTAATGGATATTAAAGAATGGCCGCCTGTTGCCGCCAATAACCCAAATCAAATATTATATATTTTTGTTTTGTTTGCTTTACTCGTCATGTATTTTTTTATGATGAAATTGATAACATAACATTGTTTTTTTTGTTTTAAGTGTGTAATAAATAGCCTGTAGGTACAAATGTATATTATGAGAACCTGGTATCGAATAAAACTGGCGATAGAAATTATAGTTCTCAACAGCTCTATTAATGTATATGTATGTATTTCTGGTAGTATCGGTATACCTTCCATTTGGACTATGAAAGTGATGTTACACAAACTGCACATGTGTTGCGTGCTTACTTATCCTGCGCAGTTGGACATTCTCCGTCGAGTTTACTATGAGAAAATCATCATCATAATCAAACAGATAACATAATAAGATATCTTTTAAGTCTGTAGATAGATCATTAGGTTATGAAAAAAATCGTTGGAGTGTTTTGCCAAAGCACTCTCATTAAAGAAGTTAGTAATGATATAATTACGTAGTAGATATAATTAGGTAGTGTGAATCACTTAACATGACTTTTCATCGGACTATTAAAGGTAGACTATGCAGAGCCCGAGAAATTAGCCTGTGAGATTATATTTTGTTAATATACATATGTTATGGCACATATACTCACTGGCACATATATTTAAGCTCGGTTTCCAAAGCAGGACTGATCATTGATGTGGGCACTAAACTCATTGTAAATGTGGTTCATTTTAAAAGAGCAACTATGCGAGTGTCTCGTCCTTTCATCTCGCTGGAAGCTGCTTTCCAAAACGGTGGTAGAGTTGAAATATTGTAGATTCAAAATTGCTTGATTGCAAATTTTGCTTGAATAAAATAGCTTTGATTTGGATTTGAATATGTGAATCTTAATTGAAGATTATATGTTCAAAGTCCGGAACTCTCAATTTTCATGTGCCTAAGCTGTGTTTATAATTAAAATCGTGCTTGGCGATGAAGGAAAACGTCACTTGCATGTGTGCGTTTTATTATGTGTACGCACCAGCCTGCAAAAGTATTTCAAATTTGGAATAAGCTCTAAATTTCCTCAAAAGGAGTAGAGGCCTTAGTCCAGAAGTTATCACTAATACACACTACCTAAAGTTATAATAATAATATTATTTTATACAACAACAGTAATAGGAGTTATCTGTAAGAAACTTTAAAAATAATTTTGTTGCTTAAATACGAGATGCTAAAGGAACAGATCCCTTTGTTACGCTATAGTTAATTCCAAAAATAGGTAGCATAGTTTAAATGAGATTTCATTTAATCTTTGATCGTTCAATGCGGTTAGCTGCGAAATAAGATTGAGTTTTCATTCGAACGAAGCTGCAATAATTAACTGCTCTTCTTAATCATTTTTCTAATCAACAGAACTAACTTTAAAAATAAAATGCGATGTATTGCACTTATTTTTTACCCATTGAGTTTTGAAAAACAAAAGTCTGGATTTGAATTAAATATGGTCTACTGGTGATTTCGCTATCTACGTTATTTATATTTGTTTACATACTAAAGGCAAACAATAGGCTATTTGACTGGTTTTTAAAATCCATTTTATGTTATTTAGGAGAGGTTAAAGAACCCAGTAAAAGTTGTTTTTTTTTTTAATTCTAGTACATATTTGGTGAAACGTATCAAATTAAAAATTAAAATAAAACGCGCGTAAACGCGAAAACGCTACTTTGACAATATGGCGCTGCAATGGGGTTGTTGATGTCACTTGCCTGTATTGTAATCTGTGGCACATATAATCCACATACAGTAGTAATACGAGGTCGACAAGCAAGTGACGTCATCATAAAGTCGACCAATCAGGAGCTTTTTATGTCATGTGCCAAACGTTTAAACAAATGCATTTTAATTTTTGGATTTTTGAATAAACTAATTATTAACTTCATCTTTCATTAGTAAATAACCATTTTTAAACTCATAATTTATACTGATTACAATAATTGACACTTTATTTTTCTCATTGTCAAATAGCCTATTAAAAATACTATCTTATAGATTTTTTTCTCGTAGACAGTGCTGATAGTTGGTGGTTTAACTTTGGTTGGTTGTGGTTGGTGGTGGTTTAATTAACATGATTGTATTTTTAGATGTTGAATAAGAGTAGCTAATGAGTTTCTTGCCGGTTCTTCCCGGTAGAATCTACATTCCGAACCGATGGTAACTTTACTTAAAATAGTTTGTTAAATGACGATTCAAAAGTGCTTGTAAAAGCCTACTTGAATAAAGTATATTTTGATTTTGATTTTACCGCTAGTAGTAAGTTACCATCTTTTGTTGATATAGTTATAGAACAATAATCATAAATGTCCTCCAAATGATAAAAAGAACAAAACACAGAAAAATTACAAAGAAAAGTCATTTTAAAAGATTTTTATCTCCATTACGTTAATATGAATAAATAATACAAAAACATTCCGTTTTACGGAAACCCGAATTTATTTCTATACAACGTTTTCTACGAAATATGTTTATTTTTCTTTTGTTAAATAACTTGGTTAAAAAGCAAATTTACCTTAATTTGAGTCGAACAGTTACAAAACCGACGAGCAATTTATTATTGTTGAAATTAAACCTCGAATAAACAGAATAATTACTTTAAAACAGTACGATTAATTTTATGTGAAATTTATATTATTTATTTATCGCGGTAATTTTTGATTTTTTTTTTTTTTGCTATATATATATAATTAGCTATATCATCTATGTTATTAATCAAATGCTTCATTTAAATATTAAATAGCGATCTCTCCTTGGACGCGTGTGAATGAGATTAGTGATATTATGTTTTTGTCTTTGGCACCGACATCAGACAGTTTCGTATGTTTATGAAGCTGATGTTATTTTTGGATACAGTTTTTTTTAAACTGTTTCATCTTTTAAGTTTGAACATTCACACGATATTTAACTCGATTTTAATGACAAGTTTTATTCGTGAAAACAAAATATCTTAGTCCTCAACTATCATGGAAGAATAATAATTATTTAATTAATATATCAACATACATTAATACTCTGTGGTAGGGATTAACGTAAGCCCACTTATGACATATTATACTGCCAAACCGCAATACTATTCCAATTCCAATGAAAGTAGGAAAAAAGATAAACAAACCTTAGATTCACGTATTTCATTCGATTTGCTAATAACTCAGCTATATTGTGCACTACTAAGAGTTAATGATTAATATATATTTATTTATAATACAACACTATTACACTTAGTTACTTATTTCCAGTTTAATTTTACTTCCAAAATTTCGAAAACAGTTGCGCCAACGTTCAAAGGCCATTTTTTCGCAAATCCGTAATGAATATCATAGATTAATCAAGCTCTCGACCAATGATATCGCGTCAATTCGCTGTCAAATCTTGTTTACTTGACTTTTCTCCTCTTATGGTTGGAATAGAGTATAAGTATTATTGTGTTCCGTTTTTTAAGAGTATATGAAACGACTGGCACCTAATAATATATATTTTTTTGAATAAAACATTGACAATCATTATATATAGACATGAAGTTAAAAGGGAAACTTATAACATTTAGATAGAAAATTTAGAGCATATTCAAGCACACTGCTCCAATGTGGGTTTGTGGTTAGATAATATGTGGCAGTTATTAGGTATTTCATTGAAATTAGACATGCAGGTTTCCTCACGATGTTTTTCTATACCGCCAAGGACAAGATGAATTACAGTCAAAAAATAAGGAAATGAAAATTTCAGTAGTTGCCTGGGTTTGAACCCAGAATCATTCATTAAGATGCACGCGTTCTAACCACTTAGCCATATCGGTTGAATACTTCTAAGAAA
This sequence comes from Vanessa atalanta, assembly GCF_905147765.1. NCBI lineage: Eukaryota > Metazoa > Arthropoda > Insecta > Lepidoptera > Nymphalidae > Vanessa > Vanessa atalanta. Next base: position 8,096,008 of record NC_061878.1, on the reverse strand, counting down.
TTTCAAGACAGTGCTGTTATTCAGTAAGGAGTTTGCTCGTCGGGAGTCAACTCTGAGTGCAGCAGTCATGTCATGGTAAACCTTGAAACGGGCTATCAAAATGAAATATTTCTACAAAGTTTTCTCTCGCTACTATTAACCTTTGAGGAATTACTTCGTCTGACGCTAATCAGGTCATGGTTACTATAAAAAAATATTGTTACCGGAACTCAACCAACACGAAAAATTGCAGAACCGTAAAGGAAAGGCAAAGGGAGAATGGATCAAGTTTAATTTGATTACACCCACCGGAACAGGTGAAATTTAAAAGTAAATCTTGTAAAAACACTGTTCGTTGACATTTCCGTGCACATAAAGTATTTATACTTATATAATACGTTTGTATAAAATACTCAACATTTTGACATTTTTACATTATTATGCTTTAGTCGTTGTCGAAAATTAAATGTTCTATGTACTTAATTAGTTATGCTAACTCATGATGGAAAAGCGTTCGTACAAATGAAACTTACTTCTTCATAATATTAGTATAGCCCATAATTTGTTAAGTGCCTTTGTCGCCGTCTCGTTGGTCCAGTAGCTGGCTTAATATAACGACGTAAATCTCAGAGTCTCAGAGCTCCAAACCTTCAATTTTCAATAGCGGTACGAAGTTTGAAATGTATCGATGTTATAAATCTCTCACCTCAGAAAGCACGAAGATCTGGTCTTGGGCCTGAATTTATTTTATTCGTTTTTTATTGCCGTTCCCTAGATCATGAGTGTTATTTCAAACACACGTGAGCAGTATCTTCAGTGTAATTGACTGGTGTCCATCGAGAATGGTCGCCGTGACCGCAATCGATAAAGCGGACATCAAATTCGTTTTAAGATTTTTAGTCTTTATGTTTTAATTCCTATATATCCTTGAATTATCTTGCTTGAAAAATACTTATAAAAGGATTTCGTAATTTAAAAATAACCATAAATGATTTTCTAGGTGGGTAAATAAAAAAAAACGTTTTTCTCGATTTATAAATGGGTTTTAAAATTAGCAGTCAGGTTACTAGGTATAAAACCCATTTTATTGGATTATTAAGAATTGTTATTGTTCTTAATTGCTTAAAATATTATAAAACTTGAATATAAAACTAAACGACTTCAAATTTGGAACAAAACGGACAGTAAACCCTTCCGAACAAAAGAAAAATGTTCCAAATTGATTCATAATGAGGGATTTTTGTGGTGACAAATATAATCGAATTGAAAAACCATAATTTTTTTGAAGTTCGGTTACAAATGAAGATTTATCAATATCTTTTATTCACTTGGTCATTTTATTTTTGTACGATATAATAGTGTTTCATTTTATTAACAATATCCTTTGCTAAATGAAATGAGAATTTCAATATCCTAGTGAAGCCAATAATAAACAGTATATATATATACATACTCTTGGGTAATTGATCACCTGCCACATGTTGGACCTCAATGTACTGCTATACCGTTAAAGTGCGACTTGGTGACTATAATACTCTAGGGGATTCTTCGTCATTTTGTAAGATTCGAATTTTAAAAATGCATTTTAAGTGTTACATTGACCTAACCATATATATGTATACCGTTCGAATTTATCTTTTGCCTCATTTCTATCACCAAAATTTATACAGTTTTTTTTATTTTTTATTATGATAATATATATTTTGAAATACCTTATGGAAAACCGAAAACGAAATTTTATACATCACCAACAATAATTCAATCCATGATTGATGAGTATCGATTACAGATTGGCGAGAATATAATCGACGAAACAAAAAATATATTTTTATTTAATTTAATTGGTTGTCAATGCCTTTATAATTGATGATGGTGATGTCGTCCTGACCGATTTAGGTTACGGCGGCAAATTTCAAGGGAGACTAGCTAACGCAGGACATATTGTAGAGCACAAGTGTGTGCGCAAAACACAGGTACACTTTCTATGGCCTCGCTCTCATATTCCGACGGTACCGCGAGTCTGACACGACCGGAAAGAAATCAGGCGCCAGAGCAACGGCTTTGCGTGCTTTCCGAGGTGCGAGAGTCTACACGTCCAACTTCCAGACTCCAGGCTGACACTGAAAATTATTTCATAAGAATAACCTTTGCATACTCGACCTGAGATTTTAACCCAGAACCTCGAGTTAGTTCTAGCCACTAAACCTACGAGGAGATTAGTAAGTTCGTAGGCTTTTGTGATATAAGTTTGTAATAGCGCGATGGAATGAGTTCTAAACTACTTAATTTCAACTTCTTCTTAAAAGTAGATGAAGCTTTACTTTACTAGAAAAAACAACAACAAAAAAAATATGTAAATTCTGAGGGAACATCTGAAGTATATTACCCTAAGCGATACGATAACAATACAAAGCCGAATGAAAACAAAGTGTTTCTTTAAAGGTTCAAAATAATAATACTCTAAAAGGAAAACCGCAAATCCGTACCGACTGAGCGCAAACAGAGTTTTTAGGTCAACGGTTAGTAGAGATTGAAAGATTTCCACGATGTACCTAATATGAGTGAATTTGTTCACGTGATCTTTGAACTTGCAGCTGTACATAATATCGCATGGGAATTTTATAATATCAAAAGGTAGATTAACAATTTGACCACCGGTCATAATAAAAATAATATGCGTTGCACGTTTATGTAAGTGTTGAATAAGCGTTGACTTAGAGTTAAAGTTCTTATAAAAATGAATTTTGGAAACAATTAAATATTTAATTAAAAAAAAAAATGAAACAGATTATATAAGCCATCTGTAAATTAAGAAATTATAATTATTATATTTAAATGGTATATATTATTGATGTTAATCACCAATATGTTATATTTTATGACTTCAGTATATATTATGTATTTATAAATTATTTTATTTTATTTTAAAGAGAGTTTTTTTTTTTTATTAAAGCCTTATAGTTTCATAAACACATCTTAATTACATCTATTCTTAGAAAGAACATTCACTAATGGTTCTGAGTAGGATTAGCGACGACACTGTTACACGCCCCCCACCTAAACCTAAATTTAATTATAATCTAAGTAATTATTTCATTCGGAATGCGAGCAATATTAATGACAATGAAAAATCAATCAGTTTTCGACAAATATTAAAAATTTTATTTTTTTTTGTTCGACTGCTCATGGACGTCCTGTCATGGATCCTACATTATTAATATATATGTAAAAAAGCGTCTGATTAATGCATACTTAAATATATTATATCGAAAGCGAAAGTGCATAAAACCTTTAAAGTCATGAAAGAAGTATACCACTTATGTGAAACCTTACTTATGTAAAGATAGAAACAACGACATACCACTTCAGAGGAAAAACAAAAAGTGTACGCGAGCCCTGTCACACTTTATAAACAAGACGTACGATATAAAGACTCTCAGAGTAAAAATGAAACTGGGAATTCAGCCAATAAAAGGGAGAGACACAAAGCTTTTGAAATACGTATTATATAATACTTCACGTCAACGATGTTCGCGCTCCGACGTATAATTTACGCATTAACTCACAGACGATCGAGGAAGAATATTATATCAGACTGACGCTAAGAGAAGGATTATACAAGTTCCTATTTATTCGCATATCGTTTCTGAAGCTAGTGGCCGATTTGAAATATCATAGTAACGTAGAATCAGAAACGTGCACGATACCTTATAGCGTCTGCTATGGAACGTGCTAGTTGTGAGCAGAGTGTTCGACTTACATTCGTAGTGAAGATGTCAGACGATATAGATATTAAGGAAAAAATATAAGCGGTACGTGTGTCTGATCGCAACTACGTGGTGACCTTTACCGAATGATAACTTAACACTCGAAAGGATGTTTTAAAACGTAATTCAAGTTCGTTGCAAACGTTCGGCGTATTCTCACTATCATGTACATCGTTGCATATTCCATTACGTTGAAATAATACAGGTCAGTTGCGACCTTAAGAATCTCTTTACGTTTAATGTATATTTTCCGTACTATATTATTAAATACGAGGTTGAGAATTCTAGTGATTTAAATTGTTATTTTATAAAACAAAAAAGCACGATACAACATAATACGTGCATGTTGCTACAATTTTAATTATGTATTCTTTGCTCACTCCTCCACTCTACTTATTTTTTATCATAATAATGTACTTGTGAGCATATAGAAGAACTCGAAACATTTTTAGACCGTAAAATATCATCGGACGAACGACGGAGAATAATATACGTTGAATATTTTTAATTAATTAAAGGAGTACCTATCCCGTATATACGAAGTAGAGGTGCGTAGATGATTTTTTTATGTTGGAACTTAAAAAGCACTCGTGCGAACATATTTAACATATACTTTTAAATTATATCGATTAAACTGTTCTTCTTAGAGCTAATGAGTAGGGAATACATCTCAATACAGTAGCCTAATTAGCTATTATGAATATAAACAAAACTTAGAATTACGTATTCTATGCGATTTGCTAATAGCATAGTCGTATCGTGCCATACTAACAGTTCTTGATAACAGTCTTTATTTATAATACAACTCCATTTCACTTATCTACGTGTATCCACTTTAATTTTACTTTCAAAAATCCGATAACAGTTTCGTCGATGTTTTAGGCGCCATTTATTCGAAAATCCATATTTAATATCTTATTTTTTAAGCGTTGGTTGAAACCTATTATATCAGCCTCGCCTGGTTGAAATAAACTATAGAAGACTTTATCTATATATCTATATTTATATGAAAGTTGACATATTATGTATAAAATTTTCAAATAAATTATTTTGATTCAGGTTTGTCACGCATCTAAAAACTATAATGAATAATATTTTAATACAATGTTAGTTAATAAATAACATATACATACCACTATACTTTACTTTGAATTAATAAACATTTAAGAAAGTAATAAGAAGTAGGATTAACAATAAATTCAAATTAGGATTAGGTTATTAATTTTAAAATACGATAATATTTAATATAATAATTTTACTTAAATTGCTAAATGTTTTAAGATATAAAAATATACTCGAAATTTTATGAAACTTGTCCTATTTAGTGAGAGTGCATCAAAAATGTTGTGCCTCAAAGAAACATCCGCTGGGGCAAAGGCACGGATGTACTAGTCTCTAATATTAATTAAATTAAAATTAATACGTGAACGTTGGAAACTGTGTTTTAATACTTATAATTAGGAGGAGATAAAATATTTTTTTTTACGATACTTGTAGCTCCACCGAACTACAAGTATCTTAAAGTCTTAGTTATATATTTTTCTTTATTTTTTATTTATTTTTTATTTTTGTGTATTGGCATGTTTTTATTACCACATCACAATTTCAGTTTGAGGATAATGTATTGGTTTAAGCTTATATTTCATTCGACCGTGCCACAGATAAACACATAAAAAGTATGTATAAAAAGTAAAAAAAAAAACGTTCAATTCGACCTCATAAAAAAAGACTAATATTTAACACGTAATTCATTAAGTGCACATTAGTTTAAGTGAAGTTAAACGCAGCGACATTACGTTTAACTTCACTTATATACATTTCAAAGTTTTCGTTACATTCATTTTCCCTTTGCTTCTGGAGTCATGTTTCGTTAACTATTTGTACAATATTTTTGCAGTCTAGATGAAGTGTACACTATTTCTCATCACAGTTTCCAAGCCGTCTGTTTGCTTACTCCATCATATTATTTTAACTCGTACGTTCGCTCCGGCTTTATAAAGTTATTTCAAAATGTTTGCTTGTAGCTATATCCTGTTGCAACGTAAAATAGGTTCATATAAAAGTTTCCATTGGACCGACCACTTATCATATGAGATATTTGATATTAAATATTTATTTACAAACTCGACGAATGAATCCGCTGAAAGGTAAACTAAAAATGTAGCTGATTACTCTCATAGCTTGTTTATATATGAGTATTTGAGAATAATAAAAATAGGTATACATATTTTGCGGAACAGATTAAATAAAAAAAAAAAATCATAAAGAATAAAAATACAAGACTTCAAAGTCGAAAATATTCACTCCAGGCCACAATAAATCAAAATACGGGGGAGAAGTTTCGATGATAACGGAGCAAAAGTTTAACATGAACCTAATCACTTTTTTTTTTAAATCCATACATTTTAAAAATACATGTCGAATAATTATTATGATTTATAACGAACAGAATATTAGAAGCGAGCAAAAGTCAAACTAAAATCACGACTCATCTCCATCATAATATGTTTTAACGATGATTGCTATTTTATTTCAATTCAATTTGCTTAAATACACACACTTTATTTTCTAACTAATTTGACTTGTTCAACACGGTCGATGTGTTTGCTCTGAGGATATTAATTTGACTGGTGCATCATCGTTGAAATTAGTTTCAGAATTTCAGCCCGTACTGGTAACATCCTTGAATGACTTGACGTGTACTGTGTTACGTGTTTAATATTCAGAGATGAAATTTATGACCTAAATATTATACATCTTGGTTGTAGTACAGTTTTATGACATAATTTGTAATATTAACATCGTCGCTTCAATACTCAGATATTATGTTTATAGTATTTATTTGATTAAAAGGCAGCCCAGGTACTTCTAAGAATATTAATTTTGTAAAACATAATCTAACCAAAAAAATGTTTATCATAAATGGCGTTCAAGAGCGTAATAAAAAGTGTATATTTTTTACTTAATAATTTATTGATAATAAAATATCTCTATCCGCAGACATTGACACTGCAATATGTACCAATAAACCACTCCTTATAACGTCGATGTGCTGTCAACCATGAGATCTAAGATGTCCCTTATGCCTGTAATTACGGCTCACTGACCCTCCAAACCGGAACACAACAATACAAACCATCTATTAGCTGTAGGACTAGTGATGTGTTGATGGTGCCCACAAAGTCAGAATTAAAATGTATTATAGCATTTCTAGGTTCCTTCTCGGTAGAATCTACATTCCGTACCGGTGGTAGCTTTACTTTAAATAGTTTGTTAAATGACGATGCTTGTAAAATGCTTGTAAAAGCCTACTTGAATAAAGTATTTTTATTTTTTGATTTCAACTGACAACACCATCTCCAAATCTTGTCTCCTTTCTTCTTCTTTTGAATGTGAAATCAATGTTGTCAGGAAAGGATAGATCAATCAAACACCCATTAAACATCATTTAAGTAAGGTCGTCAATGTTTAATTTCCGAAAGTCAATACGAAGTATTAAAAACATAAGGTAAAATCCTTGTTTGTTAAATAATTTTACTCTTTATTTATTTGAATAATTATCAAAATAATAAATCTTCAAAAGGATAATACGGAATACCTTTAACGGCTATTGAATCTTGTCACATCAATGAAATTTTATCATTAATCATGATTCATGGATTAAAATAATTTTAAATATATTTTTTTTAATAAAAGCAATACCGGATGTTTTGTTAATTCTTTATTTTGATAAATATTCCATTATTTATCGGATAACTATTTTGTCAATATCTGTTAATAAAAAAATATCATACAATTCAATATGATACCACAATTCTTAGAAGTAACATTTATTATGTATCATATGAAAGTTTTATTGGTATACAAGAATCTATCGCGTGAATTTCATATCTTGAAATTCCAAGATAGGTACTCTGAGTTCTAAATAACTTTTAAAGCTTTTAAAGATTGTGGCTTAAAATATCAATTTCTTAGCTTACTGCATCATCGTTGTAAAAACTTTGTATGTATTTTGATTCCAGAACAATATGTACGATGTACAAAAATTTTAAATTTATGGAAAATGAATATTGAAAGAGCAAAGAGGAAAGTATGTAATATTAAAATGGATATAAAATTTTCCAATAACAAGCGTCGTTACTTTTAATATGTACTTAGATATTGGAATATAATTTTTATTATTAAAGCTTGATCGACTACAAATAAAATTTAAGCTAGCGTTCATACGCTTGACACGCTTTATCGGCCTCTTATTTGGAAAAAAAATCAACGTAAAACGATCGAATAAATTTTTTGTCATCCCTCATTGATTTCGTAATGTAGTCAAAGTTAGGGTAAGAAGACGAGAATGATTTATATCGACACAGTTCAGTGAGAATTTATAACGTTTTTTACGAATTCGAGAATGTATGAAAAGTGACTTATATATCGCGCATTCTTATTTTTCAACTGGATGGTTTCCATTTCGTTTTAGCAGCGTCTTGTTTCTTATTTAGTGCTTTTTGTGTGACGCAACAAAGGCATCCATTTCGCGTGTTAAGATATTCGGTTGACAATTGTTTAGGATGAAACTCGCGAGACAGCTTGTTGATTATAAATTATTTAGTTGACTAAATCTACCAATAGCAAAAACTATTTAAAGCTTAATTCCATTTTAATTTTATTGAAAACAGTGCGGTTTAAATATTTGTCTTTCAAAAATATATCTGTACGTAGATGGAACAAAGTATTTGACTTTGATTTTGGGTAGAGTTAATGTGTTTGAATCTCGACATTTATTAGCTGAAATACTAGCTTTTTTTACTTGATGGTAGGGCTCTGTGCAAGCCCGCCTGGGTAGGTACCACCCACACATCAGAAATTCTACGAAACAAACAGCATTACTCAGGATTGTTGAGATCTGGTTTGAAGGGAGATTGAGCCAGTCACAAGGTACAAGGAACGTGAAATCTTAGTTCCAAGGTTGGTGGCGCATTGGTGATGTAAGGAATGGTTAATATATCTTACTTTGTACTTGTCTATGAGCGATGACCACTTACCATCAAGGGGCAATTTGTCCGTCTGCATATCAATATCATAAAAAAATAAAAATTGTCCAACGTAACCTATTTATCTCCTCTTATATTTATTCCGAAGCGATTACCTGATGGAAAACACGGTCAACATATTGTAACTCGAAAGTCAATAACACGTGTACAAAGTTTAAGCTCAATCGGATGTACAAATGCAAAATAGAATATCAACGAGAGCAAAAATGTATAAGATATAAACTCCTACTTTAAATCTAGTTTAGATAAACATGGTGTTTTAGTTACAATTGATAATCGTGTCGGTCTTTGTATATAATATTTATTTATATCGTATTTCTTTTTGTTTATGAAATCGTTTATTCAAAGGGTGTGGTAATATGGTATAGTACTTAGCGAAAAATTCTAAAGCGAACACATATTCATCTAAGAATCTAAATAATATGTTTATGCCGCTTGCAATTGAAACGATACCTTACCTCACTGTAAGCGCGTTCTCAAGTTCTCTCGAGCTTTTCGCTGAAAGAGTCTGTTTCCATCTAGAGCCAACGTGATTAACGCCATGCTCAGCACCAAGAGATCTCCACCCAATTCCGTCACTAGAGAATGCCTTTAGAGCCCCAAGGGGTACACTCCGGCAGGGATGGTGCGCTGTATCCAGTGGTAGGTGGGAAATACGCCAATATCTTGCCTCACTATCCCGTGCAGAACAGCCACGTTCTGTAAGCATCTGAGTCAGTCTATATGTGACCACGGATTCTCTCTACCCAGTGACTTAAATGACGAGCCTCGAAACCGTAGAAGTACCTTACTATAATAGTACAAAAACCATTCTGTAATATAATACCCCGTCTTATTGTCGTTATATATATATAGCTTTCTAAGGAGCTGGCTAATTTTTCGCAAAGATAGTTGAAATTACTTAATCGTACATGTAATGTAACGGATACTGATTCTAGAATTCTTGCCAGCATTTCACATGGTTCTGATATTCTGTACATTTGAGTTTAATATTGTAAATGCTTATTCAAGCTCTATATTTCTGTTAAAATAGTTCATTAATATATAAGTTCTGTTCTGTAACAATCCATATTTTTTACTGTTTTGTACCTTGAAGGAGGAGAAATCCTCAGTTTGACAACCTACATTTATTTTTTTTGTTAAGAAGCTATTGAAGGTAAAATATCCTCGACGCGTTAATTCTTCTATGCTTTCCTTATTTTTTCAATCGAATTTCGAACATTGAGCAAATACTAGTATTAGTAAAACGAGACGTTTTGAGACACTTATAAGTCAAGGCTCCTTGTAATATTTTCACGTACATATAATTAATAATTAAAATCCTGTTACTCTGATTAAAACTTGCGACCTTTAGTTAGGATCTATGTGTTTCTCTCGGCTCTGCATGATTAATTTATATATAAACTACTAAATATAAACTATACCCCTTTGATGTATGTATTTAAAATAAGTTGTGTATTTTGCTCTCTAGATGAAGTAATTTCATGGATGAAATGGATCTACGCCTGAAGTTACCGAGGCCTATTGTCCTTTATACAATGTTGTCAAAGGCCTTTAGCTTGTTAGCGAAATTATATACAAAGTCGAATTAAGTCTTGTTTTCTTCATGACGACGTTATACTAAACAAATTTTATAAATTTTTTAAGATATTTAATAAGGAACTGACTTAAATTTATTGCTTTTATTACCATCATCATCATCGGATGATTTTTTAATTAATTGTTGTCACTCATTAAACAAGTTTATTGATTTTGCAGATAATTTAATGAATATTTAAAAACATAAATAAAACAAAAAATATAACATTATTTAAAAAACATTTGATTTGTGGCTTTCTAATAGTAATAGTTGTCTAATGTTTAATAAACATGACGCAATTAAAATTCAACTAGTTCATTTTAAAAACAACGTGTCCCTTGAAATCCTATTCTATTCATTTGAACTTTGAGAAGTATCTCGCTGGCCTGCGGCTAAAATTCAGACTTTACGTCTTATTAATATTTAACTAGGAAGGCTTTGAAACGACCTTTCTATTTTGAACTTGACTTTATATTATAATTTTAATATTTTTATTATTATTTTCGTTCTCTATGTATGTTACATTTGTATGAAATTTAAAAAATGTTTTGATAACACTGATATTGTGATTATCTGTCACACCCATGTCTCGGAAAGCATATTAAGTCGTTGGTCCTACGGTTGAACTATCTCCGATCTCATTCGTCAGTTAGAATCGTTTCATTGGATTCTGAGAATGAGATAATAGAGGTGCACTAATATAATTATTTTCTGCGCTTGCTAGACTCCTTTGAGAAACTCTAAGGAGCTATATATTTTATACAGCAAATTGTTAATTTAAGGTAAGTACGCCAAGTAAGACATTATAATTTATTAAATTTTAACATATTAAATTTTGAATATAGAACGTAACGTAATTAACTGAAAGGACATAAAATATATTTTATTATCTGTGAATTAATAAATAAGGCAATATTATAAAACAATTTTTAAATTTTCAAACAGGTTGATGTAAACGATGAACATGTCATAATCAACAATAAAAAAAGAAACAGAATTATGTAACTATGTAAACATTTGTTAAGCAAACAAGGAAGCGTAACTAACATATTCACGCTTAGCTTCACATTGCTAAATTATCGGCCCGTAAATATCCCATTACTGGTCAAAGACCGCTCCTCTCAGTGTGAAGGCTTGGAGCATATTCGACCACGCTGCTCCAAAGAGCTACAGAGGGAGCTCTGTAGTAGTACCATAAAGTAAGCCAAGCTTTCCACATCACGCCAATCTTGCCAATTTATTCGCTTTAGATTAGTGTGTCTCGTCCACAGGACAATCTTGACTTCAAAATAAAAATAATTGAATTTAAAAGAAAGTATATAATTCTGGTAACATTGATGAACAGTCAGCAGCAAAATTATACGTGTATGATATACAATCGATATTTTTTTTTATTGACATGTCCGGATAAGTACCAAGCTATATTTGATGATCTATGTGTATATTAGATTCTGTGATATTGATATACCAAGAATATGTCCATTTGATCGTTATTACCGTTTGGCGCGGTAGTCACGGCTACCGGTGAGGTGAAGCCTAAGTAAGGAGGAAATACTCGAGGCCCGTACTCGGACTGGCTTTTAAAGACCACTCAGGAAGAACAACAAAGCTATTATATAATTAAGCTGTAATAGAAAACAAAAGCGTTACTCCTCTTATTGCAATTTGGTTATGCTATGTACTAACGTACATATTGAGATTTTTACATATCGAGAATCAAACTAAAACTGCTTACCAGGTTTTTTTTTTTGTATTTAAGGTTTATAATGATGGGGGCGAAAACATAACAACATTACTTATGATAAGCAAGATAGATACGAATTGAAATTACTTAGTAATAAACTAACTAATATACCCGCAGGCCAGACCGCAAGAATTAGTCGGAGCTATTAGTATATATATTATAATATACACATATATGTAAATCAAAACTTTATCTAAATCGAAAATAGTATACGCCGTAATTTAAACAAAAAGTTTCCACTTTAATTCATAATAGAATTACAATAATTCGTAAACAATAATTGTGACGCAAAATAACTAAATCTGTTTCGTATTCCGTTGAATGTCCCGAAAGGCTTCTCACAGAGATTGCTTTTTGTGAATCGTTTAATAATTAGTACTTTAATTTAGCGAGGTATTGTTTATTCTGATTTGGTTCCCTTTTAATCTGTAATCAAGAGCTACACAGCTGTGACTCGAGAATTCCCTCTTCTTTAAAGAAATGTTTGTTATAGAAACAGCTAATTGTTCTCCGTTAAACCTCTTCCACAGATATGATATTGTAATTTTAACGTTATTTGTAAATTTGTTATTGTCATTTTAAAGTTATTTGTAAAAATGTTATTGTCATTTTAACGTTATTTGTAAATTTGTTATTGTCATTTTAACGTTATTTGTAAAATTGTTATTGTCATTTTAACGTTATTTGTAAATTTGTTATTGTCATTTAAACGTTATTTGTATAATTTTTATTGTAATTTTAACGTTATTTGTAATTTGTTGTTTCCATGGTTTACTCTAATTAATTAATATTATAATGTAACTCAAGGATTGTAAAAATTAACTCGCGGCTCGTATTTTTTTTTTAAAGTTATATTAATATTCGATTGGTTGATTTTTCATGACATATACTTATATCTAGATGTAAGTACGTCACAAATTTAAATAGAGAATGGAGTGATGTTAAATAAAAAGAATATGCTCATAGCAAGTGGCAAGGGTATCGTCACCTCGTGCTCAAAATGCAAGGAGAATAGTCCATATTTCATTTCCAACCGCCCCTCGAATACACAATGAGTTAAGCACCATGAATACTAACTAGACAACAGTTTATTTCGTTAATCGTGCAAACAAGAACTTTCAGTTTGCTCTGCTCTGCTCTTTTCTTATCTCGTCAAATGGGAAACTTAGACTTCGAATTATTATGCTTTTGAGTAGTGAATGAAATTTAGACTAAAATTTTATACAAATTAATAGTTGACTTCCCTTTTTTATGATAAAGGTATGTATATAGTCAAATAGGCCACCTGATGGTAAGTGGTCACCACCGCCCTTAGAAAATGGCGCTGTAGAAATATTAACCATTCCTTACATCGCCATTGCGCTATCAACCTTGAACTAAAATGGAACTAAGATGTTATGTCCCTTGTGCCTGTAGTTGCTCACTCACCTTTTAAGCCCAAACACAACAATATTGAGTACCACTGTTTGGCTTTAATTGCTTATTTTGTAATCAATTAAGTGCTTTTTTGTAGGAGATTATTGTCCATAATCTAATATGACCAAAGGACTTTATGGGATTCGACGAAATAAGGAAGGTGTAAAATTGGCTTTGTTAACGACACATGCAGATTACCTTACAGTGTTTTTTTAACCGTCGATTACGAGATGAATTAAGCAAATATAAAATTATGTGTCACTGGATTAGAACCTGCAATCATCGCTTAAGATCAATCTCGGACTCCTCATTTTTTATTTACTGCATTTTTTGTTTGTACATTATAATTTTGAAACAGACGATAAAAAATATTAATTTCATAGTAATTATTGCTTGAAGGCACTTAAATAATATATTTAATAAGTATTGAAACTAAACGTAGTAAAAGTTTACTATCCATAAGAAAGTAATAACGACAAGTAAATAACTATCTAAAAAGAGCCGTGTTAATGCTTTTAAGTATCAGAAAGAATGTTTAGGAAGGTAAACTATTCGTAATGACATAGAACTATGCCAATGTATCTAGTGAGAAGCAATTCTTGAGTCGAGTTTGAACATATTCTCTCAGCACACAACACAACGTACAAGCGTTATGGGTTGAGCGAAGTATGTTTGGGCAAAAAATACTTGTTTTGTGAAATAACAAGAAGTGTTTCGGGAACCGAGTAAAAGCTTATAAAACGCGGACTTTGTTTTAACTAAGGCTGTTGCGAAAGTAACTTGTTAATTAAATGAACTTGTATCTTTATAAAACAAATACTTATAACTTCGGGATGAAAGTTGTTTTGTTTTATTATTTTACTTTATAACCGAGATTTTGAGTAAACATTCTATTTTTTTTGGTTTGATGTTTTTCATGTAAATCATCATGCTTTTAAGGTTTAATGAATGTGTAACCTTAAAGTTATTTTTTTTTAATAATTATTATTAATGGAAATGTTTTATTATATTTTTGATTATATTATATACAAACTGTATTCTAAAATCTAATGTCATTACATAATAATTGTATAACGAGGTGTTTCTGGACGAATACTATCAATAAAAAACCAACAATAATGTTTTTTAAAGTCTATCAAAAACATACTTATAAGATAAATTTATAAATAAATTTTAAACAAATAAATAAATAGACACGCATTATTAACACGATAAATTATATTCGCCGTGTTAAATTTTCATAATTTAAAAACGATAAAAATATACAAGAATTTATGTAAAAGGCACTTCAAAAGGGATTTAAATTTCATTACTACCTACATTAAACTTTCAATGCCTCACGTGTAACCTCATTTTAGCGCACCCTTATAAGTGGAAAGATAATAAGTGGTACTAAAACTCGTTACGAGACGTTTGGAAGAGGCTCAAAGCGTGTTGAACATTTACATTCTCAAATGGACTGAAATTATGTCAAAGAAGAACCAATTTGAAAACAAGTTTCTCGATTTACCGCAGCGACAGTGACAAACACGTAGCTTCCTGGTATTAAAATGGACGTTCTGTACACATTATCGTTTGCATTTATTACATGCGTGTGATCTAGAATGTTCTATAAATTTCGTAAACGTTCGTCCTTATTATTGTCGTTTGAACATCACGTTTGATTGATGAGACGGCAATTTTCTATCATCGTATAAAAATTGCCATAATCCTCATCCAATCGCTTGATTATAGCTGTTAATCTTTTACAAAGAAGCCCTAAGCCGCCTTTTTATCGTTCTTGTTTTATTTCGCCCCCCTAAATTGTAGGCAATCGTGACTACTTAAGTAAATTAAAATGAGGCTGATGTAGTAGTACTTTATTGGTAAGTGAATAAATAAGTACTGTTATTTATGTGATGTGACTCAGGGAATGTGGAGCTTTGAGAGCCAAGTAGATTACTCGTCCCGTTTGAATCTAAATCGATTTTTCTAATTCAAATAATGAGAATTTACTATTTAATGATGATTTATTTATCCAGATAAGAGCAGTGTTTTTAAAATAAAACCGCCGTTATTTATGATCATTTCAGTCTCGTTCGAGGCTTTGTTTGAAATCTTGTGCACGTTTACACTCCTGCATTGGTCGTTAAACAAAGTTCAAGAATTTCATATTTTTATTACTACTTGACATATTCGCTGATTGTAGCCTGATAAATATTTATATAATACCTCGACTGTAGTCTTATTTAAATTTAAAGAAAAAATTATAACCCAAGTGATGAAGTGGAACGGATGATCTTTTGACAAATTTTATTTTGTATTATTGTTTTTTCTAAGTGACATTTAACACTTGAAATGTTTCATATATAAATATCAAACTTAAGACGCTTCGCTTGTCTGTATTTGAAGCCGCGGTTACTTATTTTCCCCTAAGCAATTTTGGCGTATATTTCATGCGTTTTTCGTACGTGAGTATTATACTTGCGGAATGTAACATCAATCAATTAGCACCTCCTGAGTTTTCCTCTGACTTATTCTCAGAAAATAACTTTGGGAATAATTTAATATAAAGAGGCAAGTTAATGTTTGGGAAACGTTGGATTACAGGCGATTACTGCAACGTGGATGATATGCCTTCATTTTACTAAGATTTATTACTTTTAAAGTTAATCCCTTTTACGTTTATTTCGATCTTCATTATTTGGTTCATTTTGTATTGTGTTTTAGTGAAATTGGGATTTGAGTAACACACACACTTAATATAGGGGTTTGAGACAAAGACGAAAAAAGCGACTCAGTGGTAAAAACACGTGAATCCTAATTGATGATTGCAAATTCAAACCTACCTAGGGCAAGCGTTTTTAACTACTGAGTTTCATGGCAGTTCTCATTTGAATCTACTTGTGGTATATTTACATTTAATTCAATAATTTAACATGACAGTTCAAAAAACCTTTTAAGTATATCGTGATACTGTGGTGTGTCGGCTTAAAATGTCACTTATGTATCCACCAACCTGCAATTCAGGCTCGATATCCTCTGAAGAGAAGGGGAGACCTTTACCCAACTGTTAACGATAATTTATGTTAGTATTTTAAACAAAAATTGTTATTAAAAAAAATTATATCGTTACGTAAGAATGTTACATTATGTGTAGTTAAATTTTATTATTGGTTTTTTAATTAAAAAAAAACAACAACAATTGTTGTTGATATCATGTTAAGGTTCAATGTTGTTTTCCAATACATATGAGTGCCGAGTCAATTTTATTCGATTGCGAGGCTTTATTTATTCTAAAATATACAGAGAAAAACATGAACAATGTGTAAATAGCAGATATTAATTTTGTTCCTTTTTTAATATTCAATAGGATTCAAATCGTTACACATGCATATGATTGAACATATACGTCCGGCATTAGTATTGACGAGGATTATTACTAAGCCAAATTTAATTGTATCCAGTTCAGTGATTTCCTTTTAGCTCACAAGTATGAGTGTTTGCGTGTATATGCAGTAGCAATGTGTGGGTGCGTTCATGACAGACGCACACTACATGAAAGCTTGAAAATAAAACACTTATAAACATGACTCTATTATTTCATTGACTGCATTGATCTAGATCTTCGAAAAAGTTTGAAGCAGTTTGTACTCAGTTCTGTGCCCGAATTCTTTCTTATCGTGTTGGATTCACTGTCACATTGAATTATGGTATGAAGGAATAAAGCGAAAGCAGACAAGAGAAACAGTTTAATTATATTTATTACGTGAAATAATTATGAATAATGTTACAAATTGATCCTTTTGTACTAAAATAAGATTTAGATAATAATTATTATATATGTAGGTTGATTCTAGAAAGTGTGGTAACTCGAAAGGGAGCCATCAATCAAAGTACTCTCATACGTTATCCTGATATCGGAGGAGGTCGAAGGGCATGTTACCTTGTAATATTTAATCCCAGGAGTAGATTGCATTATAATAGCTCGAGAATGATTGAGCATTACTTAAGAAGCAGGTGAACTATGATTTATGTATTTTAAATTACGCTTTAACAAAATTACATTTTTCGTTACGGTCTTTTATTATAACGAAAAAATTGTAATAAAATTTATATGAAATAAAATATTTCTGAATCGCGCTTACGTTTGGTTCGCCGCATTATATAGGGTTTCGAAAATATCGAGCTTTCTTCGATAAACAATGCAATTAAAATTATGTGAATATTTACCGCTTTTTAAGTATTCAATGCTCTTTAGTAACTAAGAATTATTTTAACCTGACTTCAAAATAAGATTAACCTTTGTGTGTTCGTATGTACGTAACTTATTCAGAAACTAAACAAATCCTTCATTCCCGTTCAGATGCACAAAATACTGCGGTATTATTCAAATGTGCAGGCTTATAGATATAATAATTTCGTTTCATTGTAAGTGCATTGAATTTGTTTTTTTTTTTTAAATCTGTTATAACTTCACAATAGATTTACCAAAAAGTTTTTACAGCAGTCATTGTTTCTCTTTATTTCTTTTGCAGCATATATTTTTATTTTCGTTTTAAAACAGAATGTAGGAATATAGAACTTACTTATTGTTCATCCACACATTGTTCTATTTCTGTACAAACAAAAAAGTTGCTCAGTTGTTATACGCGAGTTACAATACTATAAATGTAAGACCAAAAAGGGTGAACAAAGTTACGAATGAAAGTTTTTTTTCCACTAGATCGCACCACAATGAGTGGGCTGGCAATGTAACGGAGACTAGAGAAAATTTTCGGTGATATTTTATTAACCAGCTTCGGATAATTTATGGGACGCTACAAGTTATAATGTAAAACTTGATCATGGCTCCGAACAAACTTCCCGAAGATAAACGGCAAGGCCCATGCTGTTTATAATATCTTTTCGCGAGACACAAATTTGCATAGATACCTATTTCAGTAATTCACAGTAAATGTAGTTATATCAAAATTTGAATTGTTTTTTTTTTTAAGAGCAAGAAAGGTATCCGGCTACTTTTAAAAATTGTTGGATTATATTTTAATAACAAAGTTTAATTTATATTTGAATTAAATTAAGTTTAGCATTTTATATAGCTATTAAAAAAAAAGGCAAGATGTCAGCCCAATAATCAATTGATAAATTTAAATAAAAACCATACGATTAAATGAAAAGTTTGAAATACATAAGTATTTATGACTTTTATCCACGATAAATATATACAAATTATATTTGTAAAATATTTATTTTTAAACATATACATCTATTGGTTTAAAAAGGGTAACCGCAGAACTGCTCGTTTGTTCGTCTCAGTAGAATGTGTTTATAACACATTTAATCAATATCAATCAATCAATAATTGTCAAATGACAATTTAAAGAGCCTTCAACCAAAGTATAATTTGCCAAATTGGACACACACTACGGGTTAAGTATAAATACTTTACTACAACTATATTGTACGGTTTCATATTAAAATAATTTAAATGTTAGAATATAATTTACTATGTCATAAGTATTAGATTAATAACATCTCAAACCGTGTGTCATTATATCTGTCAGTTCGCCTTTATATTCGCTTGCGATGTGATTGATCTATTTCTTCAATTTCAACGTGTACCCTTATCGGTCCCATCCTATCTCACGTTGCCTCAACACGATCGAGGACAGGAAAGAAAATTGGGAATTTATAACATGAAATGACAGCGTCCCGTCATAAAAATATGTGTTCATGGAGTGCGAGAGAAGAAATCACATTTTACATAAACGTACAAGAGAAGTTGTGAAGCTCTATCACTTAATAAAAGATCTCCCTTGAGCAGCGAAGCAAACGACTTCATAAGATGAGACGGTATTATCATCTGGGGTAAAAAAAAGATATAAAACGTTGGTGAGCAACATTAAATAAATTGCAGGCGCCTACCGCCCGCCGCTTCGCATTTGTGGAGTCGCTAACTACCCCCATAGCTCTATTTCTCTCTGAAGTAACTTAACGACATTAATTATTATTAGAATATTTCATTCAATTACACATGGTAATTGCTATTTGCTAGAGCCACGCATAATATGTTTTCATATAACCGAGTACTTACTCGGTAACGAAAAATTAGCTTGTAAACATATAATGTACATTTTCCTCGTACGCAAATAGCGTGGGCGTTAAAAATTGCCACGGGCAATGTAAGCCCATTGACGGAACACCCTATTTTATAAAATATTACGCACCATTTTTCAATCACCAATTAAATGTTGTAAGAATATTAAGTATTGGGCTTAAAAATTTTATATAAAATTGACGAACTAATTCTTCGGATTACAGTCAACTGGTGATTGAAAGATCGAATTTAAATGGAAATATTATATTATATATTATATATAATAAAAGTCGTATTTAAGATTGTGCTCAATCGAAGTATATTCTGTTAAATTAAAACTTTGCACTGTTGATTTTTGTCACTTGCGTGAAATCTTCCGACATAGTACCATCGACTTACTTATACTCGTACATGGCTCGGAAATTCTATTAAGTATTTTCCAACCAAAAAATCTATTGCAATACATATATACTAGTTTATATTAAAAATATATATTCATATGAATATATCATTTTCTTTTTTCCGAATATTTAAACGTATTTTCCGTTTACCTCATCGTGGATATAAATATTGAGGCCGAAACGATTTTCCAGGAGCGTGGCATTGTTCGGCGCCGCCCAAATGAGTTTTATAAGTTTTGTAAGAAGCCCCGATGAGACAACTTTAGCTTGTCTTAAGGCATCTCGTACCGCGTAATTATGTTTAATGGAAGCGTTTATCGCCATTATTATTATCACAAATGTTATATATTTATTCGACGATTATTTTACAAGTGTAAAATGAAATACTGTTAATGAATGTATAAGGATGTGTTAGGTATTGCTTGAGTGAGTTATAAATGTATTTTCCAATTAGACACATGTTTTGTTGGTGTCAAATTTATCTAAGAAGACGAGACATGTCTTTCGTTTAGTAGCACTCGAAATTTCCACGTAAAATATCATTCAATGGATTATTCAGATGAAATAATAGGTATTGTCTATAATAACTATAAATGCAATGAGATTTTTTTTTAAAGTTTGAGTTTAATAGTTATGTTTCTGATATACAATGGTTTAGCTTTTATTAACTACACTCTATTTCATTTGCATGAAAAAACAATGTGATGTATCTCTTATTAAAAACAATAAGTGCATAATTTTGAAGGTTTTCTTAAGGCTCTATGCTAATTGTGTTTTATCCAAGGCAGACAGCCTTGATGAAACTTTTAATGTTTGCATGTAGCCTTCATTTACGTTAGATTATGTAATACAAATATAACAAGGCTACTGATTATGTCTAGATGTGTTTTTGCAGATTTATCTGAAGTGGTAATTTATTTATTAATGTGAACTCGAAAACAAAAAAATACAAAATTGTATTGTGTTTTATATGTGTGTATTATACACTGTGATATATATTTTTATTACGCTATTTAACTTATTTCGTCTCGCATTTGCTACGAAAAAAATTTGTGAGTGTACTGATGATTTTTAAATATATTTTACTATGAATTCTCGTTGAAGATAAAGTGTATTGGATTCGATGAGAATTTTAGGTCGTATAAAAAGGCAACGGTTCTATAAACGACGTGACATTTTTTTTGCATTTTAATAAGCTCCCTTTTTCTATGTGTATGAGTAGTTTCAATAAAACCGATTGTCCTATTGTTGTACTACTAACAATATACATCATTATTTACCAAGCAATTAGTTATCTATTATGGATGACCTCGCTTAGACAAATGATCTGTCATCTTGATATATTGACATCTCGCCTCAGGAGGACCTTTCGACCACAATCCGGTTTGATTTGACTTATCTCATATATCATAAGGACATTATCTTAATGCAATTGATGGCTGTTCTAATTATACGTGTTGTCGAGACAAAATAATTAAGACCGCATACTAATTTCAATTAAATGTGTCGAATAAATCTGATTATTAATATTTTTATATATTAGATACTTTTTTGTATTTTTTAATTATGTCAATAATACTTAAATATTTTAGAGGAAGAACAGGTTATTTTTTTTCCAAGTGAAATTATTTAATAGGATTATTGTGATAGGGTTTGTGCGTTTGGGTAGGTACCATCTATTCATCAGATATTCTACCGCCAAATAGCCACGCCCAGTATTGTTGTGTTACGCTTTGAAGGGTGAGTGAGCCAGTTTAACTACAGGCACATGAGACACAACATCTTAGTTCCAAAGGTTGGTGGCGCATTGGCGATCAAAGGAATGATTAATATTTCTTCCAGCGTCATTGTCTATGGGCGACTGTTGCCACTTACCATCAGGTGGCCGATTTGCTCGTCCACCTGCATATATCATAATAACAAAATAAAAATGTATTTCTTAAGTATAAAATATTTTGTTACACTTCAGAGTAATATTATACGATTAAATGCGAAAGTAACTATCAAATTAGTACTATTTTTTATTTTATCTCATTATGTATAAGCGAATGAATCAATTGTAATAATAATTCATATAAATTCAGCACAAGATCTAGATAAGAACGTAAATAAATAAATTTGAACACTTGATTGATTTTAAATACTATCAGGGTCGTGTTTTCAACGAAAACAAGGATATGATCTATGTTACTAACGATCTTATTCGAATATACTATAATTTTTCGCCTTGCTGCAACTTACTTCGAAATGATATCCGCGCTCGTAGCAACCTTTAGGACGGTCGTAAAGTGTCAAGTCGCACGACTAGAAACTTTACGTCCGACACTTCTCTCGGCGTCTTCGTGGAGGCTATTAAGACCAACGGTTAATAAAATTGTGTTTAATAAAAATTTAATAACGTAGTTCATTAAGAAATAAATTTAAGATTAAAAATAAAATAAAAAAAAACCTAAGTGTTTTTTTACAATAATTATGTTTTTTAAATTATAAAAATTAACTATCACGTAAATTTTAAAATAAATGTGTAATACTTATTCGAGGCACACTAAAAAAAAAATAATGAAAATTGATGAAATATATGGACTTCTATTATTTTTATAACTAGGGGGTTTTAATTTAATTGAATTTAGCAATTGTATGTAGATACAAATAAGTGAAGCTGTCATTCGCCTTTAAGCACACTTTAATAAATGTCAGCTCATATTAAGCTTTTTTTTCTCTTAGGTAAGGTTATATCTCCATAACTATACAGGTGCATTTCAAACCACAATATAGTACTTACTAAATATTATTACTGAGTGGATGGCAACTACGACGAGTAAACATACACAAATCCTTATTACTGGTTATTTATATGTAAATATGAACCAGTAGTTACTAAGAAAACACATAAGAAATAACAATATAAAAGAATTTCATTGCAAACCAAGACATATATACCTACGATTTGTATTCATATCCGCGCAGCATTCCATAAAAAAAACTAAAAACTAAAAACGCAGTTGCTTAAAAATGCGAAAAAATCAAATGTTTGAAATTTCAGAGCGTAATTTGAATAAATTTAATATTATGTAGTCGCTAAGTTTAATAGGAATCATAAAAAAGTTCTGTAAAACATAACATTAAAATGAATATATTTTAGCAAATTTGTTCTCTGATAAGGATAAAGAAAATCCAAATAACCGTTCGTATTATCTTTTATGCTTTTAATCTGGTCTTTGTATTACGCTACGGAAGTCGACGCGCACGGCTGGAACTAACATTCGCATTAACCTAGTTGCGTTCAATCCTGGTTATTTGGGTCCTTTTATGAAATAATCGTAGTTCATAATGCACATTTTGGTGGTATTAAAATAGTTCTAATCACTTGTCATTAATGTTAATCACCTTTCTATAAATTGCTTATCGTTATTTAGAGAGAAAAGAAAGTACACGAGCAAATAGAGCTGATGGTAAAAAGTCACTTTTGGTGATTGAGGCAGAAACTGAAAGAACTTTATTTTGTACTAGCTGGTGCCCGTGACTCCGTTCGCGTGACTTTAAGCCTCAAAAGTATTATATGGTTGACGTATCTGTGTATCTTTGCGTCTGAGTGGCATCGTAGTTCCCAAGTGGATGCACAGATTACGATTTTTTTTTGATAGATAACTTATTTTAGTGCTTTGCCATCGATAAAAATGAAACCACTAACAACCGAACGTTTTAAAATTATAATTTAATCTTGTAATATTAAAAAAATATGAATTATTTGCCTTACTGCGGAACATTATACACGTAGTGCCATCGGGGATTAAAACATAGATTTTTTTGCAGTTGCGAACAAGGTTTTAAACTCATAAACGTTGGTTCCATAACATCCTGATTTTAATAAGCCAAAGCCATATATTACTCCAAAGTTACTACAGTATATCAATAAAAACCACATCCAAATTGGTTAAGGCGTTTTTGATATTATCGGTAACAACAAACTGATAAACTGATAAGATTTCGATCAGATACGATTTTATTATATGTCCGAGAGACGTATTATCCGTGTTTTGCTGTATCTCATCTATGTTATGTCATGTTATCCTACATAATTTTTACTACCAGGTAGCATTAAAACAAAAATAGTTTGTTTTATTATTGATCGATATATGGTTTTTTATATGCATTATATACAGTATATTTAGTAAAATATAAAACCTTTGTTCATCGTTAATGCGATGCCAATTATAGGATGTACGGCGTTCTGTGCTTGAATTTTAGTAATGAAACTTTTTTAAAATAAATAAATATTTGTTTTGTAATTAGGAAAGAATTACATAATAACATAATCCACATTTTCAAAGGGCTAAATAATTCAGATTCCTCATTAAAATATAGGTCAAATTTTAATGAAAATCTAGATGTGTAAGTTTTTATTTTAACATGTGCTCATGTGTAAGTTATAATTATACATAAACTCTGTATTTTAATTACTAAAAACTTGCCAAGTCATTAATTACAGTGAAATAGCATATTATCAATGACTTACTCTAATGTCATCGTGTGATTTACGATCATCAAACAATTCTGTAATAATAAAACAACTAAGAGACACTTATGTCTTACTGGGCAAAGACTTCCTATCCTGAAGAAGACTCTTGGAGTTTAGTCCGCCACACTGCTCTAATGGAGATCGGTAAATAAATATATTGTAGAATTTATTCCACGCAAGCACGAGATGGATTATGAAACATACAAAAAATAATCGTTTATCCGAAGTACCAGCAACCTTTGGTTAAGATTCACGTTGTATGTCCACTGGGATATAACAGATCAATAATAATTATAAAATACTAACATTACCAGTAGATATTTTTTTTATATAATTCCTTTACCTAGTAGCTTTTAGTTTAATTACGCTTCTGTAATCAAGGCAATGGCAATAGGATAGAAATAGATAGATAAATTAAGGTCTTTTATCTACAATTACATCGCACTGGTGTCCCGCAATTTAACAGCACACAAAACCTTGGCAGTCGTTAATTACGACAGCGTTGGATTTCTTGTTATTAAATAATCCGGCGATTGTCTGAAGCTGTTCTCATTGATGCGATGTATTATTTTTAATAAATACGTTTTGAATATCTAATATATTTGACGTGTTTGAATATAGTTATTTGAAATTAACTTTTTTCATAGTTAAAATAACATAACGTAATTAACGATAATATCAGTAAAGCATATATAATAGAATAGTAACGTTTACTGTATAATATTGCGTTTTTATTGTAACGATTTAAATATTATAATTAAAAATTTCTATTCGAATTAATTTCATTGTTATGAATTTTAACGAACATAAAGACACCAGAATAAATACACATACTAATATATATATTTATATACATACATTATAAAGATAGGATGTTTCTTTGATTGAACGCGTTAATTATGTAATAATATTGACTGCCTCCTTGGTTTTGTCTTACCTATACAGACATATAATAGATCCCGAGTCTATACATGAATTACAGACACGAATTAAGCACATGAAAATTCAGTTGTTTCCTGGTCTTGAACACGCAATCATTTTTAACTTTTTTTAACTTCTTGATTTTTAACTTCTTGGTTATACAAGTTTATTTTTATATGAGAGTTAAATTTTTTTTGTTTCTACAAAACAATTAAGAGATGCGACAAGAAATTCTCTGTCTCGTTAAAACGAAACGGAAAGTGATTCGAAACAGATCAAATAGTTATATGTCGAATACGTCACTCTTGGTATTTTACTTGAAGTCAATAATCAATATGTTGACCCCGTTACTCGTTTCAGGGATATCAACAAATATTTAAACTCTAATTCGTTTGAAATGAGATATTGCGACGAATTTTATTGACCTTTTTTATCGTATTTACTTTGAAAAATAAGTCTAATATAAATAATATTAGACTTATTTTTTAATATATAATATTTTAAATTCAAATAACTTATTTTGTTATGAAAATTGCGACCAGTTTTAAGTATAGATTTCAGTAGGATGTAACATGAGTGCCATTACTACTACACTAAAACGTTGCTTTTTTTTTGTCCTTTACATTATCTTATCTATCTTATTCATTAATACAATGATCAAAGGCGGATATATAACGCATTAACTGCGTACACGCCGCAACAGTCAACCAGTTCAGACATTCGCTGTTCGTATTCCGTTTATTATGGTATTATAATTGTCATATTACCTAAAATTGTCAAAACAAAGTTACAAAATAAGAACATTGCACAGCCCACAAATATTCTACCGCCAAATAGTACTCAGTATGGTTGTGTTCCGGTTTGAAGGGTGTGTGAGCCAGTGGAACTACAGGCACAAGGGACATATTATTAACATCTCAGTTCCCAAGGTTGGTGGCGCATTGGTGATGTAGATGTGGTGATATAGGAATGGTTAATATTTCTTACAGCGCAATTGTCTATGGGCGGTGGTGACCACTCACAATCAGGTGGCCCATTTGCTCGTCCGCCTACCGATATCATAAAATATATATTCAATTAGGCATAATATGTTATATCCGAATAGGATTGTATCTAAAATAAAATCCTATGACTACATATATCCTGTTACGTATATGGTTATTGGGATTACGAGCACCATTTTACAGATATAAGTTGAATAGAAACGTCTAATGCTCGATTTGATAGTCGCAGGTTTTCTTTTTAAAATAGTTTTCTCTACTTGAATATCAATGTTCTCGTTTACTCATAGTGAATATCGTGAGTTAAAAGACTTAACAGAGTATACAAAATAGAACATTTGCATAAAATTATTGTTCATCCTTTACACAATTTTCTTCTAGAAGAGACTAAAACGATTGCTATATATAGTACGAAATCTAAATTATAATGTGCATCAGGACGATAAATTGTATACTCATTAATAAAGTTTAACAATTTGAGAATACAGAATTGAAAATTTAGTAGTAAAATAGACTTAATAAATATAAATTAAAATCTTGAGCATTTCATATTAAGCAAACATCAGAGATGAGAATCATTTCTGTGAACGTTTATTAATTAACAACACCAAGAGTGTATGAACTATATCCAAGTATAACGCGACTTTAATTGTACGTGATAGCTAAATTAATATTAAGTGATTGTATTATCATATGAATGTTAAATACAAAATGTAACTAAAATTTAATATTTTAACAAACTGAAAAAAAAAAATCTACAATAAAATTTTTAACATAATATTGATAAAAAAATGCAATGTAAAACATTTTAATAAGAAAACAAATCAATGATAGCAATCTTAAATAATATTAATTAATTAATCGGCGCGATTTTGGTCAAGTCTTGAATCATTGTAACCTTTATTGGGGTGAAAGGGACACTTCAGGTGCTTGCACTCGCTTGTTATGCTTAAGACGGGACTGAAAAAAAATGTACAAAATATTCAACGAAATCTTCTATCTAGTCTTTTTGTAGATAAGTTATGTATATTAACTAATTTTTGATTTAATTATAAATAATTTTAGTTCAATTAATTTATCACAAAATATGAGCCCTTAACAATATAATTGACAGATTAAGCATTTTATTTGATGTTTCCAGTCCGTACTGGTTCACATAATGTTGTCTTAGATTTTCGTCATCAGTCTGCCCGTGACCACGAACACTGCAAAGTGCTCGAAACGTCGGGATGTTAAAATAATTAATATACGCGATTAAATCCGTTAAAAACTAGTTTTATTTCAATGTGTAATAATCGCGAAAATCTAAGACAACATTATGTGAACCAGTACGGACTGGAAACATCAAATAAAATTTGCCAGATTAAGCATTTTCTATAAATAAAAATAGTACCTTCCAATTTCGACATAGATAAATTTGGTTATGTAGATATTACACGATATTTCAATTAACGAATAAAAAATACGCGGCTCGCGCGATAAGATACATTTAGGATGAAAATATTGCTTTGTTTGATACTTAGTTATATCATATATTTTTTTCATTTATTTTATTTATTACAAATAGGAAGCTAACAGATATAAAAAAAATCTTTATATTAAAAACGTCGGAAGTCGTAATGATTTAACTTTGCATACCGCATATAACTCAGCACGCATAAAAATAAACTTAAATTATTGATAGTATTCGCTAATTATTACATTAAAAATACTAGTCAAACAATAGTTTAAAATGCACGTTAACAAAAATTTTAGAAGAATGTAAGTGTGACTGAAATAAAATTTATGTAAAATAAACGAGTTATAACTAATGATCTCAAAAAAAAAAAAATATCTTTAATTATATTTTTAAAATTTGTTTATATGACGCGATTTAAAATAATGATTTGATTCATACATTGTTGAACTTTATGACACGACGAATTCGATGTAATTATTGATATTACTTTTGAATTTTATTTTTAATTAACAATATTGAATAAATTGATATCGTATTTAATGCAAATTCACAATGATTATTATTACTTTTAATAAAGCTGGATTACAAAATCGCTATTACAAAATCGTAATGGATATCAAGTAGATATTTCACGACCCATTGAAAGGTATTCTCTCCTCGTGATTTAAAATATATTATCAAGATTCGAACAATATAGACTATTTTCTGCTGGCCAAAAACAACCTTTAAATGTCCCATAGCGGAGGTAAGGCTTTTATGAAATATGAAGATATTTCGACTGAGATGCAATGCCACCTGTAATGTATTGGTTGATAAACATGCAAACATTATATTTTGAAACACGTAATGCTTTTTTTCTGTACAAAATGACTACAATACAAACTAAGCACGTGAAAAATCAATCGAACTCTACATTATATAAGTTATATATTATCATTAATATATAGTTATTTATATGTTTTAATTGTTCTGCTATATATATATTTTGGTCCGAACGTAGAATATTATATTCTTATCCCGTACATTTGGGTAAAGAATAAAAAACAAAAGCAAAACGTAACCTCGTTAAAATTAATGTAAAATATTTTCATTTTATTATTCGTAGCCATTGAAATGTAATTACTGTCGGCTCCAATTACTAAGTCTATGCTTATGATTTTTATTACTTATTTCACGTTAAAATAACGACTAACAAACGTTTTTAATTATTTCATAAATAGAACACGAAATATAATTGTAAAAAAAAAAAATTAGACACAGTTACAATGTGTACATGATCCGCAACTGAGATAATACTTTTATCTATATATCTAAATATATTTTTTTTCTTCTGATTTCGAATTGGCTAAAACTCGTTACGTAGTATTTAGTCTCATATAAACATAAAAACCGAGTTGTCTATTTATCATAGATAAATAGACAACTCGGTTTTTATGTTAAGATAAAATTATTTTTTCTAATTTCAAAACAGTATATAAAACAATCACCATTTACACTTTTGCATAACATCATATAAGAACGTATAATATATATAGATATATATATAACTAACTGTTACCAGGTACCGACTGAAAAAAAAAAAAACCAAATTGGATTACTCTTTACGTTTTCTGTCAATTTTGTTGTCGTATTTTCATAACTCACTTTAATAAACGGAAAAGTATTGAATAAAAATTTAATTTCGTGGCGGAGCCTGTCTAAATTTAGATTTACAAAGGATATCCCTTAATATGATTTCTCTAACTCATAAGAATTAACTGAGATAATATACTTAGATCAGCAAAAAATAAATATTCATATTCATTAGTCGTTCCCATTTCCCCTTACAATATCACATATAATATAACACGTAGAGAACAAAGATTAAATCACGAGGAAGTCATAAATTCGGAGTTTCGACGGTCACCAGGTCCCATGAGATAGCAATATGTCGTTTATCTCTCCCGCACGATATAGAGCATAATAATATGTAATTTTCTTCGATGTCTGTGGAAACTTAGCTTTTCGAGCAAATGTCGTAGTTCAGTAAATAATATATCGGGAATATTATTTTGATATATTACCGTGATTTAAGTTTTTCAATTCTTAACATTGTACCTATTACAATATCGTGTTTTATTTTATTTTTATTTAATTAATTGATCAGAATAAAATATTGTTTCACTTTATATGACAATTTTACGGCCTTAAATATTATATCTCGTTGGTTTACTGTCCAATAATGTGCATATCACTAATTACGAATTCCAGTTCTAGACTAAAATTTTTAAATATTATAATTTCTAATCTTGCACTTGATATCTCTACCCGTCTCGATGTGTAACACCGGATTATTAGAATGAGACTAATGATATTGAATCTGTGCTCGTGCAAATAACTGTGCTTGTGCATCACAGATAATATGAGCTGCACGATTGTTTAGCCACTATGATTGACCACCATGGCATAAACTCGGTCAAATGTCAATTAAAATTTCTTGTCAAACACTACTATGCATATTTATTGTTAATATGCATATTTATATGCATATTTATATAATATTCATAACGTATTTGAAAATAGATACGGGTTTCTTGTCAAAGGAAATTTTCCGTACTTTAATAAATATTATTCATACTCTTATGATACCATTAATGTGATAACATTATTTATTCATGTAATTCATTGTATGCATTACATTTGAATAATCTTAGTGACACAAAGAAACTCTTTTATATATTTACATTAATTTTTCTTTTGTTTGAAAACGAGCCAATTTATTTAAAATACGATATTAAGTCATATTAATTTATTAAAATTGTACCGTATGATTTTCAGTGAAAAGGAGGGAAGGGATGTGGGGCGGCGGCGCGCAATGCGTGCATGCGTCGCTCCCGCGTGGAGCCCGCGCGCAGCCAGCTCCTACGCTCAGCGGTGCCATCGCTAGCCGCCGCCCTCCCAGGTATAGACACCTACGGACATTTTATGATTTAAAAAAATAAAATTGTTGCTATATGAGAATACAAATATCTTATGCCAAAACTTCGTCAAAGATAAATAAAAAAATATTTATTCAAATAGAATTTTATAAATTTCCATTTGCAAAACAATTTAGTAATTAGTATTTTTCTGATGTCTTCTAAAAATAATTATAAAAATAAGTATTATCAATGGTATTAAAATGACACAATACAATTTATCCAATAAACGAAGTACTTTCGAATTAGTCGAGCTCAGAATTATATATTTGATACTAGAATAGATCGGAATATTTCATGTTTACGATACTTTAGTATTTATCGTAATTATTCCAGACCCACGCCTCCATCGCCGACGCTAGTAGCACAGATCGATTCATCGGTAGCTTGTCTATGGCTACTGACTCCTCTGTCTGCTGGGACCGCAGTCATAGCTATCATCGTAGCAGTAACGACAAATAACTGGCTACACACACAAGAAAACATGCTGAATCCAGCTTTTAATGGCACAGGCAAACACGAGCTCGTTGCGAAACACACAGTTTCTGGACTTTGGCGTATTTGTCATACAGATCGTGAGTTATTTT
This sequence comes from Vanessa atalanta, assembly GCF_905147765.1. Classification (NCBI taxonomy): domain Eukaryota; kingdom Metazoa; phylum Arthropoda; class Insecta; order Lepidoptera; family Nymphalidae; genus Vanessa; species Vanessa atalanta. The sequence continues at coordinate 8,064,554 of NC_061878.1, read as the reverse complement.
TTTTATTGTGTATAACGATATAAATTAAATTAAGCATTTATTTATTATATATAAATTATTATTGTAGCCATGGCATATATGACTGTTCATATTCCAATTGGTGCTTTGAGATTTGATCTCACAAAATTGATTAAAATAAATAAAAACATGGAATTTTTTTGTTAAAATAACTATATTTTTTTTCTTATTATTATAATATTTATGATACGCCAAGTATAGAGTATGCACGGCACATTCACATTAGGGAGTAGCGCGCCATAACAGAGTGTCATGCAATTAATTGCCGACTCTGCAGTCAATATGAGTCGCTTTTACCCCCAAGGCGCGCCAATAGATATTTCACGTTAAAAAAGTTTTATAGTTTATAAATTAAATAGTATTTGAACAAGAAATAGATATCTCGATGGTTATCTATAAGCGGTGGTGCCATAAGATGTAAATGATAGAGTTATCAATGAGTTCATCGGGCTCGCATAAAATTCTGCCGCTGGATAAGGGTAGTTAAAGCAATATTTTTTCTTATACTATTGAAATCTTAGGTCAAGTGTTGCAATGAAAACTAGCACACATCGGTAACATATCAAAATTAAGTTAGGATTTTTGTCTGACGTTATGTACGTATGTATATTTGGACATTAAATTTTATTTTTGAAATATAGTAGAAAAATGAAATAAATGAAATTGTATAAGTTGACAATGGCAGGCGTGACTTCCGGCCGTGACTTGCCCACAATACGGACGTTTCCCCACTAGGGAACCCCATTGTCCTGTCCACGGGCGGCCCCATGCATTACATTCATACGTGCTATGATGTTTCCGTTGCTGTCACGGCATTTGTTACTGGTCCGTATTCTTTACATAAGTTTATTTAGCTATTTAGAAACATCTAGAAATATTACTTTTAGATAGTTGTAAATATGCTGTAAGCTTTACTATACGACCAAATTGATATATGCTGCAGGGTTAAAGCCGTTCTTAAAAAAGTTATCGGTTTTTTCTGTGGCGAAATTGTCAGTAACAGCTCGGAAACTGGAAGTTGGCAGTGTTTACACTTCCGTGCCTTTGCTCGTATGTTTTATAAAATGAATTCCGTCAGAACGTTTAAAAGTTATTGTGTGACAAACGTATTTATAATTAATAAGTAAGATCTAAGAAACACAATAGTTCGAAGTTTATTTATTATTTTTAAGGCAAAGAGGTTACACTACTATAAGATTATTTAATCGTCTCACAAGAATATTTAAATGTGTTCTTTTATTTTTTCAGCTGGCAGCACAGAATTTCGATGTCTGGATATTCCATACTTCCCACTATCTCAATATGCACCGGATTTGAGTGACTCGACTAACGCAATACCATGTAAGTCTAGAAGAATATAATTGATTCAATCGTATTATTACATAACTATAAATAATCTTGGTAGATTATTTAAAGTTTCCCATAATAAAATGTGGTCTTCTATTTAAATAATGTTTTTCTTCTTTTTTAAATAGATTAATTAAAATATGAAAATTAAGAACTGGCAACTATTATTCTTAAGGTTCGTCCTATAACATACAAACGAATTTTTAATACCCCGGACTCCATCCGTCTAAAATATTATTTTTTATCACATGGTAAATATAAAATTTTTTTGAAAAAATGCCTGAATTTATATTACACATTTTACAGAACATTTTTTTAGGAATGCCAGTTTACCTTACGATAACTTTAGGTAATAACTGTTGTGATTCCTAAAAAATTGTTGATTAAAATGTAAACCTTATTTTATTTTAAGCCACAATTAGAATTTATGTTAAATTAAATTTACAAAGAAAATATACATAAAGAAACAAATAGTACAATGTTTTGTATAAAAATATTTCTAAAAGACTTATATTATATTTATATTTCTAATCAATTAAAAATATGTATAAGACGTCTGAGAAAATTAAGCAGAGAGAAATTATTCTCATTCCACCTCATTAGCTAGAGAGCATTAAGTATAGGAGATTAATAGAGGGCATTACTGTTTTTGACATCTCTTATAATATCTATCTACACACAATAATAACAAATTCATTTTAAGAATTCGGTTATATTTATAGCCGTGTCATTATATAAACATTTATAGCCTACCGTTAATGGTTAAAAATATATCTTAATAACCATCAACGGACATAGAAATCGAGGTCGACTATTTGTAATTAAGTTCAAAGCCCTATGGCATATCCAAAATTCTGCCTTTTTGGTTCATTTGTATTTCCAAATGTCTATAATAACTGGAATATTAGTACATATAACACTCTGAAATTGTAAAAACCTTTAGATTATAATCTATCTATACATACATATATTCACCCAAATGATTTATAGATACATTTAAATTTACACAAAGTGCATGTAAGGATATATTAAAGATATTATTAGAATTTACGTAATTTTTATTTGAAATTATTCGCTTTCAGATGTAGTAACTCGGTCTGCAGTACCCTTGTTACTGGCGGTTTTTACACAGGCCGTGGGAGGATTGTGTTGCGTGCTCGGGCATTGCGTAAAAGGGAGAAGACTTTGTACATTTATCGCTGGCGTCCTTTTTATTATATCTGGTGAGTCGAATGAAGGATAACAGCTTTTATCTTTTTTCCAAAATACATTTATGGAATGTTCCTCGAGATTTGAGATGAATTACTTGTATCTTATGTGTAAGCTGTTGCTACTTTACGATGTTTAGGACTAGGATCAGGATTTTTAATTACAATTCAGATATAACAATGAAATAAATCACGATTACTTTATATTTTATTAAGAATTTACTTAATGCAATTCATCAAAGGTTCAAAAATTATAAGCATTTGTATGTCCCAGTCTACTAAGCGTTATTTCTAAATCAAAATTAAATTTTTATATAGAAACTATATCGAGATTTAATTTTTATACCGTTTCGCGATTATGAAAGGTACATTCTCGTATTACATTGTCTTTCTAGTATTTTATCGCATATAAAAATGAATTATAAAACCGTCTCAGTAAAAGTTGGATTTCCGTTTTTGTTACTCGTTTTAAATATTTAAGGTTTTTAATTTCAATTTTAATGATAACATAAAGATTTGCTCTTATATTTTTAAAATTGAATTGCTCAACCGAAATGCTTTGAATTAACATTCGACATTTCTGTATTTCAGGTCTCATAATGTTGACTGGAATCGTCATGTACATATCCGTATTTAAATCACAAGTGGGCCACAAACTGCGTTACATGACATTCTTTGATACGCCTCGGATGTCATACAGTTACGGTTACTCGTTTGGACTGTACCTAAGTGGCTTCGTTGCAGCGGAGCTAGCTGGTACCTCGGCTATATTTCTTTTTTTACAATGGTACCAAAAAGATTGGATCACAGAATTGACAGAGAAGGCAAAAGCCGATTGCCGAGCTTGGGATCGAGAGTATGCCTTTTCTGACTTTAGAGAAAGGGATTCAACTCTGTTAGAGAGGCGCATGATGAAAAGAGACACTTATCCTCCATCCGGATCATCGGCGGCTACGCCACGTGAACGGCGGCGCTTTGTTTACGATGGCGATGAAATGCCACATTGTTCAATACATAAAAATAGACGAATAAATTTAAGTTCAGCGTCTCTTAAAGACTTATCGTCGTCTACTCTTTATGGATTTCCAGCAGCGCCACGACCGACAGCATGTGACAATTACTTCGAGGAATTCAAAGAGGTCCCACAAAGTGCAAATACATTAAGTGGTCTAAGGAGTGCTTCAATATTTCAATCGCAAGCCTCAGTTGCGAGTGGCAGATTTTTGGATACTTCAGCAGTTGAGCCTCCACCGTCTCGTGAAGAGGAAATGGTAACATTTGGTGCTGGGGCAAGAACAGTCATTGAAGACAAACCACCTCGCCATGACCGAGCTGTAGGCACCGATCCCTATAGACGGACGACGCCAGTCTGATTAACGACTCCCCGGGTTTCCCCCCCTGAAGCATATCGATAAGTGATAACAGCGATAGTGTTTCGCTCCATTTGATGTACTGGATATTATATGTATAGTAGCCATGAAAGAATTGAACGTCGAGAAAAGTGATTTTCGAATTTATGAACTATATGTGACTTGTGTCATGGAAAATTTTTGACTGTTACATTTCCTTGAATAAATACTGCCATTTGTGTAATTCGTTTCTTATTTCAAAATCATGGAAGGGTTCCAAAAAGTAATGCTTCAAAAACATCACAAATTAATAAGTGATATTTAGGTTAGGTTAGGATTTTATTAGTGAGAAAATTAAATGATCAGATGAATTAATAAAAAAAAGATACATTAAATTAATAAACCAAATCTTACTATTCATATCTATTGCCTACTCTACAGAATGTTTCTTTAATATGTCCGTTACGTGTTGAAGAAGCCTGCTTTTGTCGATCAAACTATTTCGTCGGTAAAACAGGAAAGGAGAAGAAATTTATTAAAATAGCTAAATATAAGTTAGTGATATTTATGAGATGTTATTGAATTATATTATATGGGATTTTTTACTGTAAGGCTTTAGTGTATTTTTTTTCATACGATGTACTTTTTTAACTACATTTTTTTAAATAATAAGCATCTTGTTGTGACTTAAAAATATGAATATAAAACCTTATTCATAAGAATGAGGTTTAACTATGTTCTAAATTTAAACATTGACGTATTTATATGAAAATAATATTTTATAGTTGGTTAAAAAGTGCGTCTATTATTATGTTTTAAGTAATAATAATGTTATTTACATACTCGTGAATAAAAAAAAATGGGAGCGTAAGTAAATTCTAATATGTGTGATATTGTGAAATTTAGATTGTAACTATTTATTTTTAAGCCATTAAATCAAATATACTTTTTAATATTTCAGAATAACATCACAATTGTAAGTATATATTTTAATAATATAATTATTTTTAATTTTATTGGTATTGTATATTTATTAATTTATCCTAACCTAGCGCGAGAAAGGATCCACGTAAGCCTGTAAAGGGATTACGTCCGAGATTTAAGAATATTGCCTTGATACATTTTAGAGGAATTTTTGGTTGTCTCGTACCGATTATCCTCTTGGCTTGGCAACCAGAAAAAGGAAAGGTAATACATTTTTGTCATAAAATATAATTAATAACCTATCCGAAGCAACTAATTACCAAAAATTTAAAATATTTTTTAATTGATAAATGGATAGTAAATGATATATTAAAAAATGCTAGATTTATGGGAACTAAACGGTTCCCACCTAAATATATCTACAACCACTTAGTCTCTTTGTATATATATTGCATATGTATATGATAAAATCAAAGATAAGACCTAGGGGACGGAGGACCGAAGATTTAATTCAGTTCATGCTTTGTGATAACGAGGAACACAGCAAAGAACTTCAATGTTTCCTATAAAATCAATACCACGTGTTTCTTGTTTGTTTTTAATTATTAAATAAATAGGCGGGACACTTAATGATAAATGGTCACAACTGCCCATAAATATTGGCACTAAGAAATATTTACTATTCCTTTCCAATACGCCTTTTTTATATAAAGATTATTGCATAGAAGTACATGAATAGCCTCTTACGACAGAGTAGTGTGAATTGGTATCACACGTACATATACCAATTTTACTTATAATATTTTTATTCCAGCATGATATTACGGTTAGATGTCTCTGGATTTGGATGTTTTGGTTTTTCTTGCTACAGCCAGTTAATATTCCGGTCACAGGCTTTATACCGATGTTTCTGTTACCAATGGCCGGAGTCATGTCTACAGTGGATACTTGCAAATGTTATTTTAATGTCAGTATTATAACCACACACACACTGGTATTAATTTTTCTAGGTTAAGGATTGACAAAAAAATTGTTATAACTATACTTGTCTTCAAAATTTAATTTATTGTGTTCACTCGACCGTATTAATCAGTTTCATTCTTGTCTTCTCCATCCTACCTGACAGTAGCGATATAATCAGTTCCCTGTCAGCACAACTTAAAGCCATTTAAGTTTTTAAGCCACCAAAAATTTAAAGAATTTTACGAAGATATTTTGCTCTAAGTAATATATTTTTATTAGATAGTAATAATGACCCAAATATTCATGTTTTTAGAAGTATACATTATACACAAATTCGTAGAACATATATTTTATTTTTGCATAGAAGAGTTAACATATTTTTAAGTTAACAGGTTCAATTATAAAAAAAAAACAATTTATATATTCTTAGTATGGCAAAAGTTAGCGATATATTAACAATTTAATTATTTCTTTAAATAACATTAGAACAGAAGTGACTATTTGTATTTTTTTCCAGGATAATATAGGTTTACATATATTAGCTGGTATGCTGCATTTATTGGTAAACGGATGTGGTCTCGATCGACGTATTATTCTATCGTTACTTTGTTCTGGTGACGCTTGTCAATTTTCTGGAAAAAGGTTAATTCTTTTGTATTAATTTATCAAATCAAGTAGTTTCGTATTTTCTCAAAGCAACAGGCATAGAGGTAGGCAGACTGTAAAATGTGCCACGATTATTTTTTTGGAAGTAGAGCTTGGTGGAGACGTATATGAGTTGTAACCAAGGGTAGGTACCATACATTAATCTCAACATATTCTACCGCTGAACAACAGTATTTACTATTGTTGTGTATCCTGTGCGTGTGAGCCACAGACACCCGGGACATGATGATGTTTGGATTGAATGTATTGTTTATATTTATTACAATTCCAATGTATGTGGGCTGTGTGACTATTTACCATAAAATGGTCCATTTGCTATTCTACCTAACTATTTAATTTAAACAAAAAATGTTATGGCATATGGCCTTTTAACATTGGCACTGCAATCAATATAAACCACTCATTACACCAATATACCGCCCTACTTATCTGATACATTGCACAGTATTGGAGAGCGATGTTTGGCGGTTGAAAGGGTGGTACTCAATACTCATTTAGATATCAGGACCATCAGGGTATCATCGGGGCTATGAATGCTAACAATCAAAGTATATATATAAGTAATGATATAGGTTCAAGCCCCGCCAAGCATCTCTGATTTTCCTAATTTCGTAATTCGGCTTTGAAGGAAAACATTATGAATAAACCTGCACGTCTAAGGAAAATCTTTCACATGTATATCTGACAACCCGCAATAAAGTAGCGTATTGGATTAAATTTCAAACCTTCTACTCGAACATAGAGGAGACTGTAGGCCAACATTGGGTCATTTACTTGACTGTTAGATTTTATAATGTAAATATCATAAAAAGTAATAATGTCCTGATGGAAAGTGGTCACGTCTGCTTATCTGCATTTATAATTTAAAAAGTTAAATTGGTTAACATTGTATTTAACTAACATAACTTTGTATTTTATATGTTGAAAAAGAGTAATTACTGAGTTTCTTGCCGGTTCTTTGCTGTAGAATCTACATTGCGAACCAGTGGTAGCTTAATATAGTTTGTAAAATGACAAAAGTGCTTGTAAAAGCCAACTCGAATAAAGCATATTTTGATATTTATTTTTGTGTCTAAGAGGCTGTTCTTTGTAAGGAATATGGCTCTGGCCGATTATATTTAGATCTATAGACAGAAAAGGTGGTAAAAGCTATTATTATTATTGCTATATAATCAAAACTCTTAAATGATAATACAAATGTTTATTAGTTATTTTACAATCCTATAATTTAAACAAAAATAATAATCTTTGTTTGAATTTCCAGGATGGTTTTAAAAGCTAGCACAGCTGCCTTTTTTCTCTCAATAATATCGAATAGATTAATAGTGACGTCGACAATAACACAGTTTTTGACACCGGCGTATTTAAATTTACAGGTAAAATGACTCATTACTTTTCTTAATACAAAATTATTCTAAGCAGGATTATTTAAGTTGCTAGGCTTACTTAATTGTTTTGACGTGTGTGTGTTTTTCGAAATATTCTTTTGTTATTTGACTCCAAAGAGGAGAAATTCTCAATTCCAATCCAAGTCGAACTAACATAGATAATATGTTATCTATATATAATAGACTCGGTGGTAGGGCCACTTGGTGGTAGGGCCACATGGTGGTAGGGCTACTTGGTGGTAGGGCTTTGTGCAAGCCCGTCTGGGTAGGTACCACCCACTCATCAGATATTCTACCGCCAAATAACAGTACTCTGTATTGTTGTGTTCCGGCTAGAAGGGTGAGTGAGCCAGTGTAATCACGATCGAATCAGATGTAAGGAATGGTTAACATTTCTTACAGCGCCTAGTCTATGGGCGGTGGTGACCACTTACCATCAGGTGGCCCATATGATCGTCCGCCAACCAATGCAATAAAATAAAAAAATAAAAAAATGTACTAACAAAATATTTGTAACTTGTTTTTGTTTTTTAATTGAATATAGACAATTTTTCGATTTTTATATTATTTTGGAAAGTAATATTGTTTTTTATGTTTCTAAATGTTGTAGAGTGCCACAGCTAGATATAGAAAGACAGAACCAGATTACGATAATATGAGATATATTGTTTTAAATGCAGTACAAACAGCATCAGCTATTGGTAAAATCTATATTTATTAATTCAATTCTAAGCTGTCATGAAGTTACTTGTATTTCAGTATAGAAATATTCTAAATCTTATTATTATGAGCCTTACTTAAGTTACCTAGGTTAAAATGGATTCTATTTAATAAAAATTTAAAATTACTGACAGTCTGAGCAGGATGAAATTTTGCACAGGGCTTACTTGTAAATTAAACTACTTGGATTTAAGATTGAGTAGACTGAGTAGATTGGGTAGACAGCAGTAAGACATGATTTTTCAAAATGCATCTCTATTCTATTGAATTTGGGTTTAATGGGTTATCCAAAGTTGCATGAAAGTTGGTCCTTTTTGAAGTTAGAGATGTGGAAATCGGTATTTTTATCTCTCTCATCATTCTCATTAACAAAAGATTATTTTATTAAATTAATAAAATTTAGGATTTTATGAAAATTAATAACTTAATAGGGTGTAATTGTGAATGAAAAATTATGGAAGTATTTCTAAAACTCTTAACGATTCAAAATATTTTTTTATTAGTATGTGTATGTAAACATATTTTTTTTTCACGAACCTGAATCGGCGATCTTTGGAACTGAAAAAAGTGTTTAAATAGTAAAACGAAATAACGTTGTATCATTAGAAAAAAAAATATATACTAAACAAGAGCTGTTTATAGAGTATTATTTTATAGTGGTTTATTTATCTCTTCTTGTTCTTTGATAGGACATAAATGATTATAGGTATCAATTGTACGTATTTTTAAGATCAGTACAGTGAGTGCTCTAATGAGATTTATTTACAGGCAGTACAGCGATTTTACATGCGGCCTTAACAACTGTAACAATGCGAGCCATTTGGTCCACGTTTGTATTCTTTAGAATTATAATTAAAGTATACGTCTCATTTTTTAATAAACAGTGCAACGTACAATATTTATACAATATTTGTTTGTTTTTGTTTTTTGCAGGAATCCTGGTAATAACGCCGAGTATCCAGATATATTTAATTATTTGCAATACACTTGTTTTGCATTTCCGATGGCTTTTACGATGTTTTTATTCAACTTTTTATACCATATGTTGCTCATTAATAGGTAAATAATATTATTTATATATAACGTACATTTTTGTATTTAGAATATGATTTACTAATAAAGGGTAAGCCAAATTATTTGGTCGAGAATTGCAAATAGGACAAGAAAAATAAAACTGCTCACATTTTAAATATTATTTGGTCCGTGCAGACCAATCTATCAAAAAAATGTACCCTAATGAGGATAGGAAGTCTTTGACACCGTCCCCCCAATCTGCTCCTAACATTCTCTCTAATATCCTCTGAAATTTATTATTTCACTTGTTTTCGTTAATTCTTAACAAAAACTATGTTATATATTTATGTTTTATTGTACTGAAGACTTATTTGTATCTCACACAGTGTAATTGGAAAACCGATGAGCGGAAACAGTATGACCGAAATGAGAAACATGTTATTAAATCACAAAAATGCTTTGCCCCCAGAGCAGAGTTACGAAAAGGTTATTGTTGTTTGATTCTCTTTGATTTCCGCTGGTTAAGAACCAGACGAACGTATGTATTTCAATCGTGGCTTCTATACCCGACAAATTTTTCTGTAAAATTTTCGTAAAACTACCAATAAGATATGAACTTAGTTAATATTATATAAAATAAATTCTGCATCTTGCGTTGTGTTTTAATTTTCCTAAAATTATAATCTTTGAAGTATTGTGTATAGTAATGTGAACAGTATCGGCGAATATTTTTTGCGGTTCTGTAGTTTATAATGTTCAATAATGAAGATTATTTTTTTTATATTTATCTTTCTTTGTTTATAGGTATGCTTGTTCTTCTATATGGCTTTCTTGGCCGTATGTTTCTTTCGATGGAGTGATTGGTTGGATATGGGCTGGTCGTCGTTCAGGACGGTGATACCAGAAATACCATTGTAAGAAATTGTTTTAAATTAAATCTTGATAAGACAGTTTAATCATAGGAAATAATGGATATGTTATAACTTTATAGAATTAAGGACGCTACTGTCGCTGCAATGTTTGTAGTAGGTCTACATGTTCTACCCAGATCAATTACGTTTTGGAAATATTTGACCGCTAAAAGTAAGTTGGACGAAATATACTTCATGAGTTGTTTGACTTATGTTAAATGTAAATGTTTACTAATTATATAATATTTTGTGTATACTATTTTGATACTTGTATAGTAATTAAATGTGGAAATGTGGAAATAATTTGTCTGAATATATTATTTATAAAACTCGTGATCGACTTTTCCAGATAGAACAGAACTTGGCGTTCTCAAGCCGGAGTCTGCAATATTGTGGTGGCGTTTTGTGGATAAGAATACTATTTATGGTTACATTATACTGATTGGTAAATATTTAATTTACTGTAGAATTGATTTATAGAATTGTAATTTTTTTCGGTTTTCCGTACCCGAGTGTTACAAAGCAAGCAATAAACAATGCTTATCTATACATAAAATAAAATTGGAGTGTCTGTTTTTAATATTAAAATAACCGCTTTTTACGAAATGCATATGTATGTATACACGGTCCATATACCGAAATATTTTTTTTACAATTTTTGTAAAAAAAATCTGTCTGTCTGTTTGTTGCGGCTAATCTCTGGAACGGCTGGACCGATTTTGATGGGACTTTCACTGAGAGGTAGCTGATGTAATAAGGAGTAACTTAGGTACAACTATAACGTATTTTCTAAATTCAAACGCGTACGAAGTCGCGGCACAGCCAGTTAGCAATAAGTAATGATTTAGAAAGAAAACTGAATGTTTAATTGTATATAAAATAGGTTTCCGAGTGGAAGAAATTACCAATTCATAACTAACTAAACAAGGCCATATAAGGCGTGGTTAATCTTTCTTACGGCGCCAATATCCAGTGGAGATCACTAGCACACACGAGTCTTAAATAGAATTAGTACGCATATACAAGTTCTTAGTTTCACAGCAATGAGACAGTCTAGGTCTATTTTATCGAAATTGTATATTGCTAGTAATTTGTTTTACATTGCAGGTGGTGGTGTAGCGTTGAATTCTGCAATTCGTATCAGTTCTCTGAATAATTTGGTAACGTCAGAATATGGACATAGTATCACGAACCTATCTTGGAATACTTCGATTTTCGTAGTATGTTTAATATCCATTATACTTGCGAATATAATGTCTGGAGTGGCTGCTTGTTGTATCTTTTTGCCGTTTGTGCTGAACATGGTTAGTACTAGATTTATTTCTGTTAAACAAGACATGTTATATTAAAGGGTACATTATTATCGTTTGTTGGTCGTTCTGATCTTTCTTTTGATCTCTAGTGATGTGGCTTTGTGCAAGACCGTCTTGATAGGTGACCATCTAATCGTCAATTATTCTTCTGGTAAAGCCTACTACTTAGTATTGTTGAACTCCAGTTTGAAATATGGACCAGTGTAATTATAGGTAAAAGGGACATACGCATTAATAATGACTGAAAATACCAGTCCAACTACTTATTAAAGAACTATAAATGACTATTAGTATAGTTAATAATAGTAATAATTATTATATAGACATATTATATTATAATCTGATTATTAATTCTCACGATGTACTATTATTTTGTTGTTATAGGCTCTAGAAACCGCAGGTGGGAATTGGCCTAAGAATGTATATTTGGGTGCAGTGGCTGTAGGTATCGGTACTTCGATGGGCTTCATGTCTCCGTTTCTTTATACTCCTGCGTATTTCTGCCATTACACAGGAAAAGTTCCAATTAAACGAATGGTAAATTATATTGAATATATGTGAATTTACTATATTTTAAATGAGAAAGTAGTTTATCTATCTGTCTGATAATATTTAACGGCCTAAATCACTGAACCGAAAAGCAAGCTTGAACCTTAGAATATAAAAAAGTAGTTTGTCTTTAGGGATAAACATAGGCCGTTTTTTATACCTAAAACCTGACGATTAAACACCAAAACGTAAGGGAAGCGACAGGCAACAACTAGTGTTGTATGTATTTGGTTTACTATCACTATGGTTAGATGATATTTCCATTTATCTGAACCTCTACCTCTATATAACTAATATATCAATCGGTTCCTGAAACGCTGACTAAAGTCAATTTTACTTGAATATTAATGCTTTTTGGATGAGTTCAGCCGATGACACCATATACAACCAATTAGTATCCAGATCGAAGCCAAATTACTGAATAATTTAGACCAACGTTTTAGAAACTGGAGGTCAATAAGATACTAGGAAATAATGAAAATAATACTTTCTGCTTAACGTATAATTTCAGATAAAATATTCAATTGGCAGCGCAATAATATGCTGCGTTACACTATGGCTGGCATTGTGCTTTTGGGGTCCATTCATATGGGACTCTGAGAAGGGGATAACAATTTATACTTTTGGCCAAGAAGCAGAAACAACAACAGCAGCAGCTGAACCGCCCGAGGGTTAATTACTTTCAACTTAATTTTAATTTGTTCTCTATTGCTATTACTTCTTTACTAGTGATAAGAACAAAAATTACATTCTTTTAATTATGTTAACAAGAAACGATTTATTTTGTTTGTTTTTAATTGTGTCATATTAATATATTACTATATATAAAGGTGGGCATCGATAGAAATAGTGTTTTATTTATTGCAATACTGCATGTCCAATAATAATTAATATTTTAAATTGAGTAGTTCATGGGCTCAACGTATTTGCCTTTATTAAAGTGCCATACCCGGAACTTTATTAAAGGCAAAAATAAAGCTTTAATAAAGGTGATTAGGAAACCGACGCGAATAATCTTGCTTTGGGTAGGTATGCATTAAACCTATTTGCGAGACATTCAAAGAGCCTATTTAAGTTTTGCTCGAATACGAATTTCCTCCAGCGTCCTTTGTGGTCCTTTTATTTCGGTTGCTTGGAAATAAGTTCCTAATTGTTGTACGTTTTTGGAGTGCTAAGAAAACGGTTATGTTTTTAAAATGATCTTTAGGACAAATTTTATAACGTTTTTTTTTCGTTTTTAAGCCATTTTTGTGGAAAAAAAATATTGACATTATATCGTTTTCCGTTTCGCATTTTAAATTTGGACCGTAATTATTATTTTAATATTGATATATAACCAGTGTTCAATCATTTTTATAAATAATAAGAAAAAAATATCACAAATAGTCACCCTCCCAAATTACCTCCTAAGGGGAAAACGTCGAATTACCTATAACTCTGTATATACATATACGAGTATAGTTATCAAAATAGTTTCGATACAATCATGACCCCGTATTTCAAATTTCATAAATAATTTGAAATAAATAAGAAAAACGATATTGATATTTTAAGGCTAAATTCCCAATTTATTTTTCATCTTCAGGTCTATTGTATTAATATTAATACTAAGAGAGCATCATTTTAGGTACTATGACTTTATTTATATATATATATATATATTAAAACAATATATGTATCTTAATAATATTTTATTCTCTTTTTATATCTCATATATAACTAGTTGTCGTAGTTACTTCGCACGTTTAAGGGTTTGATCGTTAGGTGTTAGGTGCAAAAAAGCTTATGCCTATGTCCTTGTGTATTGGAAAACAGTGAACTGTGTCTTTGCATATATTATGATAATTCTTTACATGGATATTATTTTTATTTTCAACAGGCAATTTACATGTAACAAAAAGGGAAAATACCGTTTTTTAGCACCACCTGCTGACATTTTAAGCGAACTGTCACAGCACCATCTAACGAAAACGAATAGAAAAATTTGAGAGTTTCTTGTTTCACTTATTGTTAGAAAATGTGTATAACAGATGGTGCTGCGTGTCTATCGTAAATTAAAAAACAGTGCTGCAAAATTATAGTATAAAATTAACTCCGTTTGTATTTAGTGCTTAAAGTTATCTTAATTGTGAAAATAAATTTGAATAAAAATAATCGTTACGTGCAATCGATATAATAATGTGCTGATTATGATATTCTATAAATATAGAACAGCAAGTTCATAAAAATTAGGCTTATTTTCTTATAAAAATAATTTACATAATATGATAAAAATTAATATCATGATGATTGACGTGATGATCAGCTGGTCGAAGTATTATGTACGGAGTCGTCTACGGCAGTCTACCATTTTATATGCATAAGTTATTGTATGAAAATGTTTAAATATTAGGGTATTTATGCAATTGGAAATTCGTATATAGCAGTTTATAAAATTCACTTTCACCAATGTTTTCACCTATAATATTAATATAATAATCAAAATAAATATATAAAGTAAATTGCATATTTAAAAATTGTTATCTTGACTTAAAAAAATATAATTAAGTACAATAAATCAAATACTATAATTAATATTATGAGTGTAGAATAATTTTTAATTTATTAATTTTATAAATTTTGGTTGAATAAAAAACAAAGGTCCAAAAAAAGTTCGATTTTGTAACATAGAGCATAAAAAATAAAGTTCTTCCTAAACTTAACTGAATGTATATTAACTCACCTGAACAAAAATCCGAGATAAAAACATCCAGGTGCTCCACTAACAGTACATTATCTGAATCGACCATTTATATGTAATACAAAGACTTAAGAATTATTTCAGCGAAGACCTAAATAAATAAATAAATATTGGACAGCATCACATACATTACTCTGATCCCAATGTAAGTAGCACTTGTGTTATGGACAATCAGAAGTAACGACGGTACCACATACATTCAGATCCAAGATAACAGAAAACTAATTAGCTTTTTCTACATCGACTCGGCCAGGAATCGAACCCGAGACCTCAGGTGTATACACTACTCGACCACGGAGGTCGTCGTTAAATAAGTTAAATAAGTCGTCGTTAAATAAGTTAAGATAAGGAAAAATGGCAGCATTTCGTTGAAACGCAATTCCAATTCTCAGGACGACAAATGAACCCGCCTTCTTGTCACCAGCAATATCATTAAAACGGGTTTAAATGCTTTAAAATATTTATATTTAGCATCTATTACTACAAGGTTTTCATTACAACATGCTCTTGAAATTTAACTTGACAAGTTTATTTTTTAAAACCTTGTCATATTATTACAGTGGCCGTACGATGTCTCGTATGATCGTCTCATTTCTATTACATATTGGTTGTTATGGTTAGACACATTTATTTTCTCAAAAGATTTAAATTACTTACAGAGGAAATTACAAAACAGTTATGAAAAAATTAAATCAAATATGCGTACATAATACGATGAATATATATTGGTTGTTGAGGCACGAAAACACAAGTTAAGGTTTTAAAATATATTTCCGCTAAACATACAATCGTTGTTTTTTACGAAACAAAGCTGTAATCATTGTTTATTGTCTTATTTACTTTATTCT
The DNA here is from genome assembly GCF_905147765.1 of Vanessa atalanta. Classification (NCBI taxonomy): domain Eukaryota; kingdom Metazoa; phylum Arthropoda; class Insecta; order Lepidoptera; family Nymphalidae; genus Vanessa; species Vanessa atalanta. The sequence goes on along the minus strand of NC_061878.1, from coordinate 8,048,596 downwards.
ATCCAATTTGGTAAATTGTGTAAATCAGGCCAGATGACTGGCGCCCAATAACAGACACATAACCAGGATATTATGATAGTTGATACCGTCGGTCCCAGGCCAGCTTTTATCTGAAATTCCGAATGATAAAGAGAAGACGGTAAACCTAAAATTGCGTAGTTTTACGAGAGTAAGACTATTACTTTATGTATATTGGAAAAGTATAACTACTGAGTTTCTTGCCGGTCCTTTTACTAGAATCTACAATCAACACCGGTAATAGCGGCACTTTTAAATTAGTTCTTTAAAATGACGATTCAGAAATGCTCGTAAAAGCCTACTTGAATAAAGTATGTATTGCTTTTGATTGATAAGCCGATATTTTTAATGCACCCATCTTAGTGTTTACAATTGTGGGATCTCAGCAGAAGTTTAATTATGACTTATTCATTGAATTAAAGCTAATGAAATCTGTCTGTATTTAAGCGAATAGTTCAATATCCTTTTTATATAACCATAGATAAAAAAGAAGGAGAAAGAGAGTAATTTTTGTTAGAGTACTCACCATTTTTGAAGTTGGAATATTCGCAGAACTTTGGACTACTAAATTTCCAGGTGTCCCAACTGGTAAGCACAATGCGTAGGAAGAAGAAAAACCTGCCGCAATATTGTACCACAGTGGATTTTGGTTTATTTCCTGTGCCTTTAAAATATAAATAGATTTTTAAATTAACATGTTTATTTTTATTACTAACAGTATTTAAAACGGGATATTTACCATGTTTTTTATAATTCGAAATATCGAGCTCCAACAAATAAAAATAAAAAACATGGTAAATATCCCGTTTTAAATACTGTTAGTAATAAATAGATATTTTAAATAATTATTTTATCATATTAATTATAAATTTAATATAAATCGTTACTATTTATTATTCTTTATAATTTTAAACAATAATAACGACTTTGAAAGAGTCCATAAGTCATTTTTATTTCGAAACGCATGTGGATACATTTGCATAACATTCTATCTCAAGAGCTTTTTTTATTTGTTTAAAGATATTTAATTGAGTATTAAAAATAAAATTATTATCTATGCTAGATTATATATTATTATCCTAAAAACTATCAGTTTTCAAATTGGAAAAATCTTTTTGCTTTATTTATTTCATGTTATGGGAAAGGTTAAAAAATATCATATAACATCACGTTATGAACCACGGGGGCGGAGCAGGAACGCTTAACGCGGGTAAAACCACGTGGACCAGGATAATGTTCTAAAATATTTTATTTAATATTTAAAAAAAAAACAAAATACTTAAATTACCAGTTGCATAACAATCGGCGAGATCACATTACAAACGGCGACATTAGATGCAAAGTTTGTTGTAAATACAGTAAAAATAATTATCAAAAGTATTATCAATTTATTTGGCAAGTCTTTCATGTTTTTGAGTAGTAATCCTATTCTTCCATTTAAATCCGTATAATCTTTTTTCGCTGCATTTGATAAAGCAAATCCCCCACCTGTTAACAATAATAATAATAATAAGCGGGCTTTCTAGCTCGTAGTAATGTGTATTCATTTCTATATAATATAATAATATTATATATATTTTTGGTCGACAAAAGAGACATCGTGAGGAGAGAAAGGTTAAAGGTGAAAGAATAAAGGACTTAAGAATGCTTGAATTAACTTAATTAAACTCCTTTAGATCTATCCTTTAGATTCTTTTAACGCTTTAGTCTGTATGTATATATTTAAAATTATATTAAGGGCCACGCGTGGATCTGTTTAGTTTCAGTCTAAAAATAAAAACTAAGAAATTACACTATATAAGAAATCATTCTGTAATGATCTTGTATACCAATACTTTCAATACTATTTAAATTCTAATTCATGAATCAATTGTCGTTGAATTGATTTCATATTGGCAATTATATGTTTATTTGTATGTATTAGGCTATTATTATTAGTACCTATCTGGGTAGGTACCACCATCTGTTTAGATATTCTACCACTAATATTAGGTATTATTGTGTTTTGGTTTGAAGAGTGAGTGAGCCAGTCTCCAACTGCAGGCACAAGGACATAACAACTTAGCTCCCAATGGTGGTACATTGGCGTGATTTAATAAATGGTTAATATTTCTTACATCGCCAATCTTTACCTGTCTGTCTGGTCTGTGTTGACCATTTACCATCAGGTGGCCCGTTTGATCGCCTGCCTGCCTATTAAATATATTTAAAAAAAAAACAGATAATTATATCGTTGCAACTTAAAACATATACCTAAAAGAAACATAAAACTGTACGGCATTATATCATTAACTTTGTCCCAAATTAAAACTGATTGTATTCCCTTATTTGGTAACTCTCCGTGATCTGAAAGAAACACACCCTACATGAATACTTTATAAATTTTATAAAACTATTCAAATACAAAAACCTTGAAAAATTGTCACCTTTTGCAGTGAAATTTTTAAAAAATAACATCGAAGACGGCAGTAATAGCATCAGGAACCCGATTAACATAACCGCTGCTGAGTCCTTTACGCTGTAAAGCAAAGCAAAGCTTAGTATCAGCGTGTTGAACAAATCCCTCATCGCTTTTCTAGAACGACTTATACTCTCTCTTATTCAGTGAGGATTGCTAGATACAAAATATTATTTGACACGTGGAGGTTGCCTTTCGACTTTTTTTCTTCATATTTTAATCAGTTGCTTGCCCAGATTTGATCTCCCTGTCTTGGTTAACATTCATGTGTTTTATCTACTCCGCTATCTCAGTTTAATTACATATGTTAGTCTATGTCAATTTTATATTAATCTAATTCTCAATATTTAATCGATTGATACATACAATTTCTTATCGTCGGCGTCAAAATACAAAGATATCATGTCACCCCAACCAGTGAATATTTGAGGCGAACGACAAAAGAATAATATAATTGCACCGCTGAATAGAATAATGACAATCTGAAATAAAACAAATGTCCATCAAATTATTAGGTTTATATAACATTCTAATATTCAGACTTCGATTTAAATTAAAAAATCTTTAATTAAGGATTTTTCATGTACTCTTAAATAATGAGGTATTGAGTGTTTTATCTAAATTGTTCATTTTTTATAACACATGGTCCGAAACTAGGTAATGGTCTATAGATGACGAAGTATAAATGACTTTTTTTATGTAGTATATATAGATAAACCGGGTAGACATATGACTCTACTCCACCTTTTTACTTGGTGGTAGGACTTTGTGCAAGCCCTTCTGGGTAGATACCACTCATCAAATATTCTATCGCCAAACAGGATTGCTGGTGCATTGACGATGTAAGGAATGGTTAATATTTCTTACAGCGTTATTGTCTATGGGCGATGATGACATCTTACCATCAGGTGGCCCATTTACTCGTCCACCAACTTATATCATAAAAAACCTGATGGTAAGTGGTAGAAGAGTATAGCTAGTACAGTCAAGAAGAAAGACCTGAACTAGTCGCCGATGCCTTTTCACGCCTCCTTTGAAGAAACCCAGGTTATAAGAGGATTACTGAATGAAATAAGTAGTCCTTCAAACATACTACATTTATGTCAATTTCATACAATATTATTACTAACATTTTTTTTAGAAATAACTAAAAATTTTTTAGTTCTTCAGTCCCTTTCAGCACAAGAAAAACTATAAACTCTACTTGTGTTAAGTCGAAGCGGATAGCTTACAATAAATATATTACTTACTATTTCCCAAAAGGTTATTCTGCCCAATTTCTCTAATTTCTCAGTAACTGCAGCTTTTGCCGCTTCAATTCCTGACTCTGTTATTTGTGCTCTTTTCGCAGCTTGGCTATTTGGCCTTTTTATAAAATAAAGATAAATTTTGTGATTTTTACATACTTGAACGTTATTCATATTTATAAATGACGAGAAGTATAATTTTGGTATGGTTTAAAAATGAAATAATTAAAAATAAATTTACATACTAGACTTATACCAAAAGATGTAGCGCATTTTGGAGAAGGTTTTAGTAAATAATTACTTATAGTATTTGTAAAAATACTATAAGTAATTCTATGGTCTAGTTTTACGATAGAGAATTCAGAGAGTCTTCAAAATATACATATTGTTATGGTAGAGCTCAGTACGGTGACGGTATAGTAGCGATGTATGGAAAATTTTCTGTATTATTATCATATGTATACCGTATTGCAGTGTACTGTATACGTATTTATGCCGATCTACATAATGTACCGATATATTATATCGATAGTAATTTATTTAGGTATTTATTAAAAATGTTTCATAACTTACCTTAAGTATCCTAAATACACCACGATAAGATACAGGTATACGAACGCCTCCATTAGTAACATATAGGGTATTGCAAAAGCAGAAAATTTTGGAAAAGATAAATATTCCGGAGCATTTGGGTACATTCTGAAACGTGAAGAGAAATATTTATAGCCGCGAGCAAAATATTATTGCATAAAAAATTCTATATCTTGACTTGCCTTTCTTGTTTTAAATAGAATGAGTGAGAGCTTATAAGCTATGAGGAATTAACGGGGAATGCTATCTCTTAGAACATCTTCCTACAAATTATAGGCTTCCTCATTAAGTCCCTTAAGCATTAAGCAAAAATTTATTGTAAGCTCTAAGGAACCACTTTTTCATGTATTTTCTAACACTTTTCAAAATTATTATTTTTTGCTTATTTAAACTTTGGCTATGTACAATCGCTGCTCCATACTTGTACGTATTTAATATTAAAATATATCTACATACTAAAATCTACCATCTTTGGCTGGAAGTGTATAAACTAATCAGAATTTATTTTTATCAAATCGAACTGAAGGTCTGAGATAAGAGTATTCAAGCAAACAAATGAATTCATAAAGTTCATAGTATTAATAACGAATAAATCAATTTGCTCTTAAGCAATGCAATATATAATAATATTTTTTAAATTAAATGTAATAGTTAGCTATTCAAAAAGTACTTATATACAAATTAAGTGTAAGCACAGATATAAAAAAATCATGACTATACTTATACTATAATATATGTATAATGAAATACCTAGAAAATAATCCTATGAAAACTAAATTCGTAGCGGTTCCCACAAGCGAGCCAACGCCACCTAAAATAATGATATAGATAGATAAACTTATCGTGAAAGAATATAAATATATCATAAAATATAACATAATTTGTTATTTCTATAAGGGTGAAGAAATAGTAAGTTTACCTGTGATTGCGCACAGATTTGTGCATTATAAACATGTCCTGATTAGTTTCGTTCGATTGGTCACAACATTACTTACGATGTGACCTTATTTTGATGAGTTCAAAATATCTCCTTTAAAAAATAAACCTATATGACTTATATTTCACCACCGTGTCTTTTTCGAATTTTGATTTTTGTTTATACAGAGTAACTCTATTGATATGAATATAATTATTTAAAAATATACGTGAATCGCACCTATAGTTGCCGAAAACGTAGCGGCGCAGAAGTAGCAAGTAGTTATATCTGATGCAATCCTTTCTCCATCCACTCCCGTGTCGTAGATTTTAAGTAAACCTTGCTGTTACAAAAGTAAATCCTGTTTCAAAATTAGTTTTTAAGATATTTAAAGTGTGAATAGACAAATATATGTTTTTCAGCTGGACGAACGAGGGGACTCTTCTTAAGGGCGTGTGCTATAACTGGCCACACCGGAAGCCCGGTTTGTGTCTGAGAACCAACACCGCGGCGGCTCTACAGTTTTAGATAAATAAGCTACGCGCCCTGCTTGAGGAATCCCGTTGCAAGCGCCCACGTCACATGGTGCTGCTTATACTATTTCTTAATTCAGTCACGCGAACGTGTACCAGCTCCAGTTTTAGCAGGTGCCTTAAGAAGCAGGCTTAGAGCTTATGCCACTACGCTGCTCCAGTGCCGATAGCCGCACATTTTCACGTATCCATTATATAAATGTAATTTTTTCATACAATATATTAAAGTTTGACGATGTTTTGTACCACTAACACAGGAAGAATTATAAATACACCTGAGTTGCTTTCCTGTTCTGAATTTCTAGTTAATGCATATCTCTATAAATGTATAAACATAAGTACAGAATATACTTAATCACAAATGTGAAACATGTTTTAAGTTAAAATTATTACTATTGTTCTTTTTATTAAACAGAGAAATCAAAAGGTTGCTAACATCTTCGAAGACTTGAAGTAAAGCGAAATTTATAGGAACCATCATCGTCGTGGCCGCGGTGTTTGTGATCCACATTGATACAAACATTGTTGTAAAACACATTGCAAACAATAACCTAAAGACAAATCATATATTAAAATGCTTCTACGAGCTACGTGTGAAGCTACCTAGTGGTGTGAACGCTTCCATTCATAAGAGGCTCGAATCTGACTGCACGCATATTATGCTTAACAGGAGAAAAAAAAGGGAATATAGAATTAAGAATATTTTTTTTCAATCAAGGAAGCAAATTACAAATATAAAATATGTAATGTTTATAAATTTAGATCCTATGAAAAAAAAAAAACATGGAGACAGTAAAATAACATAAATAATATTTTAACTTATAATGTTTATTGCAATCTACTTTAAGTACGTAAAATAATTTGAATTGGTAATTTGAGTATATATATTATATAGTTCGTTTATTATATATCGTTTATTGCTCATGTCGGCGGTACTCCAGTGTTATTTCGGAGTGATCGGTAGTAGGGTTATTTTTCATGTGGGTTTATTATCACACACTCGACTTATACTAGCTATTATACTAGTTCTTAAATCAAAAGCTTTTTGAATACATCCCATCATTTTAAATAAATTATTATTGCCCACACATTTCATAGTTTTACATTATTTATTATTAGAAAGGACATTTGACAAGGTAAAACTCTATTCCGGTAAAATAACATTTATTATTGAATTTGTGAAACGTTTGTCGAGTACGTACTTATCTTGTTATAGTAGGTACTTATATTGTCAACACGTTATGAAGTACATACATATCACGTACCATTATGAATGTACTCGTCCTCTGCAGCGGAAAAAATCGATTGCTTTTCAAATGTCCAGTAAACGAAATGTTATCATTTAACAATATACGAATCGTACGTCAATCGAAAAGAAAAATAATATTAAAATATATTACTTTCATACAATGTCAGAATGCATAACGAAAACCCTTCGTACTTGTAATGTGAATACCCAACCGCTTGGATCGCATAAAGAGCTAATCTTATGTGAAAACCCGATTGTTCAACAGCATAAGCCAGCCACATGCTTCCCAAGAACATCATAATCGTATCCTAAAAAAAAATATTTTTTTAATTGCCTTGATACTATAACCGGATAATAAGACTTTAATAGTGCTATGAACTATTTCTCTTATAACTTTTGTAGGTGGACGGGTAAATTGGTCATCTAATGGAAACTAATTTTAACCATTCCTTACATCTTAAACTGAATAAGTACCAATTATAGGACACATAATTCCTGGCTATAACTGCAGCGTCTAAACTCTGCTTAAAACTAATTTGTTTATCAACTGTGTTTTACCAAAATCAAAATGAGCTAATAAATAAATTGAGTTAAAGATTAGATTGAACTGAATTAGGATTTATTACATACTTACGTTCATATAGCAACAACACGTTTCATTTGTACTCATTATGCCAGTCAAGGGAAATATAACAATTGGCAAAAATGAAGTGACAGCTAACGGAATGCATTCAGTCACCCAGAATACAGCCATCAAGACTAACGTGTAGGCACACCATTGATATTTCTAGAATAGAAAAAACAACTGGACCACCTGATGATAAGTTACCACTGCCATAATTAACTATTGACCATCCCTTTACAACGCCATTTCGTTACCAACCGAAATCAAGATGTTATGATGTTTGTGCCTGTAATTGAACTGGTTCACACAGCCTTCCTACCGGAACTCAACAATACTAAGCATTACTGTTTCGCAGTAGGTACTACTATGTACCTAGGTACAACTGGTAGAAATAAAATCTTTGGAATGTATATATGAAGTAGCTTACAATTTTAAGCAAACATCTAATATGAGTCTCGAAACATCCTTATACGTTGATGGTTTTATGCCAAACACAGGCATAAAAAATCATGTATGTTTATGTTTGACGACCTCCATGGTCAAGTAGTGTGTACACCGGTTTCATGGGTACGCCACTCCGAGAGAAAAAGTTCATTAGTTGTCTATTTTGTATTTGGTCTGTGGTACCGTCGTTACTTCTGATTTTGCATAACACAAGTGCTTTAGCTACTTACATTGGGATCAGAGTAATGTATGCGATGTTGTCCAATATATTTATTTATTTATGTACGAGGTCTCAACTGAATCGAATGAACGATACGTTAAGAAGCACTTGTCTTTATAAGTACGATTTATGAAATAAGAAATCAAAATGATATATTGTTTGTTGAATGATATTATTATTACAAATATGTAAATATAAACATTTACCTCTGGAGGAAACGAAAGATGTATTGGAATTAAAATTAATGGTACAAATAAACACAATATCCCGCGCCAGTGTGTGCAAAAAAACAACCATGTCCTCTCCTTTATTGTAAAAGGTTCATTTCTAAAATCATAAAACTATCATTCATAACTACAGCTAATGCAAAACCATACAATTTAACATTCCAACATGTGTAATCTGTTCCAACCGAAGGAAAAGATAAATGATAAACAAACCTGAACTTGAATTTTAATTTTTTAATTTTCAGAATTTGGGGCTTTCCCAACGACTAATTCCTCCGCTAAAGAATGTTTCCTTAAGACGTGTAGTTTAATTAGTGCGTTCAATAGAGTAAAAGTATTGAACGAGTTTTGTTTCCTACGGTACCTTACGTCACTTCATGGCATGTACGTTACTAGATCTATTTTTACACACAGGTAGACTGGCCTACACAAGCTACCACCTTAATTCTTATTACAAATGAATAAATAAACGTTTAAAAAAATTAGTTACATTTTATATTTTATTAAAATGTAACTTTTTCTTATTAATTAAAGTTAATTCATTTTACATTCAGTTGAGATGCAATTAATCTGTGCTATTCATTCTGAGTTCGGTATTGTGAATAATAATAAAGTTGTTTTAAATATTACACAGTGAATTTAAGGTAAATTTATGCATTTAAATGTAATTGTATTGTATTGTATTGTATTATAACTAAAGATATGTTCCTTAAAAACTGTTTACATTTTAGAATACACGGTTAAGAGTCTTACTCCTCCTGCCATGGAATGGATAAAATATATTTCGTCTAAAATTTACATATACTTATTTTATATACGTCTTTAATTATCTTCAAAAAATATTATTGTAAATATTGATTACTTACAAAGTAACTGCTTGATTATTTATTGGATTGTCTTCATTTTCCGATCTTATTGAAACTCGATCGATAGTATTGTCCATCTCTTAGGTAATAAAACCAAATGAGGCATATATTTTGAAGGATAATTTCGTTTATTTTGCAAAAAACCAGTTGGTCACGTGTAACTAAATGTACTAACCATATCATTGCAGATAGCTTTAAAAGATCTCAAACAAAACAAATAATTTAATTAAAAAATCCTTAATTTATATAAAAAATTCGTAATCATAAAAATAATTAGATCACGGAATATTTTATTTATTTATTTATCAGCAATAAAACTAATTACATTATTAAAACAACACTGAATGAACATATTAAACCTAAATATCACACTTAAAACTTGTAAACAAAAACATATTTTTTATTACAACACTGGTAAAATAGATTATGCCCATTCGGGCATCGAATGTAGCGAGGGCCAAACTATAGGAGCGTAAAAGTAGACCGCTAGCCAAGTTACAATGATCGTACTTACAGTAGGCCCTATGCCGGCTTTTATCTGTGAATTATAAAGTATAAATTAAAATCAACAATCAGAAATCTCCTCTTGAAACGGTTTACGTAATACGGATCAATGGAAACACGTGAAAACACAAGCAGGTAAACATAAAATGTTTTGAGCACGATATGAGTTATAAACAAAAAAATATATTTTCTATATTATAGTAATGTTTGATTTCTTTGAAATATTTACTGTTCTACATAAATAATATGTATAATTTAATGTGATAACGTCGGCGCCACTCTCTATCTCGGAATGAAATGTAATCCGAAAAATATTACAAACTTTAGGACACTATATCCATTGAGAAAGATTATAAATTTAGACTACAAGGAAAGCAGTACCCATAAACGATTATAGTTTTTGCAAACTGTAGTCAAGTAGTCAACATGTGTATAAAACGTGTATATAACCTAAATTTAATGTGGACAGAAGATGGCCCATAGCTTATACTAAAATAAAATTTATTTTTTAGAGGAATAAAGTAAAGTCTCTTTAAAAATTGCATCAAAATTTATAGTCAATAATAAAGTCTAACCATTTTTTGTGTAGGTATTTTTGCAGCGCTTTGCACAACGAGATTGCCAGGTGTTCCGACAGGGAACATGTAACAGTAGGATGAAGCAAAACCGGACGCAATCACATACCATAGTGGGTTTTGACCAATCTCCTTCGCCTGACACGAAAAAATTATTTATTGAATCGTGCAAAGTAACATTTTTATACAAAATAATGTCGTATTTATTAATTATTATAAAAATTACTCATGCAAACATTACTTTTTTTTATTATTTATAATTAAAATAAAAGGATTTCCTATTTTACTTGCACTAATTTCGCTGTTTTAAAACTAAACTAAATTTCTAAAAACATATTTAACTTTTTTTATCATTTGTATAAGTAGGCAAGATTCATATTCAGATTAAATCGTCACTAAAATAGGCTTTGTTGTAAAGTTTTTTTCAAAGTAAATTAGAATTTTACAAACTTACCAATTGCATTGATATCGGTGTGAGAACATTACATACGGCGACATTAGAAGCAATATTGGTAACGAGAACAACGAATATGATTAGAATCAATAGCACGACAATATTCGGCAAGCCCTTCAGAGCTTGGAGGAATTCTCCAATTTTTTCATTCAGGCCAGTTTTTCGTGCGGCATCGGAAAGAGCAAAACCTCCGCCTGTTGATATACAAAACAAATATTAAGTAAATTTACATTAGATATTCTTCCGCCAAAGTTAATATTTCTATGTTCCGGTTGAAAGGTGAGAGAGTGTGTATCTTAGATCTCAAGGTTGATGGCGCGTTAACAATCAGGTAGAGCATCACGTGACACACTTCACAGTCGACCTACCTATTTTTAAATTAAAAAAAAAACATACATATGTCATCATATGGTTTCGTGTACCTGTCACCGCTTGAGCGTTGGATTACAATAGCAAGTTGTGCCGGCTACAGAGATCGCATTAATATTTTTATCTATAGATAACGTCAGTAAGAGAATATACTCTTATCTGAGCTGATGTCTTTGAACAATAATTACAAGTTTACATTAATTGTCACGAAATATTGTACTTTAAAAAAAATAAAGTATGAATTTTAGTATATATATAAATCATTATATAGAAATATGAATCGGTTCGTACGTGTCCATGTACACCGATATGTGGCACGATAGCAATGAGGACGCGTTATTCATTATATAAAATTGACCGGCACCATTCTTTATCCGGTATCACATATTTAATAACATTTTATTCTTTATGGAATAATTTATTTTACGTGTATTGACATTGTAAGAATGCCATTGGATGAAATTATCACGCATTAATTATGAGAACGATAAATTAAGCAACCACTTCTTAAAATGATTTAATTGTATTCTCAAGGGTATGTGTTAGTTTTATAAAAGGTTCAATTTTATTATTTGTGTGCTTACGAACATTTTGTATCAGGTTTCATGATTGTTATATAATTTTAGCTATATTTAAGACATTACCATAAACATTAATATAATAAATTTTAATACTTAAATATTTTAATATATATATAATTATACTTTTCAATTCAGTAGGAAAATTACCAAGTAGAAAAGTAAAACTGTAAGGCAACTCTGCCATCAAACTCTTCCAATTTAAAACGGATGGTACTCTTGATTTAGGAAATTCTTCATGATCTGAAACCATCAATACATGACTTAAGCATTAAAACATTTTGAACGAATGGACGCGTTTTTTGTACTATTTACTTTACAATGCTTTAAAAAGAAGCACCGAATGACGTCATCAGCTGATGCTTATCGAGAGCGATAGCCACACAGTATCAAGATATTTATTAGCTCCTGTGTATGTATTTGATATATTGAATTTATTATGATATCAATCACCAACTGACAAAACAAACACGCTGACTTTTCTCTGCCTGTTCTTTTCAGGTTTGTTTGTCTTTTCCGAACCGGTGGTAGATGTTAATTCGACAATCAAAAATAATTAAGTGTAATTTTTCTATAATATTGAATAAAGCGATGAATTTAAATGTAATCAAAGTTATATAATGGTAATTAATTAATCGAAAGAGTTGTTTGTAGAGAAATAAGATTCGAGTTTTTTAAATTGTATTTTATCATATTGTATTTGAATACCGATAATGTACATATTGGTCACTTCTAGTTTTAACAATTAAATCGATTAAATATTATTGATACAATTGAATCATATTCGTTTTCTGACACTACACATAATCGATGCCGTATAATGCAGTTACAAAAGGTCCAATTCTTATATAATTTGGATTACCCTCTATACTGCTTAGACTATCTGTTACCATACGTACATTTTGCCTTACAATTCTTGAAAAATATAAGGTTTGAGGGGAATAGAAACATCATGAATGCAACGAGCGCTGCTAAAGCAGAATCTCGAACGCTGTGAATTATGTGTTAGTAATAAATTAAACTGTTCATTACTAGTTATTTTAGTTGCGTAACAAACAAAACACGAAAACAAGCAATATTACTATTAATTTCCAAGTTGTTTGGGTATTATTACTTAATAAACAGTAAAATCCTGTAAATAATTCTCGTGAATATATTTGGAGTTTATTTCATAAACTTATATTAAAATAAATATATTATAGCAGAAATTATGAGTTAGTAGGCGGGAATTGTTTCATATGTTTTTCAATTTGTCGTTTTCCTTCACCGCCTCTTAATCGTCGTTAAAGCTCACGTGATCTACTAGTTACAAGTAAACGTACAAATAATACTGTTTTTTGGATTAGTTCACCCTTCAAATAATGTCTACGAATTAAATAAACCCATTCGGTTTTAATTTACGCGCTATAATAATTAAATGTTTTTTATGGACACGCTTAGTAATATTATAAATTAAAGGGCTTATCAATATATTTTCTACTTTACTTTTTGAGGTTACACAACTATTACTATAAAACGTAAGAACACTTGATAAAATCAAAGAGTTTCTACGAAGTAAATAGCTTACGAACAATTTCTCGTCCTTCAATTCAAAGTAGTTATTGATGACATCACCCCACCCTTCAAATATCTGAGGGGAGCGACAGAAGAACGCCACCATCGCGCCGCCAAACAAGACAATAACCATCTACAATTTCGTCAAACTTGTATTAATAAGTTTTTTTTGGTTAATACTTTGTATTCATGAAAGTGACAAATTATTTTTAATATACGGAAACTTTAAAATCTTAAATGGTAATATGATATATGAGGCTATTATATAAAATTACATATTTTATTTATATATACTAGGTATATAATAATAGTTGACAAATGTTTCAAAACGATAATCCATCGCTAAAGAGCAATCTCTTCCATACAACTTCACAGCGTGATAAAATGGTCTAATAAAGGTTATCTGTAAAAATATTCTATGTTAAAGACAATAATAAAAAAAAAACAATGTAACTTACAAATTCCCAAAAGCTGACTTTTCCTAGTTTAGCGTAATCCGATTGGACGGTTTTCTTCGCAGCAGCGATTCCTTCCGGTGATATTTTAGATTTTTTAGCTGTTTCACTTCTAGGCCTTAAAAATTAATATTATAGCATATAATCAAAGATTAAAACCAAGAACAAACGAATGGAGCGGGCGGAACATTATAGTAATAACAAAAGTTTTGTCACTTTAGTATTGACGTATTGTGATTGATGTTTCCTTTTGATTATTTATATGTTTAGAGAGACTGTCAGAGTTGAGAACGCGTCGAAAATAACGCAACTATGTACACTCACACAAGTAAAGTAGTACGACGTGAGTCAAGCGTAGCTGTCACGCACACCACGATAATAAAAGTGGTTCGTTTGTTTTTGTAGTGCGACACTATCTAGATATATAAATATTCTAAGGTATTAGAAAGAAACAAAAAGATGATACATTTTATACTACCGGAAGCTTATACTCGCGTTTGATTTTGTATTCACTTACATTGCGTCATTACAATGTTACAGCGTGCTCCAACTCCTTACATAAATTAAAATCTCTGCATATAATAAACGAGATGGACTATAAAACCATATTAAGCTCTATTGCACTTCCTTGATATAAACCTCCATGATTTATGTACAGAAATATTCATCATCATATCACGAAGCCTCTCAACATTTTATTTCATTACTATTAAGGCAAACAAATGGAAAACCTTTGCCCATAAACACTAGAAATATAAAAATTATACACAATTGGCATCGGACATACGTTGCCAATCTAAGATGTTGTGTCCCTTCTGCCTGCATTACACGCGCATTCTCACACATGAAACCGAAATAGACTTATACAAAGTCGACCCGGAAACGACGAGTAGGTGGTAACCAATAAAAATGTATTAATTTAAATTTATGAAATGATCTTACCGTAGAACACCCACATAAACTATCAACATATACATCAGCATAAAGAAATCCAATACTATCATGTACGGAACACCGAATGCAGAAAACTTCGGAAACGACAGTAATTCTGGTGCATCGGGAAATCGTCTGAAAAATTTCATATTAAATAAGCGTATAAATAATACAGTATTAAGTCTCGTTAATTTTACAACGATGATTTTTATATGTAAATGTCATACGTCAAATGAAATTTCATACTTAATGACACTGGCGAAATATTGTTGGCTCGGCTGGAACGACTTTAAGCGATTAAGCTAATAATTGGTTCGAATTAAACGAAATAATAACGTTAATAATATATTTAAAATGTCTTTAAATCCACATACTGTAACTTCACATTCAAACATGGTACCTAAGACATTATCTCTCACGTGTTAAGAACGCTGGTTCACGAAACTTAAAAATAGCAATTTAGGTTACAAAATTAGATAATTATTAGTGAAATACATGTACATGACTAGGAAATGATTAGAAATCAAAGTGACGATATAATATAATAAGAAGAAAGTGGTTTATAATGAAATATTGTGAAAAGAGAGTTCGACGAACAAAAGAGGTCATTGACCTAATTGAGTCATTAAAAGATAAAATTATTTTCTTTACTTACGTTATGAAGAGCCCTTTGAATACTAAATTGGTCGCCGTTCCTACAAGAGTTCCAATGCCACCTAAAATTATATTCGAATTGACATTTTATTTATTAACAACCACTAAGTCTCATTTCTAATGAATACTTTGAAGTTATTTATTTATAAGCAACGAGCAATAATTAATACTTTATCAAGTTAAAAAAATATAATCAATAATACGTAAGTTCCTGTCTTATAATTGAATTTCATAAAATATCTGTACCGACCCGATAATCGTATCTAAATCTAAAGTCTAGTGTCTAAATTTCAATTAAGCTTTTTCCGTAAAATATTACTGAGAATATATCTTTAAAATAACTTGAATATCGTTTAAATTATGCATTTAAAATTAGATTTTTTTTTTTAATAAGTTTTCTATTTCATTCTTCATAAGATTTTTATATGACGATATGAATATTTTGATATTATCTCATTCAAACAATGCTCTGATAGATAGACAGGACAAATAGCCACAAGTGTTACTGAGTGATCATTGTGAGTTCACAGGACATATAGAGCATCATAGTCATTCGTTTACACTAAAAAGTCAGTTAATCTAAGCTTAGTAGAAAACATTTTATTAATCTTATTGAACTTTAATCATTATATAATATTGTTAAAGGAATTGAGCGCATTTATTTAGTAAAATAACTAATTCTTGGTGACAGGGCTTTGTGCCACTGGTACCACTCACTCATCAAATATTCTACCGCCAAACAGCACTACTTAGTATTGTTGTGTTCCGCTTTGAAGGGTAAGTGAGCCAGTGTAACTACAGGCACAAGGGACATAATATCTTAGTTTCCTAAGTTAGTGGCGCATTGGTGTGATTATTATTAAGGAAAAGTTATTATTTCTACAGAGTCAATGTCTATGAGCGGTGGTGACCACTTACCATCAGGTGGCCTATTTGCCCGTCCGCCTACCTATTACATAAAAAAAAAACTTCTATTATAGATATGGTGCTTTGGCAGTATACGTTAATAGAACTGAAGTGATAATATAAAAAAGCCGAGATGGCCCAGTGGTTAAAACGCGTGCATATTAACCGATGATATCGGGTTCAAACCCAGGCAAGCACCACTGAATTTTCATGTACTTAACTTGTGTTTATAATTCATCTCGTGCTCGGAGGTGAAGGAAAATATCATGAGGAAAACGGCATGTGTCTAATTTCAACGAAATTCTGCCAAATGTGTATTCCACCAACCCGCATTGGAGCAGCGTGGTGGAATATGCTCCAAAACTTTTCCCCAAAGGGAGAGGAGGCCTTAACCCTGCAGTGGGAATTTTCAGGGTGCTAATTATTATTATTATTATTATTGATAGAAAAATGTAAAATTAGGAAATTAAAATTGTAGGTACCGATTGTCGCAGAGTAAGTGGCTGTGCAGAAATAACACGTCGTGATATCAGACGCTATTTGTTCACCATCTTTGTTTGTATCATATATCTTAAGCAACTTTTGCTGAAATTAATAATAACTATATAATATAATCAACATCGTGAAGATCGTGAAAAATAAAAACTTATTTGTTCATAAAATAACATAACATTGTTCTTTTTTCATAATTATTATAATTACAAAATTCAGAAAAGATTTTGGCTGTAAGCAATATAAATAAAAAAAAAACATTGACAATGTAGTCGATTTTTAAAACATGTATTTAAATATGTATATTTATTTTAATAGAATATCTAATCTATTAAATTTGATTGAAATACTCGTTTGTCTCAAAATAAAGGATACTTTTTATATCAATTTTATTACTAAAAAATATATAAAACGGGCTTTCGACATTGAATTCTAGTCATAGGATGTCTATCGTATTTCTTTTTAAACATTTGTTCACGCGACATATCATATATATTTTCTTCACACATTAAACGTTTTCTAAAATCCGAATCGTCAATTGACACATAGCTTGCATTTATAACGCCCGTTTAATTTACGCGTTACGCGAAACGTGCAAGTAACCGTTCCTTAATTTACGAACAAATTTAGATATGATGACCACATCGTCAATACAAAATTATTCACGTATCGCTATGACGAATATTTAGCTTTGTTACAATCATGAAATATAGTAAAGTATAGACTACTCACTTCTTCGAAGACTTTTAATACAGCAAAATTAATCGGTACCATCATAGTGGTCGCAGCCGTATTCGTTATCCACATCGAAACAAAAGTGGTAACTATACACATCGCAGTGAGCAATCTGAAAATATTCTTTACTTTAAATATACTAAACAGGAAGAGGCTAAAGAGGTAGCTTATTTTTTACAATATAACAATACAAAGAATGCAGCATACTTAAGATTTTATTTTATGTACTTTAATATTTTATTTTTCCCTACGTTTTAAAAAGAAATCATTCGCCGTGATCAGCAGAATGGAATCTCTGCACGAATTCTCTTCATCTACCTTCTTAATAAAGAAGGAGGTCTTTACCTTCATTTTCACATATATTTTATTTAATTTCGATTATAATTGGCATCAGCTAAGCTATAATTTTTTTTTAATTTATGCATGCATATTACCACGGTGACATATAAAATGAATATAATAGTCTTCTTCAAATAAACATTATAGTTGCACCTCTTTTTTTGTAAAATATTAAAGTTTAAATATTAGAATGGACCGCAACATATTTTTTACAAAAATCAAATCGACAAAAGTGTTCTTTAATTATAAAACTGTCTATCTGTCTAAATTATTATCCATTAATCTTCCATTTAAATAAACTTTGACAAAAAATATCAACTTAATTACTAGTTACAGTTCTTTCAACCTTTAGGTTGGTTTCTCCCGGATCAAATTGGTTTTGAATTGATATCTTAACTTCTCAAAAACATCGAATTTGTCTGCCACTTAATTATTCTTCCGATAACAAAATCATAGTAATAAAAATATTTAATTAAGTTTTAACGCTATCAACAAACATATTCAATCGACTTATTGTGAAAACTCAGATTCAAGTTTGAACACTTGTTTTTTTTTAATATTGCAGGATTAAATCAAGAAGTAGATTAGATTAAGAGAAGAAGTAGAGTAGATAATAGATTAAGCTAACACTGAATTTTCATTATCTAAAATTGTCATTATAATCCATCTCGTGATCGAGGGCGATGTTTAATATCGTGAGGATAGAATTCTTTCCCATGTACAAGTTCACCGCCCACATTGGCGCGCGTAGTGGAATAATCTCCAAGCCATAAACGCAGATGACGTATCAAGTGGAAGATCACCTTATAAAATAAAATGCTAACAGCGTAACAAAAGGCAAACGGACCATAATATCTTAATTCCGAATGTTGGGATGTTGTAAGGGATGGTTATTTTCATGCGTTGCCACTGTCTATCGGTAGTGACAACTTACCATTAGGGGTCCCATTTGCCAGACTACCTTCTTCCGAACTTATATTTATATTTATTCTTACTTGACATGTGAGTATCCAATAGCTTGAATCGCACAGTAGGCCAGACGCTTGTGCAGACCTGACTGCTCCACTGAATATGCTAGTATCAAACTCCCCAAAAACATGAATACCGAATCCTAAAGAAATACTAAAATATTAAAAAAGAAAAAAAACGAGAGGTGTCTTGGAATGAAGTTGCATTTGCTTTTTTTAATGGTATATTTTGGTGTGCGAGCATATGAGCCACCTGATGGTAAGTGGTCACCAACGCCCATAGAAAATAGCGGGATATAACATTATATGAGGCCATATGCAATAGAAAGAGTAAGAGGGAAAAGTTGCCTGGAAGTTTCTTTCCTTACCAGTTTAATTCGCGTAAGCCGTAAAAAATAACAATATTTTGATTAATATTAAATATTTAAGTATAATATTGATATAAATTTAAAATATTACAGCATCTACTTATACACAAAGGATACTATTGTGAACCTATGGGTCCTTTTTATATTTATACGAAAAGGACCGTCAGTATCAAAATTTAAAAATTTTACGAAAGCAAATACTTTAGTCGAAAAAGGTTCATTAGTGAAAAGCCATAATACGAAAGAAATTCTAAGACATGAATAAACTCCCGACGTTCATTGAAGCAACGTGACCCATTTAAGCAGAATTTTGTATACGTTATTTAGTTACCCACTCAAGTCGTCCTATCACCGAATGGCGCTGCAATACTTGTATTGCTATATTTCGGCTAAAAATGTGATTCGAGTCAATGAGACTCAAAAGTAACTACCGAATTTGTTGCCGGTTCTTTTCGTTACAATCTCCTTTCAAATGATCAAATGGTAGCTTTATGTTTAATTCAATTCGTTTTATTCATAACGATTCAAAAGTGTTTAAGAGCCTACTTGAATATGGAATATTTGTATCAATGTCTATGATTAACATATTCCTTCACATCTAATTTGTCTTTCCTCTTGTTGTAAAATAACAAAAGATAATAAAATTTAACTAACATTAACATATGCTTTGCAAACATCTGCTGTACTTGAAACACCACTTAGAGGAAATACTATTACTGGTATAAAAGAGGTCACAGGTAAAGGAATACACTCTGATACCCAGAATATTGCCATGACAATGAGGCAGTAGGCTGTCCATTGATATGGCTGAAACAATTTAAATATGAACAAGTTATAAATGTCACTGCTGGGTGAAAATTTTGGTAATCATTCTTTCATACTCCTTAAATGCATCATGAGAAATTCCCATCCGGCAAATGCAGATTTCCTCGTGATGTATTCCTTCACTGTCAAGTACGAGACGAATTATAAACATAAATTAAGAACGTGAAAATTCACTGGTACTTGTTAGTTAATCAGAAACAATATTCTGTAAATTTTATTGCATCAATCAAAGGTTGAAGGTCTGGTGACCTGAGGTCTTTGTGAGGTGAACTTTTATCTGCACGATTCTCCGAAAATTTATGAAAATGCTGATAAAAATTTTGTACTCTATACAGAAATAAAATTATTTCATTCATTCAATTGTTATTTAACAATAACTGAAAATATTTGCAAGATATATTTAATCATAAAACATACTTGAGCAGGAAAGGGTAGCAGTACAATGATGGCTAGTACAGGCACAATCATACAAAGAAATCCTCGCCAATGTACTGCAAACATAATTTTAAACCTGTCTCTTGGAAGTAAAAGAGGTTCTTCTTTTGATCTGAAATTAAAAACATGCAATTTATCAAAACAAATGGTGTGGTGATTGACAAGTCCGCGAGATGTAACTCAAAGGTAAAAAAAAAGAAAAACTTTTCGTAAGTATCAAAGTGGCATAGTGTTATATAATAATAGAACTTTAATGACTTGGCAACATAAAAATGTTCGTTTAATATAGGGTATTAATCTATAAACAAGATGAAGCTTCAAATGTGACTTTTATAATTACTTGAGACTTATAAATAAAATTTGACGATCTCCATGGTCGCGTAGTGTGTACAACCGTTTTCATGGGTACGCCATTTCGAGGTCTCGGGTTCAATTCCCGGCCGGGTCGATGTAGAAAAAGTTCATTAGTTTTCTATTTCTGATTTTCCATAACACAAGTGCTTTAGCTACTTACATTGGGATCGGAGTAATGTATGCGATGTTGTCTAATATTTATTTATTATTATTAATTATTTGAATATGTAATATTTTGTCGTTTAGTAATAATTTGATTAAATATTGCAGTAGGAAGGAAAAATAAATAGATACATTGATTTCCTTTGCATGTTCAGTAGTAGTTCAGTAAAGCAAATTTCATAAGTAATAGTTATATGATGTGTTTGTTATATAGCCTGTCTGAGTAGGTACCAACTTTCAATCAGTCATTTTACTGCCAAACAGTATAACTCAGTAAATGAGCCAGTGTAACTACAGAGACATAACATCTATGTAGGTAGGTGGCGCATTGGCGATCTAACGAATAGTACTTTTTTTTAATTAGCTAAAAAAATTTTTTTTTTTTTTGTGGAATAATATGTGAGTCATATCTCGTGCTATTGCACAATAATGGTACTTTGCCACAACCATTTGCTCGAGTACAACAATTACTGTACAATGTTTCAATTCAATCAAATTATAGCAAAAAGCTTTCTTAAAAGCAATAACAATAAGTGTAAACGAACATTGGTTATTTTGAAATGATAATGTATAACCTGTCGTAATGTAAATCATTGTCTTTCAAACTCTAGAATGAAACGCATTTACGATCGGCCTGAATCAGTCTGAGCGGTTGTAATATGTCACTATTTATTTAACAGTTCTGGCCGAATCTGTCTGAGCGACGTTCAGTAAAATCTGCTTACGAATCTGAATACGAATAATTTTATCATTTCCGAACGCATGTATATGTTTGTATTCATATAAATTGATGCTTAATTTTAAGCGTAATAGTTAACACAACTTTTTACAGTGTCATTTCATTTCATCTAATCTCTTACACGAGTTGTCTAAAAAAAGCTTTACATTAATTTTTAAAATATTTTTAAAATTTTAGTTTAATTTTATATATGAGATACATACATGTATGTATTCATGTTAGATACCAGGTACTGTACATATATTTTATTTTAAATACATTATTATTTCACTGTAATGTATTTATATATTATGTTTATATCTGCCTTGTACATCCCTACCTCTTTCTATATCTATTTCTTTTCTCTACCTTAAGGTTGCCTGGAAGAGATCGTTTTAGCGATAAGACCGTCTCTTGTGCATTTTTCTTAAACGTGACTAAACTATACTGGTGTACAATAAAGAATATATTCGTTTGATTTGATTTTGATTTAACTCATGTGTTTTAAGATCTATCCACTCACGGAAGCGCACCCTTTCATACAAATTATCGGCGTGCATTAGTTGATTGACGCACGTGCACAAGAAAGACATCAAAAAATTGATTATATTTGTTAATGCATGTCGATAATTTAGAGGGACGCGCCTTTGTGAGTTAACACATGATATACACTGTAACTATAAAATATTATACATTAGTGTATAAGCTACTATCATTGAAAGAAGCTCTTATAATTGGTACGAATACAAAAATACAGATCCTATAATGATAATAATTATTCTATCAGGGCCTTTATTCCAATATAATATTTAAATAGTGTCAGTTAAAAATATATAATACAGAGCTACATTCAATTTTATCTGCTCCGAACCTCGAGTATAATTAATAAAAATTATAGCGCTGATCGAGTTATCACCGGAAATATTTAAATACAAAATAATTCAATATATAATTTTAGTAACGGCTAAATATTATCACGGTGATTATTCATCTCCAAATTATTTTTACAAAGCGCTTTATAAATGATGTCTACCCCAATTAACTGCGAGTTTTCGAATCGACGATTTTCGTTAAGAAATTGACTCGTATCTCATAAATATAAATCACACTTCCGATAGAACTTGGTACAATAACGGTTTGGTAATATGATATATAATATAATAATAATATACATTCCTACTTATATTTATCATCATACTATATAATTCACTTTAATGTAAAATTATACAATATCAACGCTAATACTGAGTATAGTACTGTATATAACAGTTTGAGGGGTGAATGACTCTTTACAATTTAAGGGACAAAGATAAAATTTTAGCTACGGTCATCTACTTATTAAGAGTAAATCTAATTCTATAATTTCTATATAAAAATTCAAAACTTTATCCAATTGTATAGTATCAGTAATTTTTGCTTGAAATCGAATTAAGCATTGTTACATAATACGAAAATAATGTTTATAAAAAAAATTACCTTAACATTTCTCCTCTTTTTATTATTAACAAGTAACGTATTAAAATATATAATTTTTATTCTTCTTCTGTCTAATTTTTATATAAGAATTATTATTATCAGTAAATATTATGATATTGAAAGATGTCTGTCAACATTTTTAGATTTCGAATGAATACGTTAGCAGATTTTTCAATAAATTTGAAGAATATTTTTAAAATAGGTCTCATATATTTTATATAAGAATGTCCAATTGATTATATTGATATAAATCGTTACATAAACAAAATGCTTTAGCAATTTCGATAAACGCTTGCAACTTTTCAGACTCGATTCCAAATTCAGAAACTTTTAAATATTTTCATATTATCAATTCAGGAAAGCATGGGCGGACAAAGCGTGAAAGGAATAGAAGCATTCGTGTGGATGAAATCCGATTAAAATAGAGCAAGACGCAAGAAAACGCCAGAGTGGGATTTGTGTAGCTGTAACCCGGTAACAGACGCGCGCAGCCCCGTACAAAACTGTGTATCCAGCCACGTGGTGCTCTTTCCCGCCCGAGAACAGTTCTACACGCTAGTTCGACGGCTCCACAGGCTTGGACGCACGTCTTTTTACTTTAACACGCGTTAATCGTATTTCGAAACGAATCGAAACGCTCAAACTTTGAAGTGGACGAAAGGGTTTAGATAAATATGTAATAAAGTGTTCATTCGTGATCCATATTGATGTGAAAAATGTACGTTTGTCAAACATTCGTGATAGCGGTAGCCGGAAATTTTGCGGCGCTCAGCTAGATCAACAGGTCAGGTTCCGAACGTTAATATTGTCTTACTCCTCCAAAATCTCATTTATAGCCATTTATTTTTATGAATATTTACGAATAGACGAAATAATTATCAAACGCATTGTTTATTTTGAAAGCTTTTTTAGTTTTTTTTATTGTTTCGCGTCGTTACCTTTTGTATTGTTGAAGTGATATAATAGTAAATGAAGTCACTTTCTCAAGTTTATTGTCATACGGATGATGAATTTTAATGTTTTTATTGACAGTGTCTTGTGAAGATATAATAATTACTGATTCTAATAGTAATGTTACTTCTATTTGCTTTTTTTTTATTTTGTTGTGATATTTTTAATTTAAATCATTATCGATTTATTTTTATAGACTTTTATAAAAATAAAATTCGCAACAAAATATAAATATACAAAGTTGAATAAATTTCAATTACAAAATTTAAAATATTATTTAAAAACTTTATTCTCTTATCAAATTCAATTAAAAGACAACAAAGTTAAAAATTAGCAAAAAATAATAATACAGAAGTTTAGAGGTTAGTGTGAGAGCTCCATTTTCCTTCCATTTTTCATCAAAAAATCTATATCCGGGTATGTAGCTGACCCAGTTTAAAAACATGCATTAAAAGATCAATCATTCAACCGATTAGGACCTTTCAAATAAATATATAGTAACTCTTTACTAAATGCCATGTATGTGCTACCAATTTAATATTACATAATGTTTACTTCGTTTTTTAATGTTTTCTTTTTTTTTAAAGAATACTAGCAATGCCGTAATTTAATTAAGGAATAAGTAATATTCCTATTTATCCCTCCTTTTAAGCTTATCATTTGTGTTAGGTATGGAGCGACAATAGCTCAAGGAGTCAGGATCGATCCTGCGACATCTTACATAGCTAGGCGGTCCGTAAACCATTGCGCTATTGACGCTTAAAATATTTTAAATATGTTTTCATACATACATAAGCTACAACTAAAAAATAGCAAAATACATTATCTCTCCATCGAGTCATTAACATTTTATATTACATTAAATATATATATTGGACACAATCCCTTAGAATTTTAACATACATGCCTTTACATACATTAAGAGAAATGCCTGTTTAAAAGAAAGCGTTTACGTTTCAAACTTTTCTATGGTCGTACTTTATTTCTTTTAGTTACCTACCATGTTTTTTAGAATTTAAAATTGATATTTAAATTTTATAACAGATGATAAATTGTTTTTATGTCCAGATCAAGTACAAAATATGCATATTTCTATTACAAAATTGACAGAACAAATTAATAATAATACAAAGCAAATATTACAAAAGAAATTTATCTCCGAAGTTTCGCTATCCGGACAATGGGCTCCTTTGAAAGTTACACGAATATTTGAAACCCTGGTTTTGTAATTAAGATCTCTAAATCTCTAAAGAGGTTCGTTCTTCAGGGTGAGATTACTGAAATTAAACTTCTCTTGTTTTTAATTACAATACTATCGCCATTCACAATTATTGTTTTTATAACGGATTGAGATATATAGATAATATTTCAATTATTAGATTACTTGGTGGTAGGGCTTTGTGCAAGCCAGACAAGGATACCACCCTCTCATCAGATACTCTACCGCCAACAGCAGTATTCTATATTGTTGTGTTCCGGTTTGAAGGGTGAGTGAGTCCGTAAAAGTACAGAAGCGACAAAACATCTTACTTCCCAAAGTTGGTGGCACATTGGTGATGCAAGTAATGGTAAATGTTTCTTACAGCGCCATTATCTATTAGGACTATTTGCTCATCCGCCTATCTAAATCATAAAAAAATACATGAAACATTAGCAGACTGTAAATTTCCCACTGCTGGGCTAAGGCCTCCTCTCCCTTTGAGAAGAAGGTTTGGAGCATATTCCACCACGCTGCTCCAATGCGGGTTGGTAGAATACACATGTGGCAGAATTAGACACATGCAGGTTTCCTCACGATGTTTTCCTTCACCGCCGAGCACGAGATGAATTATAAACACAAATTAAGCACATGAAAATTCAGTGGTGCCTGCCTGGGTTTGAATCCGAAATCATCGGTTAAGATGTACGCGTTCTAACCACTGGGCCATCTCGAATTCGGATTTTTATATTTAAAAAAAATACATGAAAAGCTTATGTTAATTGTAACTTAGATTTAAATTAATTATAAAATCAACGATTAATATCAAAACTTTCTAAGCAAGATTATATTGATCTAACAAAAGCGTAAAACGTATTATTCGATAAATAATTAATGTATAGTGTTTTTAATTAATTCTTTATTAATCCCTTCCAATTTACATTTCGGGCCGGTATTATGTTTAATTAATGAGAATCTCTCATTGAAACCTAATTGAATGACGTATATACTGATTGTATTGGGTTCTCGTTTATTTTAAATTATAATTATATAAATCAATAATAATCATCTCGTTAAAATTTTACATTCAATTATTTAGAAACGTTTATGAAAACCTACATGAATAAATTATACATTGATTTGTTTAAATTAATAATTATTTTATAATATAATGACAATATATTATATAATTTATATATTGTAATAGTTGAGTTCCTACCGTAATAGCTTACGAGCGATGGTAGAGCCTTACGGAACTTACGTTCACGCATTTAACCAAAACAGAAGTTAAATTATTATACATATTATACGGTGCGCTTCCAATGTTGAACAATGAACTCTAAACATATCTGATAACGATTGCAGATAATAAGAATTCTATTTATCGTAAATGTAATGTAGAGTAGCAATAATCTCGTTTTTATGAACCGAACCCTGCGGTTCAATGCTGAGATCACAAGAGTGTTTTTTATTAAAGCTACTTACTGGTTTACATGCTACATTTGCTTGGTGGTAGGCCTTTGTGCAAATCCATCCAGGTTACCTTTACATATTGCACAGCCAATCAGCAATACTATGATTTGTTCTGTTCTGGTTTGAAGGGTGAGTGAGAGAGTGCCAGTGTAACAAACTGTATTTACTTAGCAGATTTGTTTTACAAGGTTGGTGGCGCATTGGCGATGTAAGAAATGGTTAATATTTATCAAAGCGCCAACGTCTATACTTCTAATATGATGGACTGCGGTTTCGTCTCCCATTAAAGAGAAGTTTGGAAATAATTACCAACATCTATTGTAGTCGGTGGATACACATGCGGTACAATTTCATCCGACACATACAGGAATCTTCAATATTTTCTGTCACCGAGTGCCAAATGATACTACTCAGTAGTGCTTTTCCAATTTCGAATACAAATCTTCAATAAAGATTTACATAAATAATAAATATTAATTTTATGAGAAACTGAAATGGAACGTATACGAATTATTCAATAATTCCATTCACTAAACATTCGTATAAAATGGTTCTTGTGGAATGTTTGAGTTGTTTGTGCTGTCAGATATCACAAACAGTGCTCTTCAAACTTTCGTAACGATCAGTAACTATTGAACTCATCACTAAATATTAAGTTATCTTAATACTAATAGATTCATCTTATAATACTCTAAATCTTTCATTATTGCGCATCTCACGCATGCTTTCATGTTTACGTTGCATTTATTGGAAGCTTGCCCCATACTGTAAAGTTGACTAAAGACAATATCTATTTTGTTTGCATGTAAACATTATTTGCACACATAAATACATCGCGACAGATAATTAATATATTTGTCAACATCTCGTTGGTCTAATGGAAATGGTTAACAAGGCTGCAAAACCTGGGGTGCCAGATTGGAATCCCGTTTCGGGGCATTAAAAAAGTCAATTGATTTCACAGCAGCAGTTCTGATTTACGAAGTATGCTGTATTACACTCTCGCGCCTTGGAAAACACGTAAAGCTACTGACTCTGTGTCTAATCTCTATCCAGTTACGTTAGATTACTTGTCAAACAACTCTAAAATTGAAGAAATAGATAGAAGAATAAGTGTACATGATTTTTTCTATAATAATTTCTGCAAGATTAAAACAAGTATTGAAATTGCCAGGGGTTGCAAACATTTAATTACAAGGGCGTTATGTATCATTGCTGGTAGCTCGTGTCGTACCAATATCCGTTATTTGGGTTTGTTTTTTACCAGCATTAATTTCAATTCAGCCAATAATACAAGGAATATTATAATGTATATGTAATGTTTGGCAATTTATTAAAATGCCAATATATGTCTGTGCCGAGTGAAGCTTATCACCTACAATTAAGCAACTAATGGTATCATCATCTATTTTCATATCGTCAATAGTAATAATAAATTTAATGTTAGTACGTATGCACGCTAATAAAAATTACATTAAAGAAATTACATCCCAGACAGCAAACTAGTCAGAACACGTGTATCGTAATGGAATATTATGGGTTAGTACTCGGAGCGGATTATTAATTAAAAAAAAAAAAACAGCCATGGAAAAAAAAATATTTTTAAAAATCGAAGTGAAAATTCATTTGGACACTATTGTAATCAAGCTTAAAGTCTGATTCAGAATTGAAAACATATCCCTGTATAGATTAATAAAAGTCAGAGAAGACCTAAATTTATACAGTTTGTCTGTAAATTACGTGACAGTGTTTGTTGTAGCAATGTTCCGTTCAAATCTATACTATTCCATACGGGTATTTCGACTCAGAAATACTATAATACAATGTTATTATTGTATATATACCGTTTGTATCAGTTACGATGAATGTTGTTTAGTTACGAACTTTCACAACATTGCTATGACTAACAGTGAGCATTTTATCTCAATTATAGTTTCAGTACAATGTTTCCTTTCGTATCGTTAGTAAATGCACAAATGAGAAATAGCAAAAACTATGAAACTCTTGCCAATTTCAAAACTATATTTAAATATCCCTTAAATTATCTTCAATTAATTAAAACATAAGTATGCTCTTGTATTTATATATTTATAGAACAATAAGCTATTTTTTAATAGCTTATTATATATTATATTATATTAATAGGATAGGGAGGCAGATGAGTATATGTGTCAGATAGTGAGTGGTCACCACCATTTTTTTTTTCAGTAGGACAACCAACCGTAGATACAATATCACATAGATAAAAATACATTTCACAATTATCTTGGCAAATGTTCTACTATTTACAGGTAGTGTCACCATGGACTATCACATACGTTACACAATATGTATAAACGAAATATTAAACGTTAATCAATATAGATAATATTAATTTATTATTATATTCATAATTTATAGATATTGGTGCTGTAAGGAATATTAACCACTACCTCCATCGCCAATGTTCTACCAACCTTGGCAACTAAGATATTATCTCTCTCTGCCTATACTGGCTCACTCTGCCTCCGAAGCGAAAAAACCTAACCTACTACTACAAAACCCTGCCACTGAGAAAAGTGATTATTTACATTCATGCCTCACATAAAGCTGAAAATATACAAATGGTCTCTATTATATATCCAAAAGCCCAGTGAGCCAGGTTCGAACCAGCGACTTTTTCGTCGATAAGCCGTTGACCTTATTAGTGCTCAGACACATTTAATTCAATTTATATTAATTTCAATAATCATTGGGATGATTTCATTTCAATATCTAAAAAAACGTGATAAGAGCACCAAAGTTTGCAATATAGAAGATATCAACGGAGCTTGGAAAATAATCTTTGATCCGAGCGCTTAACGGACAAACTTT
This sequence comes from Vanessa atalanta, assembly GCF_905147765.1. Taxonomy (NCBI): domain Eukaryota; kingdom Metazoa; phylum Arthropoda; class Insecta; order Lepidoptera; family Nymphalidae; genus Vanessa; species Vanessa atalanta. Next base: position 8,018,873 of record NC_061878.1, on the reverse strand, counting down.
TGCAAAACGAAAACGAATAAACCAAAACTTTGTAACGGGATTGATAACCTCAAAATTATCCGCAGAAAAGTCCGTGGCATGGATGTAACCCGATATACAGATTACTGTTATTGCCTAGCGGATTAAATCTTGGCTCCAATATTTGTAATACTTGGTACAAATTTAGGAAAATATATTTAACTTTTCAATGTATTAATTTGAGAAATATTGAAACGAACAACTTTCCGTTATACGTTTTGTACATGGTAAAGATGCATATGTATATACAATAGTAGATTTTTTTTTTGTTTCTGTTGGCAAGTTATGAAAAAAATATTAGAATTTTTATTTTATGATGTGTTTGCACTGTGTGACTTAAAAAATAAATGATGACAATGCTCGCTAAAACGCCATTTAAGTGTCAAGTCGCTCGAAGAAAACAACTTCAGATCTTATCTTATTTTACATAGATTTTTTTATTACATATTTAAATGGCGATTGCTTACATTTGTGAGTGTTACAGTAGAAAAAAAGAAGAAATAAGATAATAATTATTATTTTATAAGTTATAAATAAATTGATTATTATTATTACGTTGTTAATTATTTTTAATAATAATAATAATATATTCTTTATTGTACACCAAGATAAGTATAACACACAGGAAATAAATATAACAAAATAAAGCATGGCACGAAAAGGCGGCCTTATCGCTGAAGAGCGATCTCTTCCAGGCAACCTTGGGGCAGAGGAAATGGTCTATTAACGGCATATTTTTTTTATATATTTTTAATTTTTGTATCCGTCTTAATTCCAAACTTAATACATCTATACTAGGTCATATTTTTATAAATCTAATAAAACGTTCGATTTTTAAAAATATATTACATAATATAATAAAGAGCCGAGATGGCCCAGTGGTCAGAACGCGTGCATCGTAACCGATGATTTCGGGTTCAAACCCAGGCAGGCATCACTGAATTTTCATGTGCTTAATTTGTGTTTATAATTCATCTCGTGCTCGGCCGTGAAGAAAAATATCGTGAGGAAACCTACATGGGTCTAATTTCAACGAAATTCTGTCACATGTGTATTCCACCAACCCGCATTGAAACAGCGTGGTGGAATATGCTCCAAACCTTCTCTTCAAAGGGAGAGGACACTTTAGCCCAGCATTGGGAAATTTACAGGCCTAATATAAAAATGTAAAATATTACATTTAGTAAATATTTTTTTGCCTCATCTAATAAGTCATCGAGTTTAACGATTTAATATAGATTATACTGGAACCAAATTTGTACTAAGCAGGAGAGAAAGCTAAAAATATGTCGGTCTTTTTTTAGGAAATGTAAACATTGATAGGCATTTGAGTGCTAACATTTAATACGCTGCTACTACTAGGCTACTGGAAGGAGGAAGGAAGGTGACAAGCATATAAACATTTATTTTTATTTATATAAATGTATCTAAATGATTATACAGAAGCGACTTGAAACATAGGATGTGCTTCCAGCTGTCTGATACTTCCTATAGTAGTCATCCGTCTAAATAGAGAGTCAATCAATGCAGTATTTGAGGATTTATGTCTAGATAGACTGTCAAAAATGAAAAAGCGTCGAAAAAAATTGTGGCCAACAGATACACGTATTACTAGTAAGGTAGTATGACGACCAAGATAATGAAGTTGGGCCGTTTCTTTTAGTGTACGAAAATCTATATAGATATTATACAAACAATCTAAGAAGATACTTAAAAAAAAAACAAATATGATTCGCCAAGTATGTTAATAAAAACTAACATAAGTTGTACTGGACTAAAAAAATATATTTGAAAATCGAAAAGAAAAGATCATTGACCTTTTTTGTATTTCCATTGCTTATTATGATGATGATGACACCACCACGTATTTCATTTTAGTACATGAGACTACTTGTGTTGCCGGTTTTTCACGGTTGAGTCAACATTCCGAGTCTGTGACGGTTTTTATACACATAATTTGAATCCTGTAGTTTTACCATTGGGTTATATTAAGAAAAGCAGAATTCATTTAAAAAAAAATAGTTTTTAATACTCACCACAATTTCATTTTATTTATTTGTTTTTTTTTTTTCTTTATTTCATTAAACAATTGTTAATACGTTTGTGTGCTCATTTACACTTTTATAAATTTCGTGTTAAAGCTTCTTTAACCTTAACGATAGTTTTATGAAATCGTAAGTGATATCTATTATAATTAGAAATTATTTTTTGTATATTACTTGATATTGATAATTATATTTTCGATTCCTATTAACGATTCAGATATGATTCATAACAAAGAAACAGACTGTTGTTAAATGTGCATAACGCTATACTAATTCTGCCGTCAATCGAAATGGATTATAAACAAGAAATTTCTCAAATCATACGTTTAAAATTACTCTTTGATTCGTATTTGATTGACATTAATGAAAGATTAACCCAATTTATAGCAGCGATTGTGGAGGCAGGTTTCAATTACACAAAACGATATCAACGCTCAAAATTTTACGTTCATTGTAAAAAAAAGTTATAAAGATTTTTTGTAAAAACTAAATATAACTTTTTTAGTCTATTTATAAAGAAACGATTAAATAAATTATTTTATTAAGTAAAGCCGTTTAGCTTCGTCCATTACTATTAATTTCAAATATATATTTAGTTCAACGTTTAGGAAAAAAGCTATAGCGATCTTATGCGAAATGTTCTGAGCTTGATAGCTTTATTTTTACTAGTGTCATCACGTCTAAACGTAAATTAAAACTTTACTATTGATTGATTACTGAAAATCCCGTGACCCTTTTATTAAAATAACTCATACTAAGCCTACAGTCGAAGCGTATCAGTTTAGATTTGAGGGCGGATATGATAACGTGAATCTAGTACCTGTTTTTTATCAGCGATTGAGCAATACAGTCACTGTCAGATGTATCAACAAAGTGTTACGTAAATTAATCAATATATAAAATGTTTAAAGGGATTAAATCAGAACGAATGTGATGCTATGAGATAGCGACGATTCGACACATTTATTACATGAAGAACCGATATGGCCCAGTGGTTAGAATATGTGAATCTTAACCGAAATGTGCCTTCGAAGTCAATTTATGTGTACATTGTCTCGTGCTCGTCGGTGTAAAAAGTATCGTGAGAAAATCTGTATGTCCAACAAAATATGAATGTCGATGCATACGTCTATGAAAATATTTCATAGACGTATGCATCGACTAGCATTGAATCATTGTGATGGAATAAGTATCGAGCCTTTTTTTTAAATCGAAGAGTAAGCTTCATCCCAGCAATGGGACGTTTACAGGCGATTATCTATTTTATAATATTGCTTGGGTTTTAAACGCGATGATATCTTTTTATTTTTCTAGTATATATACTATATCATATTATACACCTGAATACTTATATTATATAGTTATGACGTTTGTTTTTGCTTATATAATATAAGTTAATAATAAATAAAATCAAAATAAATATATTAAATCAAATTAAACGTCATTTAAGTAGGCTTCTACAAATACACTTGAATTGTCATTTTACAGAGTCGTATTAAACGTATGACAGGTCTGAAATGTAGATTCTACCGACAAAAACCGACAAAAGACTCAGTAGTTACTCTTTTCCAGCTTATGAAATACAAAATTGTGTCAGTTAAACAGTATAAAATTTATATAATTTAACTGACCTGAAAGCAATCAATCAATCAATGTTAATTCGTTTTCGTATTCGTTAATATATATATCTATATTGAAACAAAGAAAAAACTTTCTTAAAATTACTAACAGTATTTAAAACGGGATATTAATATATTTAATTTCAGTCTCGTGAACAAGACATTCGTACATAATGTCGAAATATCGAGCTCCACCAAATAAAAATAAAAAACATGGTAAATATCCCGTTTTAAATACTGTTAATAATAAAAATAACCATGTTAATTTAAAATTTCTTAAAATAATTATTAATTTACGTTCACTATTTTTTATTCTTATGTGAGATTTAATTTTGACAAAACATGATCCCTTTGAAGATCGTTAAGCCTTTAAATAACGACCGTTGTAAATATGCGTTCTCATCTTTTTAACAAAAGCTATCAATCAGAATGTCACATACGACATTAATGTACCAAAGAGAAAACATAATGTCATTCTTACATTACATTTGTATCAACATTTTTACGTCTGATATTTCAGTGTCACACATATTAATACCACATTTAAGTGGTTAAATAAAATGACATATTATGATCTATATTTTTAAGAACTTTAATTTTTTTAAACGACTTCAAATCTCTTCTTCCATGCCTATTTCTTTCATAGTACAGTGTATCAGGTGTTGACAAAATTGTAATTCTTACATTGCGAATATACAGCGGCCATTGAACTCATGCGTTATTTTATTAGCGCACGGTTTTCTTATATTCATTAAGATTGATTATTTGATATATACTAGAGGTGGTAGTCTAAGTATTGTAATAAGTTTTTTATGCTAGACTAAAGTACTACTTCAGTATATTCATCAATAAGTATATTGTAAAGCATAAAAGCTTTGCATTGCCGTGTTGCAGTTTGACAACTTAGTAGCTAGTGTAATAACAACGAGTACATTGCATTGTAGAGCGTATGGTGTATAAAATATTTTCAGCAAATACATTACACCTCTAGCAGTGGCTGTTTTTATGAATGGTCGTAACCTACCACTAATAAAAACTGTTCTGCTATTGTATTTGAACTTCGAAAAAATAACGTATCAAGCGGTTCTATAATGAGCATTATAAACAGATAAAACAACACGTTTGAACAGGCGATTGCGTTAAGAGTTCCATCAGTTGAGCAGATAAAATTAACGATCTATATCCGGAGCTAATGACAGCTTTTGTCTTACGCGTTGATGTAGAATTCTTAGCTCCGACTATCTCAGTCTACGCATTGTCGTTTTAAAATAGAATGCCCATTTCACGGAGCGTAGCGTAGATTTTTACGATAAGACTCGCCCATACGGATTCAATGACTGTACTATCGAAAGCTCAGTTATTTTAATATATTGTGTAGAATAAAACAATTCAGTTGCCATAATAATTATGTATGTCGCGTATTTTAAGTAAATATATGTTATGAATGAACTGCACCCGTTCATTGTCGCAATGAATAATTTCTTACTGCTGCACCCGATACATTTGTCAAAAATCATTTCGTCACATACCACATCCTTAAGAGGTAGATATATATATCATTGACCTTGCTGACCGATAAATATGCTTCTCGCATATCTCAAACATTCTCTTTCCTGTTATAAGTCAGTTCAGATCGTCGAAGGGTTGAAACCCTTGTTTCGCCTCATAAATCAGTGCGGGATGCACAATTTTGCGCGATGATGATCGAGATTTACGCTCAACAATACGTAAAAATAATATATCGGTAATCTATATCGTAAAAATAAGCCGAAGATTCCTTTGGTGTTGTATTATTCAATATGAAGTTATCAATAATAAAATCTTGTTATAATTACCATAATTACAAAAAGCAAATTACGTAAGAGAAGGCACTTTGCTAATTTATTTACATTTTGAAAATGTTATTTTATTTTGTTTTTGATTTTGATTTCCAACTGTAATATCTGCAGATTACATTTTTAATATATGAAGTTAACCCTATTTAGCTCTTTTGGGGACGTAGTTCCAAAAATATTGCCTCAGTTCTCACTTACGCCATATAGTAATACTTGTGACAAAAAAACATGCTTCTAACCCCAATCGTTGCGTCGTATACCAGTCAGTTAGTTCAGAGTTTCATTAGGTAATTTGTTTTTATACATATATATTTTTAATAATCTTTTATTTATGAATTTATTCTTACTTATATACGTAAATAAAAACAGTCAATGTATATGAAGTAAAATAAAAATATTGGAGTTCCGTTAGAAAAACATGCCACATAAAAAATGAAGCTGGGGTCATATTTACCATATAATATTTTGCTTTTATCTGTAAAATTAAATACCAGTAACCTCGATACCAAACAGAATTTATGCGAGGGTACATATATAATATAATATTTATATCCAAATTTCCCTTGGAACATAAAAAAGGATAGCAAAGATCGAATTACCAATTAAACCTAACCAATAGCAAGTGCCTGTAAAATTTCATCATCCATATTTCGGGGTACGGCTATAATACAAAGAGTATTATATTATAAAATACTAATTGACACGCGCGACTTTACTTGAGTTTTAGGGGTTTGGGCAGAAAAAAGTAAGCCTATCCTTCCTTGAAATTCAAGTTTGCTCTATACTAAATGTCATCAAATTCGTTGAAAGAGCCACAGACAGACAGATACTAACTTTTACATTTATAATATTAGAATAGATTACTTGTTTTATATATTTTCATTATATGGATTACGTGGATCCTTAAATTGGATCGTGGGTTCAAATCGTGGCATGAACAGTAAAGCTATTTATAATGATTTCGTACTTGGAATTTATGCAAGTCCAGTCAGGGTAGAGACCACCACCTCGTCTAATATTCTGCTACCAAACTACAAATATTTTAAATGATTATATTCAGTTTTGAAATTAATACATTAACCTATCTAACTAGTGTCTTTTATTACAGACACATGAAATGTAAAATCTTATTCCGTGATTTCCGGCGTATGGAAAATGTAATCAACTTATTATTTATCGTGTTATTTATTATTTTGTATTATTTATGTAAAGAACAGCTGTATTTATGGAAACATCAGCTATACTGCGCGTCTGCCTTCAAACTTTTAATATAGAACATCTCTTCTAACATAAATAAAGCGATGATAACACGCCGTCAATAGAAAACTTTGTAAGGGAACTTCTTGTATCAACTATAACATATATTATTCCGAGTCATATATAACGTCAACCCGCAATTTAGTGTTGTCCGCATATGTGAAAAATACCTAGTTTTTTTTAGAAGTTACGTCATTGCTTGGCTGTAAATATAAAATACACGAAACAAGAATATACAAATCATAAAAAAAACATGGATTTCGTATTAGTTGATACTCATACATGACTAATAAATTCATACAAGTCTATAGTTTGAACTTGAATTTAGAAATAGAAAAACAATTTATAGTAAATGTAATTCTGTATCATGAAAAAATCAAACGATTATTTCTATTTTGAGTATATAAAATCATTGTGTAAAAGCAATAAAAAACAGGCGACGTTTTGACTCTCCCTATAACAGCACAATTTGCAAAACTCTGGTGTTAGTTTTCTTTAATGATAATTTAAATAAATATTTATAAATTTCGTTTCGTTTCGACTCGAAGAAATAACTAATAAAATTAAAATAGTAATGATGTGAACATTTCTGATACGAGTTAATCACGTGACGTCTCATTTCCTTTAGTCAATATAAAAATAAGACGCAAATGCCATTCTGAATTTATTTACATGTAAGTATTAAGTTTCGGTTTAATATTAGCTACTTAATAAAATTACTAGTGCAGTTTTATTAATTGATTATTGGATGGTGTGTATAAGCTTTATATTATATATATAACAATAAAATTGTTAATATCGTTATATTATATTCAATCTCACCATAAAGTCAAAGTTTATCCTCTCGGACAGAGAGTTGGCCAACCTGACGGTCAACTCTTGCACCGCGGTCGCTCATTTATCGAATCAAATAGCGCGCGACTCCGGCTTTTTGTTACATATTTCCGTCCCTTTTCACTCCCAGAGATTCGAATGCGAGAGGAAAGATGTTTCAGGTTAAAAAGGATATTTTGGTTGTAATCATTTCATATTATCACAATACGTATGACTTACTATATACCTAAATATAGTAGTTTTTCAAATCCCAAGTTAAAGAGTAGAGGTAGAGTGGAGGGGTAGAGTAAAGTAGTTTATCTGCTTATTCTTATTCATAAGTAAATCCTAAACATTTTAAAATAAACATTTAGAACCTTTTTTTGGCATTAATTTATTTAAGGTAGTGAAAAATTATTATATATTTATTATAGAAAATTCTATTTCAATGAATTGTACAAGTTTATTATTATATGATTTCTAGACGATTTCTCGAGAACACGCCAACGAGAACCGAAACAAACTTGTGTCTGAAATGGAGTATTTTTTAACCAGAGTTTCGGTCTGGGGTCGGCTAAGCCTTGTCTAACGCAACTCCAAAAGACCCAAGCTTTTGTGTTACCGTTAAAAAGTTACTATTTGTCGTATCTCCACACTTCGAGAACATTGCCTTCCTACCACAACTTTATCAGAATACTTAACTACTCTCTAAAACTATAGAAGACACAAATATTGCTTAACATGGAGTACAGCTCTCATCTCTGAGTAACTGATTCTTTTGTTTGTGGGAGTGGCTTGATTTATCTTCAAGGATCAAGCCCTTTCCGACCGGTTTGAACGTTGATGTTGGATCACTTTGCACCTTGAACCATTTTTCAAGTGAAATGTCACGAAGAATTGTTTGCATTTATCCCAGCCGATGAATTTATTCTTCGGACATTGCGTCAAAATCCCAAGTTTCAGTAAGATGGCCAAAAATCCACAACAGCGTGATTTTTATGTCATTTCTGCCTCGACCAATCACTCTGTGGAACCAGTTTTGGCGGTTTTCCCAAACTGATACGACTTGGGAATCTTCAAGAAGAAGATTTTATCTATTCCATAAAAAAAGCAATTAATATTTTACTTGTACGTTAAAATATTTAACATTCAGTCTCATCTCCGTAACATTATTATCTCTCTATGTAAATAAAAATAATTGTTATTTTATTTTCGTTCCTAAAAATGCGTTAATAAAGTTTTTGTAAGTTGTTCTGAGTAAGTCAGCGAAGGCCCTAACCCAAAAGAGCAACATTTATTTTTCTCGTGTATTTTTATGTATTTGTATTTCAATATAAACGATTCTATGTAGATCCTTATTCAACCCGGGTGGAGCTGAAACGGGCCTAGTTAAACATAGAACAGGAGAATGTTTTGTTAAATATATTTTTACGAGTAAAATAAAAACATATTATATAAATATTGTTTCATTCGTTATCGCAATTTCTAATCCAATCATAGGCTATTAAACGATACTTGTTTGTGTTTGTACACCCTAGTTCAAGGAAGGTGTATTAAGGCCGAGTGGAATGCTTGATATTGAAGTAAGTCTTGTGTAAACATCGTTTGGCGTCATCGGGGACGTCGCCAGGCGTCCCGACGCCTGACCCCTGAAGGAGGGGGAGAATAAATAAAACAATAGCTTCACATTCCAAAGCTAGAAATAGGTTATTGCATATAAAAAAATATATTAATATTAAATTACGAACATTCCAGAGTTAGAAACGGATTATTGCAAATTTTATTAATACTTACGTATTAAAGAAGATTAAAACGTTGTAATATCTAAGTTTTATTGGGTGTTTATTTTTTCAATTTATTTATTTAGAATATCAGCATTTGTCTAGTTATCTATATTAATATATATATGTATGCGGAGACATTTAGCAATGCCTAACTGAAAAAATACTAAAAAAATACACATAAAAATTACACCATACACCAAAAGATACAGCGCACTTAGGAAGATGTAGTTTATTATATTTTCAATCACAATTTAATTTTAGACTACTTACATGTTATACGTGAATTAAATGTTTTTCTTTATAGTAAACTAGCGACCCGCGCCGGCTTCACACGGGTGCAATGCTGATACCAAATATACTACAGAATGGCTGTAAAGGGCCATATTGATTTATATTAAATACACAATTTATTTAAAGTACTTAATTATTGGATAAGGATTAATACTCTATTGCTTAAAATCGCTTCGAAAATAAGCTATTATTTCTCGCAAAAAGTAAAGGATAAAAAATGATTGTTGCGGGCTATCCCTAAGAGATAGACATATACCATCACAGACTTTTCTGAAGACCTTTTTAAGGTATACAATACATAGTACATTATTTTGATCTATCTCGTAAGGCTCAGCCAGCGTTTGCAATATAACCGCAAAAAATGTATTTATTTACGACATCACTTCAGAAACCTTTAAAATTATCAGTGTTTTTCTGCTATATTGTACATGCTTTATACATATAAACCTCCCTCTTTAATCAATATATTTATTAAAAAAAACGCATCAAAATCCATTGTGTAATTTTAAAGATATAAGCATACATAGGGACAGACAGCGACAAGTAACTTTGTTTTATACTATGTAATATAATAATGATGACACACATATCATACTGAAAAATTATTATTATTATTATTTGAATTATGGTATATGTATTTTATTAATTATAAATAGTATATAAAGTATTTTGAAAGCATTAATACAAAATCAAAAACAGGGCCTGTCAGCAAAATGTATCGATACAGTGTGGGCTGGTTGAGTACGGTTAGACATAACATTTGGCACTACGAAGTAGTCTATCATGTGTATTTATATATAATGTTTTATTTGTTGGTCTTTGGCGCGGTATTTGCCGAAGACGGATTATAGGTTATAAATTTTTGATTCTTCTTCAATTTTATTATTTAATTTCTTGCAAAAATAACTAGCATATGCTTACATAAATTTATTTAATAAATATATAATAGTGATATTCATACAGAATAGACTCTTTGAAATTAATATTAAACTAACTTCATAAACATAAATATTATAATAACTTATTTAGTAGGTTATTTATAAAAGTCTTATAGTTATTTTGTTTTAGCTGTTATCGTGTCTACTAATCAATCAATCCATTATAATGAGAAATGTAGAATTCTCGAAACATTTTGTATCTTCCTTATACTTTCATTGAGTAAGCGAAATCAAAATAACTTAATATATACATATATATGACCCGTTCCTATATTTAACGATTCTTTCTTGACTTACGATCTTATCTATTGTACATGTTACTTCGAAACTTTTTATCGTGATGCACTGAAATTGACTCTTTGTAGACAATTCTAACATTAGAAAAAAAAATCTTGTTTCTTAAATATATCAAGCAGAAATTGGTAGAAATATAATTAAATATCGCCGAGCCGAGATGGCCCAGTGGTTAGAACGCGTGCATCTTAACCGATGATTTCGGGTTCAAGCCCAGGCAGGCACCACTGAATTTTCATGTTCTTAACTTGTGTTTATAATTCATCTGGTGCTCGGCGGTGAAGGAAAACATCGCGAGGAAACCTGCATGTGTCTAATTTCAACAAAATTCTGCCACATGTGTATTCCGCCAACCCGCATTGGAACAGCGTGGTGGAATATGCTCCAAACCTTCTCCTCAAAGGGAGAGGAGGCCTTAAGTGAGGCCCAGCAGTGGGAAAATTTACAGGCTGCTTATGCTAATGCTAAAGAATAATTAAATAAAAAAGTAAAAATAAAATCGTATTATTTATGCGTCATCTATTTGTTCTAAGGGCCATTCATTTATCATATCAAATAAGAGGTATTTAATAGGAATTATTTACGAATCTGGTCCCACTAATGGAGAACTAGGTTATTATAACATTATTCTCATTATAAATGAGAGATAGAATAGAGTTAAATAATAAAAACTTAATTTAATAAGTTACCATTTTTCCAAATAATTATATAGCTTACAATTATATAGTATTAAATGTCTTTAAAACACAACTGTTCCAATTCACGCGCCAAGTAAGGTTTTATATATTTATATTTTAAATACCTTATACCGCAAGACATACTTAATACAAATAGGTACATCAAAATCAAAATATTCTTCATTCAAGTAGGCTCATTAAAGCACTTTTTGAACCGTCATGTTACTTCAACAAGAAATATTTTCCAATTTTAAAGTGAATATAACATTTTTCTTACGAAGAAAAGTTACTTTTCCTATGTACGGCGATAATATATTTTAATTGAATTTACTTCAATCTCTTCGTAATATAAATATTTTTGAAGCAGATAATGGCCAGATTCTAGATGTAACTGGCACATCTCATTTACTATGCATGCATAATAATAATTGTTTATATTTACAACGAAGGTACGCTATGAAAAACAAATTTGACACTAGATTATCGACTCGATCGTAAAATATTGAACATCGAATAACGGCTATACGCCATTTTGATTTGTGTTTCCTTTGAACATTATAATTATTGTAGTCAGTATCGTATATCATTCTCTGACATTTTACGATTGTGTTCTATGTAGAATTTTGGGTTTGTTCTTACGTAATATGTGTGTTATGAGCTTAATTGTTTATGTACGTAACAATATCACCATTTAACGGTTTCCTTTATTATTCATGGAAATTCGATTAACGTTATGAACGTGTAATTTTTAATCACGCTCGGCACATGTTGCCCGTTTATTATAGAACGTTCGTACAATATTACCATCGATATAATCATTAACTATGTATTTTATGTATTTCCTATATACTTATACAGAAGCTATAAATGTTACAGAAACGTCATAAATTATAATATGTATTTATTTTATTACTATTCGTTTTTGATTTTGTTATACAAGAACGATTATATATTTTGTTAGGCAATATTTTTAAATAGTTTATAACTAGCCTAACAATTGACAATTAATTGTTATGACTGTCAAAGAAAAATATTTGAAGATTAAATAATAGTTTATTTTTCTTACTCTTTTAATGCCGGTTCCACATTCGCGTTATTACATCTTTGTCTAACTCTCCAGACAATATTTCGACGTCAAAAAGTCATCGACTGCAAAAATATAATCGCATCTGTAACACAGAATCGTAAAATTGAAACAACAAATAAATCAACGGAATAGCAATATTTATTATCAACCAAACTAATGATAGCTTTCATATATAAATTTAAACTATAGCGTTATTTCACGGACATCACGTATCTCTTCGAATCTCCCGTTCGCAAATCACTTTTTTGTCTTGATATATCAACAACATAATTTGAGTATATTATCTAAAATCATATATTTATTATATATAGTTTTTATTACGAAAATATAACATAAGACTCTCAATTAGAAAAGTCTTGTTACCGATCCATACACGCGGTGCGTGACAGACGTTAACCATGTTTTATTTACCCGTAGTGGTAGTTACATGACACCGCGTTAAGCGTCAAGGCTGCAGTAGAAATGAATACTTTAGCAAGTGAAATAAACAGCACTGCAGCTATAAGCGATTTCAAGTTTTGTACTGTAAGAATTTTACATTTAGTTGACGAAAAAATACCATGTGAATGCACATGTGTATGCAAGAGCGTAAAACCCTCTTTCATTAAAATTGTACAGTACATTATCAGCCTGTGAATTTCCCACTGCTTAGCTAAGGCCTCCTCTCCTTTGAAGGTTTGGAGCATATTCCACCACGCTGCTCCAATGCGGGTTGGTTACACATGCGGAACAATTTCGTTGAAATAAGAACACATGCAGATTTTCTCCTTCACCGCCGAGCACGAGATGAATTATAAACACAAAATAAGCTCATGAAAATTCAGTGGTGCTTGCCTGGGTTTGAACCCGCAATCATCAGTTAATATGAACGCGTTCTAACCACTGGGCCATCTCGGCTCTTAAGGCTCTTTAATTAATAGATTATACTATGGCCGAGTATGAATTGTAATAACGTTTCAAAATTATTCGTAAATTATTATTAGATATATATTTTCTGTCATGGTAGACGAGTGAACGGGCCACATGATGGTAAGTGGTCACCATCGTCCATGACCGTTAGCAATGCCAGGGTCACAGCCCAGCCACTGCATTGCCGTAGCAATCGGTGTTTATGTAATAATATTGTGACCTCAAAAACGTACGTACTCTGATGCGAGTTTTGTTTATATTGGTTTAGTTCTTCTATTCAATTAGGCGTTACAAAAAATACCGACTGCTTAGGTTGTAAGTAATGATTTTTTAACCAATAGGGCGATTGGGCCATTTGATGGTAAGTAGTCACTACCGCCCATAGACAATGTATAATTATTATTTGTAGAAATATTAACCATTTCTTACAACGCCAAAGCGCCACCAAACTGAGATATTATTTGTAGTTACACTGGCTCACTCTGATGAGGGAGTGATACCTACGAAAACCCAAAACGCAAAACCTTACCACCAAATGTACAATAGGAATATTAAATGTACCTTAAAAAAAAAAAAAACAATTTACTTTTTTGTATCAATAATTATTGCTATAAATAAATGATCCCGTTTTAATAAAAGTTCTCTTTGTATTAAGAACTCATTTTAAAAATATAAGCCAACAATGTTATTAGTCTTAGCGGCACATAAGTACACTAAGTGCCTGAATATGAACTAAGCGTGAACTCGTAAACATACTGTAACGCCGTTATTTAAGTAGGACATCAAAATTATTACTTGTTAGTTAAAATGTTGCTCAGATCTACATTTCAAAAAGCTAATCCCTATATTACGGAGCCGAGATGGCTTAATGGATAAAATATGTTAATTTTAGACGAAGATCGTTGGTTTAAATACAGACAGGCACCATTCCTTTTATATGTGTTTAACTCCTGACAAATTCATCTCGTGGTAAGGAAGTCAATAGTCATCATGTATTGGATGACTTTCTGATAAATGTGTATCCACCCACCAGCCCTGGCGCAGCATGGTGGTATATGTTCTTACAACGTTAAGAGTAATTGAGGTCTATCCTAGCAGCGCGAACTAACAGACTAATACTACATATTGCGGGATCTATGTTTAAACTTATTAATTTAAATTTGTTTTTCGGAAATTACAAGTACTTTTACAACTTGAATATCTAATTCTTTTAGTGCTTCTAGTAACAGATACTTTACAAAAATCTTTTAAAATGAATTTATTTGCTCACTACTCTAACAGATTTGCCTATGGTCTGGTTATTCGCTAATCTACGAAATTATTGTACAACCTAAACCAAAACATAATACTCTATTGAAATTTGAAAACCTACATAAATTTAATCCAATTTTGATAATGTTTAATACCGTGTGTAAATATTTCGAAACTTGAGCGAACGTCATTAAATGAGCGTTAACGTAAGCTGCATTACTGTATCACTAAATTACTGAACCAATTTCGATAAAAAATGCCACTATAATACAAAAACTCTTATTTTTTATTACTATTAGAACAATAAACTTTACTATTTACATCATAATTATTAACATTAAAGCTTTAACTTTATACAAATAAGAAATAAAGTTACTGTATAAATCATTAGCGCGTAGAATGGTGGCGAGAATACTAGCAGTATTTTTTCGTTGAAACGCAATCGATCTTCTGGGCAAAAAGTTAACCAGCCCCTCTGTCACTGAGGTAATGAGGCGTGATGCGACTTTTAATGAAGAATTTCGCACTACTTCTACCAGGTCCAAGTTATGGTCCTGGTTAATTTTTATTAAATGTCACAGCTAATCTTAATCAGCTGTCTTGCTTATTAGTCGTAGACTATTATGAAGCATATTTTAACTCAGGGTTAATGACCGTGGGTTTTCACGATATTTTAAAAAGTATCGTGATATTCTTAGAAATAAACTACACTGCAGCTATACCATAAATATGGAAAGAACACCTAGGGAACGACTTCATTAGATTAACGTTTAAATCTTCATGTTAATTTAAATAACATCTTGGCGCTTTTCGCTATTGATTCTACTGGTAGTAGTTTTATACTTAATTAATTGTTTAATATGAGAATTTTAATTTGCTTGTTAGAGCCTACTTCTATATATTTAATAGATATTTGATAAAAAATACCTAAGTTAGTACTAGCTGTGCCTGCGATTTCGAGACGTTTGAATTTAACAAATGTAGACTAAGTTATTCCTTATATCAGCTGTCAGCCTGCAAAAGTCCCGTCAAGGTCGGTCCAGCCGTTCCAGAGATTAGCCGGAATAAACAGAGACAGACAGATAAAAATTGAAAATAAATGTTATTTTTGTATGTGTACCGTGTATGCGCATACATATTACACATTTAGTAAAAAGCGGTTATTTTAATCTTATTAACAGACACTCCAATTTTCATATACCTATGTATAGATTTAATGCTGATTATCTCTGTGGTTTTAAATATTATACAAGTCAGAGGTTATATTTTAATTTTATTTTTTCAGACACGAATATGGAGACTGACAAGATGTCGACCGCCTCGTCCGTGGGCGCTGAGCGGCGACCGTTGATGCAAGCACTCGTGATCGAAAGGAGAATTTTATTCGCTTGTACGATATTAATCGGTCTCTGTACATTCGTTTGGATCACAGCTGTTTGCACCGAGAAATGGGTCCATATCCAAACTGAGAATGGTTAGTAATATATTATTTGTTTATACACTATTGTATGAATTAGATAAAGGGTGTTTAAATCGAGCACAGACTCCTTTATTTCTCATTCAGACTCGTGCAATAGAAACATATTTAAAAAGAGGCAAGTACTGAAAACTGTTGTTGTTAGTTGTTTTTTAGTATCGTTAAACATTTTTAGGATCAAATTTATTTAATTAAGAATTTGTTTATTTTAATACATAATTTACCAATTTTGTGCAGACATGGGCCATATAGTATTCAGCCTTTTTTTTATATTTAGACACAGACTAAAAAACGTTTATATATAAATAGCATTACGTCAAATTACGCGTAAATATAATCAGTTTTACCTATAAATATTAGAGGGCCATGCTAACGCAATAAAAAGAACTTAATTCGTTAAATAATATTAAATAGCTTTTTGTCTTGCTCATTCTACGTCAAATCAACCATCATAGAAAGAGAGACATCATTATATAAATAAATCCCCGCGTATGTTTATTATTAACTTATTAAAAAGAGGACTTAAAAAATCTTATCACAGACCGTTTTCAGTCTGCTTGCATTGTTTAAAGTGGAAATAAAATGGAATTATTTACAAATAAATTACAAGTAAAAAAAAAAAAAATTATAGCAAATAATTGTTACTCTGTAATAAATTACAATATGATTTTAATACTATATAATACCTAGTTTACTTATAACATATTCGTTGTATTTATGTTTGAACATTTGGAAACAGTCACCGTACACGAATAGAACGAACGAACATTTGGTAACATTTTCTTTTGTTACGTAGCGAGTAATAAATGGACGGTCTGAGTTGGTGGAACAAAAACGGTTCCGACATTTTAAATGTTGTCACGTTCTGTGCCATCTCGAACATGTGACATGTGCCAAGCTAAATAGAATTCAAATTTAGTCGTCGACGTT
Source organism: Vanessa atalanta (assembly GCF_905147765.1). Lineage (NCBI taxonomy): Eukaryota > Metazoa > Arthropoda > Insecta > Lepidoptera > Nymphalidae > Vanessa > Vanessa atalanta. The sequence continues at coordinate 8,001,648 of NC_061878.1, read as the reverse complement.
TGAAAAAAAATATGATGATCGTATAAAAGATTAGCGATTAGCGCTCATTATAACAGATTTAAATTTCGTTTTGAACAATATCTTTTGTTATCTATAAGGCATGTAAAAGGCTGAAAAGTATTCATCATCTATACGATTTATATGCTAGCTGCATCTCAATGAAAATCAGGAGCAAGTTAGTGTTATTCTTCTTCCATATACTTGTCCTGCGTAAAATAAATAGAAGCTTCATAAAATGTTTACTTGTAATGACGTATTATGTATAACTATAATGGTTTGCATGAGGTACGTCATTAAAGATCCTTATCGGTATGTTTTTTTTTTTCTTAAAATCTTCATAATTCAGACAATTAATAAGTAATTATACACCTAAACCATGCTCGCGAATAGCTCCGTCCATTGGCAAAAATGGTGTAATAATCCTTTGGTTTTTGAATGTATTACGTTCAGACAGACAGACGGCGGTGAGTACTTTATTTCATAAAATGTAGTCATAGCGAGCAAATAAACTTATTATTGATTTCAGCCACTTCAATTATTTATCAATGAATAATTTAAAATTTTATTGATGTTGCTGTTTGCACATTATCAAACTCAGTGATGACGCTTACTCTTCTAGTTTTATGATACGACAGCAAAAAAACATCTAAAGAGTAGTGAACGGCTTTATAGACGTCCAAAGGGTGAATAAGTTATTACTGAAAATTCTTGATAGAAATGCTCAATACGTTTTATTATTATATTATAGGCTGGCCTGAGTTTCAAGCCCTCACAATTCAGCATAATTCTGCATGCCGAATAAGCATATAGAAACTAGACCAATGTGATATCCATAAGCAAGAAAATTTTAAATATGTATATGTATTATATGTATAGTTTTGCAATAAGTAGATTGAGTAATTATCGATATAATATCGAATTTTTTATTCGATATTATATCGATAGAACACACAATAACAGCTCTATAATTACAATGGGCCATAACAATATCCTCCAAACGTAGACTAAGTGCTGTGAAAACATTGCAGAAACAAGTATCATGTGCCAAAACATATTGAAGTCAAATTTCTTCCCATTCTTTTATTATGTATAGCCTTAATCGTTGCCAATAAAACAAATAACATCTACTAACATGAAGATAAGAATGTAAATACAAAGAATAACTGCCTATATAAATTATACAGTGGCAGGTTACAAGCCGCTAAATCAATTAGAACAGTAGAGGTATTCTGTAAGAAGAAACTCGAAACTCACTTAAGAACAGGATCCTGATTTCCAGAATGTGATGTGCGATATTCACTATAATAATTGTAGCATTTAAAGTGAACACGTATCAAAATGGCATATCATAAGTCGGCTGTTAATATTTCACGAGTGAGATCCGAAGTGAATTCTCACAGAATAGCACTGCTATAATAAGATTATATTTGATAAGTATGACAAGTCGATTAGACGCCCTGACGCCGTGCTTGTTGATGAAAATCAAAATCATACATCTGAGTTTATTATTAATTATGAGCATATGGCACTGAGGTCGATGTCCGGTGATCTATTTCTGTTACCATACATGAAACGTGTAAACGAATGCATATGGGCTTATATTGGGCATAATACTTTTTCATAATTATGAAATAAAACATTAAATGTCAAATTCTCAATAGATGTGATTATTATTTTATAAAATATATGTCGTATGTTTTTCAACTTCATTTGACACTTTTCCATATATATTTTTTTTATCCATCAAAACGGCAAAGGAGTAAAAAATTGTCTCCATTATTTTGTTAAAAAAAATCGTGTTTTCTGTTATATTTACATTTTCCGTAATCAAATATGACATAAGTAAGAGTTTTTAACAACGTATGTTTTGTATCAAAACTATACCTCATCCGAGAGCAACCATTAGTAAATAAAAATACAACGAAACACGTTTGTCTATTGTTTATTAAAAAATATTTTTGGAACCGTAAAAAAAGATTGGTTTCGAAATACAATTTTAGAACAAGTCTGTTTGCTATTTTTACGCGTGATCATAACTCGTAGAAAACTGAATTGTTTCAATAAAATCATTTTTGAAATGCACCGACGCCCACACAAAAAGCAAACTATATCCAATGTTATAAAAATCTGTAGACCATATGAAATTATAATATATAATAATGACACTCCTTTTTATCTTAGTCTCTGCTTATATTATAACTGATGCAAATCCGTACCGGGCTTTCTATCAGGTAGCACCTATGCGACGGATATTCTTGAATCAGCCTTAATTTTCGGTAAAGAGATTCATGATTTGATCGGTGACTATAATACTTTAATAAAATATTTAATAATAGAAGTACACATAAAGTCAAATAATATTACATACATATATGAACCGTTCAGCACAATTTTTAAAGCATAGTTGAAAAAACATACAAAGGCCTTAATTATAAAAAAAAATAATAAAAACAGATAGAACAAAGAACGGTAACAAGAATGACGACAGGATTTTTCCTGTCCTCCTGTCACTTGTGGAGGCAATAAGATAAGACGTTATGCTTTTAACAATGGTTTTATCACTATTACGTCAAGGTTCAAAAGTTTCAACTGCAAATTTAACACAAATATAATTTGAAATATATAAATTTGTTAGAACTAGCCGAGGAGCCTATATCGGCATCATTACCGGTCTTACATACCACCGAATTATAGCTAACGAAAATTACACAGAAATTTACTTTTTAGGAATTGTTTTGTTAAATATCAAATAAATAAATTTCGATTATTGTAATTAGATTACAATAATCACATTCGGTATAATATTTGGGATAAAAATTTATATTTGGTAATACTACATAAATAACAAGAAACTAACTTAAATTAAAAATAACAATATATGAACATAAATAATCAGGCCTTTTTTATCAGAATCTACATCAGTGCATCATGGATATTGTGGTGCATTAGACCTAAGAATAGTTTTTATTGCAATAAGCCCGATCTAGAATGAAACGAATACGGTCAAATGATCATTATTTTAATATACGATCATCATCGTCAGGTGGTGTTCGTTTCATTTCCGAATTCATTGTAAAATAAATCTCAAAATAATATGAATACGTATAAATACACAACAAGTAATATGTTAAAACTACGACATTAGTACCGACGAGTAGTCTGTGAGACTTGACTTTTCGCAATAGCATGAGATGACATCAAAATTCTCAAAAAAATCTGCCAGCCGATTGTACACAGTATACAGACGAAGGCTGTACGTTTACACTAACACATACAAACTTCAAACTTGAGCGGTCGAGGTGTCTGTCCACAAGTCGTAATTAAAGGTTAGTTCTGCAGTGTGCTGCAATAAATAAGTTTCTTTCTTTAAAAAAACATTCAGAATTGAAACTAAGCACGACTATTTGTTGCTTTTAACTCAACTAACGCGAGCATAATGTAACAACAAACAAACCATTACCTATTGTAGAGCTCTTAATGGAAATTGCAAACGTTAAACATTGATACAAATGTGTGTTAATTAATCTGCCTTAAACATGACCTACATAGTTTGAAGTTTATATTGCAAATAATACATACAAAAATATAATAGAGTTGAACAAATATATGTTATAAGCAGGATAGGTCTACTTACTCATTACACATTCTACCAAATAGTCATACTTGGCACCTAGCAGTGCATTGCAAATACAAACAGAATACATATAACAATATCTTAGTTCTCAAAGTTAGTTACAAATTGACGTTTTAAGGGATGAGTAATAATTTGTACAAAGATTTCTGGATGGCCCATATTTTACTGACAAGTAAAATTAAAGAGAGAATGATGAATGATGTCCTTACTGATTTCTTTTGGTGATTTGGTATTGGCGTTTGAATTGGTATGTAATATTCTTGGTGTCGGTGTAATATATAATACTGTTATATATATATATATATATATGTATATATAACAGTATCTGGATTTGGATACGGATAAGTGAACAATATTTTAACGGCTTTAGATACTGTTACGGGTACGAAATTATTTCGGAGTCTCCGATTGTTACGGATAGTTTCAGTTACCATTAGATTAATTAGAAATCATTAAAGAGATGATCACCAGGTAACAGTTTGACTTTATTTATCAGCTATTATTTGGTATTAAGTATAATCACAGAAAAAATAACCTTTAAAAAACTTAAATACCCTCTTTAAGTATAACACTATACAAAAATAAACTTATAAAATAATTATCGGATTCGATTTCGGGTTCGGATAGATATTTTTTTTCGGATATCCGATAGTTTTGGTTACAATTACGCAGCTGCACAACATCCCTAATTTATATGTATGCTCTATTAATAATATTGTTATAACCGGTTTCTTTATTCAAAAAATTATAGTTACCACATTAATTGTAGACATTTTATAAAACTATAATCTAAGTACATATACACCAATAAAAATTTTAGTAGGATGGTGATTTGTAAGTCAATATTATCTTCTAATTATGCCACTTAAACTTACATGTACTATACGTGAGCAGAATTAATAGTTACGCGTACTTATTAATCACGCATTAATGTCAATTATCAAATGAGTAAAGTAAAACATCGAACGATTAGCTTACGTAACACCGCATTTAAGATAGATCGATCTATTTGGCAACGCTACCGAATTTAAAATGCCGCAGGCTCTTTCACGGTGACTTGTCGATGCATGTAATTGCTTTATATTAAGATTCTGACTCATCTCTTTTCCGTTGACGGAATCGTTTATCAAATATCTATTTTAGAATATCAGAATAAAAAATTTGTGACGATTATTATAATGCGAACAATAAAAAAGTTTCGATGTTTGCCAAAATTATAATTAATGTTAAAGATTTTTGACAATGACAATGACACACATTAAAATGATATCCTGCCGAATGATACGGTCAATGCAGACAGTCTCAGTGGAGAATATCTAACTACGCTGGATGTATGATAGTGCTGTAGTTTGTGCACAAACACAGATGCACACTTTATTCCTCTCTAGTAATCCGTTGGGACGGGAAACTGTCACGATCGGGAAATATCAAGGCGCATGACCAACGCAACGGCTTAACACAACAATCGCATCAAAATATATCGTCAATAGTACTTAATGACATACTATAAATAATTACATAAGGCTCCATTAAACTCGGTGTAACAATAGCGATATTCAAAAGATTTTCGTCTAGTAAAGCCAAACAAATCGATAAATGATGTTCTAAAAACAAATTAGCATGAATCAAAACGATATATATTTAATGATTAACACGTGTCCATTTTATGCAAAGATATATATATATATTTAAAACTATCATAATTCTGAACGTAATATGCATACTCATTATAGGTTTTTATTTCTAACTAACACTCAATTTCACCTGTTTATATTATGTATGTATTGGAAAAATCTTGCAACTGAACTTTAAGCCCGACCTATAAAACTTGCAAATGTTAAAAACTCTCTCTACCTTACCTCAGAATACACGAAAACCATTGGTTCTGCACCTAAAAGATTGCCCATCGATTAAGATATAGAATAATAGGAGTGAGGAAATACATACAATGTGCAGTGCACTTCTCTTTGCGCACACAGTTGTACTCTATAATACGTCTTGCGTTGAGGACTCTTATGGGATGACAACCGTCACTGAAATCGTTCAGGGGAATACCCTCACCATAACGTTGTATTATGATAAATTGATATTTTCAAAATCAATATGCATTTTACTTTTGTTAGTATAATTATATAACACAACTATTTATTCTGTGTCTTTGTTACAGGTATCTTCTTACCGACCCGAGGTGGATACTTCATGTGGAGCGATTCTGGTGTTTGGGAGATATGCCGATACGTTTTCCATTCATCCGACCCTCCATTAAGGCATAATGCAACGCACTTGGCGACACCTAATCCGTTCGACGTGAGCGGATTAAAAGGCGAATATTTTACAAGTAAGTCGATCGCGACAGTGCCGAGTGTACTTTACAAACTCTTTAAAGCCAAAAATGTCTTTTACACTCTAAATCCTTTCACTACCTCAACCGTAATACAGATAATTTATTCTAGACCTTTAAGACATAGTATTGAATAAATTTATATTCTTTTTTATTAGTCTAAACAAATATTCATTCTCAAATGCCCAACATATCGATTCTTTAGTAGAACGTTGAAAAAAGCATAATTTTGGAATCATAAGTGACGTAATGTTTTCATGGTGGAATCACTTTGAAAATAAATAATTAAATCCATCTTGATATCTATAATAATAATATAAAGAAATTTGGTAAAATTTGTTTGTTTGTGTCTAAGGAGTAATCTCTGAAACGAATACTTTTCTGAAAACATTTTTACTGAAAGAGGTACGTTATTTTTGAGCAATATATATAATTTTCGTTATTTATTTTAGGGTACAGGGTAGGGTATTTATATATTATATAAATTTCTTTACTGACAAATTTCCTGCGTGTCAAACCGATAGACAAAACCTAAGAGATCCGTGGCGAATCACTAGTTATTTAATGAAATATGTTTGATTATTATAATATAGCAAAAGATAAATAAATCAAAGGCCAAATTGTGTTCCTTTGTTATTAAAAAAATCAATAATTAAACAACAAACGAAAAACAAAAAAATACAAACAAGCGCTTTCAAAAATTCAAATAATATTCAATAATGTATACATTGAATAAAGGATTTTTAATTAAATTCGTTAAGTTAACTTAACAATAAAGTTATTATTTTGCATGTATTAAAAATTATTAATATATTATTTAAATTTATTTTAACGATTACTTGTGCTAGGCGATAGAATAACATAGAAATAAAACCTGCACGTCAAACAGCACCAATATAACATACCAATAAAATTAACAGTATTCGACCACTGTGTTATATTAAGCCTTTTCTTCCTGAGGATGCCTAAACCAGTAGAGCATTTACAGTCTCCAAATAACAGCCCTACTGTTGAGCTACATATACTTTTTTTTTTTTTTAATAACAGAAATAATACATAAAAACAAATAAATAAATTTCAAGTCTTAAAAATAATTTTTTTCTCATCATCCTGTTTACTCCTTTACTTCTCTATAAAAGCTTTTATGTAGAATCTATTAAAAAATTAAAGAATTAATTTTTATTTATTAGTTTTTTTTAGATTTTATATAATACAGAAGTTCAGCTGAATGAGTACAATAGTCAATATTAGCAATTATATGGTCGTCTGAGAGATTTCTACTTTTTAATAACGATTGAGCCAACATTACTTTCACGATAGTAGCATTTATTAAAATCTTCGTGAACACGATAAATGGAAACAATAGTTTTCCATTAAATTAAACTTTATAATGAAATAATCCAATGTCATTAATATTTATTTATCGAGTGATGCTCGATAATTAAAATACGTTCACCATGGTGCGAGTGTTTTAGTATGAATAAGTAATTTGTTGTTAAACATTGTTAAATTATTAAAATAACGCTCTATATTTAAACTGCTATACTGATTCGTTAAATTTTATGCAGAAGGCATAAATTCAATATAATTACTACAGGTTTATACTTCGATTGATTAAACGAAGTAGCCACAGCGTTATTTGCCGAGTCTTGACGGTTATCGTGGGTAGTTTTACATTAAAATTAACCCTTGTAAAATGATGATTCGAGATGTAAGAACCTCCTTGAATAAAGTATATTTTGTCTTGACGCATACTTCTTATGTATAGCCTTCTATAATTTATATTTGTATATATTGCTTGAGTAATTGAATTATCTGGTTCGTTCGTGTTATAAGTAACAACCTCGTTAACTGACTAATATACTGCGAGGCATGGAACAATCTCAGTTTATTTTTTCCCGGAGCGCCTTCTGTTTTAGCTCACTCACTAAGTCCATTAGCTCCCGCTGGTTTACTTTTATATCAAAAGCTATTTTCTTTTCACATCGGAAAAAATAGAAATCTAAACAAATCACGTCCATCCTTCAACATTTTCCGTGTATTTTTTTAATTTATCTTTGTGTGATTGTGGTTTTTGGGTTAGCCCGTATACACATGTATACTCTTTGAGCAAAGTCAATTTTGGTGTTACGGTATATTCAACCTCATTTTCGAAAACTACAGTTGAATATTCTTCGTATCGAATTAAATGAGCAATTTTTGTGTATAAATCTCAGAAGCGGTTTGACTATTTAATATTTGCTGAAAAAAAACAAAAATTTTTTTCCCAAATAAGAAAAACATTTTGTATTCATTACCATTAAAATTAATTATACTATTAGAAACAAAAAAAGAAACTATAAAGACGTAAAAGACTTTTTTTTTAATTTCCTATTTAAATATTTACCTGTGAGGTTTTCGTGTAATTTCACCAGCTGACTCACTCACTCACTCAATTCTACCCCCAAACAATAATTATTTTTATAGATGTGTTTCAATTTTGAAGAACAAAACATTTTAGAACTTATTATTAGTTGTGGTTTATATTCATAAAGTTATCACCCATGGACACAGTAATTACTTAGCAACAGGTAGCTTATTTGTTTGTCTGTTTTCGTACAAGTAAATGGGAAGCAAATATAATATCCTTCCGAGATCAACTTGGCTTATTCTCTAATAAGTAAATGTCATGTTTATATGAGTTTAAGCTATACGTTCTCGACTAAGAAAATGTTCAAACAAGATCTTCTTTATTCTAGGTATGAGTTATTATGTGCTAGAAACGCATCACGTATCTTCATAAATTGTAGCACGGTAGCGCAGACGTCCGCAATTAGTTTCACTTGTATGTTTATCTATTGTTATAATATTAACAATTCTGTCGCTATTTCTAAACCTTAGATCGACCAATACCTCAGACACGTGTGGATTAATAGTCATTTATTAATAATATTTAGGCGTGTGCTCTGTAATATTAAAAAAATAACAATGCACCACAATGAGATATTTTATAGACATACATTGAATCGCTCATATTTTTTTTTGCATTAATAACTTAAGCTTTAATAATCTGGAATGTGTAATAATTAACTTCAATATAATTTAATTATAAAAATAAGTACAGACTAAATTGAAATTATGTATTTAATAAAAAATCAGAGACAGGCTGAAAATTAAATTCACGTTGACATTTACGAATAAGTTTGCGCAGTTTAACGAAGGCCTCTGGCAGGGAACTCGAGCAAATCAAAAACTATACTTGTTTTATTGCTAAAATCATATGGTATGTATGTTATTACCATATTGAGGAAATTAAATTAATTTTATTTTGAATGTGCAGCGACATAAAAGTTCGTTGTTAAACGAATAAGTATACTGACAAGTATATTTGCCTCTTATTGTAACAACTTGAAACTGGTTTTGAAATGCTAGTAAGCACGATTTGTATTAGCGTTCCTATCTGTAGTAAGCTATCCGTCCACCCGATGACAGATGGCTAGTTTCGATAGGAAATGCTAACCGTCGATAGGTTATTGAAAAGAAAATACTTGCAAAAATACGTGATAGATTTGGCTACCTTTAGTTACTGAAATTAGGGATAGATAAGTTATTGAAGACGGATGTTAGTCGTTGCATGATGTCATTCTGTTAAACGTGATAGTTTGCTGTATAATTAACATGTGAGTTGAAACAATTTGTATTCTTGCCAAACATGTTGGATAATAATATATAAAGTTGTAATTAATTTTTAGGGATTTGTTATATCAATTGTATTGTATTGTATTTATGCGATTAATTAATCAATCTTGAGACATTGTACAATGTGTTATTTGTTCTGCCCACACGCGCAACTATTTTTGATAATGAGTGACTATTTAATTTAATAAAGCTATATGCATACGTATAAAACACACATAGATACGAAACTCACACATTCACAATTATAATAATATTTTTATTTTATAAATATTATTATAATTAAAACTATAATACATAAATGTATGAAGATTAAACTATATCAATAATCGCAGATTAAATGATGTCGTGTTGGAAATACTGCTCTTTCAAAATGACATACCAACATACAGAGGCGAGTCTAACGACCTGTCAATTACTGTCCGCTAAGAAAATAATATGGAAAGACAGATTATGCAAGAATAAATATCGCTAATGCGTTTTCGTTTAAATATATACTTTATGAGGTTGTTAAATTATAAAAGAAACAAAATATGCTCCGTTTTAAATGTAACTTTTCATATTTAAGATTTATGTTGACTGACTTACTAACATTGCACTTTGCTTTTTAATTTCATATTCTATGAAAAACGAATATATTATAACAAATTAAAATGTTTTCCATTTTGTCGTAGCAGTGATAAAACTGATAATTTTGGTTTATGACCTTGAATATTTTTAGTATAACTAAGGTCTGACCCAAGTTTCAGCATTAATTCATTATTGTTAGTAGAATTTAAATTTTGACAAGGCAGCAACAATAGCGCATAGCAGTACCAAAATATAAAATGCAAAGGATACGATTACAATCAATGACATGGAATGAACTACTTACAGTATAAATACAAAGAGACTTAAAATTTGAGTAATTACTTCGTTTGCAAGGTAAAGGATAGATAGGGATAAGGTGTGGATAGATAAAGTAGATCTTACCCGAACTACAAAGTTTTAATCCAGATATCAAGTTCCCTTTATTTATTATTTTTACGATTGGCAATAAAGTATGTATGATATACAATTCTGACACACGTCAAGTTCATTAACGAGAGCAGCGTGGTTGAATTAGACGACTTTCATTCGACTTCACCCTAATAAGTTCAACGGGATAAAAAATTACTGTTGTATGTTTTTGGGATTACAAACGCAATTTACAAGGCCGCGACGGATGACGCATGGTTTTTTTTTGACATACGTTTTCGGGCTTATGGTCAACCTAATAATAGTCAATAATCATCACTGTCCACTGGCACCGTATGAATTTTCCATTCCATTCCTTACATCGCCAATGTACTACAAACCTTGAGAACTAAGATGTTATGTCCCTTGTGCCTGTAACGCTGACTCACTCACCTTTAAAATCGAAATACAAAAGTACTAAGTATTACTACTTGGCGGTATAATACATGATTAAAAAAATATTAGTGTCAATGTATGAATTGTGAAAATCAACGCAATAACTGGAGGAATATTCTAAATTAACACAAAAAAATAAAAGATCCACACGACCCACACAATAAGATTTATAGTCACCGATAAAAATACCACATTGGTTCTTACAAGTCGCCTCCAGCTATAGTGGCTAGTATGTAGCGTGTGTAAAACGTAAATAAATAAACAATGCAACGCTGTGCGCAGTTAACGTAACCGAACGAAATTACTACATATTAATAGCTGTACGTGATGTGATTACGAGACTTGGTAAAACATCTATATCAAACTATATGTGTACCTAAATTATGACATTTACGCATGAGAAAGTATTATCGTGTCTTCGTATACGACGTATACGATAGGTTTACTTGCAATGTTTATATTAGGGGACAAATAATTACAAACAAAAAACAGTTTTATCAAATTATGAAAAACTTTTTAGAATACAATTAAACTATTTTCAAACAACGTTGATGTTGAAATAGACTAGTTTTGACAAACATTTTTATTTTGATTTTTTTTATATATTTCGCTTAGGGTTCGTACTTGCGATAAAAAGTTCCTTATAGGATCTATGTCGTGTCTTTTTCACCATCTGTCACAGCCTATATTTACAAATCTACTGGACGAAAACCGTTGAGGTATTTCTATAGAGTTCGGTGACCCAATAACTAATGTAAGGTATAAATAAATTAATGCTGATTTCGTCGATTGCGTTAGGGATGCAGATTAGGACGCAGGTTTATTTGAACGATTACTAGTGTTAGGCGAAAGAAAAACATAGAAATAGAACCGGCATGTGTCACTACCACCACCAATATAACACACCAATAACATTATGAGTATTGGACGAGTGCTTTATATTAGGCCATCAAAGTATATATTCTTCAAGACCATCATGTCTTTCTTTCTTTCTATGTAAAAATTTGAACATTTGCACATACTTTTATAAATGGATTATTTATTATTTTCTAGTATTCGTATATATTATTAACTAGTTGTTCCGCTACGTACTTTATAAGCTAACACAATAAATAGGCTATCTAATCATATATTTTATAATAAAATATATAGTATATGAGCTTCACACAAACTAAAGAATAGATATCGGTGAAGAGCATATCGGAGAAGGAGCATAACAACTTGGGAGTACCGTTTCATAACGGTTGTCGTCAGGGCGCATCTTACCCAGAAGGCGCGTCAATAAGTGTTTCACATCAAAAATGACTCCTTCAGCTTCATTTTACTCCCAGCAAAGCGAGCTATTACTGACAGCTAAAAATAGATGTTAATAAACGATTGCACTAAACGTCATCTTGGAATGCGTTCAATTAAAGATTGTCAGTCACACATATTTGTTTTCGCTGTCTTGATTGATATTTGTCTTGTAATTGTTTGAACACGAATACTATATACGTTTCGTTTTCGTATTCTGGAAAGCTATAATCTCGTGAAATGTCCACGTAACTGTACCGTGTTACGGATTGAAGTGACATCTGTTTTGTGTCTTAATCTTAGAACCGGAAACATTACGAAATAGAAATTCTTTTACTCATCATCTAAGCGCTTGAAGTGGTCGTAATATATTTATTATTATTTCATATTTTCATACGTCCATGATCTTAATAATTTATGGGACACTCGTTTCCTAAATTAAAAATGTAATGCAAGCTACTTCCATTAATGCGTGTATTATATTATACGACAAGCTGCTCCGCGCGTTTTCAGCATTATTCGATACTGCTTTGCCCTAATGGGTCATAGCGTGATGAAATATAGACTAGTCATGCAATATAAACTTTATCAATAAACGGGCTATCTAACGGTAACCTATTTCAGTCCTGATCCTGAATGATCAACAAACAAACTATTGAATAAACTATTTGTGGTTAAAATTATTTGGCCTTGTAGAATTACATAAAAATAAAAATGTGATAATAAAATAAATATCAATACTAAATTTAGATCGTTTTTTCCATTACAAATGGACACATCAATTTTCAATCAGGTAGATAACGTTGATCAAATAGATGAGATTAATAACCTTTAGAACCTTTTCACAGTGTCAATTAAAAAATCAAATCATATGTTAAAAAGAAAATACTATTAGATGAGGCCTATTACGTTAAAATTGTATATTGTGTTTATTATAATAAGCCTATGTAATTTATTGTGCAAAAGAGTAACAGCTGAATTTCTCGCCGGCTCATCTATTTAGAATAATTTCGAACCGATGTTAACATTTACATTTAATATAATCCTGTAAAATGAGGTGCTCGTAAAAGCCGACTCTAATAAAATATATTCCTACTTTATGCACAATTCATTCATCAATTTTAAAGGCTTGTTTCATAAATTACACGTCACTCAATCAACTAAGTATTGAATAATTGTTAGTGTGATTAAAATAATAGAATTAAGCCATATGACATGCCTAGGTAGGTATACCTACTGGAACTGTTGAAAGCTTTGATTTATGGGCTCGTTATTCGAAGCAATAAACACTCGATGACCGGTTTATGGTTGAATTTCCTTAATAGTTTTCTATGAAACAAATTTCTTCTTCTGAACAAATTCGTGCCTAGAAAATATACCAGCATGTTTATGTTGTGTCTTTTATTTTCTAACGACACAAATATGAAGATATTATATCTTATTATTATAAGAATATTATAAAGTATACGATTGTGACAAGTTGTAATAACTGTCTGTAAACCTTTCGATTATTTAGGTAGTTACTAGTCTAATTTCTATTTAAAATACCCAATCACTTATTTACGTTACGTATTAAGTGTCGATTTTAACGTTACAAAATACATGTCTTCTCACTGAATGCCCGCGTTATAACGACTCGTGAGCATTGCAACACTCTATAAACAGAAGTGTGACTTAAACACAATCTTACAGCTACCAGACGTTGATAACAATATATAACAACGCCATTATTTTGGTAGTTACACGTAAATGTTAAGATTTTTACTAACCACAAAACCCGCATATATAGTTCAAAAAGTGACCTTATTGCTAACAAACCAGACATTATAAAATACATGGGCTTACAAGTAAATTTATTAAAGACACAAAATTAAAAAAGTTTACGTTCGAATCCTGTCATATACAACAAAGCGACATGACCCAAAACAAGTTTCTGATTAATTTATCAAACGTCAATTTAAAATGGAATGAATATTTCGTACCATAATCGCAAAGGCCTGATATTAAAGTTACTTTATTTTATTACTTGATATATCTGAGAGGCTTCAATTTCGAATGTGTTCCGATTTTTTTACGACGTGTGCAATTATATTTGTCATTCAATAAAAACTATTGTTGCAGATTGTACAAATTACTTAGCACAGCCGACGATGAAGAATGGCAAGCCAGCTGATCCCGCCTATGATATTGACATAGCCAGTGAGTATAATAATAGTATCATTTTATTACTTGAAAGGATCCTATTAAACTTTTCATCTTTATAAAATTATATAAACGATTTTGAACTCAATCCTTACCGGTACAAGATTGGAAATACAATTTCAGTGAGAGATCAGACAAAGCAGAAAGCTCATGACAACCGGACGATACAGTGAAACGACTATTATAAATTAAAAAGGTCATTAAGAATATCTGAGTCTCTTTTAAGTAACTGGTCTTACGTCATTATGATCTTGGAGTAATCACTGTGTTAATGATTAGACAAAGATTGAATTGTAAATCTTAAACAATAAATTACTTTAGTCTTACGCAAAAACAAATATAGTTCTTAATTTGTTCATTAAATTTTATTAAAGTAGAAAAAAAATATGTTTTCTTCTGTTCACGTACTGTGAAGATTTTTCTTTGTCACACCGTATTTTCTTACTTTAAAATAAATAAAGGAAAAGAGGACAAAGCTATTAGTTTTATTTGCTTTTTATGTAGTTTACTTTTAAATCAAAAGTCCTCAATGGTCATACAGTATAAAACTATTGGAAGTGGTATATGTCTTGTAGTAATATCCCGTAAATTTTCCACTGCTTGGCAAATGCTACTCTCTTTTAAAGGAGAAGATTTAAATCCTTTATATTCAATTTTATGATCTTACTATTTTTTACCTATGGTTTAGCTCCCACAATTTTAATTGATTGATTTGACTTAGTTGAAAAAAAATAGTATAATTGTTATAATAATCTTTGGCCGCCGTTACTAGTGAGATATGATACAGTTTTTAAATTTTGATATAAGGTTATAACATCAAAATTTTTACATAACACTTAAACGTTTAGACTACCCAGAGTATATAATATAATACATTATACATATATTTTTTTTTCTATATTTACCCATAAATATATATATAGTAAAGCTCCAGCCTATTACTGTCTTACTGTAGAGCAAGTACTGTAGGGCTCTCTCTTTTAAGGACATGATTTGAAGCTTACTCCAACATGCTGCTCCGATGCATATTGGTTGATAAAAAAGGTATGCTTTAGATTATAATATGTATAATAAATTAAATAAAAAAACACAAAAGTAAGAATATTTCTTATGGCACGAAGGTCATCTTAGCTCGTCAACTCAAAGCAGCAGTACTATTCTGTAAGATCTCACTTCGGATCTAGCATCTAAAACGTTGAAAACCGACTTAATGTGACTTTCTATTACAAACTAAAATTTTCTCATTATTAAATTCAATGTCGTATCACTTCCTTATTACAATGGAAACATCGATCAATCTATCGAGAAATTCTTGCAGTAATATTAACACAGACTTGTTAAAGCATACCTTTTAATAATACATTAGCTACTCCTCATAGTTTTACCCACGCTAACCGTTACCGCTCCGCCTCCATAATTCACAGCGTAATGTCATAATTAGGTCTAAAAAATGTGCTATGTGACGCAAAAAGAATTCTTCAAATCGTACTAATATGTCCTGATATAACCTAACTCGAACGAACTCTTCAGCTTTATAGATTAGTGGAGATTTGGTCTAGAGTTACGGTAAGAGGCTTATATGCACATCAGGCTCAGTGGACTTTAAACTACAATGGTAAAATTATTAGAGAAATATAAGGAGCTTACCTCGATAATACTTTAGTATTGTCGATACTATATAAAACGATCTTTGAAATAGTTCTTCGTAACCGATAGATGACCACAATTTACCAAGCGTCATTAATCGTCGTCTCGCTTCCCGACAATTGATACTGGGTATCTTAGTTAACTTCGTTGATCCTGAAGCGGTTCTAATATTGGTTTTAACGATTCAACTTGATAGGAATTTATATTTATTGGATACTATAGCAATGTTTACCAAAATATACGACAAGTTTCAGTGGACCGAACTCGTGATTCTAATCGTGATTCTAACTCTACTACTCGACGGTAAAATGAAAAATGAAGAAGCCTATATGGAACAGATTAAAATCTACTACATATGCAACAACTTCTACTTAGAACAATGTTAGTTCATTTAGAGCGCCGTTGCAGAATAAGTTCCAAATATTATTTTAACGATAGGAAACCGTTGACCAGCAAACAACATACAGCTTTACTTAACTTTTATTCTGTAACTATTATTTCTATCATAAATTTAATACATTTCCATTTAATATTAAACCCTTTACGAAATAGCTCACACTGGATTCATTCATCATTTTTGTAATACCGACAAGATGCGCTCGGAGAACTTATTTTTAAAACTTCACACTACCCCAAGTGGTGTTGTTGAATGTGAACTTATAACTTGCCTTAACAGCATGTGTCCAAATGGTCAAGAATTATCAGAATTTTTTTTTTCAAATAATCCGCATACACATATAAAGTAGGTATAGCATATTATGAAAACAATTTAAGTTATGGTAGGGCAATGTGCTATCCCATTTGAGAAGGTACCATCTACTCACATATTCTACCGCCAAACAGCTTACTTACAACAAAATACTTAATATAACTGTATTCCGATTTGATTGGTGAATGAAACTTCTAAAAGTCACATAAAATTTTAGGTAAGGAACGGTCACATTACCCACAGCACGTCCTAATGTCTACAGGCGATGGTGACCACTTGCTATCATATTGTTTTGATTTTGCCAGTCAGCCTGGTTATTTGTAATAAAGGATATATGATTTAACATTTTAAAAGCTAAGATAAAACGTAAAAATATCATAAATAGCTTTATTAATAAAACTACGAACGACGAAAAAATCGAAAATCGTTAAAAGGCTTCGATAGAAAATTCGAAACTCACGATCATTAATTAAGCTTAAAGCTAAGCTGGAAATCGGTTTTTCACTATGAAAATATCCACAATAATCCACATTAATAATCGTATTATGGTAATAGCTTTTTCAGTTATGGTATTTTAATATTTCATCGGTAATCTATATTTCATAAAACAAAGCTGGAGAATTAATTCCATGAACTAATATTGCATTAGGCTGTTCATCTATACATATAATAAAATTGGAGTGTCTGTTTGTAATATTAAAATAACCGCGTTTTACTAAATGCATATGTATGTATACACGGTACAATAACATATTTTACAATTTTTGTCTGTCTGTTTGTTCCGACTAATCTCTGGAACGACTGAACAGATTTCGACGGGACTTTGACTGGCAGATATCGGATGTAATAAGGAGTAACTAAGGCTACTTTTATTTTAGAATTATATATAAAATAAAAATAAAATCACGCTACAATATACAAATAACTTAAATTCAAACAACACGCACGAAGTCGCGGGCACAGCTAGTTTTTAATAATTAAGGACAATAATTATACGACCAGAGGAGTCACCACATTCATCCTTAAATATGGCATTCAAAGTTAATAAAATATAAGATAATCAATTTTATTAAATTATAATTGACTTATGAGAAATTTCCGGTCAAAGCTCATATTATTCATTCTGTATTAATATCTCAGTTAGATACTATGGAATGTATGATATCAACTTTAATCGTTTAGCTTTGCAGGCGGTTTTATAAAGTTAAAATGTATTATATTCAATGGATAATTATTATTATCTTCAATTTATAAGCTTCTTTGATTCTACTAAGGATACAAATTCTGATATACTGTTATTTTGCAGATTACGTGCGAACAATGATCTCCTTCGGCATCATCAGTCTTTTTGTAATGGCGATGGGATGTGGCTTCTCCGTGTACACCTTCAGAAACCCGCGTTACATGTTTAAACGTCTCGCTGCTGGCATACACTTCATAAGCAGTAAGTGTTCTGTATTTTGTAACATCAGCAAACTAAGAATCCGCTGTCGCCCTTTATCTTTAGATAAACTTTCCGGATGAAACTTGATACAAAGGGATTTTTGATATTATTGTCGTTAATTCTATTTATAATTTTATAACAAGAGAATATCAAATGTTGCTTTTCATTTAACTTTTTAGTTGCCCGTAAATATATAATAAAATGGTATTTTTTTCTTTTGCCGCTGAATAGTAGAACTATATGTTTATTTATTTTATATGCTTGTATATAGTTTTCCATCATCGTGTTCTCTACAAAATTCATAAAATTTTAAGCAGAATCTAGTTGAAAAATTCATACATCCTAAGCAAGACTGGGAAGTTACATACGACCTTTTAAATTTAATAAAATAAATTGAAAATGTTATTGTTAGCCGGAAATAAAGTGAACCCTTCAAATTCTTTTGTGATGGTTCGCGAAAATTTGCGGTTTATTTACAGTAGCCGCAAATATTCGTGTATTAAAATAGTTCAAGGTCACGATAAATTAAACATTTGTGCGTTAACGATTATATTCGTCGTCCCTGGATCGTGTATTATTTCAATGTCAATATAATTTTATTTTATTATTTTTGTTTTGGTTGTTACTTGACGATAATAAAATCAAAACAGCATTTACATTTCTTCAGAAAACGCTTGGGATGAAAAATTTAATTACATAGCTAAATTATATGTACGAATAGTATTTTTATAATTTTTAATCTATAATCATTTTTAAAAGTATATAATATGTGCTGAATATATCCGTGAAATTAGTAAATGACAAAAAAAGTTTTTTTTGAACACGAACGATCCTAGAATTGCAGGGTAAAATTTAAAACAAACAAAATTCAGTTTTATTAGACTTATTTCAATTGTGTACTTGTAAAGCAGTAAAGAACGTCCTTGTAAGATTAAAACTTTTGAGACATATTTTTTTCAACTTGCAGTGAACAAGCGACGTGGATAAAGCTCTTAAACTTTCTTTTAAACACGAGAATGGCTCTTTGGCTATTAGTTTTATACGAGCTCGTATTTTTATTTAATATTGTTATTGAAAAGTTGAGTTTGAAATATGTTGTTATGGTACGGGTAAATGGGAAACCTGATTGTATGTGGTCACCACTGCCTTACATCGCCAATTTGCCACCAACCATCCCATGGTTACTCCTTCGGTCCATACTACAATGGAAATGAAATGTTATGTCCCTTGTTGTTATGTTATCTACCTTCAATCTGGAAAGCAGTAATGCTAAGTATTGCTGTTTGGTGGTTGAATATATAATGAGTGGGCTTCAACCAAGTGTTCTGTAGTATTATTTTTTTATAATGTTGGTATCGAAATGACCTTTATAATTGTGTATTATATTTTTAATTTTCTATACAGCCGCATGTACATTCGTCGTGGTTCAAGTAATGATGTCTTCCGTGGACCATATGAAAAAGAACTTGAAGTTTATTTATCCCGAACGTGCCTATCATTAGTAAGTCAGATATACTTGTGTTTTAATATACTTAATATTTTGGTTCATTTAAAAAAAAGTCTAATTTCAAATGAAATCAATAAAATCTTACAGACATGATTATATAACTAAGGTTAAGCCTGGGAGTTTGATTTTTTTCTTGGTAACATTGAGATTTTCTTTACAGTTTCCACATCAGCTTCTTCCTGGCGTGGTTCGTGGTTTTGGTGAATCTCTTTGCAGCTGCTTCGTTCCTCTGGTACTCTCGTAAAAGGAAAGGCGACAAAGCAGCGACAGACGAACTAGCGATGGCCGACGAGCCGACGATCATCGGTCGATGACGCTTCAGACTCAACTCCATACGACCTCTCCTGTCGAATGGACATTTTCTCAATTCTATATTGAACAGTGCTCAATTGACCAATAGCTGTAAAAGTTATGTTATGAATGTCTTCCACGTATACTTCAAAAGTAAGCGGGTTTGTAAAAACTCTGCTGAATACGACAACTTAAGTTAAAACATCGCCAGGATTCAACGATTAAATCCTGAACTTATTTATTCTCTTGAACTACTAGTTACGTGCCGTCGTAATAAATTAAATCAAGCTGTTTCGTAAACTAGCTAACTTGCTTATCTATTTTTAATTGATTTACGCGATGTTATAATTTAAGTCTGTAGAGTTATTATGTAAGAACGAACTCGAAATTCACCGCAGAAAACGATTTCAAAAGAAAATTTCAAAAAAGTCGTATGCGAAATTAACTACTATAATTATTACATTAAAGGATCGAAATAGCGTAAAACCGTAAGTCGGTTATTAACATTTCACAAGTGAGACACGAAGTGAGTTCTTACAGATAAGCTTCGCTGTATTTTATTGAGAGATGGTATATCTAAAAATATATTCTACATTTGGCGATTTTTTAATTGCGTCTTGTTAATCTTGTAAGCGTCTGATGTATTGTTATTGTTATTTCGTTTCTGGCTTGCGATGTGTTATGCGTGAAATTGTATATTGTGTATATTCCTTAGACCTATGAGATTAACAACATCCTTACTGTTGATATATTAAGTATCATATTTCTCAGTGCGATTCAAATTAGCTTAGAAATATTTCTTACTAAAGGACCAGATGTTGGAAATGATATCAATGTTTATTTATTAATAATTATTATTGAAATAAAACATATCTAAGAAATTGATCTATTTTAATATAATTCTTGAACATTTTTCTATATACAACTAGCATTATTCTATGCGTATTTGAATCGTATTTGATTATATTTATCGTTGCTGCCATAAGATTATTATGTAATATATAAACGCATAATGTAAATCTTTATCTAGTCAAACTATTTACTTATACTCGTATTGGAACTATTTCGTTATTAGCACAATGACATGTTTACAAGTAAAATGTACAAAAGTAATAATAATTAAATAAATAGATTTTTATTGGTTACTATTCAAATAAATGAAATACTTTTTTTTTTTCTATAATTAATATGTATTTAAATTGCAAAAGAATGTTATAAAAAAAATTATGATCAACCAGGCCGATTAAATACTCTTTATTTCTGTTTTTTTTTTTTACATTATTATATTATATCAATATCAAACTTTTACTTACTACTTATTAAAATTTTGTTCTATCATTTATTCGTGTCAAAAAGAATGTCATAAAAAATATTTTATGATCAACCAGGCCGAAGAGCCGAGATGGCCCAGTGGTTAGAACGCGTGCATCTTAACCGATGATTTCGGGTTCAAACCCAGGCAGGCACCACTGAATTTTCATGTGCTTAATTTGTGTTTATAATTCATCTCGTGCTCGGCGGTGAAGGAAAACATCGTGAGGAAACCTGCATGTGTCTAATTTCAACGAAATTCTGCCACATGTGTATTCCACCAACCCGCATTGGAGCAGCGTGGTGGAATATGCTCCAAACCTTCTCCTCAAAGGGAGAGGAGGCCTTTAGCCCAGCAGTGGGAAATTTACAGGCTGCTAATGCAACCAGGCCGATTAAATACTCTTTATCTATGTTTTTTTTTTATATTATTATATTATATCAATATCAAACTTTTATTAACTACTTATTAAAATTTTGTTCAATCAGTATCAACAAAAATGTAAAACTCTAAAGAAAAATATTTTAAATGATATATTTTATTAAACAAATTTATACTTAAACTTTTAATAATAACAAGTTTCTTCCGAATTCAAACTTCAACTAATTAAATTCTCCCATCCGTTATAACGAACGATATACGTATATCGTACGCTGATAAGAAAAAATATTAAAAGCATTATATAGATTTGAAGTAAATATGTCATGGTGCTAATTACTTGATATTTATTTTTGTCTATTTATAAATATACGCTCTTTAATAATTATTAAGTAATATGATTTGGAGCTTTTAGCATATTAAATACAAATTGTATTTTATATAAAATTATAATTTTTCTCCATCAATTCATTTCACTTTCGGGATGTTGTTTGTTTATAATAAATATTTGAAATCAGATCATTACCAGCCTTGTGTTTGAGCTGTCTTTAACCACATATTGTAGTAAGCTCGTGCAAACAACAATGACCTCTAATACAGTTTAGTAAACACTAAAATCGTAAATAACGATATTTTCAAACGAGAATAAGACCTAACAGATATTATTTAACAATATTTTCATTTTGATTAATTTTTATCAATTTATTCTAAAATTCCATTTAATGATATTGAATCATCACAAATACGTCTTACTTATAAACTTTTTATTAATTGTGTGTTTAGTTAAACACTGATATCTGTCTTTCGGTCATAACTGATTTGACATTTAAATTAAGAAGATTTATTGTTTAACTAATCCTAAGCATCCAGAGAGTCGTTTGTCTTTTTTTTTTTTAATATTCTCTTATGAAAAATAATATCTGAAAATTTTCAGTATATATTTATTGACAAAGGAGGTCGAATCGTTAAATTGTTATGTTTATTCAACAAAATGTAAATATTATAATTATTATTATTAATAAGTTTCCTAATTTACAAACTGTTTTTATTCCAATCTTAATGCATTATCTCACATGTCGGTGTTCTGTATGTACGTTCAACTTATTTAAATAAAAACTTATTTGAGTTAATTTCTTTGAAAATGTTTCCCTTTATCCTTACAAGAAAATAAGGTTGAAGTTATGTACTGGCGTGTAAATTATATTGAACGTAAACCTCGAAACTCGACAACTTCATATATATTCTTAAATTGTAAACATTATGACAGACGTAAACATTTGTTTATTTTTGAAGAAAACTGTTTATTTCACTTTCTTTTGACGTTTGAATGCTTTATCCGAAACCTTGTTACCTTAAATAGAGGGTTCCGCAATAAAACAATTGATTATCGTTGTTTAACGCTATCACATAACATTAAAGCGGCGTAAATTACAAACAACCTCAATTTGTCTTGGCATTAGTATCGCTGTGAAAATAAACAATGACATACTTTGAGAAAACACAGAGACGGTACGTTTCTTTCGTACGTCTTTCTTCTTTTTTTTTATATCAACACAAATAGGTTTTTAAACGAAACATTAACAAAGTTATGCAAACAATGAGAGAAATGAAAAAAATATATACATAAGAGTATAATTTAACAGGTCGACATCGAGTTCAAAATTCCATTGAATTGTAGAAAGAAAAATTTTACTCACTTCTCGTCGGTCTATTTTAAGCTGTGCATTGTCGAGGAATCTGGCAGCGGCCCAGAGCTGGCCTGTGACTCTGCCAACCTCAAACAAAGGTTAGTGTCCTAAAAAAAAACTGTCCAAGGAAAGACCGGTCGTGCTAATGAACCGGTGTAAGATGAATTTAAGGGTCCACTTAAACAAGAAAATCGTCGTTGATAATATCTCTTCAATAAAGATTTCGTACAAAAATATTATAATATTGTAGACCACGTTATGAAAAACATAAACTTATCCTTCGTACAATATTTATTGAAATAACTTTTAATTACAGTGACTTTTTTTTCTGCATCCTCTATTTATATCCTCCGGTTTATGAAACGCTGGTTAAAGTCAGGTTAACTTATTACGTCATCGATTGCTATCGACCAATGACCAGTCAGATAAAGCCTAAATTAGTTAGCTTGAATATGATCAGAGTTTCAGAAACTCAAGGTCAATATTTTACAATTTGCGCCAGATATGGGCTAAACTTTTAAGTGTAAATTCTTAACTTATTTTTAAGTGTTTGTTTTATTTCAGAAACTTACACAGACGTATGCACGGTCAAGTTTTGAGTTTTAAATTTGTCTAACATTTTAACACATCTATTATAAACCAACTATAAACTTAATATCATAATACTAACTGTATTTATTTGTAAAAAGTTTTTTCGCTGGAGTTGATATCGTCTGTCGTAAAGGTAAACTCATTCCATAATAATTGAACTTGTTGCATCAAAAATAGTTTCAGTGTTAGTATTAACATCAATTAGTTACGTATTGAATTTGAATACAATACAATAGAACAATAGTGTAATATTCATTCTGTTACTTAGCTTGAATCTGTAGGACTAAGAGCCTACTGTGATTTCTAGTTTTAATTGTATTATATATGTGTAACGTCAGCACCTACCATCTCACTGACGTCAGCTAACTTTTACAGTACACAAATTCCTTATTGGAAACCGAGCTCTAAGAATTGGAATAAAGGAAAGGGAACTAGAGCGCTTCTTTAGCAACAAAACAAGATCCAACGTCTTAGATAAAAACATGTACTGGACATCTCGAATATAAAAAAGTGGACTGTGATTTACTTGGTACGGCTTTGTCCATACTCTTCTGGGTAGGTACCATCAACTCATAAGATATTCTACCGCCATACAGTAATACTTAGTATTCTTGTGTTCCGGTTTAAAGGCTGAGTGAGCCAGTGCAACACGCACAAAGGATATAACGTCTTTCTAACGTTGGCAGTGTATTGACTATGTAAAATATGGTCAATATTTCTGACACCACGAATGTCAATGAGTGGTGGTTGAGATACCAGAGTTTTATTTTATAACAAAAAAAATAGTCACCAATATATATGGTAAAAAATATACACCATAAAAATGTGTCTTTTCAATGTAGGTACTAGTCTTAAAAATTATTATATTTTATGAACATAAATGATTGCTTTGGATATAAGATGATTTATGTGTATGTTCATCGAATTATACTTAAAAAGATAATAAGAACGTTGTTCTTAACTACTAAATTGATAATCGTGAAACTAAACTAAACTGAATATTACGAATGAATAACAATTTCGCTGTTTTTTTTTTTTTTATAAATGCATACATTTTCTAGTACCTCTCGACGGCACGCTTCGGAGCTGATTCTTTTGTCGTCAGAGACAAATCGATTTTTTTTTAGCTGTTTGAAATTGACTGGCCGCTTTGAATATGACATCAGGCGGTGCAAAGTAATAGCGCCGTTTTTTTATTTATGCACGCGTTGTATACACAGGAATCTAGTATTCACAGTCAAGGGATTTATATATTACTAATCTTTTCAATTTGATTAAAATAATTTGATGTAGGTACTTACTATAAAATATGCTAAGGCTATATCTTTTTTGGTTTCGCTAGAACCGTCTCTCAAAAAATCCTGGGTCCTGGAAATAAATTGGAGGAAATAGCTCGAAAACATCCTAATTGCCGCTTTATTCAGATCTTCCCGTGTGTAACAGTCAACTCAAGGCCATTAATGCATCCACGTGCCCAGAACACGTCCTTCTTCCGTACCTCAGTTGTACAATCTGCCGTCGCAATTTGGACCGTGATGGCAGGGGGAGGCTTAGGAGGATAGTGACTTATTTAAAACGAACATCACCTCTTATGGATCTATTCTAAATAACATATTTTATCTTTTTTTGAAATAATTTATAAAGACAAATTACAGTACATTCCACATGAGTTAAATAATATTGACGCATTCAACCGCGTGTGGTCTTTTCATAAACACATAATATTTTTAAATAATGTTTCACGGCTCAAGCGTGTAGTAGGCATTCATTTCTGTCAAAAACTATTTCTTGGCACAAACGATTTGTTTTTTAAATATTAAAAAGACAGTTAAACGCCTCTCTGGCGTAATTTTTAGTGTCCGTGCCAATTGAAGCATTGATGATTTTTCAATATGAGATCATTATTATTTGGATAAATCGGAAGCGAAATTCGTTCAACTACTGTAACCATTTCACAGGTAACTCGTGAATATATCTACGTCTCACTCCATGGAGTACAAAAATAGCTTTGTTTAATCTTATGTTTAATATATTAAGAAATATATTTAGATACAACTTATTAAAAATAACATTTTCGAACATACATAATATTTTATTAAAAAACTTAAAATAAACGTAACAAAAATTGAGTTTGATTTGTTTGGAACACGATATTATTTAATCATACTAAATTATTTTAAAAGACATATAATGTATATCAACAGAAATTTAAGTACGAGAACATCTGCTAAAAATGTCTATGCAAACGGGTACATTAAACTCTATGTGAATATGTGAATGCATTCTCTGCTAAAGAATATCTATTGTTGACAATGCACTGAATGTATACAAAATACAAAAGAAGTAAGTGCCCATTGATACTACGTATAGCGAGATTAAGGTTGAAATAAGAAAGACACTAATTGTTCAGACGCTGACACGAAAGTGAAATAAATTAGTCACGATTTTAGTGGTCTAAAACAGCAAGGCAGCCAGTGGGTAGACACAGGTATGTGATAATTGAGGAGACTCAATTGTAGTTTTATATGATCTTATAATCATCTAGAAATATAGGTCACTCAGTCGTATGTGGTCATAACTATTTTCTTTTTTTTCTGGCTTTTATTTGTGCCAAAAAGGCACAGATTATTTCACCAATGTCACGTGCGATGGAGAAGACACGGTAGAGATTGATCGATGCGGCATAACTTATTATATTTAGAGTCATAATTAATAGACATTTCTTATTATGAGGCAGTTTCGATGCTAACAAGTAGTACTGGTTTTGGCGGAAAAATAGCAGATAAAATAATATGTGATAAACTAAAAAGACAATACGGACCACTCCATGGAAATGATCATATATTATGAGTCGACATTTTAAATTTATTAGTGAATGTCTGGCATATAATGTAATTACTATAATGGTTCTTTGTAATTAACCATTACGACACGCAGGCCACCTCCTGTAATATACCAGAAAGCTCCACGTATTTACCAACGACAATTGTACAAAGTTTCAATTCTATCAGATATACAAAACATTAACCCATAGAATACGTATAATAATTAGTATTAAATTAGTATTGTATTTAATTGTAACATTTAATTTTGTAGGGCTAAAACAAATTTTGAATGAAACATTAATAACTTAGTCAAGCCACACTAATATGTACATATAAATGTAAAAAGTGCTAATACATTTTACCATTAGTACCATATAGGTTCAACGTACAATACCAAAAAAGTAAAATCAAAAATATTTATACATATACAACCTTCTTTGTCATCGCGAAATGTCAAAACGGAATGGATCGATCATTGTTTACATGTCGTCTTGGCAACTGTTATAAAGTTGCATGTTGTGCTGTAAAAGTAATGGATTAAAATAATTTTTGATGAAGACTTAAACAGATCAATAAGGGAAAGGTAATTCAAGCGGATCACGCGATATGGCCGACTCTAAGGTAAGGTTAACGTTTTTCCCCTTTCAACTTAATTAATGTGACTTACGTGACATGCGACTACCTTCTGTATACCGAACCACTCCCCTAAGTGTACTAGATCTTTATCCTTATTAAAATAAAGGTGAAAATGCCATAAATTCATAATTCCCAACGAGACTACAGTAAATTTCCATTTATAGAATACTATTTACCAGTTCATATATCTTGAATGTTTTATAACCGCACCCGTTTCTGTGTAATTATTTAAACATTTTATAACGATGAGTAGTTGAAAAATTAAAGTGATAATTACTTAAAACATTACCTCGTATTATATTATAAAAAGAATATTTTTCTTTACTTTAAAATGAATACCTAGAGATTAAAAATGCTATATTATTAGATATAATTTTATTCTAACTATATACTGTTATATTATTCTATGTAATACTTTTTATTAAATATTATTTTAAAACAGGAATCATCAAAAGCAACTAAGAGTAAAAAAGGAAAGAAAGAAGTTAGCGGTGATAGCTCAAGTGCATCGAGTGGTTTGTATAAAATAACAACAGAAAATAGTTTCTCCCCCTTTTTTAGGGTTCCCTATATCCAATAGTAACTATTATGAGATCAATCTCTTTTCATTTCAAAGCATTTTTATCCGAACCATCTAGACGAAAACAGTTGAATTATTGTAGATACTTACAAAGAATTTTGTGACCAGATTTATGTATTTAAATTTTACTAATTAATAAATCAAATCAAATCAATTTTATTCAAGTAAACTTCACAATGACACAAAACAAACAATCGTGGATATTAAAATACTACCACCTTACCATAGTATGTATATCAGCTTTTATGGAATACTTTTGTATATTCTTCTGTATAAACATCATATTATCATAAATATATTGTGAAGCAGCCGTTAATACACCTATTTCTTTAAATTTTTCGCGTAATGATGTCCTAGAGCTAATATTGTAAATATTTCGGATAGTTCTTTTCTGGAGAATAAATACTATTACAATATCTGCTGCATTACCCCATAACAACATTCCATATGACATAAGACTGTGAAAATTACTAAAATAAACTAGCAGTACTTATGTCCGTGAGTTTTCTTATTTTTTTTTATTGCATAAATGGCACTACTTAGTTTCCCTGCTAGGGCACACAAATATAAATATTTATAATATTTATATACTACTGAACCTTAAATTAAAAAAAAAAGTCTAATTCGTAGTTTTGCAGAAAATCATAAATGAAAATAAATGTATGTTTTACCACAGAAAATAGGGAGAAAACATCTCTAAGCGGGTCCAACTTTTCTTTGCCTTTTTTTTATTATGAAACCACGCTAATACTCGCGATTCACCGTCGTGGAATACGTTTTAATTTTCTCTTGAGCTTTACTTGCATTTTTATAAACCTCTTAAACGATGAAGGAAAACAGATAAATGTTTATGAATGCACTTGTTTATACAATTGCTTATAATATAAGAACTAACAAACTGAACTGTTTCTTATAATAGTATTATTAGATAGTAAATTAAATATATGTTCAACCATAAAACCGAACCGTTAAGATAAACTTCAAAAATTTAACGTTGAGTATAGAGCAGTGTCTGCGCGACTGAGATTTGCTCTGCTTTAATAATATAATAGTTTAATGAAAGTATTTTTATTGTGAATAATAAAAGGGAAACTTTTTCTTAATATAATATTTGAAACAAATCGTTAGTACCGTTTTTGAAATACTCCAAATTAATTTATGTATACACAACCGCAGTTGCTCGTTTTATGTTATAATATATGAAATTCTAAAATGTATATATGAAATAAAATATTACTTAAAGCAGACTTCTCTGTAAATTATATTTCAAATTATTTTTCTCAAGAGAATAATGCAATTAAGGAAGCTTTTTGTACTTGTCTACGGCGATTACAATGTGTTTATAATTTAGGTTGATTTACGGAACAATTAACAAAGAACAGGTGTTTGTAACATTCTTTTCTGAATTAATGTTTCGTCTAAAATTAGTTCACAAGCCGTTAATTATAATTTCGTTTTCGTAATAAAGAAAAATTAAAAAAATATCCCTCAAAGGAACGACTTTTTCACTGATTTGAATTTAAAAAAAAAAATCTAAATTCGATTTCTCGAAAAATGTTCAAATGCGGGAAAAAACCTTTAGAAGAAATAGGACCTTCTTACAAAATATCAAAACGAAGTTGTGACCTAAATTTAATAAAGACATTCCGTTTCCAGTTTTCTAAACTTTATTCTTACATAATATAAACAATACACGGTTACTAAAAAAGATTAGTCAGTAGTAGGCAACTCTTTTATAGTAAAAGTTATATAAAATACTTTTTACAAGAGATTACGTTTTCTCTATAAAAATCTATGAGATTTTTATAGAATAATTAACAAACAATACAACATAGAACATTCAATAGTTACAAAATTCATCATTGTTCTAGCATTATGATCAAGGTATTTATGTTCATGAGTGATTTTATATAATATATTCTAAAAAATGGTGATAATTTTTTAAATAAAAAAACATACATAATAACTTTTGGGGTTTTTATCTATATATTTTTAAAAGCTGAAGTTATACTATCCATAAAATTTTAAAGAGCACTAGAGTGGAGTATGTCTGATCTGTTATAGTTTGTTTTATATTACAAACTTTTATTTAAGTAACCGAAGAAAATATTGACGATGAATCGTGCGGTCAAATTGGACAAGGCGTTGGTACAGCGGCCGTTTCTATCAACCGAGATGAATATTTGCAAGCTTATCGAGATCTTATGTTTGACCGCAGCCAATTGCAAATAAAGAATAATTTACTTCACCGCCGTCTTGCTGAATATTACAAGTAAGGAATTAAATTAGAACAAAAATCTTGACGTTTAGAGTAGAAATAAAATATTTCAATTGAAATGTTATAAAAAATAATAATATATATTTTGACACAAATCTCACTTGTCTGGCTATCTATGTTAAAATTCGAGGAGTGTGAAATTCCGTAGTGACAGCAAAGTATAATATAATTCAAAAAGGTAATAAAAAAACGATTTACCCTCTTTTAATTCCAGATAAACAATTTTATTGATTGCTTGATTTATACCAATCACTTGTTACCGACTTCAGATATTTCATTGTTTTAATAAACCGGAAATATACAATATTTTAATAAATCACAAAAACTATATCCTACAAATATTTTAGTTTCTCTATTGATTCATTCCGCTTAGATTGAAATATTTATTTTGATTAATAACATGATTTTTATTTAGACTCGAAATTGAACTTATAATAAAAGTCGAAAAACCAGCCTTTCGTTTTGCCAGACACCGAGCAAGAAAGGTGTGCTGAAAATAATAAAATAAATAATTATAATATAAAATTAGTAAATGTCTTTAAATATAATTAAAACCCTAAAGTTCCTAAAGTAATGTATAATAGTGAAAAATAAAGTTATATTCAGTTTGTGTGACTAAGATAATAAGAGAAGGCAGTAACACAAAATAGAGAATCACTTAAAAAGTTTAGCCTTTAAAAGTTCAACGCTTTTACTTTAACTTTTAATTTATTTTTCTATACGTGGTACATTTTTCTTTATAATATGAAATGTTTACTCAGTCTATTTCTTAACATTTCAGAAAGAGAAAACTTGATCACGTCTTGAAGCCTTTAGAAAACGCACCACATTTGGAGGAAAAATATCAGCAGAAATTGTTTGCATTTCAAGAATTGAAAGAAAAGGAAGAAATAGAAATTACTGACGTAAATTTTCAATTACTTTTCTATTACATATTTTGTTTGCGTATAGTGTAAAAATACTAATATTTACAGATAAAATCAAAATTACATATTGTTCAAGTTAAATATGCAGATAAACTAGAGCATGCTGAAAACAGTTTCAAGGCCCTTCAGACCTATGAACGTAGTACTGGTACAGGCCTTATTTATTCTAAGAAAGGCAAACCAATTGCAGATAAGGTAAATTTTATAACAACAAATAAACTAACATTTTTTTCGAAGTGATTGACACCTGGATACTATGACCTAAATAGTTCATCTTTGTCGTAATGGTATATTCAGTAAGTATCATTTTCATGTTCACGATAAGTAATCAGCTGTTTGCAATCATTCGGATTGCGACCAAATGGGATTGCTTAACGTGGTTTTAAGCTAAGATGGGAGCACTATCGACTATTTATAAACTATCACTATAATGCTTTATAGTGCTGGTGCACCTAATTATATAATAAAACTTTAGTTTTGCAAATTTGATTTTAATAGTTTTTTAAGATATATATATTTAGAAAAACTCTCATTTTTTCTAATATGAGTATACATGTCTAAAAGTTGTATTTTTAAATTTCGCCTTTTAATAGAAGGAACAAATCGGTCATATAAAAAGTCTTGGTTTGTAAGAATGCTAATCTGAACACATACATTAGTATAAATACCAATATACTAATGTATGTATAATGTTAGCATCAGCTTTATAAGCCGATGTTACCATCAATGCTATGAGAACTCTCTGTCAATGAGGGATGAAATGTATCTCTTTGCTCCATCCACTCCAATTTTATACAATCCGTTTATAAAATTTAGTAAAATTGATATTATTAATAATATATAAACACTTAATAATGTACTAGTTAGTAACTTACAGATCAAACTGGCTTTATAAATTCTATTCGATATTAATTTGAGTACTTGCCCTTATTTCTTTCGGAAAGATCCTCAAATTATTTATGTACTTAAAAAGCCAATATTATGTTTTAGTGATAATCGTCTTATGTACTACTTACAATTATTCCAGAAATTTTATTTTGAGTGGCCATGGTAGTGTACCTCGATGAAGTTTTATCCCCCTAAAAAGGGGGGGCCTTTTTTAATTTAATTTACTTTAACTTTATTTTCACGATATAATACAACTCAACATACTCTAAGCAGATTTATCTTCTATTAGATACCATAGACTATAAATTAA
Organism: Vanessa atalanta; assembly: GCF_905147765.1. Classification (NCBI taxonomy): domain Eukaryota; kingdom Metazoa; phylum Arthropoda; class Insecta; order Lepidoptera; family Nymphalidae; genus Vanessa; species Vanessa atalanta. Next base: position 7,969,101 of record NC_061878.1, on the reverse strand, counting down.
TTCCAGTATTAATAATATGCTAAACTTGAACAATTCATATTAATTAAATGCCAACCCTGTCATTATGGCTGATAGCTTCAAGTTAATTTTGTCTTTAGATCTTGCACTGTTATTTCCTTGTGGAATACCCTTACAACTTTATGGTGAATTTTTACTCGTAAATGTATCCAAATCCGTTTTCAATTACAAATATAAATACACTGCTTAAATGTTAACAAAAAATAAACAACAACAAAAACATATTAAAGAACAGATTGCTTTTGTTCTCTTAAGTCGAATTTATTTTCTTTCAGACTGTTGAACGGTTTCTAACTTTACAAAGGCGCAAAAGCGAGCAAGCATCGGCTCTTTGCCTTCGATATATCAGAGCGAGGAACGCTGTAAATGAATTAGATTCTATTGTACGTAAATTAGAAATGATCGCTCCGGGGCTCAATGTAGCTCAATATGAACAGCTGTATATTGACAAGCAAAATTATTTATCAAAAATAGAAGGTAATTACTAATTATCAATAATTTATTATAATTAGAATATTATATATCTGTAATTTATGAACTAAAAATGATATTTAGATGTTAGAAAATTTTGAAGGAGTATTTTCTTACTATATATATGAATATAATAAAAAAAAATTATTATTTTTCTAGAGCGTGAAGATGAACTTATTAAAAATCGAGTGAATTGTACTGAACATAATCAAATGCTAGCACACATAAGAGAGAAAATGCATCATACCGATGAAGTCATTGATTTTACTGAGTGTGATTTTGGAGATGCAGAAATTGAACTAACGAGGGCAAGAGAACAATTGGGTGAAGTAAAGGTATCATACGTATTATAATAAAATCGTAATGTAAACAATTTAATTGGCATACACTTAAAATACGCTGATCGTCCACAAAGTAAAGTCGTAATGTTATTTTTTTTATTAATTTCACGAATTTGAAGAGGGTTGCCGACAAAAGCAATCTAAAAACTTTGTAAGAAAGACAACATACATTTCAATTACAATACACAAAATATACACTTTTCTCCCTTACAAAGCTAGAGGCATTTACAGGCTATATTAAAACGATAAATCGCTTAATATAATTTATATTATAAATAAATTTCTTACCTAAATATTGTTAACTAATATTTATTCACAGAGCAAACGCGATCATCTTCGTTGGGACCTGGAAAGCGAGCGAATAAAAGCCGGCTTACTAACCAAAAAGGATTTGTTGCGTGATTTCCAAGACGCTACCGACGAGGTAAACATTTGCCATGCTTCATATCTATTAGAGGCTCGATTTGAAATTCTAGTTTAGAAACCGTTTCGGTATTAAGTCTCATGAATAAGAAATTGGATAGAATTTGAAATGATAATTAGTAACTACCGAAGGAAACGATCAATGCTTTGTTTATGTTTAGTCTATTTTCTGATGTTATATAACATTAACCCTTAAATCATATTTGGCAAACAATAGCCGTCTGTCATAAATACGTGTATAATAGTGTTACCAAATCATGTGTACCAAACTTCTGGACGATTCTGTTCAAATAATCAGCATCTTTTGAGTCGTTAAAACAATACAAATATAATTGTATCAATTGTGTTCTCATTCATATCGGTTTAATATTATATTAATATAATTATTGCTTATATTTATTTTATATTTTCAATACATATTGTACGATATGACAGTGCATGGTGAGACTACCTGTAAGTAGGAGAACTTAGGTCTAAACTATTTTGAAATGTATTTATTTTTTTATTTTAATGAAATAATATAAAGTATCTTTATTCGTATTCAGTTGGTTTTCCTAATGAAAATATAATAAAATAAAATGTGTTTTTGCAAATCTTCATATGTATTACAAATATATTTTTTTTTATAGGTTGTAAGACTTAAGGAAAAAAAGAAACTGCTCCAAGCTCAAATAGCTGAAACCTCGAAGCAATTAAGAGAAGCCAGAACGCGTATGCAAATAAACCAATCCTCAAAAGCTGAAAGTAGCAACGACTCAGATTTCTTACTTTGAGAAAATATGTTTATATAATTTAGTTATATATAACTTCACGTTACCATGTTTGGGAAATTTTATTGAATTCAAATATATATATATATATTTTATAAGATAAATATCGTCTTTATCTCCAATTTCGTATTTAATCGCTTATATCGCAATAAACACCGTGTACAATTATTAATTGTTAATAATAATTTGCATAGACGTTGTCTGCCATGTTTATACTATAATCTTCAACATCACGCTTCATCATTTGTTGTCAGTTTTATGTTCATTTATTTCGCAGTTTTCTATCAGGTAATGCAAAAAAACATCTCAATTATTCTTAGAAATTTAAATAAATAAAAAAAAATCACAAAAGACATCAAGCCCCTGTAATAATTAAGCAGCAATTTTGTTTAAAGGAATGTTTTGCTCTTTATTTTAAAATATACTTAATTCACTTAATGAAAAATCAAATTATAAACAAGAATAAAAATATCTAATATTTTTTAATTTTACAATAACATTAATATCTCTTAATAACTAATACCTTTAAAATAAAACTATTGGTTTCTGTATCTAAAAGTTACATGAGAAAGTTATGCCTTATTAGGTATAATTATAACGAAAATTAAGAAATCTCTTTTGGTATTTTTTTAATTAATTCAGCGTCTTGAGAATTCGATGCTTCATCGCTTGTAAGAGAACCATGTTTCCATCCAGGTGGATAGCCAAACTGTCTGACGTCATCCCACCATATCTGATCTACTTCCATCCAGATGCAATACACGATGTTTGTTCCAACAAGCATTACAAAACAAACCCAAAATGCCATTCGCCACTGTACCAAGGTCGACTGAAATGGAAAAGTTTATTTTTGTCAGTAATAATTCATTTTAGATTTGAATTTAAGAATGATTATTTTATTAAAGAGTAAGCTTATTATATATAGTATATGTAGGTGGAATAACAGGCAAACAAGACACCTGATGGTAGGTGGTTGTCCCATGTGCTTGTAGTTACACTGGCTCATTCACTCTTGAAACCGAATCACCACAATACTACGCTGCTTAGCGGTAGAATATCTTATGAGCGGGTGGTACCTACCCGGTCCTACTACCAAGTGAATTATATTCAAGGATTAAGAGATGTACTTTATTTATATAAATAGTTGTTTTCCATTAAAATTAAAGATAGGGTTTTTGGTTCGAATATCTATTAGCTAGAACATATTTTTAGCGCAATTATTTTACGATACAGAATATAAAAAAAAAGTATCTTTAAAAGTATTTACTTACATCAGGCGTTAAAAGTCCAATCAAATACGGCGTTATCATTCCGGAAAATGTGGACGCAGTATTTATAAACGATGTTAGGCTTCCTGAATAGTTAGGCGCCATATCCAATGTATTTACCTGTTAATATGATATATTTTATAACAAAAATGGCAGTGAAAACATTTACGCAATCATATATTCTCTTAATGGTTGAACCACCATATATATATATATATATATAACAGATTTTTACTAAGTGAGACCTTTTTATTACTTATAATTTTTTTTCTATTACGGGTCCCAGAACACTCCATAATATACAATGTCAATAGCCTAATTCTAATCGTAGAAAGATTAGCGATTAATAAATTTAAGATTTATAAATAGCCCAGCACTACAAACAGTTCAACATTACAAACAGTTCTTGATTAATATTATAACACAACACTATTCCATTTTAATTTTACTTCAGAAAATCCGTCAACAACCTTGCCAACATGAAAAATACAATTTTTCACGAATTCATAACGAACACCACAGATTATTTAAGAACTCAACTTGTCTATTACATGCTCCTCCTGTGATTAGAACATTGGATACCCGGCAATACAAGAGGGAATAGAACCCTAAAACATCATCAATAATGGAATCCAAGATCTTACGACCCTTCTTCTAAAGATTACTCCGTCTTACTCATATAAATTAATGATAATATTATAGGTTAACGATTAACTAGAGACAAATTTATATAACAAGATATATAAATGAACCCATTTTTACCTTCATACCGCTGTAATATGCACCCATAAGTCCCATTGACATAATAAAGAAGATTATAGCTGCGTTTCGATCACATCCAGAATATGAAGCTAGGATAATGCATATCGCTGGGCCAGTCGCAGCTAAATATGAGAGATATTAAAAAAAAAATTGATTCTAGGTAAATAACCTATTCATCGAAATGTTTCGTGTAAGAAGGTACACAATAACGGTCTGAATTCTGACAAAATAAAATAAGGGACATACACAAGCATATTAATAATTTATGATATTAGTAACATAATGGTTTTCTAAGCATAAGTCTGGAATATTAAGGTACCCAAACGAAATTCTATTTTCATTCTTATATTGAAGATAAGACTAAAATTATTTTCGATCAAATCTTCAGGATCCGCTAGAAATTCCTTTTTTGTATATACATTACATTTTATCATCATAATTTTAAATTCGTTCGTATCATTTATTTCGTCTTCTGATCACTAATTGATCTGTTCATTTGTGTAAAAAATGTCTTTGCTCATTTTAAACTTGGTCCATATAGATACTACATGTTTGCCAGGCGTTTTATCTCTGAAATTTTTCATTTGTTCTTCTATCCTACAGATGTCATTCAGACCAAGAACGTTTCAATTAATATTATTAATATAGTTGTAAGATTCTTAAGAATCTCTGGAGTTCTTAAGGTAAGAGTATAAAGTAAGATAATTTTTATGTCATTTTTAAATCCAGTTTCTTCATGATTCTTATTGTGATTAGTGTTCGTATAACTGATATTTGTAGATAGGTAGAAACAACCGACATATTTATTAAATGTTATAGTTTTCAATGTTTCATAGATGTATTGATTTCTCTTCGAGGCTTCGTCGAATCGACAACGCAGTTTTGAAAATCTCGTGATATATTTTGCATGTGGCGAGGTTCCGGGTTGAGCTCACGTGTAATTTTCATCAGATCAATCGCCTGTGAGACAACCAAGATAGCGCAGTTCTTACGTGATTAGGCTGTGAGACCCATTGCCGTGACTTTTTTACTTTAATGTGTTCATACAATTAATTATATTTTATCATTTTATGTAAGATATTAAACTGATGATAACAAATATCGTTTCCCACTTGAAATAGTATTTTTAATTATAAATTTCATTCAACCATTTAGCAGTTATAAAACTAAAATGATAGAGATTATGTTCGTAGGTCTACAATGTACTACAAATCCTTATGAGGTGAATACACTGGTCACTAATATCCTAATTCTTAGATTATCATTATGTTTATAATGATTGTTTGTTTCACTAAATATTGTATAAAATCCCTTTAAACAAATCAACCCATGTTGATTTCGCGTGAAAATATGGTTTTAATTAAAGGGAAAATTAAATAAATACGTGGTATTTGTTCATTTAAGCAAAGTAAACCTACTGTGAAATTATTGTTATTTAGATTAATGCAACGCAATATTTATTTCATGAAACTTTAGATACATCTGTAGTCGAAACTACGAAGGTTATTATTAAACGTGTTGTAGGGCTGTTGCAACATCTGCCTCTACGATACAATATTCTTGCCTTTTGATTTAATTCACAAGTCGAGGATACAGATGTTACAGTTTATGGCACTTTGTTGTTGTTTATCCAGAAAAAAAAACATATATTTAGACATAACACCATGCGACAAAGTGAAATTTTATAACATACGGAAATAAAAATTGAAAAAGACATTATAAAAGATCATTGAATTTAAAACCATTTAAATTAATAATGTAATCCACTGATAAAATTAAAAAAATATTTGAGTCGATTATATATTAGAGTATCTATCTACTTAACTAACAAGTCCAGATGTACGCTTAGGTATAGTGGCGTTTTAGATATAACAGTGACAAGGATCATGGATATAAAACGAAATATATTACGATATAGAGATAGATAATACAAGTGCACTGATTTGTCTGAAAATCAAGCATTTCCTCTTTTCAGCTCTTTGACGTCACAAGAGCAATTTCGTGTTGATAACGCATATAAAGCCAAAAGTCAAGTCTATTCTAGTCTTGCTAAGCTGGCTTTATCAAAGTATATCGAGAACCCAACAAAGTATATACTATTGTTACGAAACATGAAAGAATGTTTATTAAAAAATAAGTGATTTAAGTTGTTGTGAAATACAAAAAAATTACTCACCTATAGTTGTGTATATTTTTCTAGCAGTTTTTACGCTATGCCATTTTTTTCTTATGCTAAAGTCACAAATTATACCAAAAATAGAAGCGCATATCGTCATAGCCATAAAAGGTAAGCCGGTTAGAATGCCAGTGGTCGCAATATTGAATTTTAAAACATCATGCGTATATTTTGGGAGATCTGAAACTATAGTATACAGACCCCAATCGTGTCCCACCTTGAAAACAAAATCTTTACTTTTTTGTTGTTTGTATATACCTAATGTTTTTGAACGATGAATATGAATTTGGCGCGAATATTTGACTTTCAAATAAAATACAAGAAATACAAAATTCACAGTTAAGTGAAGAGTAACTAGATGTATATAGTTACTCTCAAATTAGAAGTATTAAACATCTTGGCAACTAAGATGTTAATATGGTCCCTTTGCCTTCAGTTACACTGTTTACACTCGCCTTTCCAACCGGAACACAACAATACTAACTATTTAATGGTACTATATCGGTATGTACAACCAAGTTAAAAGTTTTAAATTCATTCCTTGGTAAAATAAAATTTATATATCACATTAAATAAACGTATGGTTAGGTACTTACATTCGCTACTAGCAAGACCCATGCAGGCGGTGATCTTATAATAGCTTTCCACGGTACTGGATCTCTTTTATTAATATTTTTAGCTCTCGTCACGGTTTTGTTTAAATAATCTAATTCCTTTTTGGAAATAAATGGATGTGTATTTGGTTCACTGTAGCACAGAAAACTCTGGAATTGTCGTCAATTGTAACAAGTAATAATCACTCAAATATGATTTCATTAATCAGTACAAAGTATTTTTAAGACTTACCCAGAGTATAAACCAAAATATACCGAAACCGCCGAAGAAGTAGAACACATAAGCCCAATCTCTGCCATTAGCTAATAACAATCCCGACATGGTTGACCCGAAGATGTTACCGATTTGCCCCCCTCCAAAAATGATAGCAGATATGAATGCTCGTTCATGGGGTGGTATCCAACGCGCCATCATGTACGACAAGCCAGGCATCGTTGGGCCCTATAATTCGAATTCATTATATGTATAATATTTCCATAACTGTCTTGAAATAAATGTGTAACATACAAAACTATACCTCTCCCATTCCTTCTACGATACGAAGAATAAATAACCAAGTTGATCCACCCATTCGCGTTACGATTGGAGTTAAGAAAGTAAACAAAGCTGTACTAAGTAGACCAAATCCTAATACCCATTTACCCCCAAACTTTTGGGCCAAATATCCTCCTATAATTTGTGTCGTTGCATAACCATAATAAAATCCACTTAAAAGAAGACCCTGTGTCTTTTCATCCCAATCAAATATAGCATACTGCAAATTAAAGACATACAAGTATAAAATACGTAGATGTTTAAAATAATTGAAGTATTTTTCAAAATTTTCATGCTTACTGGATTTGTAACAACAGTTGTATTGTTACTTATACCATCACTAGGACATGCATCGGGATCTAAATTTTCTCTTCCGTTATTTTTGTGTTTCACCATTTGTGTAATAGCCATGTTTAAGGTTACACGCATAGTAAATGCATTACATATACCAATCAAGCCTACAATCGCAAATACGTAACGTTGAGGAATCACACAACCTGTGAAGTACAGACCATTGTTTACATTAAGTGATAATGACCTCATTTTGAATCTAACATTTACCTACTAATATAAGTGTTCTTATAGATAAAGATTCTAATCTTTCTTATATTTCTCTCTGATTTTGTTAATTATGTTCTACTTACATGATCTTAGTAATTTAATAATTGTTGAATCTTTTTTTCTCACTGTTTCTGCGTCTGCGTCGCTATTTAAGATCAAGACTTCACCTTTTTCCATTTTCAATTCCTCCATGTTCATTATAAATATTTAGATGTAATAAAATGTCATGAACTGATTTATGCATTTATTTTTGAAGATACTTAGTTCAACGGCACTTAATTTATCACTGAATTGAAACTATTATCTTTCACCCTGACTGGAATGACGAAGGCAAAAATTCATTTCAGAGTGGAAAGATGTAACCGACATCACTATCACTGGTGTAATCAATTGTTTAATTAAACTGAAAAGTAAGAAATACACACACATTGTCATGTGATTATGTATTTCTTACTTTTGGACTATAAATTTAAGTATTAGGCAAATTGTTTCAATTTCATCAAGTATGTGTTACGCCGTGTTTGTATTTATGTGTGATCATAATTTAACTTTTGATGAATCTTAGTCCTTCCCAAGTTAAATATTGTTGACAGAATCGAATGAAAAGGAACTTTTCTGAATATTTGTTCAGGAACTATTATATCAATTTGCTAACTTTGTGCAAATCCGGGTACGTTTTCTACCACCAAACAACAGCACGATAAACGGTTTCTTATTATTCTTATGGTAATTCATATAATAATATTAAGTTCCAAAAGTGCGAAAGTTTTATTTTTAGGAGTTTTTACACATAGGAGTTAATTCCTGTTCGTAAGTTGTTTGGTACGCGCAGTAGTTGTTTTTAATACATTTGTTATTCAATATATGAATATTCCATTTCAGCTTTTATATAATTTTAGAGAGCACTATATAATCTTTTATATATTATACTGATTGCATCTTTTGTAATTTTGAACAAAATATTTTTATAATTATCAGTTTTTCCAGATCGAGCGTTATAAATCTTCGTTAGTCGAATAGCTGGAAAAAAATCAATTAAGAGATCCTTGAAAACGAATACAAGTAAACCGCTGAATATGTATCAGTTTCATTTTTATTTGGAAAAATTAAAATTCGTCATTTAAAAATGTCATCGTTATGTATAAGTTAAAATTTATAGCACCATTTTACTGGAATTCATTGTTATGTACATAATATAAAATAATATAATATAATACATGACAATTTATCAAAACTTTCTGATTAAATAAATACCAACTTGGACGATATAAAATATATATTTTTTTCGATATAATTTTTCGAATAAAATTTACTGTGATATCTTGTGCTCAATTGTTTTCAGCTATCAATGAAATAAAATTAAATTGGGAAATAAAACTCCTGTTAAAATTTAAAAGCAATCTTTAACAGTATCTAAGTGTATTGCTATAAAAGCTTAGGAAAAAAGTATTTTATACTTACTAGTATAATACAAAAAAATTACATTGATAGTATGGAGCACATAATTATGTTTTCTATTTATTTCTCACATTTAATGAATGAATATTGAACATTATAATATTATTATTAACATAAAGTGTAATATTTAAGAAAAATTTAGGTTTAACAAGAAGAAACGTAATACATGTATGTGAATATGTTATTTAAATCGTGCTGATAAAATAATATATGACATTTTTTTCATCCTCATTTATTTTATTTGCTTATAAAAATCACCTACTAATTACATAATGAAAGTTTAAGGTAAGGCTTTCAATGGTTTTTCAATCAATTCGACGTCTTGTGATGTTTTTTCCTCTTTGTTAGTAAGAGAACCGTGTTTCCATCCTGGTGGATACCCAAACTGTCTGACGTCATCCCACCATATCTGTTCTCCATCCATCCAGATACAGTACACTATGTTTGTCCCTACAAGCATTCCAAAGCAAACCCAGAATGCTGTTCGCCATTGTACCAAAGTTGACTAAAATAAAAAACAAACAACAAACTACAGTTATAAATAAATAATTATAGCTTCTCATTTATATTAATGAAATAGTGTTAAAATTGTAAATACGTTTCAGTTCCGTTTTATTTGATCTGTAAAACAATTAATATAAATTAGTTAGTTTAGGCCGATCAATTAAATATTTTTTCAAAGACGTTGTCCCATGTGCCTTCTATTAAGGTTCACTCAATTTCTCAAAACACACTGCAGTAAAGTACAAGTTCTTGTCAAGTGTTTGTCAGTAAAATAGCTTGTCGATTAAGAGGTTTTTTAACGGGTGCGAGCAAAGCCCTACACCACATAAAATAATTAGTAATATAATAATAATGTTTCTTTTTATTCGTAAAGACAGACATTCGATAGTTAAAATATTGATATTTATATCTAAAGAGATTGTACATCCACATCATAGTCTAGAATGAGCGAAAAGCTGGTGTCTGAGTTAAGAATGAGAATGTCTTTGTCACCATTAAACATTTTCATTTGAACTAAACTCAAACTAAAATAAAATCTCTCAGATTTTAAAACAAGCATTATTACTTACGTCTGGAGTCAAGAGTCCGATCAAATACGGTGTTATTATACCGGCAAATGTGGATGCTGTGTATATAAAGGACGTCAAACTCGCTGCATAATTAGGTGCCAAATCCAAAGTATTTACCTATAAATAGTATATGTATATTATTGAATAGAACTGCAATGAATATTAAACTATTTGGCCGAATATGGGCATTTGGATATTGCTTAAAAAATAACAAAAAAAACACGAAAAGTTCATCACGCGACTTTTCTTAATGCTGAATATGAATGTGATTATTTCGAGAAAGTTATTCTATTATGAAGCGTAGCAGAAGTTCAACAAAAAACAACTTTAGCGAATATTTCGATATTCAATCTGAAGTCGAATATACAACACAACACTAAGCTATTAAAAAATAATTAAATAAAAGGAAATAATTTTTTAACGAAATGTTTTTGGAGAAAAACAAGCTTCAGAAACCCAATATAGAAAACGAAGTTCTTTTACGCGGCTCACGGTACAGTGAACTAGCAGAAATCGTCACTTCAGACAAAAGCGTTATGCCTCTCCAGACAACCATTCCATCTCTGTCATGTTCTCTCTGTCTCTTTCCTTTTTTATACTGTTTTATATAATATTATTCTAAAAATGATATTACTTTAATTAAAAGATTATAATTGTCATTTCTCAAACTCATTCTCAAACTTTGTTAGTTAATTTCAATGTGTCTGTAATTTAAAAAATAACAAAAGTAACCTCATTCTACCCACGTGCGCAAGTAAGTTCAAATATGAACTGTTTCTAATCCTATAGTGGTTTTAACAGAATCGCACTAAGGTGTCTAACGATACCATCTTTTTTCGCGTCACATAAATAGGTTATATTATATTCAATACAACTTTAAAACTAAACGTAAATATGCTGTACGTGAAAACATCGTCTATCAAAATCCGTTAACATATAAATCTATAGAGCGTATCAAAAAAAAACACGCCTAAATTAATTTAGGGTTAATTTACCTTCATACCGCTGTAATAAGCACCCATAAGTCCCATGGAAATAACAAAATAGACCATAGCTGCATTGCGATTGCAACCAGAATATGAAGCTAGAAGAATACATATTGCTGGACCAGTCGCAGCTGAATATGAAAGAAATTTATAACATCAATATAAATTCTTAGTAAATAATTTAATTTGGCAAATCATAATCAAATTTTCTCCGTGTAAAAACACCTGAATCGAATTTTACTAATTAGTTATATAATTGTTCTTTCCTTTATCATATAAATTCTTTCTTTAATTATAATATTGTTTGGAGGACAGGCAAATGAACCAACTGATGGTTAGTGATCACCACTGCCGATAAACATTGGCGTGGTATGAAATTCTAACCATCCCTCATAACGCCAATGCCTCGGTTGAGCCGAGATGGCCCAATGGTTAGAACGTTCCGATGTTTTCGGGTTCAAACCCAGGCAAGTACCACTGAATTTTCATGTGCTTGTATTTATAATTCATCTCGTGCTCGGCGGTTTGAATTAATTCTTAATTCAGGTTGAATGTGTCTAATTTCAACGAAATTCTGCCACATGTGTATTCCACCAATCCGCATTGCAGCAGCGTAGTGGAATATGCTCCAAATCTTTTCCTCAAAGGGAGAGGAGGCCTTAGCCCAGCAGTGGGAAATTTACAGGCTGTTAATGTAATGTAATAATATTTGTGACTGTTCTTCATTACACTGACTCGCTCACCCTTAAAAACGGAAAACAACAATAGAAAACATAGCAATTCGGCTGTAGAATATATTATGACGAGTGGGTGCTACCTACCCAGTAGGGCTTGCAAAACATGCTTATAAATAATTAAAACATATTGATAATTTTACATGTATTTATATTATTCCGACGGTCTTAAAAATGTGATTATTTAAATAATAAAACTAATGCCTACTTACTTGTATACATTATGATCTTCTGCTTTTAAAATACATTTGATTATATAAACTCACCTATAGTTGTATATATTTTTCTTGCAGTTTTCACGCTATGCCATTGTTTCTTGATACCAAAGTCACAAATAAACCCAAAACCGAAAGCACAAGTCGTCATCGCTATAAAAGGCAAGCCGGTTAGAAGGCCGGTGGTCGCAATATTGAATTTTAAAACATCGTGCGTATATTTTGGGAGATCTGTTACAATTGTGAATAGACCCCAATCGTGTCCCACCTAGTAAAATCATTTTAAAATAAGAAAAATATTTATGTCAAATATGTTTGCTGCAGTCTGGTCTTTGATATGAAAAAATACAGCGTAAATGTTTTATAGTAATAAGCAAGGAATATCATTGGACTGAGATACAATTATAATTATAAATGGTTGGCTTTTTCTTGAACTCAGAAGTCAACTATAAAAACCTACATTAGCCACAAGCAAAGCACATGCAGGTGGTGATCTTATAATAGCTGTCCATGGTATTGGATCTCTTATATTGATATGATTTGTTATCTTCACAGTTCTGTTCAAATAATCTAATTCTTTGACAGAAATAAACGGATGTTTCTTTGGTTCACTATAACACAGCACGCTCTGAAATATTGATAAAATATTAATTTAATACAAAAAACGCCGTTGGTAATAATGATTTCTGATTTATCTTACCCAGAGTGTAAACCAAAATAGACCAAAACCGCCGAAGAAGTAGAACACATAAGCCCAATCTCTGCCATTAGCTAATAACATTCCCGATACGATAGAACCGAATATATTACCGATTTGCCCCCCTCCAAAAATGACAGCAGATAGAAATGCTCGTTCATGGGACGGTATCCACCGAGCCATCATATAAGACAACGCAGGCATTGTTGGACCCTATAATTATAATCAAGTAGTAAATCATATTTTATTAATTAAATTTAAAAAAAATGTATATAAAAATATACCTCTCCCATTCCTACTATAATACGAAGAATAAAGAGCCAAGTTGATCCACCCATTCGTGTTATAATCGGAGTCAAAAAAGTAAATAATGCCGTGCTGAGAAGACCAAGTCCTAATACCCATTTACCCCCGAACTTTTGTGCTAAGTATCCTCCTAATATCTGTGTTGAAGAATAACCATAATAGAAACCACTTAAAAGAAGACCCTGTGTTTTTTCGTCCCACTCAAACATAGCGTGCTGAAAGAGGACAAAAAAAAACAATTGCAAACAAAAACAATTTTGATTAGGTCCAAAAATTTGTAATTTAAAAATACTGATCTCATCATACTTACTGGGTTTAGAACAGCAGTTTTGTTAAAAATTATTGTATCGCTTGGGCATGCATCAGGGTCGAAATGTTCTTTACCAAAATGTCTTTGTTTGACCATTTGTGTAATAGCCATGTTCAAAGTTACACGCATAGTGAATGCATTGCATAAACCGATCAATCCCACAATCGCGAATACGTAACGTTGAGGAATCACACAACCTATGAATTGTACATTATTATTTACTATTAACATGAACTAATATAGCTTTGACTAAATTGTTTTACATATTATATCTTATCTCTGAATATAAATAAAGCCGAAGGTTGCTTATTTTCTTTTTATTTTAGAGAATTACTTACATGATCTTAAGAATGATATAATTGACGAGTGTTTCTCTCGTTCTGTCCTTGATTCCCTACTGATCAATAAGTCTTCTCTGGTCGCTATTGATTCTTCCATATTTTTTATATCATACGTATTATCCTTTTAGTAGACACCACTATACAAATACTCAAAGTTCATTCGCTATATAACGATTTCATTAAATTGAATTGAAACTTTATCTTTCGAACAGAACGAATAGACTGAAGAAAAAATATTTCATCGTTGTAAGATTTCACCGATATCTTTATCATCTGTGTAATCAATTGTTTAATTAGGCAGCGAGTCATTTATATATGTTTTAAGACTGATAATAATTTTAACTATTAATATTATAGTTTATTTATTTAAGTTTAATATTTAAGGTAGACATTGTACAAATACAAGATGCAGTAGAGTGAATCATTAAGCTCCAAGATTCGAAAATAGGAATAAGCCTCTTGCTATTAAATGTTCTTAATATTTTAAGTGAGACATGAAAACTACATAATGAAGTTATTGACCACCAATTAAATAGACAACTTTACATCTTATCTTACTTTAAAATTTAGACTATTTATATTATTACAAATTTATATTGTGAATTTTAAAACGTAAAAAAATTAAGAAATTACCTATATCTTAATAATATTTTTTTTCAGTATATTATTATTATTATATTGTAATTAATTAATTGCATGTAATTATAAACTATTTTTATTAACGCCACATAAGCACACATATCTCTTTTTTTATTTATAGTATTGAAAAATATCGTAATAATAAATAAAACTATTTATTCTATCATATTTTGTATATTTTAGCGAGTATTACAATTTTTTTTAAATCCAATAATGTTTTTTTAACACTATATAGGTACATGTTTTTCCAGTTGGTATCTTTACATTGTACTCTAGGAGTATTTAAGACTCATCATACATTGCGCATCTAACCAAACTTGCGTTTTCGAAAGGCCATTAAACGTAATAATTCAAATTGACCAAAAAAATTAATCATTGTCTAAAACCAAAACTGAGTTCGATACGAATAAAATAGTTACAATATTTTGTTTCCAATCAGACGACATAAATATCTTGGAATGTTTAATGAAAAGCACAATGCACGAATATAGTGAAGTGATGCTAAAAAACTTATAAAGTTTAAACAACAATACGAAGATCAGTTTACGTGCAAACATTTTTGATCAACGTTAACAGCTATGTGACATTATCAACTGCTAGAGTTGTCAAAAAAATGTCGAATATTTTAACACTTTATTATTATCAATGAAATCCTGACTAGCAAATACTAATTCAACTTAATTGCTATTTGTACTGCTTTTATATGTATTATTGATTTAACAATATTATAACAATTAAAAAATTTATTCATCATTCATAACATCGGTGGTATCATCGACAATATCAATTTGATAAATTTTTTTGCTACCAAAAATCTGAAAAACCTAGTGTTAAGAATTTCTTCTTTCTCATACTTTATCATCTTCAGATAAAAATGATATCAGTCAATAATGTACAATAAAAGCATCTATAGATGGTTGTTCTTATAAAATATTAGGTAATAAAATAACTATGATATGTCAGTGGCACTATAAGTCTTCAGGACTAAAACGCGTCATCGGTAGCCTTTTTACTAGACAATCTCACGGACTCAGGCTGTTCAGGCTCGTCAGGTATGAGGGGTCCATGTTTCCAGCCCTGTGGATAGCCGAATTTACGGACGTCATCCCACCATTGTTGTTCACCGTCTGCCCAGATACAATAAACCACGTTTGTTCCCACGAGTACCGCGAAGCACACCCAGAATGCTACACGCCATTGTACCAGAGTTGACTGTAAAAAAAGTGTTCGCAATTGTTTAATTATAAAACTTTTAGCATAAATATTAATAAGCAAAATTCAATACATTTTTTTGTTACTTTTTGTTTTTTAACAAGAATATTGATTATTATGCCAATAAACTGAATGCTATATTTTTAACTTAAAGGCAACATTTACTCATTATGTGAAAAATTATCAGCGCTAACAAGCTAAAAAATCTTATTACAAGATACAAAAATTATAAACAATATATCGTTAGCATTTTATTTTACAGACAATAAAATTCAAATCAAGAATCGCAATATAACTTTCCTCCAACGCTATCATTAGAAGACGATCTAAATATAGATGTGATGCTTACGTCAGGTGTCAATAACCCAATAAGGTACGGTGTCACAATTCCAGCGAAGGTAGATGTTGTATTAACGAGCGATGTGAGCGAACCGGCATAATTCGGCGCAAGATCCAACGCGTTCACCTACGCAGATATTACACTTATTAATAACTAATTTCTCGCCGTGGCTTTGTTCGATTACGAGAGGTGGGGAGGACGTAAGGTGTAATGTGAGGTTTAAATATGTATAGTCAGCATCATAATAAGTTGAGATATCAGTAGCTCCTACTTTTGAGATTATACATGATATTATACACTTACTCAGTTTTTTCAATGAAATAAATGTTATATACAGGAGACATTTTAGTAATCTATTGGCAATTTATATTTAACAGTTTTTGGGTCAGTCCGGACATACATTATATACACACAATCACATTATTACCTTCATTCCACTGTAAAATCCTCCCATGAGAGCCATAGATAGAATGAAATAAACCATTGCAGCGACTCGGTCGCATCCGGCGTAGGACGCTAAGATAATACAAATTGCGGGTCCAGTCGCGGCTGAAATAATTAAATATTTAAATTTCGATTACATAAAATAAAATTTGTTTTAATATTTACAATACGAAGACTAACTTTCACATATGTACGTATATTGGGACTTAAAAAAAAAATCTACTTTCGTAATGCATTGTAGATTCGTTATTTTGATATAACTTATCTAAACGAATAGCCCACACTTCGTATACTTATGCCTTCATCGTAAAACGAAGTGTTTAATGACAAAACAAAATTAAAACAGGAGTTTCCGAGATAGGCGCGAAAAAGCTGTCCTGGCGGACGACTTTAATACATTTGCCATTAAAAAAGAAATAGTTTATAGACCTAGTCAGTTTATTGCTTTGGATTATTGAAAAATAATCGCTGTTCGATGGTAATATAAAAACAAAGACGTTGATACCTGGTACCCACCAGGTATTCAGGCGAGCTTGCACAAATCCCTACCACCAGTGCATGGCGATTAATAAAGCATATTTTTAATTATTTATTCTATTCGAATAATAATTCGATATTACTGCAAGCATAAGGTCAGTAAAGTACAGTACGCAGGTGCAATTATTAAAATATATTTTTAAATAACTAACCTATAGTAGTATGAATGATCCTTCCAGTTTTAATCGTATGCCATCCTTTCTTGATGCAAAGGTCACAAACGAACCCGAAGAGGAAAGAAGATACCCACATCGCTATATAAGGTAGCGCGGTGAGGGTACCCGTTGTTGCAATATTGAATTTGAGAACATCGTGGGAGTACTTCGGTAAATCTGTCACCATTGTATAGTATCCCCAGTCGTGACCAACCTGAAATGTTTATATAACTAATAAATTTCACAAACGAACCCACGAAGTTTTGGTGCTATAAATTTATGTTATACAGCCTTAAACACCTCAGAGTCGATTTCTAATATTGATTTTAATGTAATTTATTAGTTTCTGATGTGTCTATGAATAATTTATAAATATTTTAAAAGTTCTATATTCGGAAACATTATTTATGAATGTCACAGAGTATTTTATTGTCGATAGGTAATTTTTTAATACAAATTTAACAGCCGTCAAATTTACCAGGAGAACATAATCACCATCGTCAATAGAAACAAGCAAAGATTAAATCCCGGGTTTAATTTCAACCAAGGAGTTTTCACGTCTTTGTTATTCATATGGCTTTCCACGTTTAGATAAATTGTTTTGAATAAGCGTTTAAATGTGGGATAATATTTACTCTGCAAAGTATGGAATAGGCTACAAGCCTTGTTCTTGTTCCAGTAGAAAAGGCATTTTCCACAGTTTCCTTAAATTATTTGACGTTATGGCTATCAGGTAGAAATGGCTTACGAATAGAAATTTTAATAAAATGAAATAGTATTTCAAGTTACGAAATCATTCTCATACAGTTATAATATATAGTATATGTGACTGCAATTTATTGAAGCTATCTAGTTGAAAATATATTCGATATTTTTGATTTATGATTTCAATTACTTGGCTGCCAAAATGTTCCAGACTTTAATATCAATATCGCTGAGAAAAATAGTTGATTTTTTATCTCGCTCTATTACAAAAGTCAAAGGTAGGTATAACAGACATCAAATATACACACATACAGATCTCTTATACATATATATGCATGTCGTATTTATAAGAATTTATACTATTTTATAAACACATAATTTTGTAGCTGCTAAGTTTAGGTGGACTTGCATTTACCTGATGGTAGGTGGTCACCATCGATCATATACATAGGCAAAATATAAAAATGTATTATAAGTATTATATAAATGTATTATAAGATTTTTATACTGTGTTGCCTAACTAAAAAAAAAACTATCAAAAACATAAATTTTGTACAAGAAGATACATATAACTTAATTAAGCAAGCTTTAAGCTGTGTATTTTCCAGTAGAATAGAGCCAGCCCACCCAAGCTCGTGCATACCGTAAACGATGCTTAGGGGAAACATCCATCAATCTATCAACCGTATTAATACCGTTGTCAATAGAGCATTAGCAGTTTTAAAACCCCTGTGGTATCACAAGACTGCCAAATAATTTCCCTTGATATATCATAAAACTGTGCCGGTAAGTGATAATTATTATAATGGTTTCTTAGTAACGAAGCATTTATTTTCTATTCGGTTCTAAGAACAAATCACATGCGAGTTAAATATATAAAAACTTTATCTATCGGTCGTGTAACATAAATAATAAAAAAAATTGTACTATAGATATATTTTCATGTACCCTCTTAAGTTTTAAAAAGAACATCAATTAATTGTTAAATCAATGAATGTTAATATTTTTTTTTATGTTTTAATTTTTTTAATTACTAATATTAATTGACTTTTGTTTTTGTAATTTTTTTTTTATATCTTTAAATAACTAATCTAGTCCTTATTACTTCCTGCTTCTAATTTGTAATAGATATCAGTGGAAACTTGATTGGTTTATGTATTATTTTATTGGTTTTTCATATTACTGTTCTATTGTACTGTTTCCCGAAAATAAATAAATAAAATTGGTTCACTTTTAAAGACTTGGACAAGCAAAATAATGCGAGTCTCACGGACTGGTCTCATATATCGACATCGTACACAAGTGTGTGTGTGAAACACAGCTGGAATATCAATTCCCTCATTCTAGTACTACAACTCTAAAAGGTAAATCGGACGAAAACACTGCTTGGCCGAAGAGATCAGGTGCAGAGCTAACAGCTTCAGAGTAGACACTATATTACTTCAACCTTCTTAAATCCGAGCAGCTATCGAGAATTTATCGGCGGAATAATCCAATGACTTTTATTAACAATCCCGGGATCTGAATTGTCTCTATCATCGATACATTTAAAACCTTTAAGAAAATTCAATTAGAGCCTAGTTAATTGTACTTTTTATCTCCCACGAATTCTAAATATATTTGTGACAAGGTGAATATCCTACAGCATACACTGTATTGAGAAAACCGAGCGTGTATTATGTAAATTGCTTCGTTCTTTTGCTCGCTTAACGTTTTATTGAACTCTGGTAAAGAATATATGAATGTATATTTTTCCAACCGTTTTTCAAAGTCATTTTCTTTTATAGATATTTTTGTTCTTACGTCATCGTAACGCGGTAATAAAATAAAAAGGACTCAATTTTGGAATTATTTCTTTATGTTAAATGGAATTATTTCTTATGAAACTTGTCATTGGTTGACAAATAAACTATGTATTATGTATATTTAATATTAAATAAAAATAAGCGAAAAATCTATACAAAAAATATCCGGTTCAAACCAGTATTCATTATATGGTTAGTTCAAAACCCTAGGCTTTTCAAGTTACATCGTGCAATTAATGTGCATACAATGTACAAGCCAAGGTCTCTCATCGTAAGCGAGCTATAAAAATCATTACGTAATACCCGTAATAAGCCGGCGAATTAACAACAAAATAAACTCCTAGTCTCTGAATGTAAAGGCTTGTGTGAAACACTTTTAGAATACATAATAAGGCCCTATAAATACAGGATGTCTTCTAAATAGGTAATGACTATTTCAAGGCGATTATCTAGCGGTGTGATCAGTTTCGTTAATTTCGCTTCCCTCCTATATAGCGACTCTGCCTATAATTATTGTCTTTTAAAGGATATACGTTAATAAAACTACATTTAATCCATTCGTATTAATAAAAAATTAAAAAATAAAAATCAAGTGGTTGTAAGTTTTAAGAGTATCGAGTCTCCCTAATATCAGGCGCATCCATACTTGATTGATATTATGAAAATTTTACTAATTTAATCAGGAGATATCAAAGTACTCGAGTGTGTGCGCAAACACAGTAGCGCTCCCTATTCTATCACTCTCATAAACCGACGAAACGATAATTCGCCAACACCGGAGAGCATGGCGCAGAAGTCGCAGGACCCAAGGCGAACATTCGAACTTCGGGTTGTTACTGAGATTTTTTTTTTTTTTTTCAGAAAAACCTAGTAAGTATTTATCGGCTCGAACCCAAGACTTCCATATCTGTAACATCATGAGCTAGCCAGTAGACAAAGAGACAGTTAAGTTTTCAAGAATATTACTGAACTAAAATTTATCGAAATTTGAACATTACTAAGAGGACTCATTTCGGTATAATACTAAAATAATAAATGTATGAGACTACGTATAGAGTTAAGTCCAGCTATGTACTTTGTAATTTATGGACATATTATTATTAATTAATAAAAATATTTCTATAATTTAAAATATATAATAAAGAAAATAATCAAACTAATTTAATATTCTAAACATTAACATAAAGTTAAACGTATTCAAGGCAATACACTAAAATTACTAAACATGTTCTTATTTTCAATTTATTTCACTTGCTCTAACAACTGTGCACAGGGCTAAACATGGCCGCAAGCAAATAAGCGAAATATGTAAAATTACAATGCTAAGTTCAACGAGCTTCGAGCATACAAAACTTTTGCACTGTAGAGTTCTGTAAAGGCTAAAACAAACGTACAAGCGTGGATATTGTATAACTAAAGCCATTCCAAAGCAAAATACAGCCGTATTAAATCCTGTACCACACCTTAAGTGTACGTGTTTTATACAAACAAAGCAAAATATACTTAAATGCTTTAAAATAGAACTCGAAATTGTTTGATCTTTAAAATTAAGAACACTTTTGCATTACTAACTACTACTATTCGTATGTGATGGAATTTACTAAGATGTCCGACTTTTCGTTTATTTCGGTATGAATATTATATTAGACATGAAACGTAACCCAACTACACGTATTACAATGTTTTATTAAACATACATTTTGAAGATAAAATGCGGTGAAAAACAAAATAACATATCATTATTCTGTTTTTATTTCGTTAGTTTCGCAAGTTAAGTTAATCTCAATAAGTACTAAGCTCTAATCAGTCTTACATACATATTATGTATAAATTTTCGAATTATGTCCCCACTAATATTATAAATGCGAAAGTAACTCTGTCTGTTACCTCTTCACGCATAAACCACTGAACCGATTTAGATGGAAAATATGGTATGGTGATAGTTTCACTATTTCTGTAATAAAACATAGGTTAGTTTTTATTGCAGAAATAGACCCTTGGCATGAATCAAGAGTTGGAAATTTATTTGGGGAAATTAATGATTTTATTATAAGTAAAGAATATAAAACGAATAATATTTTAACTTTTCATCAACTAAAATAAGATTTTTGTATTTCGAACCAATGTTGGCTAATGTAGTATAAAGTTTTATAAAATTCGCACGGGTAAAGCCACGAGTTCATCTCGTATTTAATAAATACTAAACCTGTTTCACCTCATGTACTGTTTGATAATCCAAATGTCAAATTTAGTTTTAAATATTGGTTTGCAATTAGCAGCCCGTAAATGTCCCACTGCTGGGATAAAGGCCTCCTCTCCCTTTGAGGCGAAGGTTTGGAGCATATTCCACCACGCTGCTCCAATGCGGGTTGGCGGAATACACATGTGGCTGAATTTCGTTGAAATTAGACACATGCAGGTTTCCTCACGATGTTTTCCTTCACCGCCGAGCACGAAATGAATTATAAACATAAATTAAGCACATGAAATTTCAGTGGTGCATGCCTGGGTTTGAACCCGAAATCATCGGTTAAGATGCACGCGTTCTTACCACTGGGCCATCTCGGCTCTTGCAATAAATAAATATAATAAATAAATAAACCACATTCATAATATTGCTACAAGTTGTGTAATATGCGTCATATTTAATCAACACTAAAGTACGATAATAAAAAAATAAAAACAATCGCATTTCAGTGTAAATTTTTCCATGACAAAAAAAAATAACATATCTTACAGCGGCAAACACAAGCGCCCATACTGAAGCCGATCTCAATATTCCTTTCCAAGGCACAGGGTCCTTTGTTGTACTATTTTCTGCAGTCGTGACATTTTTGTTTAAATAGTTCAGTTCCTTTTTCGATATATAGGGATGAGTATTTGGTGTACTGTAGCACAGAAGACTCTAAAAATTAAATTTGTTATTATTAATTAATGCTTACTGTGCTCTACATATATACATATATATGTGTAATTTAGGTTTATTATCATAGTTCATAAATAGGTACAAATATAATCTGTGGATAGATGTAACATTTTAGCTTTAATATTGCTGAATAAAGCATTATTATTTATTAACTTTAGAACGGAGGTAGCTTAGTAAGTTTTAAATCAAGCTGGTTCAAGCCAAGATTCACTGAATTTTGCAAGTCGCTAGTATGTTTATCAGCGAGTGAAAATATCACAAGAAAATAATGGAACAAAAATAAATCGGAGGCAAGTATTTCTTCGGTTTGAAATATATATAATATTTGTATATTTAGTAATTCGGGAAGGCTTATCTCAGCAATAAGGCATACACAATTTTCATTATCCACTTGCGGTACACAGGATAAATTTAAATATTTATTATTTATTCAAGTATGAATACATTTCGAATGAAAAGAAACCGCATTTGTAAAACTTACCCACAATGTAAACCACAAAAGGCCGAATCCACCAAAGAAATAAAATACGTACGCCCAGTCTCTACCATCGGATAATAGAACTCCAGACATAAAAGACCCGAAAATATTTCCTATTTGAGCTCCACCAAACACTAACGCGCCTTGGAAGGACCTTTCATGTGGTGGTACCCATCTCGCCAACATTATCATGAGAGCTGGCATCGTTGGACCCTGTAAATGTAAATATGTATTATATATAGAACAATATATATTTTTTTAATTTAGCAAAGTAAATTGTTATATAATATGGTAAGAGGATTTTTCAATATCTAAAATCTAAGATACCTCTCCCATTCCTTGAAGAACGCGTAGAATAAAGAGCCAAGTAGCTCCCCCTGCTCTAATGACGATTGGCGTTAGGAATGTGAAGAGAGCAGTGCTAAGTAGACCGATTCCCAGGGTCCATTTGCCTCCGAATTTTTCAGCCAAATAACCTCCAGGTACTTGAGTAGCCGCATATCCATAGTAGAACCCGCTCAGGATTAATCCTTGCGTTTTCTCATCCCAGTCAAATGTTGCGTACTGCGAAGTAATAAAAGTGGTATAAATAGCGACTTGACGTTTGAATTTTATTAAATTTACACTGTTTTATTTAGAAGCTTATATTGGAACTTGCAGACAGTTTGTCCATCAGAAATTCAAATAAAGCGTTAAGGTACTAAGTAAATATGAATAGTTGTTTCTAAAAAGAGTACTCTGTTAAAACGGTGCAATCAAAATATGTCTTTAATAAAATTGTACACTTTGTTTAAAACAAAGTTATCGCTTACTGGTCGAAGAATAGTTGTTGCATTTCCGCCAATTTCCTCGTCATTAGGGCAGGCGTTCGGGTCAAAGTGTTCCATTCCATTCTTCGTTCGATTTACCATTTGTGTTATTGCTAAATTAAGACATACTCTCATTGTATACGCATTGCATACACCAAGGAGACCCATCACTCCCAGAATATAACGCTGTGGTATAAAGCAACCTGAAAATTATTATACACATTTTTCTTATTAATTATAAAATAATTTGACAAACTATTAGTTTAACAAAGTCGTTACTTTAAAGTGTTGCTATTTATAAAAACTAATATTATAAAATATCAAGATTTGTTTTTGTGTATTATTTATTGAATGACGCAAAAACTACTGATAGTTTGTAGGTAGACATTAAATTGTATGTGTGTTGTTAGGTATACTGTGAGATAGGTTATAACATCAACGTCGATAAGAAAACTGTCGGACCGGACGTATACCAAACGAATGCTGTCAAATCTGAGTTTCGTATAAGAGTTTCGTTGAAGAACGTTTCAAGCAACATAGATATATATTGTATTGTTTATTGCAAATATGCTATTATTTCCGAGTAACTTTTGGGAAAACGATAAGTAATAGTTTAATTGAATTTATTTTTATTCAATTCAGTTAAGTAATGTTAAGATATTATATTTACTTATACGCTAATGCTTAGTATTAAATAGACCGCTTTACCCGTACGAAGTTGGTTTTGTAGTTTTAATAAGATTAGTGATTGTCCGGTGGTTGAAATTCCATTCCATAATCACTATCTAACATATATTTTTTCTACCTTATTCGATTTTTTTTATAATAAATAAAATAATAACATTAAAGACATTTTATTTTTTCCATCTATCAGACATACGAACTAAATTGTTAAGGTTTAAGGACATGAAAGCAATATTTTACTAAATACTTAAACTATACTACAATGTAGTATTTTTTGTTTTCTGAATGACTGGCGCAATCGTAATTTTTTATTTTATTTATAATATTTATTAAATTAAATTTAACTAATATCTACTTCGAATGTGTTATTATATATACTATTATAGTCTAGCCTTTTGTATAATAAATAATAATATATTGCTTTTACTGACTGTAACCAGTTATGTATGTCAAATAAGTAATAAAACTCCTCAGTAGACAGAGAAGAAACATATAATGTATTGATTGTCTCTCCCTCTCTAACCAATGATTAGCTGTACTGACTTAAAATTTTCTATTATGTAGGTAATCGTTTTTTATTTTTTCTAGTACTATTATTATTACTAGTCTTTACTAGGATAAAGATTGGTATATTATATTAAAATATTTGGACTTTTCGTGTTCCAAACGATTTTTCATTTAATGTTGAAATAAATAGATTTGTTAGTTTGTGTCCATGTGTATGTATTTAAGGAAGTTAACGATCGATTTTCGCATTAAATTGTAAAACTACAAACAAACAAATAGTATTATTTCAAAAGTAAATAACACATGGAGTTCATTGTGTTTACAATAAATGTAAATACATTGTATTCTTAAATTGGGTATTTACACAAATATTCACTAAATTTGTTACAAGACATTGGAATCGAATCGATTTTATGAACTCTCATACAGTAATTGCTAGTAATATTTATCGTAAGAAAAACCTTCTTCCTTTATATAATATCTTGATAAGGTTATTAAAATATTGATAAGCCTTTGATTTGAGCCGCGAACGTCCGTTTGCAACTCATATCACCTTATCTAAACATATCGTACAAACATGGCACATTTTCATCTCGATACTAAACAATATTACAAAACTTACAACAAACAGCTGACAATATAACGATAAATATAATAATTTTCTTATAGCTATCAATGAAAGTCAGAGTAAAATTCAAAAATCTTTATTCCATATGGAAGTGTTACGCTTGCTTATTGATAGTCTAAAAACTACGACCCGTTCGGAAATTAACACCTCGGACCTGAGAAGAACCGGCGAAAGAAACTCAGCGGGATATATATTTTTGATTTGATTATAATTTCATTTTAACAAGTATTGATTTCATGTACAATAAAAATAAACATATTTTCTTTATTTGAAACAGCCTGGAGGCGATCGTCTCATTCCCAAGGTGTGCAATCAACTAAGAAGTCGTTAGTGTTGTAATATCCTTTAGCACACAAACGCTCTTCAACGATAGATATACATATGTAAAGAAAATCTTGTGATTTAGGAACAAACGTTATTAGTAAATAAACATTAAATGTCGTTTCTCTTTTTACAGGTGTGTAAATATTATTTTTGTAAAAAATGCGTAGGTAAATACAAAATTTTATTTTATTCTTTCTTATTGTAAAATTAAACAAATAAATCTCTTTTTACAGAGAAACTCAATCGTGTTTCATTAACTGTGTCGTCCTAATAAAAAGAATACTAGAAATAATCTTATATATATAAAAAAAGTATGTGCCCAAACATATTTGCTCTCTCTATTCTGCCAATCTCATAATTCAATGCGACGTTATCCGACTGAACTGAAGGGAGATCGAGCGTTAGATTTACGTATTTTTCGAGCCACGAGATTATAACAACTCCAACTACTCAACTTCTTTTATTTCTGTGAACCGAGACTTTAACTCGAAATTAAATAGTTTCATATTAAGATCCTAACAGATAGTGTTTTTGTTTATTTATTATCATAAGATACCTTACATTTATTTAAATATAATTTTTAATATATATAATATGAATTATAGAAAGTACTTAGTGGTAGGGCTTAGTGCAAGTCTGGGTAGGTACCACTCACTCGTCATATATTCTACTGGCAAACGACAGTACTTAGTATTGTTGTGTTCCAGTTTTAATTGTGAGTGAGCCGGTGTACAGGCGCATGAGACATAACATCAAGTTTTCAAGGTTGCTGACTATTTCCCATTAGGTGGCCCATTTACCGCCTACATACATAATATAAAAAATCCCAAATGAGTAAAGATAGGCACGTTCAATTTTATTATCCAATGAATAGGGCTCCAAGATATCGAAGAGTTTGATCAGTTCTATAAAACAAGGTAACTTGAGTTTTATTAGCCAATGAAAAATGTCTGGGTGTACAATATCGAATAGTTCGCTTCTATTCTACTGCTACTTATTTTTTATCTCTGCTTTACGACAGACAAATAAAAGGTTATCTCACACAAAAACCGATGTATGTTGAAGAATATGTTATATTTATGCTATATATAATCATGTTATTTATGTAGGTAATCGAACATTCTATCTTATCTATTCTAACATTATAAATGCGAAAGTAACTGTCTGTCTGTTACTCATTCATGGCGAAGCCGTTGAATCAAATTTAATGTTTTTTTATGGAATAGGCGGCAAACGAGCAGCACCGCCCTGCTGCAACAATGGGGGTTACACGTGCGTTGCTGACCTTTAAGGAATGAATAGGCGAAAATTTGGTATGAAGCAAACTTGATTCCCAAGAAAGGACGTAGGCTACTTTTTTATACCTAAATCCTATAATGAAGCCACGCAAGCGTAGCTGTAGGAGAAAACTAGTTTAGTATAAATGGGAAAAAATGTGCGTAAACCACATAATTATATGGTACTCATAATTGTATTCTTGTTTTTGTTAACAATTTAAGCGTCGGCCATTGATCTGAGTACCTTGAGTACTTTGACTTGAACCTCTTGAATTATCACGAGATCTCCGAAACTATAAGTATGACTAAAATTTAGCATAGTTACTTCTTCTCTCTCTTATTCCTAAGAATTAATTCCTATAAATTAAAAACTTCATTTGTAACTTTGTATGAATTTATACAACAATAAATTTAAAAAAACAAACGCAATTCGTTGGTAAGAAAATCAAAAAAAAAATTAAAAATGAGTCGGCAAATGGGAAATTTAGGAAGAACTAATAATACTTCTTGTATGAAATTTTTGTATAAAGTTAAAAATTTTACAGGGCAACGACCGTCGGGTAGTTAAACTAGTTTGAAATGAATAAATGTTTTGATTTTATTACATTTTAGACACATTGCCTCGCGTCGTAATTAGGCTATTAAACACTAATGTTAAAGGCCAAGGTCTCGATAGATTATTCATTTAACTTGAAAACTCAACACATACATATTATAATTAATATAAGACGAATTACTTTGTTCATTTTTAAGTAGTTTTATTTAGAATATAAATATTCTAGTTGTTTAAAAACTACATTAACATATTTGTACAAGGCGTTTCCTCGTGAATCGTAATGTTAGTTTTTATGATATATAATTCCTTCTGAATAAATAGTCTATCCAATGCAATAAAAATCAAATTTAGACATTCGAAATTTAAATTGATATAAATGTCTTATACTTGTGTTTATATTTTCTAGAAAATTCCATGCGTAGTTATTTATATAACTTATCTTTCACTTCAATGCCTTTGTATAAACCTAGTTGAACATTTAGGATAACTGATACTAGAATTTTAGATTTATTTTCTCTAAACTCTTACCTAAAACCACGTGATAAGGCACGCTCGTTCTACAAGATTTGTAATAAAATAAAATAGATTACTCATAAATATTATATTTTACGTATACATTCATCGGGATTATGTTCTCCTGGTATCTGGCACGGCAACCATTCTCAAGGGAGATTAGTAATCTTCGTAGGTGAGATTTAGTAAACTATCTATTTTCTTATTATTTTTGGGATAACAATCTGACACAACCAGAGATAGATAAAGCAACCAACAGCTTTAATTATATTATTATATTCATGGGACGGATTTCTAAAACTGTATACTGTATATTAAAAAGATACTAGCCTGGCCCGAGATTCTAACTCTAGAGTCGATAAGTATATCATTAAAATAACAAATAAATTATATAGCTCAATTATCACAGCCATTAACTGATATGGATATCAAACGAAACACTTTAACATTTCATCATGAACGGAATACAATACGATTCGCTCAGCCGCAGCAATTCTGTGATACAAATATAAATACATAGTCTAAATAGAACTAATTATGTATAACAAATATTGTTTCTGAAACAATAATACATATTCAACTGAATAATATTATCCCTCTACTAGATAGAATATTCGGTTCTCGCCAGAGCTGATTATAGATTATAACGAAGTCCTTGTGATGGATCAATCTCGTACTCATAAGTAGTTATATTATGAGCACAGCTTGTTAATACATAAGCTGATAAATTTAATCAAAAGATTATAAACACAAAACGTTTTATCAGAATCGATTCGTAATAGTTTTTGCGTGATGTTAAACAATGTCAAACTGTTAAGTTTTCAAAGTGTGCGTTTGAATAATAAGGTGGAAACTCGCGCGTATCTCACTCACGAAGTTTAAAAATTGACTTCCAGTGGTGGTGTATTTTACGACCGTGGTCTGCGGTGAGGTTCGAATTAGTTCTTATAGAATAGCTCTATAATGACATCTTACATGACAAATTGTTTTATCATAATACAAACATATTGGTTTATTTATACCAATTCCAAGTAAACTATATACCGCTGTAGATATATATATATTTGAGAAGTTCTTAATATATGTAAATGTTATATCATTCTAGGATAGCTTGGGACTTTATGAGAGACAACACCAAGTGGAAACTAACTTCAAGATATAGTTCTAAACTTGAAGTTTAACTTGAATTACTCATTGCCAAAATTTCTATAATCATAGTAATACATATTTATATGAAAGAAATCAACAAATCGACATATGCCTACCAAAGTCGAGGTCATTGCTTAACACCAGGTGGCCCAATAAGCGTGTATCACTCGTTTATCTACATAATAAACTAACATATCATTGATATAGTGAACAACTGTTGCAAATCATATTTCACTATGCAAGAATACATATACATATACATTATACATATATAACTAATAATAAAATATTATTAATTTTAATTCAATAAGTATCAAATCAAATCAAATTCCTTTATTCAATATAGAAGCATTACACTTACTTATTGATTGTAAAACCAAACACTAACATCAGTTCCGAAAAGAAAATACTATGAGCTGAGAAGAGCCGGCGAAATAAACTCAGCGGGTTTCTTTTTTTTTTTACAATTTTTGATTATTTACAAATATTCAATATCAAAAAAGAAATAGACAGGAGGCAATCGCTTTATTCCCAAGGTGTGCTATCAACCATGAACTCACTAATTTTATAATACCTACCGCACTCAAGCGTTCATAAACTTTTGTTTTTTTTTTCAATTTAGTATATCTAATATTAAATAGACTATGAGTTGATTTTACCTCTAGGTAATCTCGAGGTATAGCCTATAAATGTAAGTTTTATAACGGGCTATTTAAACATACAAGATGGAATTTAATTTAATTCATATTAGTTATTTATGTGTAGTTCCAAGTGAGGTATCACTAAGTAAATATTCCACGCTAAACGACAGTGCTTTTAAACGTATTCCCGTGTGAAAGGTCAGTGAGCCAGTGTAATTGTAGAGGCATAACAGTTAAAATCCCGCGGTTGGCTGCACATTGACATTGCAAGGCACGTCTAATGTTTCTTGAAATAGAGGTGACCTCTTAACATTTAATAATATATTATTTACATTAAGATATATATATGTACTTACATGATCGTAATGTTCGTGTTAGAGCATTGTCTTTCCTCTTTGGTGTCTGAGTTTTCAGGCCTAGCAAATTATGCGCCTGCACTTGATTCATTTCGTCCATTTTTTTTATTATAATAAAAAACCTTTATAAAGTTTCCTTATAAAATTTTCCTTGGCACCTAATTTTTATTCGATTTATCACTGCTGTAAAAACCATAATTTATATCAATTAAAATGAACGTGTTTTTTCGGATCACATATTTACGTAGCGTATTTTTATTCCGTTGTTATTATATTTTATCATTTAGAATAACAATCAATGCTATTTTTATAACTGTAACGCATTCGCGGAATGTACATAACCGCTTTAATGACATATAAAATATATTTATTTAATACGAAATACTAATTAATTAGTAATTATTTTAAACGTAGTCATGACTCCGGCTTGTACACTTTTATTTTTGAATTATTTTATAAAAATACACAAAGATGTATTAAATTTTTTTCAAAATCCTTACATATTTTTAATAAGTAAATTTTGTTTTTATATTCTAAACAATGTCGGTATTTAAATTTAATAATTTTTAATATTAATAATATAATTTTATTTTATATAAATTATTTTTTACGTTTACAACGAATTAATTATTATTAATGGTTCAATTGGAAGCAAATAAAGTTATAGTTATAACTTTATTTGCAGATTTAAGTAGCTATAAAAATATATATACATATAAATAAACTATGTCACTTCATTTCGAGATTTATTTATTTACCTCAATATCGAACACAATAGTCAATCAGCATTAATTTACATTGTGGTTTTAATTCAAAAACACATCACATTCACGTCACGAGAACAATGTATATGACTGTCTGTCATGTGTTCGCAATCTCTGTCAATGTCTAACGAAGCTTGCGTACGCGCGTATCGCTAGAGCACATGGCGAATATTGTCATAGCTCTTAGGCCGATTACCCACGCTAAAACCGACTACATAGGTTGTCGGCCTTGAGCCGAGTCAATCGTTTACCCGGTACGAGAACCGATACCAGTTACAGTATAAGCAAATCGGGAAATTGATACGACAATCTCGCACATGCTTCGACTGTGAATAAATTTCGAATCGACAATTCATACCCGAAAGAGAGTTACCCCTTTTGTTTAGAAGACATTATATACTTACAAAGCTAAGTTCTTTATACTGTTAGTATGAATTTCAAACTATTCAAAATTTTTGAAAAGAAAGATACGTAAATAATTTCTTTAATCAAAGATATGATTTAATTTACGATCCAGATGTTTACAATTATTAATTTATTATGATGATGACATACTTATACAATGGAAATAAAATATTAA
This sequence comes from Vanessa atalanta, assembly GCF_905147765.1. Lineage (NCBI taxonomy): Eukaryota > Metazoa > Arthropoda > Insecta > Lepidoptera > Nymphalidae > Vanessa > Vanessa atalanta. The sequence goes on along the minus strand of NC_061878.1, from coordinate 7,937,013 downwards.
TCACATGAATGCATCAAAATTAATTATTTATATACGATCAACTCTATGTTTTATTGTGTATCCTTATTCTGATAAAATTAATTGATTATTATTTATTTTTCTAGTGATTCCAATGATGTTTAATAATGACACTTTTTTGCATTATGTATTATGTATGTATTAGTAACGTCAAGATGAGAATACATATAAAGAACGTGTTCACTTGTTTCTTTTCTTTTTTTCCTAATAATACTAAATGTTCCAAAATTAAATCTTATGGAATTTTAATAATATGGACTTCATCTTTTTATAATTTTGTTAATTAATGCGAAAATAACAGGTTATTATTGCTCGGTTTATTTGTGACGTCATGTTTTATTCTTAATCAAAAACGATTCCGAATCGGTCATTTTCAATCATTAATTTAGACCATTTTGTATAATATATAACATATGCTGGAAACCTACATAGTTATAGTAACCTATATCAAACTGAATAACTAATAGGAATACCTTTCTATAGGAAATAGAATCTTTGAACCAAATAAAAACTTTAAGTTAAATAATAAACGATTTCCTAGCAAGGAATGTAAATGGTTAGGCAATTTGTACATAGGTGTATTATTTATAGGCCGAAATATTCGTTACATTTTCCTTGAATCAATTATAATGTTTCCGACATTCAACATAAGTATTATATATTATAACGTTTTAATTAATTCCGTAGTATTCTTTGTACGATAGCGTAGCAACGTGATTTTAAGTAGTTGTGAAATTTATAACATAAATTATATAAATCTTTTATCAATTCGAATAATGTCAAAGATCAATTTTGCGCAACATTTTACTCATTTGCCATTGTAATTGAATCGTATTGAAGCCATTACGCGATATAACTCGTTCTGAATGTGAAAATATTCACTTAAAAAGAACAGCTGTAACGTCATTTCTATATACGGAGAGTTGGTAAAAATCGGAAATTATTAATATTGATAATGATAGGTTTATAAGAGGTTGAAGATTTTTAAGAAGATATTAAGAAGAAGAATTATAAGATTTGAAGAAAGAGAGAATCTTTTTAGTAAAAATATGATACCCAAGCAGTTTATCACTATTTCGTTCACGTAGAAATATATCAACACAATCAAACGTCTTGACTTAACATGTAACCTTTACAGATAAATAGAGAGAGAATATTATAGAGATTTGTGGTGTTATATTATAAATATGAAATCTCTTTATCTAATTGGCTTACATCTCGTTACAAATCGGGCCAATAAAAAATCATGACTTTTTCTGAGCTGTTACTGAGAATGCTTAGAACAATCTCAGTAGCATCCCAATGTTTTATAGTATTTTCACTCCCTCGTCTCGGTAAGTACGTAAATCTTATACTCTCTTTCTTTGTGTCAGATTAACACACATATATTTATATATATATAATCATTAGATTACGGGAGTAAGAAATAGATTATAAATCTACCTGTGCACTTGTGAGTACACTTGTCTAAATATGAGTCGGATTCATTAAAAAGCGACAGTCGGAAATTACCAAATGTATTGCTAGATTTTTCTATTATATTTAAACCTAATAAAAAGCTTATATTTAACCTGCTGTCTAATAATAATAGTTCGATTTTCGTCAACAAACAATTGGAATAAAAAAATCGTTTTTCTCAAATATAAGCCCACGTTATAGTATATACTAATAATACAAATAAACTCATAAAAAATTAATTTATTATCATTTGAAATTCATTTATTTTTATAGTATACTTAATATATCGCTAACGATTTCGAAGAATCAACATAAAAAAGTAAAAACTCTGTTATCTAATATAAGTGATTTTATTTATACTTATATTATTATTTACATAATAATTATTCGATTTCGAGCATATTCTGACAATGTATATAGATAGTGAATTTGATTATTATTTGTTATTATTAACATGTTAAAAAATCCAAGCCGGCATTTATAATTTATTTCAAGAGTAACCTAACAAATCCATAAAAAAAACTCCTATCAATAAAATACTCCATAAATTATGTAACCAAAATAGTTTTTGACTGTATAGGTAATAAAAACATTTGGTTTAAATCTAATTAATTTAAAAGCCACAATTTGTTTTTTTTATAATAATATTTATTTGAATGATTACTCTTAAATATAAAACAAAACAATAAATAATTTAAATATCTGATAATGTATGAATATTCTACCGCCAAACAGCAATGTATCGTTGTATTCCGTTTTGAAGGATGAGTGAGCCAGTGTTATTACTGGCACATGAGACACAACATCTTAATATAAGCCCAAGACGGTGGCGCATTCGCGATTTACGTCATATTGTGTCAATCAAATCTACGGTAGTGACTACCTCAAACTTGTTCTATCTATCCTATCAGCCAGAAATTAGCCGGAATAGTCAGCAAGCATATAACCAGAGCCGTCTCAAGCTATGGTGGGGCCCATGGGTACCCACGAATTTAGGGCCCTTTGGTAGATATTTACGACCGGGTAAAAATAATTTGCTTATAACCAGGCATCAAATAAACGGTGCGATAATTTTCGTAGGAAATTCGTAGGAAGCTGCATATTACGTGAAATATTTGTAGGTATATGAGTAGTCTTAATTTCAGACAATAATTAAGATACTACTACAACTATCTTAAGGCTGTGTAAGCAATTTAATACATTTTAAAAGCATTTAAGCTACCTAGAAGGAACAACTACTACAATACTACAAATAATAATTACAAATAGTTCATTTTTCGGTAAACAATTTGCTGTTGAGAAGAAATTGAACTTCTGAACGCCGTTGTGTTTACAAAACAAACTACGACAACGAAACTTCAAATTGTGTAAAATATAAATATGTTATTAAGCAAGGACGATACATGATGAACTCTTGATTTTTAAAATAAACAAAACTCCATTGTACCATCATGCGTAAACTATTACTACTGTTGCGCCGTCATTAATTAATTCATTATTTTCTAGTCCAAGCTTGATTCGAACCAAAATTTATTAAATTCGATTCAGTTGATTGGCCTTGAAAGAGCGACAGACAGACAGACAGAGTTACTTTCGTAGTAGCTAGGTAATTCACGCTATTTGCCTCTCTCTAGGCAAACATCGTGAAAACAGACTGAAACCATCTCTGATACATCATATATTGACGCTGACATATTGTTAAAAGTATGACATGGAACATTCGGATACATTTCAACGTTTTTAATCTGTGTGAAAATGGAATTGGAACATGAAAAATACAAAGGAAAAACGGATATATAGCAATAGTCGTAAAAACAAAGCCAGTTTTAGTCAGCAAAATACTCGGATCGCACGTATATCGTTTTTATCCTATTAATTAAACATACGTTTTTTTTTAATAAAAATATGAATAGAATGGATTTTAATCAGATTTTTTGAAATAAAGTTATTTGTTCATTAAATTTAAGAATACCTATATTTGTAACCATAGACAAAATACTTATCTTTCGTATATTAATAGTGCATGGTGTGGTCCCCTAATATTTAAGGATCACAGGACTTATAAGCTTTACATTGAATAATATTAAGAATATATATTTAATGTGTACATTTTGTTGGAGACTCTTAAATAAATAAACATACAAATATATGATTAATCTTATATCAATAGACTGTCTATTTGAATGGATATAAGAACTTTTTAAACGTTATACTGCACGATTCAATTATGATAATTATCATTAATGAAAGCTACTATTGATATCTATTTTCAGGGAATAATTAATATTCCTACTTACATCTATAATAAGTCTAGTTTGTACTAGGAGAGAGGACGTCATCCGCCAAGATGATCGATCCATTCATCGTTAGACGATCCGCATAACTTAATTGACATGTAGTTTCCTGTGCGTAACATATATATTTATATAAAGTAAAATCAGCCACTAACTTATACAACATCCACATATATAATATTGGGTAGAGAATGTTTTATATGGATAATGGATGTGTTGAAAGTAGACTTATATATATATATATACATATATATTTTAATCGGAAGTTCTATTACTCGGCTTGAAGTAGAGTGAATTGGCATAAATCTTCACGCAAGGAAAACGTGTTACCCCCTCCAGCCGACCTTTTCCTCTTTCTCTCTGTCTCTTTCTATCATGTACAGTTTTATAAAATATATTTTAAATTTATTTTTTATTAATGTTTTAATTCTTTTTTTTATGGCATTGGTTGGCGGACAAGCATATGGGCCACCTGATGGTAAGTGGTCACTACCGCCCATTGACAAAGGCGCTGTAAGAAATATTAACCATTCCTTACATCACCTATGCGCCACCAACCTTGGGAACAAAGATGTTATGTCCCTTGTGCCTGTGATTACACTGGCTCACTCACCCTTCTAGCCGGAACACAACAATGCAGAGTACTGTTATTTGGCGGTAGAATATCTGATGAGTGGGTGGTACCTACCACGACGGGCTTGCAAAGCCCTACCACCATGTATTCACACAGAGTTTTCATAACCATTTTCTTTCTTGTTATTTAATTATTCTCAAACGTTGTTAATTTATTTTTGGTGTCTTTTATTTTATAGATTATAGCGAGAGAAACTTCGTTCCATCAAAATGTTCCACGACAACTCATTTTTTAGCCTGGAGATGTTTCTTTTTGTGTCGGTTTTTTGTGACTATAAATATTATATTTAGAAAAATATAGTCACGTCATCTTTGAACATGTCATCGCGTTGAATAACAGTATCATAATGGTAAATGAAACGATAAAAGCAATTAAAAGTACACGCATCAACCGCGATTAGAACGCCAGCTATGACCTTGATTCAACATCGTAAATTAAAAAAGTCATAAAAACTGAACAACAGATATACTATACTAAAGAACGTATATTACCATATCATTTTAAAGTAACATTCATGTATTAAGACAAAATATATGACGTCATTCTCAGTTAACTCGTTCAACCGTTTTTTTTTTTAAATTAAGATTAGTATGTTCTATATTATAAATTATAATTGTTGTAATTTAAGTAGGGTATCCATCTACAAATATTTAAAATTAGGACAGATCATGTAACCGATTAAACATTTAATTGTATAAGTATCATTAGTATAATTCATGAATTTTTTTGCATTACAGAATTGAATAATTGTCTTGCCTAGAAATAAAAAATGTTTAAGTAATAAACAAACAAGAGAAGACAAGTATTGTTAGGACTTTGGCTTATAAGGACCTTTCCTAGTTAAACTTAGCTTTTGGGAACCCTAACTTAAAATTGCTATAAGTACCTAGTAATATCGTACGTATTGACAACCTTTAAACAAATGACCGAAATGTCCTTCATGTGTTTTAAGAATTTAGAATGATTAGGGCGTTGAATCTTATTATGCTTGCAAACATTTTTATTGCAATGTAAATATATTAATGTCTCTTAAATTATAAACAAGTCAACATTGAAAATAGCTACTGTTCTAATATTTTATATTATTATTTACTGGCTACCCGTAACGGCTTCACACGGGGTCAATAGGAGTCAATATACTAACTTATAGATTGAACAACAAACATTTAAAAAAAATGTTTGTTCATTTGTTTTTTCGGCTTGTTAAAGTGGAAATTCTCGACTTTTCTATACTACAATATACAAATAAACCTTCATCTTGAATCACACAATCAATTCATTTACTGATGAGAACCGCATCAAAATTCGTTACGTATTTTAAAAGATCTAAGCGTGCAGAGGGCGAGAAGTGACTGCGATTTTTTGTATAATATGTAAAAATAATAAGGTCATGATATAGACACGGTTTTTGGCGACATATTACAAGATGAGTTTCATAAGAGATAATTATAAGATATGGTTGGGGTCAGAGGGAGTTAAAGAGAATCTCGTCGGTCGGACGACCTCCTTGATCGAGTAGTGTGTACACCTATTTTCATGGGTCACCACTCCGAGGTCTCGGGTTCGATTCCCGGCCGAGTCGATGTAGAAAAAGTTCATTAGTTGTAGTTCTATGTTGTCTTGGGTCTGAGTGTTTGTGGTGCCGTCGTTACTGCTGATGTTTCCATAACACAAGTGCTTTGGCTACGAGTGCTTACATTGTGATAAGAGTAATGTATGTGATGTTGTCCAATATTTATTTATTTAGAATTGCGGAAAGGATTAGCCAGTGAAATAAATAAAAGATAATAAAAGAGAAAAACACATGAATGATTTATAAGTAAACGAACAATGACTACGTGTTAATTATGTTTTTAATAATATTAATAAGCGATTTAATTCTGTACAACAAGTACATGTTAAAAAAGCATGGCGATAATTCGTCGTTTTTCTTACATTTTGTATAAAAATGTATAATATCATACATTAGTCATGAAACAGAAAAATTACTGATTGTTGTTGCCAGTTAAAAAATGTATATTGCCATTAAATATTAGTAATGAAATGGGGAAATGATTTTAATACTATAAAAATTTTTACGTCATGACAATTCTTATTTACTTTATGTGGTTAGGTGAGGAAACAGTTATATAATAAAATGTTAACGTATAGTACGTTACATTACGATAGAAAAAAAGTTAATTGTTAGTGAGTTTTATTAATTTTTAGTTGTAATTAATGTCTTAGCCATCCTCATCCTCGTGGCGGCCGTCGCGCCATACCCATTATCGCTTGACCCTGTTCCACGGCAATTCTACAAACACACTATAAATATAACCGATATGTATAATATTTGCATGAAAAGTACATCATCTCTGTAAAAAAAAAATATAATTATCTATATTGTTCAATAAATACAGGAACATCCCGTAAATTTTTCACTCTTGGGCTAAGGACTCCTTTCTTAGTTTTTGAGGAGTAGAGCCTTTTCTACCACGCTGCTCTAAGAATACATGGATACCCTTATATCCGACACACGTGAAATATTTTCTCTCACCATCGAGCACGAGATGAATTAAAAACACAACTTAAGTACATTATTTTTTTTAAAAAGTGGTACTGGCTTTCTTTCTCAGCACTTGACTTAAGGACTCGCATATCTTATTACCATTGAAGGTTTAAATACTTATATATGTACCATTCAAAATTATCTACTGTCTGTAATATTGTCTACTGTATAAAATTAGACCGAGCGGTATGGTGGAAACACCCGATCTAGCAACATCTCCGTTAATCACAATTCCAATACTCTGGGCGAATGATGAACAGAGCTTCCTGTCACCAGTGGGAGCAATAAAGGCTCTTATAATTTTTAGAAAGGCTCTATCACTTTAAGGTACAAATATATCATTTGCAATCAGATACGAATATTTAAACTGTAGTAATATAAATTATATGAAATGTTTTCTTTTCTTCTATCCAACTCTCCTAGTTATATAAGAAGTCCATTATTATAAGGTATTAATATAATTAACACTGATATATTCAAGTAAAATATAATTTCATTTACATTTATTTTGTAATTTAATGAATAAAAAATAAAAAAGCAAATGTCACAAAAGAGTATTTAGTAACTATTTATGTAGTACCAAAGTCAATCGAATCAAAATAGTTTGAATTGAAATATCAATCCGATAACCCTTCAAATAGGTAAGTAAACATTGAATTAAGTCGAGGACATGTACAGGGTATACATACAGGGTATTCGTTATCAAAAAAGATAAAAATCTTTTTTGATAACGAATACCCTGTATACACAATAGTGATGGATGTTTCCAGAACAAATCCAGAAGCTTTTGATTTAATGTATCAAAGTAATTACTCAGCCACTTCTTAACACCAATCAATTATAATTGGTCAACTGTAAAATCGACATTCTATTTCTCCAAACTTTTAATCGATTTCTTCTTCGATCTTGACTGACTTTAAGATTGTCGATAATAATATCAAAATAATAGATTTTACTTCATTTCAACGAATGATGTTGATGCCGAAGTTCTATTTTTATTTTATCATACTTAACTTTGAAGACAAGATGTCTGCCGTCTGAATTTACGATAAATGTCACTAAGCCGATAAATATTATTGTCAAGACCTAATATTTAAGGAATCGTTATTGTACTTCGGTAACTAGCAGTTTTTTTAGACACAAGTAGCGAGCTGTAAACTAAGGGGTTTCACATATGGTACATAAATGAGACTACAAATTATAAAAAATATTTTTATTGAGCAACTTTTTGAAATTCACGTTAAATTTCAACGAGAATTCAACGAGAAAAAATTCACGTTACAAATAAAATACAACACAAAACCAAAAAAAAATCTTTTATATATTTATTATTTTATTCGTTATACATTTTTAATAGTTTTTTGGTTATACGGTATATATCCGTAATATTAATATAACTGTGTGAGGACCTAATTATTATAAAAGTCATTAAAATTCGAACTAATTAGCAATATAATAAAATAGTTGCTTAAAATTAATGCAAAGTTCTTTATACGACATAATAAATAATATATTTTTGTTTTATCATCATAAAATACTAAGAAGTCATAAAAGTAAAAGGTTATCTATTAAATTTAATTACAAAATATATTATAGCTTCGCAAATATACAAAATCATCTGACACATGATGCATGTACATTTATTAGGGATGTATATTTTGCTTCCATCACAATTTTTTTTTTACCTTAATAAACTTCTGAGGCAAAAGTCTCATTCTGTAAAGCCTTATCAACTGTAATACTTTACTGACCGGTGATATGTATGACTCTTATAACTACTTCCGACATCTTAACATTTCGGTATAAAATATCGATATTGTTTTACACATAAATAACATGATGGTATATTAATAAAGATCTTAGTAAAAACAGTACATTTAAAACTTGGGATTTGTAAAAATTAAGATTAACCATTCTTTATTACACTAAGATCTCGGCTATTTGACTTTTCGGAATTCATAAAATATAAACTTAAACATATTGACTATTTTTATGCCAAACGTTTTAAAACGGTTAACTAATTTGTATCTACGCATATATTGTATATATCAGCAAATATCATAAGAGAAACCGAAGCCCAACAATGGGATCTATAAAAGCTGTTACTTCTCAATTTATTATAATAAATATTTGTAAATTAAATAAACATATATTTTTTAATACTTTAAAGTTTTATAAAAATGCAATAATTTTAAACAAGAAATTAAAAATCTATACGAACACAACCAGGTTAAAAGCCAAGTTATTTATATAAGGTTGAAATTTAAATACACTTTAGAACAAGGATTTACTGAGAACATCTACTGAATATACATACAGTTTCGTAATATCATTCAATGTTTATTTTACACTTGCAAGCGTATATACAAATACCTATTAACGAGTCTTTACAAATTTCCTAAGAGTACAACAGCTATAAAGGATAACAGTCGTGCGAAAAAATACCGCTTATTAATGTCAATTGACCTAACACATCCAGTTAAATGTTATGTTAATATTCTTTGTCATTTTAATTACTGAAATTAATGTTTTTAAATATAATGACTTAACAGAAAATAATCCATACATAAAGCTATTACTCGCTCTGAACGAATTTTACTATAAGCTTGTCTACTTTGATATCTCTGACAAACTTCTATATTACAATCTCAATTTTCCTATCCTAGTTAAAAGTAGCTTTTCTGGTAATCCTTTCAAAGTGAGCTGAGCTACCTTTTCAGCTTAACTCTTAATGCAAACCTACTGTCCAAATTCTATACTTTAGTTTAAACGTATTTTACAGTACATTTTAATAAGATATTTTTTTTTTTAATAAAAAGTATTACTGTATTTTTGATCTACTAAATAAAATTCTAACACCTATCTGACTTGCTGATGAATAATGCCCAATTTTACAAAACTCACTCACTCACTGACTGACTGACTGGCTAAAAGGCAGCAACGCATCACATAAAGGGTCCAGAAATACGAAAGTTGGTCAGAAGTCTGGGACTTTGAGGTCGTTCGTAGTTTATATAATATTTTTCAATATTATCATACTATGGGTAATACATATGTATTGGCAAACAGCTTATAAACCATGAACTTGAGTATTACCTCCTTCAGAAACACGTCCGACATAAATTGGTCTTCCTCAACCATAACTTTTGGCAGGCAAGGCGTATCTACACATATAAAGGGAAGAAAAGACAATAATTCCGAACATATTTAATTAATATTAAGAACTTATTATTTTGAAAATTATTATTTTATGGGATTTGATATCTTTTTTTATGTAATAAGTAGGCGGACAGTCAAATGAGCCACCTGTTGTTAAGTGGTAACCACCGCTCATAGACATATTTGCTGTTAGAGATATTAACCATCCCTTAATTCGCCAACGCGCCATCAACCTATCTCCCTTGTGCGTGTAGTTACACTGGCTCACTCACCTATAAAACCCGAACACAACACTACCAAGTATTGCTGCTTGGCGGCAGAATATCTGATGAGTAGGCGGCACCTGCCCTGACGGGCTTGCACAAAGCCTTACCACCAAGTGACATAACTGTTTAATAAAATATAAACGTTAGCAAGCAATAAAATAGAATTTATGAAAACTCAACCTGTAGCGTGCTTAAAAGTGGGTGAGGATAAGTATGGAAATTTATTAATTTTAAAAATAGAATTAATATAGATCTAATCGAAACTAATTCTATGTGCGGACAAATATTTTATATTAATAATAATAATTAAAAAAAAAAACAATTAAAAAAGCAATGGTTCCTGAAGTAACGCTGATGATATATAACGTTGTCTAATATAATAAAGACAACATAAAAACTATTGATAGTTCCATTTCAGGCTTATTTCATAACGTAACATATATTATCTTATTCTCTGCATTGAAGTGTATAAAAATTAGATAGGAATAAATATCTAACTATATACTTTACAATTTGGTAGCATTAAAACATAAACATACCCATTGTGAATATTATATGCCTTTTACCATATTATATCGAATAACTCAGCTTCAGGTGGGCGATTTTCTTTTATCTATAAAAAAGCTTCCATGTCAAAGAACGTTCGGTAATACGGTACTTTTTCGACTGTTAAATTGTTTTAGGATTGAGAGCTGCCTGTGTCACAAAAAAGGTGAAATAATTTGTCCATTTATATTTATACAAAACCTCTTTGATTTACGAAGTATCATTAGAATCGTGACGTCACCATGTTTTTTTATTTTTTATTACACTTATCAATTGGAATGATTAATTTTCTTGAAGACAATTAAACATTTAACTTCGTTTACTACTTGGTAGGTATCAGTTAAATTATACGTAATGTTCTGAGGTATCATTATCATAGAATGTGGATACTAATTTATAATCTCCGTAACATATTTCGAAGCATTTTTCGCATATGCATTACTTTTTCATTTGATCGTAGATAGACCTCTTTTTTAAGCTGGAAATTTTATATTTAAAATACTTTTCAAAACCTTTTATCATTCTGTTTAAAAAAAAACTTTAAATCTTAGAGAAGATTCTTAGTTTCTTTTGTTCCTGATTTTAATGATAACAAGAACTACCTACCAGACGAAACTATTTATAGTATGTGTATAGATAATATCTTATTTATTTTGATAAGGTCTCTGTTTACGTTGAAATATTAAGCAAGATATATCTTCAAGAGCAAATGGCACACAAATAATGAATAGATTTCCAAAGCCATGCAAAGTAAGTAAAGATACACAAAGTGTTTGAGGAGCTGACTAAAACTAAAAGTTTCTTCCTTTAATTTCGTCCTTATAGTTCATTACAAAGGCTGTATCACTAAGATGCAAGCGTATATATGTATGGTTATGACTATTAATAAACAGCAATTTAGTTCGAAAATATACATAATAATTTGTTTTGGATTACAGATAGCTGCATTTATAACAATAAAACTCTTTATGAAAATTGTCCGATGGATGCAAAATAACTGGAAATACAATTCATCACCTTTTGTAACGTTGTTAATGTTTCATTAAACGAGACCCAATAAACTGATTAATAGAAATTCAAACGAGGTTAATCTTTCAACGCAATACTCATTACATTAAACATATACATGCACAATAAACACGACTTGTATGTCCATTTAACAATATTTTTCTGTGTGTGGGTCCTATTTCTTGATGTTAGAATTATTCTTTGATGATAAGAAATAAGATTTTTTAACATAAGAATTAATAACATTAAGTGCTAATATATATTTAAATATGAATTAAAAATAGTTACTGTATAAATCTTGACCGCGTGGAATGGTGGCAAGAATGCTAGCAGCATTTCCCCGTTGAATCGCAATTCTGATCCTCTGGGCTAAAAAAGAACCAGCCCTCCTGTCACCAGTGGCAATAAAAAAATGCTATATTTAATTGATAGTAATTTTAGTCACGGTCATAATATATCTCATCGTTTTAGTCTAAACTGCATTTATATTTTGTTATTTAATGGAATATAATATAAACTGAAAAAATAAGTTGGTATCTGTCTATCAACTAGGATTTATTAGTCGAGACGTCGATCGAAATCTAATCTCAAGTGTTTCATTCGTAGTATGTTGTATTTGCTTGTATTTTATTTATACTAATATTATTATCGCGATAGAAAATGAACGACCTGAACCTGACGACCTAGTTGGTCTAAAAGCGAGCTAAGCCGCGGGCGATAACTAGTTATATAAATAAATAATAAATAAATATTGGACAACATCACATACATTACTCTGATCCCAATGTAAGTAGCTAAAGCACTTGTGTTATGGAAAATCAGAATTAACGACGGTACCACATACACCCGGACTCAGGACAACATAGAAAACTAATGAACTTTTTCTACATCGACTCGGCCGGGAATCAAACCCGGGACCTCGGAGTGGCGTACCCATGAAAACCGGTATACACACTACTCGACCACGGGCGTCATATATATATACCTATATAGCATTATATCATGGCTAAGAAACCTGATAAACATTCTAAGCAAAGAAACGTTGAATACATAGTACATAAATGCAATCGCACTGAGTGACTGCATTTTCAATAAGTCGTTAAGCGGCGCCACGTCTTACGCGACACGATTACGCAATAATATACTGCATGGAAGTTCATGTCTTGAGTAATGCAATACATAAGATTGTATTTTATAGGTACTTAAATGTACCAGGTTCACCCAGTTTAACGGCGATAATAAGGCGTTCGAGATCTTAGTTTCTTATAGTAATATTTTACATCAAATTAAAAATATATTATAAAGCTTTTATATAAGAGTTTGTTTGTTTGGTTAAACGCGCTAAAATCAGGCAACTACTGATTCAATTTGAAACATGACTTATGTGTTAAATAGCCCATTTATCCAGGAAGATTATATGTTATATTACGTTACGATCGTAAGAGATCGTAAGAGAGAGATCGATGGAGCGGAGTATATATGAAGTATGTTACAAAACGGGCAAAAATGATGTCTTTTAAGAGCTTCTGTTGCGTAAACGGTTTTAAAGTTTCACAAAAATCATGTATGACAGAATTTGTAATATAGCTGAGCAGTGTCAGGACGAGCAGCTAGCATATATGTATATATATATAAATGTACATAATATATTTAAAATAACACATATTTTATTAGCTATGCGATGATTTTATTCAATGATAACTAAAATTTCAAACAATTATTTTGATTTTTAAATCGTAATGACTGTGAGTGAAAATGACATTAATTTAGAGGACTAAGGGACTAGGTTCGAACTTACGAATTTAACCTCGCTAGGAAGCGTACAACTGGTAAAGGACACACAAAATCACATGGATACTTTGCACATCAGGTAGAAAATTTTAAAACATATTCACACTGCTATAATATATAACCACGGATTATACTTATATTATAAACGTATATATGTTTAATTTTTACTCGATGGAGGTGGAGTAAATTTGAATTGGGAATACATAACACTCAAACCGACCAGTAAAGCCGAGCGCGGAAATTAGCTTAAAACATTTCTAAAATTTATTAAATTGTTATAGTTATATAAAAATGCATTAAAAACTGCACCGCCAAGCACGAGATGAATAATAAACAAAAATTAGGCACTTGTAAATTCAGTGGGGCTACCTGGCTTTGAATCCGCAATCATTGTTAAGATGCACGCGTTCTAGCCACTGAGCTATCTCTTTTATGTATGTGATACATCTAAACTTTATTTGCCAACATATTTGGTTGCTCTGAGTTGTATATAGTATAGTAATGGATAAATTAATTATTCGGATATTAATAATATTGTATTAATTACTACTAAAACAATGCACAGGTGACTGACGTGCATGCACTAACATAACGTACAATTATATATAATTAAGTGGATACAAGGCTAATCCACAGATTCGTATTCACCACACGTCCATATATATGTAAATATATCATTGCCGATCGTTAGTAGTAACTCGTGCATAAGCCGATAATAATTATTACATTAAACATTTATAATGTGAACTGAGTTCCTATCGTTGGTTCATATTTTCAGGTCTCAGTGATTTTTAGAACCGTGGAAAAGTGTGGTGAAATAGATTCCAAGCGTCTTTTAGAGATCTTTGTCCAACAGAGAACCATTAATAGGGGTTAACCAATGTATATCTTAACCGTTCCAATCAAGAACGAAAACTTTTTACTGAGTTTCCAAAGTATCAAAATGGAAACGTTGCAAATATCTACGTTATCTTACTCGGCAGACTAAATGTCAAATTGTGGTCTGTTTTTAATTTTGTTTTGTTACTTACGTAAAATTGATCTTAACGCTGTAGGTCGAAGAAAAATGAAGGTATCCATACTAAAGTTAATTAATATTTTAGCTGTTGTCTCTTTCAGTTAGGTTAAGCCGAGATGGCCCAGTGGTTAGATCGCGTGCATTTTAACCGATGATTTCGGGTTCAAACACAGGCAAGCACCACTGAATTTTAATATGCTTAATTTGTGTTTATAATTCATCTCGTGCTCGGCGGTAAAGGAAAACATCGTAAGGAAACATGCATGTGTCTAATTTCAACGAAATTCTGCCACATGTGTATTCCACCAACCCGCATTGGAGCAGCGTGATGGAATATGCTCCAAACCTTCTCCTCGAAGGGAGAGGAGGCCTTATCCCAGCAGTAGGAAATTTACAGGCTGTTAATGTATGTATGTATGTATGTATGTATGTATGTATGTACGTATGTATGTATGTATGTATGTATGTATGTATATATGTGTATTTAGGTTATTCTTCAGAAATATTTAGTTCAGTAGATAAACATTTCGATCCAATTATTTCAGGTAACTCTGCAATAACACATAAGCGATTGGAAACAGATGTCTTTTAATCTCCAGCTATTTAAATATAAACAATTGAAGAATCAGTCCATTAATATTCAATATATGCTCTCCAGTCTCTAATATTGGAATGGGATAAACTAGGTCCAAGTATGTCGGTCATAGATTCCGGACATGGTATTGTTATTGGCCTAGATAGTATCACACATGATTTAGTGGCTATCAAAGTTACTGTTATCCTTCCATCATGCTCAACGAAACCACAATATGCTACACACTATATATGCAAATGCTATTTCACTTGCTTCGCAAAATTTATGATCTTTGGCCGCTGGACTTTGTACGGCATGGACAAAGTGACATATTGGTACTTTATATATGTAATAAGAATTTAGAAAATTGTACCACCATCCATACAAATTATTCTGGTTCATTATTCATTTGATCTTAATATACTATGCTTTGCTATATCCTTCGTTGTTTTGGCTTGTTGACTTTTGAACCCAAAAAGTATAATCTGCATTATAATTTATATTTGTAACTTAATTGTGGTATATGTGATAGCTTGCTCGTCAAAATGGAAATAATACAGATAATAATCTATATAAATCATGTTTTAACAGAATGAGCAGCAACTGAACAGTCTGCATCTAATTTACGTGCAACGCATTGTGAATTGTGAACGGTAATCGCCACAGAGTATAAAATATAACAGATTTGCACTCTTTTACTATTATAAATATATCTATTTACTTTTTTTCGTAGTTCTTATCCCATACTATCTTTAAACAAAACTCAATCGTTATCGGCCATTTTTAAAACATTGTTTGCATTACTAGAACATCAACACGACACAAAAAATCTACTTCCGATCTTATCCATATCACGCTCCTAGTATTTTATGTAATTTCCAGCAATCTATATAACAATTTTGTAAACTTCCTTCTTACCTAACCTGACCTACAAATTTAAATTCACTATAGTAATTCAGTAAAGAGTAACTCAATAATGCGATGAATGAGCGGGTATTCCGGCGTCGGCGATTCCAGAGACCCAACATACTCCATACCTTTAGAGGAAACGCGTAAACGCGATTTCCAGCGAGATGAAAAGGGCCTCTCTCTTTCAGTGAACAGTGTTGTATATAGATCACTGCTTTATCTAAAGTACATTCTTGTGTATACAGTATGTTTCCAAGTGTGGATTTTTTCCTGATGCCCTTAATTCGTAAAATATAGTCTGCGTGTTTTTACGGATTAAAACTTGATTTAAACATATCCGTATTCACGTGTCTTTGTAATTGTCAAATGTATGACAACTGCGCTTAGCTGTTCTGAATACTAATTCTTCTACAAATATTAACAGTTTATAATATATATATAAATTTTATTATTATATTTTATCTTTCATATTTAATATATATTTAGTAAATTAATGAATTATACAATATTTTTTTTGTATTAATAGCTCCTGTAGTCGTTAAAAATATGGAGAAGTTCTTGCAGTCGGCGACATTTCTCATTCTAAGTATAATCAGTTTTTCTCTGCCATTTTTAATGCATATAGTCTTAAAATGAAATGAAAATGGCAAAAATTAAATTCAAATGCAGAAAGGTAATACTTTCAATCCAAAGCCCGGTTTTATTTAAAAAAGAAAACAAAATGGTCTAAGTGGGTCACTGGTGCTTTATAAAATTCTATTCAGTTCGATCCGTTAGATATGTGGACTTTTGTGCTGTCTCTTATTCAATGTGTGCATTTACTTTACACATAGAAGGACTAGAGGTAAGTAATACAATACAGTATCATTTCGATTCATTTATAAAACGTGAATAAAACATATAAAATTTATATTATATTTTATTATCTTTCAATCACAATAGCTTTCTAAAAGAATAAATCTATCACACACTTTAATACGTTTTCAGGATTGCGTTTAACACATTATAATATTATTAACAGATTTAATAAATATTTTTCATAAATTCAAATTATAAAGAAGTGTTTGTAAATTAAGTAACCGTTATTACAAAATAAGCGATTACAAAAAAAATTATAGTAAAATACTATTATATGTTTAAAATATATCGATTATGTTTATAACTAATAACAGCCAATAATGTTCTACAGCTTGGCAATGGCCTCCTCTCACACACACGCCACTAATATGAAGAGACTGGCATTTTTCCTTATTTGAACCGCTCTTCTTCGATTAGACGTGTTCTACTCACTGGTATTTCGGCTTAAATTAAGCAAACGTAAATTTAAATTGAGAACAATAATACTTCAATGCTCAAATATCTAATATAAATACGTTAACGGAAATAATTTAATTACTACACAGATTATATATTTATAAAAACGTTTTGATAAATTCGGTGAGACTTTCTATAATTTTTTTTTTTTTTTCATAAATTTGGACCAATTAAATTAAATATAAGTCAGATATTTACAAAGAATACAACTATCTACCTACCCAATACATATTGCTATAGACTTTTTTGTATATAACATATCATTTATTTTGATATAAATGATTACTATTATACAGATAAAATCTACACCTGGGGATAAAATGATATTATTATAACAAGAATCTATATATAATTTATATATAAGATGCAATACATACAATACATCTATTATTTACCGGTTAAGTTGGTTGGTTACCAATTGGAAATTATGGTATAATTTAATCTTAATACAAACAACAATTTTCATATTAAAATTCTCCTTTTTGACAGATATTATACGAAGACTATTTTCACTGTGTCTCTTATTAAATTCTCTTCATTTTGTATATTTTTAAAATCAACTTAAAAGCACCATTAATCTCGTTATCACAAAATGGCACTATGAGAATTGTACACATTGCGTTTATTAACTATTATTTAAAAAGGTAGGTACATTCTTAAACTTCTAACAAAGTATAACTTATAATATAAATACAACAGGGCCTAGATATCCTTGCGTCCTTTGTCTTCCATTTAACTTAACCCCACTTAATTAAAAACGTGCGAAACGTTCAAACTTCCGCTCATTCTTGTCTTAAGCTTTTAAAAACATTCTAGCGTAATGCTATTTAATGTTTAAAGGAAGATATAATACATAAGTATTATGGACTCTATTATTAGCACTCAAAAATATATTTTCCTATAACGCTGTTCCTTCTGCTTCTTTCTTTTTGCTTCGCTCCTTGTCTTCATTAGCAGTTTTGAGAGGACCATGTTTCCAGCCTTCGGGGTATCCGTATTGACGTACATCATCCCACCATTGTTGTTTTCCATCAGCCCATATACAGTATATCACGTTGGTCCCAACGAGCACCGCGAAGCACACCCAGAATGCCAATCGCCATTGAACTAATGTTGACTGAAAAAATTAATGACTTTACTCTAACTTCGAATCAGACGTTTTTACTTATCCATTAACAATGCATTTACTTATTTACTTTTCCAAACCGTACGGAAATGTATTATACTTTTAACGAAATAGTAAAACGTCCACGTTTATTTACTGTCCATTTGGACAATAAATATTGGTTTCAACCGAATAAAGATGGATAAACATGGGTCGTGAAAAAACAGAGCTGCACATCTATAACCATTACAGCGTAAATTACTGCCTGAAACTGTTTGTAAACACAAAAAATCCTTTGCACGGTTAACAAATTTAAGCTTTACACGGAAGAATTAAGGCCAAAGCTTAAATAGCTTAGGCCAATGATTTGACTATTATATTTCAAGACAACAGGAAACTGTCACACCATATGGTACTCGTAACTTATACATATATATACAATACTAGCTAAATCAGTGGTTTTTCCGGTGGAAATTTATAAAACTTTCCTTATAGCAAACATATTGTATTTTTTAGCTCTCGAGGGGTAAATTTGAAAAAGTACCAAGTCCTTCCCCCGGACTCAAACTATCTCCACACCGAATTTAATCCATATCGGTTTAGTACTTTAAGCGTGAAGAACTATCAGACGGAGTTAGTTTTGCATTTATAATATTAGTATAGATATGACAAATATCTCATTTCAAATCCAGCTTTTATCTGCGAGCTACTGATAAAAGATAGATAAGAAACTAATCTATAGGAGTATCTTACTTCATATAATTATAGTAGTACTGTATGCCTTTTAGCTCTGTTATGTAGCCGTCAGTACAGTAATTCTATACGACCCAAAAGTTTACAACTAAGTAGCATAAGAATATAAAAGTGTCAAATTTCTAAAGAAAATCCAAAGTTTTAAAAGACCAGTCAGAATCTTAAGATAACCAGCCTATAAGCTAGCCTACAAATAAGATTAAATGTGCAAGACATTAGTTTAGCGAACAACATTTATCTTGCTCACGATATCCGATTCAAACAAATTAAATTCGTATAGTAAAATTGGCCTGATTTGTGTTAATATCAACTTGCCTTATATAATTATTATAATCCGCAACGCAATATAGAATTTCTATATTTTGTGAACTGCTAATTGGTAATTAACTGAGACATCGATGTTGTTAATTAAGAAATTTATATTTAGATGTCTAACGCTGGGTGGTACTATATTTATTAAATCCCGTTTATGTATAAAATTCGATGTAATCTTAACGGTTAAGCAAAATATTTAAGTTATCAGCGGTTATAGAGTTTCAAGAAAGTTTAAAGCTATCACTAGGTTGTTATGTTACAATAACGATGTACCATAATTGTATTTGAACAATAATCCCTATAATGCTGCTTACTCACGTACCTACATACTTGAACAAATATTACGCATCCTTAACAGTATGAACAAAGTCGCTCACCACTGTCTGTACCTGTGTATGCTTTCATCTTTAAAATTGCACAGCGGTATGTCTATCTCCTAGGGATAACCCACAATAACTATTTTTAACTTTTTAACTCGAAGCGATTTTAAGCAATACAGCATTATTCCTTATCCAATTATACTATACCTTAAATATTATATTATACCTTAAAAACATTGTGTATTTAATATAGATCAATGGCCCTTTACAGCGTGTAACTTAAATGAATATTTTCGAAGATATTACAGATTTTAAATGCAGTTACATAGCGGCTTGTATTGTCTAATGACAAAAAAGCTGTGAACGTTGTAAGACATTCTGTAGTATATTTAGTATCATCACTGCACCCGTATGAAGCCGGGGCGGGTCGCAAGTATTATAATGAAACATAATATTTAGTTAACTTTTCAGATACTTACGTCGGGTGTTAATAGCCCTATTAGATAAGGAGTGATAATCCCTGATATGGTCGATGTTCCGTTGATCATAGCAGTCAACGAACCAGCGTAGTTAGGTGCCAAGTCCAGCGCATTCACCTTAAAGAAAAATCATCAACGTATTAATCAACACTGTTTTCATGACTTCGCTATAACTAATTGAAGGTCTTTATTAAATCTCAACTTTAAAAAAAATCACAGAATTATGATATCTCAGCAAAATGATAAAATATTATTATAACAAATTTAAAATTTTCATTTGGTCTTAATTTATTTTAAGGGTTAAAGTATATGAATACAAAACTCGATAAAAATAGAATTCATCTCAACTTTTCATATTAGCAAATTCTCTTTAAGCAAAAATTGCTTCTAAAAACATAAAAGCACTATGAAAAATTTGATGGAAATAGCAGGTATCAAACCTTCATGCCACTATAGAAGCCGCCCATTAAAGCCATCGATGCGATAAAATACGCGACAGCTGCAAAGCGATCACATCCAGCGTAGGAAGCTAATATGATACAGATGGCGGGACCAGTTGCAGCTGTAAAAATTTCGTAATGTACATTTGAGCAATACGATTTCGTCGTTCAAATAATTTCCATGCGAGTTGCTGATATTTTATACAATTCGTTTCTTTAAATGTCTTTAAATAATTTTCCATTAAATGGGATACACGTACACGTACCTACACATAACTGTTTTAATAAATGCATTGTATACAATATAATAATTAAATTAATATTATCAAAATGTAATGATTTCTTCTCTAGAGTAATGATGGTTTACGATTGTTATTATTTTGTCAATAATACATATCTATTCACTTAAATTTAATTTATAGACAATTAATTCATAAAATAATGAAGTAAGAAAGTAATGAATGTGTTAATATTTGAGTTAACACAATTAGTCTTATACAGCAATTAGTTAAAAATAGAATATTAATCATGATTATTATTATTATTACGGAACTCTACCTATAGTTGTATGGATGATTCTTCCTGTCTTAATTGTGTGCCATTTTCGTTTAACACAGAAATCGCAAGCCCAGCCGAATATAAAGGCGCTGATCCACATGGCCAGATAAGGGATAGATGTCAGTGTTCCAGTTGTTGCGATGTTGAACTTAAGAACATCTGTCATGTACTTGGGCAGGTCTGTTACCATTGTGTAGTAGCCCCAATCGTGACCAACCTGTCAACATATTAAACATAATCATTTAAATTCTATCTATTCTATTAACATAAGAACAAAATAATAATTTTATCAAGAGAAGAAATAGATCAATAGAGGACATATCATGGTTGAAATGTATTAAAAAAGAAAAAACTCTGAGATTGAAATGTGAAATTTAAAATATAACAATAAATTAAACAATTTTAATTGTTTTCATTACATAAAAAAAATTGTTTTTTGGTTACAATGTCAAATATATTTTTTGTTGGTTATTATAAAGTAAAAGAATCTTACCGCAGCAAATAAAAGTGCCCAAACCGGAACAGACCTGACAATGGCTTTCCACGGTACAGGATCCCTTATGTTAGCCTTTTCGGCGCTAGTGACAGTTTCATTTAGATATTTTAATTCTTCGTCTGATATGAATGGATGTGTGTTTGGAGTGCTGTAGCAGAATATACTCTGAAAATTATGTTTTTAATTTCATTATTTAGAACAAACTATAACATAACAGGCAGAACATATTGTTTAAGTTCATCCAGTAGGGTTCCATATTATTATAGTGTCTTAGGGAATTAAAAAAAAATAACAAAACTCTATTTTTTCAATAATATACAGATTATTAAATATCTCCTGAGGTCAGGCTCATCCTTATATCAACAATCACAGGTGATTTATATTTTATCCATGTGTTTTCAGGTTAGAATGGTAGTAAGTGTCCAATGGACAGTACATACAAGGGACATATTATTTAGGATTCCGTTGTTGGTATCGCATTAACGGTATATGAATAAAAAAAAGACACAGTAAATTGAACCAACTTACCCAAGCAATAAACCATAATATTCCAAAACAACCGAAGAAGTAGAAAACATTAGCCCAATCTCCGCCTCCCGCCATTAAAACACCCGACATAAATGAACCGAAGATATTGCCTATTTGAGCGCCACCGAACACAAGAGCGCCTTGTCGTGACCTTTCATGCGGTGGGACCCATCGAGCTAACACAATCATCAGAGCGGGCATCGTTGGACCCTGGAATAATAACATTGTAGCTTTAAAACTTGTATTTTTTTCACTTTTAGTACTTAAGAGCTTAAAATTCAGCTATATAGTTTCAATTAGTTTAACGAAATTATACGCTATAACTGCCCCTGTGGGTCGTAACCCAACACAACCTTTCTTAATAAATGGAAAATATTTCTTTAAAACGGATTAGTATGTTTGTAGCTTTATATAAAAGTATTAAATACGGATTTTTATCAAATTCGATACCAATTAAAAAAACAAACGACGCGTTAATTAAACATTCATGCATTTTACAAATCATTACTAAAAAAATATCAATTAATTAATTTGTAGTATCTTAACCGTAACTTCATTTGATATGGTATTCGAAACTCCTCACCTCGCCCATGCCTTGTAAGACTCGAAGTACAAACAGCCATGTAGCACCTCCAGCCTTTACAACAATAGGAGTTAATAAAGTAAATATGGCTGTACTCAAAAGACCGATTCCAAGAGTCCATTTGCCACCGTATCTTTCGGCTAAGTACCCACCAGGGACGTGAGTAATAGCGTATCCATAGTAAAATGCACTTAGAATAAGCCCTTGGGTAGACTCAGACCAGTCGAAGATGGCGTGCTGAAATAAAAATGGGATTACATTTACAAAAATTACAATGTAAAATTTATACGATAAACTCAAATTCAAATATATGTTTAATATAAGTTTTAATGAATCGTTTGATATAAAGTTATTTATGTTATGAAAAGTAAACGTAAGACAATTTTTATGAGAAAAAAATTACAACTTACAGGTTTAAGCGAAACTGTTCCATTAATTAATAATTCGCTGTCATCAGGACATGCATCGGGATCAAAGTGCGAATCATCGTTCTTGGTATTATTCACCATCTGGGTCACAGCGAGGTTCAAGCACACGCGCATAGTATACGCGTTGCATACAGCCAGCAGTCCCATGATACCGAGGACATACCGCTGAGGAATTAGGAACACTGAGCAAAGAAAATTATTACATATAGTCTTGGCATTCGTATTACAATATTTAACAATTTACAAATAAAAATAAAAAAAAACTTAATGTAGATTATTGTAAGAATTTCAATGTATGTCTGTGATAGAGAAACTTCAGTACTTGTATGATAGATTGTATCATTATGCGAAAAAAACGGATGGATGAAACTGAATTAAAGTTCGGTTGCAACAGTCAACCCGCATATACATTAGTAGAAGTTTCACAAAATGTCTACAACTAACAAGGCTTAAAATACTGTAGGTAGTTTAAAGCTATCTAGTCAGTTTGAAAATGTAAGTAATATACGTCAATTAAGAATATTTTTACTTTAACCTCATGAAATAGAAATTATTTTAGCAGATCTTTTAAAGTATTGCATTTATAAATTATATCTACATATAAATAATTTAATCTTTCAATCGATCACTTTACATTGACATGAGTAGATCTTTTTTCATTTTTATATAAAATTAAGTCTAAAAAATAAACAAATAGAATGACCTACACTAAATTATATATATTTTGTTAGTGTACTGAACCCAAACGTTCAGGATCTGTAGCTTCATAAGATAGCGACTGGGTCGTCAAGTCCGTAAAATAAGTACAATAATTTTGAATGTGCATAGTAAAATTAGATGTTTATCTTTAAAACATACGCTTCGGTATATACTTACGCTTCGACACCCTTAACCGCCATCCTTGTAACATTGCCACGTAGAATACAAATATGAATGCAGCTAATGGAAATTTTGACCTAAAACAAAAGAAAAAGTTAAACAATAACATAAAATTTTATTTTATATTTCAATAACTTAACAAAATAGGACTGCAAATAATAAATTCTAGATATTTTTTTTCACGGCATTGTTTGGGGGACGAGCATATGGGCCATCTGATGGTAAGTGGTCACCAACGCCCATAGACAAAGGCGCCGTAAGAAATATTAACCATTCCTTACATCACCTATGCGCCACCTACCTTGGGAACAAAGATGTTATGTCCCTTGTGCCTGTGATTACACTGGCTCACTCACCTTCTAACCGGAACACAACAATACAGAGTACTGTTATTTGGCTGTAGAATATCTGATGAATGGGTGGTACCTACCCAAACGGGCTTGCACAAAGCCCTACCACCAAGAAATTATAAAAGGTAACAGGATCGAGTATTCTCAAGCGATAAAATTATGATCTCATTATATTATAATGACTATGTTAATTTAGGGAGAGAGGATGTTTAAGGATTCATTAATTTAATAATTTTAATTAATTATACTCAATCCTGACTAGAATATTCGTAAAAGTAATTGAATTGTTTTTTTCAAGAGTAACTTTAGTTGTTACCGTCGAAAGAAATGTTTATAAATTCAATACATATTGACTAAAAGCTGATTTTTTTCATAAAGATATTATTTTTGACGACACGACCTTTAACATTTCATTGACACAGTTTCAATACTTAATATTACGATCTAATCTTAACCAACTGGTGACAGAAGAACCTCGCTGCTCTGAATACTTTATTACTCAATCGATATCTTTATCCTTCAATTGTCAATCTTTACGTCTGATTGTTTGTGAATAAACTCAAACCATTTTAAAGATATAACTGACTATCAGTGATACAAAATAACGATTATTTTTTATAACAAACTAACGGACGGATGTTAGGAGACGAAGTTATTGTGAAAAATCCTAAAACAACCTCTAAACAATGTTATACCTCATTTTATTCAACTGACTATTTGACTTTCAGCCTAAATAAACGAAACTATAATTTAATGAGAAACAATAGCTAAAATTTACTATAACCATAGTCGTGATTGGTCAGAAATTATGATTCAGAATTGTGATCACCAATCAAATTCGATCGATAAAATAACATTTTCTTGTCTTTTGCGTAGTGTACAGTAATTACCTAACTACACTTGACATAGATATATTTATCGTAAAAGTACTGTATCGTACTACATTAAGTAATATTTGCTTAGACACAATTGGTTAAAATTGTAAAAATGAAAGTTACTAAAAGTATTCTTAATGTTTTAACAAAAAATCATCAATATTATTACGAAAAAATACAAAAACACTTTTTTGTATGATAATGATCATTGAGGTCAATGGCTCGTTGAAAATAAAACAAAGTAATACAAGGCTTTCAACAAAGTCAAACTATACTTTTATAACATACATCTCTACTAATATTATAAATGCGTGTGTAGCTCTGTTTATTACCTCAAGATGCTTAAAACGCTGTATTTGAAACGATTCACATGAAATTTAAAAAGGGGATAGTTCGAGTACCGCGAATGGACATAGGCTACTTTTTTAATTCATTCCTCGAGAAGGTAAAATGAGGATGAAGGTGGATAAAGCCGCAGGTTCAGCTAGTATATGTATACAGTATAATATATATGCAATTTTATTAAAGACTCGAGATGGCCCACTAACTTCGACCACTTTAAACACATGAATCTTAACCAACTCAGTGGAAAAATGCACGTATCACTTGAATATTAACCCATCCACGTTTTATGTCCGTTATAGAATAAGTACCAAACCTTGTCCCCAGAAGTAAAATACTAGTTCTAATAAATAACTTATCAGTTTTGATTCATGAAGATTTGTATCAATTTAAGTAAATTTTTTATCATTGTTTCTTTTCAAATTTTATAATCTTAACATTGTATTCAACAAAAATAAGAGACGCAATATTATATTCCAATGTCAGATACTTTTTCTTAGTTTTAGACGAAGGTATATGATTTATAGCAATAGACCTTGACTCGATCGGAATGTGATTGCGAATGCACACAGACTTTTTACATTCCATACTAATATGACGCAAACGTAAAAAGTTTCAAAACGAATATTTTTCACGATTTCCGAGCACTTTTATTTAGTATTGATGTGATAGAATTCTATTCTATTTCATCTCTGTTTTCTGTCGTCACAAAAAAAAATGGAAAAAGAGTTTTATTTTTCACGTTTATACTTAAATCCCGACGAAAAGATATAAAGGGACGTATTTCGTGAGTAAAAGTAACAGCCTATAAAATGTCCCTTTACTGGGCAAAGGACTGTTAACTAGATGGATATGAATTTTATCCACCGAGCTCATCCATCACTGGTTAAACATATTAGGATAGACTGCCTTCCGAGATACAGATTATTTGTACAACGTATATTCACAAAAAATTAATTAGGAAACATCAATTTAGCAACAAACTAAAAAACAAAAAAATTAAAAACAAATTTATACATAAGTTTCTTCGACATATAAACATCAACACGTGCAACCTTTAAATTTCCCACTGCTGGGCTAAGTCCTCCTCTCCCTTTGAGGAGAAGGTTAGGAGCATATTCCACCACGCTGCTCCATGAGGCAGAATTTCGTTGAAATTAGACACAAGCAGGTTTCCTCACGATGTTTTCCTTCACCGCTGAACACGAGATGAATTCACAAATTAAGCCCATGAAAATTGCCCATTGCATATCGGTGCTTGCCTTTGTTTGAACCCACAATCATCGGTGTACGTGTTCTAACCATTGGGTCATCTCGGTTCAAATAAGTTATGTTTCATCCCTTGGAACAATTCCGCTTCTATTTTAAAAAGTTTAATTAATTTATTTTAAATGCACATAAAACTAAGATAACAGTTACATTAATAAAACAGGTTCATTTAAACTCAATTACAGTTAAATTTCTACTTACGCATAATTAACATGGAATAATCCAATGTATTTTTCGAAACCAAACCAATTTAAAACGATTTAATAGTAGACTAAGGAGATTTTAAATAGCTTTAAATTGAATACCTTGTCGACAATAGAAAATATACTGGTTCATTTTATTGTAAAGTGATCATTGAACAATACGTCAATCACTTCAGTTATCGATAAGGTGTTTACGGCTGTTTTATCGTAACAAATATCGTTTGACATCTTTATCTTATTTGATCTTGGATTGAATATTTGAAACATCAAAGTATCAAGTGGTTACAGACAGATGTTGCTTTTACGTAATATATATCTAGAACTATATACATATATATATATATATATATTATTTCAAATCAAAAATATTATGTACGACAGACTCGTACCTATACCCTGACGGTATTCGATATGACGCTTTTTATAATGTTCTGCCCAGCACTATCAGAAAATATATCTATTTAATTAATGTGACTGTATTTACATTTATTTTATTGTATATTTATTTATTTCTTTTCATTTATTATTATTACTAAAAATTACGACTTTTCACATCAGGCCGGAAGGGCTACATTTTTGTTAAATTATTCATTTAATTAATAGACTTTAAACGCGACTTCATTCGTTTTATAAAGTCAAAAGTTACATGTGTAGGTTTTATTAGTATATTCAAATGTAATCTGATTAGCAAGGCACTCTATATGAAAATGGATATTCCAACTTTAAAAGATGTACTTGATATAACAAATACACAAACTAAAAACACTTATTTGTAGTAGAGTATGAAACAACAGGTTTTAAGTATATTCCGATATATCACCAGCAATATTCATAGCCTATGACAAATACAAATGACACTAAGTTATTGAGCTGTTACTCCATAAATCAGAATATATATTTTTACCATCTTTGAATAAAAATTTCAAGTTAGTGCCAAATAAAACAAAAAAAAAAAATCTTATTCCTAACAACTACATATTTTTATGTATTTGTTTATTAAGATGTTGGTATTTATGTAATATATTACTGGCTATATTTAAATATTTAATCTACAATTAAAAACAACATCTATACGATTGAATCGTTTGAATTTGTAATTATTCCAGGAAACTATTAAATAATATGTAATCACGTTTAACATCTCAGCGCATGTCATGATTGTACATCATAAACAGTGACAGGTTTAAGATAATAGATATCTTCTTCAAATTATATTAATATATGATACTCACTTACTTCATATACTAGGTATTATCTTACAAGCATACAGGACTGTTCTGATATATTAATTATTATTTATTATTTTTTTTTCTATAAAAAATAGCAGAAATCTAACGTTTGGAAGTTGGAAATGCACATAAAGCCGTTGGTGCTGCGTCTGAATTCTCTAGCCATTCTCATTCCCTTAATCGGAGATTAAGGGAATAGGGAATAATGACAACACAGATAGTTTTCCATACATACCTGAACACACATATTATAAAATTTGACCGAGATTAGTCAAGAGAACACCATCATTAGCTATGCAACAAGTTTATTACATTTACATTTTTTATTACATTAACACCCTGTAAATTTCTCACTGCTGGTCTAAGGCCTCCTCTCCTTTGAGGAGAAGGGTTGGAGCATATTCCACCACGCTGCTCCAATGCGGGTTGGTGGAAAACACATGTGGCAGAATTTAAATTAGACACATGCATGTTTCCTCGCGATGTTTTCCTTCACCGCCGAGCACGAGATGAATTATAAAGACACAAATTAAGCACATGAAAATTGAGTGGTGTTTGCCTGGGTTTGAACCCGAAATCATCGGTTACGTTGGACGCGTTCTAACCACTGGACCATCTCGGGTCAGCATTTAAAAGCAAGATTATACCAGCGTTAAATTTGGTGATATATAACTGTTTTATACAAATATATGAGTCGAGTATCCAATTGTAAGATATTTATGCTTATTGCTCCGTTCGTAAGCGTAGCGTGAAGATCTAGCTTATGAACATCCACAATTAACGTGCAATCTAATGCAAATCGGACTTATAATCGTAATTAGCCCGTGATATGAATATACGCAAGCGTTAGTAATAAATAAAAATATGCACCTTTATAAAAAATGATGATGACGTAACAAAAACTATGTATATAAATTAATATTGCTTAGGAGGTTATCAGTTAAATCATGCCATCTTTTTCTATTCTATATCAAATCTATGTTAACAGAAAGAGAGGAATCAATGTTTAACTAAACTCGCGTCAAATAAAGTTTAAGGGCCGTAAGTCGTTAGATTAGTTATTAGCATGATTTTTCATTAATTTTACGTCTAGTGTTGACTAAAATAACTTAGAAGCAACATAAAGATGTTATGTAAGCGTTATTCAGGCATGCGAATAATTATATGATTATTTTTATCGTATACCTAATTGGTAATAAATACTACCAATGCCATATCACATAGTGAAAGGATAGACGATTATACCGTGACTTTGAATATCAGTAGTGTCGTGCTTTATAATCGTGAACGTTGAGAAACCGTTATAAAACATTAAATATCCGACTGCATTTTTATGACGACAATAAATAAGCTGAACCAAATATATAATTAGGTATATTTTTTTTGTCCAAAGAAAAAAAAATCATGTGTTAGTAAGTGGTCAGATTATTAATATGGGAACCTCTTGTTATCTAAAAGTAAAAGTAATAAGTATAAAATGTAATTCCATACATCGTTGCATCTAAGCTATTACTTTACCTGTTATTGCACCTGAGGTACGCTATTCAAATCGAAGCAACTGACTAATAAAACTGAAATGTATGTTTATATATGTAATTTAATTATTTATCTATATAGTATTCACTTAGCCTGTAAAAAACTCTAAAATAACCTTAATGTAATATTAAAAATTAATATAACACAATGCGAAAGTCTAAAGTGTACAACCGTGTTAGATCTCTTAAGTTACTGGTGTCAGTTGCGAAACGTTAATCGAAAATGTTTTTTTTATTAATAATGGCTAATAATGTGTGATATATAAATTGAATTGAGATTGTAGTAAAGAACCTTTTCTGAGTGTAAAAAGGTTCGCTGTTAGAGGCAACGGCACTTATCTGTCTACTTTATGAGATCTACAAATCTTTCACACAATCCTTTCTTACGTCTGGTTTAAATCGGGCAATGTTGCGTGGAAAGCAGCTGTACCGAAAATTTTCTCTTGGATTTTGTAGACATATAGACAGTAGACAGTAGACAGACATAAAAAATTATAAGTATCTAATAAGAATCCAATATAAAAAAATTGTACTCAATCTAATTTCAAAACAATCCAAATTTGAAAAATAAAAATCAAAGTGTTTCTATGTTAGAACAACATCTAATATATATTAAGAGA
This sequence comes from Vanessa atalanta, assembly GCF_905147765.1. NCBI lineage: Eukaryota > Metazoa > Arthropoda > Insecta > Lepidoptera > Nymphalidae > Vanessa > Vanessa atalanta. The sequence continues at coordinate 7,906,169 of NC_061878.1, read as the reverse complement.
TTACCTCTTAAATGCTAAAATGTATATAATATTTGGGTAAAAATCTATGAAATAGATATATGCATATATCGGCGTGCGTGCGAAGGTTCGACACAAAAAAAAATACGGAGCTGTACAAAATAATTTTTTAATCAAATTTATTTGTGGAAATTATACCATATGAGTTATTTCATGAATTATAATTAGTTTAAAGTAATTTAAATACATTCGTTTTATCCTATTATTATTCAATTATAATAGTAATGAACTTTTAAATTATCTTTATTCTAAGAATTTTATTTAGTTTTTTTTTTTTACTAAAATAAATCTTCATTGCTTCTCTAATCTTTTGTAAGAATAATTATAACACGTGTATAAAGTATGAAGCACTTGTCATATAATAGTACTTGATTGCTATTATTCAATAAGAAATATAAAATGTATAATGATAAAAATTCGTTCGAGCCGTTTTATAAAAAGTAAACAAATTTATTTAAATTGCTGTACTTATGCGAAAAATTTATTCAATTCACGTCATGTACAAATTGATAAATTAAATATTTGTACAAAAAGTCAATTTCTTAAGCGAAGGTAAATATTGTTTGCACGACGTTCGCGAGTATATTTTTTGTAGTAGTTTAGAACCAACGTGGTATCAATAAGGAGCTAAAGTAACAGCATGAGAATGTCCCACTGTTGGGCTAAGACCTCGCATCCATTTTGGTTGATTTGATTTGGAGATTACTTCAAAAAACTGCTGTGGTTGATACAAATGTGGAAGAATTTCATACAAAAGTTGCCTTGCAATGTATTTATTTACTACCAGCCAGAGATTTATTATACGCAAATTAATTCATTATTGCTTGTTCGGATTTAAGCCCGCAATCCCCAGTGTACTGACTTGATTGAACCACTGGCCTATCTTGCGCAATAAGGAGGTAATTTGACTAAATTATTATTGCCCTTAAAAAGGTTTTTGACTGTTCGTCTTTGTCGTGCCGTAGCCGCTATTGTTGATAAATGGCTTTTTTGGCTGGTCTCATTTAATTATTACACAATTACCGCAAACAAAGAAGAAAATCTTCTTTCCAAACCTTATGATTTATGGACTTCTTTTCAATACTTGAGAAGTCATTTTAACAATTTATAAGGTTCTTTTCAAGTCCATTTAATATGTAAATGGATGATTTAAAAAATGAGGTGAGATTTGCTTTTAAGCATCGGTATTTAAGGAAACATTATGTCATAGTAGACATAGTAAATATTTTTACATATAATGACATTAAATAATACATACAAATAATAATATTACATAATGGGCATCTAACGCTCACCACCCGTTGGAATATTTTAGTAAGAATCATACTATACTTTTTTAATATTTTTTATCAATCATGGAAATATTGACGAAATTATTTAAGCTAAAATTTGATCTATGCAATGACTATATCCATTAATTGACATTATGATATTGACGTTCGCACTTATTCTAATTGCAAATAGGCACATGTTCAAACATGTCTCAAATCAAAACTACAAAAATGTATATGTTAATTTTTACTTACGTCTTTAATGCTCTCAAAGGTATATTAAATATTTTTACTGATAGAATAGTAGTAGTTGTTTTTTTTTTTATTTTCATACGACCATTTACACTAACAGTAGTGATACAGGTACACTGTCTATTTCTTCTCTTTCATAATCCAATACGATGCCGATCTCTGACATGACCGGAATAAGATCAAAGGCAAGACCATCATGTTTTACCGCACCACGGCAAAATAATTATCATTTCCTAAAGTTTTTAAGATGTGGGACCAAATATTTATAAACACTTGTCGTAATTTATACCATATACAATTTATAATAAATATAAAAAAAATTGTATTTAAAGATAGTGTTGGCTACGTTTTCCAAGAAGACGACTAGTTCAAAGTCCAGCTAAGATCTGCTGGTGTTCAGTAATAAAATAAAACATTTAAACGCCAAAATGTCTTAAATTAAAATGTAAAAAAGTCGGGCAACAATGAGCCCGTGGATGTTGTAAACTAAAATAATTAAAAACAAAATAGCTTTTACATTTCAAATCCGGGATACGAACCCGTCACTAAACTAATGACATTTAAATAACTTCTTTTCAACAGGCCTGTGGAGTGGAGTGCCCCTAAAGCGTTGCAAAAGAGCAATCCGTTGATGCCCTAAACCACTGGAACCGGTTGGTAAAGACAGATATTAATATGAAACAATCATGTCAGTGATACATGTCACATAGCCTTATAGGGTATTTTTGAAACATCAAGCGAATTTACTTGATCTTCCGTACTCGGATAATGATTTTGCAACGACGATGTAATTACAGAGACGAGCTGTTTTTTATTTCACGGTGAAATAAAACAGTAATTTTAATGTCGACATGAAATTAATTACTTCGCACATAACTCTTAAACGTGGCATTTTTTTTTTAATTTAAATAGTTAGGCGGACTGGAAAATATTCCAGCTAATAGAAATTGATTACCACTGACCATAGATCCAGTATCTACATCATCCACCCCTTACAATGCCAATGCCTCACCACCCGTGGGAACAAAGATGTAACGTTCCTTGTGCTTGTAAATAAACGGTCTTACTCTGGGTGAGTATTAGTATTAAGTATCACTATTATCATCAATATTATTTTATTAACTATGTATATTAAATTGTAAGTTATGATTGCAAGAATAATTTAAAAATAGTTTTTTATGTTACTTAGACTAATTATCATTTATGTTGCTTTATAAATATATATTTGCAAAGTGACACGGTATTTTTTTTATTTATAATCCTTATCATAATTATATTGACTTTGATCTATTTGAAGTACGTACCATTTGTGTTACTGTTTTAAAATATATTTTTTTCAATGCAATAATGTTCAAGCTAACCATACCTATTTGACTACACTAATATTAATATTAACGTGCTTATTTTCCTTTTCAGCAACGGTAGGTCATGTCATATATTTGGTATTGATAAGCATAAGGATTAGATTCGTATTTACTTTGTACCTCTTAAAACGACTATCTCGTTTAACCTCTTATAACGAGTACCTAGCTAGTAAGGAATTCCCAGTAGGCTAGAGTTAAGGAATTAACAGTGCTTCTGGAAGTCTTGACGGATTAAAGTACCTTCAGTCTATAAACGTCTTTCATTTGTTCCCCACTTATATGGATGTATATAAAAATTGTACTTGAGCAATGATCAACTTTGTCATTGAAATGTTGGAACTGAATTTGAGATTTTTATTTCGAACCGGTAATAGCACATCTGTACTAGTATTATAAATGCGAGAGTAACTCTGTCTTTCTATATGTTGCTCTTTCATAACCAAGCACTGAACTGTATTTGAATGTAATTTTACATATAAATCATAAGCAAAGCCGAGAGCGACAACTAGTTTAATATAATCTTGTAAATGCCTACTCGAATAGAGTATATTTGGATTTTGATTTTGATAAACTATGATGACATTAATGTAAGCCAAGAAGGTTTAAATTTGACAAAGAGGCAATTATTTAAAATATCTTATTACATGTATTAGATATTCAATAAACATAATAAAACATTAACGACGCCATGTATGTGCATAAAACATACATTTTTGAAAACATTATTACCACTACCGAGGTCAAATCCATCTTGAATTTATTGTCTGTGGCTTGCTATCAATCTGTCATAATTCGGGTTAAACGCGTGGATAAGTATTAAAACTGATGATTGTTTTCTCTAATGAGGAAAGTCTATAATGCAATTAATTTTAAAAATACTGAATCTTTACATTGAAATGAAAATAAAAAGATTATGTTTTCCATACATTCTCATTATTTTTATTAAAAATAAAAATCTGAGAATGAATTTGTCTGCCAAGATCACAAACGAACAAATAATAACATACCTTACCTATACATAAATGATTCTAGCCTTATATATATGTACTTATTAAATTTAAACCCTTACTCTATATTCTGTATTTTAACTGTTTTCTAATTTTTAATCAAAAACAAAATATACTTTATTCAAGTATGCTTTTACAAGCATTTTTGAATCGTAATTTTACAGAACTATACTAAAAAAGCTACCACCGGTGCGGAATGAAGACTCTACCGACAAGAACTGGCAAGAGAGAATGTACTTACTCTTTCCCATCATTTAAAATGCAAAGTTATGTTATAAAATTATATGTATTATATATTTTGCCTGAAATTCAACAGCTATGTATAAAAATCTTCTAATTATTTCGAAGTTCGACACAAAAAAAACAGTAAATTTCCAATTAGAATAACCCATGTTTTAATTTTGTATGAAAAACAGATGTTTGAAAGCCGAGATGACTCCGATGATTTGAATTTAACGAAAAGCGTCCATTTTATTTCGAGCATCCATTTTACCAAGAGCTTTTTATTTTATATTCATTCATGCCACCGATGGGAAAAATATTCAGTCTTCTTTTTAGCAAGGTCGAAGGTCTTTGATTATCAGTGGAATATTTAAGGGCTCTTCTACTGTGTTTGTGATAAATATACTATGGTTTACAATTCATTAAGAAATTTAAATAATAACTTTTATTTTTATCCGACATACCTTTAATTTTTCTTATTCTTTGTTTTGTCATTTATTGTTTCAAATATGTCGTTTTAATAGTTCATTGTCCTATTTTTTTCTCTTCATTGTTTTTATTAGTGGTAGGGCTTTGTGCAGGCCTGTCTGGGTAGCTACCACCCACCGCTATTATTATTATTCTACCGCCAAACAACAGTATTCAGTATTGTTCTGTTTGAAGAGTGAGTGAGCCAGTGTAACTACAGACACAAGGGACATAACATCGCAGTTCCCAAGGAATGGTTAATATTTCTTACAGCACCATTGTCTATGGGCGGTGGAGGCCACTTACCATCATGTGGCTCATATGCTCGTCCGCCAACCTATACCATAAAAAATTATATCTTGTAATTATTATTTTCTATTACTATTAATATTTACTTCTAGAATAAACAAGAGGCAAAACAATTCCAAACGAACCGAGTAAATAATTACGATTCGTTTCAAAAAGTTTTTGGTAATGTTAGCAAAAAGCGATTTTATTCGGATGGTGTTGAGCAACCGACAAACAGCTCGAGTCGATCGATAAGCACTGAGGTCGACTACTTTCTACTAGTGTGCGTTTACGATACAAAACCCAAATTCACCTCGCAAATGCATTAGCGCTGAATTTGAACAAAGGAATGTTTACTATGTTTTATACATTAATACGAAAATTGACATTAAAAATAATCGGATCACTCCAATTTCCTACTTTGAACTTGAATAATTAGTTTAAATTTAAATTCAAATTTAGAACTCTGATACAAAACGATATTTTTTTTATAGCGTTGGTGGATGGACTAGCAGAAAAAAAAACTGCTTGTAAGTGGTCACCACCGTCCACAGACATTGGTACCGTAAGTAATTTTAATGATTATTTACCTGATGCGCCACCAGACTTGGAAACTGAAATGTGATGTCCCTTGTATCTATAGTTCAACTGGCTGGCTGGCTTTCAAGCTGGAATACAAAAGTACTAAGTATTGCTACCCAGACGGGCTTGTGCAAACTTCTACTAGCAAGTATGTAAAGCTAATAAGAAATACTAGTGTGCACATAGTAGATGAGCTATTTTTTACTCTTATTTCTATTATTTTTTATTATTAACACTAAAGCCACTCAACAGCTACAAAAATAAAACAAGGTGTGTGTTGAGAAACAGAGGAAGAAGAAGTTGATTTTGCTATATATTATTTGAAACAAATTAACAATATTTGAAAATAATTAAATGACAAGAGATATAATAGTTCAAATTCCCTTGAAACGTAAAAATAGCTTTAAAAAAAACCGTATACAATAGAAAGAGAGAAAGAGGAGGAAAGGTCTCCTGGAGAGGAGCATAACGTTTTTTCTTTACGTTCCTTCACTCTATTTTAAGTCGCGCAAAAGAACTTCGTTCCAGTAAGTAAAATCATTCCAGTAAGGGAAAATAGAAAATCCATTGACAAACAAAACAGAGGAAGGTACGGAAATTTTCCCTATTTATATATTTATATATTAATCATTAAAATCTCTCAATCTCTCATAGTTAAACTCAAATGGGTAGAGCAAGCTTTCAGTTAAGGTAAATCTGATATTATTGTACAATATTAGAGACTACGAAATAATTGGTAGTGCAAATACATGTACATAATCACATACTCAACTGGACAAACAAACATGTTCGTACGGCTTGTCAAATAAGGTAAATTTCAAATACAAATAAAATTATCCTTGTACTCAGATTGACGAAAATATTTGGTCTAAATAGTTAAGAGCGCGCCTAAGCCAACAGACTCCCTTGCGTACCCCTTTAGATATACGACCTTATTTCTTTTCTTTTCTATCCTTTTTCTATCTACAATGACCAACAGCACATATTTTATTTTAATTAATTATTTTTTTGTTCTATCTTTTTAGAAATGTTTCTTAAGGTTATGATATAGTTTTTTTTAACTATAATATTATAAAGATTAATTCAATGCGCTGTCAAAAAATATTGTCCTCCTCTCGTCCCAACAGCACAGCAGTGTGTCTGAATTAAGAATTAGTATGGGTGACGTACGGTGAGCGCCAAAAGTTTTTTTAAGTTACAAAAAAAAATAAAGGGTATTATCAAATTTCCCGAATCGCAGCCCCTGATTATTTCTAAATATAACTTATAATCAAATTTATTAATAGCATTACGAGTATTAATAAAAAAAAGTATGTCAAGATTAAAGGATATTTTGTAAATTTTAAAGTACGCCTGTATCTGTGTGCGTACTTGTGCACATATCTCCGTGCAGTAATTGTGACCGTTTGAGTATTAAAGCAGAGAGAACCTTATATATCAAAAGAAACCGTATATTCCTATAATATGAAACTTAACTTATAAATTATTGTAGCGACTACGTATTAGCAACTAATAGATCAGCTGTTAAACAATCTTCTGGTCATGGTCGTGGAAAATACTCAAGTGTCATATATACGCATACATATATATACAAGTTGTCCGTCCCGACATCACACGAACAAAATTCATAAAAAGTTTCTAACCCCTTAAAATTTAAATTTTCAATAAATCTCTCTCTGAACGTCTACGTCACGTAAGGAGTAATTTTAATTTGAAGTCAATCGGAACTATATTTTCGAATTGTGATGATTCAATCAGTGGATGAGATGACAAACTAATGATTGGATTCTGTCTGATTTTCTGGACTTAACAAACTAATATTATCGATGATCGACGATCTATTTTTAAATATTTAAAAAAGCAACTTCTATCAACTTATCAGCAAGATATAACCCATAATTATAATAAACGAAGTAAACACAATAAATAGAATAAAGTTTAGCAACACTTTTATTTTGCGTTTATTTTGTTAGTAAATTAAAATGAAACCAGAAAAAAATTATGTATAATTATGAAATTCCTACTCTTATCACGAAAAACATTAAGGCTGAACAATGACGCTCCAATGTCAACTAACTTTGAATATAAATGTGCCACACTTAATATACTTTTTAAATTACTAACGTAATACGAAAATGTTTTTGTTTCCTCACCGAAAATATTTCTACAAAGAATATTAAATAACGCTTTATATAAAGACATATTATGTATTTAAATTCAGAAGTCGGTTAGCATTTGTATTAATTTTGAAAACTGACAAAATATTACATAAGTTTTAGTATCGATTAACTTTTAAATAAACTTAATAATAATAGTATCTATCCAAAAAGATACACAAGTAAATAAAACAAAAGACAGCAAACCTCTGAATTACAGATAATAATTTCACGAGTAAAGAAAAAGGCTACCAATAATATAGACGTAGGGCATGAATCCACCATAAGATTCTCAAAGAGTCAATGGATTGAATAAGAAGATCAATCCAAGTTTAAATCCAGTCACATACTCAATGTTTTTTATGCTTAAACTGTGAATATAATTAATTTCGAGCTATTCATGGAAAGAAAACTTCGTGACGTAACATGACTGATAAAAATACACGTATATATACATCATATACCCGCACTGGCGCATCATGGTGGACTTATTATTAGGAGGAGAGCAATGTAATCCACATACAGTAAAACAGTTCACTTTATACGATTTACCTTGTTACTATTTATATAAGAAGTCGTTTCTTATTTCACGATGTCGATTCACAATTTGTGATGAATGACATTGAAAAAATAACCGACGTGATATAATTGTTCGGTTCACCTACTTACTTGTTCTGATATTGGGTAACTCCCGTATCTAGCGGTCTTTTTCCTTTTGCCATTATTTATATTACACTAGACACTAAATTATGCAGACAACTGGCAATCTGACTCTCTGACGTCACCGAGACACGACTGTACACGTAATTTCATAAATTTGACGCTATTTTTACGATGGGTTTTAAATAAAATATATTTAAGCACAAATTTATCGGTTAAATAAATAGTGTTTTAACTTCCACCAACGATTTGAAAATAAATATATTTCTATAAAGCCAGCAAGTAAATAGTAAAGGATTATCAACGTTGTATGAGTTTATTACTTTGTAGGGTTCAGCGGTAAAATTATAAAACACTGGCTACGCGTCCTGACTTCATATGGGTAATAAGTTTTTTATTCGAGATATTTCTCAACCAATGAAATATCTTAATAATTTTTGCCAATCGATATATTCGCCTGTTCTATGCTAATGTATTGTACTATACAAAGCGCGTTTTATGTCGCGTTTGTTGAAATTTTTCATAATATATCTAAAACCTTTGGTTCCAATTTCAAAATTAGATATTATTAATAAGTTGCTAACATAATTAACTGTGCTTTGTCTATAAAAAGTTTAACATACTTTATCGTTGACTTTTTTGTAGACATTTTAAAGACCTACAAATTTTTGATATTAATTTATTTCTTTATATGTTCTATCGGGCCTGACCCATTTTCTTCGACTTAGTCGGTTAGCTGACGTAGTCAGAATAAACGAAAAATTAGAATTATTTTGGTTCCATATTAATCGTTAATAGTTTTTACATTAAGCCGGTAACAAAACAAACAAGCGAAACTTATCTGTTTTTAGTTATATATTTAGGATATAATATTATAGGAATTTATACAGAGAATGCATATATTTTAGACAACTTTAGTAAGAGATGATATTATTTTTTTTTTACACTAGCTTACTTTGTCACAGAAAATATTGATAGCGTGATTCAGGCAAACCTAGTAGTCACGTCACGATAAAACTATAAAAAAAATACAATATTCATTGATTTATTGAATACAATATGTTCATTAAAGTATTTTAAAACTTATGTTATATTGCAATAATTCTCAAAACGATATATTGTGTCATTTCTGAAATGATTATATAATCATATTAATTATGATAAATATCGCATTTATTAAACTTAATCGGATTATCTCGTGTAATAATATCATAATTAAATAAATGTTGACAAAAAAAACCCCTCCTAAAAAATGCTTAGCAAAAACTTTTTGTCAGAAGCAAAAATCCAAGCGAACGAAGCCTCGGATAAACGAGCAAGTTACTCGTAGATATCCTTATATCTATCTCTATAAACATGAGATGAAAATCAATGGCTGGATTTGGATGCTATTGAACGTATTCCTGTTCAAAATATAGGATACCATTTTGGCATGAAATAATAACATCGGCTTTTGTTAGACAATAGTAAAACACTATGTAATGGTGTCTTTACTCAACATCGATTCAATGTTGTCGTATTAGATGATTTAAATATTTTTTACGTCATTCGAAATTCAATCTTCACTCTCATTCAAATATTCGATATGAAAATATTAAAATTATACATTTGAAAACTGTGTAAACGATATGTCGTGAAATATTGTATTTTTAGATTTAATTAAAGACTTGTATAAATAGCAAAATAATTAAAAATATTATTCATTATTTTTAAGTACATCAATGTATAAGAAAGGCTATATAATATGTACTGACGTATTACTAGATATAAAATAGATTTTAATTGATGATAGGGCTTTGTCTAAGTAGATATACCTACTCATCAAATCAGTACTTAGTATTGATGTTTTTCGGCATGAATTACAAGCACAAGGGATATAACATCTTAGCTCCCAAGGTTGTTGGCACATTGGCATCATGAAGAATTGGTTAAAATTTCTTACAGCGCCAATGTCTATGGGCGTGGTAAATGTTATTTTGCATATTTAAGATCTTGTATTGTTCTCATAGACTTATTATATCTTTAAAAGTATCATTTATTATTTTATCAATTAAATCTACTTTAAGATATTTTATCACTTGCAATCTTTAATGCAATAACTGAAGTAAACAATGAGATGGAGAACGAACAATATGAAGAGATATAGCAGTCCTTGTTGATACTGATACAATTAATACATTTTATTATCACGGATAGAAATTATACAAGGAAATAGCCTTGCTCATACTCGTGAATGCTAATATACGCAAGTGTTACTGCTATCTTTGACTAAAGAATTAATTTACACGCAATATCTTTGAAATTGATTGTCAAAATACAATAAAAACAAATTGTTGCAATTGAATATAGCCCCAAAAAGCAATCTGTGCGTTATTTAATAAATGGTGTATAATGAGATTTTTAATAACTAAACAGCCTTCAGTCGAGTGGTTGGACATCGAGGTCAGTCGCACGATTGTGTTTACGGTTGAATTACTTACTATTATAAAATACTTCAAGAATTAGACATCAATACCGAGTATGACGAAATATGCATGGGTTCCGTTAGCGGCAAATATTTAACTAAAGCGTTCTCGTATATTTTAGACAGCCAACTGTAATCGAAAGCGATTTGAATCGTCTGAACAGATTTCAAACGAATTGAAGCTACAAAAATCGATATAGTCAAAGCTGTTATGTTATGTTTCAAGTTTTTGATTTTTTCTATTTTTTTAATAAATTTAAATATAAATATCATGCATACATGTATATTAAATAAACACTTATTTGTATTTTTTATTTGTTTGTCTAATTAAGGGTGTCGTAAACGATATGCCCAATAGTGAGAGGCGCTGAAAAGAGAGGTCTCCTTCTGTGGAAATATTACATATATCGCAGAAAGCAGCAGCAAGAGCGCGAGAAAAGGACCTCTGCTGACCTGCTGCACCGAAGAAGACCAGAGAGAAGCCGTCGGTGCTATAAGCTCATTTTACCCCCGCCGTCGGCACTAGGGGCTTTCTCTATACTAGACCAACCGCCCTAAAGAGACAGAGTGGGTACCACTGGTTTTTTAATATATATTTCGACGCAATGGAATGGGCGCATTCCATATACTCCCCCACTTTAAGTGAAGGAAATGCCATGAAAAAATGTGATATTTTTATTTAACACATTTTGGTTTTCTTTATTTACAAATAGTTTCAATAACCATCAATTTATACGTTTTAAAACTGAGGGGTTTCCCGTGACGGCATATTATTATTTGTTAATTTTAATTATTTTATTAATTGTATACAAAACAAAATTCAACAACGAGTATACTATCGGTGTATTAGATTCATTGAACAATCATTAAATATTAAATAACATCATTAGTACAAATTAATAGAAACGCAAATCTTTGCCAAATCATATAACAAAAAAATTCTGAGATACATATTTATATATCTGTTAATTTCTTCCAAAAAATAATAAAATTAACTTAGTTATATTTGAAAAATCTTAGCTCTCAAGGTTGATGACACTAACGATGTAAGAGACTGTTAATATTACCTACAATGAAAATTTCTATGATTATGACCACTTAACATCAGGCGCTAATCTGTTTACATCATTTAAATTAAAAAAAAAAATACATCCGACATGACAATGGGTATCACTAGTGAATATACGAAAGATCGCAGGCACTGAGATTACTGCTCGATTTGCTTATAAGTATATAGTGAATTGTATAGGCCAACCTGAACTACCATATATTTAATTGATTTCTGTAACACACCGATTCAAAAGTGCATATAACAGCATAATTGAACAAAGTATTAATTCTGTAACTTCATTTTATTTGACGTATGGCGAAAACCATTTAAAACCATATTATTGTTTTAAATATAAATTAAAACCGAAACAATAACACATCACAAAGATAACTAAAAAGATGACATACTATCAGAAGTAAATAAAAATACAGAGTTATTATCTAGGAAGAATTCTAATGAGCGTGAATTATCTATTCAAATTCATAGCAAAATTATATACAATACGTGCGAAACAAAGGTTCATTTAAATAGAAGCCGTATTGTTAACAGCGTAAGGCTCAAACTATATATAGCAAAGGTTTTTTTTTTTAGAAAAGTATAGATCATTAGGTACATAATCCTTTCTGTAAGATATATGGAATAATTGAAAAAATCGCTCGATGTGTTATGATGAATTCTGTATAAAAATTAAATTGCACTTCTTTGTATTTTAATATTAATCTTTTAAGCGTGATATTCTATTACAAGCATTAACAATTAAATAATAAAAAAACCTGATTTACACCCACAAAACTAAACTTGAAAATAAAAATATATGAGTCCCCAGCTGGAACAAAATAAACAGATACTGATTACTGATCTATTCACTCACGAAGGCGCGCCCCTCCACTCTAAAATAAAATCATTTAATAAAATAAACTTAATAAGTATCATTTAATATGCATTTTTTTGCATTCTTTACTTTTCAGTCGTAGTATTTAGTTGTCTCACGCACACTTAGACATCTTGTATGTACGAGTGAATAGATATATAAAAGGCGCGCTTTCGTGAAAGAATAGAATCTATACAGCAAAGAAACACATACATTCAAATATTTTGATGTTAATTTTTTTCATTTTTCATCATTGGTGCGTCTTAGCGATAAGACCGAATCGTGTGCCGTGGCGGCAAACGTTAAGACAGTCGCTTATGCCATCACTGTTTTTTTTTTTAATATTTTGCGCCATATTATTACTATAATAGAAATATATTATATTATGAAAAACATATTTATTTCGTTAACGAAACTCAATAGCATTATTTATTAGTTTTGTTTGATTATAATTTCTTTCAATAGCCGTCAATTTCGATGTTTCATTTTCCCACACTTTAAATATCGACATTCGATCAGCTAATTGCAGTTGAACTTTGCTCACATATTTATGTATGTAGATGCCGCTATTAAACTAGACGTAGCGTAGTCTTTAATTAAATTATCTCTGACCCGTTATATATCGAGGAGTAAATTGATCCTTTTAAGGGTAAAACGGAACTATAATGAAAACGGAAGTAACAACTTCATTAATTAAAACGAAGTTCGTATTTCAGTATTCATTAAACCGGAATTTTCCAAAGTTAAAGCCGTTTAAATAAATAAAAATAAAATGGCACGGAATATATTTTTTTAAAATTGTGTATTGGAAAACGATTCGTCAGTGAGGATAGTAAACGTAACGACTTCCTTCCTTTCCTCATATCCTTTGAATAAGAAAGAAAATGGAATATATATTATTGGGAATGAAATGAATGGAAATGTTGCTCAACCGCTTCCAAACGAGTGAACGGATTTTAAGTATTGAATATAAGTCGATCATGCCATTCAATAGAAAAACGTATAGGTTTTTAAATTAGTCATATACTTATATTGATAGATCGTGTCAGTTCTTTTTTATTAAATAAATAAACTATCCATTTCCTAACTCTGTATTTACTACTTAATTAGACGAAATTAATATATATCTTATTTATTTATAAATTTATATAAAAACTCTTTACTAATGCATGAAAGTTAATTTAAAATCCCCAAAAGAACCACAATTTTTTTTTTAATGTCCTTCAATATAACCGTTTTATGTTGACCCTAGGTCAACCGAAGACGGCTCGGTTTTGAATTCGCGTGGGTAGAAACCAATGTAGTTTAGTAGAAACCATATATTTTAAAATAATACCTGTATCTTTCATCGCAAGCAGATCATAGGTACACATTTTGTAATTCGTGATAAACAGCTTCATTATTATTATGTTTATCACATCTATTTAAATGTCATTTCTGAAGGAACTTTTATATACAAATAGCATTCTGTCCCGGCAGTCTTTATTTAAGGACAAACACAAATAACTAATTTTAATTTATAATGTCTTATTTATTTTACATATTTAACAAAGTACGATAACCGGTAAATATAGTTTACGTATTATAGATATTGTAAAAATATTTTTTGTTTTCATAATACTGTCATCGTTTTAAATAAGCAAAAAGATGTGAACGTGTGATTAACATAAGTTAACACACGGATTCTCAGTAACGCCACTAAAAGCATTATTAAATATTTAATTTTAAAGCCATTTCAACAAAAATATGTTAATGTAAACGATATATTTAACTGTAATATACCACGACCGTATCTAACGCATTTGAACGGCTCCTGTATTAATCTTGAGTTATTAGTTACGACATAGAGCTGAAATGGAAGGATGAACTGCGGGTTCAAACTTGAGCATTCAACTTTTACTTGGTGGTAGGCTCTATGCTAGTCCATTTGGGTAGGTTCCTCTCATCACCTTTACCGTCAAACAGAAATACTTATTAATGTGTTCTGGTTTGAAAGTTGAATGAGCCAGGGCGAAAATATTGTTTTTAATTTGATATCTCATACATGACTGTGACGAAAAACATCGTAAGGTAGCCTGCATTTGTTGGACATAATATACCTTTTCCCAACTATTGAACATGTTAAAAACTAATATCGCTGTAACTAAAACATGTTATTAATGAGTTATTTTTGGTTCTTCTCGGTAGAATCTACATTTCACACCGGTCAGCAAGCATTTAAATTTTTAAATAATTTAAATTTTGTTCATTTAAGTAATTCAAAATAATATTATTTTATATGAAAAGTTTTTGGGCCGACATATAGGCTACCTGTAAACGCCTCTTAAAATAGTAGAATAAAAAAAAAGAAAAGGTTTTATTTAATTACAATAATTATAATATACATGACCATTTTATCTGTGCATAAAAAAGACTGTGATTTTAGACTATTACAAGAAATGTTATTGTATTATATAAGAAGTGTGAAGGATTTACATGGATCATATCTGAATAAGACTAATACAATACAAGGGTTTATATGCTTTAGAATATAATATGTTTCACGAGCATAAAGTGTAACAAAAGACTTTGTTTTACGCGTCATAAACTTTACGTACGAGCATATCATAAAATTATGCCACATTTTAGGTTATCAGAAAATTTCAACATGATTTTTTATATCAAGTTATCACAGACATTATGGTGTACATTTAAGATGTCTCTTATGACTATTTGTTTTCTATAAATAATTTATTTAATTTAATTTATCAGCGGAAAAAACTGAAGCAAATAAAAAGATCGAAATATTCGTGTCTTATTTCAAATTACTTTTTTATCCCATTTCGAAACACTTGGCCCTTGGAGTAATGGTGCAAAAAACTACATCAAAGTATAACACCTCGCCTTGTTGCCACTGGTGACAGGAGGGCTGGTTCGTTTTTAGCCCAGAGGATTGAAATTGCGATTCAACAGGGAAATGCTGCTGGCATTCTTGCCACCATTCCACGCGGTCAAGATTTGACAAGGTAGGTATATAACTAATTTTAATTCATATTTGCATATATTTAAGAACTTAATGATATAAATTCTTATGTTAATAAAAAAAAAATCATACAATCAAAGTCAAAGTCAAAAATCTTTATTCAATATAGAAGTGTTTGCACTTGCTTATTGATTGTCAAAAATCTATCACCGGTTCGGAATTTAGCACCTCGGACCTGAGAAGAACCGGCGAAAGAAACTCAGCGGGATATATTTTTTTTTTTCATTTTTTTTAACCATTTTCCATGTAGGTACAATGATAAGTATATATTAGTTGTTTGAAACCGCCTGGAGGCGATCATTTCATTCCCAAGGTGTGCAGTCAACTAAAAAGTCAACTAAAAGTGTTGTAATATCCTTTAGCACACAAACGCTCTTTAACGACTCTTTTGAATTTTATAATTGAATAATTTTGAACGTTTTCTGGGATCCTGTTGTAAAAACGTATACATTGCCCCAAAAAAGAGTTACTAACCCTGTGTAATCGGGTACTTGGAGTAACAAGTTTATTCAATAATACTTATATAAAAATTATTTATCTCTCCAATGCCATACTACATATATGAAACGCATGAAGTCGCGTAATAGTTTATTGTTTACATTTAGAATAGTTTCTTAAATTGTATTTGTATTGTTATGTTTAATCTTAATAATACATCCAGAGTTACTATTATAATATTGCATGATACGTCACAACCAATCAGAGTCGAGGATAGTCCTTGAGCGGGGTCGGGGCGCCATTTTAACGTTTTGGCGGGAAATATGTTTGTAGTGGCTATGTAGTCTGTGGCGGGAATTTGGTTAATAGGAAAAACCAAATCTCAGGAAGCTGGATGGAGGTGGTTCATTCAAAAATTATTATTAAATAATATTGGTTTCGAGTGGAGTTGGATCGATGTCACGAATCCGCTACTCGATTGTAGCTGTTTGATTGATGTTTTATATTAGTAAGTGTGACGTGATTAAACATTGTAAATTTTTAATTAAATTGTTCGAAATGTTTATACTTTATTTTGTACTCGCATTAAATCCCAATAACGGCCACTAGACCTGTAGGTACCTGTAAACACTTACGATGGAGGATAGTAGTGTTTATATATATATATATATATATATATATATATATATATATATATATATATATATATATATATATATATATATATATATATATTTATATATGTCAGTGAAAAATAAGGAAGATGCTTAAGAATCCACTTTATTCAATGTATTGTATATACTTTCCGAGTTCACCGTCTTTTATATTCTCTAAAATTGCATTACAGGTAAATTATCTATACATACTTATAATAAAATTGGAGTGTCTGTTTGTAATATTAAAATAACCGCTTTTTACTTAATGTATTGTATGTGTACACGGTACATATACCAAAACTTTTTTTTTTCAATTTTTATCTGTCTGTCGGCTGTATCGATTTTGACAAAACTTTCACACGGAGATAGCTGGTGTATGTCTTTAGGCTACAGCAATAACTTTTTTGTTAAATTCGCGTGCACACCTAGTTCTAATTTAAAAATAAAGCAAATGCCAGACAAGCTTTACATAATTTTTATGCTCAAAAGAGAGTTATTTTACATGAACGGAATAGAAAATTAACAAAGACGTTAGACATTCAGTAAATGTAAAAATAATAAAAGCAATTCATTCAAAAACAGACAAAAGTTTCTCTTTATATTTTTATTATATTATGCTATAAAAGTATATATAACTTATAGAAGGTTAACAGCTTGAGTGTATTTATAGAAATACATAATCAACGTTTTCTTAATATATATTTGTATTTACATATTAAATACTAACTATATTTAATCATTAACCACTATGAAAGTCTGACACTGACGGTACTTACTACCATTTACATTGAAATAGATCATATATTTAAGTATATTTATGCAATTCTGTTTGTAAGACCTTGGTAAGTATTGTATCATATATATTGTAACAACAACAAATACAACCGATCCATTGATCCATAGAAACGAAATCAACAAAGGTCAGTGTTCTTGAAGTAAGCAGTGTAAACGAGGTCATCCATATATCCTCGTTACGATTATTTTTATGATTAATTAATTCTACTTTATTTTCGATCGAAAATTTAATTATGAATTGAACAAAGCGTAAACTATCATGGCCGAAGCTAGTTTAAAAAGTTTCTACATTGCAGTAGCAATAAATGTTACTGAACTCAAATATTATAAAAATAAAATAAAATTACAAGTCGATGACCTCATGGTGAAGTCTTACACTAAAGGAATCTCTGTAGCAGTATGAATGGCTTACAGATACTTGGTGAATAGTTGGTGGATAGTGAGCGAAGTTTATAAAGGATAAGAAATGAATTAGCGCCAAGGAAAGAAAACGTTCCTTAAGATATATAAGCTGGGATCGGATTGTGGACAGATAAGGAAATCTCGCCGTAAAAATAAATTGGTTTTAGTGTGATTTGGTCAGACCACAAAATAAGCTTCTCCTTTAAGCTAGTTTACACTGTATAATTTTATTTAAACAGCATTTAGAGTCTTTTTTTTTTTAATTCTCACCATCATGCAATCGACTCGTGTAACCGATTGATTTTAATTGAATGTAAACTTAATCAAATGCTCGTTACACTGTTTCGTCGCCAGAAATTGGCTCAAGTTTATATCACAAAATTTTTGCATTCAAAATGCAAGGCAAAAGAACTGTACCGATATAAATGTATGTATTTTATTTATAAATACATACACACGAAGTTTTACAACGTTATAGAAACACACACATACAAACTCTCAACAAATAAAATGTATGGATCAATTAATACAGGTATTTTATAATTTTATTCAGTACAAAACATATTCGAATATGCAGATAATAATTTTATTGGTTCCTTGATAATATATAACTGCATTATTGGGTCATCCAAAAAAATAGGCAAATATTGTCAACCTTTTGTTTTAACTTATATGTAAAAAATAGATTAAATAGAATAAATTAATGTTATGCCAATGATCGCTGGTGTCTTTCAAAAATCGCTAAGACAGAAATCGGATAATATCTACGTGCAATCCATATTAAAGAAATTACAATATATTCAATTAAATTTAATATAATTAGAGACTTTAATTTAATATTTATATTAAACTTTCTGTTTTTACAATTTTATTATACAAATAAAAATATAATTTTTATTAGAGCCGCCGTTAATAAGTCGATGCTAAATCTGTGCTTATAATTCATGACATACTTTGCGGAAAGGAAAACAATTTGAGGACACCTACACATTTAAAAACATAATGAAATTCCTTGAGTCTCCATAATTATACGGATCCGTAAAATATAATGAGAAAATGTTTTTTACGAGAAACCTACTGCGCGTTAATTTACGAAATTCGTACATAAATTCGTACTCGTCTATCAATAAAATCACTTTTAAGCGACAATTTGTATTGATTACGTTGATTTTTTTTTTCAGTGATCCTACTTTGA
Source organism: Vanessa atalanta (assembly GCF_905147765.1). Classification (NCBI taxonomy): domain Eukaryota; kingdom Metazoa; phylum Arthropoda; class Insecta; order Lepidoptera; family Nymphalidae; genus Vanessa; species Vanessa atalanta. The sequence continues at coordinate 7,886,987 of NC_061878.1, read as the reverse complement.
AAGTACAGAAACTGTAATCTGACGAATGGCAACGCAGATAACATTACGAGCAGTGCACACAAAACTCATGTTCGATTGCCATACATTCGCGATCCTGCGTGCTTCATTTTGCCTCTCTGCCAAATTTAATGCTGACAAGGAACAGGTCGGTTTATTTATTTTAGATCTTATTTCAATACGTTAATTGATTCTAAATAAAAATCCTCTGTAATCCGTTTCGCCAGTTGTTCTCCAGGCCTCTAATAACTGATGTAAACTTCCTATTAGAAAACCGTTGTATGGATCCCATTTGGTCTAGAATAAATTGTTAAATTCGATTTAAGAGGGATGTTTACGTTGTCTGGTATGTATTAGGAACATGATACAGACATGTCGACAGAGTCGAGACAGCCATTTGATTGGGGTCATTTACTGAATGTCAATTAACTTGAATCTTAACCGAAGATTGTTTTAAGCCCGGGCAAGCACTTTCACGTGCTTAGTTTGTGTTCATAATTCATCTCGTGATGACACTTGCTTGTTGGATTTGTAAAAGCTTGCCACATATGTTGTTCACTAAACTGCAGTGGAAAACCGGGATGGAATATGTTACAAATTATCTCCTTACAGATATATGTGACCTTAGCCTAGCGGTAGGAAATTTATTTTTTATATTGACACAAATGAAAAGGCATTGAATTTTCAACTAATTACAGCAGTTTTTTAATAAAAATTATAGTTGAGTGTAGTAAACTGGTATAAACTGGTAATTTTTTTTGTCACTTGTTAACCCTGTATCACATTTACTAACAGTGTAATAAAATTAATATGTATATTTTTTTGGCTGTTAAGATAGTCTTGTAGTGTCAACAAAAGATTATGCGTTAAATTACAAATTAAACTTGTAACCACGAGTATATACCAAACTGTAATAAGCTCAAAACCCTCTCCAAGGGGTATTAACATTACACACATACACGGCTAATACATTAGGTTATTTACAGACTATAACTGAACTGTAATTATTCTATTTTATCTTTTCTCATGAAATGAAATCTAGACTTTATGATATAAATAACTATTTTTATAAAACAATCATCATTTAACCTTCTTCTTTGATGATTTCAAGCTTATTTAGCTTTCTGATGGCTGTCCTTTACATGTTAGTAGCGATTTAGTAGCGACTGATCATAGCCATACAATGTTGTATGATTTCCGAAACTAGTTTATGAAACAAGCTTCAATAATACACGAATACAAAATTTCTTATATAATCGTTCTGAGAAAAATATAATTTAATCTTTTTAATACACGATAGGCTTATTACAGCGCGGTTACAGTTTATAGACAAATATTTATTTACAATCCACGCATTTAATGAAGAAATTTCTTCTACATTTTCACGATAATATGTGAATATAAAAAACACTCATCGTTAAGTATGTACTCGTAATAAAAGATCATAAAACTCTTTCTGTTTATATTACATTAAATTTAAGCAAAGATTTCAACATCTTGCGTTTACTCTGGAAATTCATTCGCTTGGACTTTCCACAACGATATAACAATATTTTTACTTTATTCCGCCTTATATATTAATAGTAGTTTAATTGTAAATTTAGCCCAGGCTATTTTCATCAAGACAAGTGTTAGAACTGAATTGGTTCTGTGTGATGTACTCGTATATATATAAATAAAAACGATAAAAAGGAGATTACTTGTTTAAGAATTGTTTAATAAATTACGTTTTCCGTCTACATTTTTGCCGCTTATAATGATCATAATTATTGCTCTTATCAAGAAATATTTCATGTGCAGACTCAGCCTCATAACTGTTTTATTAAATTTAATGACTACCTAACTATTATTGCAAATTCTTTCGAAATAACTTGTCGATATAAGTTTCTGTTACAGTACTAGTTAATCTATATTTTAACTAAAGTTAAAATATAGATTAACATTTTTTATCAATAATTAAATTGAAAATAATTATAAATGACTTGTTAATTTAATATCAATAAATATACAAAAGAAATGCTCCATTAATTCCTACTAATTATTTATAAATAACAATTAAAACAACTATTGTTTGTCATTAAGTTAATTAAATAATAATCTTCGAGTTGATGGTGAAAATCGATGTGAAAAATGTAGTACGGTAACAAACGCAAAAGAAAATTACAATAAACTAATCGATTTCTCATTGAAAATTTTGAATATTCATAATGAATAATTTTAAAAAATGCTTACCTTTTTAAAGGCACTCCTTATCCAATGGTATTATTATTCACATTAAACACAATATAAGCACGAGTAGCCACTATTCGGGGACAGCCACGCGACCGCGCGGCTCGACTCATGCGCAGTGTCAGATTAATTCCCGCGGTAAGTCATCAAGCCGACGTGTGCGCACCTTTACACATCAAACGTGCATTGCATGGTATCGAAGCGAATTCCATTGACTTTATAGCACGGTATTTCAACTTTTACACATCATTAAAATTACTTACAATAAATATTTATATATTCATTTGTTTTCTACAATACTTGATTAAGTATAATTATATAAAATTAGGTATTTTTAACGAAGACATGAAACATTTATAAATTATTTAAAAAAAACTAAGCCAATTCACATGGAACTTCCACGATTATGATATATTTAACTTTATGGCGAACAGATCCAATATGTTAAGGAAAGTAAATTTTGTATACCTTTACAAAATTCTTACTTACAAACACTACCGAACACTATCAAATTTATATCAAAATGTAAGTATAAAATAATATCAAAATATTTGAAAAATTTTCACTTCACTGTTTCTAACAAAATTTATTATATTAGTTTTCTTTAAAGCTATAAATAAAATTGCCACCAATTTAATTAGATCATTTAAAAAAAAGTATATTTAGATAATTTTGAAACTAATACCCTATCATATTTCATAGGAAAATGATGGCAATACCAACATGGCATTAAACCTGGGATACTAGATCTTCTTAAGAGTTTGCCCAGCTGTGGCTCATTTACGGATATTAAGCTCATCGTTTATATTAAATCGCATAGTGCATTACTGACAGTAGTACAATTTTTATTAAAAAAAAAATATTTTATGGTATAGGTATGTGAACGAGCAAATGGGCCACCTGATGATAAATGGTCACCACCGCCCATAGACAAGGGCGCTGTAAGAAAAATTAACTATTCCTTACATCACCAATGCGCCACCAACCTTGGGAACTAAGATGTTACTTTCCTTGTGCCTGTAGTTACACTGGCTCTAACACCCTTCAAGCCGGAACACAACAATACTGAGTACTGCTGTTAAAGTGGGTGGTACCTACCCAGACAGGCTTGGACAAAGCCCTACCTACCACTAAGTAAATTGGTACTTAAATGCTCGTTTAGCTGCAACATGTGAGAATGACTACAATATAAATGTAACATTAAAAAATTTACATCACACAATACAAAACATAGTCTTCAAAACAGATTAACGATAACTCCAAAACATACATCGGCGATGCGGATTCGAATTAAGATAATTTAAACTAAATAAGGAAAACTCCAAAAATTGGTCAAGTCAAACGAATGTCATAATAAAAAAACTATATAAAACCCATTTTATATTCAAACAACATTGTTGATACAGAACAACTATTTTACCATTTTTTTATTTACGGTAAACAAGGCAAATATTAACATTTTTAAAATCTCGCTTTTCGTATCCTATCATTTGCTAACTTAGCTATACATTTTATACTATAAAATATCACTATGTAATTTGATTATAGTTGAGATATTTGATGTTATTTAATCAAGTTATACTTCTTTATAAACTTCCTTTTTATCTATTTGTTGAAGAATATAAGAATATGTATAAAAACAACAAATTATCTCATTTACAAATAATGATATGATCGTATAACTATGATGTGATGATGTAAGGCTAAATATATTAATTAATAAAATGTATTTAAAGTACTACTAAGAGTGCTGAGAAGATTTGATGTCAACTATATAGCAAAGACCCATGTAACGCCTGTGAAGCACACAGTGAAGCACACTCGACAATTTCGCAATTCAAGTGTAGATAAATACCTAAAATGTATACAAATATTGCATCTAATATTGTAACTGAAGACAGTTCGGGTGAACAAAATGCGATCGCAAATTTTTAATTTAAAAATCGAATCATCTTTTTGGCATATTCCTTACCTGTAATTGACACAGCCAATTAGCAGTGTCTAATCACCGTGGAAAAACTCATAATACGCTTTTGTTAATCTCAAGCGTTACGTTATATTTTAAAGAATCATCAAAATAAGCATAAAAAAAACTTAACGAATAATATTTTTTTTTGTACAGTTAAGCTTATTTTTTTTTCATTTAAATAAAATTAGTTATTTATAGTTATAAAATATACATTTACTAACAACTACATCTAATATATACAAAAAAAAAATAAAACAAATAAATGCAAACAACACTTATAGTATCATTAAAATCAATTAATATATTATGGGTTAGTTTAGATATTATGAAACGGAACGACCGTGACTAGGAGAGACATGCATATGTCGCCTTATTTTAGATATTTAGGTGTATCCGTAATTTACACATAAACCAACTTTGCGGTAGGGCTTTGTGCAAGCCCGTCTGGCTAGTTACCGCCCTACGTCACTTATTTTAAATTGTTGTGTTTAACTTTGAAGGAGTAAGCTAGATTTATTTAATGTGTAACTTTAACTAAGCACAAAGCTGAACCATCGCTAAGCACCTAGTAATTAATTAATATCTAGTCTAATTAAAATTGATGAGATGGCCCAGTGGTTAGAAAAACCTAGGCAGGCACCACCAAATTTTTATAATTCATCTCTTGCTCGGCGGTGAAGGAAAACATCGTGATGAAACCTGCATGTGTTTAATTTCAATAAAATTCTGCCACATGTGTATTCCACCAACCCGCATTGGAGCAGCGTGGTGGAATATGCTCCAAACCTTCTCCTCAAGGGAGAGGAGGCCTTTAGCCTAGCAGTGGGAAACTTACAGGCTGCTAATGCTAAAAAGCTAATTAAAATATACCTTTTTATTAAAATGCCACACAAACAGATACAAATCAATCGATGTTTTGATGTTTACCTTTACAAATTACGACAATCTGAAATCAGTGCATTATTATATAAGTCTATCAAAAATGTTACTTTTAATAGCACTATATAATTTGGTATAATTTATTTATTTATTTATAACCATCGTAATTATTTCTAAAAAGTTGTTTCTCTTCAAGAGAAATCCAATAAAATACTTCGATTATAATTTATACATTATCTGTGGAGTAAACTTAATACTCCGTTCTGTAAGCGACCTCTATATGAATATAAATTATTTTAAATAAAGTTAATCTATACTATATTTGAATATCAAATGACTTCAAAACGAATGTTGTAATAATGAGAAAGTAACACAATGATTTTTTTATTAAGAGGTTTTATATGTATTACAAAACTGTCTGAAATTAAACTATTATGATTTTCTTCGCAATGCAACTAACTTCCTTTATTAGTAACCGATACAATAAAAATAACTGATTGAATTCGAATTATGTAATTACAAATTGTAATATTGAATAATAATAAAATAGAATAATAATAATAGAATAATTTTAAAATCGGTAAAAGGCCCTCTCAAAAATAATCTTATTGTGTATTTGTGGAATGATACAGAAAATAGTAACACTGACATCCAAGTAAAAGTACTTAATATTACATGCATGATTGAGTCACTCTTTCCATTGAATAACAGCAATCCGGTTGCTGTTTGGCAACAAAATAACTAATTGAATTTAAAATCTACTCTCATAATATAATAAGAGGTCTAATCAGTTCGCTGGAAGTAAACCCTATTATTATTAACTGAGCGGGCGTAATCGTTAGCCAGCAAATAAAAGCAAGTTTTCGATTTCGTAACCTTTACACGGGAATTACCATTGCAATAAAATATTTACCCTCAAAAAAACATGTTATTGCTCACGTTAAATGTAACGACTGATGGCAGAGAATATGTGAATCTTGATCACAGATTGCGGGTTCAAGCCCTATTCCGGATGAAATTCTGCCACACGTGTATGCTCCGTATTGGAGCAGAGTGGAATATAAACAAGACTTCTCCTGTTAATGCATTAGCTTATTAGTGGAACATTCAATTACTGTTATTTTAATAAAAACAAGGTATATCCATTTTAATTTTCTTTTTCGTATACACATGCAACTTATATCCTATTTATTATTATAAAAAACTTATGCAGACACTAAGATTTTCCCACAATGACACGATTAAAAGTGGGTCACGTGAATCGTCAACTTCTTATAAACTTAAACATCATTAACATATTAACAAACTAAAATAACTTTTATGTCAATGGATTACGATCTATTTTAAAATTATACCACATAAATGCATTCTGGATATGAGATGAATACCACGTGCAGATGTTTAATTATAAGAAGCGAGAAATGTGCAAGATCAAATATATTCAACACGTGTTATTTGCTATTGATAAAGACATCTAATGTAATTACTTTTTTATTCTATTGAAAGAACTTGGTCTTAACTCAATAAATAAATAAATAAATGTCGTCATATTCGATGCCTAGTGAAAAATATAATCAATTCCCGTCATGATGAGCTACTATCAATGTTCGAGTTGCCAGTTTAAAAAAATATTATAATTATTTTTACGCAAGTGACAGATAGAAATCTGTAATAAATAGATAGTAATAATTCATATAATAACCCATATTAATTATTGTATTTTAATTGAATTTTTCCTATATTCGTTTATTTAGTTTAACGACCTAGAAGTTTTTTTTTTTTTTTTCTGACATTAGATTTATAAGTGGCCAATCATTCATCACATACTATATAAGTTACGGAAGAATATAGCATAAACAAAATTACGCAATCATTAATTATCTTCATTAATACTAGGTTAATCTCGAATGCATTCCAATACCATTATTCCGGCTGAATAAAAACCTATTACAGTTTGAACTGTTAGTGTTAGATACTGGCACAGTACCACAATTATAGATGGAGACTAAAATATATCGGATAATTGTTTGGAAGGAATATTAACAAGGTATTCATTGCTTGCCGGGTATAAGCTAAATATATATTTAAGTTAAATGTGTCGTATGTTTTTTATATGGTTTATCATTCGGTATATCTTATCTTATTTGTTCTTAACATAAAATAATTAAACTGATTTAAACAAATTTAACTTTTTGCAAAGGATTATTTCATTTATGTCCTCTGACTTACATCGGAGCTAACTGCGCAGAAGATATTATAGTCCGCACGGTTGTGTGTGCAAACTCAGATGAGCTCTAATATCCAATGAGACTAGACTCGGATTAGACTCGGAAGCGGGACGAAGACCTTTCCACGAGACCAAACAGACAATCTGTTGTACATAAGAAAGTCGTAAATATAATATATTATTCTTGAAAGAAAAGTGAATGACGTTACCGTTTGTCTGATGTTAAAGGAAAACTCAAAAAATCCTGGGTTGTCACTGTAAAAATAGAACTGTGTGAGTGAGTTATTCTTGGAATTCTTGATGAATTTAATTATATCTTTATGTATATAACTAAAATTAAAAATTTGTTTAGTAAGTGTCCGTCAATATTTATTTTAAATGTATTATTAAATGGTCGATTATTATATATATGTATATGTTACTGTAAAGCTCGAACTAAATCTTAAGATTTTCCAGTAAAACCTAAGATTTGCCGATTATTTACGGTAAATGTCCATCAAACTTTGGGATTCGAACTTTTACCATCACTCACTTGGTAAATCTTTGGATTTACATGTTAGGTTAGGTTAGGTTGGAATGGTAAAAGTCTGAAAAAGTCGTCCCTTTATAATAAATACTTACATTTCCCAACTCATGTCGGTAAATCTTGAGATTTACCTTAGTTCGAGCTTTTACAGTAACATATATATCATATTTACCGGATTTTATTATCTTGTTTTGTTTGTATGTAATTCGAAAATTCCGTTGGAATTTCATAGATACGAGAACTAATATAACTAAGCACGCAGTTCCATAATCTCTGAGTATTGTTTACTAATTTTCGAAAGATAGCTATCATACGTTACTCTAACACTAATGATAAAATTAATCTGTCAAAGTAAACACTTTAAATACGCTGTGCATGTTGAATTGCGTAAACGTAAAGACTATACAAGATATTACTAATTAAAAACTCATTACTCGACTACGGTACGAAAAAAGGGAAATTATTTTAGTAGTTTATTCATTTTGTTGTGTTCCATGGACCCGTGTTTTCTAAGGTACTTACTATGTTTTACATAATAGGTATTCAAAAAATGAATCAGAATAAATGTTGGTAACAAATTCATTTTAAATTCACGGTTTTTGAAAATTTTTATCATGTTAAATGTTACATTAAAACATTTACATTAATAGCCTGTAAATTTCCCACTGCTGGGTTAAGGCCTCCTGTCCCTTTGAGGTGAAGGTTTGGAGCATGTTCCACCACGCTGCTCCAATGCGGGTTGGTGGAATACACATGTGACAGAATTTCGTTGAAATTAGACTCATGCAGGTTTCCTCACGATGTTTTCCTTCACCGCTGAATACGAGATGAATTATAAATACAAATTAAGCACATGAAAATTGAACCCGAAATCATCGATTACGATGCACGCGTTCCAACCACTGGGCCATCTCAGCCTAAAAAAAAACCACAAATGCTATTTGAAGAATAAACAATAGTGTAAACGAACTTGTAGATCACACAAGTACTAATACATTTTAAACACAATGCATCCACTCACTTTGCGCGACAGACAAATAATGTATTTATGCTTTTATATTCAAACGAAGAATGGAAACCCAATAATACCAGACAACTATTATATGTAAATATATTAGACAAGTAAATAAGAGATTATTTCAATATTTTATCTTTCCATTTAGATTGCAGTGTTTTGTTTAAGTTTGTCCCTATTAGCGATATTATTAACTGGTGCAATGTATCAGTTGTTTATTTTTCAATTTTATTTTATATTTTTTTATTTTGATCCCCGTATTCCACTTAAACTTAAGGGGAAGATCTATAAGACCATGGTCAGACCTGCTGTTCTATATGGATCAGACCCAAGAAACGATGGACGGATTGTGTGCAAGACGATATGGTTAGAAAGAATGTTACTTGTGAGATGACGTCCGACAGAGAAGTATGGAAAAAGAAGACATGCTGCGCCGACCCCAAGTAAAATTGGGATAAGGGCAGGAGGATGATGATTATTTTATTTTTATATTTTACTAGTTATCTCCCTCAGAGTAGCTTACGTTTCATGGATTGGTCGTCATGTGTTAGGTTTTAAAAGTAGTCTTGGTATTCAAACTTGCTTCATGTAAAAATTTTATCAAATTCGTTTCAGTGGTTGATCGTGAAAGAGCAACAGACCAAAAGACAGATTATACAGACAGACAGAGTTACTTTTTTATTTGCATTTATAATATTAGTATAGATTATAAATAAAATTAAATTATTGAAAAAAAAAATGGGTTTTTCATAAACAGGTGGAATAAGTTTTTTTTTTTCAAAAGTGATTATATATAATATTTATTTAGTATTTTATTAAGAAAAAACCAAGATTTATTCAATATTTATTGTTACTTAATGTATTTGTGCAAAACCTTCTAGGTAGGTAGTAGAAGGTAAAACCTAGAAGGTTTTCACCCACTCATCAGTTATTCTGCCGCCAAGCAGCAATACTTGGTTTAAGCAACAATACAACAATTGCTGTGTTCCGGTTTGAAGGGTAAGTGAGACAGTGTAACTACAGGCACAAGTGACGTAACATCTTAGTTCCCAAAGTTGGTGGCGCATTGGCGAAGTAAGGGATGGTTAATATTTCTAACAGCGCCAATGTCTATGGGCAGTGTTGACCACTATACATCAGGTTATATTTCACCAGCTTATATTCCACCAGTCTTTATCTAAAACTGGATCATCGACAACTATAACTAGATCTGATTAAAATTATATAAAGCTGTCTATCCTAAATTGAAAACCGCAAGAAATTATTTGCATATATTTTTAATTTATTTGTTACAAATTTTCGTAAAGTGATTTCCCACTAGTATGTTTTCCTTGTAAAATTATAAATTTATTAAATCATTATTTTATAATAGTTTTGGCAAAAGGTCAAGGCAAAGGTTTTAAATTTTTGGGAATTTTACGCAATATAAAATATTCATAACATTTTATTTAAAAGAAAAAAACAGTTCACCGCAAAGCGTTTATTATGCTCGTAATTCTATGACATATTAATATTTATAGTCCTCATAAAATCTTGTTTTTTAAGTTAATAGGTGCTTAGTTCTCAGTGGTGAAGGTGTGATAGACGTCCAGATTTATATAAGAAGCTTTTCGAAATCTAGGAAGGGTTGGATTAAAAATATAAAGAGCCAAATAGTGTATATATTATCCGGTATTTCTTATAATTTTCTACAAAATGGATAATGCGTTAGTAAGCAGCTCTAACTTTTAATCCCCCGATTCACGTATACAGAGCGCTACGTGAAATAGACCGATGAAATTGAAAGTTCGTGAGGATTACACAACACTGACTTCCTCTTATTATATAGTGTAAAAATAAAACTATCAACAGACCTTTTCAGACCAGACTGTTGTCGTGTATGGAATAACGTGTTGGGCTGTTAAGTAAAAAGATTTAAAGTGAAAGAAAAATATAAAAAACTGACCCCAATTAATGGGACAAAGGTAAGCGAATTAAAAATTTATTATATATAATAAAATTACTTAATTTTTTTTATATATAGTACAGTTTTCTTTGGAAGGATTTTGTGCAAGTATGTCAGAGTAGGCAACACAAATAGTAAAAATTCTAAAATGGTTTTGTTACATGAACAAACATGTAAAAGTACCAGCCTTGAAGTACCTACAGCTGGGTTAAGACTTCTTTTGAGTAAAAAGTTTGGATACTGCACCACGCTGCTGTAAGGCAAATTGGTGAATACCCATGTGGCAGATTTTAATCCTAAATATGCAGGTTTCTTGACGATGTTTTCACGTGTTTCACCCACTGAGCCATTTATAAGGCTGTTTTAAGGTATTTATAAGTCATCGATTAGTTTGGCGATTCACTCGATTGCAATGTATGATGTAATATGGAAGTATTTATAGAGTCTGATTAAGGTGAGCGAAGACGCCCGTTCTTTAGTCAATTATCTTGTTGCTCACCCCAGTAATGAACATCAAACGCAATTAAAATGTAATCTAAGTCTAAGGAAATAGCATACCTTAGTGGCTGTTTGCTATAAAAAAATATATTGTTAAGAAGAACTAATAGAAAAATGTAATATACGTAAAACACTACATACTCTTATATTTTTTATTTAATTATAAAATGTTCTTTTTTTAAAAAAGTTAGACCTAGATTTAAAAAGCATTGACCAATTATTGCAATTAGTACAAAGAGCGGTCTTAGTGTATGGAACAAAAAAAAGTTTTCAATTATTCTAACGCCAACATTATGAAAGATTTTGGTAATAGATACACTCGTTAGATTCATAATATATTATTTCCTGTATAGTAGTTTCTGTTCCGTCCGATAGACAATATTTGTTACTTTGATCGAGTCCGATTTAATGAATAAGATAATAATAAATAGCAATTACAGGTTATCTACTATTGAAAACTTTTTGTAATAATATTTGTAAAAGCGCGCATTTTGAACAAATTATATTATCTAACATACAAAATACTAGAGTGTATTGTTATCTAAGTATGCGCAAAATTTCAGCTCAATCAGTTGAATGAAACAAAGAAGTTTACTTCTTCTGTAAGAGATTGTTATAAAAAAATTGGTTATCATATTTGTATCTTCGCCCCTGATTTTATTTCTAAAATTTAATTCCATTCTAGTCGATGTGTATTTGCTTTTATTTTTCGCCAGGTGCATAACCTACGAAACTACGTAAAATACGATATATATGATACGAATCTAAAATATATAAGTTGTAAACAGTTGTTTACTATCGTCATTTTAAGGTAAATAAAAATATCACTCGAAATGATTGTACCTAAATGCAGCAGGCCAGCATCAGACGAGCTACCATTCTTATTTAACATTCCACCGGGTATCTCTGCTGGACTGGTAAAACATTAGCAAGTATTTAATTTCAAAAATAAATTTAACATAATTGGAAGTACATCGATTACGATTAGATTAAAATCTTTTATTAATCGATCCTTAATTTTCTTAGAAAAGATAATTTTATCGCGTTATTGTTGAACACTAAAAATAAATATATTTAAAAAACTTTATAACAGTTATATTATAGTCAATCTAACTAAATTTCAAAATTGTAGAAAATATAATAACATGATGTCGATTTGTACTACAGTATCAGAAATACTGTTAAATTTAACAATAATGATGAGCCTTCTTTGTCGGTTTATTTTTGTTTATTTATATAGTCTGTTGACCAGAACATATATTATCAAAATATACACGTATAATGATGCCTTCTCACTAATTAAAGTCAATCAAGCCCTTTTCAGTCGTGGATGATTTATTAAATTATGTATGCGCAAACAAGGTTAACTTTCATAATCCGATGGGACGGAGATCTAACACGACCAGAGAAAATAAATTCAAATGCATTGCTTTAAATATTTTCCGAGCCACTGAAATGTTATTCTTAAGCGTAACATTCGTAACATAGAACCGACAGGTTTGTCTGCTTTCCAGGACGCGAGAATTTTGACAGTCCCAATTTCGATTAATAAATAGGCTTTCGGGGTTGGAAACCAAGATCTCAAGATATGCAGCCTTATAAACTAGGCAGTACACCAAAGAGGCTTTCACCGTCAGAACATTTCTATAATATATGAATATATATATATATATATGTATGTGTGTGTGTGTGTGTGTGTGTGTGTGTCCAACTACGGTAAATCTTAAGATTTTCCAGTAAAACCTTAGATTTACCGATTATGGTTGTGAATGGTAAAAGTTAACGGTAGATGTCGATAAAAATTTAGTCCCTTTATAATAAATTCTTACATTTACCAACTCATGTCGGTAAATCTTAGGTTTTACTGGAAAGTCTTAAGATGTACCTTAGTTCGAGCTTTTACAGTAACATATACATTGTTACGACTAATTGTATATAACATTAATGCATAACTAAACATGACAAGTCTACTTAGTTATTATAATTATAACTAGTAATATTATTTAAAAAAACACAGTGGTTCGATATTATTTTAATTTAGTCTTTAGCAATTGGCGAATGGTCGTGTTTTGGATATACTACGTTTTTCTCCGAGTTTTCTGATCTCTTCCTAAGAGGTCCATGTTTCCAATTAGGAGGATAGCCATACTTGTCAACATCGTCCCACCACTGTGGCTCACCAGATCCCCATATCAAATATATGATGTTTGTTCCCACAAGGACAACGAATATTGTCCAGAAAGCTAGGCGCCATTGCTGAATCGTTTGCTGAAATCAAGAATATTTATTATAATTATTGATATAAGAAATAATATCGATATATTAAAAAAATAAAAATATAATTTGGTACAATCCTATGTCCGATAAAATTTTACACAATAAATATTAGTATATATCGAATTACACGGTTATTATTTTTTTTTTTTGAATTATCGGTTCAGGCCTTTAAATACCATACTGTGTTTGATATTATTTTTAATTAAATGTAAATTCAATAATAAAATCAAATCTTCAGATATATGCCTACATACACGTGACCTTAAAACATTTTAGTTAATTTTGGAGTCAGTATTCATAAACAGATTTGCTTTTCCTTGCTTCGGGTAACTTTAGAAGCAACTTTAAACTTTATGAAGAAACTTTGTGCTGCTGATAGTTTTATGAAAGTTTCTGGCCCAGTGACATCAGAGTTCAAAAGATGACGTGCGAGTTGCCACGAATAATTGTAATATGATAAAATTTATGATGTTATAATATTTGAGCAACAGGTAAGCTAGAAGGAAGTAAGATTTTATTTTAGTTTGTTTCGTATAAAAACCCGACTAAAGGAAATTAATCGTATTCAACGCTTGATTTATTTCATTTTCACCTTTAACCAAACAAAATTCATTCAAGCATGAATTTTTGGCCTCTACTTCAAATACTAGCAAAAACACAATGATGGCTAGTTTTTTCTACATTATTTGTGATCAAATTATAGAGCATTAATTATTATTTATCTATCATGCAAGAGTTATGTATTTATTGTATGCAAAATTATCTTTATGAGTCATATATTTGAATATAGAACTAAAATATATCCGTAATATATATAATTCTTTCATATATTTTTTTTAATTTTTCCTTAGTTCAAAAATTCCTTTTCGTTTTTTTTGCATTGTAAATTCTGAGTCATACTTTAAGTTTCAAATTTCGAACACAACAGGAATTAAGTTAAAAAATAATTACAAAATTCCACCTACTCGGAGGCTTCTCGAATCGACTTATATATCGATAAAAATGTGGAATAAAACGTAGTAAAAGATCAAAACGACCATTTAAATTTCTTATTATTGCTACAAATTAGATACATTCAATTCATACTCACATCAGGTGTCAATAGACCAATCATGTATGGAGTTATCATCCCTGACACAGCAGCCAATCCGTTAACAATAGCGGAGCATGTCCCGGCGTAGTTAGGGGCAATGTCCATGGCATTGATCTTCACACTACTATAGAAACCTGCCATAAAGGCCATGGATGCCACGAAAAATCCGACCGCCTTAATACGGTCACAACCCGAGTACGAAGCGAGAATAATAAATATCGCAGGCACAGCGGAGGCTGAGGAAAAAATAATCTTCCGTGAGCGTGATGAATTCAGGGACATATTTTACTAATGCAATAAGTTGTGAAAATGAATGACATTGTGAGGAAAAAATGTTTGATGCTTCCGATAAAAAAAATAAACATTGCATTTTAAAAACATAAATATAATGTCGACTAAGTATAAGCAATAAAAGAAAAGACTTAAATTATTTGTTGTTTTTTTATGTGCTTTATATAACTATTTATTTCATATATATACGGCTAAATCAATATGTGGTTATTAGTTAAGCTAAGTTGTCTTTTTCGATAATCAAATCAATAGTGATATATTCTCTCACGAAGTCGTGCCCCTCCATGATAAATTATCAGAGTGCATTTGTATGTGTGACGCACGTGCTTACAAAATGGCTAACATAAGAGTAAAGACACAAGAGAAATAAAAAAAATGATTTAATATTTATGAAAAGTTTCTTAGTAAGACCAATCACTTATAGTTTTTCTATTTTAAGTATGAAAGTTTTTCTTTATAATTTAGAGTGAATAAATACTTTATTTTCTTTCCTATACAAATTGATACATTTTTCCTAAATTACGTTATGTAAGTAAAGAATGATATTGAATAAGAACTTGAAATATGTATTTATTTTATTTTATAGGCTTAATAAAATCCTGAATCATAAATTTATGCCATAATTATGTTAACAGAATATCAAACCACAAAGTTTATTTTTCGACAAACTATCTCATCGATATAAATTATCGATATAATCGATTAAAATGAAAATTCAGCATATTTAATAATAATCTAAAAGATTTTTTTAATAAACGTTCACTGACGAGGCGCCTGATGGTACGTGGACCACAACCCATACACATTGGCGTTGCAACAAATATTAACCATATCTAATATCGCTAATGCGCCACTTATCTTGGGGGACTAAGATTTTATATCCCTTGTTCCTGTAGTTACATTGGCTCACGCTTTAAGCCGGAGCACAACAATACTAAGTATTGCTTTTTGGCGAGGCGGGCTTGCCATCCCACTAGGTAAATAATGTGCTTTAAATCGACTAATTAGTTTTCTTCTTTAACAACCCTCAAATTTGGTGCCATCTTAAAATCCATGTACACTCTCTAGTCCCCTTCTATCATAACCCTTTTAATCTCATTCTGGTAAGAAGTATAACTCAACAGAAAATCTCAATATCTTTCTAATGACCAGATCTCTTTGAATCTATAACTTAACCTCTACTCCAACCCTTCATTGCATATTTATTTTCAAGACAATCTCAATTTACAAAAACACATATCGAGTGCCGCATTTTAAACAAGAAAACTATTTTCATTAATCAAAACAAACATTCAGCATGCAATACGGATTAAGATAGAAATTTTATCTAAGTATATAGTTAACATAAAACATAAGCAGCCCGTAAATGTCCCACTGCTGGGATAAAGGCCTCCTCTCCCTTTGAGGAGAAGGTTTGGAGCATATTCCACCACGCTGCTCCAATGCGGGTTGGCGGAATACACATGTGGCTGAATTTCGTTGAAATTAGACACATGCAGGTTTCCTCACGATGTTTTCCTTCACCGCCGAGCACGAGATGAATTATAAACACAAATTAAGCACATGAAATTTCAGTGGTGCCTGCCTGGGTTTGAACCCGAAATCATCGGTTAAGATGCACGCGTTCTAACCACTGGGCCATCTCGGCTCAGTATATATATACAACAGTATATAGTTACAACGCAATAATTCATGAATTTCAAAATTTGTTTAGGAAATAATTATTCGATTAACATAAAGTAATTAACGTAATCAACCGACGTCGGGTTTCCAAAACGTTGAATAACGCTTTTTGTGCACTAAATTGCTGATAAAGATGCTTTTTAATAGGAAATTATTTGTTAATCTAACTATTATAAAATATTCATTTATAATAATGAAGCGATGAATATTTACATATTTGTGAAAAAAAATTTATTGGTTTTATAAATTATGACTTTCTATATTTCTTTATATATTTTTGTAATCAAAATCAAAAGTTATTAAATTCAAAGTTTTCAATAAAATAACTGTTAATTAATTGAATTAAAAATGCCGTGATTCGTTAATTTGTATAACTATAACGTTTAAAATGGAATTAATTTTCATATTCGTTTTAAAATCCTCAATTGCAAATATTATATACTTACATACTGTTGTATAAATCTTCCTTCCAGTAGCAATGCTGTGCCATTTTTTACGAACGCAAAAATCACAAAAACTGGCAAATATGAATGAACAAATATACATAGCGACATAAGGTAGAGCAGCCATCAGTCCAGTTTCCTTAATATTAAACTTTAAGACATCAGAGAAATACTTCGGCAAATCAGTGATCATTGTGAAGTAACCCCAATCGTGACCGATCTGAAAAACAGTTTATTAAGTGAAAAGTGCAAATCAGGGGAGTGAACCAGTTAAATCAAAACAATTCCTTTAACTTCCTGCAGTTAGATTATTTGCTAAAGTAATAATTGACATGGCGTCGCTCTAATATAAATAAAAGTGTTCGTATTTATATTATTAAGTCAATATTTTTGTAGTTGCCGGATGTATTTCGCTCTTCTTAGAAAAATTACGTTAGTTGACAAATTGTACTCATGAATTCGGAAAATTGTAAGTATATTTTTTTATGTTCGCTTTGATTTAACAGAACAATCAATTTTAAATTAGATACAAACTGTCCACACTTTTATAATTTAAAAACTAAAACCGAATGTTGATTAAACAAAACTCTCATAGACATTATACAAGTTAGGTACTAAATGGTAAAATAGAACTTACTGCAGCTATCACCAGGGACCAGACTGGTGCTGATCTGAAAATAGCTTTAAACGGTACAGGATCCAGCTTCTTATGTAGGCCGGAGGCAACGACAGTAGTGTTTAAGTAAAGTTTCTCTTCGTCCGATATGAATGGATGCGAATTTGGGGAACTGTAGCATAGAAGTGACTATAACGATAAAAAAAGTTATTATTATATGGATTAAAATCGATAAAAATTCCATTTCGGGAAAATTACAAATATGTAACTTTATCAAAATGTCTACAATTGCGAAAAATATATTCCAAACGTGTACAATAACGTATGGTAAATAGACGTGCACGCAATTCCGTAGACGTGAATATCGAATATGGAGATCATTTTTTTATTATATTACTGAAACATCTAATTTCTCCGCACAGAAATATATTTTATGTTGACTTAGAAATTGGAATAAATTGGAATAGCAACAATCATTTATAGAGTATATTACATACATTCCAATTTTATTTTCTTAATTTCCTTAGCAACAACTTGAAACATACATTTACTGTTAAACGCTATATAGGTACATGATTCCCTAATTGCTCTATTAAATACGAGTACCTATAGCCAGTTTTAATAAATTTTATATTTTGAAATATAATAAGTAACTTACAAAAAATATAAACCAAATGATGCCCATTCCACCGAACACATAAAATACATTGGCCCAGTCGCCGTCATTTGCCAAGAGCAATCCTGAAATGTAGGGACCCGCGATATTACCGATTTGGGCCCCTCCAAAGATCATTGCCCCAAAACGAGACCGCTCTGCCGGCGGCACCCAACGTGCCATTAATAGAACAAATCCTGGAGTCACTGGACCCTGAAATGATAATATTCATATTTATTTGTATTTACAATTATGTTGTAAAGTATTTTATAAATTGTACCTATTTCATTTACATCATAATACTTTAAAATCTTTCATAATATTATTGATGGTAAACTAGTAAATCCTAACTAATATTATAAATACTAATATATTTTTTTAGTATTTTTTGTTCATTTGTTTGTTTGTTTCGGTGTCGCCTATTAACTACTTAACCGAGTAACGAAAAGGTCACATAATATCCAACACCTACCCGCCCCCATCACACACGCGAAGCTGCGGGAAAGTACTACTCATATACACATTTCTCTCTACGTCTATCCTTAACAAATACTGTATGTTTTTTATTTTTATATACTCCTTTGTAAATGTGTTTAAACGTGTCCACTATTATATTTTCTAGTGTAATTACAAAAATAATAAAAGCACAATAATCTCATAGAGATAATTTACATGCGGTTTTCCTTTTAGCTAAACGAAATGAAGAAACTCTGCCGAGGATAATTTGCACCAATTATTTAACGAAGTGGTTAGAGATATAAAACCTACTTTGTTATAAAATAGTTTGTACCAGTAATATTTCAACTTTTATTTTATAGGAATTATATACAGGGTTATTGGTAATTCGACGTATTCCCTTTAGGAGGTGATAGGGGTGACTATTTGCGATAATTTTAATCCAAAAGTGAACCATTTTTGAGTTATCACTTTTTCAAAATAGGTCAAAAATAACTCTCCTTTCAGAGACCTTTTCGTGAATAACTTGCACAGGAGTATAATGGTAAGGATGGAATTCTAAATTATGAGCTGTGGACCATGCTTTACATTGTGTTACAGAGAGTCGTGCGGCAAAGTTGTTGGTCGAATTGGTTGGTTCATCGATAAATTCTTTTCCTTTTAGTAATTAAAAATATGGACTGGGGTCTTCCGACATTAATTTGTCGTCTCTGAACACTGCTAGTTTCCCGGATTCGCCTATACACTCCATTAAAAACTCAAAAAAAAAAAAATACACATTCCCACCAGCGTCCTTTGTGGTCATTTTTTTTTTTCAGTTATTTTAAAATAAGTTCCTAGTTGTTATACATTTTTGAAGAGATAAGCAAATGTCATGTTTTTAAAATCTGCAAGACAAGTTTCATAACAGTTTTCTTTGGTTTTGAAAGCATTTTTGTGGAAAAAAAAAACAAATAAATATTGAAATAATATCGTTTTCAATCTCGCACTTTTAAATTTGGACCTATAATTATTGATTTAATATTGGTAAATAACCAGTGTTTAATCGTTTTTATAAATCAGAAGAAAACATGAGATTTAAAATAATACGTTTTTTAAATACATTTTTAACGCTGCATTTTTGACTTTTTTTGAAAAAAACTAAAAAAAGTGATAAATCAAAAATGGTCACTTTGCAATTTTACTGAATACAAGGGATTTTATGCTTAAGATATGTTGTTATTGCATCTCCCACATAACATCTCAGTTCCCAACGTTGGTAGCTCATTGGCGATGTAAGGTATGCTCAATTTATTTTACGACAATGTTTACAGGCAATGAAGATCATTTACCTTAAGGTGACCCATTTGCCAGTCCGTAAACCTATACCATAAAATAAATAAATTTTAGAAATATTAAAAAAAAATCAAAATCACACCTACCTCTCCCAATCCACTGATAACTCTCATTATGAATAACCCAAAAGCACCCCACATTCCAACTATTAACGGTGTAAGCAACGTAGATATTGAAGTAGCCAGAAGACTAAGTCCTATAGTCCATTTTCCGCCGAATCTTTCCGCAAGAAGTCCACCAGGCAAGTGAGTTACAACATATCCATAATAAAATGCACTGAGCAGTAAACCTTGTGTCTTCTCATCCCAGTCGTATCGATCTCGACCCTGAAAGAATTTTTAATTTACGTTTCTACAATTTAGATATTAAAACACTTACACTTATAATTATTCGATTTTTATCGTTTGTTTCATAAAAACGTTATTGATGCCTATCAATAACTGCATATGAATAGGTTTATATTTTTCTTTGATATTATGTTAAATCTATGTACTTCATTCAGATTGGAAGGAAATGTGTCACAATCTTTGTGTGCAAAAACCAAGATTATTGTCTAACACAAGATTATTGTCTAACTGGTACAATAATTTTGAGATGATAAATAGTTTTTCTTAACAGAATTACTAATGATATCTACAGTTTTTGCTGTTTTCACATAATATGGAATAATGTATACATAGCCTATATACTATAGCCTACATAGAGACAAGTAAGTATGCATAGCCTATATACGAATAATAAGTTTACGAGGATAATGGTATAGGTCCCCTAATGGACTTTATTTTATACAACGCTCACTTGGGAAAGAAACAGACGAAATCTCCACTAAATATATTAATCTGTGTTCTGGTCTTGGTTAATTTACTCTCATTTCATTTCATTCTCTATTTTTATTATTGAATGTAAAGAATTTCCTCTGCAAAAAACTTGCAATACTATAAACATGACATCAGTTAACGTGTACATCTTGAGATATATATTTCCAATTAATAATTGATTTAATTTATACTTAACGTTCGTGGCTATTAGAGCACTATTTTGTTTAGAATCGACGTTTTAGACAAATTTACAGTAGTCATACTTACTACGTAACAAAATTTTTAATAAAAAAATACTGTCCAAAATCAATCAAGAGCGTAGTTTTTTTGGGTTTTTTTTACGATTACTTATCTCCAATATTACAAGCACAGTAAATAATTTCAATCAAAGATATATACACTAGATGCATAGACAAGGTGTCTGTGGAGGTACAAATATGATAATAAAAAAAAGATGGTACTAGGTCAAAAAAATTACAGTGTAGCAACTCCCTCGGTAAAGGTGGGGTACAAATTTTAGTATCTCCATGGGATCTAGTAGGTCTCAAAAATACTCTGTATACGATGTTCTTCCTTAGAGATTACTAATTAACTGAACTCACATTTAAATATTGCACGTCATAACGGACTTAAAAACAATATAAGATAAAAAAACTACAGTTCAACCAAATGTGCATCTTCGGATGATAGCATTTTTTCAGTTACAATAAGAAAAATGCTAACTCATAAGTGATTATCATTTTAGTGACGTAAATTTAAATAAATAAAATATCATACTCTCAAAGTCTGAATCCGATTCTATCTAATCGATATTTGGGTATTATCTTTTACGTTGCAAGAAAGGATAAAGCGAGATTAGATAGAATAGAGATGAATGAAAGAGAAAACTTTGCCAATTGCTGCCCAAATAAGAAGGATTGGAACTAGCAAATAATTATTAACTATATTTGTATACAGACAAGTACTTCTTACCGTATAAAGGTCTGATGAATTTGTTGTCAGTATCGAATCCGTTGTATTATAGTTTGTTGGATCTGGACAAGTTTCGCCAACAATATGTCCTTCTGACGAAACTTGCTTGACCATCTTAACGATGGCTACACTCAAACAAACTCTCATCGTAAATGAATTTGCTAATGCAAATAGGCCGAGCAAACCAAAAACATATCGCTGTGGTATAAATAATACTAAAACACATTCACGAAAATTAATGTTATAGTCATGACATTATTTCATGAAATGTACTTGTACCATGAAACTTGACAGTTAATTATTATCTAAGTGTCGATTTAGTTAATAATATTATCTGCCAAATAAGGTGCCACTCACTCATTATTTCTACCGCCAAAAAGCAGTACTTCAGTTGTTGTGTTCTGATGCAACAATAAGCACAAGTGACATAACGTCTTAGTTCCCAATGGTGGTGCAATATTAGGGATAAGAGAAATGATTAACATTTTTTACAGTAGCAACTTCTACGGGCAGTAGTAACCACTAGCCACCAGGAGGCCCATCTGTTAGTGCACCTAACCATAGTATAAAAAATAAACAATTAACTCCATTATAACTTTTTAGTGCTACTAAAAAATACATTTCTAAATGTGTAAATGAATATTTTTTATTTTTATTATAAGCATTTTTATTATTTTATGACAACAGACAAGGCCAAATGATTCAGTACACGTAGGTTTCAATGGAAGGTCGAAGATTCAAATCTGATCAAACAACACTGAGGCTTTCATGGGTTTAATTTGTGTTTATTTCTCTTGCCTGATATGACCTATATATCTCGCAGTCTGACTAGTCGTGCATGTTTATTTTCATTAATATGCTATTTCTTTTTAAATTATTTTGAAGAAGCAGTTTGCCAATGGACCAATTCATTAATATATGAACTAGCAATGAAAGAAATATATAATACGCCAAGCATAATATCTAAACTCCTTTTAGCCCGAACATGGCAATACAAATTGCCCTGAATGAATTTGCTTTGAATTACATTGAACGGAAATGAACACATATACAAGCACTATGTAATGGTACCATGAGCCTTCTTTCTTCTGATTGAACAGGAGGCGACAACTTGGCAGCAATGGGATATCCCATTCACCTACTTTAATTTAATGATTGACATATATATTTAATACCCTTAAGTGTACCTACCTTTGTTTAATACTAGCCGCCATCCTTTGAGCGTCATGTCACCTTTTATTATTATATTTGTTGTATCAAACTCTCCGTTCAAAATATAATCGAACTAAAACTGAGCACTCGTCACAACGCCGAACTTATAAAATAAAAAATAAAAGTATCTACGAAATATATTCTTATCCAATTGTAAATATGTTGAATGATTGAGATAACTATATGTGTTTAATAATAATCCACGTTTTTGTTATATTATCTGAATCACATGGTAAAAATTGAAGTGTACTAAAATACGCAATAGTAACGAGATGACATTATCAATGATTAGAGCACAATATCTTACGGTGGTCTGAAAAAAAGCAGATAAAACAGTTCGTGCAATATAATGATAAAAAGTCTCGACTATTAACCAATGGTATTTTCCAAATAATGAAATTGAACGGGATCTAAGTTGAGGAAAAGGACATATTTATGATTAATATTTTGTATATTTGTAGTTACATTTCGTAAACAAACAACAGTAAATAAAAATTCAAATGCATTTGACGGCGCATGGTGCGCCATCTTGTTTATTCATACTGGTTGGAAAAGAGTGTCAAAGGGAGTTGAACGGCGCTCTAGTGAAGCGTCGCGTCGATGGTAGCGTGGCAGCCATCTTGGATCGACAGTTACATTCAAGATTTCCCGCGCACCACGTATGCGACGAATCGCTAATTTCCAACATTATCTTTATTCTTTTGCAATAGGTTCAGTGATTTATGTGTGTATATGATTTATTAACGAATCGATATTGATGATTATTGTGGATATATCTGTGTAATTGATTTGTTTAATTAAAAACTTACTGAATTTGTGAATTGTTCATAAATAAAATCGTTTGAATATACGCCCACTTATCTTGAATAATTCGGATATTGCCAATAAAATACACTTCACTACTACACGTCTATACACTTATCAGACGCTTTTCCATATTCAAAATAATCGATTAACTTTTAGGTGTTTTTGGTACAACTCTTTAATTTTATTACAGTAATTATTTAAAACATACAATTGTATATTTCAATACAATTTTTATCTCTCGTAGACATATTTGGAGGACCATATAAATTTATTCATATTTACTCATTACGTAGTCAGTAATTAGTTGGCCAGCGTAAATTATATCAGTACAAGAAAGAAACTACTATCTATAAGAAAATAAACTACTATCTAGAATAATTAAATATATTGTGCAATTTAAAAAATTGCTACTTATAATTTTGTTTTCCAAATTATTACAAATATTATTTAATTTTTTTCTGTTACTTAAACATTGCTTGATAACATAAAAAAACATGCTGGATCTCTCCAAAGCTATAGTTGAGTAACCTCCGAATTCTGGGTGGGGGGCAATTTTGCGCTCATCTTGCTTCCTTCGCTGTGGACTTCTGCAACATAACGGGACCCAACTCTAACTTGAACGCCGTTCACTTGCACCTTGAGACGGCAGCCTGCCTGTACCACTTCTCTTTCTTAACCAAGGTACAAATTGGAACATTTTTTTGTACCACGAGCTGGGGTGTGCGTTTACGTCAGAGATGATATCTGATCTCGACGCCTTGGCAACCCTGATGCTATCGATTATCTAGCTGCGTTTAGACTGCGATGATGACCTTCCGCGAATCTCCACGTGTCTTTATAGATCTCATAGCGGTAATGGCAAAACTGACCGACTGTTGAGCACGTCCAAATCACTACAGATTCCGTGCTCCAGCAGATCCCGTCCGCAGAGATCGTAAATTTTATGCCAACCATGCCGAATGGTTTGGATCACGCACTACCAATCATGCAGGCAGATCTGTTCTCGACTTCGCTTTAACATTTGATTTGACACAACTGGACAAACGCGAATACCGGACGTGAAATTCAACAGGGAAGGTGATCATACGATTATACACCTTTCTTGTTGTTGTTTATATTCTTGTCTTTTTTTAATCTATTTCACTTCTGTACGCTAAATATATGTATATGCTCTGAGTAATTATTCTCTCTAATTCCTGCTTCCCCTTTCCTTCACAGGTCTACGCGTGATGGCTCGCTATGTAACCGCCTAACATCGATCCCATCGCGCACAAAGAAATTTGGCAACTGTTTTCTTTGTCGTACCGCCTAAAAATGGAACTCCTTACGAGCGCACGTGTTCCCCTCCTCTTACAACCTGGGTGCTATACTATGCTATATAAAACTGCTAGTTATCTTATTATAATTTTAAATTCTAATATTATTGAAAAAAAAACACAGTGGTTCGATATTATTTTATTTTAGTCTTTAGATGGCGAATGGTCGTGTTTTGGATATACTGCGTTTTTCTCCGAGTCTTCTGATCTTTTCCTAAGAGGTCCATGTTTCCAATTCGGAGGATAGCCATACTTGTCAACATCGTCCCACCACTGTGGCTCACCAGACCCCCATATCAAATATATGATGTTTGTTGCGATTAGAACAACAAATATTGTCCAGAAAGCTAGGCGCCATTGTTGAATCGTTTGCTGAAATCAAGAGTGCTTATTATAATTATTGATATAAGAAATAACATCGGTATATTAACAACATAAACATAAGATTTGGTTTAATCCTAGGTCCGATAAAACTTTACATAATACATAATTATGACTGTGTATACTGTTATTAATTAGTTTTTTGTAACTTCCGGTTTAGACATTTAAATTGATCTTATTTGTAAATAAATATAATTTCGATAATAAAATCAAAATAAACTTCAAATATATGCCTACATGTACACGTGACCTTAAAACATTATTTTAGTTAATTTTGCAGTCAGTATTCGTAAACAGATTTGCCTCTCCTTGCTTTTGGAAACTCCAGAAGCACCTTTAAGCTTTATAAAAAAACTTTGTACTGCTGATAGTTTTATGAAAGTTTCTGGCACAGTAACATCAGAGTTCAAAAGATGACGTGTGAGTGGCCACGAATAATTGTTGACAAAGAAAATAAACGCGACATTTCAGTATGTGCCGGACTTTAGGTACTAGATATTATAATATTAGAGTACCAGGAAAGATAGAAGGAAGTAAGATTTTATGTTAGTTTGTTTCGTTTAAAAACGCGTCTAAATGAAATTAACGCTTGATTTATTTAATTTTCACCTTTAACCAAACAAAATTCATTCAAGCATGAATTTTTGGCCTCCACTTCAAATACCAACAAAAACACAATGATGCCTAGTTTTTTCTACATTATTTTTGGTCAAATCACGGAGCATTAAATATTAAAAAGCAAGAGTTAGATAATTGTTATATGAAAATTTACATAATGTTTGATAGACGCGATTATATCACTAAAATACATGCAAAAAAATATCCTTGTCAACATATTTATTTCAGACATTTAACATTACAGAGCCGAGATGGCCCAGTGGCTAGAACGCGTGCATCTTAACCGATGATTTCGGGTTCAAACCCAGGCAGCCACCACTGAAATTTCATGTGCTTAATTTGTGTTTATAATTCATCTCGTGCTTGGCGGTGAAGGAAAACATCGTGAGGAAACCTGCATGTGTCTCATTTCAACGAAATTCTGCCACATGTGTATTCCGCCAACCCGCATTGGAGCAGCGTGGTGGAATATGCTCCAAACCTTCTCCTCAAAGGGAGAGGAGGCCTTTATCCCTGCAGTGGGACATTTACGGGCTGCTAATGCTAATGCTAATGTATATTTATTTCATATACATATTTATTTCATATACATATTTAAATTTCAAGTTAGTAGTAGTTTCAAGTTAGTTCAAAAATTCCTTTCCGTTTTCTTGCATTGTAATTTCTGAGCTATACTTTAACACAGGAATTTAATTAAAAATCAATTCTACCTGCACAGACACTGACCAAAGTGACTTCATAAAAATGTGGAATAAATAAACCATCAAAAAGTCCATTTAAATTTCTCATATTGATATAAATTGTATAGATGCAATTCATACTCACATCAGGTGTCAATAGACCAATCATGTATGGAGTTATCATCCCTGACACAGCAGCCAATCCGTTAACAATAGCGGAGCATGTCCCGGCGTAGTTAGGGGCAATGTCCATGGCATTGATCATCACACTACTAAAGAAAGCCGCCATAAAAGCCATGTATGCCACGAAAAGTCCAACCGCCTGAATACGGTCACAACCCGAGTACGAAGCGAGAATAATAAATATCGCAGGCACAGCGGAGGCTGGGAAAAAAATCATCTTCCGTGAACGTGATTAATTCAGGGACATATTTTACTAATGCAGTAAGTCGTAAAAATGAATGAAATTATGAGGAAAAAATGTATGTTGCTCCTGTTTGTTGTTGATTCAAAAAATAAACATTGCAATTTAAATCCACATTTATAATGCCTACTATACAATAAAAAACATGGGTGTTGTAAGAAATATTTTACAACACTAATGCGCCACCAATATTGGGCACTAAGATGTTATGTCCCTTATGCCTGAAGGTACACTGGAGCACAACTTCATTGCATATTTATTTACAAGACAATCTTAATTTACAAAAACACATATCGAGTGCCACGTCTTAACAAAAACAACTCAAAACAAACGTTCATCGTGCAATAAGAATTATAATAAAAAAATTATCTAAGTATATACTAAGGTTTCAGCGCAATAATTAATGAATTTCAAAATTTGTTAGGGAAATAATTATTCGATTAACATAAAGTAATTAACGTAATCAACCGACGTCGGGTTTCCAAAACGTTGATTAACGCTTTTTGTGCACTAAATTGCTGATAAAGGTGCTTTTTGATATGAAATTATTTGATAATTTAACAATTATATTAATACATATTTAATGATATTAAATATATTGTTTAAATATTCATTTATGATGATGAAGCGATAAATATTTACATATTTGTCTATCTGAGAGAATTTTAAAACAAACAAAATATACATTCAGATTTTTTTGAAAAATGAATTAGATTGCTATTTTTTTTTCTATTGAAAATTTTGATATTGATTTTATAAATTGTGACTTTCTATAAGCTTGTATTCGAAATCAAAAGTTATTATATTCAAAGTTTCAATAAAATAACTATGAATTAATTGAATTAAAAATGCCTTGATTCGTTCATTTGTATAACTATGTAATTACTTTTTATATTCGTTTACGATAAAATCTACAATTATAGATATTATATACTTACATAGTGTTGTATAAATCTTCCTGCCAGTAGCAATGCTGTGCCATTTATTACGAATGCAAAAATCACAAATACTGGCAAATATGAATGAAAAAATATACATAGCGACATAAGGTAGAGCAGCCATCAGTCCAGTTTCCTTAATATTAAACTTTAAGACATCAGAGAAATACTTCGGCAAATCAGTAATCATTGTGAAGTAACCCCAATCGTGACCGATCTGAAAAACAGTTTATTAAGTCAAAAGTGCAAATCAGGGAAGTGAACCAGTTAGATCAAAACAATTCCTTTAACTTCCTGCAGTTAGATTATTTGCTAAAGTAATAATTGACATGGCGTCACTCCAATATAAATAAAAGTGTTCGTATTTATATTATTAAGTCAATATTTTTGTAGTTGCCGGATGTATTTCGCTCTTCTTAGAAAAAATACGTTAGTTCATAAAATGTACTCACGAGTTCGGAAAATTGTAAGTATATTTTTTATTTATTATTAAGTATATATTTGATTTGCCAAAACAATCAATTTCAAATGAGATACAAACTGTCTACACTTTTTTCATTTAAAAATCTTAAGCCGGATGTTGAGTAAAAAAACTCTCAAATACATTATACAAGTTAGATTATCATTTTAAAGAATTCATAGTGTCATTATTTATGTATTGAATTTACTAAATGTCAAAATAGACTTACCGCTGCTATCACTAGGGACCAGACTGGTGCTGATCTGAAAATAGCTTTGAACGGTACAGGATCCAGCTTCTTATGCAGGCCCGAGGCAACGACAGTAGTGTTTAAGTAAAGTTTCTCTTCGTCCGATATGAATGGATGCGAATTAGGGGAACTGTAGCATAGAAGTGACTATAACGATAAAAAAAAGTTATTATTATATGGATTAAAATCGATAAAAATTCCATATTCGGGAAAATTACAAATATGTAACTTTATCAAAATGTCTACAATTGCGAAAAACATATTCCAAACGTGTACAATAACGTATGGTAAATAGACGTGCACGCAATTCCGTAGACGTGAATATCGAACATGGAGATCATTTTTTTATTATATTACTGAAACATCTCATTTCTCCGCACAGAAATATATTTTATGTTGATTTAGAAATTGGAATAAATTGGAATAGCAACAATAATTTATAAAGTATATTACATACATTCCAATTTTATTTTCTTAATTTCCTTAGCGACAACTTGAAACATATATATACTGTTAAACGCTATATAGGTACATGATTCCCTAATTGCTCTATTAAATACGAGTACCTATAGCCAGTTTTAATAAATTTTATATTTTGAAATATAATAAGTAACTTACAAAAAATATAAACCAAATGATGCCCATTCCACCGAACACATAAAATACATTGGCCCAGTCGCCGTCATTTGCCAAGAGCAATCCTGTAATGAAGGGACCCGCGATATTACCGATTTGGGACCCTCCAAAGATCATTGCCCCAAAACGAGAACGCTCTGCCGGCGGCACCCAACGTGCCATTAATAGAACAAATCCTGGAGTCACCGGACCCTGAAATGATAACATTCATATTTATTTGTATAGACAATTATTATGTTGTAAAGTTTTTTTTAATATGGTATCTATTTCATTTATATCATACGTTAAAATCTTTCGTAATATTTTTGATGGCAAGTAAATCCTAACTAATATTATAAATACAAAAGATTTTTTTGTTTATTTGTTTGTTACGGTTGCACGACTTAAATACTTAACCGAGTATAGAAAAGGTCTTATAGTATCCAACTACTTCCCGCCCCCTACATCACACGCGAAGCTGCGGGCAGCAACAAATCATATATCTCTACGTCTATCCTTAACAAATACTATATGTTTCTTATTTTTATATACTCCTTAGTAAATGTATTTAAACGTGTCCACTATTATATTTTCTAGTGTAATTACAAAAATAATAAAAGTACAATAATCTCATAGAGACAATTTACATGCGGTTTTCCTTTTAGCTAAACGAAATGAAGAAACTCTGTCGAGGATAATTTGCACCAATTATTTAACGAAGTGGTTAGAAATATAAAACCTACTTTGTTTTAAAATAGTTTGTACCAGGAATATTTCAACTTTCATAAGGAGTATCTAAGAATAGTAGTATCAAGGATGCTTGTTTCGTGAAACAATAAATTGATAAATATCATGTATAATGTAATTAATTAAATTCAATTGCTGTCCAATGTGTGGAGTTCCGCTTGATATTTGGAGGAACTGTGAAATACAAGTAAAGAGCCTGTGCTAGTTTGTCAGCTCGTCTGAGGAATTGCGAAATGATAATGACATAATCCGTAGGTGTTGGTTAAGTCCGTTAATGTTCAATGTATTTTTGTTAGGGGGAGCCCCTTTTTATTATATTTGTAAATTTTCCATAACATAATTACAAAACACAGTAATGAACTTAAGTGTTTCCAATGACAATTAGTTCACACTTCGAGTGATATTCATAATACAGTATACTACCTTCTCGATACATTTATATCAATGGCAGAAATTAACAGTACTGAGATTTGTTATTTAATATATTTATTACATGATAAAAATAAAATTCCATTTCATATATTTGTATATACAATTATAATGTCATACCTATTTATTTCATGAACTTTTAAATATAAGCTAAATATAACGATCTTATTTTAAGCATACGATAAAATTCTCTTTAAATAAACTCAATCTTTAGCAATTGGAAACTTTTGTGAATATTGTTGAATTGTATATCCATGAGGACTTTACAAAAGCACCGAATGGAAAGTTTTAATATTGAAATTCTTATAGAAGTATCACGTTGAGATATTTATTTTTTATTGCATTCAATATATTTTACTTATAGTACAAATCCATCAAAGTAAACGGGTGTTATATCTCTTTACTGCTTTGACATTTTAATGTAAGACACATATATAACCATTACTTTGTCAATAAGCTGAAAAATACTGCACACAAGAAGTTATGCCCAGAATGTCTAGTATAACACTAGCTCTATCACTATTCAAACTGTAATACAACAATACTTTACCAAACTACTATTTGGCAGTAGAAGAACTGATTACTGATTACAAGGGATTATGTTTATAAGATATGTTGTTATTGCATCTTCACGCATAACATCTCAGTTTCCAACGTTGGTGCGATGTAAGGTATGCTTAATTTACGGTGAATTCTACAAGCAGTGGAGATCACTTACGATCAGGTGGTCCATTTGTCAGTACGCCATAAAAAAATAACCACATCATAAATTACACCTACCTCTCCCATTCCACTGATAACTCTCATTACGAATAATCCAATAGCTCCCCACATGCCAACTATTAATGGTGTAAGCAACGTAGATATCGAAGTAGCCAGAAGACTAAGTCCTATAGTCCATTTTCCGCCGAATCTTTCCGCCAGAAGTCCACCAGGCAAGTGAGTTACAACATATCCATAATAAAACGCACTTAGCAGTAGACCTTGCGTCTTTTCGTCCCAGTCGTATCGATCTCGACCCTGAAATAATTTTTAATTTACCTTTCTACAATTAAGATATTAGAATACACATACACACTACACTTATAATTATTGTATTTTTGTCGTTTGTTTGATAAAAACCTCATTGATGTCCATTAATAACTGCATATCGATAGGTCTATATTTTTCTTCGACATCATGTTACTATGTACTATATATGTATCTATATTCGACAATATATTCATTTAGATTGAAAGGAAATATGTCACAATCTTTGTGTGCAAAAACCAAAGCACAAGATTATTTTCTTAACATAATTGCTAATTATATCTGTAGTTTTTGCTGTTATTATATATTATCGAGTAATATATGAGTCAAGTAAGTATACATAGCATATATGCGAATAATAAGCTTATGAGAATAATGGTATAGGTTGCCTAATGTATTTTATTTTATACAACGCTCACTTGAGAAAGAAATCTCGACTAAATTTATTAATATTAAGCTGGTCTTTGTTTAATTAATCTAGTTATCAACTTTTTTATTATTTAATGTAAGGAAATTTTCACTGCAAAAAATCTTGCAATAATATAATCATGACACCAGTTAACGTTGTACACGTCTTAGGAGATATATTTACTATTAATAATTGATTTAATTTATACTTAACGTTTGTGGCATTATTATAGCACTATTTTGTTATATATAGCATAAGATTTTGTAATGGCAGAATATATAAATGCATTATATATTCACATACAGTCACGTTATATAAATTAAAGTAACCACAAACTCTTATTGATAGCCAGTACTTCTATTCATTGTAAGGATGAATGTTTTTTTTTATTTTCCAACCGCAACTTGTCGCAAGAAAATATGCTAAATAATGACCATGTAATCTGTCAATTTACCTCTTAAGAAAATGTCCTTGACGTGAGATAAAATGCTTGAGATAAGAAGTGAAGCGGAAACGAACGCATTGCGTTTATACTTTTTCGGCTATTACACATTAATCGGGTGCGATAGTGTGACTATGACATTACATTACACACATAAATATATGTAATGTCGCAATACAATCACTTCGAAAGTCGAAGTATACGGACAAAGTATCCGTATAATATCTTTATATATTCATTTTATATAATATTGTTAAAATATGGCATCTTAAAAGATAATTATAATATTTTTAATAAAGTAAGATACCTATTTCATTTTAAGCCCATTTTTATTAGATAACTTCATTAGCTTTATTTCTATTGTTCAATGGTAAGCTAAAAATATCCTAGCCATTAAAAAAAACAGAACGTTATGTTATTTAAATGGAATGTTTTATATTTTTACTACAACAAAACCAAAATCAATCAAGAGCGTAGCTTTTTAGGTTTTTAACAAACAGTAAATACAATAAAAATAAAATACATCTCTTTCATGGTTTTTTTTTTTATGAGAAAGGTCTAAAGAACCTATCATTTATTGTAATTATATAATAAACAGAAACTATCATTGTGATTGGATTCCGAGTCTCGATGTCTTAAAGAGCAAAATGATTTTTATAGCAAGACGTGATTTGCTAAAGTAAAAAAAGTGAAGGGTGTCCTATATTTGTTTTGAATTCATCTCGTGCTCATTGGTTCAAGGAAAATGTGAGGAAAGAGACATATGATGGATATTTCGTAAAACATACACAGAATTATAATCCCGAGAGATAAATACAACCCAAAAAGAAACGGCGTGCGTGAATCATGTACACAAAATACAAATCCTTCTCGATGAAAGATCGAGTTCTTCGACTTTAAGCAATATAAATATTTTTCTTGTGACATGTTCTATAAAAAATTGTACATAGACTCCCTTAGTAGTTCTATACGTATGGATATTAATAACTGCAGAGCCCGCCAGTTAGGTAGTCGATTTTACAGGAAAATAGTTCATTTTGCGGTTGAGGGTTTTGGAGGTTGACATTATCGTTAAGCATTATACAGTGAGCCAGTGTACAAAATGTTGTTAGCAATTTTTTTCAAAAGGAAGAAAAAACAATAACTGCCATTGGTACTAGGTAAAATTTTGATGCTTCTTGGTAATAAAAATATACAGGTAAACAAGAATAAATAAAAATACAAATCAAAGATAGATACACTAAATGCATGGACAAGGTGTCTGTGGAGGTACAAATATAATAATAAAAAAGATATGGTACTAGGTCAGAAAAATTAACTATGTAACAACTCCCCCGGTAAGATGGTGCGACAAATCTTATCATCTCTATGGGATCTAGTAAATCTCAAATTAGTCTGTATACAATGTTCTTCATTAGAGATTACTAAATAACTGAATTCCACATTTAAATACTGCAAGTCATACCGGAATTAAAAAACACACAATTCAACCAAATGTGCATTTTCGGATGATAGATTTTTTTTCTAATCATATAAAATAAAGAAAAATGATAACTTATAAGTAGTTCTTATTTAAGTGGCGTAAATTTAAATAAATAAAATGTCATACTCTCAATTTAAGTCTGAAAATCCGATAACAAACTTTTCATTAAACGTTGGGTATTATCTATTGCATTGCAAGAAAGGATAAAACGAGATGAGATTGAATAGAGATGAATAAAAGAGAAAACTTTGCCAACTGCTGCCCAAATTAGAAGGATTGGGGCTTGCAAATAATTATTATTAACTATATTTGTATAAAGACAAGTACTTCTTACCGTATAAAGGTCTGATGGATTTGTTGTCAGTACCGAATCCGTTATATTATAGTTTGTTGGATCTGGACAAGTTTTGCCAACAATATGTCCTCCTGACGAAACTTTTTTGACCATCTTAACGATGGCTACACTCAAACAAATCCTCATCGTATATGTATTTGCTAATGCAAATAGGCCGAGCAAACCAAAAATATATCGCTGTGGTACAAATAAAACTAAAACACATGCACGAAAACAAACGATATAGATAGACATTAGTTCATAAAATGTACTTGTACTATGATACTGGACCTTTAATTATTATCTAAGTATCGAGTGAGTTAATAATAATATCTGCCAAATAAGGAAGGCATTACTTAGGTATTACCATACATTTGTCACTCATTCATAATTTCTACCGCCAAAAAGCAATACTTCGCATATTTTTGTGTTCTTGTGCAACTACAAGCACAAGTGACATAACATCTTAGATCCCAAATTCTTACAGTAGCAACATTTATTGCCAGTAGTAACCACTAGCTATTCGCCCATTTGTTGGTCCGCCTACCCATACTATAAAAAATTAACAATTAGCTCTAGTTTTTTATTAAACTAGAGCTAATTGTAAATTGTTAATTATATATATATATATATATATTATAAGAATTTTTATTATTTTATGACAGCATACAAGGCCAAATAATTCAGTACACGTATGGTTCGTAGGTTTCAATGGAAGGTTGAAGATTCGAATCTGATCAAACAACACTGAGGCTTTCATGGGTTTAATTTGTGTTCATTTCCTGCCTGACAACATGACATATACCTATCTCACAGTTTGCCTAGTCGTGTTTGTTTGTTAAATTTACATACGGTTTCGAGAAAGTAATTTGCCAATGTTAATTAATGAATTAATTATGTTAATTTGAACTATCAATAAAATATGTTAAAAATACGGAAAGCACAGGATCTAAACTCTTTTAAACTCCAACAATTGTCCCAGGTGGATCTATATATGGAACAGAAATGAACACGTATACAAGCGCAATGTAGTGGTACCATAGCCTTCCTCCTTCTGATTGAACATGAGGCGACAACTTGGCAGCAATGGGATGTTCCCTTTCCCATACTTTAATTTAATTATTGACAAATATATTTAATACCCTTAAGTGTCCTACCTTTGTTTAATACTAGCCGCCATCCTTTGAGCGTCATGTCACCTTTTATTATTATATTTGTTGTATCAAACTCTCCGTTCAAAATATAATCGAACTAAAACTGAGCACTCGTCACAACGCCGAACTTATAAAATAAAAAATGTCTAGCTACGAAATATATCTTATGCAATTGTAAAAATATTAAATGATTGAGATAACTATATGTGTTTAATAATAATCCACGTTTTAGTTATATTATCTGAATCACATGGCAAAAACTGAAGTTCACTAAAATACGCAACAGTAACGAGATGATAGTATCAATGATTAGAGCACAATATCTGAAGGTAGTCTAAAAAAAGCAGATAAAACAGCTCGTGCAATATAATGATAAAAAGTCTCAACTATGCACTGGAATTGAATGAAATGAATGAAATATACTTTATTGTACACCACAAACAGAAATAAAGAAACACACAGAAAAAAAAGTAAAACAAAGTTAGTAAAATACAAAAACTAAAAATAAAAAATAAATGTTGATTACGAGTATTGTACAATGGGCGGACTTATGGCTAAATAGCCATCTCTTTCAGACAACCCAATCTGAGAGAGATTTTTAAAACCATCGGCGCAGGCGGTGCAGTCTTAAGCTTACATATAAATATTTACACACTACTACTTATACTTACTACATATAAAAATATGTATATATAATATATGTCTCTATTATACACTAATACATATTTAAGATAATAAAATATTTTATAAAGGAAATTAATTAAAGTCGTCTAAATTATTGTTTAGGTATTAGTTTTTAACGGCTTTTTTAAAAGCTGAAATTGATGGAGCTTTATTACATCTACCGGAAGGGCATTCCATAACTTTATGACCTGTACAGTAAACGAATTGTTTAGGAATATTGTTTTGTGAACAGGCATTTTGAGTGTTAGGTACCGCTTAGATCTTAATAAAAAAGGATCCCCAAGAAATTCATATTTTATAGTTAAATTAATTTTATAGTTTAATTTTCTTCTCAGGTCCGAGGTGCTAAATTCCGAACCGGTGGTAGATTTTTGACAATCAATAAGCAAGTGCAAACACTTCTATATTGAATAAAGATTTTTGACTTTGACTTTTGAAATAGCGCACAGTACAGAAGGGAAAGAATATGCAGGTTCCGGCGAATACGAATAGGAAGCCACTTGAGTCTCGAACGATATTCGGAGACATGGTCATATTTTCGCAGGCAAAATATGAATCGAATAGCAATATTTTGAAGTCGCTCAAGTTTATTCAGTTGGTCCTCGGTCAGATCAGGATAGCTTGCATCTGCGTAATCTAGAATTGATAAAAGGAGAGAGTTTGCTAGCATAATTTTGGTAGGAACTGGGAGTACAGATTGGAGTCGCCGTAATGAGCTCAACGCAGCGAATATTTTCCTACTGACTTCTTTGTACTGACCATGATAATGTCTGATCTAAATACACCAAGATTTTTAACGTTGGAGTAGTAGGGTATTGTAGTGCCTCTGTATTCAACAGCTGGTAAATTTAATAAATCTGCCTTTGAAATCATGCCTGGACTACCAATTATAATTGCCTGCGATTTACTTGGGTTGATGTTAAGTCCGTATTGTTTACTCCACTCAGAGATTTAAACAAGATCGTCATTAATAGCATCAATCGCTGCAGGAAAATCTTTAACCGTTGCATGTCGATAAATATGGATATCGTCTGCATACATATGGTAGAGAGAAGAAATGCCTAAAGGGATAAAATTAATGAAAAGTGAAAAGAGTAAAGGAGATAAGACGCCACCTTGAGGAACCCCTGTCTGAACATCACACCATGAGGAGAAAGTATCATTATGGCGAATACTATGTAGTCGGCCCTTGATGGTCATGATCAACACAGTTAAATGCGTTGCTAAAATCCAAAAGAATCAAAATTGTGAGTTGTTTATTACCCATGGCTGCTCGAATGTCATCCGTAACCTTAACCAAATCAGAGACCGTACTTTGACCTGCGCGGAAACCGGAATTATACAAATAATGAAATTGAACGGGGCCTAAGTTGTGGAAAAGGACATATTTATGATTAATATTTTGTATATTTTCAGTTGTATTTAGTCAACAAACACCAGTAAATAAAAATTCAAATGCACCGCAAAAATAGTGCCAATTTGCCAAAAAAAGTGCGAACTTCCGATATTGCTTAAATAAGTTTTTCAAATTGATAGAGAACAATCTCCTGATTGATAATATAGGGAAAGGAAGGTATGATCTAGAAATAATTTTTTGAAAAAACTAACGCAGAAAAAATTGTTGATCAGCCTAATGAGAAAAGGCTGTCAGGTTAATTAGATGCGTCCAGGTTTTTTAGAAAACTGTGCCCGCTTAAGTAGATACTTACAGGCAGATGAGGAAATATATGCAAAAATGGTCGTATTACATTAAAACATGCTATTATTTTCGTAGAAAATATTTTTAAATAAAATTGATATAATTTGAAAAATAAGGAAAAAAGCGGTGAAATTGTGGAACATAAATATAATTCTGAAATAATCATAATCTTACTCTTGAATAAACTGAAGCACAGCCTCACTCATAATCTTAATAAGCAATTAAACACTTAATAGATAGCTTAGTAATAAACGAGCACAGTGCTTATCGTCTCTTATAATAAAAAAAACTAACACGCACGTACGCACGCACAAGCTAAGAACTTTAGCGAATCTTACCATTATAATATAAATATTTATAATCGTTATGATTATTAACAACATAATAAGAAGGATTCCAATTCTATTTTTTCAATTTCGAAAATATCTTCTAGCTGTCACTGCTGTCACTATCGTCCTTAATATTATCCGGAACGTTTTCCCTATCTTCATCTTCTAATATTTGATCTAAGGAGCTTCTTTGTAATTCAGATGGTAAATCTAATACAAAAAATGGATCTTTTAGTCAAAGCTACAAGAGATAGAGACGGATTCAAAATAGTTGTGTGATCAACACTTTTGATTAAAATATCAGACATCATTTTTAATTTAGGTGGTGCTCGAGTTGGTGTTTCGCTAACGCATCGGCGTCTGGTGATGTAAATACCAGCGCATTCAGAAAGGAATATAACCCTGCCCTCAGGTCCTTCAAATAAGTTATTGCTAAGGCGAAGACGGAGTACATTGGCAGAATTGACGAGAGACGCGGTGCGCCTCCTTTCAAGAACACATGCGTTCTGGTCTCTCGATAAGGGAACTGGCAAATGGGTCACCTGATTTTAAGTACTCACCACCGCTCATAGACATTGGCGCTGTAAGAAATATTAAGTATTCTTTACATCGCCAATGCGCCACCAACCTTGGAAACTAAGATGATTAAAGAAAAACACTAGTTATTAAGAAGCTTCTGCATCGTTGCAAGCAATTGTGATCATAATTAAACAGAGAATAGAATGAATGAAATCTTCAATATTATTCAGAAATTTACTTGTGAAATGTATAATTTAAAGAAATACGTAAATGACGCCAGATTTCAGCTGTTCCTTGATACATATAAGGCTGTTGCTATCAACGAACAATTTTAAGAATACGGGGAATTAATCATCAAGACACATATTTCTTGATGAGGATCAACTGCCAGCTTTTCCAGTCGATTCGGTCCAATGTCCATCAGGTAAATCAATGAAATACAATAAAATATTCTGTTATTAATAATACAATCACACTTGGCATTATGTATAATGATTTTATTTTCGTACAGAATGTGGTAACCCTGTTAAACGAGGGCGATGAAGATCTCCAAAACTTGGAAGATTTAGAGTGCTGCATTGTATCAACGGAAGTCGGCAGACCTAATAAAGAACAGTGAATCATTTTGATTATATTTAGCCAATGTAAAATTTATTTATTCTACATTTCAATTTCGAGTTGTACTTTTTATTGTAAAAAAATAAATATCAAAATCACTAGAATTGGCATAAATATGGAGTTTACTAAATTGTAAGTATGTGGAACACTAGCTCTTAGACTATAAGAATATGACGTTATTAAGCTGGTTTTGACAGATATTTGAACTAAAATGACACTAAAATCGCTAACAATACCAAAATATTTTACCAAACTAGTTGTTTCCTATCTTATTTTTATATGACCCATTAAACATGTATATAATTCCTATATGTCAGTGTACACTGTCATTTCTCTTATCTACCAAATTATTAGACAACATTCCAGTAACTAAATTTTACAGTTTAGTAATTAATGGTTGTCTGGCAATTATGACGGTAACGTGCAAGTAACCATACTTGGAAATTATCGTCATTATTTAAAAATTACGTATGGGCAACTTTTGCTAAAATCGTGTTCTACATCTTTCTAATGTCAAGTCAATGATGAAAGAAACAAAAAACGTGGCTCGTTTTCCACCACCCTAAGATATTGACGTCGTAAGAAATTCTAAGGATTCCTTCAATCTCCAATGCACCACCAATCTTGGAAACAATTTCGTTAAGTGTGCCTGTGGGTCAGTCGGTTAAATAAAAAACAGGTATCAAGAAACAGGAAAAATATATTATAAAACACGACAAAAATATGGGTACAATGTAGCACAAGTGAATAATAAAATTTGTTTGATGAAACAATAACCTATGTTATTTATTGATATAAACAATTTCAATCCACATTTTTCCGACTGCACAATCAAGCTGAATCAACAGATTAATTTAACATTAAAACTCCACCTACCATCTATCTGCGTCCCTTAACCACCTAAGACTTAAGTTAAAATCGAAGATCTACAGCATAATATACGAGAAACTTTAGCCCTTTATTTTAGAACCTCATAAAATACAATAACATATCTTGATGTTCTTAAAATCTCCACAAAAGAATAAACATTGTTGCATAAGGAACTTAAGATTTCTATTTTTTTTTTCAATTTCCATAAATAAAGGAAACTACATTAATAATTTAAAAAAAAATTAAAATATTGATAAACTAACAATTCAAAAATAAACTCTCAATTAATGGTATCTTTCACTTGAAACATAAGGAATTCTTCTTGTATATCCTTTTTGGACCAGTTAAAAAACTGGTCTTGGAATAATATACCGAAAACAGTGTATTATTCCTAAATATACCTTATTTAATGTAACGTCTCACCTGTAAACATTAGGTTCCAAATATACAGTGGTGTCGTATAGTTATTGAGTAGACCTAAATAAAATTGAATGTGATATAATTGGCTTTCTTATATTAAGCTGCGATTTTATTGCATGGACGATGTTCAACGCAGATGCCCAACGCAGATGATCAGTACCAAAATAGTGCACTTTTCTGCAGTTCTCTCGCGACGCCTTGTTGGCTGAAATTGATTAACTGGCATCGAAACATCGTCATCATCAGCCTCGGAATCATCAGGAGTCTTCATCATGAAAACATCCTCGCTCAAATCAGGTTCCGTGTCACTAAAATCTTCGTCTAGCTTATCTTCCTCATCCCCTATATCTTGCTGAAACCATCTTTTTGTTACTTTAATTCATATTGACAAACACAACTATCTACTTTGCAGGGACCGCTGAGCAGTAATTTTTAAATACCTAGTCCAAATGCGCCCAATTTATACATTCGCCAAGCGCATGCGCGATATTATTCAATGTGTAAAAAAGCATCAAGACGTACTCTGATACAAACCTATCGAAACATTTGAATTCGAGAATACGTTGCGGTCTCAGATATCGATTAAGGGTTAATATTATTTATGTCATGTGTTACATAAGTCCGAACTAATTTAAATATTAGGATATTACAACACTAATGACTTTTTAGTTGAATGCACACCTTGGGAATTAAATTATCGCTTCCAGGCTGTTTCAAATAACTAAAATATAATTATTATTGCACATGCAAAATGAAAAAAAAAAATAGCCCGCTGAGTTTCTTTCGCCGGTTCTTCTCAGGTCCGAGGTGTTAAATTCCGAACCGGTGGTAGATTTTTGACTATCAATAAGGAAGTGTAAACACTTCTATATTGAATAAATTTTTTTGACTTTGACTTTAAATAAATAATGAACTTCGTCTCTATTCGGTTTATTTATTTATATCAGTACTAGCTGACCCGGCAGACTTCGTACTGCCATAATCGATAAATAAAAAAGCTAAACTTTCGTATAAAATAAATTTTCAAACAAACAATAGAAATTCGTAATTAATAAAAAAAATGCTTGATATAAATGAGGTTTTATTATTATTATTTTTTTTTCAATTAATTACATGTGTAATTATATATTACACATGTCATTAATATATAATTTATTATTATATTTTATTTTTGGGCTACTGTATTTGTCTTTCATGGACCACAAATTAAAAGATACGCCAAATTGCTTCGTTGCTACTTACATAGCGACCCATCTGGTACTGTGATACTTCATAATTTCCATCGGTTATAGCGAAGACGGCCATATCGCTACCTTTGCTAACATATTTACATATGTACTTTAGACTTCACAGAGTTACAATGTTCTACATTAATGTGAGTTTCAAAAGCTTTGGACAATATTGGCGAGTATGGCACAATCCAGCGATTGTCTACATGAACATTTTGTCCTTTTACCCTCACAACTACCGATCGACCATTGTCCGCAACTGATCGCCGACGATACAATGAGTATCCATCTTTTCCCGTGATGGTTTCAGCAATCAGGTCTCTTGGGAATCGCTTCGAACACTTGCCGTCGACCATACAGTTGAAAACTCTGCAAGGTCTAACAACCTTTAGTTCGAGTTTAGATACAGATAGATACACGGGTATCATGTGTTTGGTAACTACTGCATGCAATTTTGGGTCAACTGTTTCATAGCATTTATAATTAATGTATTTTTCTTATCCGAGCTGTCTTTGGTTCAAACGGATGTATGTCAATCGTTCAGTCTCAATTTTGACATGCAAGTCAAACTGATTGAAAAGCACCTCAGAATATGATAGTAATAAGATTTACTTCACCTTCACGGATCATGAGTCTTTATGAATAGAAATTCATAGCAATAACTTTTTGTGGGCACCTGTTTGGCATCAGCGCCTGTTACTTGTGTAACCATTTTTATATTAAAATGGTATCCATCTCCAGCATCTCTGCCAGACGATCAAAGGAGATTGTAACACATCATAAGTCCTGTGTGTTTCAGATACATGTTTCAAATGATTATTCCGACGATGAAGCACAATATCTCTAGATTGTAAATTTTCTCCTACAATGACATCATCCACTTCGTCAATGGTGAGCGAATTGAACCTCCTTGTGTGTCATCGGCCTCATCGGCATCGGCTCATTGGCAGGTGTTTTGTCAGCTCGAACGACAATATTATGACTTTCGGATGGCATTCGATCCAATGCTATTTTGAACATGTTTACTAAATTGTTGTTCCGATTAAGAAAATACTACTTATGTAATATACTTCACTGTTGGATTGTGAGCACAACGCTTACCAACTTTCGCATCTGAATTGCCCATAATCATCCATCATCTTTTTTTTATTACCACTACCATCTGGTAAAAAAAAAAGCGATAAAAAAAGTAAAAGCCCAAAAAGTGATAAACTTGTCCTTGTATTGTTAATTTTTAAAGATTTGTATATAATTATTTCTAATACATATTCCAATACTATTCCAACTTGAATATTATAACAAGCGATTACAGTATAATACCTTGAAAGTGGGCATGATGTAATCTGGAAACAGCTGTTATATTGTTGAATGTTGGCCAAGAAGAAAAAGAGTATAATGATATATAGGAGGATAGAAGGATGCGGAATGCACTCTTTGTCATAAGAGGAATCAATCGACAATAGATTCGATCTATTTGTTGGTTGGTTTGTTGGTTACCATGTTGCAAAAACATGATTATGGCGTCGATAATGACATCGATACCGAGCATTGATACTCAATGTTTATTGAGCACTAAACATTGATGTTAATTGATGACATCGGTGTTTTTTTGTAA
The DNA here is from genome assembly GCF_905147765.1 of Vanessa atalanta. Taxonomy (NCBI): domain Eukaryota; kingdom Metazoa; phylum Arthropoda; class Insecta; order Lepidoptera; family Nymphalidae; genus Vanessa; species Vanessa atalanta. The sequence goes on along the minus strand of NC_061878.1, from coordinate 7,843,352 downwards.
GCTTTGCGTCGTCCTAAAGGGAAGAAATTATTAAATTTGAGAAATAGATGTAACGATGTTTTAAATAAAGCAAAATCAATTTTAAAACATCTATGTTTTATTGTCTAACATCGATGATCATCGAAAATCAATGATAATCGACCATCCCTATTTCTAAGGAAAAACAAAGTTGTTTTTATTAAATTCCTAGCATTATTATCATACTTACTCACCTTCTAAACCTTCCCTGGACTTCCACAAATAATTCAAGACCAAAATTTGTCAAATCGGTCCAGCAGGTCTCGAGTTTTAGCGAGACTAACGAACAGCAATTCATTTTTATATATATAGATTAATATAACTTTAAAATAAAATCAATGCTTAATACTTATCATACACAAAAAACCACCAAAAGTTTTTACTATTTTGATTATATCATAATAATATGATATTATTTACTATAACTGTACTATCGTTAATATTTAGTACATAAATATTTATATAAAAAACTGCCTATGTATTATTCCACCAGCCTATAGGATCGCTAATTGTTCCTTACAATTTTGAAAATAAGTTATTGATAAAATTGATTAACTTACTGCTATCTACTTAAAGCTAACTGACTCGTAGGTCTTGACAGCTTGAGGTTACTAATTAAACAAGTAAATAGGTTTTTTCCGTCGAGTCGCGAACGAGATATCCATGTTATATAAAGTGAAATCTGAGTATTAGCTTATATTTCCGTATCTCGAAAGCACGTAAATCGTCCTGATTCGGTCATCTCATTGGATAATGAAAATTAGTAAAGGCGAATGTACTTGCCATTTCCTCATATGTCTGAATTCCTCATGCCTTACGTAAATCGATTACTTGAAAATGGTCGAAATCAATCAGGAAGACATAATCTTCTTAATATAACGTTTTGACAGGTTACAAATTTAAGGAAAATCGAGTCGGATCATAATATTAAATGCTGAGGACCAAGTAGACTAATCATGAAGAACAAAATGTTGCAAAAGTTTAATAAATATGTAAGAGAACATTATTAATATTCTTTTATTAGCTTCATCTGAATTTTGTTTGTCCTCCATGCGATTGTGATGATCCTTTGTAAATTTATCCTTCAATATTAATGTTTTATGTCCTTATTGGTTTTTGGGGAAAGGTAAGTAGCCTAATATAGAAAAATATTACTTTCTTAATTTTAATTTTTCTTTTAATAAATTAAAAACATAAATAATTTCATCTAGCAGCTATTGTCAGGTCATTTCTTTTCATCACTGGTTTTTTCTGTTGGTGCATTTTCTGAATCATTGTTCCTTAACGATAGGGGGCCATGTTTCCAATTCTTGGGGTAACCATGTTTCTTAACATCATCCCACCAAAGTTGCTCACCTTGGGCGAAAATCAAATATATGATATTTGTTACTACCAAGACGCCAAGACATACCCAAAAGGCAACTCGCCATTCCTTGAGTGTGGACTGTAAATTAAAAAGGAAAATATTAAAAATCAAACAGTATTTTTGTAATGGAAACTTTGCGTACATCTATTCAAATAGTATCACATAAAATATTTTAAAATAAACAAATACTACAAGAGCTATTTATAATGGTTGTTCTATAATCGATGACGTCATAACATCAGTTAAAGAGACGATAACATCACACGTTAAGAGGAAAAGAAACAAGTGACATTGAAGCACTCAAGTATTAAGATATGGGGTATTTACGAGTATTATTTGATTACCACCAAGACAGAAAATAAATTCCACCAAAAATTACTCGAGATAAATAAATGTCACAATTTTCAATTCTCTGTTCGAATAAATAATAAATATTACGGCAAATTTTCTTACATTTGGAGTCAGTAGACCGATTAGATACGGTGTGATGATTCCAGATATAGCAGCAATACCATTCACCATTGCGGTAGTTGTACCAGCGTAGTTAGGGGTGATGTCGAGAGCGTTAATTTTCATTCCACTGTAGTAAGCACCCATTAGTGTCATAGCAGCGATGAACCAGAATACTGCTAAAGTTGTATCACATCCAGAATACGAAGCGAGAATTATACAAATACCTGGACCGGTGGCCGCTAAGGACAAAACAAATATAATGGTTAATATTTTCTAAAGAAACTTTTTAGAAATAAAGATATTAAATAAAAAAAAAAAAATAGGCTAATAACCGTCTTCTAAACTATACAAATGACGAATTAAGTTATATTGGTTTTTATTGTTTATAGATGAGACAAGGTTGTTTATAAAATTTGTTTTAATAATCGTACAAAACATAACTATTAAGGAAAACATTTACAAATTAGTTAAATATGTGCTTAACTGTTCGATCACTTGAAATGCAAACTATACGTTTTTTTTATAATATAAATGCGTACATCTTAACCGATGACTGTGAATTCAAACCCAGGCAAACAATACTAAATTTTTATGTGCTTAATTTGTGTTTTTAATTTATTTCGTGCAGAAACCTTGTGTGTCTAATTTCATGTAAATTCTCAGGGGAGGTCTTAGCCCAGCAGTGGGACATTTACATCTTTACTATATAAATTATTTGTCATCTAATTAATGATTATTTTAAAGAAGAATCTACAATGTTATATAAGCATTCTTATACAAATATAGTAAAATAATTGATAAAGATATAAATTAATGTAGACATTTATTAAAAAGTAACTAATTTTGGTTTTATCGAGTCGATATTAAGTATGAACTGATTTTTAAATATGTTAATTTATAGTCTTACCAATAGTTGTGTAAAGCTTTCTGGCATTTTTAATGCTATGGATATTTCTCTTGATGCAGAAATCGCAGATAAGTCCAAAGAAGAAAGAGGCAATCCACATTGCAATGTAAGGCAGAGCAGAGAGTAATCCGGCAGATTTAATATTGAATTTCAGAACATCTGTCATGTACTTAGGTAAATCTGTGACCATTGTGAAGTAGCCCCAATCGTGACCAATCTGATGAGAACAGAAAATAATGTTATTATGATTCTGACATATATATGTGTGATTTATAGTGAAAAAAAACCTTAACACACTTAGAAGATATGGAAAATTTAATGTAAAATTAAAATAATTTTAATGTTATTTGTCATTTTAATTGCATTACCGAAAACTTTTTTATTATAATTTATTTTTAATTAATTACTTACAGCAGCAATGATTAGAGACCAAAGGGGTACAGATCTGAGCAACGCTTTCCATGGTACGGGATCCAATATTTGTTTTTCACTGTGAATTAATGCTTGAACATTTTCATTCAGGAATTTCTTTTCATCATCAGATATAAAAGGGTGCGTATTTGGGGTACTGTAGCAAATGAAACACTGAAAACCATTATATTTATGTAAAAAAAATGATGTATGACATATCTAAAAAAAAATTATTTTATTTTTGAATATAGAACGAATTATATTTCATGTTATAATAACAAAGCAGGTTCATTTTTGACTCCGCTAGTGACAACATGACTAGTGAAAAAATTGCCAGCATTCTTGCCACTATTTCAGGCGCTAAAGATGTATATAACAGCTATTTTTAACTAGAAATAATACTTATGTAATTAAACACTACATACCCATATTACAAACCACCCTAAACCGATACCACCGAACATATAAAAGACATATTCCCAAGATCCGTCGTACATGATGAGGCCTGAGAAGTACGATCCTGCTATATTACCAATTTGAGCGCCTCCAAAAACGATAGCTCCAAAACGTGCTCTTTCAGCCTTTGGTGCCCACTTTGATATCATTGCCATCAACGCAGGCATAGTTGGACCCTAAATGATGAATAATGCATTAAGATCGTAGACAAATTGATAAACTATATTAAAAAAATAGAATAAAAATATATAGCGCAAAGGAGATAAATATCTAGAACAAAAATAATTTAGCAAATAGCCCAACCATAAATGTGAGAGTTTGGGCATTTGGATCCTGACCTCTTGAACTAATCTTGGTACTAGTATGAGTTCGTAATTTAGATAATATTAGGGATTCTAGTGATGTCTTAATATATATATAATTGCTTATTTTTCATTGCTTTTGCTACAAACAAAAGTATTAATTCAAAAAAATTAATTACCTCACCAAATCCTTCGACAACACGGAGAATAAACAAGGCAGTAGCTCCTCCAGTTTTGACAGCGATTGGAGTGATAAAGGTACAGATAGCCGTAGATAGCAATCCTGTGCCCAACACCCATTTACCACCATAACGTTCAGCCAACATACCACCTGGTATATGGGTCAGTACGTAACCATAGTAAAATGAACTGAGTATGAGACCTTGGGTGGCTTCACTCCACTCAAAAAGGTCAGACTGGAAATAAAGTCAAAATTATTACGTATAGTTGATAGTGTTAACTATTCAGGACACCGATAAAAATATTACGTTGCCCTTGAATAAAATCGAGGCTATTAAGGCTTAATACTTTACACTACTTACTATATGTATAAGTTATTTACGAGTATCTTGAATGCCAATGACATTTCAGCTAATTTTTACACTATCATATTCAAATCTACTGAAACTGCCACAATGGTAATAATATTCAAGCTAATCCTAAATACTAGAATAAAATGCAGTGTAAATAAGACTTTATTCTCAAAATATAAGCATTATTTTTAACGTTGTAATATGACTATAACTGATGCCAAGCTTGTAACGCTGTAGGTCATAAGTAATATCGGGTGGAACAAATAAAAAATAAACTCTTCTGCCAACCAATTCTCAGTAGGAACCTAGGATATGAAATTTATCAGTGTTATATTCCCATGACTTGAAAAGCTCGTGTAAAATTGCCGTCCGTATTGACTATGAGAACAATGAGATTTTAGCGAACCTTTTATAAGTGCATTTCATTTTTTAATCTTGTCCAGTTGGGTATTCTACATGACCAGGAAGATGTCTTAGCTACCACTATTAACTAGTACTATTAAGTCAGATTTAATGACAGCATTTATTTATTACAAAAGACATAAAAAGAGGTAATTAGATCTATTTATATCATTTTATAAGAAAAGTTGAGTTAAATCTATTGATAAATAAATATTAACCCGTAAATTAGAAATTGCATCTGTTATTTGATAATTTCACAACAGTCTGCGATCTGAACCGCAATGTAATCCAATAAAGCTACTAGTCGTAATGGGCGTCATAAAGAAGATTAAGATAAAATAATTTATATATAATATGTATATGAAGTTATTTTATATTCTGAAACATGTGCACACTCAACGTGCAAATAAACTGCGAACAAAGCAAATACTTGTACGACAAATGTTTGCCATGGTAGTTGTAGAAACGTCGCCACCTGAGTAGAAGGCAAATTTACCGTCACAGCCAAAAACCGAATTAGGTATATTTATATGCATTAAAACACGAACGATGATTTTTAATTCAAAACTCACTTAAAAATTACTTGAATTATAAAACTTTTGTGACATACCAGTAATCAAAGCGATCTTCTATTTAAATAGCACATTATGAGTCAACTTTAACCGACGGGTCATGCCTATTAACCAATTTATATAACCAAGTCCATTAGACTAATATTTTGTACAACTCTAAGTATATAAAGAGCAATTCATCTCAGGATTATAATAGTGAACAATCACAAAGAAAATAATGTTTTGGAATCTTATTTTCAACTACTATTTCATTCACACTTTTTTTTTTTTTTTTTAATTTTGGCTTTTATTTATGCCAAGAGGGCACAGATTTCATTCACACTAATATCTGTAACAATATAGTTACATCTTAACTATAATAAATAACAGACATTTTTTTATTTTTAGTAATATAATTGTATAAACTAGGCAGAGAGTTTAGGTATTTGTTTACCATTTGGAAGACAAACCTAGCAACTAGGCCATGTATCCCTATGTGGTCACAATCGCTATCAGGCATTTGCAAAGTAATAATAATATTTCTTGTTTTCGTTGTACTGACTCACTCTTAAAACTGGAGCTTATCACTGAATTATATGAATTATGAAAATACTCAGGCGGACTTACATAAAGACAGCAACAGTTGAATATTTTATAAGAACACGTTCTACTAATCTAAATCTTTGTAAAATAAACTTATATATTTTGAAAGGATGATTATTTATATTATTTCCGATCCAATGTATGAAGTATTATACAAATAAATATAATATATATTAAGAAGCTTATAAGGTTAAGAAAATATGAAGTACTCACACCACCACTGTCTCTAGTAATATAATCCGATAGTGTCATCGTTGTATTTTTAACGGAAGTTAAATCTGGGCACGCGTTAGGGTCGTAATTTGCATCACCTTCGACAGCGACGGTCTTTTTCACCATCTGCGTGATCGCCAAATTTAAGCAAACACGCATTGTGTACGCATTCGCTACGGCTAGCAGAGCCATTATAGCGAACACATATCGTTGTGGTATTATGAATACTGAAACATAATTTATTATTAACTTATTATAATTAAAAAATAAAAACAAAACCTCTCTTTTACGATTAGTTATTGGTCAAAATAAAAAAAAATAAAATATTTATTTTATTCTAGCAGCTATTGGCTATAATAATTTGAACTAACAATTCATGTAATCACAGGTTTGCAATATAACGTTATTTATTTTGAAATAAATAAAATATATGCATGATACGTTAAACCGCAAACATAATATTATTACTGAGATCTTTTCAATATCAAAAGCATAATTACATCATTCGACTACATAATCATGAAAGACCAAGAACAATTCATTTGGAACCGATGTTCTTGAAAATTTATAACATATGTGTATATAAATATATATATATATATATATATATATATATATATATATATATATATATATATATATATATATATATATATATATATATATATTAAAACATACATGACATACATAGTCACTGAATAAATTACTGAACACTATATGTTTAATATATAGAATATAAATAAAATAAACGTTTACATAAAAGCCGTCGTAAAGTGAACTATCGCTTGGAACTAGTAAGTAAATATTCTTCAATTACCTTGAGATTTAAATAATTGGAATTTATCGGTGTAAGGTTATATTAACTTATCGCTCATAACATTAACCCAAAATATATGTTACAAATAGATAAAAATGTTATAAAGTACTTACGTTTCGAAAGACCAAGTCGCCATCCTGTCAACATTTCGTATTTAAACCTAGAACCAATAATATCAACTTTAGCACCATTCACCATTGTCGCCAAATAAATTCACAAGTTATTTTGTAGTTCGCGGGCACTGCGTTCAGTTTCTTTAATACGACTACTTGACAGTTAAGCTAATCAGGAAAAGGTACTGCAAATGATTGTACAACCGGTGACAAATTATACATCCGAAAAAACTAAATTGGATACGCTATTATGGTCAATCATGCTTTTCCTTAAGGACGCAGTCAGCGTAAATAAAACCGTAGAGCGATCCACGTAATCTTCATTAACACTACCGGGTTCTAAATTCTAGGCCAATTCTAAAGCGAAAAAAGTTATTTTTTTTTTAAATATTTGATCAATAAATACGTTGTTTTATATCCAGATGTTTTAGTAAAAAGACAATAATTAAAACGATTGATTTTTGATTATTAAATAATAATGCCCTATTTTATATTTTATTTTAAATATTCTGTATTTATAATATTTATCTTTGCAAATGTTTTTTGTGTTGCATTAAAAACGATAAGTCCTTGTATAATTACATTTTTGTTTCAATTATTTGTTTGAGTGTTTTTATAATAATCTAGTGGAGAGAGTTAATCAATATAAGTAATACATCACTGCATACCTGTTTATCCTTTCATCGTATCCAGTATTACATTAAAATTAATGATTTACAGTTTTATCGTATCCAGCATAGCGATTGGACGAAATTCCCCATTTATTTTACGTAATTGGATCAATCAATTTCGAGCCTATCGAAAGCTCAGTAATATCGAACGATAGATTTTTTTTATTATTATTAATTCGGCATATTTTTATTGAGACACTTTGTAGGGAGCCCAGATTAACACACGAATGTTTAGCACACGTGAGTCTTATAATGGTAAGTAATATTTAAATATTTTATGTACTCTATTTGTACTGATTATCGATACCTCATGCTCAGTGATGGAAATCGTAGATTATAAAACAAAGGGCAGATGGAGCGTGCGGCACATTATATTGAAGTAACAAAAGCGAATACTTATTCCCGGTAGTGCGAAAAAACGGGTTTCAATAATTAATATTTAAAGCAATAGCACTTTGTTCCGCGCGCTTCATGTTGCATTTTGTATTTTATAGTCTGTGGAGGAAATATGTGTTAGATGAAAATCTAATGGAATAAACTCTCAAAAGAAGAGAAGCCCTTTGACCAACAGGGAGATATAACCAGGATGCTAATTGACTAACTACTGCATAGTCTACTTTTTATCGATAACATCTAAAGAGACGTATTACGTGTTCTTTAAAAAAAACTGAGCTGAGCTCTCGAACGATTGCAATCTTAGTTATAGTATTCGTTACGGTACTGATATGACAAATATGATCGATTCAGATCATATTTGTCATATCTATACTAGATAATATCGTAAAGCTGAAGAGGTCGTCTGTTTGAGTCCTATTTGAAACAATATTTATGCATATTGACTATAAAACATCATACGAACGGTAAAACTACGCGGAACATCCAGTTTTACAATAAATAATACATACAATTGCATCTAATATACCTAGGTATCCTATATATCTAGAACTATGTATATAGTACCTACCTTTTAATACTACTTATTAATTTTATAATAAAATTCCAATTTAATATTGAGACTGTTAGTACGACCACTAACCATTATACAAATAACAAATAATACAGAAAGAAAATAACTTTTTATTATTTAAATTAATTTAAATGAATGCTATCTTACAAATAAAAGTTATTGCTTTTTCTCGTTTTGTTTGTTCGTATTCTATGCGTGTACGAAACGTTCATCAAATAAATTCAAATTGCGTACCTACCTAAAATGTAGGTGGCATAAAAGTCGTATAAAATAACACTTATAAATAATGTGTTACTTACGTTTTGTATGACTGTATGTACCTCGTAGGTATTTATTTGACAAAATTATTTTTGTATAAACACGCCTTTCAAGCATACATGTAGTTCTATGTTGTAATGTTTATGTATTTATTTATTTCTGTTACGTCTATAGTAATAAATATTATAAAGAGGTCATTTTTTTATTTGTATGTATGTATGTATGTATTGTAATTAAGGATCGAATTCTATATTTATTTTTACTGGTTTACTACCAGCTACTTTATTCCTGATTGCTATACGGTAATAATTATTTATTTATTTATTTAAAAGACACACCATCGGCATATACACAATAAAATAGTACTTAATAAAAGAACATCAGACTTATTCTGTGTGGTACACCATTACAGACGTGTACGACACTTGCTACAATAAGAATATCAAATAAAAATAAAAAATGTGAGACAATATTTTGACAAAAATGAAAACAAACATAAATTAAACACAAATTCTAACGAAAATTACAGCTAACTAATCACACTAAAATAAACTTAAGAAAATATAAAAAACATACAATTGAAATAAAAAACTAAATAAGATAAAATTTAAATTAGACTAAGACTAAATAACAGAAATATAGATATATATATATATTATATTTATATAATATCATTTTCTTTATTAATAAATGCAAAACTGAGGCATATCGCTAGCTTAAAATAAATAAAAAATCAAAGAGAGATATGCCACGAATCAACTATAGTTATAGATAGACTATCTACTCTGAAAACCCATTTACGTATTGACATTCGAAAACTCAAGGTCATTGGAAAAAAGGTTTATGTTGCTACGAAAACAATAAACTTTAATTAAATTATTATATGGAATTTGATTATTTCTTAGTTTGGGGATATCATTTGTCTCGGTTGTTTTGTTCGTATGTAGGATGCTGTTTAGTAAAACACTTATTATGTTTGATACTTAAAAAAATAATATATGTATCACTCGATTTAGGAATCGGACAATGATACGATTGGCTCTTGGCTAATTAAGGTTATTTTTCTTAATTTTAAAAAGAAATTACATTTTCCCTTACTTGAGCATTTTTTATATTACAAAAACTGTAAAGAAATACAAAATTTGATTTCGTTTTCTGAATCAGTCGTAGTTTTTACTTTGACTGTGAAAAAGTTATTGTAAATATAGTATATGTATCTACCATAATAACTATACATACTTTAATTTGAACATTTTTCTTAATCTGAAATTCAATAACGTAAGAAACTATAGAAAACACGTAATGTAACCTAATTTGGTACAGAGCGCAATAATCAATTATTAAATATTTACTTTTAATAAAATCGTTATAATCTTATCGCTTCTATATTTATTTAAAAGGCACGTTTCGCTTGTTTTGTCAAATACAAATAGTTATACATTGTTTATTTTTAAATATATATTTGATAAATAATTTCTACTTTAAAGCCAATTTATTTTTCAATTTTACGTTTTTAATATTTTAATATTAGTGACACTTCTTCAACGACATTATATAATTAGGCGGCGTAAGAAATTAAGAAACAAAAATGTACAAATACACAAATCTTTTAGAAATAACATCGTTATGTTACGTGAAGTTTATAATTGTGATAAAAGATTTCCGTACGCATTTCTACAGCAAATATTTTGTAATATAATAATATTATTTAATAACACTGACCTTAATAATATCCTGTACGATATACAGTATATAGGTATAACTCCTGAGACCGTTGAGAAAACCAGCCAGCTGCTAACTGTGGTGTTTCGCGCTGTTTCGCACCTTCGTATCAACTATCATCTTGATCGACGTTATCAGCATCATTGGGATGTAAACTATTATTATTACTCAATATTTCCGTCTCACGACAACTTTTCGTCTTTTTTAAACGAGAGTTATTTTTTTAATAACCTGGTTTTAGTCTACAGATGTATTTATTAATAAGGAATAAACTTATATCACTTGTATAGAATGCGTTGTCTCCTTCTTTCGACAGTCGAATCACGAATGCCAGAAGGAAATAATTCTGTGTAATTTTTCATCATTTATAAGGTCGTTAAGATAAAATGACAGCCTATTATAATATTTAATTAGATTCACTATATTTTGTCAGAGTTTAAGTGTAGGTCACACGTGTGAAAAAATAATTATTTAATTGGTAATTTAAACGCATTCATCTATTTTTAGTCTTTAAGGCAGGAGGCTCGCCAGATAGAAAATGACTACCACCGCCCATGGACATCTGCAATACCGGAGGTGCTATGTCGGCCTATAACTGATGTGTACGCTTTTTTCTTGAAGTTTCCCAAGTCGTATTGGTTCGGAAAAACTGCCGGTGAAAGCTGATTCCGCAAAGTGACAGTTGTGTGAGGCAGAAAATACTTTAGAAATCGCGCTATTATGGATTTTCGGAAATCTAGGTGGTGGTGGAACTTAGAATTTTGACGAGATGTCCGAAGGTTAAATTCAGTAGTTAGGGTGAATCCAAACAATTCCTTGGAATATTCCCCATGAAAAATGCGGTAAAAAATGTAGAGTGATTCAACATATCTATACAAAGTCAAAGAATCAAGCAGATCGGAAAGACAATTCTTCATTAATTTGAGCCGCTCTGCGTTGAATACGATCAAACGGACGAAGCTGTTACTGGGGGGCAGGCGGGCACCGGCCTAGCGGTGAGAGCAGTATTCCACGTGAGGCAGAATTTGCGCCTTTTACAATATTAGGCAATGGGCCGACGTGAAGTACCGTCTCTTTTTGCTGAGCACACCAAGCTTTTTTGATGACAATTTGGCTTTACCTTCCAATTGACCGCGAAACTGAACCAAGTCCATAACATGAACGCCGAGTATTCTGAAACTGGATAGCTATATAGTATGGTATATGACAAATGCTGATTGTTTAGCGGTTAACGTGTCATTTTGGGGTTGAATTGGGGTAGGGTTAGCCGGCCCCAGACCGAGATTTTGTTTAACAAAGACTCGTTTTCTCGAGCAATATAAGTACAGTCGTTGTCTAAATATTTAACGTTTAAGTGTTAGACGTATATGATTTAAGCGTATAACTTGTCAAGTACCTTCTATTTATTAAAATTTAGAAAATATTAGGTTATTTATTAAAAAACATACTACACAATACACTTTCAAATATGTAAAACGTAAAAGGAGATATCCTCAGATTATAATACAAATAGCCGGTGGAGCGCGTGGAATATTATAGTGAGCCAACAAAAGCTAAACAAAAATCAAAATCAAATACAAGTTCCCGGTAGTGTGAAACGTCAAAAGTATCTGTCTCTGTACATACATCGTCGAGGTAGCTTACTGTCGACGGTTCTTTGAAATATGGCACTGGTTACAGAAGCGTCAAGCGTTGTTTCGTCTTGAAATACCGTTTGGTCTGAGCTCGATTAACTCTAATGTTCCGAGCATTCTAATCTAAAAGAGTATCATCAAAAGACCATTTTAAATTTAACTATAAATTTTAAATTGATTGTGTAATTGATGACCTGAAAATTTAAAAATACGACCAAGCGTGATAAGGCTGGTGCCACTTTTCAAGTCTAGTCGCTATAATATATTATTATACGCTACCTACCTAAGCAGGATAATAAAATTAAACAACGACGTATCTAAATATCTACGTAAACTTGGCAGCTGTCAAAGAAAATCGTGAACAGTATAATCTTTATGAGATAATTTTTATTGCACTGTCACTTATTTCAAGGCAATACTATAAATATATGTACTTATAATATGTTTTCAATGAATTTTAAAAGTTTATTGTTTCTCTGAAATTATTGCAATTTTTGGATTAAAAGTATTTCAAAAGTGTATTTACAATGCATTCCTTCCACTTTTCACGTACATTTTTAAGGCGTTTAGAAAAAGTTTTTTTTTTTTTTAATTCAGTAAGATTATAATAAGTATTACTTTCGTACATTTTTATTTATGGCGCGTGCTGTTTCTGCGTAATTTACAACAATAGATGTATAAAATCAATAAGAAAACAGATATTGTCTAGGATATTGAATATCGATTCTTATCTATAAGTTTTATCATTTCTAAGTTTTATCATTTTCCGTGTTTAGATGATTTCCTAGCGACAATATGCAATTTATAATATTTTAATAGGTTTTATAATTGACTAGCTTCCGCTTGCGGCTTCGCCTACACGTGAGGGGGAGGGATGTATTGAGTACGTTTTTCCGGAATGAGAAGTAATATGTACTTTCATTCATATCCGTTCAGGCGTAATGGCGTGATTGAGGAATATACATCCATTCAAACTTTCGCATTTATAATATCAGTAAGATTAGAAAGATTATGATTACCTTCATTGATTTCTAAATGGAAATTTAAGACGAAATATGGCAAGCTCGATCATCACAACAAGAAAACATTGATGAAATTTAAATACATTTAATCAAGACAGCAATTCCAGTAAATCGGGTCTAAACTAAAATGGGAGTACTAGAAATGCAAAATATTAAAACCTTTTATCGTAACATTTATATTTATACTTATTCTATAAATCCGAAAACAACTTTGTCTGGCTGTCTGTTTAGTCTTTGGATAAAGGTCAGAAATGTTTATGGTACAATTTGTCTATAAGCTACACAGGTAATCTCATTATGGCTGTAACTGAGTAAAAGATATGTTCTAAAAATAATTTTACTTGTACATATATGTAGAATCTTGAGAATTATCTAAATAACGGACTAAAAAACCAATGAATCTTTTTTTTTTAAATTACCACTATATAAAATAGTTTTAAGCTAATTTTATGCTCTATATACATACATACATACATGTCAGCCGAAGGACGTCCACTGCTGGACATAGGCCTCCCCCAAAGATCGCCACAACGACCGGTCCTGTGCAGCCCGCAACCAGCGGCTTCCCGCAACCTTCACCAGGTCGTCGGACCACCTTGTTGTTGGGAGCCTACCCACGCTGCGTCTTTCGGTCCATGGTCGCCATTCGAGAACTGGTCGGCCCCATCGGCCATCGGTTCTTCGAGCAATGTGCCCCGCCTACTGCCACTTAAGTGTGGCAATTCTTCTGGCTATGTCGGTGACCTTAGTTCTTCTGCGGACCCCCTCATTTCTGATTCGATCTCGCAGAGAAACTCCGAGCATAGCCCTCTCCATTGCCCTTCGGGTGACCTTGAGCCTTCTTATGAGGCCCATTGTCAGACACAATGGGCCTCATGCTCTATATAAAACATAACTAAATAACTGCTAATTACAATGAATATTTTACCAAATTATAACGAACAATAGCTATGAAATGAGAACTTCGTGAAAAGCTTTCTCCCACATGAACCGCGGCGTCTATTACAGCGAAGACTACAGGAAGTTCCTTTAATCCCGCACACTCATAAATACAATAGTGCGTTAAAGAGATACAATGGGCTAAAATAAATAGCGCATCTGGACCGAATACTATCTATTTTGTATAGCAATGAAAAATATGTATCGGATAGCCGTCCTTTGACGAGTAATAACAATATATTGGTACTGTTAGACAATCTCTTGTTCTCGTGAGTATACCTCAGTGTTAGTTATTTATGGAGGTGAATATTCACTACTTGGTTATATTAGTTAGCCAGATATGGAATATGATATCTTCACCATGGTAAAAACGTTATAAACGTTAACCCCTCAAGATGACCTTTGCCCCTTTCTTTTCTGTATATTCAAAACTTATTTTTAGTATTTGTTTAAATTCACACGGTATTCTTAATAACATTTTAATAAAATTTTAATTATTTTCATTTAACTTCTCAATTTTGTTTATTTATTTCATTGTGTCTATTATATATTATATAATATATAGCGAAGGCAACTTCGTTCCAACAAGTCCCACGACACCTCCAGCTTTTTAATTCAATCTCCACAGAAATGCTATTCGTGCCTTTGGTCTTTCTATTATTTGTTTGCGTTTAATGTGCGGGAATGTTTTTTTTTTATTTCCAGGCAACATCACAATAAAAAACAGGTTTGAACTTTCCGTGTTTTTTTTTTGTTTTTATTTATCTTCAAGATAGCATTATGCCAATGACGCACAAACTCATTTGAGATAGTAGGCTTATGTTATAAAGGTTCTCATATACAGAAGATAGCAATAATCATAATATTTTATCAACATCTTAAATACTCTTCAAGTAGTTATTTAAGCGATTAAGAATGATAATAATAAATTTTGAAAATACTGCAGTCACTTTGAAATTAAAGTATTGGAACACCAACAGCACGGATAATAGAAGTTCCACCAATTTTATAACAGATAATAAATATGAAATGATTGTTACTTTTTTATATCTATACAGCTAGAGGGACTGGCAAGGGAGCTACCTGATGTTAAGTGGTCACCACCACCCATAGACATATGCGCTGTCAGAAATATTAACCATCACTTACTTCGCCAATGCGCCGTCAACTTTGGGAACTAAGATGTTATGTTCCTTGAGCCTCACCCTTCAAACCGGAATACAACAGTACCAGCAGAATATCTGATGTGGGGCTTTGTACCTACCCATACGGGTTTGTACAAAGCCCTACCGAGAATAAATAACAAGAACAACACTTGATTAAAAACGTCTATAAGTAAAGTCGTAATTGGATTAACATTAAGTCAATTTTAACCTTTTATTAGTAGTTGTATTTTATTTAGACTATTATAATGTTATAAAAAGATACAATTCGTTTGTTTGTATTTCTAGATTCAAGAAATAAATAATAATCTCATTGATGTAGAACTTCTACACCATGATGGTTTATAGATTCAATGTAGACATCTGTACTAATCGATACTAATATTATAAATGCGAAAGTAACTCTGTCTGCTTAACGTTCTTTCTGTTGCTCTTTCACGGTCAAACTTAAACAATATCAGATAAAATTTGTTGAGAAGCAAGCTTCGACTCCAAGGAAAGACTTAGGCTATTATATTTATATCGTTATTCCTAGGACCTAATGACCAACCCCTTAAACGCGAGCTGAGCCATCGGGCCAACTAGAATACTATAAATTTTGATTATTGTATAAATTTTGCGTACGTTGTCTGAGAGGAAATTGTTGATCTGAGTTTTCATCATTCCAAAATGCAGATTTCATATATGAAAGGATATATTTTAGATATAAGCTCTTCTATCCATTTTTATCTTATAAATGACGGACCTGTGTCCATCTACCTATTACAAAAAATAAAAAATAAAGTGTTAAACGATGATTTATCTCTTTTCATCTCTTTTTATCATAATTGGTTTGATATTCGAAAAAAGAAGACAGTAATGTCACAGATATTTTCCAATTACTTAATGTTGTTTCAGCATTATTAAAATTCTATGTCGGCTTTGACAAATGATTTCTAGTGCTATGTAAGTATTTTTTATTATTTTTTATTTATTTAAAATAGAATGATATATAGCACCACCGCACATAGATATTGACACTTAGAATTTTCAACCATTTCTTTCATGATCATGGCATAACAAGATGTCCCGTGTGCCTGTTCCACTAGTTCAAACACCCTTCAAACAAAAACACAACGGTACTAAGTAATGACATTTAGACTATCCGCCACGTTAATATATCCTTGCATACAAATCTCCATCATATCTTACAGATATCATACGAAATAAAACACAATAATATTATGATAATAAGGTTTCTTGTTCGATTAATGCTAGTTTACAATAAGATTACTTTACCATTTCCTTATATATTAGAATATTAATTACTTGTATGTTCACAATGTACAATATGTAAGGTTTTTCTTAAAGTTAAATTCTGAAAACAGTCCGCCGGGCCGCCGGCCGCAAGGGCACTTTGAGATAACATCGCTGAAACTATATCAAAATGAAATAATATCGAATGTATCGCATTTGATAAACACACATTACATCACTCAAACACTTCACATTTTTTTTTTAGTATAAAAATACGCACATTTACAACATCAGTGAAACCGCAACTTTCTGATTAGGTACTTGTGATTTATTTTAACAATTCAAGTATTTCATTAAATTTTCATATAAAGGCATCGTACAATGATAATTAGGTTAGTACTACTAAGTTGGGAATAAGAATTGTGGCTTATAATTACAGATATATAAATGATACACATTCTAAATTAAAAATTGTTTACAAAAGTTACGCTTATTTAATACAAAAATTCAAAGGAATTCAAATCGATTCAAAGAAATTTAAAACATATATATTTTTGGACAAAATTAACATTTTAAGTGATACAAAATATTTTTAGCTAAATTATGATATTTGGCTTTAAAATTACAACGAAATGTCAACATTAGATTATTAATATTGTTAGTAAGAAATCGAAAAATATATCGCTAATACAGTTAAGCGAACAATTTTGTTTAACAGTTTGATAACATTTTTTGATGACAATTACCCTTCTATATTTGCTAGTTCGGGTTGCACTGTACATAAGTAATCTAAACTTCAGTTTGTATCAAACCACAAATACAGTGGTAAACATAATACAATTAGTTATTCAAAACTACATGATTTAGAAAAAGAAAAAAAGCCATCTTACAAAATTATGTTAAAAAAAAACGATTCTAGCCAGCTAATTGATTTATTTCAATTTGTGCGATGATTTTACATAAAAATACGCAAACGAAAACAATATATAATCTTACGAGAAAGAACATATCTTCGAACGTATTAAAAAAATTATAATAAACGTCGTATTAAAAAAACTTATCAATTTTGAAAAAATATTACCTACAGTTCCCTTGTTACGCTTTTTATAATATTTACAGAACTGAAAATATCTACAATGTCATAAATTACGGTAAAAAAATTCATTAAGTACAACATTTGTGCATATTCGTGAAATTATTTCGGGATAACATATGCAGATACTAAATCTAGTAATAAATAAAAGTGCCTGACTAGTTTATTTATAAATTCGTTACAAATCGTCTCAACTATACAATGACTAACGCTTGACACTTTCATAAATCGTTCTTAGCCTGATCGTAGTAAATAAAATCGATCCTAACGATATATATTCTGTTTCAAACACATTTGTACAGCATGTACTTTACATTAAAAAACGTCAATAAAACTTTATAAAAAAATCATTAGCAGAGCGATTCTGTAAGAATACTATTCGAATTTTGATAAGAAAATTTGAAAATCGATAAGATACGCCATTTTGATAGATGTATTCCATTTATTTTTTTAGTCAATGTTGCCATAATCTGTAATTTCTTTGCTTGTGTTCTTTGTGGTGAATTTCGAGTTTCTTTTTACAAAATAGCTCTATAGGAAAAACAAAATAGAAATTGTTTTGCAACTTTAAAAAACACGTCTATTTTGTTTACAACAGCTGTACAAAATGTTGTTCAAACAGATAATAGTTATAAATATGTACTAGCATACTTTAAAAATTAACGTTTAATCCTACGCAGACTTTATATAATAACTATATAAATTGACGTAACTAAAATTCATATGTGATACTTAAAGATTAGAAATGGAATTTCAATCACTGGAAATAATAGCAAATACATTTAACAAATATTCGCTTACTATATTTACATTATTTAGTAATATACTAAATTTTAAATAATATGCCTACTTACAGGAATAAAACTTAATACCATACACACCGGTAGTTGGATTGGGTTACAAATATTAATAAATAATTCATGGCAAAAAATAACACTCCCTTGTTTGATCAATCAAATCCTACATGATTTTCAATTATAGGTTTAATAACATTTTTAATTTTCATGAACACAGGAATCTATTTAATAAAAGATATATTAAATAAAGTAATAAAGAAAATTCGTGTTAAATTTTATTCCCGTAAAAGGCAAGCCAGACAAAAAGTAATATTATTCTTAATATAAATACAGCTTAAATAGGATTCGTATTGATGTATATTTTACAGATTATATACAAGTAAATTAATATACTCATCAATGTACCATAGAGTACTAACCCATGGGTAATTTATCACATTTAAGGGTTGGTAAGCCTTGTTCACCTAGAAGCACTGGCAACACTAGAACAAGTAATATGGAAAAAACAATTAAAAGTGCTTCTAGTTGAACTTTATCCACCGTACGTGAAGTTTATAATATTTTTAGCTTCACAATATAACGCAATACAATAAAACGATTACGGATAGTCAATTGATTAAAAAAAATATTTCTCGTATAATGATTGTGCATCGTTTCGACATTTGTGACAATATAAATCATTCATAACGTTTTTTACATTCGATTCATTGCAGTCGAACTTATGTTGAGCATCGCATACTGAGCGTTATAATACTGTGTCGTCACAGGATGGCAATGGCAGTGAGACTTTACCGCTGCATACGATCAGTTTTGACCACATATAACAACAACCGTAAAAAAATTGATGAAAAAATATGACGTCATGGAAAATTGGAAAATTGGAAAAAATGGAACATTCATCATTAACACTTTCGATTATTTATTAGAAGATTTGATAATGATTATGTGAAATAAATCATTAGAACACAATATATAATTTACAATCGAGAAACCTTTACAAATCTTCGAATGAGACAAAATTTAAAAGAATATTAATGATTTTGTGCACACATTTCAAAATCAAATAAAAACCCAACGATAATTTCATGAGATAATAGCATTATAGCACTTTATATTTGTTTTAATCAACTTCAACTGTTATTTATTCATAGGACGTATGACAACTTTTTTTCAATTTTCAGGACAAATAAGTACGCAATATCATAAAACGCTTACACGTGACTTACTAGTACCAATTTTGGACAAAACTGATCGCCTTAGCGATTTATGCTTGTGCGACGCGGCGGCAGGCCTGGAGAGACGCGGGGCGCGCATGGGGCGCGGGGTGAGGGGGCGGCGGCGGCGGGGGCGCCCGGGCCGCGCGCCGTCATACGCCATCCAGCTGTCGCACCCGCACGTCCTGTGACGCGCACATGTCCGGCGCGAACGGCAAACACGTGAAATATGCACATGCTGCGCACTCATACGCCGGTGCTGCGTAGAACAACGCTATTAGCGCGCACAGCATCGCCGCCGCCGACACTAGACACACCCACACCAGCACTATCTTCCTCCGTCTCTCGTAAGGCCCAAACGTTATAAAAGGCAGCAGTGCGTACGAGAGCAGAAAACCAAATACGAAACCGAACACGTGGGCAAAATTGTCGATCCAAGGCAAAAGGCCCAGAAGAAAGAGAGCTAACGCGATACCCACAAGCTTCAAGAGAGCACGTCGAGGATGTTTCAGAAGTGGCCATGCGCCAATAACTTCCACTATTAAGCACGCGAGTAGACCAAAATGCGAACCTGCTGGACCCACCTGTAAATTGAAATAAATTATTTTCATTATACTATTTTATTAAAATTAAGACTTTTAATTATTCACCAGAAATAGTCAATCATATTTTTAAATTAAAAATGTCAAAGTAGAGACACCGAGTATATTTTCAGTTTTATATAATCGTACAATCTACGATTTTAAGCAGTTCCTGTCTTAATTTTATATCATACTTGCAATAATTACAAATATGTATTTATAACGAGGTTTCTTATATTGAAAATATATACTTATATACTCAGTATTATACACCTTCCAACTATTTATGACAAGGAAGGACAGGAAATGTTTCGAAATTATAATTGTGTTGTACAGATATATTTATAAACCTAGGTAGTTGCTAGATATGACAAACTTCCTTCTTTTCAAATTTAGTATATTCTTTATGAGTATGATAAGCAAAGACATAATACTTACCTCTGCTCTATACGGCTCAAAGATAGCTGACGCCATATTACCAGCGACGCCACTCCCCAGATAGATGACTGCTAATCTCACTGGACCTGCCATCTTCTCCAAGTCCCTCATGAAGAGCCACTGCAGTGCAAGAGTGGCTGCTAAATGTAACAAGCCAGCATGTACAAACAATGACGTCCATGCTCGGTACAACTGGTCAGGACGACGTCTCCGCATAAACGGCAACATACCGCAGACATCGTCTAAGCAAGACACCTGAAAATAACAATTATTAATCAATGTATAAGAATTGAGGAAAATGTACAGATATATTATATTTTATTTATTATTCATATATTTTATGGTCAGACAAATAAAATACGGACCCACAGCCAGACAAATAATACTGCACAAATGTGTAAACAGAGTACGAAAAAAAGTTAAAAACTGACTTTGACATATTGATGAGCTCTTGTTTTACTATTCTTGAAAAAAATATATGAAATAATAGCTAATAATATATATGTCATATTTTCAAAAATATTTCTACTTTCATAAACTTACTTGTGAACACAACGAAGCTTCTTCGTGAAAATAACCCTTAACAAAATCGCAATGCTCTCTCGTAGTTATGACGCACTGGCCGTGTACACCTATACAGCAGGGGTGGCCGATGACCTCGCATGCCATATGCTCTGCCGCGTGTCCAGCACGACCGGCAGCAGCTGAGCCATCCA
Organism: Vanessa atalanta; assembly: GCF_905147765.1. NCBI lineage: Eukaryota > Metazoa > Arthropoda > Insecta > Lepidoptera > Nymphalidae > Vanessa > Vanessa atalanta. The sequence goes on along the minus strand of NC_061878.1, from coordinate 7,821,756 downwards.
AAACAGACTTGCGGCAAATTGGCCATTTCGTTATATCATCTGGCCACTCGTGTGGAGCTATTGATCGCGGTGCTTCACAAAACCTGGAAACGATCAATACATATATTTGTATATTTTTTCTGTATATATTTACAAATGTATAAAAATTGTTTTATTTTTTTCCCCCAATAAATATTTAATATAAGATCGTTTACTTACTTAGGATCCAATCCACAAACTGAGCCCGATATTCGACCACCTGGCCCTGATTCTCCTGAAGACCATTTCTTCCACGTAGATATTGTATTCTGAAAAATATAACAAAAACATATAATATACATTTAAAAATATCAATTTCAACGAGAAAAAAATATAATGAACATTATTGAAATAATTAAGGAATTAGGTTAATATAATAATAAAAATTTAAAACTTACCTTGGACACTAATCCTCTAATCTGAATGCGTGCGAGTAATTAAACATTAAATAAGTAAACTATTTAAATTTCAAGTAATAACAGTTAACAATTCAACCTAAAATCGAGGTCAAATTCAGTTGCCTTTTTTTAAATAGGAGTTTTAAGCACCTTAAAGGGCGTATTAAAAGTAAGCATGTGATGTGACTCACCGAACAATCGGCCTTGGAAGATTGCACACAACCTGAGTCGTCATTTCGTATGCAACATGCCGTATCCCGCTCCCGTCTTGCTGAGGCAGCTATTGCACGCGCGATCCTAGCATCCCTCCTCATGCACGGTGCGAATTTAGCCCCTAAATGTATAAGATCTGCCGCTCGAGGTCCCAGCCAAAATGAAGCTGGTTCCTCCCATTCAACCTGATAAAAAAAAAAAAAATATATCAAGTGAATATATATAACAAGAAGAGTACCGTTTGATATTTTTATATTACATTTATATTCATATCCTGTAATAACAAAACTCGAATCTCCCCACAGTGATATGTGACAGCGTGATGTGTGATATTCTTTTGTCATAAATTAGCTACCACTATTTAAACAACGGTTAGTAACCAAAAAGGTTTTTGTTATTTTTAAATAAATTAATTTAATAAAGTGCGGTCATTCATGTTTAAAGATGATATCTCTAGGTTAGCTGAAAAAAAAACCTAGACAAAGGGTTGCATACAAAGCCTATGTGACCTAGATCCCACACACTCGTTAATACTCTTACTTTGTCGTGACGACCTTCCACCTACCGCAGTGAAAGCTTTGTATTTGTTAATTGCTCATTATTATACGACACGAATAGTTTTTATTCGACTACTAATTTTTACATGCAACTACACTGACATCTATTGCCTACACTATTGTAACGACTTTATATAAAACAGTTTATCGTGTCAAATCATATCAAAATAAACTTCATTCGAGAAGACTTTCACAAATACTTGTGAATTAAAACGTAAAAATTAGTTTGTTGTCGGTTACTATTACATTTAATCATTTTTTATAATTAAATATTCAATAACACGCTCAGAATTAATTAATACTAAATAGTTATGTTTTTATAATCATGAACATTAGAGAACATGTATTATAAGCAATTACCACTGCTTTTATTAAAATAACGAATATTATGTAATACATTACATTACATAACATTGTCGTATATCAATAGTAACGAAACCGTCAGTATTCTGTCTTCGTTAAAAATATCACAAAAGAAGCTTCGAACTTCAAGGTTATAAATACCAAACAACTTCTTTGTAGTATAAAAATGTCAATAAGTATCTCGAAGACATATTTTATAAAATACTTTATAAATAACTTATATACGTATCACGCAGTATTACATTTAGTTAGTAGTTTATCTTTTCTAATTCGTTATTTCTAGCGTTTGTTGCGGAGCTGAGTATTCATTCCAGTTCGAGATAATAAAAGAGAAATTCACTGAAGCTTCGAATTTAAAGTGATCCCTAACATTCTGTAGTATGTCCAATTACTTTGAAATTCAGTCGTGTTACATTAGGTATAATAAATCGTCAACAAATTTTATGTGAGATATAATGTCCAATGTTAGAGATAAACCAACTTTATGTCGTCTCAATAGCGATAACAATTATCGACAACTTTATTAAGTGAGTTAGCACTCAATACAATTGTACTAATACCTCATATCTTATGTTAATTATTTATAAATCAAGATAGAGGGTCGGTATATCGGGTCAACTTTAATATCACAAATAAAAGCTAAAACAAAAAAAAAACAACTTATCTTTGCGTGACAGTTACGATTGAGATTCAACAAACGTCATACTACTTTGGTGCGCGTTTATTGTGCGTGTACTTAGCGGCCAACAATTGGCCACTATTTTCGTCGCGTTCTCAACTTTAACACATTATGTTGATATATAAATAATTAAACATTATCAGTTAACTAACATCTTTATTTATTGTAGAAGCATACTTGCTTAATGAATGACAAAAATCGTTTACAGGAAAGAAGACCTCAGTAAGTTAATCATTATTCATATTTTTATAAGGCGCAGTAAACGCTTCACTACCCCGAATGATGTTATCACAGTTCCAAGATGACAGCATATTTTATGTACTTTGGGAATACCTCGTATGTTATGGCACTCTTCTGTTTAAGATACTTTACATAAAGTAATTTACCCTACAACAACTATAATTATTTTGGTTAGCAGTGATTTTTTTATTAAAATCAGTTTAGATAAAAGTATCCAAGATCTAGATCCAAGAGTCCAAGTGGGCACTAGACCGTGATATTATTTTTAAACTTATTTCAATTTTATTATTCATTAACATATCATTTCTTTGAATAATTTAATTCATAATTTCATTACTAACATTGTTTAATATATTTTTTTTTATATTATTTACAAAACTCAGAGCATATAATACGATACAAATTAGGCAATCTCACTAAGCCGTCTGAAAATAAGTTTAACGAATAGAACGAGTTGAGTTGCCCTACTTATTCTGTTTGCATTAAACCTAAGGTAATGTGTTTTGTCTAAAAGCTTTGCGTTGTTAACGTGAGCTATTTAAAACTATACGAAGAAATAACTTCTAAATAGCGGTTTCATTTCTCCCTGGAGGTGTCTATTCCTTCCCTCAGGTTATCGTAGGATCTTAAGCCTTATGTATCTCTTACATAACAAGCATTTTTTATACTAAAATTGTAACGATTTTTTTTAAGATTCCTTAAACTTAAATTTACCGAGTAATGTGTACGATCTTCTAGAGGAAAACCTATTATATGCTCTTTTGATAAAATATATAAGAGTAAAATATCTTTACTAATTAGTGTGCAATACGCTGTGAAGAACATTTTACTTTCAGGATTTAATAAATTAATCGTAGATTTGATTTGCATTTATTATAATTCCGTAAAATAACGTTAAAGTGCTTTTAAAAGCCTACTCGAATAAATGTGATATGATTTATATTTAGAACATTTTTTTTTATTTTAATTTTGAATAAAACAAACAATTAAAAACTTGCGTTCTACATAACGTTTAATGTATCAAAACAAATTTTTCGTCATAACACTAGCAACTGACAAAGGCATTGTAGTAATAACAGTAGTGGTTTTGCAAATAAAATATGACATTATAAATAAATATCATGATATTTATTTATTCATTCAAGATATTTTCAGTTTTATTATTTAATTATAATATTAAGCCTAATTTAACTAAAATAATTTATGTTGTTATTTATTAAACATCTTAATATAAAAACAGCGTATTTTGTTCGTAAATCTTCTCCCAGATCACAGCTTGATCGAAGTTACCTATTAATATCTCTGATTGGTGAAAAAAAACTCAGGATAAAATCTTTATTTTACTTATACGAATTTCGGATGGACTACTAGTTAATCTAGTTCTAGCTACTCATTATAACATAAATAATTGCAAATTACATCTAATAACTTTACCTGCTGTAAACTGAGGCTCTTCACTAGGACTTGTCCCGAATGTGTATGTCTTCCAAAGCCGACTGGACCAAATCCGTAGCAGAGGAGTGAAAGCAGCAACACCAGCGTCTGTACCGTACTAACCCACCACGTAAAATATGGCCTGTAGTCCGTTAGTTCGTCCAACTGCTGAGCAATCTCTTCCTGATGCGTCACAGATTTGCGAAGGGATCGACTGTGAATTATATTATTTTATACGATTAAATTTTAATATCACAAAATCAAAAATAAAGGTCAATTATAACAAGAATTAACAACATCTACTCAGATTAAAAAACAAAAGACACAAGATGAAGCATGAAAAACATTTTAGTGATGCAACAAAAACGAATACAAAATTCAAATTTCCGTTGATGCGAAACAACGCGTCCTTTTGTTAATACGTCAATATTGCTGTTACTTTAACTGACAATTATTATTGATATATTAAGAAATTGTTAATTAATACACACATTACTGTCTTTTATTTTATAATATGGATTCACCGTAAAGAATATCCTATATCATATTTCAGTTCAACGTAACATTCACCATCAAAGATTAAGAGCTAATGTAAGCAATGTTACAATTAAATAGTCCAAGAACTAAGATGGCTTGTACAGCTAAATCTTAGCCGAGGAATGTGCGATCTAACCCGGAAAGCACCAAAAAGTTTTTAATGGGAATTTATTAAAAAAACAATCTATACTTTTCATAAAGCTAAAAAGTTTGTTTGGATACATACTTAAACGCATTAAAAGGACATATCAGCCCGATTTTAAAAGAAATTATTACAACTATATACCATCACGATATGACCTACGACGTACTCGTAAAAATGCGAGTGAAACCGCGCGGAATAGCTAGTGCAAAATTTGAGTATACAATCAAGTTAATGTAGAGAAAATATTCTCATAATGATTATGACTTGAAACATAATCCGTAGGTATTAAATATTCATTCCATTGATAAAGTAGGTACAATTAAATAGAAACATGAATTTTAATAGTAATACCGCTCAGATCGAAAGAGAGAAAATCGCAAAATACCATCTCATAAATAACACCCAATGCCATGTCCACGAGGTATTAATTTAAAAATCCATTACATAAAGTTAAAATGGGAGTTTCTGGTAAGCAGGGAAATATATTGAGGCCACAGGTGAATTATGACAGGAGCACTCGTTTCTATGTAAGTTAATTATACAATTTCCCTTTAAATAAATCATCTTAATACATAATACTTCTGTACTTTGAACTCCACCCACAGGGCTGGACTGATTTTAATTATCTTATTCGTATGTTTTAAGATTGGACATGGTAGGTTAGTAGGCAGTAGGCAGTCGCAGTCTGGTTCCAGAATTTTTATTTAAGCAAAAATAAATAAAACAACCTTCGTATTTTACCCGAACGAAGTCGAGACGGGCAGCTAGTATTGGATGTGTTTTTGTTACCGATATAAAGGTTTAATTATACGTTTCCATATAGTTTAGATACGTAATAATAAGTTCTGGATTAATTTAATGTAGCGAATAAACTTAGTATAGAGATAGCTCGTTAAATAATATTTCACGGCTGAGTTCTGCGACGCTGTTCCATTGCGGATTTGCAATTATATTTACCTGTTACAAACATGGAGGTTACCTAACGATTTGTGAAATTTAGAACTGATTTTGTAAACATCGGGCTGGCTGTAAAATCAGTGTAAATGAAATGTAAATAAAATGAATGTACAACCTTGCTCATTATACGTGATTCGGTAATATTTATTGTGTTAAACTAAAATTTTTCAAAGATTTTATTCTAATATATATATATATATATATATATGTAACGAGCCGTGATGGTCCAATAGTTAGAAGACGTAAATTTTAACCGATTATTCAGAATTCCGACCCGCGCAGTGCACTAAATTTTTTAGTGACCATTTTGTGTTTATAACTCAACTTGTGGCGAAGAAAAACATCAAAATCAAATATACCACTAGTATCCATCAACCCGCATTCGAGTAGTATGGTGGAGTAATCTCTAGACCGCCTTGAAACGAAGAGAAGTTCTTAACCCACAACTGAGCCATTTTATAAGCTGAATAAATTATTAATTCTGTATATTTGTATCTTCACAGACGTATATTATGCCCTTGGTATATTTAATATTAAATTCACATTTTACGAAATTTTAACTGCACATGGGACATTTGAAGGAATAATTAATATTTATTACCACGCCAAAGTATACGGGCGATGGTGACCATTTACAATCATGTAGTTTATCTATCAGCTCACCAAAGTATTTAAAAAAATAACAATGTGGTCTTCATGTGCAAATATTCATTATAATATTCATATAAAAAAAAATCATTAGCTCAAAGGATTTTAACACGCGACCATATCATACACGTTTCGGAATCACAAGTCGACAAGGAGATTTCGTATCTCAGCTACTATCCACAACAAATCTAATAAGCTTCACGCTGTTCGAGTTCAAAACTTTTCATTATTTATAAAACTCACAAACAACAGAAACTTGTTCGTGTTCAAAGAATACGTAATAACTTTTATGCGGTTAAAGAAAATGAAGCAAGTTATGAAATTAAAAGTAGGTTTTCGTTTTGTGTAATCCTTGCGTACTTAGCATTGAAACGATGATATACATTGTACTATTTTGTTTATGTAATTTACTTTAGAACAATATTAAGTTTTACCACCTACCATTCATTCTTATTATTGACCGTTAAATTGCAGTTACTTATAATCATGTTTGTGGGGTGAGTGAGCCAGTGGACATACGATCTTAGATGGAAATTACTATTTAATATCTCTGGGCAACGGTGATCACTTACCATTAAATAGCTCAATTAGTAATCTGCCTTTGAAACTGACAATATAATTTTAATATCCCATTTAAAACTTTAATAGTTTGATTTATTTTTCGTAAATAAAATTTGAAAATACTTCAAAAAATATAAGATCTAATAAAACTAATTGATGAATCTATCTTTACGATATTGATGTGTTAGATAGTTGGGTAAAAATACAAATCACGTGGCAATCTTTGAATGAATTAGATTAAACTTCTGCCGACGATATAAAATATATAACGTATAAATGTAAATTAAAATATAGCTTGACTGCATAGTTGGTGTATTAGCTAGTTTATAAGGCGGTTTAAAATACGATTCGTTCCAGGAAAAGTTATCGAGATATATAGCAGCTGAAAATTATAAAATTGGTAGTATTTACACTCTCAAACTACTGCCTCTGATTGAACTGTGCCTGAACTCTTTCCGGTCACATCGGATTTGATTTCAGAGTGAGAGAAAAGATAGTGCAGTTGTATTTGCACAGTTACTGATCACTATAATATGTCCTGCTTAGGTATAAATCTCCCTAGAGATTAACTTCCGTGACGGAATCTGATAAGAGGATATAATTATCCTAAGTAAAAAAGCCTTCTCACATAGAAAAGATAAATGGTACCTAACATCTTACCCAGACGTGGAACAGCGACTAAAGTAATAAATAAAATCGATGCTGAAATTATTGACCTCTATATCATTTCAATTTATAATCATAACGTATTCGTTTGAAACTCGCATTGCATTCGAATTTTGATTAGTCCAGCATTAAACTAAATATGTTTCATGCGAAATATGAAAACATAAATGTTATGCAAACATCAGGTGAGCTTCATAGACGGCTAAGCTCTTTGCGGAGCTCTTTAATAATTATGACGTGGATCGATAGCTCAACGAGTCTCCGTCCAACGAGTAATCCTGAAAATGATTCGCCCCCAACCGCAGACAGCGTTCTCTTTTATTTTTATAAAAGGTAGTTTTCAGATGAACAATGAACTCTACTTTTTATTTACAGAGAGTTTTTCAACAACACTAAATGGGCAAACGTATATGAAAGAAAGGATAAAATGTAAAATCGGATACAGTAAAATCACAGAATCAGCTTTTTAAATCGAAAACCTAATCAACATACAAACAAAGTGTAGTCTAAATGAAATTATTAATAGGACCATTCGATCTATTATATCTCGATGCTCAACTCGATTATTATATTTTGTTGAAAACTGACTACTTACGAGATAAATTTAACTAAATATCAAAAATATATCTACTGAGTTTGTTTAGGAACGATATTGTTGTTGAGGAACGAAGTTCTTTTCCGCAACTTACAAACTGAAAGAAATCGTCACGTAAGGGAAGACCGTTATACTTTTCCAGGGGGATAGGGAGATATCACTATCTTTCTTAAAGAGACTGATTGACTGACTCTTTGCATTATATACAGTTCAATATAAATTTATTTTTTGTTTTTATTTTGCACTGTATTTTTGATATCAGTTTTATTACTATTCATTTCATTAGTCTTATACGTTGTTAATTCATTCCATTGTGTCTTTAATATAAAACATTATATAGCAAAAACAACTTTGTTCCAACGGGGTATCTCACGACATCTCCCTTACTTTATTATAAGTATTTGAAATTGTTTTCTACAAAAACGTTTGAAGCATATGCCAAACCCTATTATTATTATATTAAATGTATGACTATTTATTGTAGTTTCAGCTTCAAACGTAACTAAATACAATTAATATGACCGAATGTACATTCCGAAAGGTTGTACCTTTTATACTGATTTTAATACTGAATCGGAATTGTGACGTAACTGTTTCATGACAGATTAATAGATTTTAAATTTCGACGATTGATCGATTATGATGTATGAAATATCAAAGTATTGGAATTAAATATATAAGAATTAATTTATCATTTTTAATCTTTTAAGGCAATTAAGTAGGGAGATAAGATCATGAACAATGGGTAACTGTTTAATAATTTCGTTATATATAAATATTAAATATATACATATTTTTTCCTTTTAATAAATAATTCCGGTAATAATTTTGCTAAGTAATAATTTGTACGTCGAAATGAAAAGTGATATAAAATAATTAGGAAAGCTTTGGAAAGGATTACACACTGCTGCTCCACTATAAAGTGATGGACACACGTATGACAGTACTTCATACACAATGATGTAGTTACTGCCTAATTTTTTATTTATGATATAGGTAGGCGAACGGGAAAATAGGCCACCTGATGGTAAGTGGTCATCACCACCCATAGACAATGGCGCTGTAAGAAATATTAACCATTCCTTAAATTGCCAATGCGTCACCAATCTACGGAACGGGATGTTATGTCCGTTGTGCCTGTAGTTACACTGCAGGCACAGCAACACAACAATACTGACTACTGCTTTTTAGCGGTAGAACATCTGATTAGTAGTCCACCGAACACTAGTCATTGCATTTGAACCAGTAATCTTCGGTTTAAATTCACGTATTCCACCCGCTGTTCCGTCTAGGCTTTTACAATGTACCAACAATTTAATATTAAAACTGATTAAGGTAGCACTCAGAACGTGAAGTGCACTGAGTTGCATTTGAATCATATAATCATAGTCACTTAGTCGCTTACAAGTAAGTAGAATCCATAATGTTCTACATATTTCCATTAATAATGCAGTCTTTAAAATCAATACTAGTACTGTATTTTCAGTGGGTTCATCATTTTGAATCTATTGCGACCTAGTTTACAAACATCAATTGAAAATATAACGTATAAATGCGTATAAAAAAAGAGCCGCGACAGCTCAGTGATTATACGGATATCTTAGCAGAAAGATTATGGGTTCAAATACGGACATGCATATGCAAATTCAAATATTAGCATGTGCTTTATTTTGCGTTAATCGATGTATTTTTTACAATGGTTTATTATTTTTTTTACACAATTAAATCAAAATACTCCTTATTGTACACCAATAAATATAGATATAAATTACATTCAACAATTTGCTAGAGGCGGCCTTATCGCTAAAACAGCATCTGATACATACATCTACGGCGTTACCAACAAATGTTGTTTATGGCAGGGATAAGTTGAACAGTGTTCTCTCTTCTTATTTCATACGCCAGAAAGAGAGAGATTACAATTACCCAAACACCTACTAAATACTAAAACATTATAAGTAAAACTAGTAAATTTGAATAATAATTAAAAAAAAAAAACACTCAATACTTAGTACATTTATTCATACATAGATATCAGTATGTAACCATAATGTACTAAAATAATGAATTGTTTAACTAAATAATTTCTCAAGTTCGTGTAAATCAAGTTTAACCGCAATATGAAGTCGAAGCGAGTTAATAAATGAGTTAGTGATACTAAACGATGAAATTTAGTGTCTTATCAGACGTACCGGAAAAATCTGCCAACAACGCCCATCCCAAACTGCCTTCTATTTGAATTGTCTGCCAAGGGTTCTAGCATGGGGGTATGGATGCGAACGCCACCCGCACCCCACTGTACACTCCTCTCTGGCCTTCTGTACTCCACGCTTGACGACCGGATTGGAGAACGGGCACTGAAATTCATAAATCAATGTTAAATCCTATTTTAGGAACATAGATACCAGAGTTATAGGGAAAATGTATCGTTACTATAGTAGTACTAGCCTTTGGTGGTAGGGCTTTGTGTTAGCCTGTCTGGGTAGGTTGGTACCCACTCATCAGTACTCAGTATTGTTATATTCCGGTTTGAAGGGTGAGTAAGCCAGTATAACTATAAGCACAAGGGACATAACATCTTAGTTCCCGAGGTTGGTGGCGCATGGTCGATGTAAGCAATGGTTAATATTTCTTACAGCGCCATTGTCTATGGGCGATAGTGACCACTTACCATCAGGTGGCCCATATGCTTGTCCGCCAACTTATACCATAAAAAATGCATAGTATAAATGATTAATGTTTTTAGTTGAATTCGTAAAAAAAAAACATTGACAAATAGAATTATATTTTCTAAACGGTTGACAAGAATTATTATGAATTTTGGAATCGCTAAAAAGTATATTTGCGCAGCCACGCGTGTTTAATATCGGCCCAATCAACTAAAATCGCGCTTCAACAATTCCATTAAATCAATTCTCTTGGTATTAAACATAAATTCATTCAGTATTGTAGTAAATGCAATTAAAATTAAAAATTAAGGAATATGAACAAGCGATACAAAATTAAAGTCCCCAAAGTCACGATATTTCGCTCGACTAAAATATATTTGAGTATTACAAAAAACTTCTACAATATAACAAGGGAGCAACAAACTAGATAAAGAAGTTGAAAATACTTCAAATGTCTGAATTATACAACTGACCTTTTTGACCGTGAGTTATTTTCAAAGTTTGCTGTTATTAAATACGTTTCTATTAAATAATAGCGACGCTCTTTTATTTTATTATTAAATAAGAGTTTTAAGAAATGTTAAAAATATTAAGGATATAGTTTTTATATTACATTTATACAAATATATTTTCGTTTGTTAATTGGACATGGTCGTTTCCAATTCGTATTTGATTTCGTGTGCTTAATTTGTTTCCTTAATTCATTTCATACTAGGCGGCACAAAAAACATTCCAAGGAGACCTAAAAGAATTAAAATATGATCATGCAAAATATTTTACTTCACCAACTTACTTAAACAGTGGTGGATATCTCTAATAATCTGCTCCTTAGAAGGAAAGAAAATTATTTCTCTTTCCTCCATGCCCAGCAAATTGTATGAGCTGTTTTTTATAATACAAGACGACTAAAGTATTTAAAACTACTCTCAACTCGCGTCTTAACCCGATAAACCCTAGTCAATGGGTATTACGTACCCTATGTCCTTTTCTGTAAACATAGCAACGTTTATGCAAAATTTCATTATGATCGATTGAGGTTAAAACGTTAAAGCGTAGCTAACAAAGATACTAATTAGGTATACAATTTCACACTAGGTATAATAATGGTACGTTAGGCAAACGAAGATCGCGTCAAATGTTCATTCGATAAGTCGAAATATGTAAATTTAATTCTAGTGAAAACCATTTTATTAACATTTCAATACTCCAATGAGTAAATTTCGGAATTTGGTGATATTTTACAAAAGCGATTATTTAAAGAGATTATATCGCGCGAGGTTCTGTAATAAATTCATGACAAAAGATTTCGTTAATACATCAAATTTATCATTATCTATAAATTCGTTAATATGTTTTTGTATAATTAATCTTTCAATATTGTTACTATGCTTAATACATAAAATGGTAACAATTTTAAAAATATTACGATTATTTATTATAATATATGTCCGATTAAAAACAACAAGTTATTAATAAAAATTTATAAAAGAGGTGTCATGGGATTCGGTTGGAATGAATAGTCTTTCGCTTTATAAATAACAGACTCAATGAAATAAATTAACAAAGTTCGAGAATAATTCCATGACAAGAAGTACAGTTGTTATTAAAAAGTCCCTTGCGAATTAAAACAATAACCAAAAGTAAGTATAAATAATATTTAACATAACCGTATAAAATAGAAAGAGACAGAGCGTAAGAGAAAAAGAGGGACGATATCGCTTTCGCCTTTCTGAAGATTTCTGCCTCGACTCTAACTGTAAGGCGCGTAAAAGAACTTCGTTCCCAAAAAATATTGACGTTAGTTTTCAAACGTTTTCAGTGGTTAATTCTAATACAATTCTATTGCACTTTTATTATATTTATCTTCTTGTTATAAATTGAATTTTAAATAACTTTTTATATATATTAAATAAAATACCACACACATAAATAAACAAATATTTTTTAAGAACTTATTCTGTAATGGTGACATAATATGATGTTTATTTCATTATACAATTAATTATTAAAAATTCTGAATGTGCCAAAAAACACGAATATCAATTTAAATTATAGCAAGAAATATGAGATAAAAGATTTGGTAATAAAACAAATGAACAAAAATACATATATATATATATATATATATAACAATAAAAGTTGAATATAATGTTATATCCTTAAACTGTACAAAACATTTTTTCATATATTATGTATAAAGCAATTTTAGTCCGATGGTTGTTCGGTTCCACTCATAACTTATTTTATTGTTAAACAGAACAAATTAGTATTGTTGTGTTATATTTTGAAGTATGAGTAACTAAGTTTATTTAAGGCACAATGGATAAACTTCTTACTTTTCAAGATTGGTTGCGTATTGGTGATATAAGGTTTCGTTAATAGTCCTCAAAGCGTCAATGACTATAAGCTGTAGTGACCACACAATGACAAATAACTTATTTGCCAGTCCACCTAATTATTAGATGTTAAAGAAAACGCGAAATGGTGGTTCGAATTTGTTTGTAAGAGCCTACTGGAATAAAATATTTAGATTTTTTATTAATTGTATTTGCATAAAATAGTATTATCTATTGATTTAAATAAATTGAAACATAAAATCAAATAATTCGCCTCGAGTATTAAATATATATATCAAAGATTGTAGAGGGTGTAGTTTTCAACATCATGCATGCAATATTACTTATTTATTATTTAGTTGGTCCAATGATTTAATCTCCCATTCAAAGACCCTTGTCACAGAGATTTGGGTAAACTGATATATCTGTCAGATACGCTGTATATGAAGATTTAAATGAAAATCAGCATCAACGTTCTCCGATTTTTATTTTCTCTTTTTATCAATGTCTTAAAGTTAATAGAATATTAATTAAATTAATACATTAATAAGGATTTATTACATGGCTGTATCTCAAATCCCCACGAACAAAATAACGCCATTATATAGTATTAATGTAAAATAACCGTGATTCTAATAATATTCCATCTGAAGCAGCCTTCACTTCACTTTGCGAAACACTCCCTCGGGACACATAAAAACGAAACACATCTTAGTATAATAATACATCACATTATACACGTATTATATTTAAATTTTAGCGCGTAGGATGAATGAAATTTATAATTCAATAACTCAGACGAAATGTAATATTATTATGATCGATAAAGCCTTATCAATTTCAACGCTATTATAATCAACCTACTTGTCAATGTTATATGTAACTTTGTTTTATTATTTATACCCTCGTTAAGGGGTATGTTTATTATAATAATAAATTCAACTTCAATACCATAAATTCGCATGAAACGTAGGTTTCGATAGCCATGTTAATTTTATACAGCAAATTTCTTTTTCTTTTTTTATGTTATCGGTAGGCGGACGAGCAAATGGGCCAACTGATGGTAAGTGGTCACCACCTTCCGTAGACAATGGCGCTGTAAGAAATATTAAACATTCCTTACATCACCAATGCGCCACCAACCTTGGCAACTAAGATGTTATGTTCCTTGTGCCTGTAGTTACACTGGCTCACTCACCCTTCAAACCGGAACACAACAATACTGAGTACTACTGTTTGGCGGTAGAATATCTGATGAGTGGGTGGTACCTACCCAGACGGACATTTACAAAGCCCTAACACCAAGTAAAGCCGGTTCTTCTTCGAATCTACTTTCCGAAACGGTGTTAGCTTTACTTTTAATATAACATTATAGGATGCCAATTTAAAAGTGTTTTTATGAGCCTATTTGAGTGAAGAATATTTTGTTTGTATTTAATAGTTTCAATGGAATTAAATTCATAACCTAATTTCTAAATTAAGAGACAAACCGTTACATTTAAACCGTAACAAGAACTGCTAGTGAATATTACGGACCTTAAGAAAGTTATTAATGATTGACTCAAGTACCAAATTAGTTCAAGGACGGTGGTAACTGGTGGTTCTAAAGAACATGATGGAATTTTGTAGGGGGAATTGCCTAGACTCTAAAAATAATTTGCATTAATTTAATGTGATTTATTAATTCATACCTTTTACCTTTGAACCTCGGAATCTCGATTTATATGAAAACGAAAAAAAAACCAACGACTGACTTGATTTAAACAACAATATCAGTACTCCGATATACTTTATAGCATTTAAAAAAAATAATTAAATAATAACAAATCCCATTTAATTTTAAAGTATTGAGTAAAAAACATTTGTTTAGCTTCCTCAATATCATATAAATTATTATAATTCATCACATTGTTTTATTTCTTGTAGTATTAATTTATAATAGTCACGTATTTTGTCAGCTGCATGCTTTAAATAGGTTTGACTAAAATATATCGATATTTTTTATCTTTAATTTCCAGCAAGCGGCAATCGATGGAATTATTAGATTTAATCGGTTATATTTTTATTGAGAAAATAAAAACTTAAAACATTTCTCATATACAAATTCAGGGAATTTAATTTAGTTGTTTGAATATAGTTAATCATAAACGTTAGCAAAGATTCGAAATGAGTCCTCAAATAATATTCAAGTTGTATTTGTCTGAGTACACCTTTTTTTATTAAATAAATGCCTTCTTAACTACGTGTATTATAGGAGCGAATATAAATATAGAATAAAGTAAAATAAGGCTCCATATTTCTTTAATTTTGTTTGTCGCATTCAATAACTTTAGATTCAGGGTCAATAGGAAATGCCTACTTACTTCAATTTTACAATGAGTTTACAATTTTTTGCGCATTTAAAATATTTGTAATAATTAGAACAAAAATTCCTCTAAAATGAATAAGCCGATTTTAGATGCTAAAAATTGATAATAACGGCAAGCGAACTTCTCACAATGTTACAGAGACATAATTCCAACTAATTAGACGCCGTTCGATTTAATTGCTTTATAAAAACATAATAAAAGTAAATAAATCTCAATTCACATCGAACTTCCCTAAGGCAATCGTCAGCAAAAGCAATTATAAATCAATATAATTACTAGCAAACCCTATTTTGTTAGTATATCTTAATATTTTTCAAAAAGTTTTTGTATAAATAGTCGTTATCAGAAAGTCAAAGTTATTAAAATATATTTTTAAATAAATAGAATAAATAAAAAATAAATAAAAAAAATAGTTAAATAATTTTTAGTACAAAAATAATGACGAAAGACTCAAAATTGTTTAGTTATGAAATTCAAGAGGAAATCTTTGTTTATTAAACTCACAATTTCAATATACAAGTAATCCTTTTTCAATTAATCAAACTTTGCCTTTTTTTAAATACTTTTTAATTATTACGTAGTTATTTAAAAATAAGAACATTTTCAATTTATTTTTTAAAAAGTAAATTATTGTTGTGTCAATAACCTTTACCGATTTTGACACTGATTCGGGTTAATTGGCACTCAAGAATTTCTCGAATAAACTCTTTTTGGAGGGTAAATCTAGACGGTCGGTCGGACATAAATTTAGTTGTAACGTTAGAGATTTTAATATCAAATTTTAAAATACCAAAGACGTTTTTAAATAGTCCTTCGCAAAAGGCATTGGCTATATTAGACAACAATTTAACTGTCAAACGCCTTTTACATGATTATAAAAACCATTGGGTTGTTGGGTAAAGTTGTATAATTAGCTTGTATGACTTGATATAATTGAATTAATATTTACATATAAAATTTCACTACAACATTTATCACTAGTAATCTCTACATTTATAATTATTCGATTCTTAATTGACAGAACAAGTTTAGATTTATTTCAGTTAATAGTTTTTCAAATTAGAGCTTGATTAGTGATTTTTCTTAAACTTTGTCTTAAAATAACAATCAAGTCGATTCTAGATCCTCACACACAATGGTATACGTGTATAGTAATTTTTTCTATCCGTACAAAATGTAAAGTTCAAACTGCTTATTTTAAAACATTTGCTGTGAATGTGAGTACGCGAGAGTGTAATCATAATTTGAAGTTAATTAATCTGTCAAGTTAGCGCAATATGATGTAATAATACGACGCGGGCTTGAGAGCCGAGTGCGATTATTAACTAAAACTTCGTTTCAGATTTGCCACGGGTAAAGTGAATTTAGTTTGCAAAATGTTAGACCAGCAAGTATTCGCTTAATCAAAAGTATAAATACTCTTCATTACTTAATTTAAAAATGATAATTATTTAACAAAAGTATACATATTTATCCTGGTGTCACTTTAATTATCGAGAAGTGGAAGTCATTTTTCAGCTATCGGTTAGGTAGGATAGTCTAATTACGGTTTATATATATATTTAATTAACGCTCAAATCTGTCCTTTTCATATTAGTAAAAAAAATTGTTGTACACTAATAATACTTTTTTATATAACGTTGGATGACATTTTTTGATGTATAGATACAGCACGTTTTCAATTAATAACTGACAATCAACTGTCATTGAATAATAATTAATTAATGGTACTAACAAATAAATGACTTATTTAATATACATTAAATACAATTACATAAAAAAAACTTGAATTTTTATTATCATATACTTATATTGTATTTTTTTAATACAAAAAATCTGAGTAAATAATACGTTATTTCGATTTCTTTATCGAAGCGTATTACTATTAAAAGACCCTAGAGTTATTTGTTGACTCAATGCTAATCCAATCTGAGATCCAATAAACCTATCCACTTTTCGCGAGTTCTTTCACGGCAACGGATCCGATAGCAATAAATTTGTCCAAGTTTTCAAGGCAATAAAACCAAAAATATTATATCGTTGACCTTACTTTTTGGCTTATATAATTTTAACATATACCGTCAGTACTTGAAACACTAATCACCCAGATTAACTAATTTGACTTTAAACATTGGTCGGTGGTAATCGAAGTCGTAAATCAACCGATACGCTTTCAGGAACTTGATGCATTATAACATAGGAGTCTAAAATATATAAATGATTTCAATGTGACTTTATTGCACCAAATTAATTTATATTGAATCTCGAACAATAGTAGTTAAATCTTTTTCAGTATTCAAACGATTATAACGAGAATTATCAAGATCTTTAATCTGAAGTAACATTATTTCCTGTTTAACATAAACTCAGTTCATACTGAATACGTTATATAATAATATTTATTAACATTTATTTTCCATACTAAGTGATAACGTTGCCTTTTATTTTTGGCTTATTTTCGCTTTTTTGGATGCCATACTCCAATGCTTTTATAGTGCCTTACAACTAGTTGCACTATCCAATTGTCATTTATTCGAAACAATATACGAGTACATTCGCTCCGGGGTCCGTATAACGTCGTGACATTTACCTTTGCAAGTATAAACACTAACCACATATTTCGAATCTACTTAGTAATTACACAAGTTGCTGTTTTCAATTTGCTCGCATAGGTAATTTACTACAAGTACTAACATAACTTCTTAAACTTGTTGTTGTATTTATAATTAGTATCAGCACACACAAGTCAACTATTTCATTAATATGACGATAAACCGATAGGTCTTTTTCGACCATAGACACAGACGTATAAACCACCCGTTAAAAAGAAGAAATATAATTTCGATAGTCATATAAATAGATAATTAAGGTTTTAAAAACTTACCTTTTGGTTCCATCAACATTATCTTCGTCGTGATGATGTTGATTTAGTGGTGAGGTCAGGGCTTGAGGGGTAAAGAATACGTCATCTACGTCGACGTCGTCGTGTGGACTGCTCGCGCTGCCTCGAAACGAACGTGACCATTGCGTTGTCGTTGACTGGCGTGAGCGTCTTGTAACCGCCTGTTAAAAAAAATAAAACAATTTAAGGAGATATTCGATGGCATATAATACTCGTTAATATCCTGCATAATGCATCTATAATTGTTATTAAACAATTATCTGTTTTTTTTTTATGTAATAGTTCGGCGGACGGGCAAGTAGGCCACCTGATGATAAGTGGTCACCACCACCCATAGACATTGACGCTGTAAATAATAATAACCATTGAGCCACCAACCAAGATGTTATGTCCCTTGTGCCTGTAGTTTAAGTGGCTTACTCGCCCTTCAAACCGGAACACAACAATACTAAGTACTGCTGTTTGACGGTAGAATATATGTTGAGTGGGTGGTACCTACCTAGACGGGCTTGCACGAAGCCCTACCACCAAGCGCTTAAATATTTTCCATTCTGAAGTGTATACCTACTCTCATGGTGATCGGTTGATTGGTGTAAAAATTGACGTGCACTATCAAACATTATTAAAAAACTTTCTTCGTGAACAAAAACTTATAAGTACGATCATGGTGATCAGCTAAAGTGTATCGAAGTCTATTAATCTCGAACAGATATGCCGCCATCCGCTTTTATATAAAAAATGTACAAAAACGAAAATAATTTCTATAACAAACAAGTTTAACTCGGGTTATTTTTGTAAATATGATAAATACGCCCCGTAATCGTTAATGGCAGCAAACTCGACGTTGCTCATTTATCACGTCCGTTCTCGCTCAGAAAAATAAGAATTATAAATAAAAACATTACATTTGCATGCTACACTCTATAAATCCATTTTTAAGGCATAGTGCTCTTAAGAGAAGCGCCTGTATTATGTACCTTGAGAGTTCCTTTCGGGGGTTTTGCTACGACCAGCGACTATGTTATTTACGATGCCATAAAGCTCGACTCGATCCCTAAAGACATCGCTTTTATAATTTATTGCACAGAAATATGGTAGCCTAATTCGTCTGTCGCATATTTTGGATGCCACTAAAATGAGAAATTATTGGAGCCGTATATATTTACACCGCGGTGTAACATGCGCGAAATTCGCCATTTGTTTATCTATAGTTTATGCAATTCAATACATAATATATCATGGAATGCGAATACCCAGTTTCCTAGACTTAAAATATTAAAAGTAAAACAGTTTTTTTTTTCTAGCTGGCGACACTGGATAATGTTGTATATATGTTGAGAAAATATGTATTTTAGTAAATGAAATTCATAATACAGTGAAACAAAATTGCTTATTTCATGTTTTTTTTTTACTTAATAAGTTTACTTTTTTTATTAACATATGTATGTATGTATGAATGAATGTTTGTTTATAATATAGGTTGGCGAACCGACAGAAGGGCCATCTGGTGGTAAGAGGTCGCTATCGTCCTTAGAATCTGTAGACTTAGAATCTGTAAAAATATTAACTATTCCTTATATTGCCAATACGCCACCAACGTTGGGAAATAAGATATTGTCACTTTTTGCCAACATCTTGTCGTTATTTCATTCAACAACAACAATACTAAGCATTGTTGTTGGGCAATATAATATCTGATGATAGCGTAGTAAATCTACCCAGACGGGCAAATGAGTTAAAATTCTTCTAATACATTCTAATAGACAAATTGAAATTATAGAACCATGAAACTCATAATCCATTTCAGCATTTAAGAGAATAGGAATAACCGATAGTAATAGAGTTCATTGCTCCATAAAAATACATTATCGGAATTAGGATTCCACCGCTCTGAAATATCATAACATAATGCGAGAAAACGAATTGTTCGTACGAGCAAAGTGTTCAGTGTATTCAACCGTAAGCATGTCCTTGAATTTAATTTAAAACTAAATAATGATCTTCTATTAAAAGGCAAATATGTGGCTGCTTATAGAGCCAAACTAAAGTTAAAACGCATCATCTAATTAGCCAAGTATTTTCAATTTCAATCAATATATATAAGAAATGCCCTTATACACAGCTTTAAGCTTAGAGCTCGTATTAGGAGAGGGGATGACCATAGCCCACTGGGTCAGGATTGAGCCTGCGATATTTTACATCACCAGGCGGTCTTTAAACCATTGCGCTATCAACGCTTCCAATCGTAGATTATTACTCAAAATAGAATGTTATATAAAACGTTATTATAAATATGTTCATTGTTCCTATTCTTATTACTAAATATTATATTAATATATTGATATTGATCCTTTTATAACCAGATCAATGAAATGTATTTCTGCACATTTATTGATAAAACGATGTCCTTATAATAGTTATATTGCACGAATGCTACTTCTTATTACTGCTTAACTTATATACAAAACATAAATTCTTCCTATCACTGAATCCCCAGTTAGTTTTCAACAAATCTCCTACGTAAAGTTTAATATAACTCTTAAATCTTTATATATATTCTACGAGCGATCGCTATCAAAGCGCACGAAACGATATTTACTCTCTCGTACGTGTGAAACATTACTAATTAAATATATATATACCTATACACTGAAACACATATTACCGTATGTTTATTTTTATTTTAATATATATTGTTATAAACATTAAAACAATATATATTTTCATACATTACAAACGAAACAAAATGTTAAGTAAACCTAAATTTTAAAAAAAAATCCTCAATATAACAAAAAATGCTTAAAAAAATTACACTGAAGGACTTGTTCATAATAAATGTAACATTTAATAACCTTTAATAATCTTGAGTGTGTATTACGTGATGTAATAGGCGATACATGTTACCTAGCTATTTAAGTTGTTCTAAGTCTTACAAAACAGATGCAAGCTTGCAACGTAAAGCCTATTAAGTGCCTCGACATCAAAACCTTCCAAGATGGAATGATAAATTTTCGCTTTTTCTAATAAAAATCTCGTCTCATTGATCGTTATGCCATATTTTATAAGAAAATTGACGTTGGAAAGTAAGTTTAAATTTTAGCATGAAATAAAATAAATTATCTTATTAAGTATAAAAAATATATTATTTAAGTGAAACTGATCTTCATCAAATCATGCCCCAAATACGCCCGAATATAAAACGTAATAGAATAATCAATCATCTTAAAATAAAAAAGGGAACTCATATCACATAAAATTCATCTTAATTTTCATTCCTAATCAACAAAAGAGAATAGAATCACGTGAAACTCGATTTATTACCCTGGCTTTGTGCAAGCCCGTCTGTATAGATACCACCCACTCCTCGTATATTCATATCATTCATACCATCAATCAGCAATACTTAGTATTGTTATGTTAAAACTTTAATGGTAAGTGAGCCAGTGTAACTACAGACACAAGGGACATCTCAGTTCCCAAGGTTGGTGGCGCATTGGTGTTGTAAGTAATTGTTCATTTTTTAACGGTGGCAATCGGTTTTTGCAGTGACGACCAATTAATATCGGGTATGTCATTTACGTGCTACAAATATATTAAAGATACAAAATTTAAGCTGTTAGTGTATACTTACGAAGTTTTCTAATATTATCACTATATATTTTACAAAGTAAACATTCTGTGTTGCATTAAGCATTAAAGCGCTTTTAGTCCTTTTAACCCGTTACTGCAACTCCTTAGATGTTAACTAACTTTTAATGTTTACCCTCTAGGAAATGACTTTAGAACTTAGGCACCTGTTACCACAACAAGCATAGTTAAAGCGACATTATTTAAGTTATAGAAAACTAATTACTGTTTTCGATGAAAGATATTTTAATATCCGAGATAAGAGAGATTATCCAGACATTGAAATATAATATTTTTGGAAGGAGAATAATTGTGTAGAGATTTATTTTTAATTCAAATACAACGGCTACCACAATTTATGAAAGTACTAACTTGTCTTCATTTAATATTCATTGGGTCGTTCTTAAAATAAATATTTTTGCATTTTTATACACACTGTATAAATTATGATAAGCATACTATACAATCTTTAGACTCGAATAAAGGTCTAGACGACCTTCCGCCTACATTTATTAAACGATTTTTGAACAATTAGCTGTACCTTTGTCAACCGTATTGTGAATTGTAATGTAACAAATGATCTATCTATAATAATCTAATGAATTGGATATTTTTCTTATTATGGAAAATAACTAAAATTATACCTATTCACAAATCGGGCAACAAAAATGATTAAAAATTACCGACCCAATAATATACTTAATTGCTTTGCCAAAATATCTGAACATGTGATTGCTTTTATGATCCTTTTAAGCATGTTTCAGCATAATAGAACATCCATAATAATAAAATAAGATCCACGACTGGACGCTCAACAAACACTAAATTTTGGTCTGTACAAACTTTTTATGTAAATCCTTTGATAATAAAAACAGACGGATTCCGAGACTTATCAAAAGCATTTGACCGCGTCAATTACACCGTAATACTGGCAAAAGCTTTAGGTATTCATCGTAACCTTTATCGCTGGCTTATTTCTATTGTTGCTATATAGTAAAATGGATTCGACTAACATACCTATATAGATATTTGAGTCGGATCCACTCCTAACAACCTCTGGAGTTGCGCAGGGTTCTAACTTAGGGCCACTACTTTTCTTAATTTTTATGAATAATCTTTTACACTAAATCGATAAATCAATCAATTATGCTAATTATATAAACATACCCGCAATATCAGTTGTTTTGACGTAGTTAATTATGTACAAAGGAACATTGATTCCATTGTAATCTAGTTCATTAAAAATTATAGGACAATAAGCACTACTAAGCGCTATGTCATTACATTTACAAAAAATAAAAATATTCTCAATTCTAATTATTGGTTAAAATAAGCAAATATATCAAGAGTATTTTTTTTATTTTATTTTTTTATTTATATTCTTTATAGACCACCACAAAGTAAATGGGACAAAAGGCGGAATTAATGCCTGAAGGCATTCTCTGCCAGTCAACCATTAGATCAAACAGAAAACTATGAAGACGGTAATTAAAAATGAGTATGTTTGCTTAAATGCAATCATTATGATTATATTGTAAGCAAAGCCAACCAAAGACTGGTTTCATATCCAGAATTGGTAAAGCCATCAAAACATATTCCATCATACTTTACTTCACACCTCAGTGCGAATCTGTAAGAATTTAATTTGTATTTCATTCTTGAAATCTTGACAGCCAGCTTACGATGATACGCCGTTTTAATACGTGTATCCTATAAATTTTATAATTATAATAAGCAGTGTCGCATATCACATTCTGACATTCCTCGCTCATGTTCTGCGGTGAAATTCGAGTTTCTATATACAAAATAGCTCTACGTATACGAAGCATATTAGAATATTGGTCATTAATCTATAAGATAATATAATAATAATTAAGACACTGTAGTTAGTTCAACCTCGTTTTAGGATTTTATGTTCTAAACAGGTTCTTAAACGCAGTATTTGATTACACAATGATAGACTGAATTGATAAACTTAAAAATTCTGAAAGAATGCAAATTACTTATAGATACGTGCACTCTGCATAAAATTGCTAATTGCCACTTCAATAGCAAACTATATAATCTCATAGTCTGAATATCTGAGAAACAGTTTACTTATATATAGAGTTATAAAGAACAATTATATTTATTATAGCATCAATTGTAATTTCCTTTTTTTTAGGTTCATTATATATTTTTATCAAACTTGTATTAAATATTACCTATGATATAAATTATCTAATATCTGGTTTAGTTGCGTTACATTATGATACTACTGTATACAGTTGTTATTGGAAAACAATTACCGTCTAATTCAATTCAATCTCTTATACTGTTTGACTCTGATATCTGCTTAGTTCGTTTCTTTGTTTATGAACGTATAGTTTTAAATTTATCCGAATTTTTCCTGTTCAACATTTCAGTTCTTCCGTCCTGACATAAATAAAAAGACGGATCTAATCTGACTTATATATGGCACTTTTGTAACTGAATTAGACATGAACATTTAATAACAATAAAGCAGATAAAGAAATAAGGATTTTTTTTTGTTAAAGTAAGGTTATACATATTGACTATGTACTTACAGTAACAACATAAGAGAGTCCGGTAAGAGTGAGCCGTGCCACGCTGTCCTTCCCAAGGCGAGAGGGGACAGACGTTGGAGGCTCGAGCGGCGCCGGCGCAGGTAGAACATCGGGCCGCTCTCGCGTTTGCCCCCGCGCCTCTCTCGGTGCCGCTCCGGACGCTCCATACATACTAAAAAGAAAAGATTTGTTATTTACACATATTATTTCAACTATATAGTTATGTAATTAATCGATATGAAATATTTCAAAAAACTTGATATAACTTTATATAAAATTAATATTTTACATTTCTATTGTAGCTTGAAACGGATTTAAATTTTAGACATACACACACACATTACACACTATTATGATTCAGTTTAAAATCTTACAATTATTAACTTGACATTTCTAGGTAATTATTTTATCTCGCAAAATGATATCTAATGTATAACAGTGTTACGTTGACGTCTTCGAATGTATGCAGAAATTGTAATAGGTTTCCTCTCGGCTGCACCTGCAGAATAGAAAAGTCGTCTAACATTTTGATAACGTTTTCCGAATGGAACGTAGAACGTTCACATTTTCCGAGCGTGGCAGTTGGAATTCGTATGCGGTTCGCTACGTTGAAGACTACGATAGTAGCAAAGTTGGAATTATTTCACTATTGGATCGGTTAAAGGATTAGATACTTTGCCAAGAAAAAAAATACATAAAATTCTTTTTTATTTCCTTGGCACTACATTAGTACAATTAAAAATTATATATATATATATTGTTGACTACTTTTATAATTATTGGTCATATTAATATTTAATATGTATATTACTTATAACGATTCGGACAATAGCCATTGTTATTTACGAAGTGTATTAAAATCTATTATGTGAATAGATTCAAATTGAATTTTGAATAAATAAAAGAAGCAGTTGGCTAAACAATCGTCAATCGATAATAAGTTTACATATTAACTAATTTTCTGAAATGCTAATCAAATCCATATTAACTAATTAACCCTCTATCTCAATTGCTATTGGTTGATAGCATCCGATAACGCATTGAGCGACCAATGAGCGTTCAGTATTTAATCGCATTAGTAAATCTGACTTTGATCAGCGTTTCGAACACTGGAAGTTAAAATCTTAGTTATTTCCATATATATTATTTCATATTGTTGTCGTTTTTTTTTTATTTTAAAATTATTTAATTCTTTTTACAAATTATTATTTAACTTCAAACTGAATTTTAAGTCAATTCCTAATCACAAGCGATCGACCAATCGATTTTTAAGCCACTTTTGATACTGGTGACAAAACAATCCCACTCATTCCTTTATCTATTTTTTTTTTCATTTTATTAGTCCATGGATTTATTAAAAATGTATATATAAGTCCGTACAAATCAGTTTACGAAAACAGATACAACAGCCGTGCTATTATTTAAGAAGACACTTCCTATCCCAATCTTGTTGTATAGTCGACTTGACTTGCGATAGTGCGTGAGTTTGATGCGTGTATGCTTTATATGATATAATTATTATAGTCGACACATAAACTTATTGGCATTCTAAGGTCGTGATCTACGCTAACTTTCGAGTTACTAATATTAAACATAGGTCTTCACAAACGTTGTCATCTAATACTGGAAATACGAAAGTAACTCTGACTGTTACGCCGCTTTTACGCCATACCATAGAACCGAATTAAATTAAATTTGGTATGAAGCAAGCTTGAACCCCAAGGGAGGAGGAGAGGTATCAAAAAATACACAAAACCTGACGAGCTACTTATAAAACACGAGCTAAGCCGCGGGTGCCAACTAGTTAACATATATTATAGTTAACATATATATATTAAGAATTGTATTGATGAAAACATTTCACTCATCATTGAAATTTTAGTAAAATTCATCATTAAAAAACATCATGTTTTGAGTAGAAAAACCAGGTTAATAAGGGAGGAGATAGGGTAGAGAGGTGTTGTTGGATCGGGCCGTGTTGACAAACGGCAATTGGCAACCGAATTTCTAGTGCGGCTTTCAACACGTGAGTATATCTGACACTGTCAACAGGCTGCACTTTGCAAACAAATCCAAACGAAAATTGTTTCTCACGAGCGCTACAAATGCTTTTGTATGTACATAATATGTTTTATAATTATACAAAACCGTTTTGTTTCGTTTTATGTAAAATCTCAAACAGCTTTGTACCAGACCAAAAGTAAACCTTTTCAAGCAACTTGTAAATATTACTTTCTAAACATTTTTTCTATTCCAGTCCTATAATTCGCATGACCTCATTTTCGATCGTCTAAAATACAGGTCAGGTCGGTATTAAATATTTAGCACGCAAACGCTGAGCCCAACGCCATACAGTCCCGTCAGAAAAAATACTGACTCGGGATTTGTACAAACACGTGTAAATTTGAAATAATATATGTGTGTGGGTAAATATTGCCAGTCAATTGACTTTATTCAACTATTATACTTGATTAAAAATATTCTGCAATAATGTATCCACTTATTACAGAGACGTTATATCCCAATTCAAAGAATATGTACTGTAAGGAGTTTTCATGCATCTGTAAGTAGTTTTCATGTATCGTCATTAACCACCCGACGAAAACAACTCAGAACTAACGGGACATTTGCTTGACATCGATTATATTGTACGGACGATGGTGACAATCAGTGTCGGTCGTGATTAAGATCACGTAAGCCATTTTGATTTTACTTGATGTTATCTCATTATTGAAGTTTGCAGTATTTGTTTGTGATATTCTTTTATGTGTTACCTCGCTTTTGGTTGCTGAAAGTATATATTAATTTACCAATGATTAAATTGTATCTCGATTAATAATTCGATCGTGTACTGACAGAAAGTAATGTGCGTCATATGTAACGAATAACGCTAAGGCTTGTAATATATATATCGTTTTTAAGAATTATCAGCGATATTAATTACCATGTTATTCCATAAGCTGGCAACATTAACGTTATTCCGAATACCTTACATAATTCAAATGAATAATATTTTATTTGAAATTTCTATTTCTATGATTTTCACATTTTTTTTTAATATTATAAGTTTATTTTTGAATATTATTAAACTTTTGTCTATTGCAGGTCGTTTAAACTTCTGCTTTATTAAAATAAATACGTTTTTCTTGTCAGTGTACACAGTTGGCTAATTAGTATCTAATGTTATTTATTCTTTTATGTTACAAAAAAGTGAAGTATGCTTAAAATATTTATACGTATTGAAAGTTTACGAATGACATTTAATTATTTATTAAAGTCACATATTTATGAATCATAAACAATTATTCGTTTATAAAATAATAGTATTGTTCATTTTTCTCTTCAAATATTTGCATCTTGCAACACTAAGATTGCAAAAACATTTCTAAAATATATGACATCCCGTCTAATTGTCTCCTCTGGTGACAGAAGGGCTGGTTCATTTTTCGCCCAGAGAATCGGAATTACGATTCAAAGAGAAAATGCTGCTAGCATTCTTGCCATCGTTACATGCGGTCATGACTTGTACAGTAGTCATTTTGATTTGTATACATATTTAAAATGTTATAATAAATATAATTATTAATAAAGATTATTTTTATAAGCATTAGCAGCCCGTAAATGTCCCACTGCTGGGATAAAGGCCTCCTCTCCCTTTGAGGAGAAGGTTTGGAGCATATTCCACCACGCTGCTCCAATGCGGGTTGGTGGAATACACATGTGGCAGAATTTCGTTGAAATTAGACACATGCAGGTTTCCTCACGATGTTTTCCTTCACCGCCGAGCACGAGATGAATTATAAACACAAATTAAGCACATGAAAATTCAGTGGTGCCTGCCTGGGTTTGAACCCGAAATCATCGGTTAAGATGCACGCGTTCTAACCACTGGGCCATCTCGGCTCTTCAATAAAGATTATAATATAATTTAAAAAGAGGAATGTTTAACTTTGCCTACTAAAATATTTAAAGCTCATATTAAAAAAAAAAATAAGGCATATTAATCAATACAAGTATATATTAATGAGAAAATAGAGTGGATTTAGTATTTGTGGACTTCTAGGCAAGAAATACTTAAATTTAATGGTACTTTATTGACATACTCTATACTAAAAATGGTGAAAAAGAGTGACTACTGAGTTTCGCACCGGTTCTTCTCAATATCCTTTCCTAACAAGTCGTAACTTTACATTTAATTCGACATTTTAACATGACCCTTCGAAAGATCTTGTATTAGCCTACTTTAATAAAGAATATTTTGATTTTAATTTCGGTAGACGTGACACTGAATGATATTTTTTGTAAAGTAACGAGAAAAATAAGCTAACAACAGAGAAACGAAGTTTTTAGTCACGTGTGTAACTGTTATATTAGACGAATAAATGTTACATCACTTTTATGTATAATTTTATTGTTAAAGTACGAAGACTGCAAATGGAACGCGAATATTAAACTTTTATTAAAGCCATTAAATTTCATTTATATTAAATGTAAAAGTTTATTTAATTTGAAAATAACCACTAAAGAAACTAAAGTAATTGAACAGAAATTGCTTTTCTTATTTTAAAATTATTATAATAAAGAGAACCGCTTAGAAGTTTGAACTTCTAAAAGCGTTAGGATAATAATATGAAGATAGTCTGAAATATGTAGTGTAGTAGGTACGTTGACAGAATATAAATGTTAGACTCTACACACAGAATACAAAATAAGATATTAGCCGTAAAGCATCTGGTTTCAGCACGAACATGTATCACATCGTATTTCATTTGAAATATCATTTTAAAAATTTGAATATTGATCATTTATACGACAGACTGTAAGAAATCTAACTAGCCTTTGGCTTTAGCTAATTTTAAATTATAATTAAAGAAAAGTATTAAGATCTTACCATAATTCCTAAGCTAACGGACAATATTAAAGACGAAATCTGAATTACTAATAAGCTGTTTCTTATAATTTATTAGTTAAAAGTTGTGAGAAAAACTTTTTTTTTTATAGGTAAGTAAACGGACAAATGTGTAAGCTGGTGGTAAGTGGTCAGCAAAGCCCATAGACATTCTTTAAGAAGTATTAAAAATACCTTACATTACCAATGTGCCACCAACCTTGTCTAAGCTAAGATGTTATATCTTGTGCCTGTTGTTACACAGGCTCACTCATTATTCAAACCGGAACACACCAGATACTTCGTTAGATATAGGAAAATCGTAAATCAATTTAGTAAAACAGAAATATAACAATCTCTATCCTATATGCTAACAGCGTAAGCCGATTTTTGGCTCGATGATTATGGGACGATAGTTGCACATAAAAAATGGGTTAGTCTCATTTTGAAGACCTCAAGCCGTAGATGTACAGAAAAATAAAGATGATTCTTGCTTGCAATTAACTAACTTGTTAATAATAGATTTAGAAAAAGTGACTGACCGGTTAAACAGCGACGCAACTAAAAATACTAAAAATAATTAACCCATGTTTTAGTATAGTGTAATCAGTAACATTATTCCAACGAAGGACTATCACCCTCGCAACGTACCTCGCGTAGTTCTCAACTTTAAATACTATTTCGTTTGAGATTTTACACTCACTCAACCAAGTTTATTTAGACAATGAATTATTTAAACAGTCTAACTATTACATAAGGTTGAGGAATTCATTATTAATATAAATCTCAAGATCTACCAGTTCGATTTGAAAAAAATATTTTTGGCTTATTTATTGAAAAGGTTTATAGATTATATAACATTACGCTACGACTAACGAGGGAGGACCAGTAACCTCGAATGCTAGTTAAAACTCGGAACAGTAAGTACTTTAATACAGTATTTGTCGAATATAATTGTAGGATACTGTGTAAATCCAACTGTTTTTATATACGTTTGGATAACATCAACCATCCCCTTATTCAGAAATACATTGTATTTCATATTTCAGTGTGTAAGATGTGTATGCCAGTCCTTTACCACAATAAACATAGATGTCTTTTTTACTCTTGTACAAATGAGCCCTTTGTTGGTAACTCATACACAGTCAAGACAAAGTGCCAACGAGTTTCTATGGACATTAGCTGCCAGTAATTGGCAAGTTAGTCCGTTTTCCTTTTTGATACGTAAGAAATAAATAAATCGCACTGTGTAACATATAGTGCTACCATTTTTCTTGTTTAAGTTTTATAAAATATCAGTTATTCTACTCTACAAAAGTATTTTCGTTAACAGATTAAGAGAGATAGTATATTTAAATATAGCAATGCCGTTATCAATGATAGAAGTGAAAAGTAATCAAACGATTTATTTACTAGTAATCTTATTAACGATAAAAAATATAAACTTACCTAATATCGTCGACATCAGGATGGTGATCGGGTGGTAAGTCGAGCCTAAGGTCGCCGAGCGCACGCGCCGCATGCCGTCTCCTTCTTTCGTACCATAACCGCCTTTGTTCTGTTTCATTATCTCTCTGAACACCAAAGAATGTTTGAGTTTCTCGTTTAAGGTAATCCCGGACTGCAACCGTATGCGCACGGCGTAATCTCACGCCGTCTTCGTGGGCTGGTTGGGGTATAGGCTCGGGTGGTGGCTGCGGAACGGGAGCTGACACGATACGGGGAGGTGAAGCTGGTGGAGGGAGGGGAGGTGCTGTTGCTGCTGGGCCTGGCGAGCTTTGGCAGGTAAGCTGAGGAGCAAGGAGCCCCGCGCTTGTACGCCTGAAACAATAAAAAATAAACGTAAGTCCTTATACAAAAAGTAATTATTTCTTATATATTGATCGATTATATGTAGTATTTAAATTTATTTGATAAATATATTTATCTATTCACATTTTACTGAATCTATTATATTTTATTTTATTATATGTGTAAAGTTTATTATTTTTCTTATATTTAGTGTTACAGTTATTGGTGTTAACGTATTGTTCATTTCTTATAAATACCTAACCCACCTGAAAATAAATTATTATTATGAAGTTATAAGACAGACTTTTGTACTGCAAATTTTACTTCTGTAACACTTTTTATAATGTTTTTAATAAGTGAAAAAACAAAACGATAAAAAAAAAATATTAATTCATAAAACTTTAATAACCGCTTTCAAAGGAATTCATTTTATAATTGTCATTAGAAACTAGTTGATATAACACTGATATAACTAAAGTACTTTTGTTTTTCAAGCACTGGCCTGAACGAGCTTAAGCACAGAAAGAACATGCAATAGATCCATTAAGGTATTTTATGCTGTAAACGAGGCAATAAGAAAACAAACACTTTCACGAGAAGTTCATGCGCAATTGATTCTTATATCGTATATGATAAAGTCTATAATGCAAGTACTTAGGGAACGTAACTTACTATAGTTCTTTATCTACATAGGTGTTCAATTTGTACCGTGTTCGTTATTCCGGCCGAAGCGTCATCGTTAAATTGTCCGAATTGATTTGGTATTTCCGACTGCATTTCCGTCGCAAAATCAATTTACCATAATTCGAAGTCGATAATTGAATCTGATCACACGAATCTAAGATATAACTAAATTATGAGCTCACTAACCGCCGCAACGAGTGCATTATTTATATAATTTGAATAATAAAATTAAAACAAGAGGTACAGTTTTGGTAAATATTTTTCGTTTTATATTTGTAAACTGATAATATTGGAATATGAAATTCCTAAATTTGTTTTTTAAAATGTACCGTAATTAATTTAATATAAGAATCAATATTTGCCGTATGTATTTTTTTAATGACAATGAATCAATAGAACTAATTTTGTTCTCTACAAATACACAAGTTTTGTTTATTTTTAATACCGTTCGATGTCTTCAAAATTACAAGAATCGAGATGTTCCAGTGGAATCTAAAACACAGATTGTGAGAACAAGTATCACTTGGTTTTCATATGCTTAATTTGTTTGTATAATTCATCTCGTGCTCGGCGGCGAGTAAACACACCGTAGGGAAACGAACAAGTGCTCCGTCACATGTTGCTACTGAAATTCTGTCACATGGGTATCCAACATTGCATTCGGGCAGCATGACGGATCAAGACCCAAACCATATCTTCAAGAGGAGAGAGTTTGATAATTAACTTATATATGTTAGTCGTACAGTGAACCATGCTAAAAAACGTAGAGACTATTTAGTGTATAAAGGCATACTCATCCTAAAATGGAATCTATTCCAGTCTACTTTAGAATATTGGGTATGATGAATAGTCCCAAGATTTATCAATCTAATATGAACATATATGTAAAAAAAATTTGTTGATCGTATTATTTCGAAAATGATTTTCCATGGACGTCCTAAAAATAAAACAAATGACTTCAGGTGTTAAATTATTTAAGCATCTTACCGAGTACACGATTAAATTAAAGACTAGATAGGAAAGATAACAAAAAACCCAGATAGTTTGAAATCGCATCTCAAAGACCTTTATACAAATCAGGTATAATTAAAAAAAAATACGACTTAAAAGAGCAAGAACTAAACTAAACTGAAAACGTTGATAACATTAAATCATATTACTTCATATCTAAAATAATAGCCCTGACCAATTTTAGGCTGCAAGTATTCGTGGAATTTCGATAGTAATGTGAAAACAATCAGTCGGATTAATGGGCTTTAAATATCTTGATTAAGAAATAAATATGTAAAATGTTTTTAACTGACTATAGAAAATACATTTCTACTAATAAAAAGCACTTAATTTATTTGTTAAATCATGCTACTCAATGGTAAGGGAAATTCAAAATGTACGCTGTTACAGTTGAACTTAGAGCGTGGAAATGGACCAATGATACTTGTTGACTTTAAGGCAGAATATATTTTTATCTGTATTTGACTAACATAACTTTGTATTTTAAATGTTAGAAAAATTAAGGAGGAGGTTCTTCTCGGTAGAATTTACATTCGGAACCGGTGGTAGCTTCACTTAATAAAGTTCTATAAAATGACGACTCAAAAGTACTTACTTGTAAAAGCGTAATTGAATAAAGTACATTTTTTTTTTTATTTCGGTGGATCAAAAAGACATCTATCCACTCGTGAACATATATTAGCCGTTACAAAAAATCAATATAATTAAAAACTTTTTGAAATTATAGTTTTGATACGAAAATATTGCTTTCTTCCTTAATAGCACCTGACCATACTGGCGCTGTAAGAAATATTAACCATTCCTTACGTCATCAATGTACCAATCTTGAAAACTAAAATCTTAATGACCTTTTTGTAGTTTAATCATGTGACACAAATATTAATAGACCTTAATTATAAAATAATGATTAATATCGAATAGAATTCTATAACTCATTATAAACGCTACATTAAATAAATCTATCTAAAGCAAGAACACACTGTTCTGTTCGAGTTGTTAACCAGAATATTAATGTAGAGATATTACGATCGTATTGTGTAATTAAATGAACGTTTACCATATATATTTATGTGTCTATTTGCCATAAATCCATATCACTATTTATTACAACCTCGGAAGACGTAATATATTTCCCTAATCGAATAACAAAGAGCCTATTATTAAATTTTATTTACAGTATAAAATATACTTTAAGTCTTAGGACTAAATGTTGTTTTTTTTAACAGATTAGCTGATAAAGGTACGAAGTTTTACAGCCTAAATTCTGTGCGATCATTTTTATTAAACTGTATGTCTCAATGTTCTTAGCGCAACCGCAAAATTTTAAAATATAGCAGAAATGTTACTTCAAATGACAACTTATTTGATATTATTGTTTAAAAATGAGAGGAGTTTTAATTAGTTTGTTTTGTTCATATGTTTTATAAATTTTGAGATAAGTGGTTGGTTTTTATGGCCGAAATTAGAGATGGTCTCGGTTCAAATTCCGGATCGAGTTAGTAAAAGTTATTGGGCTTATCTATCAAGACGTACTCAATAGCAGCTCGGAAATTATTTTATCGGGGCTAAATTTTACTACTAAGCACGGGAGAGAGTTCGCTCGATGCGATTACATTTTAATATTTGTGTTCATTTGTGGAAATTTATTCATTTATTTTAGGGAAACAAACAATGAGATGACACTTGTGATGACACAAATATACAATATTACATACATCAGCTGAGTTTTCACTAATACGAATTATACAAATATTATTTGTCCCCATAAAAATCACATCAAACACCAGATAAATTAGGGAGAGTAGTCAGTATTAAGACCCTGAATAACGCATGGTATCCGGACATTATAACTTTATAATGTCCGGGTACTATGTTCAAGAAACGATTCATATGTCTTATTCATGGTAAAATTTATGCTCAATGTAATTCAAAAGCGTTTTGAAGTCACATTTTTATCTGTGACGTAAAAACTTATAGAAACGACTTTAACGGTTCGACACTCGTTGCTCAAAAACAAAACGCTTACTAACTATTAATTAAATATGAAAAACCCAGCCTAATTTTTTGTACGTATAAAATTATCATAATACAATGGATGACAAAACTATAAATTTTATGAACATTAATAAGTCTTAAGACTAAATATTTTAAAGCGAAATTAAGACAGATCGCTGGCTATTAATTAGGTGATAGCGAGTTTATATAATAGTACACTGTATTATTCAGGCGCAGGTGTGTCAGAGCACTGACACTAATTCGCACGTAGCACCGAACGATCAACGTAAATCAAGATATAACTAGCAGGCAAGCATTGCCTCTGATAAATAATCCTTATTATTGTGCCGTAAAAGAGGCGCTCCGCTTGAATAATGGATTACGCTTTCACTCATAAATACGTTCATGTATGCAAATGTTGAGATACTTTACCGAGGTATTAAATCAAATTTCACGATGTTTAAGACAGGTTAAATGTCGTTTGGGTGATATTTCATTCGAAAGTACGCATTAATCCCTCAACTATAGGGAATGTCTTAAATTTTACGCGATCGCTCGTTAATTCTTTCGGAATTTTTCACGGTTTCTCATCCATAAGATGAAACAGTGCCAACCTTGACCCGGCGAGCGTTTTCTTTGCGCCTTACATATCTGCGTCTTAGTATATATTGTGAACGTCAATATTTTCAGCTCAATATCACGTGAAGGAAACTGAAATTAAAATTTTCACTTTTTATTATTATTCTTGGTTTATATAATAGGTCTACCAACGATTATATGGTTGTAGTGTTTGTTGGAGATCATGTAGCTATGAATGACTTAAGGAAATTGGATAGCTGTACTAGTATCCGATAGGTAGTGTTACAAGCAAGCTATTAGCAAAATCTAAATTTATGAACTAACTACTATGTACGGAACTCGGTGGTTAAAATGAATATATTTTAATAATTATAATACCCTCCTTACATATATCCTTAAATTTTTTAACTTAGTAGTCAAATAATTATGAGTTCTTATTTTTTACTTTAACTTCATCAATAGCATTCAGTGCTAAAATGTAGTGAAATAAAAGTTACATCAGCAGGTCATCAGTTTCAATTTTCACCTCCCAACCGTGGATTGCCCGTAATACGTGGTTACTACACCTCAAAGGCTTGTCAATGCAATACTTTGAGAGAGCTTAAGTTTACCGTATCGTACCTACACACTTATATGTAAATTATAATCGACAAAGTTAGGCTCGTCCTGCATGACAATTGCGATAGGACCATTGTATTCTACGCAACCTTCCCAGAGACGATAACGATACAAACAACACGCTAATGCCTGAAAAAACAATGTCCCCGAATTTGCGACTTCTCGTCGGACGAACGTGATACCCTACACCGTCGGTATAGACAATCCTTCATTCTAACAAAGTTCAAGAGGTTTGTTTTTAAAGGGACCTTTAGGACCTTCTTCTATCGGAGCACCTCCGTGGGTTTTGTTTTTCTTAGCTAAGGCTCTATATACGAAGGCCAACTGGTGACACTGTCAAGGTTAATAAGAGAAACAGCAACAAACCATTCAGTAAAACATAGTGCAGTGAAGATAGCTCATTTATAGAGTAAGAGAAAAATAAATAAAAGTAAACCTCAATGATTATCTAACTAGGGTAGTTAGATAATAATTGATCATCATTGCTACCTTACTAGTTAAGAATTTATTTTTAGTTAGTTCACTTGGTGGTGATTCATTTTGTAGTAAAGCTTTGTGCAAGCCCATTGGGGTAGGTATTATCATATATTTTACCGACAAACAGCGATGCTAAGTATTTTAGGTCCGGTTTATTAATTTAAATGTTATAGTAAATTAGCCAGTATAACTACAGACACAAGGGATATAACTCCAAAGTTCCCAATGTTGTTAACACATTGTTGATATGAGGAATTATTATTATTTCTTACAGTCGAATGTCTGTGAGCAGTTGGACAGTCCGATAAAAACCTAAGAAGTAGTAAAATCAGTTTTATTACATTAAAACATCATTTAATAAATTCTATTTTAAAAGTTATTATTATTGTTAGTTTTTAATTATGACTTTGTTATTATACGATACTAGTTCGGAGGGCTTGAGATAATCTTTCGGATATATCTCTGTTATATTGTAACATGTAACAAAACTGTCTGCTAGCTATCTTAGTAGATAATTTGATAAGGCGAAGCTTACGTTGAGGAAATATCAACAATGTTGTACGTGCGCCATATGGTACAATGTTGACAAATGGATCGATTGGATTATTACGTTGATTCGCAGTTTCCTCACGTTATCCAAAATATTGTGTCAGGGCTTATAGGCATAATATATTTTACGTCAACAATATTTTATGAATATGATAGAATATTTTTTAAGCATTATCTGTATCAGAATTTATACATAACAATTACCAATCCTACTAATATAATAAATACGTAAAGTTTATTTCACGCAAAAATTACAGATTGGATTTTAATGAAACTTTACTGTAATGTAGCTTATCAGAATAATACATATGCTATGAAATCAAGACTTTGCCAAGATTTAACTATTAAAATATAGCATATTGGCATATTACAAGGGCAAGCAGTGTATTTTTACTATTTACTTAAAAATAAACTACTAAACCAATTTAGATAAAATTTAATATCGAGATAGTTTAGGACTCGAGAAAGAACATAAGATAGATTTTATGATAGAAATCATCTAATAAAAAATATTCCTGTGGGTTTCAGTAAAATATATACACGGTCGAATTATCGGGCAAAAGCTAGGATCATTTATATCAAACAATTCACCGATGTCATTTCTTTGTGACAAAGGATAACCATTGCGTGTGTTACAAGTTCTTCTCGGTACAAACTATTTATACCTATTTATATTCGTGGTAGCCTGACATTTAATTTAATCTTGTTAATGGACATTTCATAAATGGTTGTGAAAACCTCCTTGGATAAAGTTTCCATTGATGGATTGAATAACGTACCCTTTATAACAAATTATAATCTATTCCGCATAGTACCAATGTTTATGCGTGGTGGTGATCACTTACCATCAGGTAGCCTATTTTTAACGTCTACTCTACTCATTAAAGTCAGCTGTGAAACCACACTATTTCCTAACAAAACTCTTGTCTATATATATTAAGATCTTGCTTTATCCTTTGAAAAAAAGAGTATGAAAATTAGAATACCTCATGATATCCTGGACTTATTATTCTGTATAATCCTGGATCGATCTTATATATCGATAGGTTGATGAGAACAGAGATGAAAACATGAATCACCATAATTACTGTTTTTCATAAATCATACACATGTTAAACTAATAATCATGCGCGAATAATTAATATACCCTCTATGATAATAACATGTTTCAGACTGTCAAAGCTGAGACCGCGTCGAACGAACTACACGCACACTAGTAAAGTAATATGACGTTTGGCGAGTGACAAGTGTAGCTGTCACGCACACAGACGAAAAAAGTTGGCTCATTCCTTTTAGTTCTTTTGTAGTGCGATACTCTATCTAAATATATGCTAAGTATATAGTGGCCCAACTGCTCCATATAATAATTATACACAAAGCTTCTCTTTAGGTTTTTGATAATAAAATGCAATTTTATTTCATTAATAGAATAAAAAATTCAAAACTATAAATATTACTCAATTTGTTTTTGTACTTATTTACAAAAATGTACAAAGGCAAAAATATAATACTAAATAAATACTAATACAAAATGATATTGCTACCATAAATAAAATAATTTATTATTTATGAAAGAAAATATTTTATACATTTATCACTTTTCAAAGAATCGTTTTAAATTATTGTGAAAGTCAAAATACCCAACTATTGTTATACAATATAAACGAGTGATCGTATCCTTCTTTATAAAGAAAACCATTTAAAGTCTTAAGCTTTAAAAAAGTGCACTCATAGTTGGAATCGAGACACGGAGTAATAGTCAAAGTCCAATAACTAGCTTATTGCTATTCTTAGCGCGCTGGTAATACCGACCACTATTGAAACGTTCGTAGACAGGGTGGCCAACCTTTACGGAAAAAAATAAGGAAAGTTTAATGTGTGAGATTTGTTCCACTCACACTATGAACTTGATCGTTGTCCTTAAATACAATATTCCTAGTAAATCATGCTTTACATAATTACTAAATCACACATCGGATATTAGGTATAAAAAAGTAGCAATTGTCCTTCTTTAGAGATCAAGTTTGCTTCATACCAAATTTTATCAATTCAGTTCAGTGGCCGTGAAAGAGCAACAGACCGACAAACAGACACAAAGTTACTTTCGCATTTTTAATATTAGTATAGACGCGTCTAATTTTGTGCCTTCTATTTGTATTTTTATTAGTTATTTCTGTTCGAAATTACCGTGTTTTTCTACTCCTGCGTATCATGTGTATTCCATTTTTATAAATAGTATAATTCAAAACATTCCAAAGAGAAAAGAGATTACAATAAAATAAGTAATAATAGTTAAGTTACTTATATTTATTTAAATGTACAACATAACTTATATTAATTTGGACTTTGGACTTAAAAATTACTTGGTGGTTGGGCTTTATGCAACAAGCTCGTCTGGGTAAGCACCACCCACACAAAATTTATTCTACCGCCAAGCAGCAATATTCAGTGTTGAGTTCCAGTTTAAAGGTTGAGTAAGCAGATACAAGGGATATAACATCTTAGTACCCAGGGTTAGTAGCGCATTCGTTATGTTAGGAATAGTTAATATTCCTCATAGTACCAATATCTATGGACAGTGGTGACCACTTACTATTTTCTCGATCGCCTACTTATGTTATTTTATGTTACGAGCGCGTCCAACAAAACAAACTCATCCGTTTTTATTATAAACATAGATAAAAAAAAAAAAAAAACTATTTAATATGACCCTAAAATAATGAACACGTGGTAACACTACTCGTAGGACACTGGTGCTATTAACGAATCGACTTGAAACAGGACTTTAATCAATTCTATCGATATTAACCTAGTTTCCAACTACGTGATATTCGAGTGAACTAGATAGGTATTACCGGATAATTACTTTCATTGGAATAACGCATTCATCGTGCATAATATAATGAGACAGAAATGTAATTTAACATAATGTCGTTATGACGTTGATTGTAGGCATGTTAAAAAAAAAGAACAATTTAATATATAATTTATAATAATTTTTATTATTTGAATTGATTCGAAATTTAAAATAAGCAATAGCTTATAACTTTTTTTTACTGATTGTGAAAATATTGGCTAGCGAAGACATATCAGATGCTATCTTATTGTAATCGGTATGTTTTACCGATAATTGCAATAACGCATAAGCAATCTCTATTATTTCAAATTTATTGTGATCATAAATTACATTTACGTAATGTCGTCATAAACTTTATTCACAAAATGAGCAATTGAGCGTGTTTTTGAAAATTAGGCAAATTTACTTCGTGCATCAAACTTGCCAAGTTTTTCCATATAAATGTATTTCGCAAATGCTATGAATGTATGATTATTACGAAGCATAAGTTTGTTAACATCAAATTTAGATAACACAATATATTATCACAGACCTTTGTTGTAAATATCTCCCGATACAAAATAGATTGTTAATTTCAATTTGTTTCAATTTTGACAATTTTCCTGTGACACCATTGACAGTATCCTATTAACCATTTATATATAAATGGTTAATACATCAATTCATATTACAAAACAAAGTCGCTTACCGCTGCCTGTCCCTATGTATGCTTAGATCTTTCAAATTACATAACGGATTTTGATGCGGTTTTTTTTAGTAGATAGATTGATTCAAGAGAAAGATTTATATGTATAATACATGAGCAATATATCCCAATTAAGTATAGTACATCAGCAGCCTGTGAATTTCCCACTGCTGGGCTAAGGCCTCCTCTTTCTTTAAGGAGAAGTTTTTTAGCATATTCCACCACGCTGCTCCAATGCGGGTTGGTGAAATACATATATGGCAGAATTTTGTTGAAATTAGACAGGCACATGCAGGTTTCCTCACGATATTTTCCTTCACCGCCGAACACGAGATGAATTATAAACACAAATTATAAAGTATAGTACATTGCAGATTTAATATAGATCAATATGGCATTTTACAGCATGTAATTTAAATGTATATTTTCGAAGATATTACAGATTTAAAACGCTGGGACATAGCGGTTTGTATTGTCTAATGACAAAAATGCTGTGAACATTGTAAGACATTCTGTAGTATATTTAGTATCAGCATTGCACCCGTGCG
Organism: Vanessa atalanta; assembly: GCF_905147765.1. NCBI lineage: Eukaryota > Metazoa > Arthropoda > Insecta > Lepidoptera > Nymphalidae > Vanessa > Vanessa atalanta. The sequence continues at coordinate 7,780,593 of NC_061878.1, read as the reverse complement.
AAGCCAGGGCGGGTCGCTAGTTAAATACAATAGAGTAATATAGGAATAATTAGGTATAGCATATTATATGTTCAGAGCAAAGTTACTTAGGAAGCGGTGGAAGTAATAATGATTTAGTAAAGAACAAATGGTTCCCGAAAATATTCTCGAAACAATTTAAAAGCGACGAGGAGCTTTAAAATGTACAACACGAACTTAATAACTTGAGTCGGACACTAAAATGCTGCAGAAACATTTGTTAACATTATAGTTAAGAAACATGTAGAAAACTTCCTGCCGTTGACGGATACATTTTGTCGGCCAATATTTTTAAACAAAATACCGTCATAATAATGAACACATTATGGATTTCCCAGTTATATGTACAATAACGATAATGTCGCGTTACAAATTATTACACGCCACTATGAAATTCAATTAAATTTCAGTTCCACGATATAATTGACTTTCAAATGTTTATAGAATTACATATATCTGACATTCGTTTTGAAACGCATATATACGTATTTGTTATTTTACGTAATATATTAGTTAAAGTTTATTAAATTGGTATTATTAATTATACTAACATGTTGGCTTTTTAACCCATATACAAAATACATTAAAAAAAATTACTTATTATAAATTAGATACCATATTTTGTTGGAGAAAACGTAGCCTTTCCTTAATTGACGCAACTTTATAGTAATTCTACACTTAAACAACAATTATTTTTAATCAAACGGTTCGTGTTTGGAACTAAATAAACGAACCGCCAATTCATATTAAATTTAAATTAAATTAATAACGTGACAAATTACTTAAATAAGAATAAATTGAAACTAATAATTATTTAACAAGAAACAACCTTCACAACATAAACCATTAACAAACAATACCAAAATCCGTATAAGTATAAACTGAAATTGTTGTTTTCCAAATGCCGAGGATATTTCACTTCTGATAGCGTGATACACGGTAATATTAAAGACGGTCTCCAGTATCGATAGCATCGCTTCCCGGACGGAAAACGAGGCAGCCACCGTTTTTGTTAACAGAAAATTTCAAGTTAAAACTTTTCGACCCGCCCCTATTTGAGTCAAGATTTATTACACGCATAGTTTCACAAGTATGCCTTCTGCTTTAATGCTTTTAAGATTAAGGGCATTACATTTGATATATTTACGATCAAGATTTCATTCTATGATATATTGTTTTGAATATAACTTTGAATATAATTATTAATAAATCTAGCTCAGCGTTATATGGGTATATACTCGGAATTTCTTTAAAATAAAAACCTGGTATGAGATTATGCGGTGAAAGTAAAAAAAAAAAACCGTAGCAATGACCTGACCAAAACGGAGGAACCCGACTAAGTCTGTTTGAGTCTTTTTAACAGGAAGTGAATTGTGTAATAATTATGATCACAATAAGCATATCATCATAATAAATATAATATAACAAAAATATCTTAAAATCAGTCCCAATAGGTAACTGATACAACACATTTATTTGTATTTTAAGAAACATCGTCTAACATTTCTGAAAGTACTAATACACGTTATCTACTATTTCATCGGCTTTCTTTATTTACAGAAGTTGCTTTGTGTCATTGCGTCAGTCTTTTGATTTGATAGGGATTCATACTTTGTGACAAATTGATGTAACAAATGTAACCATTACTTTTTACGAACATAGATTATTTATATTGCAAACTTTCCTGCACTCATTTTGGAGATCTACAAAACTTTGGTACAAAGTTTTAGTGTATCTAACATAGTTTTGCCAATGTTTGCCTGAATACCTCCGAGCGACGATTTTCTCTGCGACAACGTTGACATAATAATTTATACCACTAGAAGTATTATTATATATAAATATCTTTGGCATAGTTACTTCCAAATGATTCGAATCTTATTCTCCGTTTAAAATAAATACTAAAAATATCTACAATTGTAGATATTTAAGTTTATTCATCATGTATATCTTTGATGATTTCGAAACTAAAGGTTCTCGTGAAACCTGTCTCTTTATAAGTAGCATCAGCATGATAAGAGGGACTTGATATCATAAAAGGTCGTTTGTTGTTTTTTTTTTTATGGTATAAGTTGGCGGTCGTGCATATGAGACATCTGATGATAATTGATCATAAGATGTTATATCCTTTGTGCCTGTAGTTACACTGGCTCGCTCATACTTCAAACCAGAACACAATAATACTGAGTACTGTTGTTTCTCGGTAGAATATCTGATGAGTGGTACCTACAAAGCTTGCACGAAGCCCTACCAACAAGTGTTTGATCGTATCATTAACACACGTTTAACTAACTATAATGTTTATAAACTGGCTGATTGAGATATAGAGGCTGTTAGTGAGGAAATATAACGCATACCTGTTTATGTTATGAATAACGGATTACTTATCGGTTATGTGGAATTTATACATTGCTCCGAAATGAAAACGAATAGGATATAGCTCATGATATATTATCGAGAAGGCTTATATAATACTAGCAAAACTCGGACGACGAACTGCCTGTGTATATACCATCTGCCACTTCAGCACCATCTAGAGGCGAGTTACAATAACATAGATAGTATAATAGTTTTGACACACCACTCGATAGAGTCAATGGGTCACGCTTAACCTTGGCTTTTAGGACTAAAGGACTGACGGGGTCAGCTGCGGATTGCGGTGATAAAATGACCGGGTATATAGAGATTCCTTGAGGCAGTAACCAGAACGGCTTTTAAATCAGTCAGGAAGTACCCTGTACTACTTCTACATGAAAAATTAAATTATCCATATAATCTATATAAATAACAATGTCGACGGCTATTAATATCAAAAAGATAAACCAATATCCATTATTTTTTATAAAATCCACAATACTAAAGTACGTTTTCTGCGCTTGGACTAATATCTTCAAGCAAAGAATGGACTACGATCTGGTTTTCTCTGAGGAATAGATGAGGACGGTTTCATTATAGTGGTCTACATGAGGCGGACGTAGAAATCGGGAATGTTAAAATATATAAGTATACATTAATATTTACTCTTAAAATGTGAAGAGAGTATACTTACATTAATAACCTTTTTAAAAAAGGTTTCTTTTCACTTAGATGGTATTGAAAATTCAAGGTATTTTAAATATTATACATACCCTCAGTTAAACAAAAATTGATCAAAATTAAAAGAAATATCAAAATCAAGACAAAAAATAAATTGTGACAGCCTGTAATTTAGAGCTTTTTCCACCACGCTTCTTTGATGCGAGTGAGTGGACTTATGAGTTGTTTGATAGTTAAGCTTATATTAACCGTCTGTGTAATCTAAAGTAGTGCTATATACACATGTTTATACAAGAAATATCCGAATTTAAACTGTATGTTCACTAAAGTACCGAGTGTCTACGACGTCATGTTAAACTAAAACATTACACAGTTGCATGAGTGTGAGCATGACACAGAATGTCTTCACAGGATAATGAATACGTGCCAAAGACTAACAATCTTTTATAGACTTTATCAAAGGAATAATGTCTTAAAAAGAACCTAAACCGATGTGTATCATAGTAAATTAATCCAATCAACAAATGTATTACTTATTTGATTGTCTTCTAAGCAAAAAATAGTTTGGATAATAACTCAAAAAGAGATTTTCATTTGAACTATTGAACATCATTAAAGTCTATTCGATTTTTAAAATTAAAGCTTATTTAATTAAATATAAAATACGATCTGCTTTACTGACTATAAACGATAAGTGATCTATCAAAGAATTTTCTTGCACAAATTTATTTAAACTTAGAAAGTGTGCACTTTCACATCGAACGTGCCGCTGTCGCGAAATATCATTCTACTCTGAGAGTACATAAATAATTCAGCAGGTAAAGGCGTATTCTAAGGCTTCGTGCAGCCACGTATCCCTTATTTAATACAGCTTCTAGTCATACATTGTAAGGGAAATAGGTATATGATAACTTTACCTTGTTTTGGTGTTAACTTATTGCTCACATTTTCAACCTAATAATGATTGCTTTGCGTACGAAAGTTTTTTTCAACACTTTTTTTTTTGTAAATTCAATTTATAAAAAAGACGTAACGTAATAATAACTCTAATATTCTAAAGACTAAATGAGTTTTGCTACTGCGTCGAATGGCGATAGAAATTGGCAAGGCAAAAAGTAGCTCGATGCAAAGCTTTGGGGGAATACCCCAAAGGCGATTTAGAAAACTTTCGTACTCCTTATGCGTTCTTTATCGACCATTAAAAAAAAATCTTCTCGGGGCCGACCTTGTACACATTTAGGTAATCGCTTTAACACCAAATCGGAAGATTTTGGGCAAATTAACGATCAATAAAATCAAAACAAAATGAAAAATATCATTGTAATTGAAACGCGATAACAGCAAAAATAAATAAAGATCTAATCAATCACCTTACTATTACCTTTTTTAGAAAAGAAAATGATGTTTTCGTACCAATTGCTTAATATTTGTATCAAAAACAAAGTCAAAGCTATGGTTTTGTTTTATCTATTTTAGATAAGTAGACGAGCAAATAATCCACTTGAACAAACATGCCAATGCCTTTGCCAATAGACACTGGCAATACAAGAGATACAAGCCGCTTCTCAAATTATCCATGCATTGACAGACACAGGTATTAAATTATGTAATATGTGTCTGTAATTATTTTTATTCAATAACCCTTCAAACCAAATTACAGCAATATAAAATATCACTATTGCGCATTAAAATCACCATAATCATCCACCAACATACATTGGAGCGGGGTGGAATAGACTCCAAACCCTCTCCTCAATAGGGAAACCATATCCCAGAAATAAGACATGATTGCTTTATATCATCATCGACCATAGGTTGTTCTGTGGTGTGTAAGCACAAACCGGTAAGAATCTCATTTATAATTTAAAATTTAATACTAGTGCACTTCGATTTATAGACCAAAATGTAATAAATTTCCTTCACCCGATCTACGTATATTAATACAGAATCGTTTTTAGTACGGTCACGTATTCAATAGCATTTTTTTTATTAAATAAAAGTTTTTTCAATCCTTTTTTATCGATAGACCGCGTAAAAATTGTCACGAGAAGATTTTTACCATTCATTTTAGAATATTATAATATACGTCTATTTTTATGTATTCATATTACATGATATACTATTTGAAACCAAAAATCGTAACCTCTTACTTATATAGAGCTACTATATTCTAATAATAACCTCGTTTATTTATAGTTTGATGACATGTTTCTACATCAAAACTTTAAGAATATATGTTTTCTAGTCACACGATGTTTTGTCTTCTTCTTTCGAATGTAAAATTAGTCATGAAAGAAAGCAACATCCTATACGAAATACGAGTCCACTAACGACAAACTGACTAAAATATTATTATTATCGTCTGTTCCACTTTCATTTATGAGGAAGCGGACGTAGTGGATACGACCTCGGCAAAAAACGCCCACTCTATAATAACATTATAGGAACGCTGTTTTTCTAAAACGTGTCGAATATTCCTCAATAAAGAACATTAATAACAATAGTATAAACGATTACAATCCATTCTAAAGTTGAATAACTTATATAATATTGAAAATAATGAAACGATATTTCAAATCAATATACAGAATACTCATCGTATAAATAAATCAATAAAACCTTGATAAAAACAAATAAAAATATTCTACAATTCAAAACCAGAAATAAAACTTTAATCTGTTTTTATTCATATTGTATATTGCTCGGATCAAACCAAACTAAAAACTCAACAAAATCTAAAATATTAGTTTAAATGGAATGGGTCCAAATCTTCCAATATCATCGATACGCTGAGATATAATTTAAATGTTCAATAAAAGATATGCCTGCGGGACTATTCCTGTTTTATCTTTTCGACAGTTCCGGGCGTACCTAACGTTAGAATTTAACAACTTCCAACATTTTTAAATAAAAGAACGTATTTGTCGCAGCCGTCTATATTTTTTTGAGAGCTTACACGTTTTTAGAATTCAAACATTTGAATGTAAAAATAAATACTCTTTAGTATCTTCGTTTAAGTTAAATCTAAAGTCCGGCCATTGCGTTTTGAATGCGTTCCTGACGATCAATATGTGGCATTATAATCACAAATAATTCACAAAAGCACTTTGTTACATTAGAGAATAGAATAAAACGTTTTTTCTTGTTTATTTATGTTACCAGATGTATAGGACCACGGCCTATTCCAATGGAGACTGGTCTCCAAATACGAAAGACATATTATAGCACATAAATGTGTGCGCAAATACACATTACGCATACATTCTATATTCCCTCAAGCTCATAATCCGATGGAATGGCAAATCTGATACGACTAGAAAGAGTTCAGGTACAAACTTAACGTGCTTTCATGCAGGGAGTGTACACTATTCCAATTTCGAGACTATGACGTATTACCAACAAAAAACCCTAATAACTTCTTAAAGACATTTTAAGGGGCATCTGAGATTTGAACCTCAGGATCAGCGAAGTCATCAGAAGCTACAAGACCAACGAAGCGATGTTTTATTTTGTCATATATATACATATCAATTATAGTGATATATTTTTCATTAAAGTTACATCGCCCATTTTATAAAAGACTTGTAAGGAATACATTATTTAGTAAAATTAAAGTCAATCAATACCCCAAACAGATTTCATACTATTAGAACATATTTCATATTATTTTTGTTTGTTCATCATTAGAAAACTTTGCTACGAAAACGAAAACTTTGTACGTATATGTTTAATATACAATTATGCAGAAAGTTGCCGTTCTCGACCATAGAGGAGTAAACATATGAACTTAGACTAAGCTGCATAATATGTTTACAAATTTGCTATTTTGACTTCGAACTTTTATGTTTCTAAGTACTTATATAGTAATATCAACTAATGTTACTAATTAAAACTGGGAAGTATATCATTAAATTAATTTTGTTGGCGGACGAACAAATATGCCACCCGATAGTAAGTGGTCACCACCACCCATAGGCAATGGTGCTGTAAGAAATATTAACCATTCCCTACATCACCAATGCGCCACCAACCTTGGGAACTAACATGTTTTGTCCCTTGTGCCTGTAGTTACACTGGCTCACTCACCCTTTAAGCCGGAACACAACAATACCATTATCTGATGAGTGGGTATCTATCCAGACGGGCTTGCAAAAAGTCCTACCAAGAAGGTTTAGATGTCAACGAAATAAATTTCTTTTACGAACTTTTATACACGTATGCATGCATGAACACAATACAAAAACACTCAATTAATAAATAATAGGTTGAAAGTAATTATCACCTTCATTACTATCGTGTCTCGGATTTTTTATATATAATTACAATTTCACTAATACTTATTTTACTGATAATAATTACAGAAACATCATGCTCTTCAATTAGGGTGGCTATAAATAGGGAATTATGGAAGGATATTAATGCGGTATAGTGTCGTTACTTAAGAATTTACGAGATCTCACGAATTAGGTCAGTTATATTATGATGCGTTAACTGAGATATGTACGTATGTAACTCGCGTTTGAGCTCCGTACGAGCCTTTATGTATTCCAGACCGATTTTCGACCATAGCGCCTGTTCTCAGTGAAGACTACCCGAGATCAGAATTTATTTTATCTAAAGAGGCTCTTTCAAATAGTCGTTTTACAAACTAAATTTAATTGAAACCTACCAAAGGTTTAAAATGTAGATTAGACCGAAAATACCCGGCGAAATATGAATAGTGTATCTTTCCCACTAATAAAAAAATAATATTTTTTTGTATGGGTCAGCTGCAATGGGACTTGCAAATGAATCAGCTTATGGTAAGTCGTCGATTGATTAGATGAGTTGACATACGAGCTACCTCCTTCCGTTGCTTTAAATTTAATGCATTACTTTCTTATACTTATTCCGCCAAAAAAACGCCACTGAAAATGTAAGAACTGGTTGAGCTGTTCGTGGGTGATGGTGCGTGCACTTGTCTGCCTCCCTAAGGTAAATTTCCATGTTAACTTGCGGTTAAAATCATCTCTATGTAATTAATTGATTATTATGTATGTTATAATTGAAGTTCATTTAATACTATAAATAATATGAACGCACTATTTCAAATCTATATATATATATATATATTACTTGGTATAATAACGTAGGAAATACGAATTTATTGCAAAAGGGCTTACAAAATGAAAGACAATTTAGTTGTTAAAGTCAGCTTTAAAATTTTCCACGGAGTTTCATGGGTATGAAAGTTAAAATACACGTCCGATTATAATGGAAATAGACTCTGGAGTTGAGTGCTGTCCAACCCGAATTACATCACTGACGTGCCTCTGGACTGCTAATGACAGTTCCGTCACGGGAAATGTTTTTGACACTAAGTATATCATCAGTATATAATATTTATTTCACTAAATATAATACTAATGGTGAGTATAACGCCTATAATACTTTTTGCGATGGATATTTAAAAAAAATACTTTGTATATATAATATCTCATATATTAATCACATTTATACATTCAATTAGAAACAGCTTATTTAATTTTGTCTTTGTATGTTTATCCTTCAATATAAACGTCCTATATAAGCCCTTATTCTACTAAGCTGGGACAGATAGATATTCCTTCATTAAAATCAAGGATACCAACTGTACGCTTTTTATTGTATTAAGTAATATTGCTTTTAACGTAAGATTACAATCTTACGTTAAAATATTTTTTAACGAACTTTTATAATTTTATGTGCCTATATTATAAATATTTATTAATATTATTAGTTTAACTTATCATTGAATAGGTATGTATTTATCAATGATTATTAAGGATCATTCATTTTTATGTTTAACTAAGCTAATAATTAATTAAAACTATACAAGTTAATAGCTTTACAAATAAATTATACCAAGCATTGGAAACAAAAACTAGACTGCCTAGTTGATCTAGTGGCTAAAAATATAACCCTAGATCTCAAGATCCTTGATTTAAGCACTAGGTCGGACCGGTAAAATTAGATTTCTAAAGATTTTTTTGAATGGAATGAAACAATATATAACGATATATATATCACCTTTGATAAAACTAGTAAATTGTAACAAATACAATTTAATAACTCTAAATATGTTTTATACAATTTTCACCAATATTCAATCACTATATAAATAATAGTATAGCATATAGAATTGATTACAAAGCACTAATGACATGCGAATTGGATTTAATTAAAGCGTTGAAATTTATAATCAAATGTCAAACAGATTTCGACGTTGCAATTGTAAAATACACTTATACATATATTTACAATACATTACTTGTACGGAAAACACATACTACAAATTTGATTCGTATAACATTCGCTGAACCGGATTGAACCGGTTTTTGTTTTTTTTTTTTAATTTTACAGCCAGTAAGTGAAATAGCACAAGGCCACAGTGTGGTAACAAGACTTCACAGAAAGATGAATACAAGTCAAATGTAGTCAAATCATCTATGTTCATTGATAAATCGTCATCTGTTATATTACTAAACTTATATTTTTGAATTGTTTTTTTTTATTCATTTATTTATAGGAGTGTTAGAGCCTGAACAATCTACACTTTCCAAAGACTCTCTCGATCATACACAAAACAACCAAAATCGATCGAGCCGTTTAGGAGGAGTTAAGTTATATATATAAGTACAATAAACACATAAATAAACATCGTTCATTAAATATATTATGAAGATTATCTGTAAAATCTATTGATATGCGACTTAATAATTCTCAAGCTTGTCAAGTATAAAAAGAAATAAAAAGAAATATTATAAAAACAACAATACAACAAAAATTTATGAATATGCTGTCATTGATTTTTAATGACAATTACAGACTAACTATTTATTACAGATTAACTATTTATTTTAGAAAAACCTTTTTAAAAAAGTAATATTTCTCATTTTCTCGAGAAACGGAAAAACCGAAGAAATGTGTGGTAGCATCCGTTTGTGGTTTTATCCAAGTTTTTATGTTCGGCCGCAGACCTCAGCCAAGCTGGAGCATAATAACGCTGTGTTTGTATTTCAAGCACCATAAAACTAAAAAGTCCCATAAACTTCGCCCACTCGTTTCATGCGGAAACAGTTCATTTTGTTAACGAACAAAAATGAAAAAACTACAGGCTTTTTCATTAATTTTTGTTCATAACTTAAATACACATCAAATACATGTACGTACACTTTATTCGAAATTTTAATAAATATTTTCAAATCATTTTTAAACAATATGAATTGCACGTTTTGTAGTCTGAATTATTAATGCTTATCAAACATCTGAAAATTTCTGAGCATCAACTAGAGCGCAGGTGTAGCGCACTATGAGACAAAATTTTTAAATATATCGCTACTTCACGCGACGCTTTTAAACGTCAAGTTAAACATTTATCTTTATCATTTATTATATTTTGACGACCTCCGTGGTCGAGTAGTGTGTACACCGGTTTTCAAGGGTACTCAACTCCGAGGTTCCGGGTTCGATTCCCGGCTTTTTATATTGTCTTGGGTCTGGATGTTTGTGGTACCGTCGTTACTTCTGATTTTCCATAACACAAGTGCTTTAGCTACTTACATTGAGATCAGAATAATGTATGTGATGTTGTCCAATATTTATTTATTTATAACTGTTACTTTTTAAAAAAAATAATCTAGTATTTAATTCCCCGTTATAACAAATGAATATTACTATATCACATTTATTATATTCGTAATGAGGTAAATATATTTGTATTCATGAGTAAATTGTTTTTCTCTTAAATTTTTCTTTTGCACTTCTTTTCTTTTAGACAATTTCTCAGCTTAACTGATAGATAAAGCATTCAGTATTAAGCCTGCTTTGCCTACAGTTTTCATTGTAATTACACAACACATTCAAAGTGCTATAAAATAATAATAAATATATAAGCATTAACAACAAAAATCGGTTCGAAGTATTTATAAACAAGAGCTATAATTTTCAATGTAAAAACAATACAGTTATCATTATTTAAAACCATTTAATTGCTCACTGTACTTAATCTTTAGTTTGAAATACAAATATGACGTTAATCCATTTTCATTAAATTATATTTAAAAGCACATTGCGGAATCGTTGAGGCAAAATTACATACCGAAATGGGCAATTTTGATTTCAATTCCTCGTCATCATTTCCGTAATACCTCCATCTAAATTTTTATCAGAAGCAATTACCGATGAGACTGGATTTATGGCGAATGGGTGTGAAATAATGTGATTTCTGATATAAAGTAAAAATATCGTTTCGATTTATAAAAACCAATAAGGGATTTAAAATTTCTGCATATAAATATGATGAATGTTACTCAGGATAATTATTATAGGACCAGTCATGCTCCGATTATGTAATATAATAAAGGTAGCGTTTGTATATTTCACACCAATTGCAAAATAATTTATACTATTTGTGTGTGTTTTTTATTATATAGGTAGGCGGACGAGCACATGGGCCTCACGATGGTAAGCGGTCCCCACTGCTCATAAACAATAGCGCTAAAAGACATATTAATCATTCAATACATCGCTAATGCGCCACCAACTTTGGGAACCAAGATGTCTCATATGCCTGTTGTTACACTGGCATACAACAATACTGAGTACTACCGTTACGGGGTAGAATATATGACGAGTCGGTGCTGCCTACCCAGACGGACTCACACGAAGCACTACCACCTAGTAAATATGTATGTATAACCAATGTCTTTCATTATTCCGAGTGCGTTTGACAAGCTTATGGGATATTGTATGGCCAACATGATAGACCAATGCATTGGATAAACGTATAGAGGGCTGATTTGCATTTTTTTTTGTCACTGACATACATTTGAATTGTGTCGGGTTTTTGTGCACATTTCAACTGTCGAGTTATATTGCGCTTGAGTATTATCTAATTATATTTTTGCAATAGCGGTACAAGATAGAGTTAAAATGTTACAATATAATACGAAATTACCGCAATCACTTAATAATATTAAATCCTAGACATGATGAACATAAAAACAAAGCTAATTTAATTACTTTCAATTACGCTCAAAATTATTTCAATGTAGTCTAGGCTATGAAGACTTTAAGATGAATTAAAGCAGAAGAAAAAAAACGTAGTATTAATTTATTACTACGTTAATTGTGCATTTTTATTATTTACGTATATTATCTTTAATTTATTTCAACATAAAAAAAGGTAAATCACTGTATACAAATAATTGAGAAGATGCATTTTTGTAAAGCCTGATTAAAAAACTACTAAACTAATATTAGTAAATATATATACATAAAACTTATACTAGAATACATTATTGACCTAGTAGTAAATAATATTAACAGCCTCTAAATGTATCACAACTGGGCTAGCCTTCTCTCCCTTTTGAAGAGAAGGTTTTGAGATCATTCAACCACGTGCTCCAGTGTGGGTTGATGGATAGACACTTCACGATGTATTTCTTCACCGCCAAACTATTGAGAACGTAAAAAATCAGTGGTGTTTACTTGGGTCGGTTAGGATGCACGCGTTCTAACCACTCGGCCACCTCGACTATTGACCTAATAGGCATGAATGTTATGTTCCAGTAATTTATAATATATTTAAATATTTAACGTATAAGCATAAGAGAAACTATTGAACTACATTAAAACATTCAATATATGTAGAATGTTTCATTAAATGTTTTCAAATTGAACAAACATTTTATTTCCAGTCACATAACTGGTCGCTACTTCTAAAAACGATTACAAAATCCGAAGTTACGATTTAATTTCGCAAATGAAGGTTTGAATAAAGGAGAACAATAAATACTATTTCCGAATTCGCTCGCCGAGAGTTCATTTGAAATTTTAAAAACAGAAATAAAACGTTAGCTAGAAAGTTGAGAGTTGGCGAACAAATTATAAATTAATTAACAGTAAGAGGCCGAACTCGAACAATTACTTTAAGATTGCGACTACGATTTCGCTCGGGCTCCGTGCCAAGTCTAGGCGAACACCCATTTTAATAATTATGACTTATTTCATTAAACTCCATACACAATGCGCCGCTGACTGCGCCGTATTAAATGCATATTGTCCCATATGCTCAGTCTATTAATTAGCATATTATGTATCTGTGTTCAAAACAGACGGAGAAAAAATAATCTTTTATTTACATAAAGTAAAATATTTTTGCTTATATTGCTCATGAGTAGTATTACTACTTGAAATCATTATATCTTTCTAGTAAATCATTGAAAGATTAAGTCGACGAGTTACTTTTTAAAAAATTTCAATTCCAAGTCACGTATAAAATTTGAAATTAATTCAACAGCTTGTTAATGTTCTAGTGTCTGGTGTCTCGCCCCCCACTTGGTGTTTGAATATCGAACACTGAGTTGTTTGTAGATGAGGGAAAAAGTAACTTATGTACCATTGCAGACAATTTTCTATTTCTGTGTCAAATTCCGTTTAAATAGTATTGTTTTAATGTATTAAAATACATTGTAAATATGGGGAACAATATCTACGTGTTTTGTGATCAAAATTAAAATATACCGAATAAAAGCAAGGTAAATACGTTTTTCACGATCATTGGACGCGTTCGATTACATACCACATAGAATCTAATCTCTTTGGTCCATTTGGGCATTTGATATTTTCACGTTGCATTTTATCAATCCACATAATGCTGCACGATGTTCTGACAACACTAAAATATGTATACATTTTAGTAGAAGTGATACTCTTAATGCTCTTGAATAAAATTCAATAATCAGTAAGCAGCAAGTAAGCATTTTATTCTCTAAAGTTTTATAAGTGTCACGAAATGAAATATAAATATTGATCGGGCCGATTAACACTCGGTTGTCTTTGGTCGTTAAGGTTATGTAAGGAACAATAAGTGTTTATTATTAAACTGAAATTGACGCATTATATAATATGCACTGTTTATAATTTTTTGACATAATAAAATCCGTCTAAATGTATCTTAGTAAATGAGATTTTTTTTGTAAAATATTCTGTTGGAATAAACATCTTAGCCGAGCGACATCTGCGTGACGTCACACAAATTCCCTTGTAAAAGGAGGCGGTAGTTGTTCGGCGGACACGTTTGATTGCCTAGCAGGATTAGGACGTATCGTACTTCGTTATTATCGTTATTACTATATTTATATCATTATTAATGGTTATTTGTGTTGTAGATTAAATGTCTTCCTTTTGTTGTAGATTGATTGTTGTTGTAAATTAAAGATCATTGCTTTAGGGGTTAGCTTATTTGTTTTTTTTAAGTAATTCCTACTTAGGTTCTAAAAATACATAATATACAGAAAACTTATACTTGAAATTGAATTTTTATAATATTATACTATAATAAGCAGCGTTTTTCCGGTTTTATATTTATACTATTAGTGCTTCTTTTTTAATAAACTTACCCTCTAACTAAAATTCTTATATATGTTAACGTAGTTACATATATGAAATTTAAGCAATAATTCATAAGACATATTTATATAAGGATTGATTCTTATATCAGAATTCACAATAAAATAACATTCTGTTTAAATGTCTATAAAGAATATTCATTATTAGCTTTTAAATTGTGCTCTAATGAACAAGATAATTACTCTTACAATAAAACAAAATTCTTCTCTATCATAAGATAGAGATAAATATAAATTTATGAGATATAAAAAATAGAAGAAAAATCATTATTAATTACGTAGCGAACGTTTACAAAACGATTCAATCGTAACCGTATGAAACATTCATATCGTATTCAGTATTTATTTGTTGTTCATAAAAATGATCAACTGTCGTTAACAAACGATGAACGTCGACAACAGCTATGTCGTATTTTATTTGTAAGTCTCATTTATCACATCAAAATTATCCTTTCAACCTCTATAAACTTGATGTTATTTAAATAATTAATTACACGATACTTATCATTGGCAATTACGACCGTTTAATATTGAAAATGTTCAAACGTACTGTAAATAGATGTATAACTAAAAAAAATGTGCGCAAAATTTCCGCTCAGTCGCTTGGATGAAACTAGTTTATGGTGATGGTAAATTCAGTTCCAATATTTGATCTATATGTACAGTACTAACAGGAGACGATAAACAAAAGCTTGTTACAAGTGTCTGTTTTAAGGCATAGATTGTCGCAGCGCTTGTCAAACGATTTCATTGATAAAAAATATATACGTAAATATTGATTAAGCTTTTTTTTTCTTTATAAATATACATAAATCGATTATCTACCTACCTTTGACCATTTAATGTATCGCCAAATTAATAACCAAAAAAAAAAATATTATGGATAATTGGAGGGTCGCATGTATGATAATGTATCGGACATTTTTTTTTTTTGTCGGACATTTATTCTTCCCTTATTTCCATATTTTTTGGTAACACTAAAGGCCGTCAAAAGTTACCGAACAAAGAAAAGAAAATCGGTAGACGAGCAAAGGAGAAGGATACTTAATACTTTTGTCCTTGTCTATTTATAAAAAACTTATATTATAATCCATGTTCATAATTTTAATAAATAATAAAGCCGACTAATAATTTAATAGTTAAAACCTTAATACCTTCATACAATTTTCGTATAAAAAACAATTTGATTCGAAAGGCTGTTCAAAGCAAAAAACGACTGCCTGCTACGAATAATTTATACGATATAAATTTTATAATGAAAACCTACTGTAATTAACGACTGTTATTAAAGACGCTATAATTATAATATTTCATGTAAGAATTCTCTACTTACTTTGTTCTTAAGTAAGGTAATGAGAAATAAATTCCTCTAACGAAGTCTTCAACGAGGCAACTGAATTATTAAACACTTTTACGACATACCTACTTTTGAACGTGAGACTAAGCTACGATTCTCAGAAATCCTCCGTTTTCTTCCCAAAAACCTGAGCAGAATCGAAATTAATAAATTTTTAAATGAAATATATTGAAATAATAAATCAACGATACGTTGAAAACAATAGAAACATAATATATTTTTTTAGATTAATAGAATCAATAAAAGTAAAGCTTTAGATACTACAATAAGTATCATATATAGATTTCATATGTATAGTATTAGAGCAGTATCTATCTTCAATAACACTTACTGGAATACACAATAAACCTGAATAGTTAACAATTCTCGAAAGTTCTTAGATACTTTAAAAAAATTGTAGCAATACCCCATTATAAGGAATTACTAATACTCCCATATACCCCTCCATTGAGGCTTAAAGATTGTGCCAGGAGTGAGGATGATAGTAGCCCAAGGGGTCAGGATCGATCTTACTACTTTTTACATCCCTTTATTACTAGACCCTTTAACCATTAAGCTATTAACGCTTACAACTTACCGACTAAGTAAATACTGGCTATCATAAGGCAGTCACTTCCATATGAGAATAGATAAAATGAATATCAATCGTGATCTAACAAAATAAAATAACATGTACAAAATAAAATGCGGTTGAATATATTTTTTATGGTGCAGGTAGGCGGACGAGCAAATGGCCCACCTGATGGTAAGTGGTCAACACCGCCCATAGACAATGGCGCTATAAGAAATATTAGAATTAAATAAAAATATTTTATACCTAAAGAATAAAAACAACATCCGCGCTCATTTACTTTAATAAGCCTGAATAATTCGCTTATGATTTCAGTGAAGTTCTAGAATTTTCTCACTTAGCGGCTTAAATAAAATAGTTATTTGAAGCTGTGTTATTATTACTCAAATAACTTGAAGTAACTGTACTTAAAACAAACTAACGAAACCACTTCGATAAATTAATTCTTCGAGGACAAAATAGATCTCAGTTTATTGTATAAACGTAGTCGTACATTTAGTAGAACAAAATGAAGTATGATATAATCTGAAGATTGTTCTGAATACCCTCAATTCGGTAATTTAATTCCGCATCGACATCGGTTCCTTTTTTTAAATAGACCAATCTCCCCAGCCGCATTATCCTTGCCTCGTATGTATCTTTCTATTATTTTCATTAAATTTTAATTGCTTGTGTGGGTGAATGTGTTTTTTTGCGAATTATTTGTTTGTGTGTGAGTTGTCTTCCTATCACATTAAATAAAGGTTTTAGGGATAAATGACTGAATATTGTGTTGAACCACACTATAATTATTTTTTTTATTCATTAATCACTGCAAGGCAGGCAGGTTCCTCTGATAAGTTGACATTATAAACAATTTCTTGAAGCTACAATATAACACTATATTGTAGATTTAAGTAATTATTTCCCCTCAATCCGTTATATAATAATAATAATCATTTATTTCAGACTATATGTCCATTTTCTTAGTAACAATTATCTTAACCTAGTGCTAGTACGATAAATAATACCAAAGAAGAGAATAAAAAAATATAATAAATAAAAACTATTAATAATCACTGCTACGCATTCCATTAGAGATTGCACGACAGTGATTGATATACAAGCAGTCAAGTCTGCTGGCGATCATGTTAAGTATGCTGTTGGTGCTTCCACTTTACGCACTATGGTTGCGCATCTTTTACGTAACGTGGCATAAAAACAATAGACCCGATATTCAGCGATCATTCCCGATGCACTGCAGAATCGCGGCAGCCCCATCAGCACCCTGAACGCATGTTATACGTAGCTCTCTGATCCGTTAGTAACAAGCCTTAGCAGGTTCTATATTTCACCTCGTAAAAAAATCTTGTTACAATAAGCAAAACGAGTTGTGTCTTGAATATTGCGATAAAGCAAGATGATAGTGAACATATAGCATCTAGTTATATGTACATAGAACGGGCTGCCGTTATAAGATAGACCTTTCTTACAAATTCCAACTGTCAAGACTTGGCTATGCCCTGATAGTTACGACAAATTACTTTACATAAATGAATTCTGATATTTTAAAAAACAAACAAACGAAGCACGATTTCATAAACACATAGCCAGACGTAATTACTTCGTTTGTAATCCAATTATAATCAATCAATCAATCACGAGATTAATTATAATTCATAGTGTTTATAAGTATTAATCAAACACGTGTGAACTCTTGGTCGCATTTGATCCACAACCTTTGATCACGTGGCAGCGTGTTACGTACATATTTGTTTTTGCGTGAGAGTTGAGCAAATGGGCCATCATAGAGTAAAACCTACGCCCATAGACACTGGCACTGCAAGAAATATGATCCTTAAGCTGTCAATCCGCTGCTAGCCAAGGGTTGTGAGATGTTATATTCCTTGTGACTGTAACACTACTTGGAAGAGTCGGGCAGTGTGAAAGTCAGAATTAAAGTTTAATCAGCAGCATAATTAACTTATGGGCCTGATGATACCTACCAGACAATCTTAAGGGAGACACTAAAGTATGTTAAGCTCACGTTTTCTACTTGAACCGTCATCTCCAACTCCAAAACATATAATACTCTGTTTATAAACTTATGAAGAAGTGCATATTCGTATAGCAGTAGGCACGGACTGGAAAGAGCTAAAGATCGAGCTTAATGACGTACCATGGCAGAGGCCTTTTTGCATGCATTGGTGAACTAACAAAAGTTTGAATAAGGCTTGGATAGTTGGACAAGAGACAGAGACAAGGGTTGCGAAAAGTCGAACATCCAGCAGCAAGATGAGTCGATGATGAATTGTCAATCTTATTGGTGCGGCTCAGATTTTTATAGGACAAAGGCAAATGGCTTACGGAGAGAAAAACCAACATTGGAATAATTAAGGCTCATAAATTATGATGACGAAAAAACATAAAAGCACGCTTGATGAAATAACATAATTAAAGTAGCGATTAAATCATATTGGTATGAATAAAAATATTGATACAGAACGACGACCAAATTCATTGTATTCGATGAAAAATATTTTATATTGATTGAAATTCATAAAATAACATTTTATAATAAATTTAATATTTGCATAACAATCAAGCGAAATTTAGATTACTCGAATATGTAAATAGTCGTTCAAATGAATTTGAAGTACATACGTAAATAAAATTCAAAGTTTTACAATGCCCAAATTCAATTGTACAATTTATGTAAACATTTTGACATAAGTTAAATATACAGTATTTATAATTTGCGATTTTTAATAAAACTGAAATGACATGCATCAAAATCTTAAAGGTTTTCGTTCAAAATAAATTTAGTAGAAATTTTGCACAAAACCTTTTTTTATTAATGTTTGTATTTTTTCACTTCGGTATTATCAGACAATTTTTGTTATTTCTGTTTTGCTATTATTCTTGTTAGTTACGGAATGTTTTCAGGCACTAAGTCCGCTTTTTACTTGAATAAAACGTTTTAAATGAATTCTTACAATAAAACACAAGCTTAAATTTATACTACGATTAAAAAGGACAATATATAATTATTTTATAGGAAACATTAAATTAACAAACAAAACTTTCGCATGGATCAAAAAATATAATTTCAAATACACAGAGAATTCGTTATATGTAAAGATGGAGGTAAATATTGTTCTACTTCATAATCAGTAACATGATATCCTTTCATAATGAATCATTAAAAACCGCTACGTGTTTTTGATTCGGAGATACCGGCGGAATTTAAATTTAAAGCTTACCTTACACATGTTAGTCTCATTATTCTTTTCGTTTTAAATAGATACGCAGACTGGAAAATGGACCACCTGATGGTAAGTGGTCACCACAGCCCGTAGACATTAGCTCTGTATGTAATATTAACCCTTACACCTCAAACGCGCCACCATCGTTGAAAACTAAGATGTTATGTCCCTTGTGAATGTAGTTATGAGTCACTCACTTTTCGAACTAGAACACTGAGTACGAAGTATTGTTGCTTAGCGATAACATATATGATGAGTGGGTGTCTACTCAAAGGGCCTTATACATGGCTCTACCATCATGTAATTATACCTATGTGCATTATAAATATTGCAACAATATTTAATGTAAGAGGTAAAGTAAACCGCAGTTAATATAAGTGCCTTATATTTTCTGTGGCCGGCATCATATTGGTAGGTACTTATCAATTCTGTTGATTTTTTTTCTTATTTAGTACTTACAATTTTATTTATGAGACCACTATTAACAATTCTTCAATTCACTTGAAATATTTTGAACAAAAATTATCTTTATCAAAAATAAACTAAGAGTTATGAAAACTAAAGGATATATTATTGCCTACGTCACTACTTTTAGTAAAAAAAAAAAACAATTTAGTGCGTAGTTAAAAACATATTGTCAATAAGTATTAAATTATTCAGTGATCCTGCAACATTTGTATTATTAAATATTTGTACATGATATCATCATAGTATGATCTACGTTTATGCTAAATTTTATTTGAGTTCGTCCAGTAGTTTTGATGACGTGAGAAATATTCGAACTTTCACATTCAATATTAAATAAGATATTCAATCTTTTCTCTACAGTCGCTTCGGCGTCGAGTTGGTTATTATGTTCGGAAAAACTGGGTCATCACAATCACACCTTGGACGCCTCAGGAGATTTAATCTTGCAAATTAATTCGTTCAACTTACATGCGAAATAATTTTCAATTTTCACCAGGAACATTTTCATAGTAATTGAAAAGAACTAAATTTTTAAATAAATGGCGAATGATATTCACGATCTAAATTATATACAATCATAAAATATATATTTACAAAATATGATGTCATTATTTTTAGCTTACAATGCTTACAATGCATTGATATACATTACTTAAACTACTCAAAATGAAATATAAAGCACTTTAGAGAATTGTATTAAAAGTAAAGCCATTAGTTCGGAATGTAGATTCTACCGAGAAAAGCCGAGAAAAAATCAGTACCTACTCTATTTTTATTTTAAATACAAAGTTATGTCAGTTACAATATACTTAATTTTATAAGACTGCCAATTAGGAACCAATCACGTCACGTTGTGATTTCTATGATTAATTTGTGTTTATAACTCAAATCGAGCTTGGCGATCCTGTATTAAAAAAAAATCGGATGGTGTCTAGTGAAATTTTGTCACATGTAAACTGCGTTGCTTGTAGAAGTGCCAATATTTTTTCTAAAGAGGAATGGCAGCCTAACTGTGTGACATTTACGGCTGTTTCTTTTATGTAACGATTCATATTAAGAATTGCGAATGTAACTCTGACAGAATTTTAGGTAATGCTTCTGTTTGTGTTTTTGTGATAATATATGGAGAATATATTGGTTTATGTATGTTTTAAATATTTTAACTGTTTATTTTATAATAATTCTATGCCATTCTCAATAATAAACATCAACTATAAATTATCAATCACCATTACCTTATCTAAGGTAGCCTGCAACCTACATCATAGTCACAAAAATAAGAGGATACAAGATCAAGGGGAATCATATTTTTAATGCATAAATATTAATGAAGGATAAAAAAAATAATAAAAAAACGTCTATTGAAGTCAAGTGTGAGTATAATTACGTCCATTTCAGCGGATTTTACGTAAATAATTTAAAAAGACCTGAGCAAAATTATCCCCTAAAAATAAAGGTCATGACATTTTCACCTTGTACTGAAAAATAAATCGACGATTATATTGTTATTATATATATTTTTGAGGTATTATATGCACACATTTATTCTTTAAAACTAAGTACTTTGCATCTTTTGATAAAGAAAATTTGCTGAAAAGCGTCAGAAAGTTTATGTTTATTTATTTGTATATATTTATTATGTTAAGATCTTTGGTTTGTAAGACCCTATGGAGGTACATTAGGACATCGCGTTCGCCGAGACCACCGACGACCATCGACCCGGTACCAGCAACCCTTGCGCAACATCACGCCGCCCAACAACGGACCACACCGATCTTTCTTTATAATTTCTGTGTCTCTTAGAATTAAGAAAAGTATTAATATAAATAATATTATAATATAAATAATATAATAATTGGTTCTGAGGGCATTCTGTGTTACAACCTCAACACATGAAGTAGTCTAATTAAATTAGTATTAATATTTGTAAAATAAGTTTGTGAATTAAAATAAATTTACTATTAAAGTACTTTCGGTTTTTTTTAAGTCCTTCGGCTGCGAACGACGTAATTGGTTCAACTTTTTTCTTCATACTTTAGGTATGCAGGCGGGCAAATGACGACTTATCATCAGGATAAGTCGTTACCACGGCCCATAGATATGGGGCTGTAAGAAATGCTAATCACTCCGTACATCACCAATGCGTCACCAACCTTGGAAGTTACGGTTTGAGGTGAGCCTGTAACTGGCTCACCTCAAACCGTAACACATCAATACCAAATTTATCGGTTTGATGAGAGAACATCTGATGAGCTGGTGGTACAAACATACACCCACTAATACCACCAACTCTTACATATTCGCTCCACCCGATTTAAAAAGTGGTCTAATATTATATGAAATTAGAAACGAGAAAAATTTTAATTTTCATCACAAAGAAGGTAAAACAAAAAGATCGCCGTGACTATTGTATTCGTTTCCTTTCAAAATCAGCTGTAATTTTGTAGATTTAACGCGAACTGACCCTAAGACTTACATTTAAAATTACTAATATATTCAATATTATGTATATAAAAATAAAAACTCAAAATAATATAAATTTCAACGCATTGAATTATAGTAAAACGCATACTTTATTTTATTTTTACAGTTAAATTAATATTATAATTATGCTGCCTGTCAAAATTCATATTTAGAGTTTTCTATGTGTAAATTTAATTATTTTAGCTTTGAAATATTATATATTATTAAAAATAAGTTATTAAATAGAGGTACCTTAAAATGATTTATTATTTTATAAATATTCTTATTATGGGTAGTAATGCAAGACGTTATAAGTAACCTCTTTGTATTAGAACTCCCATTAGTTCGTTGGCCAGCTTCTTTGTTATAAATTAAAAAATAGTTAATTTTCTTGAATTCCATCAAAAGCACTGAGAAAATAATAATTTTGTATAGATAAAAATCATCCATTCCATGTGACCGATATCTGTATTTTGAAAATTGATTTAAAGTTCACAATATAAGCAGACATAATTACATCAACAACACTTTGGTGTTTAACTATAACTGACACATTTCCCGTCAGTTGACGTCACGGCACTAACAACCACTGAAACAAATGATCGACTTGATTTATGTTCGCGATCAAACACAGAAATCAACTGTTTCAGTCAAGTGAATGATGTATGTCAAACATCTAACTAATATTCCGTATTTTTAACGCAACATTCATGATTGACGAATAGCCCGTTTCGTTTGACTATTTGTGGAAATCCGTTATCGGAATTTACAAATATGTCAACCGGTTTTTGTAATAACCGATCATCAATTTAAAGTGGACGTCTTTGTTTATTGTAAGAATAATTTTAATTGTTTCACAACTAAACCAATACGTAACTTTTTTATTTTATTAAAAATTAATACTACTAAAAAATGAGAGAAAATTAAAGTCATATGAATCAACGTAAAAAGGAAACTATTGTGTCAATTTTAAACCATAGGTATCTCAGCTTAAATTATACCACAGCAATTACCTCCAATTCAAAGTTCCAGTGCAATCCTCATTTATCATCTCTTTCGGGCTCAACAGAATATGCGGATGGAAAAGTTAGACAACGAAAATCGGATACTTCACGATTTTGAATATTTTCAAACCATACTCTGTGGTCAATAAATCATAATCGTTTAGTTTTAGTAATAACTTTGTTGTATAAAAACATTGAAGTTAGTCAAAAAGAAATTTGTTAAGAAAGTGAACTATTTGCAATTTAAGAGGTCGATACATCCTCTGGATTGAAACAAGGAATACTTACAATTACGTCACAGTTTATTTACAACTGTGTCACGTATATCAGCAGTATTATTGATTTTGTGATAGAAACGGTGACTAACAAAGTTTTATTCCGATTAGTAAAGATAAACTTGTTACACCAACTATCCATGTGCAAGATATTCGCATATTTATTTATTTATATATATAAACTCAATAAAATTTATAATAACACTAGGACCTGCTTCGCATTGTTACAATTTAAGTATTAAATTAAATGATAACTAGGTATAATGATAAAAATGTGTATCATCAATCGTACAATATTTTAATGTATTGTTACCGTCCAAGGAGTTTCTCTATCCTTGAACCTTCTAAAAACTAGACATAAAGAACATTAAAGTGACGTAGCGTGTTAAAACTCGGCAAGTACAGAGGAAATCATAAAAATAAATTACCGATCTTTATTAAACGTGACCCGGGAGACACGTGTCTGTCTTCTCTTAGAGTCGGTTATATCCCTTTACAATTCTCTCTTCTCCTGTTTTATTTTCACATCGTTACGTTCATGCAAAGTGTTTTAGTATCATAAAAATAATACGTCCATTGGATCGCTTTGAAGCGCTTGAGTTATGGATCTTTCGTATTTTAGAAACACGCTTTATTTATGCTCACTTATACTGAAATGCTCACTTATGGTTCAATAAAAGAACTACATGAATAATGCAAAGAATAAATTCGTTTTAATAATAAAAAGACAAAGAAAAACACTTAAACTATTCAAAGAGATGGAAAAAGACTCGGCAATTAAAATTGCAATTTTATAATAGTTAGAAAGTAAGACAGTTCTGAATAATGACATTTTCAAATCTATCGGATACTTTGAATCAATTAAAAGTGTATTCCATCAATCTTTATGTATAGAATGACATTTTTTTAAACTAAGCAAGAGAGGATTTTTTTCTAATAAATCAAATAGGTAACTATAGAAATATTCTTCATTAAACACCAATGAAAATAAAATACAGGCAAGGAAGATAAACAAGAGGTGGCCTTATCGATAAGATAGCGATCTCTAACAGGAAACCTTCATACAGTGGAAAAGAAGTAACAAAGACTTTTAAACCTAAGGTAGGTTAACTATCACCCCTAATAGGTATAATTTGTGTTTTTTGTAACATATGGTAAGTGGTCACCAATATACATCATAAACATTGGTGCTACAGGTTTTTTTTACAATTACTTACATCGTTAATGCTACTCTAACCTATATATGTCTTTATTGACACTGGCTCACTCATCCTTCAAACTGAGAGATAATAATTCTTAACATTGCTGTTTAGCGGTAGGCGGTAGAATATGCTACGAGTGTGTGGTACCTATCCCGTAAGGATAACACAAAGCCCTACCACCACCAAAAAATATACATTAAATTGAATTGTATATCTATAACATTGTCCAAATAAAGCTGAAAGGACACCAGGTTACCTTATAGTTAATTTAGAACAAAGTTTTTTTTGTGTGACCTTACCTCTAATCCTCCCTTATTTATGAACTTGACCTCGCTTTCGCTTTTATTCACTGGAAATGAGATTGCTAGTGTACGATAGCCTTTTTATTACTATGAAAATACATATATACTGTACTTCAATTAAAGTAATATTATAACATAATAATATAATTTACGGTATTCAATTTCTAAATTGAATTAATTGACGTTGTAAATAATTTTGTTTCTTAGTTTCGTCTGCTAATTAAGCTTTTATGAGCTGGATATTATTGTAAAAGAATTTTATTTTAGAAAGTTTTATAAAATTTTTGAATGGTAACACATAAATGACAATGAATAAGAATTAAAAAATAATAGAAATTAATTTCGCAACTCTTTCTCGCGACATATATATATATATATAATTAAGGGTCATTTTAAATCTATTAATAATTACCACTGCAATATTACAAATATCATCCCAAAATAAAGTAAAATAATGTAAAGTTATTTTACTTAATGAAAATATTTGACATTATTTCGATTTAAAATCTTATTTTATTTCAAACTTTGTAGAGGTTTCAGAATATTAATTGAATATTAAAAAAAAAAAAAAGATAATTGCTATTTAGTAACAAAAAAAGGGTGTACAAACGCTTATCTAAATTGCTGAGGCAAAGTTCTCCGTCTTAAAACTTGGACCACGATCCGGTGACCCAGAAACACGAGACGACCCACGCCAAGTTTTTCAATAAGTGCTTTTAAAGACTTTTTAAAAAATATCCTTTTATCTATGTGGCATAGGCACGACTTTAACCTGACAATCTCACCCGCTGCCTGTCTTATCTGATTCGTAATTAGTTCGGCTAAAACTTCTTACAGATAATATTATTTATTTCATATTATTGTGTTATACTTTTAACTTTTTTTATAACTTTGAAAATTATTAGTATGTTTACATAAAGGACTTTAAGTTAATAAAACGTAAAGTAAAAGATTTACATGTCATCTCGGCTCTCACATAATTTTAATTACCTTAAAACTCTTCATATTTACATTAATAATACGATTAGTGTTGTTTTTGCTGTTAATAGATGGCGTTGTAGTACGTTAAATTGCTCTATCATTACCTTAAATGATTATTTTAAGTACATCGCCACTCAAAATATAAACTCCGTTTCATGGATGAACAGTTTATTTCATTCGTCATCTACAACTACTCCTTAGTATAATAAAAAAAACTCACGAATAATGACAAATGCTTTTAATTAACAATTTAATAACGGATTAATAATAAATATTAGTAAAATATAATCTCTTTTTAGCGTACCTTAATTTGTATTAACAAAATTCATTTCACTTTACTCATAAATAAAATTCTTTCTCTTATCAAAATGAGCAAAAAAAAATCACGAACTTATAAAAAAGTAAAATTTACGCGAATTTTAAAACAAAGAATACACCCATGCCATTACACAAAACCCAGGACGCCTCCTAACACTTATCCAGGGCACTTCACAACACCCTAAAAAACGTGTCGAGGGAAAAAGGACGCTTGACAAATCATTAATTCATTTTGCGCGCACATTTTTTTGTTCACTGTTTTATAATTTAACGTTTATTAAAAGATCTTAAATAGTAACCCTTGTACGTTGTAATTGAAATGGAATTTTAAAATTATAACATTGACCTTACAATAGCAAATTCGTATCATGTTTTGTTATTATGTCATGTTGTGTGTTACAAAGCTCTCGGTATCTTCTCAGAAAAGACAAGTACGTAGTGTAACCAGAAATCACAGAGACAGTTGATTAAATTATAATAACGTTTATATAGTTATTCATACACAGTCACAATACATTAGAATTAGGTATTCATGAGAGTTTATTATTATTAAATCAATCCCCATACACGTTTGTCACTTAAACCGCAACCAACATCAATGACATTTCGACAATATAACCTGGCAATATGATGTGTTTTGGTATTAATCTAATTATCGTACATGCAACTGCAACGTCGCTGCGTTTGAACCAGATATAATTTACGCTATCATTTTACTAGTTACATAATTGGATGACCTAATTTAGTTTCATAATATTTTTTAAATATGTAAAAAAATGTTTTCGTATGTGAACATTTCCATGTTTCTAGATAATCGAAGTGAAGCATGTCGTTCCCAATAATCAGGTCAGAGTTTCCTACTTAGACTCCAACGCCTAATAAAATATTTAGCTCTCCTCACATTAACCTAAATAAAATGGGATATATCTTAACTGTGAGTGCTTGAAAACTTTTATCAAACTCCGACCTCATCTTCTACGTCACCCTCATCAAAGAAAGTTCACATTGTACGTATAAATACAAAATGTTATACCATTTGTGAACGCTTATTCCTACAGCTGCTGTGTTAAATTTATCGATATCATAGTTATGTTTATAAAATTAAAAGAAGTAATTGCTTGGGTAACGTAACGTATATATTTGGGTAACGTAAATTGATATTATGATATAATAAATGATATACACAAAAGGGCATATTTGTCACAATTTAAAATATCCAAGAGTATAATTTAATTTCACGTTAAGTAAGTTCTCCTTTTTTTAGTTAATCTCGAATGTGTAAAAAAGTACAAGGAGTAATAAATTACCTGCTAATGTAATTCGATTAAAAAATGTGTATTCGTATTTACTTGGTTTTAATAAAATTTCTTTCACGTCATAAAACTTCTGCAGCTTTGCATATATTTAACGTTTAATAACCAGTTGGTGGTTTTTACATAGCTATTACAATTTGACCTCCGCGACCCATTTAAATTAAAAAGTAGGGTATCACCGGGTCAACTACTTCACCTATTAGGTAAAGATTATCTTCAAGTTTATTCCGTGTTTGATGTTACTAACGAATTTTCGAAAACATAAAATGGATAAACTTCAGAATTTTACAACAATGTAAATCCAAATTTGAATACTTATTTAAAAATAATTATTCAAATTTGGAGCGAATCCTATACAACGAGGTTTTATCTTTATTCATCTTATAATGATTAATATTTTGAGGTAATACCGGTATGTTTAAAAAAATAATAAGTGATAGACCTCTTTCTCTTGAAAAGGGTAGGATAACTATCGCCATAACGACCACAACCATAAACTTGAACCAACATTTCTGCCAAACTTTAATTACATTTGGTTAATGAGATATATTGGATTATGTACACACATTGCGTTTAAAAGCCTTTAATCGCAAAAAATAAAGATATAATGTATAACCACCGCTTTAAAGTTACTGTTACATAAGCTTAACCGCCCTCTACATAAAGTACGTAGCATTTTATTTTTTTAAAGATACTTTAGGAATCAAATATGATGTGTCTCTTTTTTTAATTAAAAAAAAGGTTTATCTCACTCGTTTATATTATGTCTAGCCAAGGCAGTCTCGGTTGCCCTGGCGTAACGGATAAGCTCCAAGAGCGTCGTCTAAGGTGGTGTGGCTATGTCGTGCGTCGACCTAAGGACTATGCCAGAAGGAAGCAGAAGAAAACATAACAAATAAAATATTATTTAATATTAAATTGTTTCGTTGTCGGTTGTCGACAATTACAAGTGAATCTTGTTTAGGTTTAAATATCTGTTTTTGTTGATAGATTTCAATCTAATTTGTAATTTTGATCGTGGTTTAATATATCACCAGCATTGCTAAAAGATCCGGATTTTAGTGAACTAACCAAAACTCAAGCTATTAAATAAAAACCAGTAAAGCAAAATAAAAGCTACACGAATTCTGCCACGGCTTATAATACTTTATGATACAGAAAACAGTAGTTTAGCGCCATTAAAACTCTCTCTAAACGCGAAAAGCAGATAAAAGCACTTTGACAGAAATAAAAACCATTCGTAACTACAGTTTGCCCTGAATTTTACTTACATCAGTTTATTCGCAGGAGTATTGTTCATGATTATCTTGTACTCAGAGTGAAAGCTAAAATATTTTTTGAATAAAAGCAATAAAAAATAATTCAGACTTAAGAAGTATCGTAGACGAAACGTTTCTTAGATGGAATTAAATAACGATGATGTGGACTTTCATTTTCTACAGCAAACAGAAAATATCGTCTGAAATTCTAATATATTAACTATGTTTGGTAAATTGGGAATAAGGTCCCGATGACAACAATTATTTAAAAATATTATAAGTACGGTTGAATTTGTACATATTATTTAATTCACTCCCTTGACATTACTGAATTACAAATAAAATGAGACGCTCGTATAACTTACGAGTAAAAAAGAGCAATAGTTATAAGAACTGTTTTTAATTATACATTACCGAATATAGTGAGAATAGTATAGTCGTTATAACTAAATCATAAATTAAAAAAAAATGTCTGAATTTTTTGTAAAACATGCAAATTATTATCGAATCTCCAAAAGCCTTGTTTGTTTTCTGTATGAGTGATGTTTCAACAAACAATAAATCTGCACAAATAATCAAATAAATTACATTTTACGACTGAAATATTCCTGAATCTTTTAATTCCTATGCTTATAATGAGTAGGGTCTGATAGATAACTTGTTATTGAGAGCAGAGATAAAGCGATCTATAAAGCGGTCGGAAAAGTCAACGACCCTATAAAACAGGACCGAATTAAGTGTCTTTGAACCTGATTACTGAATAAGAATAATAATCTTAAAATTTTACAGATATAGGATCACTTCAAAGTAAAATGAAGAATGTATATATTGAGAGATATACCGAAAATATTAAACGAAAACATAGGTTAATGTCCGCTTTTTTACCCTTCTCATGCTTAGTAAAATAAATATGATTACGCAATAGATTTAAGATAGATTAGATAAGGAACTTATCTAGCTAAATCTAGCTTTTTTTACAGGTTTTACATTTTATATAGAGCTAGCTGCTAACCGGGATACATTGCAATGGTAATATAAATTCATTTAAATTTTATTTTATTATAAAGTTTTTTTTTATATGTTTATGATTCCTTGCCAAAATTATTCACGAGAGTATCAACAACTATCAATAACATAGTTTCAATACAATCGCATGCATGCCTTAGGATTGCGGAACAAAGAAAAAAAAACATTTAGTACATATATATAAAAAAATCAATATGTCAAAGCGAACGGTCAAAAGTTTCTGGTCATGTCGCTTACGAAGCAAATTCTGAGAATTGTTACAAATATACTAGAACTTCGAGACTTGTAGATCTCATAAATCAACAAGAACTTCCTAATATAAAGAACTTACAGCTATCTATGAGACAAAGCTATGCTTAAAACTTAGAAAATACCCAAAAGAGACATTGTTTTTGATATTAGTACAACATTAATTCAATCAAAGTAACTATCTAACAACTTCAAGAGATCTTCAATTTTATAAATTAGAAGACTATTAATATTCATAAATGTTTTGCACGTATACTACTGTGAATATGGGTCTACTTAAACTAAGTAAAATATGCATGTACGTTTAAAATTTTAAAATGTATTAAAATTAAATAAAGATACATCGTTCATGAGAGAGAAAATTAACTAAAATACATGTGTTTTATTTTTATTTTTGCTTTACACATTAAGATTATAATTGTGAAGAACACTGTGAAATATATTAAAAAAAAAAAAACTGAATATTTTTTACTCATAAAACAAAAACTGCCGTTATTTTGTAAGAATGTTTCGAACATAATCATCTTAACTTACTTTTAAAAGGACAAAATTAGTGAACTTGTAAAAAGAAATCGGTATAACATGCAAATAGGTACTCGTGGGAATGTCTTGCTACGGTCAACTAACATAAGCGATTTTCGATGTAAATGAGTTCTTGAAATTTATCTTCAACCCTCGTGGAAACTCTAGTTTCCTCTTGCCCTTAATTTTAAAAAGAATTATGTCTGCCAATTTAATTAATCTGACGCTTAAGTCAGACGACAGTATTTATGTTTTTAATTATTTTAATTTAATCACTTTTTTTATATAATCAACATTCAAAAGATTCTTCTTAAATATTAATTCGATGGTAAGGCTCTGTACAATCATATTCATTCACATATTCTACCGCCAAACTGCAATACTATGTATGATTTTGTTCCGGCTTGAAGGGCGAGTGAGCCAGAATAACTGCAAATACAACAAATATAACTTAGTACCCAAAGTAGGTGGCGCGTTGACTATATAAGGTATGGTTAATATTTGTTACAGTACACTTAAAATTTGAAAATCATATCAAGCCCATATGTCAGACAGCCGACCTATGTTTTGAATAAATAAATAAATCAAGTGATGTTAAAAATGTATCCTCATATTTTTTTAACATCACTGGACTGATTAAAGTTTAGTTCTAAAATTCCTTATAAGTCGTAAAAATATACAACAAAGTTATTTTATGACGTAATTTTATAGTTACGTAACTTGGTAACAACGTCGGACGTAAGTTTAAAATAAAAATGTCAAAAATAAGATACGATCGCAGTGTGACTCGCGTAAAGTATATTTTACATTTAAAAATGCAGTACACATTAACTTAAATCTCAATATACATTGCTTCTAAGATTAAAATACAAACTAAAGTCAGATAACATGTTCAAAAAACCCTATAAAAAATAACTTTATGAAATTAGGTACTGATCTAATTAAAGAACGTCGTATTATTATTGATTTGACTTATTTAGGCGCGACGAGAGCTTAAAAACTAATTGGATAGCAACGAAACGATTCTGGAACAAAGGAATTACCCTTCTGCATATAGTCTTAGTTGAAGGTGCCTTTTTTATTATTAAAATGTTGTACGGGTTCTTATCTAACAATTTATTATTTCACATGCTTATCAACTTCAAACATTAATTCTAAAATATAAAGGAAAGATATATCTTACGAGTCACAAAATTTTACGTTCATTTAATAAATATAAGCAAATTTCGAAGTAGGTGACATACGCTACGCTACGACGCTATTCATAGCCGGGAGATGCACAAGTTGGCAGGCAATAAACCCTGCTATTCTGTACATAATTTTCTCCATTTTCTAGTTTCACGACTGGTGCGAGTCCGAAATTGTTATAAATAATGCAAGAACGCTACCAGAAATTTAAGTTCATCGCGCAACGTGAATTCGTCATTCACATCCGAATTTTGTCACTAGCGGTTGCATTGTTTACTTACGTGAAGAATTTAGTAGTGTTGCAACAAAATAAAAATCGAAAACTTAAATCGAAATGGAAGTTTCAAATTCCGTACATCCTTTTAAAGAATGAAACAGCCCTAGTGATCGTAGGACGCTTCTCGATATTTGTCTGTCCGTCTGCAAGTTTATACTCTCCGAGTCTAATGAACATAATAAGTAGAATTTGATATTCGAACAGAGTTATGTAACCATATTAGGCACTTACCTATACTCGTACTTCATAGTCGTAAAGTTAGTTTTGGTGATCAAATTAGATAATAAGAATATATATATAAGTTTAGTAAATACAAAAAACAACTAATATTTTTAAGTGTATATATTCCTAAGTGTATCTCATTTTAGACACGCTGAATATACGCTCGGATACAAAAGAAAATATACGAAAATATAGACTTTGAGTTACCTGTGAAACTAATGGGCAAAAAATTCTAAATAAAATATAGAGGATATTTTGTATCAAACATGGAGCCACGCTTATAGGCTAGAGGAACTTTTTAATGAATATTCAAAAACAGTAAATTCCAACAGAAAAATTAATAATACAGAACCATCTCAACGCAACGCCGACTTGCTACTAATCGTTTCTATATTTATTTATCTCCCTTTGTACGTTTCAACCTTCATTTTTTACTGTTATTTCCAAATATTTTTAAATTAATAAACTTAAAACTTTTCAAGAGCTTTGTATTATAATACAAACTGAAAAAAAACAGTTTTCTCATTGCATTTATAACCAGATAACTTGACAGTTATCAACATCAGTGACTTATTAATATATATATATTCTACCGACCGACTTTCTACTTAATTTGCTATTCACATAAATAATTATAAATATATTTTATTTTAAAAAATAGCCGCGAAGAATTTTGAAATTTATTTTCGTATATCTATATACAAAGGAGCCCTAGCCTAAGCTATTATGATCAATCACAATATTTCTAAATAATTAATTAAGTTTTATTATTGATAAATTTCAATTGTTTCTTTCAACGAATTCAAACAGTATTTTTTTTATTGCTTTTTCCGATATTATTCAATGTTTTGTAATTTGTACGGAACAATGACAACATATAACTAATTATGAAGTTATATTATTAATTCCAATTTGAAAAATCGTAACAAAAGTTTGAGCGTATTTATGATATTGGATTTTTATTGTAACAAATTCTCTAATTCTACGGATGTTGGTTATACAACAGTTGCCCCGGCAAGTAAAGCCCTCGGTCCAGCGCATGATCTCTCTCCGGTTGTGTCGGATTACCGTGCACCCGAACTATGAGTTTGAGGTAACAGAGGAAACACCTGTGCTTGTCCACATTCTTGTGTACTATACCTCCTACGACGAGTCTATATTGAATGCAACTGTGGCAGAAATTCGATCAGGATATTATACCTTTGATAAACATTTTGAATGCAATAAATTTCGTAAATACGAGTATAACAATTCCTTGAATATAATATACGAACTGTACTAGAGCATTTTGGATTCTGAAAATGTAATCCACGATATATTTTCAGTAACCGTTATCGCAATCGATTACAGAAGTGTTTTATTTACAGAACAACTTCAAGTAAGTTAACAACATGTTTCACCAAAAGCGTGTAAACAATTGTCTCAGGCACTATATCAATTCAATGTCATTTCCGAAACCAGCTCGCAATATGAGAAGCTCGGGAAACTGAAATCGCGACAATTTCCATTTATATGACTGTCATAAGCCGTGTCCTGTGAGTTTGTCTTGTTTATATTATACAGTAGTTCATTCTTGCGACTTGTTTTACCAGCACAAAACTTTCTGGATTACTTTGCTAAATTAATTCCGTGCAATTGACTCGACTACTCCGTGCTTGGTTATGATATTCATGTTGCGGAAGTGAACAAACAGCGTAGTCGTAGTCGTTGCGTAGTCTGTTCGTTTATGTCAAAGGAAAGCCAATATAGTGTATCTCTTGGGAGGATTCGCAAACGTCTTATACGTTCAATAACAAACAAATATTAAACCTGTATAAACAGAAGCCGTATGTATTTATCTTAATCATCAACCTTTTGTAGCAAAACTATATGATATTGTGTATTTATGTTCCTCTTTAATGTAACACTAATGTTATTTTGCAATGCACGGATTATATAAAAAAACATAAAATCATTAATTATTTTTATTGTCGAATACGTTCATCCTATAATAAAACGCTATAATTATGCTTCAATAATTGGATTTGAAAATTAATTCAACCTTAAAATTAAGAGAAATTACTACAAACTAATTAGAACAGTCATAATTATACACTGTGCATTGTAATGATAAATTACAATGTTGATAATTTTAACGCAGACATACTCAAATCTGAACTAATTTTCCGGTACTAAAACACTCGCTCCCGTTTCATCACTCACATGAAACAAGACACAGCAATATTTTAAGTCTTATTAAAAAAAAAAAAA
This sequence comes from Vanessa atalanta, assembly GCF_905147765.1. Lineage (NCBI taxonomy): Eukaryota > Metazoa > Arthropoda > Insecta > Lepidoptera > Nymphalidae > Vanessa > Vanessa atalanta. Next base: position 7,745,615 of record NC_061878.1, on the reverse strand, counting down.
GTAAAAGTCTATATATATCTCTGTGCTGCAGGATATCTTTTAAGGCTTGGAGCTTATTCCGCCACGCTGCTCTAATGTGGGTTGACGGATATACATGTGGTAGAATTTCAATAAAATTAGACACATGCAGGTTTAATTGCGATGTTTTCCTTCACTGCCGGGTATGAGATAAATCATATACACAAATTATTTTGTGGTGCTTGCTTGTGTTTGAATCCGCATTCATCGGTTAAGATGACAGTGTTCTAACCACTGGACCACCTCGACTCATAAACTCACTAAAAATATGTGTATCATAAATATTTTTTTACTCGCACAAAAGATTATATTGTGCTGAATTATTTGTGTTCCGTGTTTACTCAAACAAAAATAAGACTAAATAAATTCTACGTGTATTCAGAAACACATAATGTCCCGAGGCCTATATCGTAGCAAAAGTGCTACAATATAAGCTTAGATAAGGAAGGTAAGATATATAAACAATTTAATATATTATATTATTATACATAATAACATAATAACCTCAAGACCTAACAAACGAAGAAAAGGAGATCTTATCCCAGCAGAGCGACATTTACAGGCACTTTCTAATAATATTATTTACTGGTTTTAATGTACAAACTAACTCAACAGCTCAAGGACCGTATAGCGACGTGAAAATCGCGGGTCGATCCTGAGCAGTGATACTGCGACCTGGCTGTTTTGATACTCAAACAAAATCTATATATATTAAAAAAAATTATATATATTTTAGTGTGTTATACGAGTATTTGTCTATACTGTATTATAATCATTTTTGATTATTATTAATCAATTTACATCATACCAGTTAATTATATTACGTAGGCTGTAGGTAAGGCTTGAATACAAAGATGGAAGGGTTAATTAGCCATGCTCCTTGTGGTTTCAAACTGACCCTAAATCATTGGCCTCGATTATGATTGCAGTCATGTGATTAAACGTGAACATGCTTAATAGTAACAAGTCAATTACACTAATGTATAACCAGTTTACGCTTAACGCGAGTTAAATTGCAATCGCTTTATTATAACGCAACGTACCTAAACGATAAATTAATCAAATTAATATACTCAAATAGATCATGTTATGTTGGAAATGATTTATTTTTTATACTATAATATAATAAAACTATTACTTATCTCTATATTAAAAAATCACGCGAGAACTACGATACTGGTTTTGATGGTCCTTTTGTATTTAAGAGTTTATAATTATAAGTACTACTAGTACGTGTTGATATGGCATGAACGAACAACAAAGAAACTATTTATTTTGATAAACAAGATAAGCTGAGCTCTTGTTTTATATATAAATAGAAGATCAATATTAAATGAAACTACACTAGCTGCCACGCAAGTGTAGCTAAGTTATTATACTTCCCGTGTTAGGCCGTTGATCGTGGACTGACTCTTATTTCGTATCGGGTTGCCTTCCGATCTTTTATGTGAGGAGTTAAGGAGTTAGATAGAACGCACACACTTGTTAATATATCTGTCACGTTGACTTCTTTTCTGAATACAGACATTCCATTGAGAATGCCCGCCGCATAATATAATTTTTAAATGCGAATTGTATTAGTTAGGTGTGTAAGCTAAAGGGTAACTAATAATAAAATAATAAACCCGTATTATATCTTAAAATGCTAGTAGGTAACATATAAATATAACCTGGATATTATTGGCATTGATACCGTAATAGGTGATCTTCTAATATGCCATTTCATTATAGTATTGCGAAACTATAAAGCCCTGTGTAGTCATATATGAGGTTGGCAATAAAAGGTTCTAAATTTAAAAAACATTAATATCGTCGTAGCATACAAAATTATACGTAGGCATTGTAAGTACAAACGCAAGGAGCGTAATATATAGAACCCATTGTTGGCAGCAGTATAAGAGGTAGATAAGCTTTTTTACAATGCTTATTATTGGCTATTGGCAAAAAGAACCCAACTACTGTTATAATTTTTTCGACATGTATACTTCTTGAAGATTATGATAAGAGCAGTTATTATTTTAGAATTATAAGTTCTGAACACTCTAAGACGTCAGACATTATCGATAATGTAATTATGTTCTGTCCTAGTCACTTACTGGAACATGAATCTCTTATTAGTCGGTATCTTGCCGTTAAAAGCGCGATTTATTAAATTTAAAACTCACTTTCAATTAAGTTGAAAAAGGTTAAATGAAAAAACGAAAAACCTTTTCGCAAAAAAATATAAATAAGAGAATTTGTCGCGCAAAACAATCCCCTCATTCGTGAAGGAAGTTTCACATAACAGTTATCCCGGTCTTTTTCTAAGCCATAATGGCGCTCTGCAAGAGAATTAACATACAAATTGTAGTTCGTACGAAACCTGGGACGTAGATGTGCCAGCTTTTAGTCCGATTACACACGAGTCAAGGAATAATGCATCGTAGAAGTCGGTACAAATGTGAATTCCACCTACACATTTCTCCGGCTCGTGCCCGACGTGTAATAACTTAAACGTAACTGTTGCTTTATCCGAAATATTGTGAAAGGTTTAACTTAACTGCCATTACGGGCCTTTTCATGGAAAATAGCACCTAGTTGAGCCAATCACATGTTAATTGCAATTGTTTTATGCAAATTATTTCGTTTAAATGTACACACACATATACAATACAAATAGTTTTGAATAAAATACTAGTAAAAAGAAGTCCAACCAAAACATTTATTAGACTATACAATATTGTAATATATTTTATACTGAATTATATATTTTATAATTTACTAAAAATATTTGTAATTGCTCTTTTGATAAATTTTTCTTTTACGGCTTTAAAAACGAACTTTTTCCGAACATTTAATGCGATTCAATTTTTTCTGAATCGAATACACTTAACAATGAATTTCCTAATTAACTCTATCCCCGGTTTCCAAACCCGATATTCAACCAAAAAAAGAATGTTAAAAATATATAACCTTTTTAACCTTGTGTATGTTGTACAATAATACCCAACTTACGTACAATAAATGAATAAAAAAAGGTTCTATTTAATTTATTACGGAGTGCTGGTATAATATAATAGCTACTCATTATGTTGATGATTACATTCATGACAAAGAGGCATACAATTGACTCTTCGACATTAATACAAACTTTTTCAGCAAAATGAAAGCATAAGTTTTATAACACAATAGCAGCTTCGCTTTAACATCGCTGTTTCGCCTGCGTGAGTCGTTGCTTGATTTTATATAGTCTATTACCTTTCTTAACAAATTACTTATGATTTTTAATATGAAACTTTTATTGGCGTAAGATCGATAAGTATCTAGTGACGGTCCACGGTATGACGATTTCTTATGTACTCTCCGACGCCCCTCTCCATTATCTTGTGTTGGTGTGTGTGGCGTCCTAAATACATCGTTGTTTCTGTGTGTATGTATATGTATAAAATGCAAAAATATATTTATTTTACTCCACATACGTTTTTTTTGTATAAAATTATCAATAAACATCCATTTCGGTGTTTCTGCTCAGGTTAGCGAAACAAACTATTCGGCTTTATATATTTATATAGTATATAATATGATACCTGTCTCTCAACTCGATCTTTGTAGAATTAGAATCGCAAAGTAATAGCGGTTTCAAAGGATCCTATTACATGTATCTCATGGGACGGTAGTGTAATGAATTCTAAATTAAAATTTGAATTAAAATAAATTATAATATTAAATAGCTTAAATAAGAACAAAATCAATAAAAAAAACTTTAATAAATATTTGTAAAAATATATTGAATACTACATTTCCTTAGCAATGCTTTATGTACATAAGTCTAATATAACTAAAGAGCATACCTATACCTTTAATAGTTTGCTTTTAAAAACACATTTTATAAACAGAAACAGTTCAGTTACTGTTTCGATATATTTATAGATGACTTATAAGAGTATCCCTTTAAAGGGTTGTCATTTGATCATTAACACCGTACAAGTTCAAATACTGAATAGCTTAAGGTTAAAGGATTATTACCCTTTAGAAAGTACTTTATTATTAACTTTTTAAATACAACGAATATACCTACTCCCTCGTGTATGAACGAAACACTGAAACACCACTGAATTTATGTGCCCAAAATTTGAGTATTAAGTTCAGGTACTGCTTAGTTATAAATGAAAATACCGTAGGAGAAATCTACTTGTCTCAGATAAAAATCTGCCACATATGTATCTACTAACAGCATTGGAGGAGCGTGGTGAAATATTCTTCTAGCCTTTTCCCGAAGCCGAGAGGAGGTTTCCCTTTTCTCATGCTTTCATAAGTACAATCTATTATTCAGAATGATGTTACCCTGACCGATCTCGGCGACGGCGTCCATTCGCAAGTGACATGCAAACCAGACAGGACACATCGCACACGTGTATGCGTAAACATAGATGGACTCTCTGTTCCCTCACGGAAAATCCGACACGTCCAAAATGAATGGCGCAGAACCAACGACTTCACGTGCTTCCCGAGCAACGGGGGTGTACACATTTCAAACTTCCAAACTCCAGACCGTTAATCTTTTGTTAGAAAACCCAATAACTTTGTTATCGGCCTGACCTGCAGCTTGACTCCAACCCAACTTTGGAATCAGCGCCTTCTATCTAACCATTAGAAAAACAAGGCATTCAAGTATTAAAAACATATATGCGATAAGTACAAATAACAAAAAGTATTAGTTGTACATACGATTGGAATGACGGTGAAGGCGTTACCGGCCTTTTCATGATTAGCAGAGATAAGACTATGATGGAAGCTTTTACAGCGAAAATAAAATATAATACACTGAGAATACTAGGGAAGTATAGAACTTCCAACCTCGTAGCAAAAATAACTTCTCACGCTCAACTGCCATGTGTCGGACTCGAAAACAAGAACACAAATTCCACAACAAACACCTGTCACTTGTATGGCTCATAAAATATTTGTCGTGGGCTTGACTCTAACCTGACCGTCTATACAAAGGTCAGTTGCAGTGACCATTGAACTCAAAAATATACGAGACTTTATTGTTTTGTATTTTACAAAATAAAATTAAAATACATATTATTTGCTTTCGTTTAAAATATGAACTTTTATATTAATCTTTTTGATAATTAAGATAAATACAGATAAAGAAAGAGTATAATTTTTACAATCAACACACACAAAATATGTTTTAATTTCGAAATAAATAATTAAATATTTTATAAGATGATCTAGAGTATACGCTCGCCTTGTTAAGAGTTGAACTCTTAAGGTGAGGTCTCTTTGTGGAACTTTGTTATTTTCAGTGTTTTAAAATTTTAATGAAGAGTCATAGTTGCCGGCATCCTTTTTTATTTCCTTGTAATCACAAAAACTATTGGAAAAAACAACCCTTTCCTTGGGCCCAAAGCATATAGTTGAAACGACGTTTTGAATATTCCAGTGGTTATACTGAACAGTTCCACTGCTAAGTAAATATAAATTTAAGCGGAGATTATCTTACACTTGCATAGTTATTGAAACCGATAACGTTAGCGAATAGATACTCGTATACCGCCGATTAGAGTACATGTGTACTGTATCTACAAACGAACACCTTTGACCTTGGATTAGTATTACAAAAACCTTCATTAAAAGTATAAATAATCACCTTATGTCTTCACTGGTGTGCTGGTTTCATTTTTTCCCAGAGGATCGAAATTGCGATTCAATAGCATTCTTGCCAACATTCATGACGTTCACTGTATATTTTTATTAGTATATATTGACAGCCTTAATGTTAATAATTCTTATCCAAATACACAACACACAACTTTTGACAATACAAACTAAATTAAATGCATAAATCCCATATATAAATGGACAGTAAGCGCTATATGTATAAAAACTTTCAATGCATTTAATTAATGGAAGATACTGTTATAATAAGCAAGAATTGGAATAATTACACATGTCTAGACCATGACTAACATAATGAAAGAGAATTTCAATTTCACGTACCAAAAGAAAAACATTAGGCAACAAGAACATTGACTTAACCGCTGCACATTCCGCTCCGAATACTGTATCAATTTGTATCGCCATTATTTCGATAATTGCTTTCATCGGAAAACCATTTGTCTTATTCCAATTTCAAATACTTCGAGCAAATGACGTTTTAAACAAAACACTCGAAATGTTCTAATGTAACAATGAGGTTATATATATTTTAAATCATTATAAGGTGTATGTATCTGTTGTTGCTGTCTGATTCTTTAAGCATGCAATAATTACTAGATTAATTTTGAAGAATTTTTGTGTTTTATTTGATTCTGTATGAAGCAATCGACTGCTGTTCGAGTCTGTATCCATCTGAACAGACTTCGAAATCGATTTAAAGAAAGATTATTTCCCTTTTTGGTAAAACTTTTTTTTTTCAATTATATTTCTTTTTAATATTTAATTAAATAAAAATTGCCAACTCAAATCAAACAGTGTCAATATCTTTGACATTAAGTAATATAAAGTAATAATAATACATAGTAAGAGTTAAAAATACATCCCGCAATGTACAGACAGACAATGTAACAGATATTTTACCTAAACTTAACTTTACACCAAACTTTACACTTTACCTTAAAACAGTAACTGTGATTTATTTAAATAAAAAACATGATACAGAATTTCCTGAAGACATTTTTGAATCTCTCAAATCCCTTGTTCAAAGTTAAGCCGGCGTTCACCACAAAAGCGCCCGAGGTGATGTTCTCTCTATATACGTTATCCAAACCACTATGGCCATAAGCTACAATATATGCATACGTACAATGTACATATATAACGTATTTACATTGTAAATCTCCCGACTATTACGATGTGAAAGTTCTTTATCATTATTGATAACGACATTATTTGAGTATTATTGTACAGTAATGTACTACATGCTCAAATCGGCACTGAGAACTAAAATGTTACATCACTTGTGCCTGTAGTTACACTGGGTCACTCAACTTTCAGAGAATATGTGAATACTACCAACTGTTTTTTTTTTCTATTTATTGATAAAATATTAAATTAGCAAATAGGAAATTACAAATACACTAAATAACAATCATTGAATAATGGACATCTCTACACTTGTAGTTAGACCATACTCATTGCTACCTACTTGCACTAGTTTAGTTATTTACCGGCAAACACTTGTATTTGTTTTGTAGTGTCCCGATTCGAAGGGTGAGTGCAATTACAGAGACAAGTAACAACTTAGGTCGTAAGTGTAAGCGAAGGTAACAACTTAATACGAACTGCTCCATTTGCTCTGCCTTCTTGCTCTCAATAAAAAATAATACGCTTGGAACAATGCAATTCTTTTAACTAATAGTTAAAAATATTAGTTATAGATACGATATAGATAACGGTGAAGACGTTACCGGCTTTTTCATTAAAAAAAAAAAGAATTCGTCTACAAAATTTGAGACAGCAAATTACACAATTAAAAGCAATGATTGGCAGAGATTAGACTGTGATGGAAGCTCTTACTCGAAGCGGGGTGGAGCAAATTTGAACATTGAAGAGTATTGTGGTAAATAGTAGTATATAGTAGTACATCCAGATAGATAATTACAGTTTATGCTTGCTATACAATTAAATGAATACTTCCTTTTTAAATACATGACGAAAAAAAACATTAGCAATGAAGTTATCAAATTAAATCAAAATTGTTCAAGTTGCCTTTAAAGAATTATATTAAATGTAAAACCATAAACGGTTTGAAATGTAAATTCAACCGGGAAGAAAAACAGTAGTTACTTTTTTGCAGCATTTCAAATACAAATTTATGTCAGTCAAATACAATTGAATTTACATAATATATTCTGTTATTTCGATATTCAACCTTTATTCAGTTCTAATTTTTTTTATCATGTATATAATCTTGTGTTGAGTAACCTTATTTATTATTGTATTTGGCAAACAATTAAATATAATATATAATATATATAAAATAAAGTATTCATGGATATTTATTATAGAAACGAATACTCATAAACAACAACATGAACGCTTCCTCTGTCGAGACTGAAATTAAAACCTTTATAAAATATCCTTTTATTAGTACAACTGTACTAACGTATATTTTACAGTTAAGGTATAATGTAATAGCAAAACTAAAACATTCATGACTTTTTAAAGTACCATACTACAACAGTTACGATCGTTGTTGTAAAAACGTAAGTATCTTAAAGTTTTTCGAAGTAAATGTTCAGTGACCTTTTAAATCACATTTAATACGTCGAAAAATATAAAAGTGTTAAGGTATTTTAAAAGGTTTGTGGGACAAAAAAGGTTTTTATGGACATAGTTTACAGCTTGGCTGTTTCAAACAAAACTACTTATAGAGGTTTTTATGCTATGAAATGACGTCATTATATACTTCAGTGTTCACTTTACAGCCACGACAGTTCGTAATCTATTCTATACCTCTTCACTGCACCGTAGTCGACAATAATTATATACCTATTATGTATATTTACGTTACTTAATTTAACTTTAAATATGACGATACTTCAAATAATTAACTACAATACAATGCACCCTTTTTTTAATTAAATTATTACAAGAGCATGAAATTCGCTTGTCACTTTTATAGTTTTAAATAATACTAATTAAATGCGAGTAAAACTGCGAAGCGCAGTTAGTTATGTAATGATATTACATACTTAAATCTCTTCCTGAAAGCGTTGCTTCTTCCGATAGAAGTTTTATAAGCATTGGTTGTAGTTTTTCAGTTAGACGTTACAAGCAAAACGTTGGTTGCTTGTAACATTTATTAGTAAGTATAGATTACTCGTAAGATAAATTTAAAATTTTCAAACAAATATCTTTCAGGAATCAATCCATTTAACGCTTAACTTGTATAGTGACGGTAACAAGATGTGAATCACCATCAATACTGACGGTATGGACCGTTAGACATTAAATACTGATTACGATTCAATCGCTCTTAGTGATTCGGACTAATCAAATGCCTAACCGTATGGTAATGTCGAGTTTCGCACCTAGTGAGGCGCAATGAACGCTCGAATGATTAATGATATCCATGTTGCTAGTGGATTGTTTTGAGCATTGTGTAATCGCAAACGTATAACTATTATAGGAATATCACTTGTCTTAATTCTGATTTGTTTTTAAACATTTACAAGGAAGCTTCTGATCGGCTTGCTTTAAACATTCATTTGATTATCATCTTCGATATATTTTTTTCTATTTCCTTCCTCCGAAAGTTTTGCTTACGTGAATTTTTGGATTCTCTTTTCTGTTATACGTTTTGACGTTTTATTGCTCCGTTATAATGTCCTTAATACTTAAATTAATTCTACCTAATATAGTTGAATTTAGATAATTTTAGGCTGCAACACTATTAAAAGTCGTCTCAACAAGTTTGCTTCTTTGTAATGTAACCGTGAATACTGGTAGCGAAACCTTGCGCTCCTTTACTAATATACAATCTAATTTACTTCGTGGTACAGTTTTGTACAAGCTCGTCTAGGTACCACCAACTCATCACCAAAATTATTTCCCCGCACAGAAATATTATTTTGAGCTCCGATTGAAAGCGTAAGTGAGCCAGTGTAACAACCGACATCTTAATTCTCATGGTTGGTGACTCATTGAGGTTGTAAGGAATGGCTAATATTTCTTACAGCACTAATTTCAATGGGCAGTGGTCACCATTTAACATCAGGTGGCCCAATGCCAGTCAGCCAACCTACATCATAAAAAAACAAAGCTTAAGAATTAATCTTTTTTTTTATGCTATAATTTGAGGAAGTCATATGTCCAATTAAAAAAAATATTTATTCTTTAAATGGCCCATTTATATATATATTTATTCACATATAATATCAAACTCAAGGTTTGGCCCAATATCTCGCATTACATGTTAACTAACGAAGAAATAAAATATATTTTTGGCAAAGTTTACGACCTTTCACGTTTTTACCTTCCTGGTGTTATAAATGGGAAGGCGGGTTTGTTTGTTTATCCTACTTTCACGCCTCGACGCTTCAAACGATCTTCATGACTGGTAACGCAGGTAATATTAGATAGGAGTTATCCCTTTTGTGTCGTTCGCGCAAATACAATAAATTATACCCAGAAATATTCGCAGATAAAAGTAGGTTAATAAAAAACTGATTCTGTTCTTAAAATTAATAAATATAATTTAAGAAAAAAAATCTGTACCTTCACGAATAAAAAATAGCTTCGATTATTAAATTCCAAGATACACTTCTTATATCACACATTCTTTTTTTAAGCTAAAATTAGGTAACATAACTATATAGACCAAATTAATCAATTAACTTACTACATGATAAAGATTATTATTCTTAAATTGTTGTTTATTTTTCTACAAAACACCAATTATTTAATATAACTAAATCTTCTCTTCTACAACACTAGTGATAGATTTGTAACTGGATTCTAAAACGTGAGACACAAAGGTAAACTACTGCGAATCCTTTGATCATTGATTTCAATCGAGGCTAAGAGATAAACATCACTAGTTCAATGATTCTCGATAGTAGCCGTATCACAAGGCAAACCACCCAAATCGACAATGACCTGCAATCCTATTCTGTAAAAACTCACTGCGAATCTCACCTGTGAAATGTTCAGATCTAACATGTGATATTTTGATGAGTGTAATCTTTAAATATTATAATTATTATAATCAATAACTGTTATCATTTTATGAAATTTTAAGATCGTTTTCTACTTCTATTTTCGTTAGTTACGATATTACTTTTACAGAACTATACCGAACGCCGATGTTGTAAAAACATCATTTCGAATAAACTTTGTATTGGAAAATTTTATTATTCTATGAACTATGTTAGTCGCATCTTTATTCAATGCTGTGTGATTATATAGATAACCTGACCTGTCTGAAACTAAATACGCATCAAGTTATTTCCAAGTCATGAGCGCTCGATACCCTGATTTATTTGAATCGTATTGTTCGATATTGTTCAATAAATATAAATATTCAAACAGCTATAAGATATTCACGGGCAATGATATTTGTTCACTGTAATAAATAATATTTATTCTACAGTTCTATATGTCCGAAAGAAACTAATTTATATTAAAATTCGTAAAATAGCTATGTAGTTTAAAGAAGATTGATCAAAATTTATCAGTAGATATCTAGATAGTTATGTTTAATATATATTTTTAATTTGTATATATAAAATAATAATTAATTTATAGTGTAAATATTATCTTATATTTATATAAGATAATATTCGTATATTTATATATATAAGAAAGTACTCAGCTATTGATTACGTTCCTTTTTATAAACACGTTAATACATTAAGTGTTACATTCATTTCACATAAAAAAGTTTTTTTTATATACGAAATTGATAGCCGTGAAAAATTATTCCGTTAGCATAACTAAAAACAAAGGTAATAATTGAATTAAATACTTTTTCTTACATAAAAAAACTACAACAGTTGATCTTTTCAACGAAAATCTGCAATAACAGGCGATTTCATAGCTGTATAAGAAGATTTGTACTTACGAAAGGGCATCACACGAATGGTTGACCTACTACAGATATGACGGTGGTGAAAACCTTTCTACTCTGTTCATTAAAAACGGACTCAGACACAACAAGTGAGATAAACAATTACACCATCAAAATAGCAATCGATGGTACCCAGGCGGGCTTTGTCTCTCAGGGTAGGTACCGCCAACTAATTACATATCCTACCGCCCAACTGCAATATTTAGTATTATTGTGTTCCGGTTTTAAGTGTGAGGGAGACAGATTGCTAATTTTACAGTCTCTGTTGATATATTCATGGGACAAAACTTTGCAAATCAGATACAAATCTCTTTGGGTCTGACCTATATTATTTTAATTTGTATGACAAAGTTTATCGTTTTCATTAATTATATTAAAAAAAAGGTAATCATTTTATCTGATTTTCATTAATTATTGGATTACTTTTTTAATTAACTCAGGTTTCAAAATTGAATAATTTTAAAACGCTTTAAAAGAACTGAAGTTCTTAGCTCATTTATCTCAGATGATAATGGCAGGTTCAAGCCTACACAATCTTTACTGAATTTTCATTCGCTTAATTTTTATAATTATTTATCTCGTGCTCGGCCGTTGCGTAACAACTCTTGAGGAAATCTGCATGTGCTGGAAAAATACACCGAAACACGTAAATATATCCAATTTCAGATACATTGAAAGAGCATGGCGGTCAATTCCTCTCCTCAAAAACTCAACTTATTTTAGGACATTTACTTATTTTAAGAAACGTTTCGCTTCGCTTAAACTTCCGCGTATACAACTATATAATTTAATTGAGCTACAGTTAGCATCTGTTACCTGTCCTAAACCAATTTACCAGATTCTAACTTAGATATTATAATATTACCTTTAAGCAATTGAACATCGTATCGTGGTCTGAGAGTAAAGCTTTCGATTAGCACAAGATCCTTAGTTCATTACATTGTTTTATTAATTCTATTAAAAAACTCGTAGCCCAAGTTTTTAATTGATTTACGCCGGTCTTACTTTTGACCACAATTATAGCTGATGGTAACTATTTATGAAGTTTCCTTGAAGATACCCTGATTGTAATACTCTGAAAACACAGACGAGGACTTTCTACATTTTTACTGAGCGCAGGAATGAGATGGTGAAACGCTAGGTTTCAACCACAAATATAAAATTTTAACTAGATTAGACAAATAGAATAGGAATACATATAACGCAAGAAATAATCTCATTTTTTTTTTTATAAGTAGATCATGGAAACTTTGGGAAACATTTTGTTAATTTTGACTTGAACAACTGGTAACACTTCGATTGAAATTTCATATAAATTTGATTCGTTTCGAATCGAAAAGTATGTTAGTATGTAATAGTAAATTTTTCTCCTCTTGATTTATGACAATTTATATCCATTTAAAATTGTATTAAAAAATAATATAATAAATATTTTGATTTAGTTACCATATACGAGTGTTTCATAAATACGGAAAAGGTCATTTCTATTATTACTTAAAAAGTCCTGGTCCTGATCGTAGTCTATGTACAAGATCCAATTTAAAACATTAAGAAACCCATCCAAATACATACAAAACGATTTTATCAAAATGTATCCAAGGATATTATGTATAATAAGGATGAGTCCAGTGACACGCATAGTAAAAGAATTATATACATCTATATATGTATAAAACCATAAAAATGAAACTTCTAACATTCTACATAATATTTGTAAAAAAATATTATACATGGTGCGTCACTTGAGTATTAATTATGCAAATATGTATTCGTACTTTATATATAATACAGCTATCAATCATTAAAAACATTTTAAATACTGACGCGATATACGTTGCGTGATTAAAACTTAGACGTGAGAAATAATCTTATATAATCTTCAACTCGTATTAAGCGTGTTAATGTTGGTACTATTCGCGATGTATTAAAGGACTTAATTTATTTTATATGTACATCTCGTAGCGAAAACAATAACGGTTATAGGCGTGCACGTTAATAACATCATAATACGTTTAATTTACGACGCCGCGGTAATTCTGGCATGGCTTAAGCTTTATTAATTTCGAAAGTACACATACTAACGAATTTCCCTGAATTTCGGTTGAACATTTTAATATTGTTTCGATCACACGTATTAATATAGGATTAGCTTTGGTCTAGGCGTAAGGTAGTGTATCACTTGTTATTATCGTTATAGGTTAAAGTATTTGTCTCTTTAACTACTGTACATATTATGTATATTTCAAATTTAGAATAGAACATGCTAAAATCTAAGTGACGTTATAGTTCACTTGAACATTTCATTTGAAATTAAATTTACTTCTCTTACTAAATTTAAACAAAAAAAAAACCAAAAAAAAAAAATATTATTTTTTATATTAACGGATCTAATTAGTGTAAAGCTGCTTGTATTTAAACTTATTTTCCTAAGATCATGTCTAGTTTTAAATTATCATGGATCAAAACTTATATCTAGAAATTGTTCAGTATCAACTAAGATAAGTGTATTAATTCGGAGATTTACGCACTTTTCGTCAGAAAATTTCGTCAGAAGCTTGAGACTTAAAGGCTCACTTACAATACGTTACATTAGAAATGTTTACCCGCTTCTTAGCTGTAAAAATGTACCCTATGATATACTCCGACCCATATAACTGTAAGCGAAGAATGTCTTCAATATAATGGACAATTGTGGAGTGAAATAAAGACAAACAAACCCAATCGCTTTATAATATTAGTGGGGACGCGAAGTAAATCAGTCGCATAAGTTCGTATATGAAAATCCTTATACATAAAATATTCAATATTATATTAATAAGAATGAGTCATAAGATCGCAGTATGTGATATTACCCTGACCCAATTTAATGTGGAAATACACGTTTTAAATTTACTAAAATAATAATATCAGCATTTGATATGATTATTAAAATATAATTTGTAAGCGCGACGTATTTAATTTACACTAAATAACTTAATTAAAATTGCAGCCTAATACAATTACTATTTTGATTAATTAAATTACTGAGGGCATTAATTTTATGTGTGTATAATAAAAATACGAGTTCGAATATAAATTTTTACTACTGAAACTGCGTGAAATGGGAGTTTAATTTTTTTTATGCGACAACCAAACTTAACTGGACGACGAATAAATAATCATCAAGGATGGCTCAGCCGACACATGCCGCTCAATCTGATGCCCTAGAAAAGTCGAATCTTAATCTATGATACGAGGGTTTCATAAATATTCAGCGTCGTTATTTCACCTCGACTGCCGATCCTGTGAAGAGCGGAGTCTGTGTTTATGTTTACAGGGGGAGCGGCGCCCAGCTGAGTGCCTCCTCCCCCCCACAACCCGCCGCGACCCGACTGCGGAAAATCGATAGCGTTGCGAGCGCCGCAGAACTGTGCAAATGCCTGAGTGACGTACCTCCGAGACAAAACATATAAGCTTTGATACATTTCATTATATTAAACCTTAATACTTCTTTTTATAATAGATATGATAGACAATTATCAAACATTGAAGAGTTTAAATAAAAATGTATTTATATGCCACGATATTGCTGAGAATGTTTATATTTGTTGTCACTTGTAAATATGTTACGTTAACGCACGGAATCTAGGACGGTCTATATATGTATGTGTTACAATAATAAAGTTAATGTTATCGTTATTCCAACGTAGTATGTTTAACCCATTATTGACACGACTATCAAAAGAGAAAATATTGTAGATTTTTAAATTGATATTAAAAATTACACGTACAGGTTAATACGTTATCTAAAATAGCCAGGCCGTCTGTCTGTCTGAATATAATTATAAACTCAAAAATTGCCTCATCGGTTTTTGATAAAGTTTACACCAACAGACTTAGTGATATATGAGAAAGGTTTCGGTGTAGAATTTATTAGGCGGTGGTGACCACTTACCATCAAGTGAACTATTTGCTAGTCTAGCTACCTATTTTTACAAAACAAAATAATGCAATTCAATAATTTGTAATATAATAAATTATTGACATGGAACATAAATATAATAATTACGTCCATATTTTTTTAACTGAATGATTAAAGAGTTTCAAAGTTTAACAAACAAAAGCAGAAGGACTCAAATTAATAACTGATGATACATTTTCCAGAAACGGCTTCAGTTTCTAGAAGCGATATAAAGCTCTTCTTTTAAGAGATGAAAATGTAATAGACATGAAAAATATAATTAAATAAAGGTATTGTGTAATATCTATATTGAACTTATTGAATAAAGAACAAAGGATATATTAACCGAATATATAAATATAGATTAATGAAATCGGATTTTTTAATAGGGTCACACAAACTTTGACAGCATATAACGGCCATCTTGGTTAAATGAAAACTGTCAAATTTGACAACAACTGATATAGTCTTGACATTTTTTCGCACGTGACATTGGCAAAATAATCTGTGCCTTTTTGGCACAAATAAAAGCCGTAAAAAAATATATTAGTTTTATAATTAATATGTAAACGAAAGCAGTTTTAAGTAGACTTAGATAACATGGATATCTATGATATGATCGCTGATTTTTCTACGCGAATTACTAAAAAACCGCTGATATGAAATTTGTACCATTATATTCAGCGTGCTTCAGAAAATGTTTTTAGCTATACATTATCATATTATATCAGCCAACGTATAATGCAGCCACAGGAACGCGTGGACGGGCTCTGCTTACAACTTGTACAACATGTACAGCCTGTAAATTTCTAACTGGCTGGCTAAGGCCACTTCTCCCTTTGAGGAGAAGGTTAGAAGCATATTCCACCACGCTGCTTCAATGTGGGTTCCTGGTATTGTACATATAATATTTAAAAAAAAAAAAATTATCTTTCAATGATATTTTTATGAATCGTTTCATCGAGTTTTATATTTAATTTGCTAAACTGTTGTGACATACTTTTATTATTAGATATTTTTAACTGAAAATATCATGATAATAATTTAAGTGCAAAATCGTGACAGAAAATTTCGCTAGGTATAAATCTTTGAAGCGAGTTGAACTCTCTGGACTGCGAAATGATATATAAAATATTCATTTCCATCGAAATGTAAGCACCTGTTTTACATTCCGTTCGACCAACACCTTTTATCAAAATATTTACTAGACGTAATTTAATGATTTTAAATATTTTTCCTGGAATTGATGAACTGTCTACGTATACTAAAGAATTTTAATTATATTGTAGTTATAATTAAGATAATATAAGGGTTATTTTTCTCCGAAAAAATTACGATTCTAATAATCTAATTTTAAGACATCAGATATATATGGACATAGCATTACGAAAAGTAAATTACGTTTACTTTACTTGGATATTCATTAAATAAAAGCTTTTTGTCTCGCTCTGGCTACACATGTCATCACAAATAAACGTAACGACTATAAAAAACTCAAAACATAATAATAAAAATTATGGTAGTTTAGCAAGTTAATAAGTGTATGCAATAACGTACAGAAAAGACGTATTCAATATGAGAATTTTCAACAATGTTAAGAATTATTTCATAAAAGCTATCGGCTGCGACTTGGCTTGCGTTTTAGGGTATTAGTTATTAAATGTTGAAAATAAAAAGTGGTCTATATCCTTCTCTGGGGTTTATGCTGACTTCATTTTGTGCATGCATGCATTTCATCAATTTCGGTCCAGTGGTTTGGCGGTGAAAGATGAACAGACAAACTGATAGAAAGAGACAATTATATAACTTTCTTTATTAATAAAATACGCCCGTATAAGCCTGCGCACATCGCCAGTCGTAAATTTTAATTAGTAGGAGTAATGAGTAACACTCTACAAATATTCTTCTGCTACAGGTTTCCTTTCCTCTCAAGGAAAAGCTTTGGAATTTAATGATTACCGCCAGCCATGGACATTTGCTCTACAAGGATAACTAGTAATACGTTGCTTGTTTTTGAGTTCTTTTGAATAGCTCGATATTGTACATATATATTGAGGAAAACAGCTGGTAGAAGGCTGTTCCATCGTTTTCAGATATGTTAATAGCAGTTGTATACATTTTATTTGCTCCATTACTTAAGAGAATAGACCGATTATTAAAATGGGGCTATTATAAGTATGGGGCCGAATTATTTCCTTTCCTAGGTATAGGAACAGGGAGTCTTCTACGAATAAGACACTCTCTTTGATCAGCTAGTTGTCTGGTTTTGCGGAGACTGACAGAAGATGCCTTGTTTGGCTTTTCATTCGATGTTCTTGATTTTACGGCTAAAATGCATTGGAATGAGGACCAAGTATAATAGGTGTCGTTTATGGCTTCTAGTATTCGTTCAGGTTAAACCGTTCTCGAGTACGTTATCCAGTCGGTATTAATCAGTTAGAAATATAAATTCCATGCCCTGAAAAGCACCGAAGATAAATCGAAGACATTGATAGAATATTCGACGTAAAATGAAAATGGACTGGATTAGTAGTAGGCACTAACACAAAGTAAAGTCGTACGCGCAAAACTTATAGGCGCCTCGCGTGAAGTTAGCTTCGTCATTTACAACGGGTACCGTCAAATTAAAAAGTGGTAATTACCCATTTGACATGCTACTCGGCGTGAAATTAGAACATTGCGCTGGCTTTTTACATGGAATGTTAAATTTCCAACTGATTAATACTGCAATATTAAGACTGGAGAACTTGCTCAAAAATATTTTAATACGATATTATTATTTTCACGGAAATAAAAATACGATTTTATATTGACAATAAATAAAAATAGCAGGTTATTTCAATTTTAAAAAAGTATTACATCAAATAACGTTACAAAGAATGCTTTTGTATTATTTCAAGCATAAGTCAAACGACGCGTGACTTCTAAATTCAAAACTAAGGAAAATTTTAAAAACTCTTTTAAAGTGTGTGTGTCTCTGAGGATACTATAAAACTGAGTATGCTTCTTAAAACTTATCTAGGACATAGCAGACCCTAAAAACTAACACGTTTTCCGCGACTAAAGGACTGTTAGCAGCCGTAGACTCACACATGTCACACACATTCCGTACACAGATTGAACTCTAGAGCTATTCTGTAAGAAGAACTAGAAACTCATCTCAGAACAAAAGAGTGAAGTATCAAAATGTGATATGCGATATTGACTTATAATGTGATATTATAAAATTTAAAGGATACACATATCAAAATAATGTATTACCGTGATACAATGTGAATTCTTACAGAATCGCACTACTGTACTTAATAAACATTAAAACAGTAGCAGGTTCAATCAATACAGTTTTTAAATTACATAGAGCCGAGAATAGTAGCACGTAGACGTTCAATATATGATCTACTCAATTATTATACAAAATAGTGATTAGATTCAAATATTAGATGTTTGATATTTAAATTACCGTTACAAACCCAATACATAGAGTAATTCAGTACATACCTGAAACAAAAAAGGTTTTTTAATAATACTTGTATTTTAAGTACACGGGTTAATAATGTTAAAATACTGTTATGTATACATAAATTAGATATAAAACAAAAAGACCTAATCTATAAGAACAGACTCGCAACTTACACCAGAATACTATCGAGCAATGTCAGAGAGTGATATGCACTATGATAACATAACATAACAAAAGCGTTTAAACATCATAATAGTATATAATTGTTGTTTGCTTTTCAATATTTTACGTGTGAGATGCGAAGCGAGATCTTACTTAATAGCACAAAAGATCTTATTCGTGAATTCAGTAAAACATGTTGACAAAAATCGAATAGAATCAATTGAATTTTAATTTATTTCTATGACATTTTGGTGGAACCAGATCTAGTTTTGTATATCGTACTATTATCTTATTAATATCATATAAGGAAAGTTTCATTTGTTAGTACAACAAATAACTAAACCAGTCGAAATTAAACTTTCTCAATAATATAATGTCAAGGGAGATCAATTTAATTTAAGAATATATACATCATCGTGGGTTAAATTTCTATTGAATCCGTACGAAGCAAAGGGGTAGCTATTACCTTAATGACGTTTAAATTTGAATATTCATCGCTTGCCAGTCCAGCGAATAAGTTTCTGACTACGCAGATTTTTTGAATTACTTAAAAAAGAGTATGCGGTCATTGGGTAGATAGAACGAATTGTACGAAATATTTTTAAACTTTTCAATTCAAAAACAACTCAATCTGCAGTCATCTTAGATTGGTGCAAATATTTTTTACCTTTACACATCGACAAAAATTATAACTAAATAATAATATGTAGTTTCTCATAACTCCTTAATATCTAATACTTCACTTACGTTTTGGTTTAGAAATTATAACGCATCTAATAGATAAAGATAATCAAATCTTTCCATGGTGGTTTTCTAAAACAAACTTTTCGCGTATACTTGTGTACTCTATATTTTCTCATACTCCTAGACCATCGGGATGCTATGAACAACAGATTTGTGTGCGTACTTTATGAATTCAATGTTGTAACTGCCAATTTTCAAACACGTAACTTCTGAGACATTCTTGACAATTAAACTATTTTTTAATACCACGAACTGTGATTTGAAACTTTTAACCCGATACTAACTTTAAAAGCTAACCACTAGATCAAAGAGTCAGTTGAAGTATAAATAAAATTAATTTTAATCGTATATCATCTGATATACGATTAAAATATGATGATGATAAAACTCACGTAATGCAATAATACAGTTTTATTTTAAATAAGAAATTCATAAGCCCCGAGTTATTAAAAGTTGTCAAATTGAGTCAAACGACACAAAGTTTTCTTCAAAGGTTGTTTTAAAACCCGAAGCATCATTAAAGCATTTTTGCAAGGCTTTTACATTATTCAAGTTGTTTAGAGTTTTAGTCGACGTCCAAGTTTCATAGGAAACAGCAAATTCACTTTTAGCAGCATCATATTTAGGTAAATGAATAAAAAAAACCCATTTCTAGGCAAATATAAAATACTCTAAATATACTTTAACATTACGCATAAAGTAAATTATAAAAAAAAAACACGAATAATTTCACGAAACATGTTTGATTATCTCGTACACATATATCTGTTATAAATGATTGTTAAAGTTTTACTTTAAAATCACTCTACAAGTCTAGAGACAAGAGTACAATCCCTAGAGTGTTCTTATGTTTGAAGAATGGTTTAATATTTCTTCTTATAGGCATCCTATTTTTATAATTATGTTCAAATTGTACTAAATTTACTGTTTTTTTTTGTCAAAATGCCTCAGTAATATGCCTCTCGTCGCGTTTCGAGTAAACATTTATGAAGCCAAAAAACACAACACAAAATCTAAAACTGAACTATTACCAAATAACCATCATTCAATAATCAAATATAATATAATTCTCCTGTATGATATGATATGGATGTTTTTTCTGCGTCCTTCGAATTTCGATACCTATTAATACTCTTCCGAGTGTCGTTACTCGTAGTGGTATTTGTCATCTACATACGCTTTGCTCTATCGAATTCGGCAAATCATTCATTTATATATGCCGACATATATCGTAATACTAGTAATATACTACTATTATTACTTTATAAATACAATATTAAATACACTACGACTAAATAAATATTATATTATACTTTTGTACTTTACTTAAACTTGGTGAAAATTCGTTTATTTAAAACAACGAGGCAGTCTCAATAGCACGAAGTAAACAAGAAAACCCTCAACCTTATATCTGCTCCGGTATTCTCTTTTCAAAGAGAGAATGCGACCCCTGACATTTCTAAACATAAATTTTTCTCTTTGCGGTCTAAAGGTCATATTTATTTGAAAATGAACAGATTTTAATGTACACTATTGTGTCACTATTTTTTAAATCAAAAAGGTACCTTTTAATAAAAATCAAATCATAAACTAAGTTTTTTTTTAATATTGATTTTTGGTAAGTGATGACGTAATCAAATAAACACTGCAAGCACTAAGCACACCGTCAATGCGCCAATCATAGGATCTAACATATTGTCTTTAGTGCTTGTAATTACACTAAGTCACTCAGTAAATAAAAACAAAGCAATACTTATGTTTCGCGATACAATAATTGGTTTGGCTTAGTGTTAAATCAAAACCACCGCACCGGTGTGAATATATATGAGAAAAAGTATCGGAATTATTTTATTGTGCATACTATCATTTCAAAATCTTTACATGTACACATATATACATATTTTATATATCCGAAAACAAAAACATCAAAAAAATGTCACTTCAAATAGAGCATCGAAATTTATAACACGAATTTTTCGTGTTTTTTTTCCGATATTTATATTCGCTTTTACATATTGATTTATGAAGTACCGATTTCCTGTCCCCAATAAGCCCTTATAAATTAGAAAGCCTTGCAAAAATGTTTTACCCTTCACATATATCATTTTACGGCCAAAAACCCAAAACGTGGACCAATACTTTCAGCGATAAGCGAAGTATCCTTGGCCTAAGTCGATGCCATCATAAATCTTCATCAAAAAAACTCCAAACCTTGTATTTTCACAAAAGGGACTTTAGATAATCTATCTCAGTATTAGTGAAAACAGTTTTTGTACGATAAAACACCTAGTTTTATCGTACACTTAAGACGATTGTAAGCATTTATTTCAAGACGTTAAAAGGCATATTTCTTTGAGATTAATTATTTATTTGAAGAGCGCTCCATATTTACTTTCGTTTCTATAAATAATTCATATAAAATTATAATGATATATCAGGAAATAAGAACACGAAAACTCAGTTTGCTTATTCACGTTTGAAACTGAAATGTTTGGTTAAAAATACACTTGTTTTAGCGACTGAACTATTACGGCTAACACTCGAGTAGTATGAATATAATAATATCTTGTTATTATTGTTTTAGTTGTTCTGATAGTTATTCTCTGGTTACTATTCGTGTCGAATATGAAATAGCTTTCGCCTGGAACAATAACTAGTTTTACTTTTCATTGTGATTACTTTGATATTTTTAGATTTAAATCCAGAATTTAGTATGTAGAATATTAGTATTTATTTTGTTTATTATATAGTGAAATTTAAAGCACAATAATAAATACATTCTCAATATAAATATTGACACACATTACGCCTACTTGCAATAGCCAACCTTCCACAATTCAAATTATTAGCGTGTTTATTAATAAATACTATAATTATACATATGGGTATACGTATCTGGGTATTAGACTTAAGCTGCTTTGAAAGATTTGCTAGAGCTGTTTACAAAAAATATCTGATATTGTCTGATATTAAATATCAACACTAGTAATCATGCCCTGCTTAATATTAAGTGAAAACCTTGAGATCCTTACAGCACACTCACCTCATATATATAATGTACATTAAGCAAGTTTGATCCTATCTACTCCAAACATGATTTTGAAGTCAAAACACTTCCGTCTGAACCCTTGTTGAGCCGACGTTGACTGAACTAAACTTACTAAAATCATATCCTAAACAAACGTTATATCTTAAATAAACGTATGTACTTATACTAAGGTACACGAATATCTTATAATTATTTGTGCGCTTTCAGGAAAAAGGGTTATCATAATATTATAACTGTATACATACATACAATTTTTTTCAATAATTTCCTTGTTTTATATTTTCCCGTAATATAACGAATCCTGACTTCGATTTTCTCTTAAATTATCAATGGTATACCTTGATATCTTATTAATATTAAGGTATGTTATGTGTTTCTGCTTTGCAAAACTACTGATCCGATTGATGTAGAACTTTCCAATTATTTTTCTTTATAGATTCAGAAAGGACATAGGTTTTAGGTATATTATGTTAATTCGTTGCTTATTTTTGTGATAACGCTTAATACAATATTTAAAAAAAACTTTGTCAAGATATGTCATGCCCTTATATGCGAGATTTGACTCCCAAATAAGAATAGAAAACTAAGCAAAATTATACATCGTTTATAGACAAATAACGTAAACCATTTTTGAGTTTCAGAGAAAATGGAAAAAGTAACGACGTATATAGTTTAGTTTTACTGTCAAGAATTTTTAAGTCCTTATCAAAATAAGTAACATACTCATTGTAAAAGTTTTATGCAGATAAGTATTTATAATTTTTATATAAGATATTTAAATAAACAAATTTAATTAAGAGCAAATAAATCGTTTGGCGATTTTTTCATATTCGTAACGTCAAAAAATAATACAGGATAAATCTCTTATTTGACCCGAGAGAAAAAGGGGCGGATAGTTAGTCAATTACTTGAAATGAAGCAGATATGCAATACGCGAAGGAACTTAAGCTGTCAATAAAATGGTAAATAGTACGCGAAGTGAGCAGTAATAGGATTCCGATATAAAATGATGTTTATGTACTTTACAGTTTCAATACTCTAGAATTATACTGATATAAAAAAATACAATTTGCTGCAGTTTGAAATAATAAAAGCTATTGTCTCAAGGTCGAATAGTACAAATTATTCTTTAAAAAAACTTTAAATAATTATAAATCCCAATGTACCTTCAGAATGCTTTAAAAAACTGTTTTTTATTTTTAACAAGAAAATATAACATATTTTCCAAATTTTGTGCAGAATTAAAAATGGTAAGAACTATCAGGGTTTAATGAACTTCAGGTCATTTTTAAATGAGCATTTTAATTTACAAAATCACGTTTGTTGATATTTGTTTCACTAATTTGTCTTTTAGAAAATTTATATTCGTATCTTAATATATGAACCTTTTATTTGTAGACGCACGGATATACAAGCAGATATTTGTATAATAACTAGGTATGGTTCGAATAGAATTTTAAATAGAACTTAAATAAAAACTTATAAATAAAAACTTATGAATAATTTCTTAAACATTCATTTACACTTAATTTTAGATATTCTTTAGAATAATTTTAGACTGTTAATATAAATTTATGTTGTATTATTTCAGAATCATGTAAATAGGGGCAAATTTATTAGCCTATATAGCCTAGAAAACAAAATCAATGAAAACAATACGGTACGACTATACCCCAGCGCACTTTAACCAGTTTTCTGTCAAATCTATCAAAACAAAAACGATTAGGACCAAGTAATGACAAATATATATAAACATATATACGTCGCGTAGTTTCCCTCGCGTTGAACGTTACATCTCCGTTCCTTGGGTCGTAGCATTTGTTTTACATTACTATAACCTTTCTCAATTAATGGACTATCTAACGTTCAAACAAACAATCAAACTTTTCATCATGCTTGTTAATACAAAGATTTTTTTTTAATTACTAATTATTATTGATGAGCTTTGATAGATATATTATTTTATTAAATAAAAATAGAAAAATAATTATATATAATTTTCTTTAAATTTTCAATGATTATAGAATTTCAAGCACTGGACGAACACTATTTATATAGGAATATATACATATATCATAGTACATCTAATACCAGTTAGCCCTTATTTAAGCCACTTGGGTAAATACTTTACGATAAATTACTATTAATATTTACTCAGTTCAATGCCGAGAGCCTGGATCGCAAGCAAACGAAATAACTCCGTCAAGTTTGCTCTAGTAATATTTACAAATGACAAATGTCTTTAGTCGCAATCATTTTTGAGTTTCTTCTAACCTCACATTGTTCAAATGTTGCTATAATAACCTTAAATTTTCAAAATAATTAATAAAATAAAGGCCTTAAATATATTGAGTTATAAAAAATATAATTACAATAATTTATCTCAGTCTTATCTTATTCAAATTGCACAGATACGTAATAGAATAATGTTTACAAAGCACACGCAACACTAATTGCAAGAGAACCCAATTACGATCTACATTTTCATCGCATCTTCATATTTGCCAGCAATAGAGTTTCGCGAGAGCACTTTCGTATTCAAGTAGAATCCCCCTCGTCGAGGTCGACGCCCTCACACCCTACCGTCCCGAGGAGAGTCTTTGAAAAACAACTACACGCCTTTAATAAGACAACTAGATATCTGATAATACATATATTCATATAATTTAATGTCTATATACATTAATGATAATATGTAGTCTGGCTGCTATTTGGTCATAACTCACTTTTATGAATTGAGATTAAATTAAATTATTTTACGTTTACTTGGTAGTAGGGCTTTGTCCACTCCCTCATATCTAGGTATATTCTGCTGAGTAGCAACACTTGGTACTTGTATTCCAGTTTAAGGGATGTGTGTGTCAGCGCAGCTTAGACACAACGGACATAATATCTTTGCTTCCGAAGTTGGCTTTGGCGATATAAGAAATAGTTAATATTTCTTCCGAAGCTAATGTCTATGGGCAGTGACACCATCAGATCGCCATTTGCTCACCTACCAACTAATGTAATATAAAAAAAAAAAAAAAGTTTATATAAAATTTGTTATTTGTACTTTATTCGCAGATTTTGAATAAAGAATTCTAACACAGGTAGCATTTTCATTAACTAAATTATATTGTTGTAGTTGTAGTAATAAAAAGTTTTAACTTAAGTTAGTATCAAACTATTCATCATTCCTTTCGTACTGTTAAAATAAAAATAAAAAATATACTTTACAAAACAGCTTTTATAAGCACTTTAGAACCATCAATCAACAATACTAAAGTGCTTAGATTAAACGATAAGCTACCGGTTTGGAATGTAGACTTTACCGGGACGAGCTGGCAAAAATAATCAGGAATTACCCTTTCACCAATCAAATTATTCAACATATAACATCCTGTCTTTTTGCCTCGTCTGATGACAGGGGATCATTTTTCGTCCAGAGGAATGGAAAAAGGGCTTTACAGGAAAAATGCTGCTAGAATTTTTGCCACCATTTCATGCGATCATGATTTTGTACAGTAGCTATTTTAAATTTTAGTTTACAAATACTTTTTTAAGTTAATAACTTTTTTAAAATAAATTTAATATATTTTTTATAAAGTTAAACATTAGTATATTAGTAGGGGCTTAAGAAAGCATAAATTAAAATTTTCGACAAAAAATATAAACAAAGGTCATTTAGTTATTTTTCGATAACTAGTCGAGTTATCTTCGTCGTGTTACGAAAAATTGTATACCTACTTTTTTGTTGCTTTTTTTAACACCCCAATATATAGGTCATATATTTTTTTTATGTTAGAGGTGGCAAACGAACGGAGGCTCACCTGATGGAAAGTGACTACCACCGCCCATGGGCATCTGCAACACCGGGGGGCTTGCAGGTGCGTTGCCGGCCTTTCATGAACGAGTACGCTCTTTTCTTGAAGGTTCCCAAGTCGTATTGGTTCGGAAAAACCGCCGGCGAAATATTAGGTATTTAGGTTATATATTTGTTATATACCGTTGTTGGTTGTTGAGATATCACACGAAATAGTATAATATTAACAGATTGAGGGTGGTCTTGAAAAAATACTAGTAACGGTGGATACCGTTAATTTTAATAGTTAACTTTCTTTAAAAAACATTATCTCTTTTGCTTAGAGCGTTTAGTAGAGCGTACCTTTCTTTAATGTGCATTAAAAATCAAAGGAAGTAGCTGGCAACACTATAAAAAAAAAATTAAAAAAAAACATCGACTTCACAAATTGTCATGTCTAAACAGGAAATAATTTATTATAGAATCGAATATCCTCCTCTAGGAAGGATGTATTGAATTTGCAAATTCAAAAACTTCGTGTTACAAGTTTATCTTTACTCCTCGTGTTTATACAATAACCGTTTATATCAAAGCTATCAATAAATTTATGAATATAATACAATATAATATTGCTATAATTGTTTTGTGATGTAACTGTTTATACCCGTAAATAAACCAGAGTAAAATAACTTTTAATTGAGCAGTATCAATATCATAGTTAGTTATCCAACACTTCTAACATATACTGCAGAGCTGAGTCTTCCTGTTAAGTTTTGAATCTAAAGTACGACTTAAATTTAAACTTATACCCTGCACCACGTACATTGGGTATCTATTCTATTTCGTAATTGAGTATGTTTGTTGACAAACAAACAACTTCGAATCGTATAATATTATTCAAAATAATAATCTTATGTTAAAGAATTATATAAAAAATATCTTAAACCGTTTCGTAACAAGCTCGAGACTGAAGTAAAACATAAAAACTGCGTCTTAGATAGCAGTGTTATATAAAAACTGAAAGAGACAACTTGACCTCGTTATAAAACTTAGCACCAGACGGCGACAGCAGTGTTTTAAAGTTAAGTACCTAAAACCTAAAATCTTCTATACTTGTTTTTACCCGCGACTCCATAAACGACCCAAAGCCATCCGTGTACGATTTTCACCGATCCTTCGTACTATTACTGCAAAAAACAATGACAAACCAACAATTATACTTTCACATCTATACTCTTAATTGGGATGTTACTTTCAAACACATTGAGCCGTCATTCGTTTACTTTCGACTTTCGATTTGTTTTGTATTGGTTATAATGTTTGATTGGTTCTGTCATTTTATAAATACAAAATAACAACAAAATAAATATCCTTCCAATTATTGAATAATTGTAAAGGTTACCTACCACCAAGTATGCCCTGACCATATGGTCGTCATTTTTTTTTCCCTGCCCATTGACATTGGTGCCGTAAGAATTTTCAATATTTCCTCATATCGCCAATGTACCACCAAAGAAATAAGTTGGAAAGTAAGATGTTATGTCCCTTTTGCCTATAGTAACACTGGCTCACTCGCCCTTCAAACCGGAACACAATAGTACTAAGTATTGCTAATTGGCCGTAGAATATATAACGAGTGGGTAGTACCTACTCATAGGCATTTGCGCAAAGAGCTACCGCCAAGAAAATATCAAAAAATCTTGGAATACATTATTGCATAACATTAGCTGTTAATTAAATTACAATGTATTAATTGTGGTGCTTTGCTTACTAATATCGACAAAAGTGACCACTTACCATTAGGTGATCTATTTGCTGTCATTACCATATATATTATCAATTAGTAAAGTAAAATAAGCATTTAAATGTCCCGACACTAAGTCTCCTCTCTTTTCCAGGAAAAGGTTTGGAGCTTATTCCAACACGCTGCGCTAATCCGAGTTGGTGGCTACACATGCGACAGATTCGCATCCGACACATGAAGGTTTCCTCACGATGTGTCCGTCACCACCGAGCACAAAATGAATTATAATCACAAATGAAGCACGTGAAAAATCTTTGACGGTTGCTCGAGTTTAATTTAAGCCAATCATCGGTTAAGTTGTGTCGGCCCATCACGACTCTAGCATCAAATAAAAAATATATAACTGAATTAATGCAATATCGCTCGTTTCAGTTGTCTAACTCTTTGTTTAGATCGATTGAAATTTATTTTCTTATGAATAAATTACTATTATATTACGATTATTATAGAATAGTAGAAGTTTTTTCTATACTTATAATTTTGTTACTAGAAAACTATTAATGGGTAGAATGTAGGGCATGTCTTGATGGCCATTAATATATAAGTACTTAGCAATTATTTCACCTCCAAACATTAATACTCTGTATTGTTGTTTCGCTTTGTAGGGTGACTGACCCAGTGTAATAACAAGCACAAGGAATACAACTCTATGGTCCCTAGATTGCATAATTAGCGACGTAATGACAATGGAAAGAGTACTTTATAATTCTTGGCGTGCCAATTTCTATGAGCGAAATTGTCCATCAACCATCAGATGGCCAATTTACTTGCTAAAATAAATAAATAAAATTGTAAAGTAAAGTAAAATTTACATAATATTTTTCCTTAACAAAACGTTTGTCACGTATATACGACCAACAATGATATTAAATTATATTCAATGCCATTTTATAAATACAAGTAAAAGTATTAATTTAATGATATAATATTCGACTCGAGAGTTAAAGAAAGATTAAATTTCTCACAAAGCAATTTTATCATGTTATATTTAATTATAAAAAAAAAGAAATAATTACATTTCATTAACAATAACAAGCAAAGCAGACTCCAGATCTATTATTTAACTCTTTCCAGTATAATTAATATTTCCATCTAGACAACGGAGCAATAAAAAGTAAAACAAAAAAAAATAGAATATGTCTTTACGAGTTGGCACAAACACATACATTACTTTGTACAGTCGGTACAAGAACTAACGCCCTATTTCCTCCCTCCCTGTACCTTGCATACGTCGTTATGTTTGTGCATTGTTCATTGAATTTTCAGTACGTTTTTTTGTGAGCTCTAAAGAGATAGTAAATCTCTTTGAACGAAGTCAATGGCATGTTAAAGCTGAACGGCGTATCTGTTTCATCCGGATGTATAAAGTACGGCTGAAAAGAATATAAAAAATACTCGATTCTTGAACGAAAATTTAATTCAAACAACTACTGCTGTAAGATTGGATATTTTTAAATATATAATTTAACACAAATTACTAATCAGATTGATTCGAATCTTTCATATTATCTTAATTTAATGATCGAAATAAAACTAACTAACGTTATATACATATATGTATATAGTATATCAAAATATGAAAAGATTCATAGTTTTAATAGATTGTAAAGCTATCGTTCGGAATGTAGATTCTTCAAAAATCTCAGCTAATTCTCTTTTCCACCAAATAAATATCATACTCCATGAAATAAAAAAAAATACTATCCATACTAACTAATTTTTTGTCTATACTTTGTTTTAACAAAAGATTTAAATATATAATTGTAATTTATTAACAATTATTATCCTTTTTCCATGATGCGATGTATTTGTAGAGGAAGACTTTGTGAACTCGGCAACTCGGTGTTGTAAGTTTATCCTGAATCGTGTTCATACAACCACTCTATCGAAATGATTAATATTATTGTAAAGCCTGTTTGGATAAATACTACCCACTCGATACATATTTTGCCGGCAAACAGCAATATTTTGTATTGTTGTGTTCTGGTTTGACGGGTGAGTGACTAGTGTTCCTACAGGCACGAGGGCCATAACAGAGGTGATATGATTTACACTATTTATAGTAATTATGTATGTGGTGGTGTGGTGTGTACTATATCAGGTGTTCTATTTTATATTTGCCAGACCGCCTAAATTACAAAAACAACGTACACTGTCAATATTCCTCCTGCTCGAAAAACATACCGAAGAGTGACTCAAGCTTCAAGATTAAATAAATATAGTCTGGACATATCTTTATGCATATGTATGTTCATATATTGTATGTATTTTTGAGGAATTCAGTACGGGCGCTTTTGAAGCGGAAGCTGCAAAAAATATAACAGAAACCCGATAAATTTATACGTTGTACATAAAAATCTCTAAAATGTTTACAGAAAAGCCCGAGACTGCATGTAACTGAATGAAAATTACCATTTATAGTGTGTAATTTTTATCAGTTCGCAAATATGAGAAGAATTTATGTTAATAATAAAAAGAACTGATTTGACAGTTCCTTTAATTTCATTACTATTCCTCCCTAAAGAAATTATATAGTAATCCTATTATCATTAACAATCGTTGATATTTTAATAAGGAGGAAATAATAATCACAAAATGATCCGTCGTAACGAATATAAATTTATTAAGATGCGGAGAGACAAGAAAATTAATTAACGCAAAATATTATAAATTTTGTTCGGGCGCGACAAAAACCTACATAGAATGGTCGTCGGTCACGTTCTGAAACTGGGTTACGAAATGAAAATAATTATGCGTCAAATGATTCGAGTGACGTCTATTTAAATGTCGGCCGTGGATTTGCGAACGATTAATGTATCTCTTGAAACATCCATTTCATTTGTTACGAGCTATAAGTATCCATGAAACGTTAATTAAAAGAAATGATGTTGACTACACACAAACGTACTATAAAAAATATTTGAGTTAGTATTATCACGGAATGAAACATTATTTGTATTATAATATCATAGTATTATTTATTAAAAATATGATATTATAAATTAGTAAATTAATTACAGTTTGGTAATCAATGGTTTGATAGTATCCTCACTTGGATAACAAATTATAAGTGCAAGGGACATAGCATTTGTGATGGTGTAATAGTATGTTAGATCCCGGTGGCTGGCGGCGCATTAACTTATGAATTGCCTTATGTACTAAAACTCCGTGTTTCTTAATTTGTGATTTACTTAAATCTTTGTGTTTATGCCAAAGTCACAAATCTTTATTCAATTTAGAAGTATTACACTTGCTTATTGATAGTAAAAAATCTATCACCGGTTTGGAAATTAATACCTCGGGCTCGGAAGAACCAGCGAAAGAAACTCAGCGGGATTTTTATTTAAATGTAATTTTTTACAACTATTGATTTCATACAATAATAATAAATATATTTTCGTTATTTGAAACAGTCTGGAGGCGATCGTCTCATTCCCAAAGTGTACAATAAACTAAAAAGTAATTAGTGTTGTAATATCCTATAGCACACAAACGTCCTTTAACGATTTTTTTAAATTTTACAATTGTATATTTTTTATCTGTTGTAAAAACGTTGTCCCCCAAAAATTAATAACCCTGTGTAATCGGGTACTTGGAATAACAAGTTTATGCTTGTTTCTAGTATTAATATGACAAACCATTTATGTTTTTGCGTACATACATAACATTATCAAAAACAAATTGAGAAGCAACAGTAATTATTTTAATTTGTTTAAATTTACACCTTAACGAATATTTTAAATGTGGTCGAAGATGGACCACTTTTCATTTGATACCAAGAAAAGGACCAGTTTCTCTCTCTCTCTCTCTCTCGTTTTAAATATAACGTTCCAATATAATACGAGGTATTTTAATACAGCAGTTCTTTCACGCAACATTGCTCAATTGCTTTAATGTTTTACGTTAAATTACAATGTAGCAAATGCGAGTGGACACATTAAAGGAAGTCGTTACAGTGTTATATGGACCATCGGAATAGTCATAGTCACTCGTATAAATTTAATAGCATCTACAGTTATGAAAAGGAAACATATTTCATTTTTACGGCGTGACATTACATGTGCAACGCAAAAAGTCAGCTTCGATATGCTAAATTTCCTCTTTTTGTCAATATCTCTGTTTCGTATAAACTAAAACGTGACCCAGTTGTATACAATAATATATACAGGTACAATAGTGAAACTATATGTGCTTATATAAAACTATACACCTCTGCAAACATTGATATGTTCGTTTGAATGTTAAGCCTAAAATAAAAATAACCGAAAAGTATTTATGTAAAAACCAATTTTTTAAGTGTATCTGTAAATTATTGTTTAAGGTCCATTTTGTGCTAAGTGGTCAACGAAAATATCACGATGAAGCGTGCGATTGCGGACGAAATTTTACCAATCAATATCGAAAAGCCTAAATCCGAACAGCAAAACGGAATGAGCTCTAAACCACCATTACATACATATAAGTCCCAATAAATTTCAGTCCTACTTCAACCATATCTCAATTCAAGCCACAAGATAATAAATTAAAATAATTTTCTTACGATTAAAGCATAAGAACAATCATAGCATTAGATAGTCTAATTAAAGGTACTAAAATGATTTAATTTAATAAAGATTCGTAACCCACAAGATCAAATTCGACGTGGATCGAATTTTGTTTGAACTGTGTATTCTAGTGAGAAGAATCGGGTAGAAACTCACAAATACAATATCATGTGATCGCACCCAAAAAGTATCAAGAAGATAATATTACAAGGATAATATACATAATACCTGGCGTGCCAAACGTATTTTTCACAAAAACAACAATAATAAATAATTGAATAAAACTACTTGGTTCAGTTTTATCAAGGGACCAATCATAGGAAAAAGACTCATCGAACGAGACGCAATAAAATTAGAGTTTATCCCGAACAGTGGACGAAGTGAAAGCGACATGGGGGAGTTATTTGTATCGCCATTCGACCTACTTTTGTCCCTTTCAACCCTACGACGGAAATCTCTTGCACCCGAGCGAATGCGGTCTTTGTAGGCTTAGAGGCGACAAGTGAGAGAACTCACACTTCAATGTAAAAACGGGCGGTAAGGAACGAATCGAGACGGATTCTGAGGAAATGGGAACGATCGATAGCAAAGACGCCGATACTCTCCTTCGGAACGGGATCACAATTAGCGGCGAAGTAATGCGGTTACCGGCTCGTGATTGACGCTCGAGGCTTGTTTGAGAAGCGTATGGATATTTCTTATCTTTGACTGTCATAACTTATAATCTACAATGCTCAAAGCCTATACTGTCATTCGGTAAAATGTATTTTAAACAAATTATTATATTCACTTTATTATTCTATACACGTATTAGATCAAATGTAACAGGTCTACATTGGATATATATTATTTGTGTACTATATACATACTATGTATTATATATATAATATGTAATTGTATTTATGTTTGTTAAGATCTAAACTAATTACAAGAAATAAGTGTTATTAAAATTATTTAATAATGCAAGAATAAAATCTACGTTTTTTTAAAGTTTAATAAAAAAAGATTCTTTTACTTTATTAATTATCGACGTAGTAACAGATTATACACACTAGCAGGAATTTGAATTAACTTTTGTTACTACAATATATAGTTCCAAGCGCAATTTGTTTCATAATCTAAGGAACTGAATTTTAGTACCTATTCATAAAATCAAATAATATTGCTAATCATATATAATTTTTATAATGAAGATAATGTACATAATATAGTTAATTATCGTATGGCTAGTTAACATGTGTCATTTATGGTTGAAGGCAGAAAGTGCTTGGAACATTTTAAAACACCCTTTCAGCGTCATGCTCAAAATCTGAGAAAGAACTTAAAGAGACAAAGAGCGTGATGGCCCGAAGCAATTCGTCTAAAACTACAAGATCAAACTTCGAAGACGTTTAGACGAACTCGATTTTAGTTGTACGTGATCGAAAATCGAGCGCGACTTTCAAGTGAAGGCAACTCATTGTGTATTTTGTTTTATACTTTTCCCAGATAAAATTGTTTCCAAGTAAATGTCAATAAACCTTTTAAGTAATTTAGTTTATAAATAGAACACAGTGAAATTGACATTATATAGATATATATATGTCGGAAGAGCAGGATGCCGAACAGTTGGGTTCGGGGATTGATTCGACGTTTGGAAGGCTATGTAGGCGTGAAATAGAGATATTCATAAAATAAAACATATTTAATATCGTCTAATCACTGTATTAATTGATTCAATAATCGTACACCACAAAAATATAATAGGATTACAATAAATAATTAATCTCGATTAAGAGCAAATGGGATCTAATATTATACCTTAAATAGTAAAATGTTTAGCGAAAGTGCTGAAAATGAAATAAACAACCCTTTATAAAGTTATGATAAAACCTGTTTTTAAATTATTTGTTTCCAGATTTTAACTCATCAAGTAGGTTTACGGAGAATTAGAAACCTAAGACATGACATTAGCGAGATTAGTTATCGGTTTAATTTCAAATGGTATCCTCCTTCTAATTCTCTTTGATAAAGAAAAATTGTTCTCACTGTAAATATGCTTCAATGATTGTGATAAATCGACGCCCTAGCGATTTTCATGTATCTCGAATACAAAAAAAAAATGATTCCGCTTTATGTATAAGTTATTAAGACTATATTAAAATAGATGACGTTTAAATGTGAATTATTAAAACTCAATCATACGATACCTAAAGTCAATACTGCCACAGAGTATAAATATCTCTATATTATAATATTTATAAAACAAGCTACATAGTTTGTCATGTTGAAACATGGTCGAGTTTGATCAACATATCTGTGGTTAAATAGTAAACGCAACTATTGTCATTAATTAGGTCAATGAGTTAAAATCAATAGAATTAAAGCGTACCCGCTAACAACTGCACTTCTTATTCGATTTAATATGTTAAACCTAAGCGAATTGAATAACATGGTTAATATTGAATTATTTTTGTAATAATCGCCGTATCGGGAAAATTTATAAGATTCTAATAGGAATACTAGATAATGGATTATGAAAGATTGTAAATATATAGCAATTGCTATTATTGACTTAATTCAGAAACCGGCAAGTCGTGTAAAAACACTGTTAATATAATTATTACATAAGAAAAGAAATTATTTAAATCTTTTTTTATTTTGTTAGATTGCAACAATTATTCAACTCGTAAATGAATGGTTCATTAAAAAATTATTCAATTAAAAAGAATAAGAAAATATTATTTTCTAAATTTCATCTGTCTAGATAAAGCTCTGTCAACAATCTAAGGGCCCTTTAAATATATTGAATTAAATTGGAAAAAATACACTAAAATATTTTGAATGTTGAGACTACAGTTAGCTGTAGTGTGTGTTATTGTGATTAGTCACAAACACATGGATATACTTAATTGCCAGGTTCTACCCAAATTAGCGACTTAGTTACGTGTAAGTTCCGATATCACTCTCTAGGCGCCGATTCGACACTCAACAATATGATTTATTTATCAGCCACGACATCTTATACGATTTTAGTCATTTTTAAAATGAAATGTAAATGGAGTAGATTTTATATTTTAATACAAAAAAAAATGTTCCAAGTATTTTCAGCGTATATGCCAGTAGAGAGTCGCACGACAAAAAAAAAACTAAAAAAAAAAAACGGGTCAACTTTATTATCTTGGTGTGCGTGATAGCTACGCTTGACAGTCACCAAACGTCATACTACCTTACTAGTGTGTGTGTGTGTGTAATAGTCTTCAGCTTTAACAGTATATCTAGACATATAAATAATCTTTTTTTTTTCTATATCTTTCGATTAATACTAATTTCATTTCTGTCCTTTTACAATTAACTAACAGCTCCAAGCGATTTCTACCGCGTTACACGTGAGTTGCGCCTCATAGGTCAATAATATAATATAGCCTATAATTTTTCTAAATGAACAGATAAAAAGATTTATTCTAATAGTCCGATTAAATACTAATGTTTATTCAAACTAGGAAAGTCTTATGCTTTTTAATATTAAGAGGTAGATACATGTCGTTGACCTTACTCCATTGAGCGTTACCTATGCTTCGCGGAAACCTCGCACAGTGCCTTGCATTTACTGAGCAAATTGTCACAGGTCTATTCAATACAATGGCTCGTCCCGCACAGATTTACTAGACGAAAGGCTGAATCGCGATTTACGTATTGAATGCGTAAAAAAATCGTTAAAGTTATTCAAAACTATATACTGAAAAAATAAGCCGAAGATACCAATGTGTTACTTGATATCGAAATAAAATAAAAAACGTAAAATTGGTGATTACCTAATAAACAATTCAGAGAGCTCTTTGCATATTAATTTCTATTTTCATATTATTTTTAATTGTTTGTGTTTTTTTGAGAAGCGTTTTTTCTGTTTAAGATTTATTAACATAAGGTTAAAATATATATTTATATAAGTTTTTTCGGCATCGATTATCGGGGAAAAAGAAATCGATGTAACTTAAGTGAAGCCATTGCTACCGTGGCAGATTTACATATAATTCACCACTGTAACCTGACAATTCAAAAGTGTTCTTATGAGCCCTAAAAAACATATGTATAACATTTTCCGAGGTCACTTTATTCTATAGATTTTTAACGATTAAAGTAGTCTCGAGCTAAGCAATCTTATCGTTTATGTCTCATATCTTACGTGATCTGGTTTCTTTCAGTTCAAAGTGGGGCACTCGTTTTAGTTCGGGCACAATATAACATTTTTTTTTATTTTTATTTATGACATTGGTTGGCAGACGAGCATATGGGCCACCTGATGGTAAGTGGTCACCACCGCCCATAGACAAAGGCGCTGTAAGAAATATTAACCACTACTTACATCACCTATGCGCCACCAACTTCGAGAACTAAGATGTTATGTCCCTTGTGCCTGTGATTACATTGGTCAGAGTACTGTTATTTGGCGGTAGAATATCTGATGAGTGGGTGGTACATACCCAGACGGGCTTGCACTAAGCCCTACTACCAAGTAAACCACTACATACGGGTAGTGAGTATTTCTTAGTTACAACATGAAATATTCTTGTGTGATTAGTAGAGCGTGCATCTGCATAGCTTTATATAAAGCGACTTCATTTTTCTTTTCTGACAGTTATACAACACTAGCGACTCGCTCCGGGCTTCGCACGGGTGCAATGCTGATACTAAATATACTACAAAATGACTTACAACGTTCACAATTTTACAGACATAGGCAGTACAAAACGCTATGTCCCTTTTTTTATCTGTAATATAATCGAAAATATTCATTTAAATTACATGATGTAATATGCCATATTGACCTATATTAAATTCTCAATGTATTTAAGGAACTTAATTGGATCTCTTCGCTAATCGGAAATCGCTTCGAAAATAAGCCATTATTTCTCGTAAAAACTAAAGGGTAAAAAATGGTTATTGTGGGCTATCCCTAAGAGATATCTCGTAGGGTAAGCCGACGTTTGCAATGTAAGCGCAAAAAATTTGTTTATTTACGACATCACTTTAGAAACCTCTAAAATGATCAGTGTTTCTCTACTTTATTGTGCATGTATTTTACATATAAACCTTCCTCTTCGGTTGAGTAATTTTAAAGATCTAAGTATACATAGGGACAGACAGCGGTAAGCGACTTTGTTTTATACTATGTAATGATGATACTGTTTTAAATTGGATCGGTCTTACCGTAAACAAGGCGTTTGGTCACATTACTCATACCCGTAACCAGCTACAATTTCTACCCAATCATAAATCATAAATAATTTTTTATACCTCTGAAGTCCAAAGTATGTTTGTACTGCTCACGCAGATAAAATGTATTTATTTTAGTATTACAAATTATTTCAATAACCAAACCTTTAGATTTTACTCAAATATCAGGTGTTCTGTAAGGATCACACATTCGAATAAACATTACGTTTTTAAATATCCTTAAATGAATTAATAAGCCTTACTGTTTTGTTGTTTTACGCAACTTACACGCACTGTTTGTAGTTAACAATTGAAAATAATGTGTTCTTTATTTAAATGTAGACATAGTAATAAAAACAGCCAATAAAATGGCAATCTGGAAACTATAAGTTTTCTTAGTGTGAAAGTTTCAATTGTTCAGTAGGAATGTTATTCGAGAAGACTTTGCAATTTCTCAATGTGTATCTTGAATTTCTCTTGAGTTTGGAGTCTCATAATTGTTATGAAACGTATATTTAATATACATACTTGTATCCTTGGTGCATGTAGTATGTATGTGTGTGAAGGACGAATTACCGCTGAGCGTGTGTTAAGCAAAAACATCGCTTGATATGGATTGTAATAATAGTAGAATATTTATACATTAAATCAATAATGTTATTATTAATTATGTATATATATTTAATTTTTTTATAGTATAGGGATGCAAACGACCAACTGATGGTGAGTGGTCATATAGACATTGGCGGTGTAAGAAATATTAAACATTCTTTACATCGCCAATGCACCACCAACTTTGGGAGCTGAGATGTTATATCCTTTGTGTTTAGTTAAGGGATCGCTTACCCTTCAAAGTGGAACAAAGCAATACTAAGTATTGCTGTTTGGCGGTAGAATATCTGCTGTGAGTGATACCAACCCAGGGTATGCACAAAGCTCTACCACCAAGTGAATCTAAAAAAACATATAAATGTACAATAAATCAAATCAAATCAAAGTATTACACATACTTTATAAACTGAAACAAAGGATATATAAAAATACACATTAGAACAACATTGAATCGTTAAACGTAATTGTGTTTATATAAAGTCGAGACAGATGTCTTTACATGAATAAAACAGAACTACGTAAACATTAAATCTTGGCATTTATACCGTGCAGAATGTCTGGAATAGAAAGATCCTTTTTAAAAAGAGAAAACTTTAAAAACGTCTCCTAATACTTAAAATTTTAAAGAGAATAAATAAGTTAAAAAGTATTTAATTCGAAACGAATTTCTTTGCCAAGTTGGTTGAGCGCACGCCAAGACAAGACTTCGCTAAACGGTTGCTATCACGATTGAGGTAGAGATAGCCTTTAAAACCCCTTAAATGCTAAATGTATTCAATCTTTAAGAATAAACTTTTACTTTAAAATAGTAATTCCCTTAACTTTAATTTTGTCGGCAGACTGAACTTTATTTAATCCTTAATAATTCAAATCAGTATCTTCCTCCCTTAACGATGCTTATTTCTTATAATATGTACATAATAAATAGCGATACAACAGTGATAAAAGTAAAAGCATATTGGGGGATTAATCTTTAAAACGAAATGTGGCTTTAGATATCAGTGGGACACTTAAAGGCGTACTTAATTACTATTTTTTCTTTATCATTTTTACGTGCACCTGAATAATCAATCAAAGAAATCTAAAACATTAAAATAATCTATAATTCCTTTTTTACATTAATTACCATTTAAATAACATGCGATAAAATTAGTATTAATTATAATTTTAATTCTTATTCAACCAAACTAAATGAATACGTACATAACTTTGATTAACAATTACTGTAACATTTGTAATCTGAATAATAATCAATGTGCATCGTATTCATTAAGGCAATTCGATTAATCTGTTGTATCCGTTGTTATCAAACTCACTGTCTGAATTAAAGCAAAAAATATTTTTTTCTCATTGTTATTATTTCATACAAAAATTTCATAAAAAATACATATTATGTTTTATGCAATAAATAATTCGATAATAATAAATATTAATTCCAGTAATAGGATATCGAAGCATGCATTGGAGTTATTGTGACTTTTTTTTTACTCACTTGTTTTTTTTTCTTTCATCTGATTGGATAATAACACGTGCAATATTCTAGCGCGAGGTAAGATTAAAAGGCGAGTGTTCCAGTGTAATTTTGTAATAACACTGACTAATGTCTGGGCAAGGAACACCATGTTATATTCTATAGTTGCTGGTGACGGTGTAAAAAGTTATATAAACTTTACCTGAGAGCCAAGGTGCCCAATTCACCGGTGATCAAATTGTCTATATAAATAAATAAAATAATAAATTAAGGCAGTAGTTACTTTTATTAATAATGAGCATTGCTGAACTTTAGATTATTGCATCAAAGTCCTGATTAAATAAGGTAGGTTGTAACGGCACATTGAGGTTGCAGCGGGCAACTGGGTCGACTGGCGCTCTGAATTCGTACCCCACTCACCGAGATGAAAATTTATTAGTTCTTATTCCCTTCAAAATAAAGTTCGTTATTTCAGAAATTTTTATGTTTTTAAAAGTTCAGCGTTCATTCACATCGACGAAATCGATGCAGAGTTCCTGAGGGCAATAATTACAATCTTAAACGAACTTACATATCAAAGGAACGTCTGTGAATGAACTGTTTTGTTTTATCTTTTATTAATACAATTTTTTAAACCTGAAAAAAGTTTAAATATAATCAGATACTTAATAGTTAATTTAATTAAATGAACGTATACGTAAAATGTATTTATTTTTTTATTTTTTAAATTTGAATTTCAATTGATTTTCTAAATATTTTTAAATTTTCTATTCAATTCACCAAAAGTGATTCCGACGAATTGACAATTTTAATGTAATATATGTTTAGATATCTAGATATAGACAAATTCTAGTAATACTATTAAGCACAGTATACAATTTGTCCAATGATAATTAGGGACTCCACTCCTTTCTGGCCCCAGGGCCTCCAGGCTCCGTTGACTCCACGTCTTAAACGATGATGAATTTGATGAAATTATTTTGAATTCAATTAACGTAGTATTTTCTCTTAAGTCAGTTGTATACCATATATATAAGTTGCAGTTATATTAAAACGTATTACAGATGCGAAAATTCCGTATTATTGCAGCGAACTTTGAAGAAGATAGTATTTTACTTAATATAATCGCTTTAGTTTCAGTAAGCACAGGTTCTTATTATTCAGTGTTCTTAGTTTGTCTTCAAACTTCCGCCATCTATTTCAATATTCACAACGATAGCAAGAATAATATGCAAGTTAGCAACAATGACTTACACGATATTTTAAATCATTAAGAGGCAAACATCTTATTAAAGAATATTACTCCAAACATGAAAACTCGTATAGGTCATTAGAACTCGCTCCTAACGTCATTAGTGTTGCATTTAGACTGGAACTGTACTTCTTATCGTCTCTAGTCTGTTGTTTACGATTCGAAATGGAGATATAATATTCACAATTTTTATACGATACATTTCTTTTTTTGAATATGTTTCTTTCACTTTGGACGTCCC
Source organism: Vanessa atalanta (assembly GCF_905147765.1). Lineage (NCBI taxonomy): Eukaryota > Metazoa > Arthropoda > Insecta > Lepidoptera > Nymphalidae > Vanessa > Vanessa atalanta. The sequence continues at coordinate 7,703,781 of NC_061878.1, read as the reverse complement.
AATTGCCTTTTGATATATAAAATTCGCAGTTCAATGCGTTGCGGGTTGGTAAATATACATTTGTATCTGAATTTCCACAGAAAAATTAAATGTTTACACCATATATTTTTTTTTTTATCGCAGAATACGAATATATTGTAAAACAGCAAGAAGTCAAATTATTTCACATCAACCCGCAACAGAAAAGTATTCAATTTTTTTTATGTTGATGAGTGAAATAACCTAAATAATTTATAGACATTAAGGCTAAAGCGTACGTGCAGAAAAAAACCATATACATACTACATACATATAAATGCATTCCAAGAAAATTTCGCGCGGATACCGACGACTAACCGGACTAACTAATTTTATAATTTCAAAATTATTTTATATTTTCCACACACATATTTCTGTAAAAAAATTTCTCTTAATTCAATTTTTGTTAACGCTCCCTAGTTCAAGAGGTCATCCCAATTTGTAAGAGCTCACTTATGTAACAAACTTCATATCGATTGTGTGTTTTCTTCTCCTTTCGAATCCCATAACAAATTACTGATAGTACAATAGACAAATTGATAAGAAAGTATTAACCCATTATGCGATGTTTGTTAGTAAGGTTGTTACAAACATAATATTTTTGTATCTATAACTACATTATTAACAAAACGCCATATGTACATTCCGAGATGTTGTAATAACAACTACGAAACAATTCATTTAAAAGCAAGTATATAAACGAATATTTATAAAAAAACATTAACTATATTAGAGTAACCTTATTAACCATGCCATTGAGAATAAACTTCAAGTAGAAATAGCCTTAAATTATACCATACCATACCATAAATTCCTACAAAAGTAATAACACACATTTTAAATTTTTCGTAAGGTTTTAATAGAAATATAATGTATGTAACCGAATACGAAATGTGCCACCGATATATATAAGGGCAACATTATATACAAATTGAAATGTTACCGTTAACCAAATTGGAACTGCCTATTTCCCTTTCACGATGTCTTGCGTACTAGATTTATCTTCGATAACTATGAAATATCTGTCACATTATTTACTACCATAAACACAGTAAAATATACTCTGTAACTATGAACTTCTAAAGCTGTCAATATGTACGTAATGTACGTTAGTTCATATATTTCTCTACAATATTTATAATTTGGTTAGATTTATATTAACTATATAAATATAGACAGATATATAACTATGTAAGCTGTTGAAAAATTATAGACACCTCACATTATTTTAAATATAAGAGACTAATTTGAATTTAATTATAAACATCCTCAACTAAACACTGCAGGTTAGGTTAGTGTGTTTATAATTATATTGTATGTTAAAAACTTTAAAACCCTCATTGAAATGAGGAATATTTATAATTAATTATAAGTATGAAGTTAAAATGTATAGAAATTCGATGTATTCATTTGCAATTCTACGCATGCGCAATAAGTAAAACCGGCACTCGCTTTTAATGTCCATTAAACCTATAAATTTTTACACGCCAACCCAACCATTGACAAAGTACTTGTACGAACCTACGTAATGACAAGTGACAGAAGGTAAGTCCATTTTACTATATACATATATTGCATTGAGGACATTTTAGGGGAAAATGGTTAGAGTAAATTTTAAATTCAATTTAGAAAACCTTTCTAGAAGATACCACTCATCAAAAGTTCAATATTAAAATGATCGCGTACAAATATCATGTTTGTGAAATATCTATTCTAATAATGACTGATAGTTGTCGCCTATGTGTCGAAATTGTATAGAAATTCATTGTTATTAAAAAAATATATAAATAAATGTGTTAATTTTAACGGTTTTATTAAAAAGAAAGATAATAAGGATAATGAACTAAAAGCTAAAAAATTATTAGGTATGTCCTAAGTGCAAGTTGTCACTTTTCTCGTCAATCAAACTCAAAAATAAAATCGTAGCACAAAGCGTAAGTAAATATACGCCCAACTTTTTATTTTATACAGTTAACTACATACTAATATACTCTATATTATGTGATAATATGGATTCTTAGTGTATGTTGCCATAAAAATATTCTTCTTCCTTTTAAATATAAGGAAGCGTCTTAAAAACGAAAGCGAATAAAAACATACATCTTTATATTTTAAGAATGAGAATCATTCCATCAAATAATTAAACAATCTGCCTCATAGATCCAGTAGCCAAGTTGGTCGTGTACGGACCCCGAGACCTCGAGAGTCGAATCCTAGATCTCGCTAATAAAAAGTTATAGCCAGGAGCTGGGGTTGGCAGTGACACACTGCCGTACCTCAAAAACCATGTAAAGCCATTGGGCCGGCACCTGATCTCTCCTTTCGTGACATATTGCCGACCCATCGAAATATGAAATGACACATTTATTTGAATGCTATATTTTAGATCGCTGACGCTTAAATTTATCCTGCAAGAGATCCATTTGTCCATAACAGTTACATTATTACCTAAATAATAATAATAACGAATATTCCTTACAAATTTAACTAAAATCTGTATCCATTAAATTGGTACACAATAAAAAAATCTCAATATAAAACGAATAAACAAAACATGAACGAATCCAAATGAAATCACAATTAAAACTGAATTGTTCAAGTTTCTGAAGTGGAAAATTAATCAATTGAACGACCTTTTTTATTCGAACCGATATCCCGTTCTAGGTAAATGTTGATTACGAGAAATGTTAAGGAGCGATGGTAAAGAAATAACCTTCAAACGATATTATATTATACACATGTTAATTAAACGTTTTTAATTCGATACAAAATGTATACATAACTTATAAAATAAATTGAAATTCCACAAATTTATTGTAATTTTAACAGCTGTACAGTTTTTTCCATTTTTCCGTTAAATTGTCACTAAACAGTGATTCAATAAAATTATGCATAAACTAAACGTCGATCAACAATCGCTGCTTTTCTGAATACACAACTAGCCGTTTATAATTATATTACCAAACTGATAGCTTCTCAATATGCTACTAGATTAGTCAGTCAGTCAGTCTCATTAAAAAGTCAAGTCTCAGTATGATACTATATATCAGTTACAAAACTAATGTTAACTAATGCCATTTTTACAATATTAATGCAATTGTCCTTCAGCATAGAAAAAAATACAGTCATAAATTTTAAAAATTTGTCTGGTATTTACGAAAGACGATCGTTAAAAGAACGTCTCATTCAATACATTTTTGGATAAAGTCCTACTTCGGGGCTAAGACCTCCTCTCCCTTTGAGGAGAAGGTTCGGAGGCTAATTCCACCACACTGATCCAATGCGGGGTGGTGGATGGATTTTTGTTATAATACACTTATTTTAAAAAACACTTAAAAAAATCAAACCGATACAACAAATAAATAAAACACCATATAAATCACCAGAGAAGCCGTACACTTATCCTTACATAACGCAATATAACAATTAGATATCAAACGTTTTTACATTACGTCTATCCTAGCGTGGATGTATCTTCCTCCATATTATAAACAAAACTTCCTACGTAAAAAATTACGTGAATTTAAATAAAAACATATTACATAAATGAAAAAGTTACGACTGGCAAGAATCAGGCAAAAGAACTGAAACTAATACTAAAGAAAAATAAGAACATTTTTCTCTAGTTACAAAGTATGCTTTCTCAGAAAATGTGCTTCGTTATTTTATACTAATTTTTAATCCAAACAAATGTCGAACACAGACATCAAAGTCAGTATAAGCGTTGGTTCTTTTACTCTTTTCTACAAAGACTTTCTGTGCAGTTACGGAAATTAAAATATCACGAAAGTATTTTAACCGTACTTTGGATTATAACGACGCATTTTTTTTTGAAGTGAGGTTAACCTTCGAACACCAATTTCACTAACAACACTTAGAGGTTCTGTGATTTACGATGAAAACTCATAAAAAAACTCGAATTTCTCTTTAAATTACAAAGAAGCAAATAGCAACCCGCATTGGAGCAGCGTGGTGGAATATACTTCAAACTTTCTCAAATATACCTCAAAGGGGGAGGAGGCCTTAGCCCAGTTGTGGGAAATTTACAGGCTACTTATGTATCTAAAATTTTAAAAATAGCAATATTAGTGGTATATTTGGTAAGCATTTGTGCCATACCGTCTGATTCGATACTACCCACTCACAATTTATTCTGCCGCTAAACACCACTGCTAAGTATTGTTGCATTCCGGTTTAAAGGGTGACAAGCACAAGGAACATAAATTCTTAGTTACCAAGGTTGGTCGTACATTGTCTATATAAGGAATAGTTAATATTTCTTTAAGTATCGTTGTCTTATACCAGTGGTGACCATTTACCAACCTCCTTATTCTTCCCTTACTCCTTTTCTCATGCAGCTTAAATACTACACTTTAATAAATAAAATAAAGGCAAGCGTTATTGATAATCAAATAGTATGTATATTAATAGTCTCCCACACTCTATTAGTAGATATGTAGGCAACCAAGTTGATATAAAACCCCTTTCTATAATTAAATCACCTTTTATAAAGCAAAACTACAACGATGTACTCAATAAAAGGGTAGCGATACACTTTAGTGAATTAAAATATATCTATAGAGTAACAATATGTACCTCATTTAAATAATTAAATTAACGTGAAGTGGTTTAAGTTTCAAAGACTTAAACAACTTTTGACCTTTTGATTTAAGTGTAACCTTTAAAGCTTCTATAATTATAGTCGTTTTATTCTAGTGCTAACCTAGGTTTTGAGTGGAAACGGGTATAAGTAAAGATTAACACACAACACAGTTCTCTTGATTACTCATGTCACAAGGTTAAACCAGCTCTGTACGTAATTTCAACCAATAAAATAAATCGACATTGGCGCCGTAAGAAATAATAACAATTTCTTACATCACACCAGTGCGCAACTTTGGAAGCTAAGATATTATGTCCCTTGTGCCTGTACTTACTAGTGAACCAGTGGGTTCAAACTGGATAACAACAATACTGAGTATTGCTCTTTGGTGATAGAATATCACACGAGTGGATGATATCTACTCAGACGGGCTTACATAAAGCCCAATCAGCACAATTAAGTCCTTTAATCCTACACATACCATGATCATATTATATAGTTGAATATATGAAAATCGATGACAGCTAATTCAAAGCTTTATATATGTACAGGATAATGTTATTCAGAATTATTTATTAATTTTTTTTTTCTAGTTTTTTATGGGTCGGTAAAGGACCTTTAAAACGCGTTTTATTTATTTCGTTAGAGAATTCAAAATTGATGTTTACTCATCATGTTTATTACGAGTAAAACTAGTTTAGTAGAAAAATTGCTTTTAATTCATTAATAGTTAATTAAAGCACCCTTAAAACAACCATTAAACAATTGACTACAACATAATTGCTCAAAAAACAATCACTAGATTGCGAGATCATACTTGTAATGATTCGAATGAAAAGAGTTATACTAACATCTCTCAAATTTAATATATTTCATAATAAAATGTATTGCACAAAGAAGTTAAACGTACGAGTACATTTTAAATGAACTCTGCATTCTCATTCATTTGATTTATCAATCGAATATAAAATCAAACAAAGAAATTATCTTCTTTGTTATAAATTTTGTAGTTATATATGAACAATAAATAGAATGTAAATATATCATATATCAAATAACTAAACACACACACATACACACACACACTTGCTTATGTATATTTCTAAAGGGCACGTAGTTATTTATTATTTAGAAAGGTTTATCTAGTATTTTTACACAGTTCCACAATTTCCACTCATCTTAAATTATATTTATAGTTCTTAGACCAACAGGTACGAAGAAAATGTCATTGTCGAAATGGAACATTTACCAAAATATTTTTCCATTAGTAAACTACAATGGAAAAGTAGAAAGAATCGCAATTTTAAATATCTGGGTCATGTTGTTACAGATAACCTCAGAGATTACGAGATGGAATGGGAAAAGGACCAATATCAGAAAGACGTATCAGACTAGTCCGTGTCCAGTCACAATCGTGCATTTATTTCAAAATTGCGATATTGAATTGAAAATAACGCTATTTCGGACATATTGTCAAACTTTTGAAAATCGAAATTGTCGGAGCAACTTTACAAAAGGGGCACGCAGCGATGGTCAGCAATATTAGAGTGCAGTATAATGATGCCTACTGCATCCTAATGAAGCTACCTCGATACTGCAGCGCATCGAATGAGTTTACTTCTGGCAAGTTTTCTAAATTACATACTGCTATGATAACATTATATGTATTTACTACGGTGTACCTCAAAATATGAGACTTATAGTTGTGTAGATTAATAAATTTAGGTTGCATACATGTATTTGGTTAAAAATATATTATTTTTTGGTAATTCCTTCTTATACTTTCTTAATATGAATGGGCTATATATGCGTAAACCAATTGAATAATAAATTACAATCGAGAATAATAAATACTTAATTGCATCGCATCTTCCTAGAAGTCTAAGTAAAGGTTTGTCTGCGACACAATGAACTTACACGATGTCTTATAAAATGAACGAAAAGGGCCTCGTTCAACCCTTTTGACCTTTTCTGATGTTCGCTGACAGAGGACGATCCTAAAAGAGCACTGATTAAATTTTTCTTTCAAGTTTTTGTTATTGTATTTTTTGGTACATTTACTATTTCACAATACCAATTTATATTAAATGTTATTATAAACGTTCTGTCTCATACACTTTTCTAATTAACTTTCCAATTTATTTTCTTTATAAGTTTAAAGGTGAAGATTTAAGAATAATAAGATTAGATATAGATATAAAGTCATAGTTCACTTTTTTATTTTCTATAAAATAATTGCCTTCAGAGCAAATATGTTATTTTAATTATAAATTGTATATTTATTTAGAGAATAATCATTACATAGTATTAAACAATGTCGCTTACCGCTGTCTGTCCCTATGTATGCTTAGATCTTTAAAATTACACAACGGATTTTGATGCGGTTCTTTTAATAGATTGATTGATTCAAGAGGAAGGTTTATGCGTATAATACATGTTCAATATAGTAGAGAAACACTGATAATAATTTTAGAGGTTTCTAAAGTGATGTCGTAAATAAACACATTTTTTGCGCTTACATTGCAGATCAATATGGCCCTTTATAGCGTGTAATTTAATAAATATTTTTGAATATATTACAGATTTAAAACGCAGGGACATAGCGGTTTGTATTGTCTAACGACTGAAAAACTGTAAACGTTATAAGTCATTCTGTAGTATATTTAGTATCAGCATTGTATTCGTGCGAAGCCGGGGCGGGTCGCTAGTAAGATATATTACCGCAACCACAAGAGCATATTTCTTATTCAGTTGACATAACATATTTTTGTAATGACAACGATTCACAAATCGTTAGGCAACAGCTAGTTTAAAATAAACTTAAGCTTGTTCAAATTATGTTACTAAGCAACGACCTTTGTTCAATTTCGAGGTCCTAATCTCTCTTAATCTCATTCAATTAATCTCTAAGTACACTCGTAGAAGTGACCTGCAACTCGTCCCGAGGGCTCTACAAATTAAAGTAAGCATTATTGTACGAGTCATTTAAATCAATATAAATTACCTCAATTCAATCCAAATATTATTATATGTATTACTATAAGAATAAACGAGATATTAACTAGGTTTTAGAAGTACAAGGCCGTCGATTATAGTGCACTACATTTAATCTTAATGATTTAAATAATATGTCAATAAATAAGTAAATTTCTTGTTACACGTCGTACCATAATCGTTCTTTAAAATAAAATATATTATATTATAAGTATTTTGCCGAATGATTACACATTCATAAATTTAAATTGTTGTCACATTGTACAACTTTTTTTGTTAAGTTTAAAGTTGTTGTTCCATACGTGAGATGTTCTACCAAGCTACCTTTATTTAGATATATTAAAATGAAACTTAATTTTGCCCGTATGTGAAGCGGTTAGCTGATCTATATATTTTCACGATTTTTTTTTATTTACTTTTGAATTAAGTAACACAACGTTAAGGGAACCTCCGTACTAATTTTGCAGATTATTATTTATTTTTTTATATTTATAATAACGCAAATGCAACACGTCAGTCGCCATACAAAATTTTTTTGGTAACGTCTAATCGAGCAAGGTCAACAACGTATATCCACTTCTTAAAATGAATATTTGTACAGTTTTTGGAGGCAGATGAAGATTTCTGGCTTCCTAAGCCAGAATGTTCGTGGTTGGCGCATGCACCGTATCTGATAATTATTAAGGTGTTACATTGTATTAACGAGATTTTTTGTAAAGATAACCTCTAAAAATAAATTCTTGGCTTAAAATTTCACTGAGTATTTAATTCTCTCTGTAACAACCGATTTTCTTTTTTTGTTTGAATTCTATTGACAAGCTTAAGTGTTATAAAAAATGGAAGATTACAAAAACCAATATACAAAACATTCATAATTGCTTTCCTCAAATTTCCAATACGATGGTACAACAAATTGTTAGGATTTCCACAACTAGGCAAATAATAGCTTAAATAATTGGACTATGAAGGTAAAGGACTTCAGAATGTATGTGTTGTGCATTGTACAGTTATGTCTAGCTTTCACAGGAAATCAGGAGGACAAAATGATATAACAATATCAATCAGTTATATCTGATGTAACAAGTTATACTTATGTTTGAAATTTTACAAGTAAATTTCACATGCTGTACAAGCATCCATTAAGAACGTATTTTTGAGAACACGACTCTCGAGGGACTGAGCGGAAGTGTAATGAGGACTTGTGTAGGATACTTCCCACTGGAATTAAAAGTCTTAAAAACTAGAAATATCACAAGTACGTTCCTTCATGTTACATAAGTAATAAGAAGATATTCGAAAATCAACTCTGTAAGGAAAGCATGTGACCCAACTAATGAAAAACAGAAACTATACATCAGTGGCAATTTAAATTAATATCATCTCTTTTTCATTTATGCGAGGAATGCGTATCCGCCTGCATATAAAAAAAATAATGAACAGAAATTTTATTGTCTATACAAAAAATTAAATCAATGTAATAAAAAAATACATTTAAAAAACAACATGCTCTGTATAATATATCAAAAACTAATTATATATATTTAACGAGCTGTTTTCTTGTCTTTAGTTTTGAAGAATACAATTAAGTAGGTAAAATATGTTTCAAACGTTATTATAGTGACGTAAAATAATCCTGCCTATAATCTGGAGATTCTTACTGAGATTAATTGAACAATTAACTGCCGAGTTTCATTTAAATCAATTACGCTGTCGAGCGTACCTAGAAGTACATGTAATATTATCCTAAACGAAAGCTTCTGTCGATGGTAGTATTGTGATTGAATTATCAAGGAACATTATGATGTTATACCTACTTCTTTTGAAAATATGATTTCAGTTTTATGATGCGCGCGCACAGGCTAACATTAAAAGTACATGTTAAAGTTGCACGTTAAAACGCCAATTGAATGTCAAGTCACTCGAAATAACAACAATAGTGAGATGGAAATATTAAGCGATGAAGGTGATGAAAGGTAAATATATGTATATATTTTGGTAAAAATAGAAGAAATTACATGTATCATATATATAATAAATATATTTTGTTCATAAGTACATTACTATTATTATATTATAATTAATTATTCGCATGCAATTATAAACTATTTTTATTACGCACAAATCATGACTTCTCACGCGCGTACCTAAGTACACGCACTTTTTTTTTTTATTTTAAAAGTACAAATCTAAAACTTGATAAGGTAAATATAGCATAGCAAGAGAACATATTTAAGAAATGTACATTTTCAAGTAAAGTTCTCCATAAAACTGGATTATTTACAATGTGGCTTGTATTCATTGTCGTCATCATAATCAGACTGTATCAGTCCACTGCTGGACATAGGCCTCCCCAAAGCACGCCATTGAGCCCAATCTTCGACCTTTCCCATCCACTTTATACCAGCTTCCGTATATCATCGCTATAACCATACAATTAAAAAATATATCAAAACAACATCAATTTTTAGAAGATGACATTAACGAAATAATTTATTTTAATGAAATGATGATGAATGTATATTATTATTAAATGTTCATTACAAATTATAAATAATTAAAGACATCATTAGTAAAGTCTATATACTATACCAGATGTGAGAAACACGAAACTCAAATAAAAACACCCCGACCACGACAAACACCCGTATGGCAATTTCAAACATTAGTCTCAAACAGAGCAAAACCAGATAGCTTTGACTATAACCAGTCGCCAATGATGGCAATAAACAATAATTGTTTGATTGCCTCGTTGGCATAGCGGCTAACAAATACGGTCCTGGGTAGAACAAGAGCAGTCCGAATTTAAAAAATTGACAGGACTCAAATTTTCATGCCTTCCTAGAATTTACTTTAAAATTATGATTTGGAATGCCTGGAAATAAAATACGCAGGCCCGTTAAACAAAATTAAATTTATTATACATACAACATAGACAGGGATAGATAAATCTCCATAGCTCGGAAAGCACGTATGGATCTCAGCCCTGCACGTGAACTCTCTCCGTATGTCGAGTTGAACTCCCGTCATATCGAATTATGAGAGAAAGAAAATCTCTCATGTGCTATTGGTAATGATTCGTTGATAGCCGCCATGAATAGAATCGTTCAAAGCATCCACGTAATTTGAAACAAACGGCATAAAACACACATTGTATTATGTTATTTCAGTCAGTTTTTACTGAGTTATCATCCCGAATCAACCTGTAAGGTAATTGACCGAAACTAAAAGGCGCCTTAATTCCTAGACTGCGTACAATAGGCTTTATGAAAGTAATTCATTTATCTTCCTTATTCGCTTGTTTTGCTTCGGCTACTTTTTCACTAACGCTATCAATAAATCACGCACCTTGCTTCCTTACTTAGAGTTATTTCTCTTACATTTTACGACTAATCAATTGCGGTTACTTGTTTTTTTTTATATAGAGCTTGTATATTAAATACTAAGTATACAAATTATATATAAAAATATAGTGTTAAAAAGTTTCATATAATATTATGAAGTAGTTACTAGTTTGTTGAATAGATGAATTCTAGAATTATATATCGTTAGGTTCATAATCCCTTCGAGGAAAAGGTTGTAACATATTGTGTAACAAACTTGTAACAAGTACGAAAATAGGAAGCTTTTATAACTATTTACATATTATTTCCTTTCCTGCTCTCTTTTTTCTTTTGATCTTATGTAGTCAGTACAAATCTATTCCTTAATATCATGTTTCACACTTTATTTCCATCTCAATTTTTATAATATAAATTTGTATGTGTTACCTTTAAAATTTTACAAAAAAATAAATTAAAAAATATTGGACAATAACACATACATTGGGATCAGCCAATGTAAGGAGCTAAAGCACTTGAGTTAGGGAAAATCAGGAGTAACGACGCTATCACAAACACCCAGACCCAAGACAACGAACAAGAAATGAACTTTTTCTACATCGACTCGGCCGGGTATCGGACCCGGGACCTCAGCTACAAAAGTGTAATTTAAAAACACATAATAACGAATTTCAATAGTTCTCAAATTATTCATTTTTATCCCACTCATAATTATTAATAGCCACAAATTTGTGTATTTAAAAGATCTGTATTGTATGTAATCATAAAATTATTTTGTAACCATAGAAATAAAATTGCTTAAACATTTGTAGTTTCTGCGTAATATAAACATTAATACCTACATTTAGATAATGTAGTGAGCTATACGTTGATTTTCTTTAGTACACATCTAATATAAGAAAAAAATCTTTCACGTAACCTTTTTGTGTTAGAAGTATTATTTACTGATTCTATTTAAGTTAATCGATACATTTGAATAGTAAATAATTTATGTTAGATGTTAGTAACTTTTGTTGCGTCCTTAAAATTATGATAATAATGTAATACGTATAATAATCATACATTAAAAAGGGCTGGCAATATCTAACAATTGAACCTTATACTATATAGTACCTCTAATGAAATAAAAATGTTTTAAGAAAGTATATAATGCTCACATTTCATATATTATGTTATAAGATTATCACGATCACGTTTTTTTAGAGAAGTTAGACTGACAACCACAGAGAATGTGTACAAACTCTTTATAAATTATTCTGTCTTGGAACTTTAAAAATAACTTATTCAAACTTAAAATAAAACTTCAAAACTGTCTCACAACTTGAAAATTTTAAAATAATGTTTTGACAACATTGCTTGAGAAGACATATAAAGTCAATACACGTATGATTTTCATTTTATAAAACTCAAAACATTCAAAAATGTATGTATATCTATCTAGGAATGCTATATAATGTGATGATTTTATTTGTATTCGAACTTGTACTTTTTTAGGTTATTTTAAATACATAAATTATAAACTTACTTTTCAGACATAACCTAGTGTATGAGTCTACTTCATTTTTCGCACTGAAGAGATAAAAACGCGCATAACGAGTATATTCCCGTATTATCGATCACATATATTTAAAAATTACACGTATGTATGAACAACGTTAACTCACTAGTCACTTTTTAGCATTTTTTAATGGATTTAAACTACGTTAGTTGCACTCAAAACGTAACTGACACACCCAACGCTTATCTTCGTTTAATAATACGTGTGATAAGAGTGATGGGCTAGTGATAAAAATAAACTTCAAAAAGTAATAATCGTTACTAAGACCAAAACATAATTAATAATCTATTTTTTCTTGCTGTATAATACTTAGCACATATATCTTCTCTATATTTTATAGTAAGTATGTATCTACAGCTTATAGCGTAGGATATGAAATAGAAAAAACCCTTTTTTTTTAATTCTGTCTTTTATTTTTTATAGGGCCGAGGCGACACAGATTATTTCGCCAATGTCACGTGCAAAGAGAACCCCTTAAACAAAAATCGGCATGTGTGTCATAATATTATGATACCATATTTTCAGATATTTGTTTTTTGTTGTAGAATATTAGGGATTCTTGGATTAAACCTTATAGGACAAAAAGGTTTATTACTTTTTAATTAAAACGTCAGAATATTTTTGAAATTTTTCACTTCGGTTTAAGATTAAATAACAAATATTATATGTACGTTTCTAATGTTTGTCTACCAACAAATTTTCATACTAAAAGATTTTTTAAATCCTACTACGACGTAGCCATCGTTAACCCAAATGCCATCCCGTCATCAATCAAACGTTATCAATTCCACCCACGAAATATTAGGCAATTACAATACTCGCCTTTTGGCAGGCATCACGTCGTTAAACCCTTTTATCTCAACCATATCAAGGCAACAACATGTTTTCATTAAACACTGAAATGTTTATAAGCGATGATGTTTTACTTGAGTTGTTTTGATTTGATATACAATACATTTTTCTAAATCATTTGAGTGAAGCCTTTTAATTTACCGTATTATTAATGAAATAAGCTTAAAATAAGGCTACAATTGTGCTATATGAATCACAAATATCTACTATTTACTTACCAATCATGTGGAGGCTGAGGTCGACGACGAGCTTGCACACAACACGGTGGTTCTTGTTGCTCGCAGGGTAGCTGGAGAGCTGGAGGTGGCGGAGGCGGTGGCGTGCAAGCGAGACGGCGCGCGGCCGCGGCTCCAACATAATCCACGTAACGAGGAGGTGGCGAACCAGCTATATCCTCGCGGCACGCGGGTCCGCAACATTTGCGTGATGCTGGTGGAGGAGGCCTGCACGCCAATCCACAGTACACTGGTGGTGGTGGACGCACTGGGACCGGAGGTCGCGGCACGTACCGTTCGACGGGTACGTGTGCTGCAGGTGGCACATATCGAGGTCTTCGTGCACGCTCGACTTCTGCACTCCGACGCACCCGCCGCGGCGACGCCGAAAACCGATCCGGTATTGGCGCGGGCGGCGGCGGGCTGAGCCTTTCCGGCGGCGCCACGCTGAACGCGCCCACAGCCGGGAAGCGCTCGCAAGGGGAGCGCGCGTACTCCTCGCCCATGGCGCGCGGTCAACCGGACCCGCCGCCGCCCGCGCGCCCTTCTGTAGATATCGCGATGTTTCACATACCGGGTGACCTCTTTAGCACGCTCACTTAACTGGCGCTCCACTAGCACGCAGAAACTGCGACACAGACCCGATATCCGCATTCACTCCGAGAGCGCCATCGCGCCCCGCCGGATCGATAGCGGCGAAGCGGTGCGGCCTCAGGGAGCTCCCACCGCGAAGGCGGTGCCGCGACGCATCTTCCTTTCTGAAATATCCTGTTGGCGAGGTTTCGTTTAAATTCGTACACTTGGGCGAGGCGAAACTGCGTCCTCGAGCAAGATGGCCGCTTTCGTCATGTCCGCGAGAAGCGCGCCTGCGCTAATATCACTTTACGATGTTTGTTTTCACTAGATTTACATTTGGAACTCCTTTTTTAACACAAAACTGTTTATTGATATATGTCCATTACACAAAAGACAAAACAATTAATCAAGATATCACGTCACAGATATAGAGGTCGTCAGTAATGTCACTAAGAGGACGAGGAACATGCGTCCCGAAGCGCTCTGTGACCGAACGACAGCAGCAAGGACGCGAGTGCGCGTGTCCACAGCCCGCGGCGACGTCAGACCGGTGCGCGTATCGACGCCGCGGCTGCGCGAACTGCGCCGTGCCGCCAACCTGCGACTGTATTCACTGTTCACCATTAGAAAAACTAGGAATACTACTATAATATATCAAATATGCATTGAGAAGATATACATATATGAATATGTCTCGGTCTTGTTAAAGCAATTCAACTTTTATAGCAACTCGTTAATAAATTTATATGTTTTTAAAAAACTCAAAAAACTGATTTCTTTTTAATAAATTGCCTAACAGCTAGAATTAACGTACATAGACATATTAATTCAGCACCACATAACTATACTATCTTATTCTCTAATAAAACATCACAATAACATAGACAGTGTATGAAAGCCCCCATTCAATCAACTAAAAAGCTTTGTGCCTCTTTAGCTGATTGATTGGTAAATATCAGAGTCGAATCTACCATATGACTCTTTGGGCTTCAGCCCCGGGCCCCGTGGATTCAAGGGCCCCCAGCTAAGTCAAGTTAAAGTCAAAAATAGTCGATAATGCGAAAGAATCCATAATTTTATTAAATTAAACAGATCGTATGGTTTGCAGTCCTACTGCTACTTAAAACGCCACAAAGAAAAGGGAGGGGAAAAGTACCAAGAAGAAACCTTTGTACTAATATCAGCCAAATGGGAAGCTCAGGAAAATAAAAAAGTTAAAATTAAAGAAGAGAAAGCAGAAGGCGTTAGAAGAGAAAATAAGAAAAAAAAGAAAAGAAATTGGAAAAAGAATAGAAAGTGGCAAAGAAAAAGTAGTGTGGAAAAGTACTTGAAAATACTAACAAGAAAACCAGAAAGCAAGTAATAACAAAAATTACAGAACAGCTAAGATAGAAAAAATGTTGACTGAGACTGATTCAGATGACTAAAGTGACTTAAGAATTACTTAATCGATTAGAGCGACGATTTATTAAAATGTAATTAAGGAAGTTAAATAGTCGTAAGCTAAAATAGTTCTATTTTTTTTTGTTTAAGACTCTGTTAAACACATCGTAGTTAAAACAATGGAATTTAATTAAATCTGATGTTCAAATATCCTATCAAAGAAAAAGTCATGAAGAATTTTCTTGTTTCTTCAGTAAGGAAGATTGTCTCTGTTTTTGTCATGACGTGAAAGATTTATTCATGAAAAGAAGCTTGTTGATATATTCCCGAACTGCTATATAATCTTAAAAATATATTTAACCTTACCAATCACAAGCTTTAAAGCCGAGCGCTCCTTTTCCTGGATGGCATATATCTATTACATATAATAAAATTGGAGTATCTGTTTTTAATATTAAAATAACCGCTTTTTTCTAAATCCATGCATATACATGGTACATATACCAAAATATATTTTTTTTCCTATTTTTCCTGTCTGTATGTCTGTCTATTTGTTCCGGTTAATCTGGAACGGCTGGACTGATTTTGACGGGACTTTCACTGACAGATAGCTAATGTAATAAGGAGTAACTTAAGCTTAATTTTAGAATGATATATAAAATAAAAATAAAGTCACGCTGCAATGTCCAAATAACTTAAATTCAAACGCGCACGAAGTCGTGCACAGCTTGTAGAGAATAAATATAGAACGGCGATGACAAACTCACGACTTAACCATTTATCCGTTTTGTCCATAAATGTAGATTTAATTAAGAACCTAGAATGAGAGGAGCAAATTAAAGAATTCTTCAAAGGAAAATGGAGAAAGGTTTTTTTATAATTTGTCAATTTCTCTACGTTTGTATAAAACCTTGAATAATATATTTTAATATAAATCAAATATTTTATGGTCTAATTTTTTTCTATACATTGAGTAATTAGGTGGGTCCCTAAGTAGTATTAGCTTAGTGCCCCATAAACTCACGGTCCGGCCCTGGTAAATATGTCTTTGGTTCTTGGATATGACGTCAGCAATTAACTGTAGGATGTAGCCGTCTGTCGGCTGGTTGAATATATTAAGGAGCACATGACTGCGTGTACGCAGTGTTTTTCTATAGTATTCTTGCAAAAGAACACATGGAAACCTTACATACTTCCTAATTCCTACCGCAACTTATATTAGAAATGTGTCAGTACATTTGTCAGTGTATATTTCTTTCAGTAACCCAGCAGTTGGTATTTATCGTAGACTTTATTTTAGTAGAATATTCAAGCGAAATATAATATGAAATATATAGAGCCGAGATGGCCCAGTGGTTAGAATGCGTGCATCTTAACCGGTGATTTTAAGTTCAAACTGTTGTTGTCTGGGTTTGAACTAAAAACCACTGAATTTTCATGTGTTTTGTAATTCATCTCGTGCTTGGCGGTGAAGGAAAACATCGTGAGGAAACCTGTATGTGTTTAATTTCAACGAAATTCTACCACATGTGTATCCACCAACTCGCATTAAAGCAGCGTGATCCATCACATATGCTCCAATCCCTCTCCAAAGGAAGAGGAAGCCTGAGCCCAGCAGTGGGAAATTTACACGCTGTTAATGTTATGCAATGTATATAGATCTCTAGCGTTATTCCTTATTTACTACGTCGAGCGAAATATAAATAATATTTAAATTATAAAATTCGGTATGCAGATGTCATATACAATTAAATAACACAGAGTATTCATTTCAATGAAGCCTGATTTTGCGATTCACTGCTCACGCTAAACTGACTGATCGGATTAAAATAAAATTCAACGAAATGCCTAACCATACCCCAAAAATATAACATTCATTGTATGTCTCTGAATTTTGATAGGTATCTACATACTTTTTTATGTTATGTATAAAAAAGATGACATCATTCATTCTACACCAAAATACGCACGTTAATCCGTAACGTTAATCAGATTTAGTGTATAAATTCGTTTTAACATGAAATAACAGGCATACTACCTTTTAATCCCGGAAACATGGACATCAGTTTCAGTTGTTTTATTAAGCTCTAGGTGTTAGTTATTCTAAGTATTTTTGTTTTACTAACAACTTACTAGCTATTCCGTCACTTACGCTGAGCTATAATATAACTTAAGTGTTTCTGCCTGCGGCTTCGCGTGCGTTTTAGGGGGAGAAGTTGGCAATGTGTTAGGTAGACTGTCTTTTTCCTTACCTCTGATCTGTAAGCTTAATTTCATTATCATCATTCAATCAGTTAAGACAAACAAACTTTATTTCGCATTTATAAAATGAGATTGGAATTTTAATGCACAGCAGATTTTTTTTTCTAATTTTATTTAAGGACTTTTTCCACACAGCAGATGTTAAGCTATAAATTTTAAAATTTTTTAGGAATTTACCACCTTTGAAATTTACATTTAAACGGATGAAGTGATAATTGAGAAGTGCTAATAAAACCTTAAATAAAGAATAGTTTGCATTTAAAACATGTTGATTTAAGAATGAAGGTATGGACAAGAGTGTTATCGTTGTTCTTGAAAAAAGGAGACAAAACGTTTTTGAAAAACCGGGAACAACAACATCAACAGGGAATTTTTGAGCCATGTCTACAAGCTATTTTTCAGACTCATCATAAATCGTCTCACGCTTAGACTTGACGAGTTTCAAAGCCCGGAACAGGCTGGGTCTCGAAGGATACGGGACAATAAGCCGCATTCACACAGCGCCACAGATTATACAGAAGACAGAGGAGTATAATCATTAATCAGCCCCTGTGCTTAGCGAATATGGAATATGAGTAGGCTCTTAATTATATTGAAACATCTTTTCTCAATTCCTTACAACGATGTGAAATCGATTGACGACGGATCCAAGTGCTAAAGGGCCTGAACGACGCAACTGTTATAACCGTCAAAGTACAAAATCAGCATTCGGAACCTATCCACATGCATTGAGGGGTGAGACAAGGAGAAGTAATTTCCCCCAAATTGCTCACTAATGCATTGTAGGATATGTTCAACTCGCTGCATTGAGAAGAGCAGGGCATAAACACATACGACGAATACCTTTCATGCTTGAAATTTACAGACGATATCATCATCGTCGCAGAAGCCGTGAAAGACTTTCATTGTATGACTGACTAATTGTTCTGCTCGAATTGATCTGATGGTGAACTTGATAATAACGAATGAATTTGGGCATAAGCAAGACAACCAACCAACCAACAAATAAGTCGATCCAGAACCGAGTTCTTAACGAAGTAGTTCCAGAGCACCACCTTGGGTTACAATTACATAGTAGTTACATAGAAGAGAATACCTGGGCTAAACATAGGAATATTAGTCATGTATTTTCGTCACAGATACCGCAAAGCGCCGCATCTAATAGTTAAATTTATGGTGCAATTTTTCATATTTCTCTTTGAAACGGCCTGGACGCCATCGCTCATTCCAAGGATCAAGGCGTGTTATCATCTAAGTAAGGAATTACTTTTATAAAATCGATTTTAATACATAAACGTTACTCAACGAATTTTTGAATTTTGCAATTGCATAATTGTGAATGTTTTCTGTGATATTGTTGTAAAAGTACAAAATAATTATTAACCCTGTGTAGTCGGGTATCATTCTTAACTACCTACTTTAAGCGTGTCTAGTATATTCGAGACAATTTCTACAGTCTTATATTTTTACGTATAAACATTACATAATCAAGTATATATTAAGGACCGACTGTCAATAAATTAATTTCTTTAAATTAATATATTAAATAAATTTCTTCGGTCCAGTTTATATATTGTGTCAATAGACCACTCGTCGAAAATCGTATTGATATGCGTTGTGTAGGATGATGATGTAGAGGTTGTAGAATTAATAACTTTTTTTTACTTTGAACATTAGAAGCAAAGAGATTTTGATTACATAAATAACATCTGAGTAAATAGCCTACAAGAACACGGAACATACCTGGCAAATATTACGTCTGGTATATCGCCAGAGGGTAATCCTCTACCTTCCATAAAAAAGATAGATCTTTACTTAGTTGTTTGGCTTTGTGCAAGCCACTCTGTATGGGTTTAAATGTAGCAATCTTTCAATATATATATATTTTATTTATTTAAACAATCAGACGAGCACATGAGTCTTATATTGTATAATGGCTCCCCTTCTAAAAGGCATAGACATTATAAGAAATACGTCGCACTAATGCCAATACGCTGCAAACCATAGCAATTGAGATGATATTACGCTTGTACCTATAATTACAATGGCTAATTGACGCGTCAAATTTAAATAATAAATGTTCTATCGTTTTTATACAAACAAAAATTCGGCGGATCATAAATGATGTTATGTTTATTATGATTTTTCTAAATCGACAGAAATATAACTACATAAATTTATCATCAAAATAAAAATGAAACTTCAGAGAGATGTTTCATAAAAACTTTTAAGTATTTTCAAAATAAAATGATAATGAAAGACTACTCCCAAGTACGGAGACACAATAAGCACTCTAAAGGTTAGTAACCTATAAACACAGTAGACTTGAAATTTAGATAATATGTCGATACCTTGGTCTGCTTTGTAGACATTCACAAAAATATGTTTCCAAAGTTATTGTATATTGTATTGTATTATTCTTGTATTTCAGTTTACACAATGAGTGAGCCAGTGCAACTACAGGCACATATTTTGATAGTTAATACTACTTTCAGCTAACATACAATATTATAATGCATAAGATTGAAATTTATTCTTACGTACACATATGTACGTGCTAAAACAGTTCTCTAGTTTTTATTTTAGTTTTCACAACCGAAGAGAGACTGTGCGGACTGATACTTACGGACAAACTCAATCACATTTTATTTGAATGACCAGAGATATGAACCAAGTTCTTTGAGATCTGCAGCTTTATAAATTAGTCACTAGTAACATATATATACAGACAAAAAAATCCATCAACTTTGATTTAGAAGTCAATCAAAACCAAAGCAAAAACTGCTACTGAAATACTTGGCATCCTAAAGAAGGTGAAGAGGTACTTCACACCTGAACAGTTTTACATTTTATATCAAGCTCGGGCATATATATGGAATATTGAAGTCACTTGTGAGATGACTTAGTTATAAACTTAAGTAATGTATATCATATATGATGTCAGATAAATCCGAATCCCTTTGACTAGACTTAACACTCCCTTAACTTTTTACTAAGATATCACTGGTGCGTAATTTTTTTTATTCCTCTTGCGTACAGTGCGATCGTGAATTGATTTTCCAGCCTCCATGTTTTCTAAGCATTACAATCTGGATCTCTCCAAGGCTACACTGAATATACGCATCTTCCAAACATTTTAGGGCTGAATCACTGGTTGCCATTACGTATGCCTAATTGTGGCCAAAAGAAAGCTTTAATCCATACAAAGAAATGCATGTTGTTTTTAACATGCATATACAAAATGTAATTGTAAATATTAAAAACATGATTTAATAAAGCGCAACTATTGAGTTGAGTTTCGTAAACGTTTTCTGCGGTTAAATAAGCATTCAGAACTGGTGGTAGCTGAATTTAATGTAAGATGATTCGAACGTGACTGTTTATTTACAATAAACTTTTTATTATTTTATGCAGAACGCTGGTGTCTTGAGACCAGCATAGTACAGGTGTGAAAACGAAGTATGGATAGATTAATTAATTACATGCATACCTTAATTAAAATCTTCGTTAAACGTATATTATTATATTTTCATTTGTTTTACTAATTTGTAAATTTATGTGCTTTAAGGGGAAAAAGTTGCTGAATGAGTACAGATGTACATGACTGGCTATATTTTTCGATCAATATTGTTGATCATGTACAAGACTTAATCTACTATCGAGTAAGTAAGCTCATGTCACATAGTACGAAAGTAAACAAGAAAATTTTAAAGAAGCAATTAGTTGCGGAAAATGACATCACGATAAGCCAACTGTACGAAAAATATTACGCAGAAACCTGCATATATCATTCGTTATCCTTAGAACGCGGCCAATGAACTGTGATATTTCGTATTAGGTCCTGAAATTAAAGATACATATATATGGTGGTTGTGAATCTCTTTCAAAAGATGTACAGATTATTTAATAGAAACGTTTTGTTGATATCACCGATAATTTCAGTATGCCGATAGGTCTGCACACAATATCGGCTTTGAGTCCTTGCCTCTCTATGTTGGTAAGTGAAGTTATAAAATTCTAAAACAGATGGCTGAAAAAATGCTTTTTCTAAATCAATAATACCAAAACAGAACAAACGTTTTGTTGAGCTAAAATAAACCGTAGTTTAAAAAATAGAATTAGCTGAGGGTGGATGAAATAGCTAAAGGTATTGTTGATTATTTGTCACTATCTAATTTATCTTTGACTAAATTGTAAAGAACTATTGTATTTCAAACGACAGTCTTGCCAATAATGAAATTGTGCATAAAAAAAAACTAACAAATTAAAAATTTACATATAACGTAATTTTATTGATAGAAGGAAAGTGTACACATTATTTGTATTAAATTACAATTAAAAAATCAAGATTTAGAATTAAATATATATATATATTTTCCACACGCAAATATCTTAATTTTTCAAAATTTTAAATTTATGCAAACTTATTTGTATTATTAAAAATTTTAGCTAACTACGAAAAAGAAAGAATTCACCTGTTTTGTTTGAATGTTGCTCGATGTTTTTATAGATATCCGATTTTTTTTATTTAATAAATATATTGACATAAAAAGAGAGCGCGTGTTAAACATTCACCTTGACTGAACTTTTCATTAGCATTCATTTTTATGGCTATTCTATCAAGCAATTCTTATGAAAATACCCCACAACCCACAACACATTAACATTCAGAAAAACTATTTTTGTGCGTACGTCCAAAATCCATGAAAAACTTTATTATTTCCAAAACGTATATTTAGATGTGATAAATGAATCAATCTACCGTTCAGTTGGAGTAAGTAAATAGTATGTGTCAAGTTACACAGTGTAGTGTTAAAATAATATTTACTTTCGCCATTAAGCGATAAACTTTACACAAAAGCTTTATTTAATAAAAAATAATAATGACGAGGGCTGAGTATTTATTGATCTTCATACAGATTGTATCAAATAATTAAATAATCTATCATATTTTATTTACAAATTATATAAAATATTTTTCCATAGATATTAAAGGATATTTTTAAACTTTATAATAACATTTTAAAAACAGTTAAATATATTATTCATGTTATATTTGTATTACGTTTCAGAACTATTTACGGTTTAAAATTTATTTGATTAAAATATTATGGTCAGATATATTATACACAAAAAGGAAAGGGTAAAATATTAGGCCGGCTTAGGTATAATCCTTCTTATAATGATACATTTTTGGTAGAGAATCAATGCCAAATGGAACATCCCCCGGGGCTTGTAAAACCCTAACAGGGTTTGGTTCAATCACGCACGCTCCCAGTACCTACTCGTGTTATTATACTGACATTTACCCCAATTGAATGGAGAAACCCCATTTGCTAGATTTACTACGAGCTTAGCTGACAAAGAACATTAAAAGGTTCTTAATGTACAATCATAATTTTTACAAAAATAATTTCATACGGACTGTGTTGGGGATTTTGCTGCCATTGACATGACTTTGGACAAAATAAATATAATAAGAATATTTTTTGAATATACTCAAAAAATCTTTTAAAATAAAATTAATCTTAAAATTAAAGTTGTTATTATTTATTTAAAAAATCATATATTTTCATGACGCATTGATGATATCATCATTTACATATTATCTTATATGTATTTAGGGATATATAGATCGTGAATGTTCTGCCAATTCCACGCCTAATCAAGAAGACTTAATATAGTCAACCGTTAGTTTATAAGTCAGATTATATAAAGTCGAACACTATTCACATATAGACAGATTGCCTTTTGGTACTGTTCAGTGCTAAATTCCTTTTTATCTCATGTGAAAACCTAATTTTACATAAAGTTATCAAACAACGACGTTCGGTCCGGGCGCTGCAGCCGGAGTACGACAATCAAATAAGAGTTAATGAACGTAACATGTGAACCAGTTATCTCGTTCACAATTTTTACTCGATTAAAACAAGGACATTATACGTTATCTTCCTTCAAAAATTTTAAGCTATTCGACTGGGAAATTATTCTAGCATTCTTGCTACAATTCCACGCAGTCAGAATTTGGACGTAGCTATTTTTAATTTCGATTTTTATTTTGAAATGATTATGTGTAAAAACTATTAAATTAGTAGAAATAATTGAAAATAAATACTTTTTGCTTTCACGCCCAGGCCAATTGGCTAGATCACGTGACTGTTAATTGCAGACAGAGTAATCAATAGTTAATTATTTTTATAACCAATTTAGTGTGGAATGAGCCCCTAATATTCTATTAAATAGAAGTGAAGCCATTAGCTCAGCAGTGGGACGTTAACAGGCTATTATTTAATATTAAAGAATATTTGGGTATAGTTGGAATTCAATACAATTTTGATACACAGATTGGTTAGACAAGTTGATTTAGTAATGTTATTCCTAAAAAAAAGTAATATTACTTGACGTAATTTTCTTTAAAGGGGTCAACTTTTAATCTTTCGGGTTTTTTAGTGCCTACTCATTTTTATTCTCGTTTCTTAACTCGGTACAATTTTTCAAGACTTAATCAAATATAAATACGAAAAATTAATGTTCTCTAGGGTTTTTTTTGTTTTTAAACGTTTTACATGGTAAAAAAGAAAAAAAAAATCATATATTATTTTGTAATACAAAACTAAAACAACTTCGGTTTATTATATTGTTTGCGAGTAATGTTTCCACCCTTAAGAAATAAAGTTAAACTCCACATCAGTACCTTCAAGATGATTACCCAATTAGTATAATAGAGCACATTCAAACGAATGTAGACACCTGTCTACCAATCTCATTATGTTCCCTCTAGTGCCAGCAAACTCTATTATTATATTAATGTCAACTTACGTAAGATTTACCCATAGCGACTGATTTATTGATTAATTCAAGTCACCGGCATTAATTTCGGAACTCAAAAAATAAAAATTAGTAGTTTTAGATAATATATTTACAAATTGTACCTAAACAAATTAAATATACAATTTTACTTTTTAAAATTGAAATCATAAGTGTAGTAAAGTTTGTAAAATAAAATAAAATAAAATAATGAAACACGTTAAATTAGTTGACAATAACGTTATAGTAACTCAAAAAACGGAACAAAAAGTATAATAAGGAAACTTACTAAAGAAAAAGAAAAATCGAAAACCTAACGTAATATCCTCTCTAGATCAGGTTAAAAAGGAAAAAAAGCA
Source organism: Vanessa atalanta (assembly GCF_905147765.1). Taxonomy (NCBI): domain Eukaryota; kingdom Metazoa; phylum Arthropoda; class Insecta; order Lepidoptera; family Nymphalidae; genus Vanessa; species Vanessa atalanta. Next base: position 7,678,816 of record NC_061878.1, on the reverse strand, counting down.
GAATAAAGATAAGCTTCCTTTGTCACTCCAAAGAATGAAAATGGAAGCCATTGCTATAAGTAGTATGCCCAAATAATGACGGAATATGTGTATGGTAAACGTCACATACACGCGGCATATTTATTTTACAGTTGAATTGTAGTAAATAGTATTTTCAGTTTCGTTTCACACTCTGTGTGTATAGTATAACATTTAGTGTCAAACGAAACTCTAATGTCACAGCTTTTACATGATCAGCTTAAAGCTTACTTCGACACGCTGCATGACACGAAAATCCAATACTATCGTGCTATCTTAAAATTAAGGTCATTTTGCCTAATATATCATATTTCAATTAAAAGAAAAGATATTTGTTAGCAATGAATGCTTTATAAAAATGATCTTCATCGAAAGATCTGAAACTTAAAAAAAAATGCGTTTCAAAATAGTAAAAGAGCCAACACTTATACTGGCTTTGATGTCACTGTTCGACGTCAATATATATATTTTTTTGACATCTCGTTTATTACTGATGTTAGGTACTATTTATAATGTTCCTAAATAATGATAAAACGTATTACGTACATTTGAGCCCAATAAATTAAATAAAGATATTTTTCTAACTTTAATTTAACCTTAATTAATCAGTTGTTCGAATTTATGCTTTGTAACTATGGTGGGTTGGAGCTCTATGTTATTGAATGACAAATTGTAGGGGAGACACGATTAGCATTTATCCTTTAGACCAAATATGCCTCTACTAGATTACTACGAATAAAGGTCGCAGAAGCGGTCGCAGACATAGATTTTGGGGATGAGGGTTTTAATTATTAAATTAAAATTTATTGCACAAAAAATATTGAGAAAATAATAAGTTGGTATGAATACAATTTAAAAACACGTGGAATTCTCTTTTCAAATTGACTGTTCAGAAATTTTGTCAATTCGACGCACCCCGATGTCCGACTTAAGACAAATGGCATACCCGGCAAACAGATTAGGATTAAGCTTATTATATTGTGATAGATTCCATCATACATCAGATCACCAACAGTCACAGATGACAACGTAGCAAGCATGAAGCCGTGGTTGAGCCTTTAAGAACGTTAAGCTGTACTGCATCTGAACAAGATAAATAAATTGAATAGAGGAAGGGAATCGAGAGTGCCTCTGCCAAGTATTTCCGAACACTTGTGCACCATATGTCCTACGTAGTTCGCTCGTATCCTTTGACATTGGCCACCGTGACTAAAATTGTTCATTTTATTAGCGTTGTTTTTAGAGCATATCTATTTTATATATGAGATAGGAGCTTATCTTCGCAATATTTTTACAACAACATTAACAGCCTGTAAATTTTCCCACTGCTGGGCTAAGGCCTCCTCTTCCTTTGAGGAGCAGTCTTGAAGCATATTCCACGACGCTGCTCCAATGCGGGTTGGTGAATTACACATGTGGCAGAATTTCGTTGAAATTAGACATACAAGTTGCCTCACAATGTTTTCCTTCACATCCGAGCACGAGATGAATTTTAAACACAAATTAAGCATATGAAAATTCAGTGGTGCTTGCCTGGGTTTGAACTCGACATCATCGGTTAAGATACACGCGCTCTAACCTCTGGGCCATCTTGGCTCTCTTATTTTCTCGCTAGCAGGTAATAACAAAATACTGTTCATGCTTATTCAATTACGAAATATAATACGAAGTAGTTATTACCAGTTATTACCAGTTATGTTAATTTATTATTATTATTTTTAAAACATAACATTTTTTCTATGCTTTTAAAATTTACTTTTAAAACTCATCTACGTGAGCACATATTGTCAGAAAGCCTCTAGCTCTTATGACTTCTGTTATGCACTATTATTATTATGTTATATTATATATATGTTTTTACGACAGACAGTATAGACCAATATTTATTTTGTAGATACTATATGGATATGTATGTATATGTTTTTTTAATGTAGTTTTATATAAGTACTTGTATATATTGTTATATATTGTTAATTCATTTTTAATTACCGCCTTCGTGGTTTTCTGTTTGATCTAAAGGTTGACTGGCAGAGAACGACTTCAGGCATTAAGTCCGCCTTTTGTCCCATTTACTTTGTGGTGGCCAATAAAGTATTTAAATAAATAAAAATATGTTTGATAAATTTAAAGATCGACTATCTGCCCGTCTTGACTTCGTCCGGGTGGAATAAAAATTTTATATACTTTCCTATCGCAGCACCAGCTACTGGATTCGATATGAACCATCAATAGACCCAAAAACATACCAAAAAATCGCAGTACTCTTTTTTGATGTTGTATAAGTTAAAAAGATCTCTGATTGGTGTAAATATAAAGTAATTGTTAATCGATTTACTTAATTTTCTTTTATTTTATAACTTTTATTTATTTATATACCAGTAAATACAATTGTATGCTATTAAAAATTCACATCCAAAAATAAAACACAAAATTATATATATTTTTAATAATAAAAATATATATAATCAAACTACGTATTTAAGATATATTTATAAAATAATTAATATTTAGTGATATTTAGAGACATTCTACTGTAGGTAGTCTGTTTTAAAATACATTTCATATCAATTTCGCACATCTTATACGTTTTCGTTTTATCCATTTTCTTTGCTCGTTCCTCTAATAAAGGATTTTTCCTCAGTTGGCTCAATTTGGCTTTATCTCATTGAGACATAACTTACGTCAGTTCACACTTTATTTCCTTCGCTTTGAAGGGAAATAGTAATATTATATGGAGAACGATATAAAAAAAACAAACGTCTTGGATACATTTTTTTTTTTTTGTTAATTTAATGAAAGTCTTACCAAGATAAGGTGGAAAAATACAGAGATGACGCCAAGATTAATTAAAATGAATGGAAAATTATATCAAACAAATAGTAATATACATAAAAATAGCAAGGTTTTTTTTCATAATAGTGGCATTACGATTATTAAATATGTTTTATGAATATATTATACTTAAGTACTCGTAAGATGCATGACGTACAGCTCCAACGCGACTCAAAAGATATTTTAAGATCACTAAGAAAAAAATTGTACTTATAAATAATTTTCAATACATATATCACAAGTAATTATTATTATTTGTAGATCTACATCACTGTTAACATCAATTATAAAAAACATTAGTAATGTTAATTTACAAAACTGGGCGAAAATGAAGTTGATAATAATCAATCATCTTAACGTTGAATTCCCATTATAACTGTTAGGTGGTAAGTCAGTATGTAGATATTGCGGTTCAGAACAGTCATCCCATAACCACCAAACTGTTACTAAAATTTCAAAATTTATCAATAATAATGATATAAACGGAACTGACATTTTACTAATAAGTGTTTTAATTCCACCCTTCGCAACAATCAGAGGTTTTACAATACCATTTATAACGACGTCTTTGAATCCTTTCATAATTAAATTATTTGAACCAGACCCGAGTAAAGCGAACACTAATTCCATTAGACCGCTCATTTTACTTGACATCTTCGTTGTTACCGACTCCATCAGATTTAATTTAGATGAAGCCTTGTTTGTTGGCTGAGGTTCAATCGTCGTAGACGGCACATATATCGATGCTGATTCTTGAAACGGTTTAGAAATCCAAAAATGATGCTTTCGTCTCGGATATTCGTTAAAAGAAGAAATATTTTGTTGATTTACAGAAGCTCCATACCTCGGTTGTAAATTATGTTGTTCCGGTAATCCATTCATTGCATAGAAAAAGTCGCTAAAAGAGAAATCTGAATTTTTCGTTTGGGGTTTTTCTACATTTGGCACTGGCTGTGATTGCATCGCGCTGGTGTGAATTATCTGTTGCCGAGTCACATGATTCGAATGCGGTGAAATATTTGAATTTGGAAACGATAATGTATTGGCTCTGATATCGCTTGGCACACTTCGGAATTCAAAAGGCGGATAGGACTTCACTGACTCTCCTGTAGTGTAATATAAACACAAATAACAGTGCATCACGACAACTTGTAACGTCAAAAAATACATTTCAATATTAATCCAAAGAACAATTTAACTCTGTATCGTATCATTTAATGAAAGTTATGAAATAAATACTAAGTGAGTCAGAAAATGAATATGACCTACATAAATAACTATGAAATATATATATATATATATATATATATATATATATATATATAAATTATTTTGTATAAAGTTTTCAATTTAATAAAATATGTTGTTTCAATACTTTTATAAATATTAATTTTATTTCATAGTACAATTTAAGTTTATATTTATACATTTGCATAAATAGGTTAAGGACGCCGTATATCTTTTATATTTGTATGTAAATTAAAGATATTATTACATTTTATATTAAAAAAATAGCATCATTACGAAGATAAATATACAATGTCGAGTTAATAAACATTATTGCAATATACATATAAATAAAAATTATTCTAAAGCAAGTAGCGTGCAAGCGTTAGTTAATAATCACTGCGCTACGTCAGCTTATGTCGCCTCCAGAGTTGCAGTCCATTGACATACATTCCGCGACCTTGTCCCCAGCGAGAATGCTTAAAAGTGTTTTAGCGATGAAGCCGTCCTCATCTACGTCATCGATTATAGAGAACGTCACAGCCGCACCGAAATTACTGCCCCAGCCGCTATTTGATGATCTTTGTATTACACACGCGAGTCTCTCCGAACAGTCCATGATCATTCGAGACTTATTTTTCTTCTTTTTCATTTTTAAATACTTCATCATTTTAGATATCACAGGCCACAGTAACAGAGCTTTCAAACCCATTTTTGCGAGCACCATAAGTGTCAGAGGAAATAAAAACAGTTTGCCAGCTAGTAATTTCATTAATGCAATGACGGCCGCTGACAACATTATTTTTGCCGCACTACCCAAAATACTAGCGAATGATGCTAGAGTATCAGATTTTGGACAAGACGTATGGTAGCCAGAATCGGAATAGGTTTTTCGAATTGGTTCCGAGTAATAATTTGAAGCACTTGTAAATAAATCTAAAAATGGTATAGGTGGTGACTGCGGTGTCACTGTACTCAAACCTTGATCATGAGCGGCTGTCTTTGTAACAGCGTAAAAAAGAACAACAACTGCGAACATGACGAAATAGACTGTTCCGCTTCAGGCACTTCATCTCATTTAAAACGTTCGATATAAAATTGAAATTTCATGTTTGATGAAGTACAACTAAAAACTACGCCCGTATAATTCATATAACGGTATGAATCAGTCGGTTAATTGGTTTTGGGATCATGACCCAAAAAATGAAAACACGGTATAACAGCTATAATCTTATTTTCGATTCAAATGGAATTTACCAATGAACAGTATAAGTAATGTATTCGTAATTTGAATTTAGAACTTAAAATTTTTGCCTATTTTATATATTGTCTATTCTTTGATTATGGTATAATATAGAGAGAAGATATTTTTAGTTTACAAATAATACTGATAATTACTATTTATTATATACCTAATTATAAATTCTTTTTTATAATAATTAATAATAATTAATTTAATGAAACGAACTATATTTTTGCGCTAGTGCAATTAGATGATAAAATAAGATCCTCGGTTCATGATAGTTTAAAAAAAAAACGATTACGCGGGAAAAAGTATTTTTTTAATGCAAAGAACTACTATACATTATTTCGATTATTTGTTCACTATACTAAAACACTAATGGTTTCGGGGACGAAGTGTAATTATAAAAAATGCTCCGATAGTTATATCAGTAATACATCTGAAAAGATCGTCGTGCCGCCATGGTGTTCTTCAGGTTAGTTTTTCACATTATATAAGATTAAAATAAGTGAACCGGGTGATATCAAATTATAAATCGTGAAATTGAGCTGAAAGTATCTATTCCATATGAATAACATTACATTACTTACTATCAAACATAATGTTACATATTCTAGGTATCTAATAAAATATATCTCTTGAATATGACATCAATTTGACCTACAAATTATTTAGAAGCAAAGTAGTGCTTGGTCAGCATCACGGTGACCCAGTAACTTATTTGCAATTCCACTAAATAAACAACCGGCTAAGAATATTTCATGAGTTGTTCGACTGCTAAACTAGTATTCGTCCGTACTTTATGCTTTGTATAATACATAATTCAAAAGCGAATGCGTCATGCGTATATTTAACAAAATTTTATATGTATTTTCGTACAAAAACATTTATTTTAGAGTAATAGTTTATTTACTACAGATCTTACATCTTAATATGATGGAATTTCTTATAAATTTTTATTACTTTTACTTTATATTTTAAGCAAAGATTTAAAAGTCTAAAATTTATTCAATTAATATTTTCTGAATTATGAGTCATCTTTTCGTCCACAATTGTTTTAAGAGATATGGCTATTATCATCTACGCATTTATATTTTTATAAAAAGAAAAAACCTTTAAAATAACGTTAAAAAATATTAGTATGTCATAACATATTCCACAGCTAAAAAAAGCTAATATTTAACTTCGAGCAAGCATCACTGATTATTCATGTGCTACATACATCATCTCTTGCTTGGTGGTTAAGGAAGATATCGTGAGAGAATCTGCATATGTTGAATAAAAACCTTCAACGTGTGTATCGACCAACCTACATTGGAGCAGCTTGGTGGAATAATCTCCAAGCATTATTCAGAAAGCCAAATTTAATTGTTTTATTGTATTATTATTTGCCACTTACGTAAATGTATCCAGTTATGCGAATGAAATGCAATAAAAATAAATATAGTATGTAAATATGTGTTACCTTTTTATGATATACTATATCCCGAACACAGGTTTGCCTGGGTGAGAATTGGGGGAGAGTAATTGGTTACCTTCTGCTCATATCTATAACCCTAAAAACGTGTATGCAAAAGTAAATAATGATTGGTTTAGCAGTTAAAACGTGAAAGCGTAACAAACAAACAAATAATCAAACTCGATTATTTGAGACAAAAATACAGATTTTAAAACAGTACTGTTCATTCGATTTTAATTGATATATATTCGACGTTTATTATAACTGTGTCCGTTCCTAATTTGAGCGACCTAAAAACCAAATAGCTTGCATAATGCAATTGGAGCGTACTGCCACCTGCAATGACGAGAGAGTACAAAATATTAAATGAGCCTGAAGCCTCATTGCTGTCGTGGAAGTGCAACTACGTGAAATACAACTAATTAAATCATGCTGCCAGATAGAATTAGCTAAATAAGCGAAAACGCAGCACTTTTGATTTTGCGAATACGTTGTTGATTAAAACATTAATTGTATGTTACTTAGTTTAGCTTTTAGCTTAGGTATTTAATATCGTTCAAAATACTTTCGTTGTGAATTACACAGCATGTAAATCACGACAAGTATAGTCAACTGTTGTAGATAGATTTTAATAAGCATTAGACGGGTTCGGAATGTCATAATGAACGTATTTTAAAAATATTATTTTCACTGCTATGTCTCTATTAATAGAATATTTTATCGTATTTATTTTCTATATCATTATAATGTATATTTATTAGCATGGTTGTGTTGGTATGAAAAAATTCACCACACACCTCAATTGTCAAATAGAAGAGTTATGCCAAATTCATCCAGTACTCAAAAACTTCTTTTTGCGCTATTCTCAATAGTATTTAGGAAAAGTCAGGAAAGACTTGCTCAGATAAACTAAATTTTCCCGTTAATGAAACTTCAATTTTGCCAATCAAGTATACCGCTTTTATGCACCATGACAGTATGGTTTAGTCAATGAAAACGAGTTTGTAGATGAATATATTTCATATACGTACTTATAGTGTCATTGCCGGTGTTTTTGAATAAAATTCCTACATTATTAATCGTTTTTACTGCTTCGTTTGCTTTTGCCAAACGAAAAAAAATCCTATTATTAAAACATTTAATTTTATTAAATCTATTCGAATGTATAAAAACACTGGTGATTTAAAATGTTTGGAAAAATACTCATTTTTATTTTTTGTTTTGTCTTGTACATTTAATGCTATCATTGTACTGTGAATTTTAATTTATAAATTATTTATTTCGTTATTTAAGCATTAAATCTTTTTCCTTTTTCTCGATTAGAGTATGGTCAACGAGACTCTGGTTCAAGTGACCACCACGGTGCGTAGATTTAACTCATATCCCAATTTTCATTAAATGTCTCCATATTTTTATAGTATTATAATATTTAAAAACGGTATGTTATGTAGGACTAAAAATAACTAAACTATAACATAAAATATAAGAATCTCTACAACCTTTCTACAAAAAAAAAATACTAGGGTTGTTTGATATTTCAATATTTTATTTTTTAAAAGTAAGGTTTTGCATCGGATACTTTTTACATAACTACTACCTTACCCAAAAGTTGTCTGGAAGGAATTGCTATACGTTATAAGGTCGCCTTAATTTTTGCTGCACATATTTTTATATTAAATATTTTTGGCTTATTTTTAAATGTTATGTAGTGTACATTTATGTGTTTAATAAATAAATATATATGTATTATATAATAGTAGCTAATTGCTAGACTAAGGTTTTCTTTTCTATTAAAAAGGGTTCGAAATTATTCCAAGCTGTTTATTATATATAATGAATGCTTAATAATAAATGACATGTTCCATTAACAAATATCATAACTAGTATAAATCTTTAATATTTTAGTATTTTTAAATACTATTCCAAATAAGGTGATTTTATTTTTACAAAAACTAAATGAAATAATTTCATTTGATAATCCACTTGTCTACCGGCTAAATACAATGTGTGTCTTTGAGGCAGTACGTGCTAAATAACTGGAACGAAGTTAAAACTTTGGGGCATTAATTAAGCAAAATCCCACGGACGCTAAGTAAATTACAGCACTCAGGTAACCATAGTCCATTTGCCAAAATTTTCACAGGAAGAGTTTACGAAAGGCGAAAACCGCGAAAAGTTATTCCTGCTCACAATATAAAATCTTTCTACACCGCACGTGAAAACATCTGGGACCATCTGAACGATGACAAGGTCGGAAGCATCGGTATCGATGAAGCTAAAAGTATAAATTTGACAAATATAAAGATTGAAAAACGCTCCATAAACAGAACTGCGTTATTAATTTTGTCTTTACTTATTATAGGTTTTATAAGTGAGTATTTTTATTTAATATGAACTTGAAACATTCAGGTCAAGGTTAAGATTACGTATTAGTATTTCCAAATATTTTTGATCTGACTGGACAGACTAGTCCCGACTCCAGGACGACGACGGCGGCGGCCGTTTTCCAAGTGATTCAAGTGTACCAAGTGTTTGCGCAAATATAGGTGCACTCTTTATTCCCATATTCCAGTCACAACAACGAAATAAAACAAAAAATACATTTTTATTATAAAACTAAGTTAGGCTAACTAAAACTAGAGAATTAAAACTCGAAACATTAAACGAAAAATATTATGTCCCAATGTTATATTCAGTCAATCAAAGTAAATGTCCAAATAATCGTTGGTTATTTTAGGTCAATACTTGAAGCCTAACGCAATATTAGCTAAATTAGATCTAATAATGACGGATCTACCGAAAACTAGCTTTATCTCTTATCGTAAGTGTTGCTTTTAGTAATATCCCTAAATTGACTTTTTTTTAAGTAATGTATTTTCACAGTCATTTTATTTTTATTGATAAAGCTAATGCTAAATGCATTAGCTTTACAAAATAGGCTCCATCATGCAACAATATTTTCCAAATACATAAGAGTATAATATTTTCATAAGTTATTACAATATATTCTTAAAAAAAAAAGTGTTATAATCTCGAAACAGTAAACAACGACTGGCAACCATTCTTTCTCAATAGACTAAAACAACGGCACTACATTTTCTCGAAAAAAATGTTTAGACTATTACTAAATTCCACTCTCACATTATTTGATTTGTATGCACAATCTATTTAGTAAAACTATGTATATGAATCACGTATTTTTTATGAGATTCGAATTTTAATGTAATATTTGCTTGTCGAACATTTGTTCAGTGTTCTTATAATAAGAGTTGATGTTTCTCAAAAATCCAAGTTTATAGCGATGTTAAGAATGTTTTGAAATAACTGATGTTTTCAATAAGACTTCCATAGAATTAAACTCTGCAGAAACCTATTGAAAGTTTTCAGTATACTTATGTCAAGTGTCAGTAAATTTCAAAAATAGTGAAAAGAGTTCCTTATGTTTATTAAAGCCTTAGCTTTACTAGGATTATATAAGACAGATTATCAATACAAATATTTTACAAATTTAAGCGTTGAAGAATTTGAAGCTACGAAATTTGCTAAGAACATCTTAAGAAAAACTTCGTGCTAGAATTGTATATATTGGCGGCGTTTCTTTATAGAATAGGTAGGCAGTCAAGCAAATGGTCAATCTAATGGTAAGTGATCACTACCGCCCATAAACATTGCCACTGTAAGAAATATTAACCATTTCTTACTTAAACCATGTGCTGCCAGCCTTGTGAGCTAAGATGTTATATCCCTTGTGTCTGTAGGTACACTCATTTTTGAATATAGAATCATTCTTTGACCTCAAATTACTTAAAAAATATAAACTTACTTATGTTAAAAAGGCATAAGTTTAACATTGCTAATATCAACACTATTTCGCAGAAAGGTATATGTTATATACAACAACAATAACCAAAATATATTCATTTTTCTATACTGATTACGAAAGTCCAAAAGTGAGGCCTACTATATAGATATTGGGACTTTTATCACCAGAACATAGAATTGATTTCCTCTATATACGAAGTCACTGGCACTTCTCTTATCCTCATTACCCAAGTTAATAAAGTGTATGAAGTAATATAATAATAAATTACTCAGTGGGCATGGATTCAACACCAGTGAACGAGGAATGCTGTCATAGAATGAAGCATTTAGCTCTGGCATTAAACCGAGCTGAGCAGGCATTGAGGTATTCACTGGAAATAATCGTAAACAGCGATCCATTGTTTAGTTTAGAATAACTTTAATACCTGACTGCTCTTATAAATAATCTCATCGTTATTTCTACCATCTACGTAAGCTGTGGTATATTTTAGTATGTACATAAATACGACTTCCGACATCATGAATGACGTATATTGTTTAAGCTCAAATGATATGGTGGTTCGAAAAGTCTTCTTATTCTTATTGTTGTTATTCGTATGAATAAATTGTGATTCGAGCACCATTTGGTTCTCGCGCTGTTGCGCCACCGACCTTGGAAACTGAGATGTTATGTCCCTTCTACCTGTCACACTAGCTCAACCGTTATTCGAACAAAACTAAGTATTGCTATTTAGCGGTAGGAAATGTGATAAGTTGTTATATCATACAGATAGTTATATATAAAATATATTTTTAATAATTGGTTTTAGTTTATAATGCATGGTAGAAATCGTCACCATACGATCTTTACCTTTCTATCCCTCCGTCTCTTTCTATTATATACGGTTTTATATAACACTAGTCGTCACTCGCGGTTTCGCTGGCGTTTATAGGTTGGTCGTCAGGTGTTAGGTAAGAAAAAGCCTGTCCATCCTTGAGGTTCAAACTTGGTCCAGTAACTTGACCGCGAAACGGCAACAGATAAACAAACAAAGTTACTTTGGCATTTATAATATTAGTATAGATTATTTATTTAATAACATTTAATTGTGATCGTTATTTAATATATAATATATAGAAAATGATCTTCGTTTATACTGAGTGTGCTACAACACCCCAAGTTTTTTTTATATATATTTTAATAATTGTTCTTTTTAATACTTACTTTAGCTTTTTAGCCTTTCTGAATTAGAAAAAGATAAATAACAAAAAAATATAAGTACACAATATCATATATAATAATAATAATGTATGATAAAGAATCCATTACAAATAAAGATTGAAATTTTAAGACCATTTAAACGTGTACACCTTTACAGAGCTCTACGACTTCGAAAAACAACTTTAAGCTTAAAGAAAATACATATGGGTTTGTATTGATTATTCAGTTACATTTATAACTCACACTGTCAATAATTTGTTAAAGTCGAAAAAGAAAAATGCGAGAAATTCAAAGAATACAATTTATTTATAAAGTAAAGTGTTCATCCCTTTTAGATAGGAATGCTAGACATCTGATTTATTATTTATATAGAGAACTTGTTTAAGTTACATTTGTATACCGACTTATGTATCTATAAACAAGGTGTGTAGGTATATGAAAGAATACTGTATTATTTATTTAAATCCGTCCCTTTTATATTATTATTTAATATCATAAGTTTTACAAATATATAATAAATATAATACTAAAATTGAAAAGCATACTCGTCAAAAAAAACTACTGAAACCTTATTTATTATATAATTTAATGGTCTAGACTAAATTTTTCTACGGAGTAATAATATTGTTTTACTGAAATAACTTGACTTTCATAAGTTGTTGAAGTCGCAGATGGTATTAAAACAATACGTAACTGTATATCTCTCAATTTTATAAAATATTATCAAGATAATTTAAGCATATTTTAAGACTATGTTAAAAAAGGGAACTAAAAAGCAATATTTCAAATTGGAAAGGTAAATAAAGATTAATTTTAGTGAACTTTCAAGACCATTTAATAGAGGGTTTAAATAAAAAATCTAAAGAGGTCTATAGATTTTCTTAATTTAAGTAACATTTTCAGTAGTAATAAGTATATATAGTAGTGTAGTAAGTAAAAAAATAAACAATAGCAGAATAAGGTTTTTAACTATTTATTAAAATAATGTTTAAAACTTGGATGCAATGATTGATTTTGCACTTTAACCTCTTAGAGATTAACAAAAATGAGGAATTAAAAGATACCATTTATAAGAATATGTCGATTACCAAACTTCAGAAGTATCTCAACTGTATCAGCAAACAAAACTGATTACAGAATTTGTACAAGAACAAACAGAATCAGGACATGTAGAAGGCGCGTTAGCGGTGGCGGGTAAAAACACAACGGAATGGGGTGGAAATATAGCCATATGGGGTATTTTGCCAATGTGGCGTGCCGCTCCACCACCTGACACTGTATTGAAACTTCAAAGACCAACACCTTCTGACTGTTGGCCCTTTAGGTGAATAAAATAATACTTCCTTACTCCTAAACCGATCTATCTAATCTAAGCGAATAATAAATTTTAACTTAATAACATCGCATCGAAAGGAAACTTTTTTCGGTCAATCTTCGAAAAAGTCAGCTCAATCACCCATACTTAGGTTTGGGTAGGTCCTGAGGAGACTGGATGTGTACAATATATCAATGGTGCGAGGCTATTATGGACGCCATACTTCAGGCGGCTCAGCCTGAAAAACCACGTGAGTTTTTCCCTCCTCACGCGGCCACCTCGGTCACCCTCTTAATCCCCGTGCGGAATGACCGAGATAAAAAATCTATATCAAAATTATATTCATATTACTGACAATTATGTAATATCTTATTCGAATTATAAAATTTTACGCTTTTTAATTTTTATATATCTTTTTAGAGGATCTTATGGTGAAATCATAATAGAAATGCCAGAAAGCTTGCCAATAGCTAAATTAAGTGTGGAACATATTCGACCAGATACTGCACTAAGTGCACCGAAACATTTTATAGTCTTTGTAAGTTAATAAAATTCTCTCTTAACCAATGTCATTACTTCTACGAATCTCTACATATCATAAACGACCACGACTCAACAACTATCGACCAAATTTTCAAACAGTTTTCAACAATGACGAAGGTGAGTTTGATGAGTCGTAGCGTATAATTTGTTAAGGTTTTACATAAATGACATTTTTTCTGACATCTTCAACAATCGTCATATTTCAGCCATATGACGATTGTTGAAGATGTCAGAAAAAACATGCCAACGAAGAACTACTGGCGTACTCCGCGTCGCGGAAACCGATACTTACATATTTTATTTTCTTATTGTAAATAGATTGGTGGATTAGCATATCGGTCATCCGATGGTAAGTGGTCGCCACCACCCCTAGACTGTAAGAAGTATTAACAATCCTTTACACCACTAATGCGCCACCAATCTTGGGAACTATGATGCAATTTTTCTTATTACCTGTAGTTACCCTGGCTCTCATCCTTCAAATCAGAACCAAACAATACTACAATTGCTATTTGGCGGTAAATTAATAATATCTATTACGATGTAAACTTTCAATGTAGACCCCTATTATGCCCGTACGAAGTCGGGGCGGGTAGCTAGAATTACTATAACTTTAATCATTAACAACCTTAGATCGGAAATCCATAAGCCGACCTCGTATTTTCAGGGTATTTTAGGTGACGGTACGTGGATGAAAGCAGCTTACGGAATCTACGAATACAATAAACCAGCAAAACAATACTTTAATTTAAACAATAGAAACGTTCCGTTTCAACAGATTGTTTTCAGAGTTTTGTCTAACCAAGGAAATATGAAATATACTTGTATATATAGAATTCGCCTTTATACAAGTAGTTATTAATGATTTGCAAATAAACCTGTTTAAAAAGGAAATAAGATGTTTTTTTTAAACGTGAATAATAATTTGAACCGTATCTATTTAGTAGACATAGGTTGTAACAAAGGCGTTTAAACAAATTCTAAAGAAAATACTGAGTGGCGATATTAGAGCTTTACCAAATTGGCTGCTCCGTCAACTGAGAATCTGACGTGGAATAATATTTAGGAAAGTATTACACACATACTTACTTTAAAATAAATTAAATTTCTAAAAATAAACGGATTTGTTCCATTTAACATTAGCATTAGCAGCCTGTAAATTTTCCCACTGCTGGGCTAAAGGCCTCCTCTCCCTTTGAGGCGAAGGTTTGGAGCATATTCCACCACGCTGCTCCAATACGGGTTGGCGGAATACACATGTGGCAGAAAAATTTCGTTGAAATTAGACACATGCAGGTTTCCTCACGATGTTTTCCTTCACCGCCGAGCACGAGATGAATTATAAACACAAATTAAGCACATGAAAATTCAGTGGTGCCTGCCTGGGTTTGAACCCGAAATCATCGGTTAAGAAGCACGCGTTTGCGTATTGAAACTCATGCTAATTGTATAAAATTAATTTTAATATTTTGTTCATTAATTTCCATTTGAACAATTCTTGTATATTTATTTGGTAATTTCAAGTTAATTTATGTATAATTTATTTCAGTTGCCCTTTTGACGCCAAAAAGGGAGTCACAATAACGTTTCTTTTTCTTTACGATAAAGTGCGTTTATAAAATGTGTAGAACAATTAATCAGTAGTCTTTTTGGAGATTCGACAGTTCTAAATCATTAGAAGAGGCTGTTAATGACTCTTCTTCTTGCTATAACTTATTAGTTTGTAAATCTTATACTTTGTTTGTAACTAGCTGATAAGGCCTGACTTTGAAGTCTGGTCTTCGATTTTGTCGGACTGATGATGATGGTCAATCAACTTGTGACTAAATAAACAAGACTTGAGGATTCTGAACGATGAATCACCACTGGTTTATTATTAACATTAGGAAGCCATTAGAAATCAAGCCGAATATCACAAAGACGTGCGCAAGTGAGTTCAATACGCTTTAACATCTTAACCGGTCATGAAATATAGGCCTACCAGAGGACAAGGCTCGATAAAATAAATATTTTTTAAGAGAGTGAGCGTGCGGGTCATTTCTTTCTTTGCAAAATGGAACTGATGAGATTTTTTGCAGGTGACATGTATGTGTAAAATGGAATAATTTGCAGCCTTTAAAAATATTTTTATTGTTACTTACTTAAGCAATGGCGGCGAGCTTAGGGTTGTAAATTTTATGAACCCTATATATTAGGTTATTTTATTCTAAAAAAAAGTAGATGCCTTAAAAAACGTGTTTAGAGTGACGCATTACAAAAGAACAAAAACGACCGTATCAACTTTATTGTCTGCGTTATAGTGTTGCATATCGATAAGACTATCGATAGTTAAGTGGATAAGTGTTAGCGATAGTACATGTAATTGGTCTATTCCAATCGAAGAAGGCTTGAAGAGCCTCAAGAAATAAGAAACCTCAGAAATAAACCTCAATTTCCGTAATCAATGCAGAATGCTAATAACTCTGCTATATTATGCAGTTCTTGAATAATATATCTTTTACTTATATCCACTTTAATTGTATTTCCAAAGTTCAGACACCAGTTTTGTCAAGTTTTCAATAGGCCTTTTTTCGCAAATCCATAATGAATATCATAGATTATTGTTGAAGCTCTCGACCAATTACATCGCGACAAATGCATATAAAAATGTTAAGAATTTATATATATGTATTTCAAAAATAAGAATTAAAAACACTATCTACAACCGTATTCAAAATATGTCTTGTATAGAATTAAAAAAGAAAAACAATGTAAACAAAATATGGATGGCAACAAACAGCATTATAAAACACAATCACGATAAAAACCATATATGAAGACAGTGTTTTTATACAATATACCAGGAAATGTAAAAAATAATACTAGATCTCAGATTTTGAAGTATTTAATTTGATAACAATTTCAAGCCCACTGTTTTTATGTAGCACTCCAGTCTTGAGAGGAACCTCCCCATGATGGAGTTGCAGCTGGAACAGGTGCAGCCACAGTTGTGCCCCACTCTTCTTGGACCTAAAAATATATATTAATTAGAAACAATAAAAATGGAAACTTCTTAACAAAAATTATCAATTACATAAATAAAACAAAAAAAAAAACATTTTTATTTGATACTGCTAATTATTTTTAATGTTTCTTAAACAATCTTTTTGAAACCGATTTCCACCTTTATCACAAAAACACTCAAATCACTTATCTCAACTGATGATATTAACAATAGTCAACATACCTGAGTAGCCCAATCTTCCTGAGCAGCAGGGGCGCCGAAGGTTGTAGCAGCAGCAGCAGCCGCTGTAGTAGCAGCAGCAGCGGTGGCAGGTGGTGCAGCATCCTCGGTCCAAGATGGGACGGGAACTTCAGGCTCATTCCATTCCTCGTGCACAGGTGCAGGCACTTCAGGCTTGGCAGTAACAACAGCCTGAAATTTATATAAATATATAAAATTTTCTCTAATAAGATGTCCACATGTTTAATAAAATAGTCGACTTACTTGTTATTCATTGTATTTTAGTTTGTAGTTTAGTTTGAATGAATAATTTACATTATAAATACAAATAAATAATAAACCTACATATAAAAAAGAATATTTTTTTATTATAATATAATGAGATATACAGTAACAAAATACTTTAAACCAAAACACCCAGTTTAAACTCACCTGTTCTTTGGCTTGTTGCTCTTCCTTCTCACTTTCTTCCGGATCTCTGTAGAAGAACAGGTCAACTACAACATCCCAACGCTGGTCACGTGCAAGAACACCTCGTAGGCGCAGAACTTCACGGGCAAGAAGCCACCACATTAACCCAATGGAGTGTGATGACTGAAACATTTCATTTTTTTACAATTGACATAGCTATTGTTTATGTAGCTAAACAAAATTAAAATAACATTTAAAACACATTTTAAGAAACAAATTTCACAATAATGTGGCTTCCTAAACTTTTTTCCACAAATATAATCACAACACTTGCATGTATGAACATCTGGTCCCATGAAGAGTTATTGTTATAATTACTATACTAGAAATTTAATATTTTAAAAAGTATTTCATTACCTTGGTGTTGCATGGAATAGCAATGTCCACAAATCTGAGTGGTGAATCAGTATTGCACAGTGCAATTACTGGAATGTTGACATAGGAAGCTTCAGTGATTGGTTGATGATCTTGTGCAGGGTCCAGAACAATCAAGAGACGAGGCTCTCTGAATGCAGCTTGAATCTGAAAAAGTTATTTTATTTATATACTCTTTTAAAAACACGGTAGGAAACTTTTAAGCTTTATAAATATTCAGAAAAATATATAATCACACTGCATTGTAATACAGTCAGTGGTTCCTTAGTTAAATTTATCATCATTATATTTAATATAATAGTAAATTTAATGAAATAATTACTTGAGTCATATTGATTACTGATTTAATAATTACTAACCTGGTTAGTGAAGGCACCGGGTGTGAATCGACCAGCGATAGGAGTAGCTCCAGTGTGTGCGGCGAACTTAAGCACGGCACGTTGACCAAAAGGACGTGAAGAGATAACGAACACGTCGGCTGGGTTCTCAATAGCGACAACTGCACGTGCAGCTAACACAAGCTTCTCCCATGTGCGACGCAAGTTGATCACGTGAGTGCCGTCAGCTCGGCGCTTGTAAACGTAGGTTTCCATCTAAAAACATAACAGAAGTTTCACAAATCGTAGTTTGGATGTCTAAATAAATAAACGGTAAAAAAGTGTCAGTTGGGAGAATAGTTCAACATAATGTTCAGTAATAAAATGGAACGGATTCTATTATCATCACGGTCTATCTACTTAATACTATGGTGTATTTATTGTATAATAACCAAAAAATGTAAACTAACCTGAAAGTTGACATTCTCAGACCCAAGATGGGTGGTTGCCGCCAACATTTTGGTGACATCTTCCTCGTTGAGGGCCAACACGTCTAATCCTCCCGACATCGTTGCGTTTATTAGAGTAACGACTAAACCTGTAAAATAAATTATAACATTGATACTTGTACGATGCCGCAGATATTTACAGCAGCCGATATTTTAAATTGAAATAGTAAATAAAGACAAAAATTTATTACATTTTAACTAAAATTAGAAAAGAGCTTCTCATTTCGTCTTTTATCTTTAAATAACCATGTATGATTATGAAAATATATCGAAATTTAAAATTGTAACTTACGCGTGTAATGCCACTGGGAGACAATTGGACATAAAAGACCTGTCAAATTTGACAGTACCCTAAATAAGCTTTTAGTGTTACTAGCTCGAAATGTTTATATTTTTTTTCTGACCATCTTATTAATGGCGGGGCATCGTTATTTATTGTAAAATAATTTTTGGCTTTAATTTTTTATGTTTTGGTAATGAATATGTGAATTACTCTTTTTATAATTTCATGCAGTTTGAACATTTAATCCAGTAATTGTTGTATTATTATTTATAATCTAACTAAATAATCTGTATCCTATCATCTGCTAAATTAATACGAATTATTGTATTTTTTTCAGAAATCACGATAAATTGCCAATTTAATTAATTTAGGAAACACTTATGCATTAAAATATTATTTAACAATTATTTTCATCTACATAGTATTATTTCAATTTATACTAATAGTTTTAAAAATATAGCAAATTATTTTTGTCTAAGCGAATGAAAATATAAGAAACCTATGGTATTACTGCCAACATCCACCTTTTAGCACTTTCAACGACTGCGTACTATCTACTATTACTATTACACTGAACTCCTGTAATTTAAGCAAAGTTTAATTTGAATTTATTTTAAATATACTTTTGTTGAAATTAGTTTTACTTTAAAATTAACATAATAATTTATAGATTACAATTAATTTTATTTAAAAAAAAAAAAAAAAAACACAAATTATTATATTTGTTGACATTGGCAGCACCAGAAATTATGTGCATAGAAATGTGTGTGAAATTGTGAATGACTTATGTGTAGCCCGAGATCGGATAAAATAGTTTCACTTATTTGCACGGAATAAAAATAGTTTTTGTACTTTTTTAATAAACAATACATGCATTATGATTACTTTACTATCTTGACCATAAGTGCTACTATAAATTTGCATACTTTGTGAGTTATTTCGGTGATCAGTGACATTAGAGTGAAGTGCCTAATTTGAACATGGAGGCTGTAGCAAAACACGATTTCACTGCAACTGCTGATGATGAACTCAGTTTTAAGAAGAACCAAGTCCTTAAAGTAAGTGTCCAGTTAGCTGATTCCAATTTGAACAAATTTTATTCTCATTGGTGACAGGTTCCTTCTAGAATTTTTGTTATTGCAGATACTTAACATGGAGGACGATATGAATTGGTATAGGGCTGAATTGGATGGCAAAGAAGGTCTTATACCTAGTAACTATATTCAAATGAAAAGTCATAGGTAAGCTTTAATTTTATACACGTTAATGGAGTACAAGTATTCAAAGCACGAAAATTGTAACAAATGTCAGTTCAGGTTAACATTGAGTTTATAAACATATTTTCCTGTTTTTAATGTAATTTTCACTAATTATAAAACTGTATCATTAGTTATGTTGTACCCTTTTTTAAGTTTTTATGACTTAACTAAATGCATTTCTAAAAAATACTTAAAAGAACATAATAAAGCTAAATACACTTAAATTTAAACTGAACTTGTTAGACAATTATTCTGAATGTTAATTTAGATAAAAGTGTAATTATAAATTATAACTATGATAGATATAATCATTAATTATTATATTGCAGTTGGTATTATGGTAGAATCACAAGAGCAGATGCCGAAAAACTGTTAGCAAATAAACCAGAAGGAGGTTTTCTCATTAGGATCAGTGAATCTAGCCCTGGTGACTTCTCTTTATCAGTGAAGTAAGTGAATATTATTATGAACATTTTTATTTACTTATAATCCTTACTTCGATTTTAAGTACAGTATAATCTGACAAAATTCTCAATCTTTACTTTAAAATTAATATTGGTATATTTATAGCCAAAATTAATTCAGACATTTACATTTGCCTTTTTATGGTTACAAGTCCTGCTTGCAGCTTATAAAGAAATTCTAATGGAAATCAAAGATTGTTTCAATAATTAGTATGTCAAATATTAAATTAAAATGTAGTGTAATTAATATATCAAGTTTCATTTGTAAGAAATATTGATTTTTATAATTTATTGATATACCAATTTAACATTGTATGAAGTTAATATTGTGCATATTATCTTGTTCTATTGAAACAAAAATCTATTATCAAACACTACTAAAAATAATAAGTATTTGAAATGAAGTCTCCTGATGCCACCTTATGGTGAGAGGTCAGTACTGCCCATAAATGTGCCATCAACCTCACAAAATTGATGTAATATCCCTTGTGCCTGTGACAACACTGGCTTACTCAACTAAGAATAGCTGTTTGGCAGTAGAATATATGATGAGTGGGTGGTACCTACCAAGACAGGCTTCTATGAAGCCTTATGACTATGTAATTGGTTTATATAAATAGAATTGATTTATAGTTAAAATTGGAATCAATGTCAATACCACATAATATCCCTCAGCCTGGCCATGACAATGATTTAATACATTATCAATATGATAAAAATGATTAGATTCCATATAAAATTATTGAGAGTGGTTTTATATTTATTCATGACATAATATCTACTCTAATATTAGTGTAAATTTATTTTCTTTTTGTTATTATATAGATATAAATTTATCATATCAGAGTTTCTATGATATTGTTATCACTATTTCCATATTCAATTGTCAACAGTGTGTATAATATAGAACAATGTAAAGATTTCTTAGAACTATTAATGGCATAATTGTATCACAATAACAAATGAATAATGATACATATCATAGTGATGTGTAATTATATACTTCAGCTTATAATCATATACAGATGTTAGATTCTATATTTATTAAATTTATATACAATTAAACTGCAGACAAGGATTAGTATATATAGCTCCAGAACCTAAGGTCCTAGATTCAATCACCCATTTTGGGAAATAAAATGGTTATTGGTAAAGGTAGATTGGCACCAATATCTAGGAGAGTGAAAGAGTATTATGATGCTCTGGCCATGACCAAAATTAGTCAGGAAAACCTCAACATATAACAAAATAATTAAAGTAAATATGTAGTATATGTGTGATTTGGTATACTAAAGCTAATAAGTATGGTTGTATTCATGAAAATCAATCACAGTTCACGAAAATAGATAATCAAAGAAGCCTTCACCATGCTATACAGTGTCAATAACACGCCCATGATGTAATTAGTGGTAAAATTTGTAATATTTTATGAATATATTATATAATAAATGTATTCTCTTAGCCTTTGTAGTATGGAATGAAATTAATTATTCCCTTTTTCAATTTATAAATAAACACAAAAGCATAAAATTAAAAGTATTGGACATTATTTTATACAGGATTTTTTATATTTATCCAATCGCAGAGGCTCAATAAAACAGCTTTATTAGTGTTGTTATGTTACAATACTTGGATATTTTTGCCTATATATATACCTATTAATTTCATAAAAATCAATCTGATTGTTTACATATAGTGGATACATAAATAGATTGTCTGATTTCTGTAACAAAACAAAGTACTACATATTAATCTTTATAAAATCCAATTCTTGTTCCATGATCATTTTTATTGAATAATCTTTAAGTAATAACAGACACAATAAGATATAACTTCCAAGGTTCTTTCAAGGCATCTTAGTATCCAAGGTTGGTGTCGCATCGGCGATGTCAATGGGCGGTGGTGACTGGACTTACCATCAGGTGGTCCATTTGCTGGCCACTTACATAATATTAAAAAAACAAATTAAATAAATAATTGATAACTTACTTATTTTTAATGAAGTTATAGCTGTGGTAATATTGTAAACCTTCCAACTATAAATTCGTACAATCCTAAAATATTTAAAATTAATGACATAAACATACATTCTTGCACTTCCTTTATTAACATCTTAACTAATATTAAATTTGTAACAGAAGAAACCAAAGTTTGTTTGCATGTTTGTTACGCTTTCAAGTCTTAGCCAAGCTATGAAATTTTGCATACACATTGCCAGGAGTACAAAAAAGACTGAAAAAATACAACAAACACTCCCTAAAAAATGAAATTGAAAAATACAAAAATCGCCTGGTAGTATGGAGGAGGGGGGGGGGCTCCCCCTTACTACCAGGCGATTTTTAACTCTATATAAAATTGTAGTCATTAAGAAAGTTAATACGTATATATCATATCTACGATATCGTCTATATCGTCTATATATATCATCTATAATATCGTCTTATTTCAAACTAATGGAATACTTTTATTTGCACACAAGAATTGCCACCCGAGGCTTCTTTATGTGGATATAGGAAATGGAAATACGGTGTTTTTACTATCCCTCGGGAACCCATTCAATTCCCAGATTATCAGTGTCTTATATGTTGACCCAACGGCTGAGCTACCTTACCGACTTTTATTAAAACCTATTGAATGGTTTCAGCATTTCGGAAAAAAATCGTCAGGTTTTTTATTAAATATTTTTTATATACTGCATACATAGTCAAAATATAAGTCACATACAAACAGTTAAAACCAATAAAATATAAATAATAATAACGAGAACTTGTGTATTGTATGCGACTAATAATTTACAAATAGGGTGATCAACCTTATCCTTCTGCAATTCGCTGTCTCACCCAACAATTCTATTGGCGGTTAAATTAGTTAATAAAAAAATTACACTCGTTCTTCAATACGTGACTCACACTTATTTATTGCGGTTTATTTCCTAATCATGACTTTTTCGTAGCGTTTTGTTTCCTTATATATGTTTGAATTGTATATAATTTTAAAGGCTCAATCATTTTAATTTGGTTTGAAATTGATGGTCAGTCAGCAGAGAGCCAAATATGCAAGAAGCATTACAGTGCTCAAGTGCACTTGCATTTTCTGATCCGATGGGTCTTCAATATGAATATTGTATTCCGGTTTGAAGAATTAGTGAGCCAGTGTAACTATGTGCACAAGAAGCATATAACATTTTAATTCCGAAAATTATTGGCGCATTGATACTTCTAACAGCTCATGTACATATATTGGTGTCCACTTAGGCCACAACCACCGCCAACCGAAAACTATATGAAAAAAGGAAATAATTCTGTTAGATTACGTTAATAATAGGAAATAATCGATTGAAAAAAATAATAACAAAACGATATATTAATTATTTAACTGAGAAAATTTGTGCAATAGGAGGACAATAAAATATCCCAATTACGAATAATGCATTTATGTAATGACCTCTTATATTTGAAACATCGATCACTGACCACTTTTAATAGACTAAGTATTTATTAAAGAAGGAAACGACTATAAAATTACATACAAATTCCCGATATACACATACTACTTATGTAGGTATATTGTGACGACAGATGCGTTAACGTTTTCTTTTCTTAAATATATAGTAACATTTTACATAATCTCGAAATAATGCTATATATATTAAAATACCATAAAAAGATTATACTTTTCGGCAATTAACTTAATAAATTAAAATCAGCTATAGCGTTAGTATGTCGTGTGTCTATTTTAAATATATTTGCCCAAAATACATTCTTTATCATTTATTCCTTCTTCTATTTTTGTCTAATTGACGTAACTACGTAATACGTGATCTCTATACCAAGAAATTCTCTGATTATTCGCGTTTTCTATTATATTATTTCTCTAGTGAATATTTTCATACAATTTTCTCGGTACACCATTAACCCGTTCTGTATCGCGCTGCGTGAATCAACCTACGTGAGAGCTGAAACCAGTTTTCGTCTATTGCTGATTCATACGTAATTTTGCTCGATTTATATTGAGGCCTTCTATTTTTTTATATAAAAAATACGTTCAATAGACACGAGGACAGATGTCAAAAAATACTTTCACCTGCCATGTTCATGCTTTGTTTAACATTGAGGTGCCCACACTTGTTTTGTGTTGGGAAAATACAAAGCACGGAACTTTATTAGGCTTTTTGGTGTATAGTCTTTAATGTCTTGATTATATTTATACAGATTTATTTAACTTCATCTGTGGGTCCAAACATGCTTATGATTTTTTAAACCAGATGCACTAAACCGATTGTATTGAAATTTTGCACACACTTTGTGACAATACAATCAAGATTATTAAATTTTGTATACTTAATTTTATTCTTTTAAGTGCATTGATTTAATATAAAGGGTTTGTTTACTTGATAACTTATTCATTTATTGAAATTTTACAAACAAAATAATTAAGTTAAACAATGTTATGTCTATTGGAAGCATTTGCAACGTTTCCATAAATACACAACACTTAACTTAAAGTTTTTATTGTGCATGAGAAAATAAAAACAATAGTTGTCGTAACTAAAGTTATGTATGAGTGAATTGGTTTATTTGTATATAGTAATAAATATGTCATGTCGAGGACAACCGCCTATAAACGAGGGGCACCACGTGGTATATAGCCAGTGTGTAATTTTATTTGAAACGTGTAAATCATTAATTAATGTTTTATACTTAGTCGTAATTTATTAAAAATTAGCTTTGAATCTTAGCTTTACTTTCGTATATATTTTAAGCGATAAAATGACACGAAAGCAAGAAATCGACCGAACCACACATTCGTATTAGCATTGATAATAGTAGGGATTTTGATATGACAAAGTAAAAAGTTATCTTTAGGTCGTTCGTAACGTAGGTACTATGTACAAGGAATTCCAATATCACTTGTAGGTGTTGCCGAGTACAAAGCGACGTTTTAATGTTATTATTTTAGATCTGCACTCAAATAAATCAAGCTGGATAATCTATTCTCGTTCATCGGTCTGTTGTTCGTATCTACAGTTAGAAATACAGTGGTTCAGACATATCAATACATTTTTATTTGCAACCTCAACCTTACAATAAACTATGTTAGCATATAAAACAAAAATTAATAATAATACATTATAAAACTTTCAACGTTGTTTATATAAATATAAATAAACATAATACCATTAGAGAAATCTCTATAATCAACTTGATCAATAAATTGAAATGAATATTCAATTTAAAATTCATTTAAATAAATTATAAATATTTCTATCTTGAACACGATTTTTAACATAAATCTCGTTAGAAAGACTTGTTGTTTAATCGTTATCTAAGACCCGTCCCGGCTTCGAAACTGTAGAATAAGGTCCTTCATATATATAATATATTGAAGGACAAACATATTTTTTTAACCACTGAATTCGCATGTGTACGCAGACGACTGACCAAAGTTTCTACACAGTCTGATCAATATTTTAGGAACGCTCATTTATTTTTATTTATCTATGGTTATAATACGATGATATGATTTTCATTTGTTTTTAATTTTTTAATAATGTTTATAAAACAATATTTTTCAACTAACATCTTATTTGTTCTACAGATGTCCGGACGGTGTTCAACACTTCAAGGTCCTGCGTGACGCATCTAGCAAGTTTTTTCTATGGGTGGTGAAATTTAACTCGCTGAACGAACTCGTCGATTATCATCGTACGGCATCCGTCAGCCGTCTTCAAGATGTTAAACTTCGAGATGTTGTGCCTGAAGAGGTGAGCAATAATTTACTACATGTACGATTTCCGCTGCGTGGGTTTTCATTAAATCAGGTTTTCCACTAAACAATTTTAATAGTAATTTTAAAATATTCGTGTGGAGTTAATACAGGTATTTTTTAATTGTAATAAAAATTATTTTTACTAATTAAATTATCTGTCAGCCTTTAAATACTAATATGATTAACGTTAGAATTCCTATACTAAAATTGTGAGGCTTTAAAGAAGTTTGTCAGAAAAAACTTTTATTAATATTTTTTATTTATTTATCTTTTTACTTGTATTCTTGAAATAAATGTTTTATTTCTTGTAGAAACTCCACCATTTGACTCGTGAATAAATATATGTTTTAATATTTATATTTCTAAAAGGGATAAAAATAATGGCAGGATGGCGCTCACACTTTCTAGGCTAGGTCATTTCAGTCAGTTCCTAATTCCCTGGATATTTAAGAGACAAGTCTGTACTTTACAGTTCAATCCGTAAGTCTTAAAATGCCTCAAAGCAATATTTCCGAGTAAACTTGTTGTTCTGTAAAAAGAGTACATAATGAAAGATGTTTTTGTTAGATAAAACGAAAGTTTGATTTTTGTATTAAATTTACCCTGACGAAAACATTCTTAGATTTATTATTTGAATTTCTAAAATATAATCTCATCATTTTAACGTGAGAGTCGTCTACCGTGCGACTGGCTATAGCGCTCAGTGTGGTAGTAAGACAATTATAATGTACAAATAAATAAATACGTTTATATGAAAATATATGATGATCTGGTTTATATGAATACATTTAAACTATACGCTGTAATTACATAATAGTTTCTAGTTAATAGAATTAGTATTTATTTCGTGTATCTAGAAAAATTACTGCTATAATGTTATAGCCTGGTAGGATGTTTATTAATCTGAATTTCCGTATATTGTCTAATGACGGCTGTGAGAAAAAATGCGCGAAGCGGATAGACACCGTAAACACTGAACTTAAAATAACTGCAAAATACAACACTAGAAGTCTTGCTTTATAGACAGCTAGCTATTCGCCCCGTCTTCGTATGGGTGCAAATTATTAATAAAGAATTTTTTTATAACTAAATATATGTAATTTATACCATGCAGCATTTTAGTCTTAGTTATGGAGATTACCAAAATAATCCAAACAAACAAATTTTATCTCTTTATAATATTAGTAAAGATGAAGTGATCTTTGTGTAACTGTGGAATAACCCAACAATATCAAATATACCAAATTGTGACCAGTGAAATTATATCTAGAATTTGTTTCTGTTATTGTAAGACATCGAGACGATTTTATATTTCAAAATTATGATACCACAAAACTTATTAAACTGAATACCTATCATGACGGAAATTATATTATAATTTATTATCAAAATGTTGAAAAATATACAATTAAATCCTTGAGGAGATATCGAGACATTTGTAATAATAATTACTATCTAACGTGCTATAAGTATGAATGAGTATAGGAGATATTCGTCGTCACGGCTTAATTATGTTCAATCGGAATAGTTGATTCGTTATGTCAGCCACACCTACCCGCTGGGCGCTAACCTAATATAAAATGCGACAGACAATTATAATTTTAGCTCTCGTCTAAATATTCTATAACAGAAAGACCCCGTGCTCTTCTGGGCTCGTCGGCTTTATTTCATTAGACACGTAATGGTCAATCAACTATAATTATACTTTCCGCCCTATTACTAAAAAACCTTTCATAATAATTTGTCAATATTAATTAATCTAATGGAGTAACGAGACATTTTTTTTTTTACTTTCGACGCAATTGTTTTAAACCGAAATTCGAATGATATGAATGCGAGGCGCGTCGTTAGTTCTAAACTTAACATTCTGCGAAACTATGAGAAAGTGCTAAATTGAATCTTACATTATACATATTACAATAAATTCTCAAGGAACTCGTTTAATTGTTATTTAGACAGTGTTTAATATATTGTATTTAACTATATATTATTTCCCGTTATACAATAGCCAGCGATGTGTTAATTCTAAAATGTCTGAAAAGGTCTAGCGGTCGAATTTCCCTGGTTCAATACATTAGCGTGATAACGGAGCGTGTAAATATTGTGGCATGACCCTGATAAAGAAACGAAAATAACTCGGTCAGAGTGTAGGCATGTATTTCTATAATCTCTAGTTACTGAGCAATAGTCGTAGTAAACCGAGAACCGCGGCGATCGAATACAAATTGTCCGATCATGTGTGTCTCTATTTATAGCAATTGTTGCAGAGATCACGTAGTTGCGGTTTCCGAGATGATGCATTACATTTTTTTATATCATTAAATCTTATAAAATTGCTATTCTAAATTTGAAATATAACGGTTATCGAAATATAAATATTTAAGTCGTACGGTTTTTTTCGAAAATTTAAATACTGGAACTAGAAATTGATTTGAGGAGAAAGTATCTATGTAGTTCGATTTTTAAATTTTTCTTTTTAAATTGTATGCATACTAAAATTCTACTAACGAATAGATCAAGTTTATATACACTAGTGAATCAAATGTTACATGCGCAAAAATACTTACAGCTTTACCTATAAATATTGTCACGGGGGTGATTAGTGAAACAGTGTTCTGTCTTCTTCTTTCGAATGTTAAATCAATGATGAGTAAGAGAGAAATCAGTGTTTAACTAAACTCTATTCAAACAATGTTTATAAGTAAGAGCGATAAAGTTTTAATTACATGGCTTGTAACTATGACAAAACACGATGAGACATTAACGATAGTTGGAATTATCCTATTATCTACTGAAGTTGCAATTATAAACGCAAAGATGCTATGACAGATTAAATTCATATGCAAAATTTAAACAAAAATAATAGCCATAATTTCATAGTGAAGGCTGCTAATTAATTCACATGATGATTATCTTTTTTATTAGTTAATTAAATGTAGATATATATATTATCGTTACAGATATTTGTATAAGCATACATTTGGTTAACGAATTTGTTATATGATTATATAAGGTATTTAATTTAAGTAACTACTGCAATGACTTCTCGCTGATGTTTATTTAATTTAGTTTTCGATACAAATATTTTTCAAATGTATTTAATAAACGCCAAAAGCATTTATAAAGTTCTTATAATACAGTAATTATTTACACAATAATAATAAGAAATAATTTATTTGATTCCATAATATCAAAGTATTGTCGAAAAGAATTGATAAAAATATGTACGTTTAACTTTTACAGATGCTGGTCCAAGCTCTGTACGACTTCACTCCACAAGAGGCGGGCGAGCTGGAGTTCAGGCGCGGTGACGTCATCACGGTCACTGACCGCTCCGACCAGCACTGGTGGCAGGTGTGTTAATATTCATCATGTATTACTATTAATAAAGAAAATTAATTCAATAGATAGAATATATTCTGAAAATGCGAGAATATCACGATAATATGAGGTAGTGTTGTATGAAATGTATCATGGTAGGCATTTCTGTATTAAGTAATTATAAAAAGTTTTATTAAGAACAAGCTCTGTCCCGCGGTTATACCCGCATTAAATTTGTATTATACCATTTAAAATCTAATAATAATAACAGAGGCAAAGTAATTATTTTTATACAATGGTAATTTCGAAATGTCCTGAAAATAGTTTTAGTAATTACTATTACATTTAAATACTTAATAAATTTAAGAATGCGTAAAAATAATTGAGTACCTCAACTTTCAAATTGTGATAAATTTTGACTGACTAAACTGATTTTGATGAAATAAAGACTAAATAGTGCCGTGAAATGGAGGGGAGGTATTACCTTATACGATACGTTAAACGAATTTTTAAACCTTTTGGGAGGTATCCGCCCGATAACCAGACAAAATTAAAATGAGTGGTGGTTTCGCGGTTTAAATTCCGCATATTTAATAAATAAACATATGAGAACAAAAATAAAAAACATATATGTATATATAATATTTAAATGAATCAGTGTCAACAAAACAAATAACAATTAAATTATGAGCTTCTATTAAAGAACGAGCCGAGATGGCCCAGTGGTTAGAACGCGTGCATCTTAACCGATGATTTCGGGTTCAAACCCAGGCAGGCACCACTGAAATTTCATGTGCTTAATTTGTGTTTATAATTCATCTCGTGCTCGGCGGTGAAGGAAAACATCGTGAGGAAACCTGCATGTGTCTAATTTCAACGAAATTCTGCCACATGTGTATTCCGCCAACCCGCATTGGAGCAGCGTGGTGGAATATGCTCCAAACCTTCTCCTCAAAGGGAGAAGAGGCCTTTATCCCAGCAGTGGGACATTTACGGGCTGCTAATGCTAATATGCTAAAAAAAAAAATTAAAGAACGTAGTTTTACGAATATTATAAAAGGTCAAATCGCCTGGAAATCATATATTTATAATATATATATGGATATAATTGAATGGGTGTGTTAGATACTAGGTGGTTTGTCACTATGCGGCTCGTGACGGCGATAACATTTTTAACTATACATAATACATAGATAATTCAGTACATTTTTATCCTCTATATGTTGTGTAGAAGCGTTTGACGAGCTTTATTTTTATAAAAAATTGTAATAGAATAAATGAGCAAATTTTTATTAATGATTACGCTCCGATCATTGAGCTAGTTTTGGTTTTTAAGAATGGAAAACTATTGTGGATTGTGTGAGCTCTTGCCTATGTAATAATAATCAAATCATATAACTTTATGTTTAATGTTCCAGGGTGAGATAGCACACCGTCGTGGACTGTTCCCGGCGTCGTACGTGACCGCCTACCACTCATAGTGCCCGCCAGCTTGCCTCCGCTCGACCGACGCGAGCCAACCCTCCTGCGACCCCTCGCCCCCCGCGCACTCCACACGCACTCCTCCCCACGCCCCGCCACTCCCCGCACGTACCCACAGCAGGTAAATCATCCTCCTGCGCCAGGAACCGAGGCACGCAGTCGAGTTGTCGACACAATGGGTCTAAGTTTCGAGTGTTTTATGGTGCTTTTTGTCATACAGCTATTTTGATATTACGGTTTGAATGAACACGTTATTCGGCGCGGCCCGCGCGGCGCGATCGCGGCTCGGTCGCGAAGTTTGTTTTACCAGTACAAAACTTCCCCGTTACTCTCCCATCGTTTCCTCATTATTGTGACGAATTTATTTTCTTTACTAATCGTGACAATTCGCCGGATGAACGTGTATTTCGTCCGATTAAACGTGCCAGAATGTTATTTTAGAGGTTTTTTTAATATATGCTTAGTAATAAATATATGAAAGGGATCAATCGAAGATCAGATATCGATATCGCTGATATTCCCTTATAATAGATTTCAAATTAATGTGATTTTTAAAGTATGAACATTATTTATCCCTTGTTAGTTA
Source organism: Vanessa atalanta (assembly GCF_905147765.1). NCBI lineage: Eukaryota > Metazoa > Arthropoda > Insecta > Lepidoptera > Nymphalidae > Vanessa > Vanessa atalanta. The sequence continues at coordinate 7,647,097 of NC_061878.1, read as the reverse complement.
TAATGCTCATTTTTTAAATATTTACCATTTTATTTGTTAGTTAAGTGATAGTTTTAAGTTCGTTTGGTTTTATAATTTCGTAACCAATACAAGTATATAATCTGGTACGGTAGACATATTATAAGATATCCATATAAATCGTAGCGTCCTCTAAAGCTTAGTGCTCCTAGACGTAGGCTCAGATTTGTGTTGCGCACAAAACGGTAAACGCATTGTATGCCTGTAATCGTTTTTATACTGACGATGTTTGGTTGATTGGACGAATGTACAGCGAGGTGTTTTAGATCAATATTTACTATCCATGTATTTTTTAAATATTACATTGTGCTTATAACAAAAATGCTTTTGATGTGTTTATTTGAATGGAATTCGTTACCCGTTTTAGTGTTTTACAAAGTAATTAATAAAAAAACGATTCGTATAATTCAAGCGATTAATCTAAAGTAATGTAAGGACGGTGTAGTTGTAAGGCTACAGACACTGAACGTTCGTTCGTACGTACTCGCTACGTAGCGGTCCGCAGCGGTCCGCAGCACCGCCGACGCACCCGAGTGTCAGTGTACTTAGTTAGCGTTTAACGATATAGTCAAGAATTTGAAATTAAACTCGAGTGCTCGTTAATTCAATTTAGATATTTATTTTTGTTATTGTAACCGAAAATTGCTATATTTATCGAAACGTAATAAGATTTTACTAGTAATCGTGACGTAATTCATCAACGCAATATCCCTAATATTGATAAATTTTAACGGAATGTAACTTTGAGCGAAGCATTTAACTGTGTGTATTATAGAATAAGTTTGGTATCGCAACGCACATGTGATGTTCACGATCACCTGTGCTTCTCGCTGTGACAGTAAGCGTATGAAGGCATGTCTTATTGAAATGGAAGTGCTAATCTATAATAATCAAATATTTAAAATAGTTAAGTTATGATTCTCCAATATTGTGGAAGATGTATAATATTTTTTACTAATAAATTTAATATTGTACATTCGGAGTTTTACTTCCCTTAATTTTTCCCTGTTTTGTTTAATTTATTAATATTCCCAGTAGCCAATAGCTTTTTTTGATAATTTTGTAATAAATACTAATACTTTAGAATATTGTACACGCAGCAGTGTGTAAATTTAATAGAAATTAATGATTTGATAAGGATGGAAACATTTGCGGTTGCATGAACGCAGTTGTGGTTTTGAGCCAACAGTAAATTGACTTTGATCCCGTGTACGCTTATAAATGTAGCCCAGAGTCAACATATCGCAATTTGCACTTGAGGTCGATAAAAAAATATATACAAGGTGTTTAAAAAGATAATATTTAAAGTTTTCATTTTTCTTTCTCACAATTTATTCTCGTTTTAGAAAAATATAAAGAACATGTTTAATTTGTTTGAATAATCGAGCATGAAATAAATAAAACACTGTATTTTTAACAATAAATAATTTAATATTTCTATGAAATACTACGAATAACATCACATTTTTATTACAGATTTTAGCAACCAACATTTTCAACTATATTCGAATTCTCGTATAAATTAACTATTTCCCATACAAACACTTGTATTACGTCAAGAAATATTACCATTCACGTATACACTTTGTGCAGATTAATATAATAACATTAAACCAGGTACACACGTTTAGATAGAATGTTATATATTTTAGATTTGGTTAAGGCTAACACATTACATAATATATTGCTATATAATGACGTGCCACATCAATTTGTAAGTAAAAAACTAAAGTACGTCGGCCATTATGTACATTGTAAAAAAAAGAATGTTACAAATTTAACATAAAAATTAAATATGGATGAAATATTATAGTAAATTTGTGTTATATTCTTAAACATGAATTATTGAATGTAATAAATTATTCAATTCAAGTCGGTTGTCTTGTTCGTCGAAATTTGAATTATTATGTGTATGTACTCTTAATACTTAAACATTTATAAAAATGAAATATTTGCACTTTTAAACAATTTGAATATTTTTTTTAAATATTTCCTAAATGTTTACGATGCTATAAGAACATAGTGCATAATGATCACTCTCTGCTTTTTATTATAAACTTACATTAGAGCTTTTGCTATTTTTTTCTTTGTAATGTACCATACGCGAAGAAAATTCAAGAAAATACGTGCCAGTCTTCCCTGACACGTAATGTATATACTTAAATTTGACATTTATAGAGTTGGTATCGAACGTCTGGCCCCGGATTTATAGTATATATTTTTTTGAGTCGTCATTGAGTAATATCGTCAAAAAGATTTCGCCAAAAAAAATGTTTTAAATAAATAAGTACCTTTTTTAAATTATCTTTAAAATTATAATTTTACTTGAAACCTTAAATAAATGTCTTTTCATTATTGACTATTTGATCCATTACAAACATATATTACATTTTATTTTAAAAATAAATTAACAATTATAAATATTTTTTTTTGTATTTATAAGCATATCATAGCTCCTTAATTGGTAACGATTATAAAAAAACCCATAAACATTCAAGCTAAATAAATTTTGGTATTTAAAACGTATGGCCTCCGATGGCAAGCATGATGTTTTCAAACGCTACCCAGTTGATTAAAGCCCAAGGACCGAGCCGCATCCACAGTGGAAGAAACCCTTTGTACAGCGAGAATATTCCTTCATTTTTGACAGACTGCTTAAGACAATCAATCATTCCACGATAAAGCGTGCCTCTGAAATACAATTAGATTACACTTAAACATTCAATGCATAATTGTAGCTTAAAACTTAAGACTGCAGTAAAATAAAAATCTCATTAGCCTTTAGCCCACGGACGATATGGTTAGTTTTAAGGATTTAATTAGATATGAGATGATCTTGTATATTAACAGTTAATAGGATGTATTACTGAATTTTGGGGTACGGTATTCGTTTCTATATAAGATTACACAGTTATTTTTAACTTGGCCTATTAACAAAAAACTCTAATATGACAATTCAAAAGTTCATTTATGAGCCTACTCGAATAAAGAATATTTAGAATTTTGCTTATAAACTTTGGTCATAAGCTTACAGCCTGACTCGAGCGCCCTCTAGATGGGAGTCTTTTATCCTAATTAGTTGGGGCTATGACCTATATGTTACATATTGTGCGATTTTGTTTGCATATAAATAATAATTAATAGCTATGTTTTTATCTTAACTATTACTTAGTTACGACTACTATCACAATTCTGCCGCAATACTCAAACGTATTCCTGCAAGATATAAGACTTAAATAAGGAAAACGCGATTATTGAGCTTCTAAGGGCATAAGGTTGAACATCTATATCAAAACATCTCGGAAGTGATAAATGATTATTGATATAACTTATTTTATGTTATTATTAAAAATATATCACATTTATATTAAGAGCACATTTATCCTATCTGTAGCTTATTCCAACGTCAGGAGGACTCAAAAAAAAGACTGACGACATTTGTCGAGAGCTTGAATAATCTATGATATCCTTTTATGATATCAACAAAGTTTGGAACTAATATTAAATTTTTATAAGTAGTTGAGTGCAATAGTGTAGTATTATGAAATATATATTATCAAGAACTGCTTGAAGTGCATACTATAGCAGAGGAATTAACAATGCGTAAATTTAAGGTATCATAAATATATTAATCATAAAATCTTTAATCCTTCGATTAGAATAGAATATAGAGAGATAAATTGCATGGGCATTTTGAGTACTAACACATTTGAATTTAGACAATATACAATATTTAATATAAAATTTTCCTGTCTAACGTTCCTGAATCTATTCTGTTTCAACTTCGACTATTCGTAAGCAAAATTAAATTTATCTTAATCGTAACTGAGGGTTGATACTACTATTTTAAATCAGTTATGATATGGTCCCGATCATATTCCGATCCATCAATTGTCCGAACCGCAACTGGTTCGTTATGTTAGTAGACTAGAAAAACGGCAACGTGACAGTTCGTTAGTACACTTTCCCTGGGCAGTATGAGCAACCTACGACTAAGAGGTCTTGAAGTTCGTATTCAGTTCATATGAGATTACTTTTAGAAGGATTACTTATTTAGATTATTATTATTATTGTATTTTGACCGCGAGTATGACCAATGGAACAAAATATCGGTCCAAACCAATGGGTTTGGACCGATATTTTATTGTTTTGAGTCTTGTTTGTCGAGCTAAGTCGGTTTGACTAATGATAATTTAAATAATAAGGCATTTATTACGCTTATAATTAATGGGGAATATTCTTAACAGTAGTAATATACGTTCATAAACTATTAAAAAGATGTAAATATAATTAGTCAGGGCAGTCATGACCTCACCCTAAATCCGCGCCTGTCCGACAGATGTGGCGTTAAATATTCATATGATGTTTAAGACTACAAAGAAAACCTTTGTTAAAATTCTCATAGTATTCACCCACAATTACAAAACCGCAAGCTGACTCAATCTACTTATTATATTAATATATTTCATGATGAAACGGTGTTCTTTGTACATGTATAAATTATATGAGTTCCTATTGTTCGTCCCGAGTTCGCATGGGTATTAACATTTAGGTACTCGAGTGCATACAAAATTATCACTGCCATATGCCCCCAAAAAATTGAAATTTTCAAAAATCCTTTTTAGTGAGCTACGCCTCGAAAGGAGCAACTATACAAAATTTCAAGTTTAGAGTTCACGTGATGAGTGAGTTAGTTTTGCATATATACTTAATAGATTTAATATTCATATTATTGCTGGAAAGTGTGTTATATTATATAAGGTATCTGATTTCGTTATATGGTGATGATGATACGGTAGATCAGGAATATTTGAAACGAAAGGGAAAGGAGTTACATTGAGCGTGCGCGGGTCCCGACTTTGACCCCGTTGTTTGACCTCGACCGCGCTTTGAACGCACCAACCTACTTACTGCATCGGTACGTACCGATTAGTTACATCAAAACACTTCGCAGTAATTTACATATATCTATTTCTGATTCCTTATATTTGTATAATGAATGTAATAACTGAAATTCTACTCATTTTGCGAAATCGAAGAAAAACGTTACACGGAATATAGTATTGTATTTTTCAAAGACCTTCATATACCTTCTGTACCAAGCCAGTAACAATACATTATTATAACAATACCTTTATCTTTTTATTTTGTTATAAATTCTCCGTAATCAGCTGTTAGTTGAAACACTTGAACTTTCTTACAATGTTAAATTAACGAGTAATTTATATTGACAAGGATTCACTGCGTTATAAAATAGATCAAAGAATTGTTTTTTTAAATAATACTAGCACAGTATTTGATGGACCTACATAAGATAAAAGTATTGACCTAATATCATTATTACCCGTGGAAAACGTTTGTATAGAATTCTTATTTTTAACGTAATTATCTATGGCCGGCAGCAAAAATGGCGAAAGTACATTATTCAGAGAAAAGTAAACCACATTTTGCCGTTTGGCAAAAATATAACTTTTTTTTTTTGCGCTAATAAGGCATATTCTATAAAACAAAAACATCTCTTTTCTATTTCTATTCCGATTAGGGTGATTGATATTGATCGTGTTAGTACCAGGCCACAGATTATACTTTGCCAGTTTTTGCACCAATTTAGAAGGTGAATATGATTTATGAAGTTATACTAACGGCTATTTAAAAATAACATACATGATATACCCCAATAGTATTGTTAGAATGCACTCGTTCATGCTGAGATTACTCTCTAATAATTTTTTTTTCTTTTATTATGTAATAAAAGGGTTCCCAAGGGAATCGAAAAGACTTATTGCCAGGGCCGGATTATCTATTCGGCAGTGTAGGTAAAAGCTTCGCATCCCGCATCGGCTAGAGGGGGCCCCTATACAGGCCAAACATTAAGGCAAACGGTTTTAAATTTTATTTAAAAAAAAAATAGTGAAGCCAAATAATAAACTATTTAAAAATACACAATATGAGTAATGATTAATATTAATTGTCGCAATGTCTATGGGCAATTGGGCAGTGCTGACCACTTACCAGTAGGTAGCCCATTTTCCAGTCTGCCTACGGATATGACATAAAAAAACGGAATAAATATAATTGCATTTTGATAAAAACAATATATATTTTAGGAAGTTAGAATAAGGTAAGACGACCCTAGACGGATGCCCTGGGTTAGAGACTCAGCAGAGACCTTTCGGGGCCAAGCGTGATTAACGTCATGCTCTTCAGCAAGAGTTGTTAAATGGCGAACTGACACTCTCGCGGAAGGACGACAGGGAGCGTTAGAGGTAGCGGGAGCGTGAGAAGAACGATTATGCTAACGTCGGTTCTATGCACACCTACTCCTGCCGTCGTAAGTCTCTATGAGAATAGAGAGGTTCTTTGTACCGAGAAAATCTCTCTAGGTTGAGGGCCGTATAGGCGGCCCAACCATCGGGGTGTTACGATAGTAGCAAACCCGTGACGCCACCCGAAGAAACGCACCATCGACCCGGAAACTCGTAAATGCGACATGCTTAATCCGGACCTTCTCATTATTTTCTTTTCGTTATAATTTACAGTTGCGATGTTAGGTAATTATTTGTAATCTCTGTAACAAGACGTGAGGTGAAATGAATTCAGAGGAATTATTAATATTTCATCTCTAAAATTTTCTTTATACATTTTTTATTATTTCATGTGCATTATTCCGAAGTCATGTAATAAGTAAGAGTTCCATATTAGTTAAATATCCTAGATGAGATCAAGAAATTGTATCGTGTCTACAAGTTGGGTTTTTTTTTCAAAATCGATAGGTCAAATTCCTAGTTAAGATAATACTGATTTTTCAAAATTCTAATGATGCAATTTCAATTTATTTTCAAAATTTCACCCGAGACTTCTTTAAGTATGTTTTACTATTTAAAGGAGATACGGAAATAGCCATCCACGCCCAGTTGAAAAAATCGCATGTATATTTTTTAAGAATTTTTTTAGTGTCCCTCCAATGTCCAAATATACTAAATATTAACAGTTAGCTCAATTATTGATATATTCTGTGCGCGCGATTGTATCGTGGATGATAAATGAATAGTGTCGAAGCTAACATGAATAGTAATATTGATTTCATAAATGTAGGTCGCCCGATCTAAGGCTTGATACGCTGTAAGTATTCGAAGTAATTATTGCCTTTTAGTTAATCATGATGTGTGAAACCATACTAAAGCCAAAAAAAGCAACGGGGCTTCACTTTATAATTGAAGAATAAAAGTTATATAATAATAGTAGAAGTCATAATGATTATAAAAGTAAATATTTTTAAATATGACTATGTCTACATTCGGTCAATGCAAATATTCTCACTTTCTCATTGGATGATTAAAATATTTAGTAACATCAATTATCGTGTCCTAAGATCAATGAATTATAATCCGTTCCTTAGGCCTCATAGATCAATATATAAAATCAAATAAAAATATTTTTATTCAAGTAGGCCCAGGCAGGCACCACTGAAATTTCATGTGCTTAATTTGTGTTTATAATTCATCTCGTGCTCGGCGGTGAAGGAAAACATCGTGAGGAAACCTGCATGTGTCTAATTTCAACGAAATTCTGCCACATGTGTATTCCGCCAACCCGCATTGGAGCAGCGTGGTGGAATATGCTCCAAACCTTCTCCTCAAAGGAGAGGAGGCCTTTATCCCAGCAGTGGGACACTTAAGGGCTGCTAATGCTAAAAAAGGCTCATAAAAGCAAATTAAAATCGAAACGTCACGTATAATATTGATTTCAATGTAAAGCTACCACCGGTTCGGAAAGTAGATTCTACCGAGAACCGACAAGAAAGCCAGTATTTTTCCACCATTTAATTTCAGAGATTATGTCAATGAAGTGCAATGAAATTATATTTACATTACATTAATTAATTTAATTATATTACATTTTACACATATTTACATTTCATTTATATACCTACAGGTTAACATACTTTCGTCCTCTAAAATTTATAAATCCAAACATAATATCAAAAACAATTCGCAATTACTGTCCATAATCAAATATTCTTTACACATAATATTATGTAGGTACCTACACATTAACATCAGTACCATTAAACTTCTTATAAAAGATGAGATACCTATAAAAATTCTTAGTACTTATTGTAGTGATCGCTGTTTGAGTAGTGCAACATCTTAGGTTGGCGGCGTATTGATGATGTAAGGAATGATTAATAATTCTTGCGGTGCCAATGTCTATGGGTCCCCTTACTATCAGGTGATCATTTTGACCGTCCACACACCCATTTAAAACAAAAAAATAATACCTTCCATCCGGTCCCACTGGCTGGTTCATAAGACGTGTTTTAAGCACGTCCGCGGGTGTGCCCATGACGGCCGCCACGAAGCCGGCGGCGAAGGCGGCCGCGGCGTGCACGAGTGCGGTATCCGCCATACCGAACTCACGTATTAGGAACTGCTTGCTGTAGTCGTAAGCGACCAAATCACCCATATTGACAAGTGCCGCGCGTTGCACATTTGGTATTGCACCTGTTTTCAGTAAGTTCACTTAATAAAACATACCTAGTATAACATTAGAAAAAGTTATTATAAGATTTTGAAATAAATACATTATTATCTTAATTATATGTGAATTAGTGCGATACATCTCCGTAGTATCATACACATGCTGTAAATGTAAAGTATAAAATTTTACCATTATTAACAATTGAAATCAGACTACAGAAGTAAAAATGGTAAATTTTCTGCGCGTTAATTTTGTATAGCATATCACCTCTACGTTAAATATGCATATTTAAATATGTAAAAAGCGTAAACATCCATCAAAAAACTTACCTCTCCAAAAACCTAAAATACCAGCCTCTGCATACAGCATCGTATAAGCCTGCCTACAATTGGCAAAGCGGCGCGGCTTTCCTTGCAGTACCCGTCGACCCTCTGCTTGCATTTGCACTTTCACCAGATCCGTCGGTGACGCGATCAATTGTGCCAGAGATCCTGCCACCAGACCGCCTGCAGAACTTCGTTCATATTACTTATACATTATATAATTGAAACAATAATGTACGTATTTAAAAAAAATATCAGTATTGACTAGTGTAAATTTAACCTTTAGTAAACTAAACCACACTACCACTACACTATATAGTTTCTGTCATAAATTTGGCGTGTTATAGTTTCAGATGGAGCACGAAGTACGCGTCATACTGTTGCTTAAAAAATATTTCTTAAAATACTTAAAGAGTAATGTGTTGAAAATGGAACAGTTACCAGAAAAATGATACAATATATATTGATGTTTTTTAAAGGATCGCTTCTATACCAATAAAAAGTAGAAGGTACTCCATACTACATATTAGTTAAGAGGATACTTTTTTTCACTAATACAAAGAACGATAAACGAGCAAGGACGCATAATTTACAAATATTTTTATCCAAAAAACACTTACATGGCTAACACAAGCTAAACTTTCTTAAATGTACCAACTCAGTGTACTAGAATATTATAGATCTTAAAAAGCCTTTTAAAAGTCTAGTTTCTCTGATAATAACTATTTTTATCTATTACAGATTAGTAAAAAAGTATAGATTATATGAAAAGCCATTTCCTCCCATTTATTATTAATCCGTATTAAAATAAATGTTCTAGTCACCTTGGTAGATACATTTAGTACAGATTAAAATAGACTACCATTATATCATTCCGATGAATAATTTACAAAATATGTGATAAACTATTCAAAATTGTAAACGTGTAACAAAGAAAATCATTCGCTGCGAAACGAGTGGCGAAACTGTTTCAAAAAATTTTTCACTTTTAACAATTAAAATTATCCAAATTTGTATTGATAATTAATAAATTACACAAACTAATTTGTATATTATTCATGTTTATCGTATTGAATAATGAATACCTATATTTTCTAAGCGCACGTCTCATTTTCTTTATTAATAAATATCACCCATTCGAAGCCGGGCGGATCGCTAATTCATAGACATAGATACTAGCTCGTACACTAGTCGATAGTCTAGTGAACTAGTCGTTCCACGTGTTTAGATATGCATAGATATTACATTATTAGAACGTCCTTCACAAAACGGGGTCAATAAACTATACCTCTTATCGTAGATAACGATATAAATACACACTTCAATACAACTAGTACATATTTTGTTTTTATTTGTTTTCTTTTACAAACTTTTATTTATATTCATATTCAATTAACTAATAGAACTTTGAACTGTTAGAAATAAAAATGTTTGTTTTAAAATTATCATATCATCATATTTAAATTTTATAAAGTAGGTACAACAAAATAACATTGTAAGCCACAAGTTACTCTATAAATATGTAACAACTAACAACCTATATTAAATGCTGATAAATATGTAAATTACAAACACAACGCATTTGTGACGGAAATAATCAACAATTTGCCTTTGGTCGATTTGTTAATCATAATGACGAGTTATGTACCCTTAATCGTTATATTGTTTCCACTCACCCATTGAAGCAGCTCCCAGAGACACCTTCCCATTTGTGTCTTTAAATGCATTACGGAAGTGTTCGTAAATAATCAACCGACTGCCCGAGTAGATGGCGTGACGTTGGAACATTGGCATGAGCCCACTCCATAGCTTCGAAATACCTTCCTGCTTCGCAATGCCCAGTGCCGTTTTTATCATTCCGTGATTCTCCAACTGTGACAGATTGCGAAAACTTTTAACTTATTTATTTCTGTTAATTATTTTTATTTCATATGCGTTTTAAATATTTGTAACTATATTACACTGTACAATTACTTACTTGAATAAAATTTATGTTAATATTATATTAACCAGCCATATTTGGTGGTCTCAACCGTTTTAATTTGGATTATATATCTTCTTTATAAACATGATCAGTACATACACGAGTTTGCCAGATAAGTTAAAGTTATTACAACTGCTCCGCTCCTAAAGGTCATAGTGTAAATTTATATAGCCTATAAACTATAGCATTGCCTCGTTGTTTTAGTAACTAGCTTATTACGATCTAAAGGTCCCGTTTTCAAACACCAGGTCAAATCAATTAAAAATCAATTAAATGTCTATAATTTAATTTCAGTAGTAGGTATCCCGATGAAAAATAGACCGCCGTTGTTACAACGCGTAAACTCTCATCGGTCGTGTCGGATTAACATCACATCGGATTAAGAAAGTGACGGAATCGAGAGTACACCTGCGTTTGCACGCGCACTTGAGTATGTACCTACTATAATATCTCCTGCTCAATCCGTGACCGAAATCGGATAGGACATCATCGACATTCCATCATCATATTATTATAATCAATGGTAAATCTGCGTTCAAAGAGATCAACTATACCAATTCCATCTTTGTAATGTATAAAGGTTCTGCCAATAAGTAAAAATATATTATTTTGCTATAATAAGCGTCTCATTTTCTACAAACCAAACCAAAAGCTTTATTGATACAAACGTGGCTAATGTAGTACACTGCCGTTAAAAAAAGTAGTTGTATTGCTTACCGTGTATCCATGCTTCGCTGCGGCTACCTCGGACTGTATTTGTAGCCTTGTCTTTGTTAAGTCGAACGGATATGTAGCTAAAATGCAATAAATATAATTAAATACGTTAAATACGTAACTATATAACATCTGCGTTGTGTATTTTCATTGGATCTATAAAACCTCTTTTTATTTTCAATTCGGTTAGCAGACTAGCAAATGAGTCACCTGATTGTCACGTGTCGAGTGGTGACCACATACATAGACATTGGAACTGCCAAAAATATTTACCATCCCTTGCATCTTCAATGCGCCACGAACTAAGATGTTATACCTATCCTTGTGTAAACAATAATATTTTTAAGAGGTTACTTAATATACTTACAGTTTAACAATAAAAAATAAGTTATGTCTTATTGCTGGTATAATGTAACTACGATTTGAGCTAAAAGTATTAACTGAGAGCTTGTGAAAGACAATCTTAAGAACGTCTTGAATCTTGATATCTGAGAGCGACGGATTAAATGTGGACAACGGTAAAAGACTTAAAGCCAAGTGAGGGAACTGCCTACTTCTTTTGAGGTATAAAGTTGTTTGGAGTAAGTAGTACTTAGCTTAGCTGCTCACCAATACCAGTCAAGATCGTAAATACCCTAGCAACTAAGCAAATGCCTCCTCTCTTCTTATAGAAAAGTTTTGAAGCGTATTATATGGTGAAAAAGAATGTAACATTTTTTTTTAAACTAGCTATTTTATCGGTAAAAAATTAAAAGAGGTAGATTTTTTTAAATAAAAAAATATATATCAGAAATTCAGTAGTACATTTAAGATCTCCATCTCAAATTTAAATCTTGTACATCTTACATTACAAAAAAATAAAATAAATAGTACGATTGGCCAAATTGTAAAAACAATAAAGAAATAAACTGTGCTCTAAATGTCTATCTATACTGTTTATTATGAGGCGAGATGGCCCAGTGGTTAGAACGCGTGCATCTTAATCGATGATTGCGGGTTCAAACCCAGGAAAGCACCTCTGAATTTTCATGTGCTTAATTTGTGTTTCTATTTCATCTCGTACTCTGCGGTGAAGGAAAACATCGTGAGGAAACTTGCATGTGTCTAAATTTAACGAAATTCTGCCACATGTGTATTCCACCAACACGCATTGGAGCAGCGTGGTGGAATATGCTCCAAATCTTCTTCTCAAAGGGAAAGGAGGCCTTAGCCCAGCAGTGGAAATTTACAGGCTGTTAATGTAAAAAAAATATAAAAAAATTGTTTTTTATTATGTCTTAGTGTAATAATTACTAAACCAATATACATAAAACTTATACCGGATGATGTAGCGTGATTCAGAGGTAATATTATATAATAGATGCACTTCGTTGTTCCACCCGCTTTATATTTTACTATTGACGCGACAAGCGTTAATTTCATTTTCTTCTTTTGAAATAAATGATAATCAAATAAAACATATGCAATAGTTTTTGCTTACCTGACTCCGCGGCCCAAGCCCCAAGCACAGCAACACCATAGCGAGCTGGTAGGGAGTCGGTGCCTTTAGAGGCGGGGTGGTCAGCGTTACGAAGCACAGGCATTATGATTATTTATCACCTTATTACAAACTCTCCAGTATCCATAATATCTATAAACAAAACAAGGCCTTTATTTTTAACACGTTAAGACAAGCATTGTCATCGCTTACATTTTATTTCTGAGGAAGGCCAGTCTAACAAAAAACTAGTTTTGTTCAAGGTCATGTTATCACGTAAACGATAAGGAAATATTAAACACATTGTATTATTTCTTCATTCCTGGTCGGTCGTGCTTGCTATAATCACAAGCAAACGGCCTGATAAAAATAACATAAATGATTGTACAAAGAAAACCAACATTTACATTAAAACCGTACATTAATACATACGTTGATAAGGAGTTTCTTATCTTCAACAAAGTAAAAGTAAAAAAAGTGTATACATTATTTGAAGCTCTCTTTAATACTGGTGGTTTGCATGATCGGAAATATCGATTCGAGTGCGTAACGTATACCATCACATATGTATTGATAAGTAAAAGTCAAGGCGACTTCATCGATAACCCGTAACCCATCTCTTCAATTGACAGATATTCGATTACTTTCAAAACGGAACGCTTATGTTTGTTTAAATATCGATCCACAGTAACACATTAATTTTGTTTGTTACTTCCGTCTCATACGATAATAGCTCATGAGCAAACAATAAAACTCAGTACGCTTACGTTTACTTCTATACAATTTCATTAACAATGGCTTCTATTCTAAAGGAAGATTTCATGCTAGCGCAGTAACTACAAGTATTTTATGCTTTAGTGAATACTGACGCTGATTGTATCCGTTCCAAATCCTTTTATAACTACCATCAATTGCGATTTTAATTAATTACTAAAGTTAAATCAAATTAGTAGAACGTGATTAGCATAGTTGCTCTAATTAAATATACGCTTTATAAATAATAAATAATTTTCGGGTATTCTGATACATTTAAGAGCATGACCATATAAATACAGTTGAAGAAAACAAAACGATCTTCAAGTAATTTCCTAGCGGTGAGCCAGCTACAACTCAGGTTGCTTGTTCAATTTCCGCACATACAAACGTCATCTAGAAATTATGTGTATCTCTCGTTAACCGCAAAAGATTTTTTTTTCAAGTATCCTTGATCTACCTCAATATCTACTTTTCCTGTTAACATTTATGACATTCAGTGTCCTTCTTATGTTGTAGACAAGCCATTTTACAGGTTTAAAGATATATTTTTTCGATGATAGGCGATATCAAACAGGCAAATGGGATGATATCGCATACCAACCCGCATTGGAGCAGCGTGGTGGAATATGCTCCATTCCTTCTCCTCGAAGGGAGTGGAGGCCTTAGCCCAGCAGTGAGAAATTTACAGGATGTTAATATAATGTAATAATGTAAATGGGATGCCTGATGGTATGTAATCATCATCGCTCATAGACACTATCAGTGTGCCACCAACCTTTGGATCTTAGATGTTATGACACTAGTGCCTGTAATTACACCGCCTTGCTGTTTGGCGGTAGAATTTATAATGAGTAGGTGGTACCTACCAAGATAGAATTGTATAAATTCCTACCACCAAGTAAATTAAGAGGTATACCGAAAATTACATCGTCGAGGAAAGCCGGCCCTGTTTTTAATAAATAATTTACTACATTGATACTATAACATAGAGGTCATTTACATACAAATGTTTATTTAAATTAAAATATTATAATGATCGTCGTAACAATTCACTTGAGGTAAATAAAGGTCTTACCATAATATTGCTCTTTCAAAGTCCAGACAGCTAACCGAGTCCAATGTCCAAGAATCGTTACCATTTAACATCAATATACTTTAAGAATCAATTACTGATTAGAAATAGTCACCGATAAGGAATTGACGTTGATATGTTTTATCAGTATATTGGAACCGACTCAATATATCATGGTACATATGTGTAACGTATTTTATAAAGAACTTTTTTTACAACTTAACAACTTGGTTTTATTGCAATTAATAATCCATTATATTATACCTACCTTTGGGATTATCCCAATTTCGAATAGCACGTAAATATATGTATGACATTTATTTATATACGTCTAATAATCTATTAAGTATTATAAGTATTGCGGAGGTATTAAAACATAATTAGTTGCCTATTTCATAATAAATATTATACAAATAACAAGAGGCCTTGTAAATATTAATGATATGAAGACTTATTATTTATTTATTTATTAAAATGCGTTATTGCACAACATACGAGTAAACATAAAAGAAACAAAAAAAATTAACAAATGGTGCGCAAAAGGCGATCTTATAAGCTTATAGCGATCTGTCACAGACAACCTTTGGTTATATAAGCTTAGTAAATGCAGATATGAAAGACGAGATAATAATGATAACATTAGAATATTTATATTAAGGTACACACAACTACATCCCAATAATATACACATAATAATATATATTATATAATTAAACCTATCAAATTATATGTACATACATCATTATAAACTAATATAATATCAGTGATTTGAAATGAAATGAAGATTTATTTATTTAAAATACTTCATAGACAAACTTAATTGAACCAGAAGATTATGGATTCATCGTCACAACAGCTACTTATATCAATATTATAAAGTATATAAGTGTTATTTGACATATGGATATTGTTGTTGTCAACCACGAAAATGGAATAAACCAAATTGTAGACCATCAATAGAGGGATAATTTTTTTCAATCTGTCCATCAACATAGTGATTCTATTCTCCGTGCTTTCCCGATAATCCTCCGTTTCTTTTAAACGAGGTGAAGCAAAATTAACTGTTTTAAAGTAATGTTAATAAATTAGTTTTTGTTATCTATACATTAATGAAAAAGGATTTCAGAAAAGAATAATTGATTGAAAGGTTTACATAATATCACATAAGTATATAAGCTTTTAATATTACTTAAGAGCCCAACTGTGATAATATTAATTCAAGTAGTTTAATTAATGGATTTAGATAAAATCACTTGTTAGAAGATATTATTTACGCATGCATTTATCTAGCCACATGAATCATTGTTTTAATACTATAAATATTCACGAGCAAAAAAATTGTAAATATTTAGGTAAAATTATTTAACATCATGTTTAAAAAATATTAGTAAATCCCTTTTTATTTAATATTGATGATTTATAACTGGGACCCAATAATGATAGCAACAAAAAATATATTCTGAGATTTGGCTCGCTCCTATAGTATCTTGAAGCCTGACTATTCTGGAAGTAAGCCAAATTTCGAATATTACACAGACTCGAGGGAGCTGGGGCATGTAAAATTACGACTGTATTAGAAAAGGTTAACATTTTTTTAAGCATAGCAAAAAAATAATTTCGAATGGAAATAGACGCAAATAGGTTAATATATATTTTTATCAAAATCGTTATATTATTTCGTCATATCGGTATTTGGAAATTTCCCTTATCTTTGCTGCATTTTTGTTTGATATTACAATTACCTATTTAGACATCGGGGGCAAAAGCCTCGTAATCTTAAAAAAAAAAAGTATTAACAAAAATAATAGGTATGGTATAATGTATATAAATAAGTCTTAAATTACTTTTTTAAAGTAAACCACAACTTTTGTAGGATTTTTTTTTGTATGTGATCAATATTTATTAATAAAAAAAATTTAAGCTTAATTAATTTATTTATTTTTTAATTTATTTTAATTAATTTAAATTTTTTAATTAATTAATCTTTAAAAGAAAGATTTTAGAGAGTTCACAAAATCAAATTATCGGATTTCTTTACATGTTTATACGTGATCGGCACATCTATGTAAGACAATAAGTCTAAATTTACTGGATTTTTCGGAAATACAATCAAAACTTTACAATTAAATTTTTATATTGGGCTATAAATGCTTTAAATAACATACCATTCTTTAATTTGAAAACACACACTATGTTTTTTTTTTAATATGAATTCACTTGGTTATATTTTCAATTTTGATAATAAATAATACAAGTAATGTTGTTACACGGGCACGAAGAGTAAAAATGACGATGCACGCGTATTTTATTGTACTATGTACCCATTCTAAATTATCGCTAATTGAACGTTCTAAAAATACGTTTCAAATTAAAATAGCGAAATTATGCTACACAAACAGTATTTTTTTCTAATTTAATAAAAACTATAGCATTATTAGACTGTTTTATATTTAGTACAGGTATTGGTATTTTTTTCGATAAAAAAGTAAATAAAATAATTTTCAGTCCCATTTTATAATCCCATAGACAACAAGCCGATTTTTTTCTGTACTACAATAAACCACTTCTTACTTTATATAGTTACCTAAATCAATGTGTTTTCACTATTTAACATACTTTTGACAATTATAAGTAATTATTGAACTTTTAAAGAGGTCTTAGTATATTAAATATTAAATTTCCATTTTTATTTTCAATAACAATAATTGTGAAAACTATAAAAAGAAAACTAACGCTCTAGACTAATGAGTAATAATTTACGTAAATCTAGGCTGTTCATTGAGTCTAATGATAATCTTTGCTAAATAAAGATCGTATAAGCGCTATGCATTGTAATAATATTGTCTGTTGTATTCAAATATTATTATAACTCGTATTTGATTATTTTTAAGGGCGTTACTTGAAGTCTAGTGCCGTTGAATTATAATGATTTTACCTTTGAACTCCGTAAAATTTATCAACACACAAAATTTCAAATATGCAAATCTATCAGATCATAGTTAGTTATCGTTGCTGGTTAAGGTCATATACATACAAGGTACATATCTCCGACTACTATCTAATCTCAAATATGAATTAATAACCCTTGTGAACAACATTAAGCGAGTCCATTCTCCAAAGTTGAGGCTTTTGAGATTGGTATTCTATACAAATAGGTAATAACAGATGAAATTTTTCCTATTGTTGTGCATCAAATAACAGAATGTAGTGCTAGACTGAACATTAAAGAAGTGCAACGGCAACATTAAATGCAAAATTTCGCAACATCTGTTCAGAATACCTCTAAATTAAGTGCGCCATCAATTTACGTTGTAGATGATATTATACCTGCACACACAAACTAGGCTCTAAACTCGGCTAGAATAACTAACACGATAAAATACGAACGAGTAATTTTTTTAAATACTAGGATCAATTATGGAACTGCATGAGTTGTTTCAAACAATATCCTTTCTCGTAACTTCTTTTAAAAATAGTGTTTATATTTAACTACAATGTTGTTTATAAAGACTTCATTATATGTAACAGGTACTTCCATAACATTTTCAAGAAATTAATGCTTTCTATCAAACTAATCAATCTATACTAATATTATAAGAGGATTTTGTTTGTATGTATGGGGTAATCTGTGGAACTAATAACAGAAAAAATTTATAGTTTATATCGTATAATTTTATTTATTAATCAAATTATATGGTGTTAATATACAAGAACTGACATAAAAATGTATGTTTGATACACCTAGGTATATAAGAACATTTATCATCACACTATCCTTAATAAAGAAGGTATTTATTTATTTATTTATTTAAGTAAGTACTTCAAGTTAAAAAAATAGATTGATGTTTGATCTGGAATCGAATCGAAAACATCATAATATGAGATATTTATAGTGGCGGTCAATGCCTATCGACAAATGCCGCATTACGGTTCGTAAAACGTTTATTGACCCTATCAGCTGTTCTTTGTTTTAGTTTATTTCATAACATTTTAATAAATATAAATATATAAAGGTCTATAAAGAAACTTCAATTGTGTGATTACAAGTGATGGTGATATTTTTATTAGTTAAAAATAATATTATTACATCGAATTTTCGTTCAAATTTTTAAATTAAGAATACCTATATCAGTTTCCGAAATACATAAAATCTTAAAACTAAATAAAAAAATATGCAAATTAAAATGTCATTAAGTACGGTTGGTTGATATAAATATATGTTGTGAATAAAATCGATCATTAGTCACCTACCTTTGTAAAACACTAACTCAATCACCGGAACGACTGATTTATGAGAACGTAATGAATTTTCATAGCTTGATACGGGCGTAATGTAAACATTGAACTGATTACATCAATGACAAGCTATATTATTATATCACGATTAGAATGAAAATTCTGAAGAGGATGGCTGATACGATTACGAGTGAGTCAGAAAGGGTGCAAAGTACTCGTGCTTGTCCCAAATTCGCAGTCGTCAGCCGCTCGCGGCGCGAAAGAGCGCGAAGACAAGAAGCGGACAGCAGCTGGCGTCCGACTCACATCGCTACCGACTTGTGACTATTCTATTCAAGCACCGTAGAATATCCGACGCCAAAAGAAAGACCTCAATTATCTATATGTACAATTGTACTATATAGTATAGCCGCCTACTATTCGTTGACGTCATTTCATTCAAGAGAACTCCCGTAAAACTTTCATTGATATCGTTCACCTCAACAAATCGTGAGCTAGTGTGTGATGATAATGAATTTTTTATATAATTTTTATATTCTTTCATTAATTCTTAGGATCGTCCTTACTTGTTTATATTTTTTTTTTCTTGGGAGAATTACTACAATTGAGTCTCTTTTAGCTGTTTATTTACTAGGTATATTATTATGATTTTACAACATAATTCTCCGACATAGTCGCCATATGTAATATTAATACGAGATGTCGTCCTGATCGATTTCGGACTACGACTACTACGCAGGTGCACGAGTGTGTGCGCAAACACAGGTGCACTCTCTATTCCCTCACTCTCATAATCCGATGGGACGGAAAATCCGAAACGACCCAAGACCAACGGCTTTATATTCTTTTCGAAGCACTGGAGTGTACTAAAAACTTTTAGACTCTTGGCTGTTATTAAGAAGCTTTGGTCAGAAAAATTCAATATCTTTTTATCGTCCCTACCTGGGACTTGAACCCAGAACCCAGACCTGTGGCCGTATATCAAGCCACTAGACCAACGAGGCAGTCAAAATATATTAAATATACTATTTTATTAAGTCCTTAAAAATAGGTTTGTTCGTTAGTCTCATTTAGCTGCTACACATGTCGTGACAATAAACTAGGTTTGATTTTTTTCATACAAGACTATGGTACATAAACTTGTTTATCATTACATAGCCAATAGGGCTATTATATCGTTCGATCTGCCAACGCCAGATGGGACGCGTCGCTTGCACTGTATGTAACATGTAATCAAGACTGAATATTAAAAACAAAATAAATAAGTATACCCAGCAGTAATAATGTTTGAAAGCGAATTCAAACAATAACAAACACCTTTAAATATGTTTTTATACCATTTTTTGACGGACGAGCAAATGAGCAACCTGATGGGAAGTGGTCACCAGTAACTGTCCATAGACATTCATTCACCGGTGCTGTAAGAAATTTTAACCATTTAATGCGCCACCAACCATGGGGACTGAGAGATTATGTCCCTAGTCGCCATAGCACAAATGAGTTCTTAGAACGACATGTAAGTTCATAGCATTTACAGCATGTTTAAGCACATAACGCAAACATGTATTTTTCTCGTCTTGCATAATATGTTGAGTGACAAATATGATATCAACTTCAAACAATTAATTTAATTATTCATCAAATTCTGGTGCAGCATACAAAGTAAAAAGTATTTTTTCAGTGGACCTCATACTTATAAAGTTTAGCGACCAAAACATTTTTTAATTTCTCTTTGTTTTGAAAGTATATATAATTTTAATGTAGTCCATACATTTACCAGTGGTAAGGTTTGTTTAGGTCCGTCTGTCAATATTTAGTACTTTGTGTATTGCTTTGTTCCGGTTTGAATGACGAGTAAGCCGTTTACATTAGCAAAGAATGTTGGTGGCATATTGACGTTCTTAGAAATAATTTATATTTCGATTATAAGTCTCAATGCAAACGTGCCAAGATAACCACTTATCAGTAAGGATTAAGGATCGTCTATCTTTATAAAAAAAAATTAGAAAAGGTACAAATTGGCATATAATAAATCTTAAATTATAAATAGCGTTTGCACTTTTTAAATGGTTTGAAAGATCATTATTTTGCAGATCAAACTAGAACGAACTAGATCGTTTGATAATTTTAGGTATTTTTTTTTTACTCTCATAATTTAAAAAATTAATAGACAAGCAATGGTTAACGTCAGTTTTATCATAACATTTTGATTAAATTAATAGGAAATTATGTTACAGTTTAAGGCATTAATAGTGTACCAGTAGTGTCCCGTAACAAATGACCTTTTTTGTATTGTGTTTTCCAAGCAGGAAAAACCAATTTTTGCCGTAAAATATTATATTTCAACCATTGTTTTTCGAAGATATCCCGATCAACAAATTACTACTTTATTTTTGTTTCAAATGAAATGCTAGAAGAATAAATTGAAGGTAATTTCAAACATTAAGATTCGAAGGATTTCTATACTTATTGTGTTTTTATTGAATGAAGTAAGTGAAGAACTCACCCTCTCATTATTAATTAGTCTACTGTGTCGACGGAAGCCGAGCGTAATATGCGTCTCGTTAATTGTTATTTTTCTTTTAATTTTCTAATTATGTTATATAAGTAGTAAGCGCGTTTTTATACGACAGGAATTTTTAAAATTACCCTAAATTGTTAGAACCCTCAATTAAAGTACAACGCGTAATATTCTTTGCTCAGTGAGCGTTTTTATTCTTTGAACCTACACACATAATTTTGTAAAACGCTGTGTCAGTAAATGATGTTATAATCTTTAGTAAGCTTTTCTTATTTATATTTCGCAGGGTTATGTTGCATTTGTATTTTTGATAACAAAAGCATTTTTTCTCATTCTCATGGTATCAATTAACTTTCGTGATAAAACTTAACATTATATATGTAGATGATAATAAATGTGATATTAGCATTCGTAGATTTCCATGAAGGATAGTTAGTAATTTAATTGTATTTTATTACTTATGTAAATTACATGAGTATTCTCGCCGATTCTCTTTTGAAATCAGTTGTAACTTAAATTTAAAATAACATTTTCGTATGATTACCATGCAAAAGTATTTGTATGACTATATTTTTCGGTAGCATATAGACGCTACCGAAAACTAGACATCAGTCGTATTTTTATGTCTAGCCGTGAAAAGATAGACATATTTATTTGTCTCTGCAAGACATCCTCGTTATGTGCTTCCAGCACCATATTTCAAAACTGTTTTTCTTATTTTATTATTAATGTAAAAACTTCGACCATACATGAAAAAAATATAAAAAAACCCTCAACTTCGTGTCTAATCTGTGAAACAATCTGTTAAATATTTAATTGCTATCAAAAATCGACCAACTGGTAGCCTTTGATCAAGTTACTCCAGGTAGGTATCATCCACTGAACACCCCATAGTTATCCTACCGAACATCATACCCAACGACGTATCTATTTACTTTGTATGGCTGCGTTCAAGTTTGAAGGATGACTCTGAACAATGGACACCTTAGGGTCTTATTATTACGCTCTTGCTAGCAGCGTTGTAGCTATTATTACTATCAGTTGGTTCGTTTGCGTGTCTATTTAATAAGATAGGTATATCAGTTAAATAAATAAAGTTAATCAGAGAACAGTTATCTACTGCACTAACCACAAAACAGTCGTACTTATAAAATCCTTCCGTAACCGCGATGCGATCAGTATGAAAATCAGCGAAGCCAAAAATGAGGATAATTTATATATTTTAGCTTATACAAATACAATGTCTCTGATATCTTACGTATTTTTCTTTTAATTCTGTAAACATAGAAGCGCGTTGTAGTGCGATCTAAGAGAGTTCACCCTCTTTATCCGTAATATACCCTAATTAAAGTGCAGTATTATTAATTATTATAACAATTCAAGTTACCGTATTATGTACTTATTTTGTTGTACAAATTTATACTACCCTTATTGCAAATTGTAATTTAAAACTATTTTTTTAGTACTTAAATTTAAAAAAAAAATAACTTTATGTTTGCTAGTACATACAACTGTTTTATGAGCTTACTGAAGGCTCATTGACTTCATGTGTTTCCTTTATATATATTTATTTTGTAATATTACTAAAAATAACATGATTTATCCCAAGTCTATATAAATATAACGCAGTCTAAGTCATTTAAAATTTACCAGGCTTACTTAGTAACGACGAGCATAGAATAATATGTGATCAAGGAGCTAATCTTTAAAATTAAAACCGTCCGCCAAATTATGCGAGACAAAATCGCGTGCTGGGAATTCCATACCAACAGGGTACAATACCGAGAAGTGCCTTTTGAAATAACAAATAGATGTCCATGGTATGCTATTGGCTAGTTTAGGAGATTATTTACTAATAAATTCAACATGGTCTACATTTATTTTACTAATATTATTAGTATGCCCTCATCCTCCCTTAAGGTTACATAAATGCACTCTAAATTAAAAGCTTTAAGCGTAGACAGCGTAGTAACAGCGTAACAGCTATAACACAGTTCTGTGAGCTTACTAAGGGACTGTGGCATGCTTGATACATTGATTATATTTTAACAATAAAAAGTTTACCATGATGCTAAATATTTAAAATAGCTTTACAGTAAAACTAACTCAAACTGAGGACTTATAAGGAATATAAAACTGTTAATATAAATATAAAAAAATATAAAACTGACTCAACGTTCTCCCTGTCGTTACTAGTCCCAAGGTGTCTAAAATGAGTATATGAAATAAAAATATTTTCATACGTTTTCTACAAACATGTTGAAAATAAATACTAGTATACTGAAGAAAAAGATGAACAGTTAAACAATAGAAATGTTTTAATTAGGTATTTTGTTTATATAAAAGAAATACTCACGATTACTTTAAACATTTTTTTTCATGACAAGACAATGAAACAAATACAAACGAACGGATGGACTGAAGCCAGAATCTCACTTCAAGGGATTCTATATTAATTACCTGAAGGTACGGAATCCTAAAATATATTTTATTTTGTGCTCTGAGCGAAGCGCCAGGCGGCTTACTAACGATCAAAAATTATTTGTCATTGCATTTTAGCTTTTATGTGAACGAGAAAAGATTGAATTTAAAAAAAATATGTTAAAGTTATGTTTGTCATATTCGCAAGCTTTTTGTTGCGTTGTGCTTATACTTTATAGTTAAGTAGTCTCTGCGAGTCGACTCACTGACCTTGGAGCAAAAAGTAGAAACAATCTTAATTTCCAATGCGGTGTTTTTATTACTAAGCGAATATTAATAAGTCCAAAACCATTCGGAGAACTAAATATTTCATGAATTGTATAACCTACTATTCAGGGCATTATATTTGATAGAAAAAAAATGGTCTGAACGGTCCAAATAATTCTTCCTGCTGATAACTTCCTATTGGACGCCCTTAAGATATCTTGCGTTTAATTTTAATGTTTAGTAGAACAGACCAGCCACCGTATTAGTTCACCTAAAGTCATAAAATAGGCAATAGCAATTATCTACTGGACTAAGAAGAACTGAGGCCTCTCTATTTTGCGGAGGTTTTGGAGCTTACTCCGCCACGCTGCATCAATGTGCATACACACATGTGATGTAGATTTTTATATCATGATATCTTCCTTCACCACCCAGCACCAGAAGAATTATAAACACAAATTGAGCACATGAAAAGGCCTAATCAGTTATGTATAATATATGGTCCATAATGTATAACTATGTATCCTTATATATATATATATATATATATATACTAATGTCCTTCTAGCAATTATAATAATGGGTATTCTAGTATATAAAAATTACTATCTCTAAAATGTGAGGTTAATAAATTTTGTACTTGTCAAGGTTTATTGCGCGCAATATAACCAAAACAGCTTCAGGCTGCGCACGGCTTTATGGGACGATATATTATTTAATAATAATAGAATATAATAGTCAGCCTGTAAATATCCCACTGCTGGGCTAAGGCCTCCTCTCACTTTTGAGGAAAAGTGTTGGAGTCTACTCCAAACGCTGCTCCAATGCGGGTTGGTGATTAATATTTTTTTTTAATAGAATTAACGCAAAAAACTGTAGTAAATAATGTTTATGGTCTATTTATGGAACTGTCACATTCATGCATTAATCAAATATTACTACTATGAATAGTTTGTTTTAATGGAACCTAAGTTATTAGTTCAATACTTATTGTTTTATATTGTGATATTTATTATAGTACTTATAAAACTATGACTAGTAATACACGCAAAGTATTATTATTATATAAATAAAATTGTATAGTTAATGCAGCATACCACATAAACTATAAAAATAATGATTAACCAAGTTCGTAAAACTATTTTAGATTAATAGGTAATTATTTAGTAAATTATCCAGTCTGGGATATATTATTTAAAGTAATATGTTTTAAACGGTTTGTTGATATAAAAGTAGGAATGATATACGTAAAACGTAATAACGCTATTTAATTTCAAAACAACTAAAATATTTTAAGTAAATCGAAGGAATCCATACAAAAAAATAAACACCATACCCCAAGCAACCGCCCGATCCATTCGACCCTTCATACTTTTTGCATCAACCCTCGATACTATATTTCTGTTGGCATCTGTTTTTGTATCGCAGTATCCTTGCCCGTTAGTACGCAGTTGCGCACCCCTTACCTACCTATGGAACTGACACTTCGTTAACCGTAAAGGGCCAGCAGGGGGTTGCTTCGAACCGTTTTCCTTTATAAGCGCATGAATCGTTCTTAAATTCATCACATTTTTTTTGGTAGGTTATTTTGTAAGTAAAATTTAACTATGCAATTTAATTGGTATTCGGGCTTTTATGAACCAAACAGATTGTCTGTTAATAAACAAATAAATAAATAATAAAGAATGTTTTTATATGGTTAGAATAATAAATATTTTTAAAGGCTCCCAAAAATAAGTAGATACAGATAATTTAGAAAAAAATTCTATTTATGATGTTGTGTATTTTTGTTTGGCATAAAATGTTTCTATCCTAATTGATGATTATATGAAGGAATATCTAAGATTTATATTTAATAAATATAAATTAAGTACTTATTTAAAACGTAAGTGATTGAAGTAGGTTAAAGGAAAGTTGGTATTTTTTAATTTTTTTTTAATAATAAATATTAAAGCATCCTAATAAAACATGGAGCTTTGTTTTTAATTATATATTTATTTTTTAAAAAAATTGTAAAAATATAATCAATAATCGCCCACCATCCCTGCCTACAATAGCATAGTGGAATAAATTCCACAACTTTGTCTAGCAATGTTAGTTACGAACCGTGACTTTACTTCTGACTAATATTATATAATATTATATTTTGAAATAATCATGCACATAATATAATGTATTATCATCGTGGAAATCGTTTATTCGTAAAAGAATATGTTGAGGTAATTACAGAATCTTATTCAAATTCATTCTTAAATAAATTAGAAAGTTTGGAAATATCGTTTTCTTTCTAAATGTAAGGTATTTACAGAAATCCAGAAAAGTTACCATAGGTAAGAAATACTAGTCAATATCGGAATCGTTTTATTTTCTTAACATTTTAAATAAAACATGTTAAAATACTGAACTGCAGCAAGAAATAAGACAGGTACTTATTAAATGTAAAATAGAACATTAAGAAGCGTGTCGCAATAGGTAATGATAATAAATATAACAACTACGTTTTACGGCCGCTTAGCAGCTAATCTCGATAAAACGGATATACCTAAACAAAAATTAAAAAGAGGGAGCAAAGCACGTGGCGATCTATCAAAACAACAAAGCCGATTGGTGTGGTGACGTTCCACCCCGGTGATATGTACGTCGTACTACCTAAATGCCTTATGTACACGGCTAGTTACTACTTCATGACTACTCCGAGCTCAGTGTGTACTGCATTGCAACGGAAAATATGCGTGTTTACCAAAGTCGTTTCGGTAGAACGGTGTCGTGTGTTGCGTCACGTTTAAGGAAATTGATAGTGCGCCGAGGTCGACGTGACTAACATATTTGTGAACTTTGGTGCTTATTTTGTGAAAATTTATAACATTCACTTTATAAAATCAATCTAATTGTGTTTTTCCTATGTGAAATCAATGCAGAAAGCATTACGATCTTTTCCACGAAGACCTAATTTCGATACGCCATGTTGTAAAGTGTGTCCGATATAACCTTGCTATGATGAGTAAGTATATTTTTTTTATTTCACTCTAACAAAGAAAAGCTCAATAATATGGTACTAAGTCATCTCAAAATCAATATAATTGATATATATCATATTATAATTACTTGTAAAAAACTAGGTTTTATATAAATAGGCCAGAATTTAAAATACATAGTAGGTAGTTAATAATATCGAACGTCACAACGAGGTTCAGTCAACAAGATGGCGGCGAGTGGGGAGAGGGCGCCCAGTTGGCCAGGTGCTGCCGCCGCGTCGAGTTCGGCGCTATAGTTAACTAAATAGGTACGCAGAGCAGAGTGTTGTACATTTAGAACGTTCACAATGGCTACCGCGAAAGACACGTCTACTTTCTTTCTGGAGGCAGATGCAAAACAATTTGACAGTGTTTTAAAGTTATACCCACAAGCTATTAAATTGAAAGCAGAACAGAAAACGAAGAAACCTGAAGAACTCATAAAATTGGACAACTGGTAAGTGCGAACGTCTTTCAGAGGAGAAAATGCGGCCGTGGCGTGTCAATGAACTTGTATTGTGTGTGTATCCGTGCAAACTGATTTGATAGCTACCTCCCTCGCGGACTGCATCTCTAGTCCGCGGACGGCTCATTAAAATCACTGCGTCACGTGGGATCGATGTCAAATTGACACTATCGTTTTTCCTGAAGCCAGTGTGGGGGAAAATATCGGCGCGCTAAGCGTTATAAAATGGTGGCTGTCCTTACGTATCATCGCTCGTAAAAATGCATTTATTATGTACATGTTTAACAGCGCTCACTTACTTAAGCCAGGGATTCCTTTTTTAAATAAAAAACTTAATAATGCACATACAACGTTATTGTATTTCTATCCACCTAAATAATACAATGCTTTGTTGAATACGACTCACATCCGTTCAAAATGGTGACTTGCCATTTAACTTCGTAAAAATATTTAGTCAACAATTTTAACTACATTAGACTACTATCGTAGTTAAAAAAGATGCCTGATTATTCCGATTATAGATGTATCTTTATAAATTTTACTTTTATCTTAAAAATGTTGGATACAAAGTAAAATGAGTCATCATGTTGCTGCTTAACCCAACATTTTTTCAAGTAACAGTATATTCATTCATAGCATATTTTTTGGACTTTAAATATTTTTTTTTCTGATTGATATTCTTAATGTAAAATAGTAAAAGTTATTAATTAATTAAGTCTATTGCCAAGGAAATGACAAGCACTTTTACAGTGCTTGTATAGTGAAGTTTCAAAAATAATAACAATATTGATAGGTAACTTTTGTAACAGTTCTTTATTTGTATAGCTTTTACAGTATGAGAAAAAAAATGGGCTATATTAATATTTTAACATAGACTTTTTAAGGCATTTGACCTCATATTTTCAATACAAATAAATTTTATAAAATATTATTTAGAATATATATGAATTACACAGCAATGAAATATGTCATGCTATACCTGAAATATTAAGAGACAGAGTTTAATAGTACAAGTGACATTTAGGATTTTGTTTCTTGTTTAAATATTGATATATTTTGAGATTTCCACTTAAATGTAAATTATTTATTTTTGATTATAAAGTTTTATTTTTGATTTCATTTAAAGGTACCAGAATGAATTACCAAAGAAAATCAAGTCGAGAGGCAAAGAAGCACATATGTTGCACGAGGAGCTGGTGCAACTCATGAAATGGAAGCAAGCTGTACGTATTATCAGATATTACCTGATTAAGTACTTAATTGGAAAACTCACACATGCATTATTTTCTAAATTTTTATTTTTTTTGGCATTCATCAAACACTTTTACCATATATTACAACAAATGAATGATTTACTTCTGTTGAATTTTTATTTGGATATTAAATTCCTTATATCATTATTTTTTAGAGAGGAAGATTTTATCCACAATTATCATATCTGATAAAAGTAAACACTCCAAGAGCGGTGATGCAAGAGACAAAGAAAGCTTTTCGAAAATTGCCAAACATTGAATCAGCAATGACAGCGCTCAGTAATCTCAAGGGAGTGGGCACAGCAACAGCATCAGCACTCCTCGCGGCGGCAAGCCCAGAAATTGCACCATTCATGGCCGATGAATGTATACAAGCCATCCCAGAAATGGAAGGGAGCGATTACACTGCCAAGGAATACCTCAATTTTGTTAAACATATTAGAAATGTCTGTGATAGATTAAATAAGGTGAGTTTATTAAGAAAATTATGTCTTTTTAAAGGCTCATTTGCAATATCAAATTTTATAGTATAGAAATTCAATTTTAAAATTGGTTAAGGCATAATAGCAAAACCAAACTCCACTAAACTATAAAATAGCATGTCATGTAAGAACTAATTATTTCCAGGAACAAAATGGCTGCGGTAAAAAATGGTCCCCTCATATGGTTGAACTTGCATTATGGACACACAACATAGTTTCGGATCTGCAGCCAGAGCTACTGGGTAAGAAGCCCAATATCACCGTACCTACAAATGGAGGATCACCACTACCCAGTGATGAAAGTAATCTTGAACCACCATCCACCAATGGTAATGGTGAGTAAAGTATTATTTATTTATTACTATTAGGAACTATTATTGACTGAAGTTATTATATTATAATAATTCTACTAACAATCTCTTAGAATAATTTAATTTTATTGGCAAATATATTTTGAACTGAGGTTACAATTCAATTAATTGAGTAAAAAAATTATTCTGCAGCAAATAATCCTCATATTTTTTTTTACAACAATTGTTGTTTTAATTATGTCTTTGCATATTTGATAAAGAAAATTCTGCAGAACTTTATTAATTGTATTGCTATGATATGGGATATTAAAACAACGTTCATCTATGCAGGAAAGCTAGGCGGAGAATCAGTGAACGACGACACAACGTCATGCACAGAAGACTCTCTTGACGCAAAAGGAGCGTCACCCGCCACTCCTGCCTCGCCTTCCGATAACTCTGACTCCGCACTCAGTACGCCCCGCGCGAAAAGGTATTGTAAACATTATTTAGAAAATAAAACTTTTTGAACAACATTTTATATTTAAGATGATAATGTTCAGATACTGAAAAATCTTATTTATTATATATATTAATTATTTCTGGTAGAACCAAATAAATAAATCTAAATCTCGAAATAATATTGCCATATTTGCCTATAATAAATACTGACTTTAATTAAAAACACTTACTTTTAAAATACAGTCACACCTTACTGTCGTAATATAATATGTCATCAATAAGTATTGCGTACTCAGAACGTAAAATGAAAACAGTTAAATATTTTTTTGGTACTGCAGACAAATGGAAGAGGCGAGTTCAGCGGAAGAGAACTCTCTGGGCGATTCGTTAGACGCGGCGCCACCGGTCGCCAAGAAGCTGCGGGAAGCTACGCACTGACACCCGCGCAACCCCACCGAGCGACCCTCGCGCGCCTATAAATAGCTTTTAGACTAAAATATTGTACCTAGGTAATTTATTTTTGAATTCCGTTTAATTTTTAAATTAGCGTTAAGTTTTAAGAGTACCGGTCGATTTTGTAAGTTTTATAGGGTATTGAAGTTTCGGATGCGTTTAGACGGACTCGCACCGGGCGCTCCTCGAGAGTGTGAGATTGTACAATATGACGTGAGTGTAATTTCGGAGCGACTGGCGGCGAGGCCTAGTGTTAGGTTTCGTTTGTAAGAATATTAACGTTCGAAAGTTCGCATCCCGCGTGACATTCCAATAATCGTAACGAGTAGGGCGGCGAGGGCCGGGAGGGAGCCGGGACCGTCGCCGCAGGATCCGGACCAGATGCCTTGACGACGCCGACAGGCCGTCACACTCAC
This sequence comes from Vanessa atalanta, assembly GCF_905147765.1. Lineage (NCBI taxonomy): Eukaryota > Metazoa > Arthropoda > Insecta > Lepidoptera > Nymphalidae > Vanessa > Vanessa atalanta. The sequence continues at coordinate 7,615,991 of NC_061878.1, read as the reverse complement.
TCCATTGCCTTATGACACAGTCTGCCCGCAGAGTTTATATGCAACAAGATAATACAAAGGTCGTGTTACCCGGGCGCCGGGCACACGGGCCCACAATGTAGTTTTTATTGAACAAATATAAGATATTAATTTTATAATGTTGCATTTTTAATTACTTACTTATTTTACCCCAAACCCTGTTAAATGATAGGATTAAAAAACGTAATGAAATACTCATTGTAGAATATTATTTTTATTGTTATTAAAAAAGTTATAATCACTTTCTTTTACACATTCTTACACTCAGCTGATGACATTGCATGTCAATCGTACTACTTACAACATCACTCAAACGTAAACATTTTAATGTTGCACTAATAGTTTATAACATCTGAGAATCTTTTTAAAAAAATCAATGTGGTACTTCCACATCTTGCTGCAAATGTGGATAAAGCGTAGCAACTCGACTGCCAGCTGCCATTCGCCCGGCAAAGTCAGGTCGGCGCGGCGGGCGCGGCGCCCCAAGCAGTGCGTCTAGCACGTTCCGCGGCGCCCACACGTCGCTGCTGCCGTTCCCGTTACCCGCACCTACTGGCGACAGCGGCGAGTCTGTCGTGGCTCTTATGACTGTCGCTCGAGATGAATCGCCTAAGAGAATTTATATTAGGTATAAAATATATACAACAATAAAATTAATATCACTTACACACATTTTTTTTACAAATAAATAATATTCAATAACTTAATTCAGGCCCATTTTTATAAATATTTTATTTGCAATTGGTAGCCATATGGAAATATTAGATCACAAGGTATGAACAGGGAATTACGAAGAAATAATTGAATAATTGTTATGGCCTTAGTTTTATGAAAGCTTCGGATAACAATATATATTCATAGTTTTATTTTATCGCATATAATTTACCTGGATACTTTATACATTAAAATTTCAAAGACCATAATAATTAATCAAAATTTTATATTAAATTTACTCTTTAAGAATATATATTTTGATAGCATTGAAGCTCGTCAAAAGCTAACAAAAAAATTATAGCGATGTCTGGCATTTATATAAAAATATGTAGTGTACCACTACTGACCTAAAACAGACAACCAACAATGCTTTATTAAAGATATATATGCTTGACCTGTATTACATTATATATTAAGACAGAACTTACCATGTAAATTATATTAGAATGAAACAGTACGTTATTACGATTCTGCTTCCAAAACAGAATTTTCGCAACTTGTTTTAAACATATTTTTATGAAATTATTGTTATCAATTAAATTATTTTTTTGTTTAAGCTATTGATATTGTAATTTAAATAAAAATGTGTCTTAAATATTATTACCTTCAAATCTAAACAGATCACACGAATTTTCATATTAATTAAGAAATGGTTGATACAATTGAATGAAGTAATTTACAATGTTTACATTACAATGCACAGAGATTCGAAACAGTACAGCAAGAAATTGAACAATGGTTTGTAGTATACTCGATTAAGTAGAGAACTTTTTATAACATTAATGATTTTTTATATCCATTTTTATATTTATGATCAGCAAATAGGCTATTTGACTGGTTCTTAAAATGCATTTTATATTATTTAGTAGAGGTTAAGGAACCCAGTTAAAGTTGTTTTTTTTTAAATTCTAGTACATATTTGCTGAAAATATCAAAATAAAAATTCCATATTTAAATAGCGCGCGGAAACGCTACTTTGACAATATAGCGCTGCAATGGGGTCGGTGACGTCACTTGCCTGTATTGCAATCTGTGGCACCTATAATCCACATACAGTAGGTAAACGAGGTTAGCAAGCAAGTGCTGTTATCATAAACCCGTCCAATCAGGAGCGTTTTGTGTCACGTGACAAACGTTTAAAACAATGCATTTTTATTTATGGATTTTTTAATAAATTAATTATTATTATTTTCAACGAAAGTTTTAAACTCATGATATTATATACTGATTATAATTATTACACTTTATTTTTCGTATTGTCAAATAGCCTATTGCCGTAGTTAATACCGAGGATTTCGTTTCGATCATAAGATAAAGACCATAATTTAAAAAAAAACATTTGTAGCTGACTCCAATTTCTATCAATAAATTATTAGTAAAATATATGTTTTAAATAAGATCATTATTTGAGAACACAGTTAAACTTGACTCGACAATATTTGTCATTATGACGATATTACTTACCTTCCGCACCATGGTTGTTGTGCGAGCGGCACTCCAGCAACGTGCGAAGTAGGGCGCGGTGTGCGGGGGAGGCGGAATGCGCGCGGATCAGAGCTTCGAGTTCGCCCCACACTTGACGCCATTGCTCCTCGCGACGACCCGACGACTTCCCTCTTCACCAACAGTATATGACAACCGTGAATTCAATATATTATTTTCATAAAATTCTTAGCCTAAATTCACATACCAGACCGTTACAAACAAACAAATATATAATTTACCTTAAATTAGACGGTAGTTGTGCAGATGGGAACTCGTGGCGTGATTCCATACCGAGAAGAGAGAGTAGTACCCCACGACATGAATCGACTTCTTCTTCCGTCAGCGATTCTTGCACTACTAATCGCGTCAATGGTTCCATTACCTACGCAGATAATTTACAAAGATTTTGGGTAAAAATATGATATTAATAGTACACAAATTTAATAAGAACATGACATACAGAACCCAAGTTGAATATAAGCGTCGACGATATTGTCAGCGGCCAGTACGTGGTATGCCGTTGAAGTCGGGCCCGTGATCGGGCGTTCGAGCCCGCACCCCGTAATGGATGCAATTTGTTTTGTTGCATTAATGCACCGAACTCTTTAATTCTGAAAATAAATATTATTTTGTATACTAAAAAAGAGTTTTATAAAAATTTACAGATTTTTTTCCGGATCTGGGTAATTTATTTAATTCACAAAAATGAGTAAATCTAATAAGTTTAGGTTAAAAGCTAAAACCACACACTAAAAAGTACGATACAAGATAGAAACAAAAAGAAGAAAATACTCTTGACCGAAATTCATATCTATCAACTATTCTATTATATCATCTTATACAATTTAACACAGAAAAAAACGGACAAGTATGAGACGGACTCACGTAGTGAAGGTTCCACCACTACATTACCACTACATTACCACTACATTACCACTACATTACCACTACATTACCACTACATTACCACTACATTACCACTACATTACCACTACTACAGTACCTACAGTACCACTACATTATACAGCAAATTTATCGGTTTTCGGATTTTTACCTATACTTGTGCTACAAATACAAAGTATTGCTTCTTGCCAAATTTCATAATTTTAGGTTTCAATTCAACGGAAAATACCCTAGGGTTTGCCTCTCCTTACGAATGTATAGGAAATGCGTCATTAACGACAATACATTTTGATTGTGTAGACTTAAAGTTTTGTCACAGCTCCAAGGGTCAGATCAGGTCAGCAAATCTCAGGTATTTATTATTAATTTCAACTTTATACACATAAGGACGCACGCGTTCCTGAATAACAGGGGCTCGAGGGACAGACGGGCAGACTGACATTAAAAAAAAAGAACAAACGAACATACCTACAAACTACTTTATTTCCATCCTCGGAGCAGGTAAAAGTAATCTACTTTTACTTTTGCTAGAAGTAGTCGACTATCTAGTCGACTGTAACATTTCATTTTCTTGTTTATTTTATATTCAAATACATCTGATGGCACCCACCTGTAGTCGGTGACGCGTCCGCCGGCGCCCTCGGACAGCGCGGGCGGGTCGTCGTACGGCGTGCGGCCGCCCAGCGCGCCGATCCACAGCTCGCCGCCCTGCGCCGCCAGCACGTGCGAAGCCGACCGCCCGCCTCCTTTCCTTGAGACACACACGCCGTTAATACTAATGTTGGAGAGCAACTCCTCAGGATATATATATTATAGTCTACGAGTATGTGCATTCCCTCACTCTCATTATCGGGTGGGACGGCAAATCCATCACGACCGCAAAGAATTCCGGCACAGGACCACCGGCTTTATGTGCATTCCGTGACACGGGACATATTATATACTTCCAATTTCCAGATTCTGGGCTTTTACTTTAATAAAATCGATAGATAAACACAATAACTTTTTTATCGGCCCCACCCAGGAATTCGGAATCTGCGGTTAAGATTCACGTTTTACACTAGGCCACTAGGTTAAAGGGATGTTTTACATCTGTAGCAAGGTTTGTAGGCAGAGACGATTAGTTATCATTAGGTGGATTTATTCGGCTGCCTTTTCATTATAATTTACAAAGTCATGGTTTCAGTAAGGCTCGCATAATTTTTGGAAGGTTAATTACTTATTCATTGTACAAGTTCAGTGAGCCTTTTTTATTTGATGACATAAGGCATGTTCCAATGGCAGGAAGTTAGATAAACAACATAGACCTTGAATTTAAATATCATCAATGGTCGAGATCTAATAAATTTTATTCTATATGGATTCGTAAAAATGGCGCTTTAAATTTGGGCGAAACAGCTATCGGAACTTTGGAAGTCGATTGTATAAGTGGATTTATATAAGTAGGTAATTAGAACAGTGTTGTATTATAAAGAAAGGCAATTGTCAAGTGTTATCGGCTACAAATATCTTTCAGAAGAAAGAAATCGTTATAATATATATATATATTCTCCCTCCTAAAGTCCCTCGCCCTATAAATGTTGAATGTTTGTTGACGTTTGTGTTTAGTCCATTTTGCTCTTTTTTATGTAAATATATTAAATGTAATAAAATTAAGTTGTGAATAGTCCAATTTAGTGTTATATTTTAGTATAATATATAGTTTATAGTACTAACAATTATTTTTAATTTACGTTATTATTAACCCTTAATGTCTGTGTTGTTCTAGGTTAAGGATTAACAAGGAAATTGCTACTACTATGCTAGTCTTCAAAATTTTATTGAGTTTGTTTCCTCAATCGCACCAATCAATCTCTTTCGTGTCTTCTCCATCCTACGTGATATTGCCGAAATAATTTGTGCCCTGTCGGCACTACTAAAAGCCATTAAACTAAGAATTGAATTATAAAAATAGCATTTACTTTTTTTAGATGTTTAATAATAAAAAAAAATTATATTTTAATATGTATGTCATAATTTAATAGACTGTACTGTTTTTATATGAAACGGCGTTATTTTTGTTTTATCTTGTCTCAAAGTTTTACCTACATTTCGATGATCCGAAATAATCTCGGTTCGGATAATTGTGGTTCTACTATACTTGTAATTGTTGTTGTATCATATTTGGTTTGTTTTACCTAGTGCTCTTGTTATTCATTGACGAAAGTATGGTTTTTAATTTTTCATTGACTCCGGCTTATATCCTAAACTAAAAATTTGATCTTAGAACATGAATAACAAAACCAGAGTAATTACAAACGGAATAACTCATCGTAGCTATCAAAATGGAATATTAATGTTGACGAAAATGACGGCCTAGGGTTTCAATAAGTAAATCTTAACTAGTACCCCAATAGTATTCAGAGTAATACTTAGCAAGAGTTATGAGCTATTAAGTTAGTACTACTCTACCAGACCTCGAAATGCTCTGGCCCTCCCCCTGATCTCTCTCAGCGTATATTCAATCGCTGTCATTGATTTGACTATAAAATTGAAGGACTGAAGTACTGGGTTATTACATTACATTGTCATTTTCATGATGTGATGTTAACATAGTCGAGTCACCCAAATGTCTCACCTGGGCACCTCGAGTGTGACGGAGCGCCCGTTGAGCAGGAAGTTGACGAGGCAGGCGGAGGGGCGGGACGCGACGTCTGCCGGCGTGACGCGCCACAGCGGCCCGTTGCAGCCGCCCGCGCCCCCCTCCGCGCCGCGCGGCGTCCACCAGCGCAGCACCACCTACGTGATCATCGACGCATTATCAATATTCAATACTCTCTCTCAATTAACTTAGCAAACAATACCTATTCAACAGAAGTTTTATTTAGTAGAAATGGCATAGGAGTTTTTTTTAAGTTTTTAATAAATTTATGGAATAAATAAAACATACCGATTCAGTAGCCTCCTGTGCCGTCTGTGTTGCTCGTAAGCCTGCATGAGCCTCAGCTGAGTGAATAATTTCAACGTCGTAATTGGCACTGGAACTTGCATTTTGTTCTTCCTGTAATATTTTAAATAATATGTCACATGTACCAATCCAACCGAGCACCTCACACGCGAGCGAAAATGCAGATTACTAGTACTTAATAAGATGATTTAAATATTTTTAATAGATAATATAATTCACGGAAATGTATTGCATTTACATTTGTTTTATTTAAACATTAAAATAATTTAAATTATGAAAGGCAACAAAATTTAAACAAGTTATCCAATTAATTTACAAAAACAATAATACCTTCATAGGGATACCGGTAACAGTTGTTATAGCTAATTTATAATGTGGGAGAACCAGTCGACCTAATAAACTTGCCAGGGCACTTGCACGACAGACTATCACTTCAACACTCATTAGACCACCTCCCATCTGAAAATAATATAAAAATGTATAAAAAATTTATATTATAAATCTTTTTTAAGATTTATAGAATAAGATGCTATTTGACAGATAACCATAAAAAAATTGTAATATGTGTATTCAATGCAATCTGATCGATCCTACCATTCAAGTAAAGTCCATTCAACCAATTGTTGTATAGTGGTAGTTGAGTAGTGGTAGTAGTAGCATGAAGTAGGTATAGTACTCTCAACATTCATAAAAGGTAATAATAGTAATCAGATTTTTTTATTAACTATTATAAATACATGCTAAGCATTCGCTTGAATTCAATTCTATGTTTGAATAATAATAAAAATTACTACCAACTAAGAAATGTTTTTTATTAAATAGATAAAATCAAAACCTACCTCAGTTACTGGTTGATTATTGACCCTTGTATCTGCTTTTTCAGGAGTAACATTGATTATTACTAGATGGCAGTAATGTACAACTAAATTTCTGTAATCAAGAAATACATATATTTTAAATAAAACCAAATAGGATACATTCAAATAAGTAGAATAGGAATGAATTTAAAATTGTAGTAAGAATGTGATTGAAAATTGGGATGCTCAATTCAGATCTATATAATCCAAATACCTATATGTTCCACCGAAACAGTTATTTTAAAAAGTATTTTGAATATTTATCTTGTTATAATAATAGAAATTTTTATGTTTTGGTATGGTACTACAATCTTTAAATACAAATCTTTCATTATTGTACATAATTATATATAATTATATTATTCATCTTTATAGGATTATAAATGGGTGAGTTTAGATGGGTGGATAGATATATACTACTGAAAAACACTAGGATAACTGAGCAGATCTAAAATTTGGCGCAGAGATAGCCTTAACAGAATAGGACATAGGGTATCTAACTCAAACTAACACCAGAAACCTACTCATGGGCGAAGCCTCAGGCAGAAACTAGTCTAAAATAGGACATACTGTGTGCTTGTTGTTGCTTCTCCAGTAGTTGGGGGCTGTGGTGTTGATGCCTTTTTGTTTTGTTGTACAAGTGTATTGAGAGCAATTTCTGCAAGACTTCTGATTGAGTCATCATCTCTTGCACTTGTTATACATATAATTCGACCACTGCAATAAACATGATTGGATAAGATTAAGTTGATTGCCAACACATTGTTTATTTATTCTTATGAACAAATTTAATAAAATAATAGGTTATTTATAGGATAGGTTATTTCTCCAAAATATTATATTGAGTATCAATTTACCGATTTTGAAAATGCCTCTCTGGAGGTGGACGTGTAGCTTGTGTTGGGGATGATTCAGCCAAGCCTTCAATAGCTGCACATAATCCTACAACATCACCACCAGCTCCACGACGTACAGGACCAACAAGACATAATCCATTGAGAATCTATCAAAATATTAAATATAAATGCTTATTTTATTTAAATATTTGCCTGTTTTATTGTCTGCTAAAAAATTTAACTTGCAAATCATTAACTTAATTTTATTGCTATTGAAATTATTATCTTAATAAAAGTAATTAGTTTTCCAATAACAAACTTACATGTGTAATATTTTGTTGTGTAGTTGCCCATGTATTTAAAATGTGTGCAGAGGAGTCACTTACAACAAACCTTACCTAAAATAATATCAAAATGAGTTATAGTAAAAGTTTACATTTCAAAACCTTAGAATAAACTATACATGGAAATTTTATTGCTTTTAAATTTATTATTGTATTAATAGTACCAATTTTCCTTCAGGGAAAAGGTCCCAAACAATACGACAATATTCGACAGCCGCCTCAACACTACATGTCCATAATGATTTACAAACTGGTGGTAGTGGGACATATCCTGGACCTCTGCTTTTAGCAACATCAAAGTCAATGGGATTGTCAGATGATATCCCAAAATATGGTGTATGATCTAATACAAATATTGTTTTATGATTAGTAGGAAACATTTTTTTTGGTATTAATTTTGTTCTGTTTCATTCCTAATAACTTCAGTCCTAATCCAAATAGTTGTACCAAATTTAATATTATATGGTTTTTTTGACAAATATATGAAAATTGAAAACTCCTATTCCTTAATACATTAAATTATTTTGTAATAGATTCCCTATTCCATAATCCATATAATTTACATCAACAAACATTACAAAACATTTGAATTTGACATGTGACAATATGACATCAAATTTTACAAATAATTTTTTTAGAGTTTTAGGCTCCTGCTACACGGTTTCGCAAAAGATGCGCAACTCAACACCGTGAGTGAATCAATAAAATAGACAATTGAAAATTTTGCTGTGAAAAAGTGCTTAAAAATGCCAAGGCTACCTTAAAAATGGCATCGCTTCGTTTGCCGTATGTAATTTTAAATTAAGAGGCAATTTTTAATACTAAAGCAATAGACAATAGATTTAGAATTGATTAAAGAAAAACACTGTAAGGCCTAAAATAGGGTAATACCACTTATATTACTTATATTTTAAGCTTAGGGGGCAGTAATAGGAAATAGTTATCTATTTTAAGTACACAGTTTTAGCAAATATATTAATATTATTAAACATTTTTCTAGTAGAGATAATTGGTGTCGCAAAATTTAATTTCGATTTAATTTATTTCAGTAACAAATAAAACGAATATTTGCTGCTTTATATATTAGAATAATAATAAAAATTATTAGAAAAACCATACGACATATAAGTAAGTAAAAATAAAAGACCTCAGAGTCACCGGACACTAAAGTGGAAGATATACAGAAATGCTATTTTACATTCCTTCCTACAAAATTTGTAGCCCCAAATTATTTAAGAAGAGGAAGATGATTGACGTTATTATTTTATTACAAGAATTAGAAAGACGAAATGCATTTTCCTTAGAAATTCCTTAGAATCGTGGTACTTTGAAACACGATGAAACGAAAATGCATTACGAAAAAGACAAATATAAAAATAATAATTAATTATTAAGTTTCACCTCTATCTGAATTGCATAGACACACTTTTTTGTTATAATTATATATGTATAAAATTAATGTTATTTCTATACTAAAATTAAGTTAAAAAAAAGTTTTAATCTTACTTGTTTATGTATAATAAATCGGTTTAAAAAAATCGTAACTATTTGTGGTCATCACTACAGTGAATGTGAGAGAATGATAAAATGGTGCATTCGTCGATCAAACCGGGCCACACATTCGAAGCCAGAAATTAAATTAGACATCCACCATTTTGTTTATTTTTGCGAAAATATATAATAAGTCGGAAACGATAGTGAGTTTTTGTACTTCGCCGCAATATCGCGTTGATAACGTAATTCTGGCAATGATTGTAAGATTAGGAATGTGCTATTAGCGTTCACTGCTGTCGAGCTCTTGTGTTGAAATTCGCAGACATCGGCCGCGCCGCTAGTAAACACTCTTTGAAAATTAACATCTTATCATCTAAGAAAAATAAAAGTCCGAGTGCGCAGGGTATTCGAGTCGATGAGAGAGGTCCGTTGAAATTCGTTCAGCGAATATTTAGTAAGCCCAAAGGGAGTAATCCCCAAGCATTAAAGGTAGGTACAGTGCACTAGACGGATATATGAATGGTGCAAGTAATTATTTGCTAAAATGAGGAATTGATTTAGGAAATCTCAAAAAGTTGTGGGCGACAGTCCCCGGTGGCGCGCCCGGCTAACATGAATCACACGCCTGCACCTGACAGGCAGCAGCACGACCCTAATGTGAACCAGGTTGAAGAGATGGAAACACAAGAAGGTAAGCCGTTTACTGACATTTTAAAGAAATCGGATAGTTAATGTCAAATCTTTCCAACATTCCAACTTACTACACTTCAAAGATAGGTAATATTGTATTAGGTATTTGACAAAATTCTTCCTAATTGGCTTATTTGTTGTGACATAGTGTCATCAAGTATTTAGTTTCATTAGGTGTACATCACCATTTTTCAATTTGATAATTAAGCACTTAACCTCTATTTTAATTAATCATGTACATTTTTTTCTTTGTGCTTAATTCTTTTATAATTATTGGAATAAATATATAAGTATTCTGCAAGATGCATAGCTGTCACATGTTTTTGAATGAAGTATAAATTGCTTCTTTGTCCAAAAAGTGCAAGTTGTTCAATTCTAAATTTAGAATGCTTTGTTTTACCATTTACATGTTTATAAGATTAATATTAAGCAAAAAAAATGTTAAATATATTTGAAGAGACCAAAGTGACACTAACTACATCTGACTTCAATAATAATATGACACATAAACAATATTGACATTATTTAAAATCTATTAGTATTAAATATTAGTTCAAAATTTTTGTACATATCTGGAGTATAAAACTCACAGAAATCATAATGAGTTTTGACATCATAATCCAGTTGAAAGCTTCTTCAAGAAAGCAAGCTTCAGTAAAAATGAGTAATGAAAACATTTAGTAATATATAAAATGTTAAACAGCCATATAAATGATTTTTCACCAAAAACATTAACATTACAGTTTTCTTTCTGAGGTTGTTAAATTGACACATAAAAAATTTCCTTTCATATTAAAAATTGTACTGATCTGTTACTGCAAGAAATAAAACCAATTTTTTATTTTCATAATACTACTAGAGTATACACGTATAGCCTTTACAAAATAATAAGCATAATAATAATAATTTATGCATATATAAAGGTATATAATTATTTTATAAAATTATTTTGTATCTTAAAGAACATCTATACTTTCAAAGTGCTTGAGTATGATGAAGATAATAATAAAAAACTTTGATAATAATATATTATCATTAGTCACATGTTTATGGTATATCTTTTTTGTTTATACTCATAATTAGTGTTTCATTTGTAATCGAATGTAATGACATTTTTAATAGGCATATGTTTAATAACTATTTAGTACCATAAGTAGGTCTTTTTATATAAATATTTCATTTTGTATTTATCTTTTTGATGGATATTTTAATCAAAATATTATTAACATAGTATAAAATATGTAAAAAAGTAATATGATTGCAATATAAAATTAGCACCTACTTGTTTTTTTCAAATCATACATTGTTTATCAATATTTAAAAGTACTTTATATAAACAAAAAAAATTACAAACACCCAAAACTACAGGCATACATTTACTGCCATGTATTATATATACTAAAAACTTATATACCAAAATTGGCTGCAACTTTTAGTATAAGTTTTGAAAAAAAAGTTTTGAGAAAAGAACATTAAAAAAAACATCTCATCATTTTTGAATATAGCTTAGAACAGCCTTACTTATAGTCATTGTTGTACTGGTGATTAACCAGACACTAATATATTATTGATTTGACATTTGAAGAAGGCACAGCATTGTTAAAATGATCAAATTAAAATTTAATGAATAATTGATTTTGTTTTATGTTTCTTTATATATTTATATCATTAATTGTTTAAAATATGAAAAAAATAAATATATTTTTAATTATGCATTATGTATTTTTCTATGGAAGATCTAATAATTTGTTTATACAAAAATGCCAGCTTTTTTAAAAAGGTGTTAATGACAACAATTGTCAATTTGTCTAAAAATTTCAAAATTACTGTCATTGAAACAATAGATGCAAAGAGTAATCCATTCTATTTGGAAAAAATATAAAATACATTTCACATTTTTTTTATTAACAAGATTCCTTGTTCTAAGAATAATTTGAATTGTAACAATTAATGAATGGAGAGGAAAATTGTTTCAGTTGAAACTGTAGATGCATTTGAAGATAAGATTTGGCTTGAAGATTTAATGAAAGGACCCAATGGAGGTGTAGAGATGAGTGATGTTATGAAGAATCAAGAAACTTCATCATCTGACATGCCTGTGAGTTAATTATTTACCACTTAGCATAATGAAAATATTTCGATCTGAGTAAGATTTTCTAAAAAAATAGGTACTATTTTTTATAATTTAATGAAAACATTGAGTTTAATTAAGCATTTATTTATGTTTTAATAGTTAATTAAATTAAGACTACTAATTTATGATTAATGATTTTAAAATAGTATTTTTTTATTTTATCATACAGTTGGCGTGTTTAGATGCTGAGATGGAGGATGATGAAGCAAGGTCAGAAGCTACTTTCCGCTTCTCAGTCCCTAACTTCAGAAACCTCAAGGACTCTGTACTATCTCCACCATGTTATGTTCGCAATCTGCCGTGGAAGATCATGGTTATGCCACGTCAAGCACCTTCTCCTGACCGTCAACAACAGAAGTCACTGGGCTTCTTTCTACAATGTAATGGGGAAAGTGAGTCATCAAGCTGGTCTTGCTATGCTATGGCTGAGCTGAGACTCATCTCTCATAAGCCAGAAACAGAACCATTTTATAGAAAAATTCAGCATTTGTTTTATAGGTCTGTATAAAAACAATATAATTGTGATTGTCATAAATGTTAAACAATTGTTAAATATTTACATATTTTTACAGTAAGGAAAATGATTGGGGTTTCTCTCACTTTATGTCCTGGAATGATGTGTTAGATCCTGAAAAAGGCTATATCAAAGAAGATTCCATAACTTTAGAAGTTCATGTCACGGCTGAGGCACCTCATGGAGTCTCATGGGATTCCAAGAAGCACACGGGTTATGTTGGTAAGTATTATGTAATTTTTTTAAAACATTTAATTAACTAATTGAATATGTTTTAACAATATCTTTTATTAATAAAAGAAAGGCAAACAATTCAACTGAGATGTTATAGTTTTTTTATTTTTTATTACACTGGGCAACTCAATGTTTCTACCAAATTGCAGCTTTACAAAGTATTTGTAGTGCACTATTGATCCATTAGTAGTTCTTGCCTAGATGGGCTTACACAAAGGCCAAAGACTTAGATTTTTAATTTATATACACAGTGGTGATATCATAATCACACCTGAAAGTAGATCCGTGTTTAATATTTATTTAAGTACTATGTAATATAATTAGCATCAAGGCATTTATTATGAAAAATCTAATATAAAGTATTAAACTAAAAAAAAAATGTGTGTCACATACAATAAAGGAAGGTATTTCATATTGTTTTTTATTTTTCAGGTTTAAAAAACCAAGGTGCAACTTGTTATATGAATTCTTTGTTACAAACACTGTACTTTACAAATCAGTTGAGAAAGGCTGTTTACAAAATGCCCACAGAATCAGATGATAGCACCAGGTATATATAGTATATTTGTATAAAAATTTGTTCTAGTGGCTAGTTTAATTCAGGCAGCTATATCTGTATAAATTTTGGGTTGAATCAATAGAAAGTTAATGTTTTAAGAAATTCAGGTAGCCACCTTTTAGACCATTTGGTATTTATTTACACATCTATGCCACAGATGACATGTAAAATTGGATAATAGTGCACATTTGCTAAATATAATGACCCCTGTGCAGATAGCTAATGTCTGTTGAGGCTAGTCACCAGTGGTCAATTATATATTCATCATAATCATTTTTTATAAATATAAAAGTGTTGGCAATATCTGTTACTCAACTTAATGTTATTTGTTGCATTAACAGTTTTTTTTCTGTAACAAAAAGAAAAGCACATTATATCTTTTGTATCATTCAGATCAGTTGCATTGGCTCTGCAGAGAGTTTTCTACGAGTTACAGTTCTCTGATAAACCTGTTGGCACAAAGAAACTTACAAAGAGTTTTGGATGGGAGACACTAGATTCCTTCATGCAACATGATGTCCAAGAATTTTTGAGGGTAAATTTTCAGATACATACCATGATTTTGTGTACTTGACAATTAACATGTACAATGCAATTATGATTTTATTTGTGTTTTATCAGGTACTTTTAGATAAACTTGAGAGTAAGATGAAAGGTACATGTGTTGAAGGCACCGTTCCACGTCTGTTTGAAGGTAAAATGACGTCATACATCAAGTGCAAAAATGTCAATGTGTCTAGTACGAGAGTTGAAACGTTCTATGATATACAACTTAATATCAAGGGAAAGAAGAACAGTGAGTATGAAAATTCAGTATAAATTATTATATCAATCTTTGTTATATTTGAACTGCGGTTGGGCATATATAGTTTAAATATCTATAAAATTATATGGCCTTATTCATAAACCATTTGTTTAACAGACCAGCAAAAATCAACGCATTTTATAATTAAAGAAAAATCTTAACTCTTTTCATATATGCATTTACTATGCAGTAAAACAAGTAAGCTAAAGGCGAGACATTTATATTTTTTGGGACATGGTAATTTCTCTCTATAGGTGTTAAAATTGTTGGATATTAAAAAGAATAAGTCTGTAAATTATGAACAACTGTAAAGACACAAACTTAGGAGACTAAGATTTAAAAAAGAGCGTGCTTTTGTTGCATTACTGGCTCTGGTTTCTTTGTGTTGTACTTATACAGTACTTGCATTACTCATGTTATTGTAACTTCCCAGTCGACGAATCGTTCAAAGACTATATAAGTACGGAGACGCTGGACGGCGAGAACAAGTACGACGCTGGCGAGCATGGCCTGCAGGAGGCGGAGAAGGGAGTCATATTCGCGTCGTTTCCGCCGGTGCTGCATCTGCACCTCATGCGCTTCCAGTACGACCCCATCACTGATAGCTCCGTCAAATTTAATGATAGGTATGTTTGAATATTGATTAGTCCATTTCACCTAACATGGATAGGCTATTATGGAATTAAGTTTTTTTTAAGGTTTTGTAATTTAAAGTTTCCATAGAGCTTGCAAGTTGGATTCGGTAAGCACGTTAAGCCAATTAAAAGTTAAAGGCGCCTTTAAGGTGTTACTAATAGACTAGGTGTAGGATAAAATCGACAACCTAAGCAATATTCAATAAAGGATCGCACTAATGCACTAATTAACAACACCAAAGTAAATTCTTATGGAAAAAATTTAATAAATTACTTCAACAACAATCACCAAGATCAACCCAAACAAAATTATAGACAAATAATATTAATTTATTAGTAAACAATGAAAATTATAACAGTGATAAAGGCATGTCACATAACGAACGTGTTAAGATGAGAGATAGAAATATAGTATGCTGGCCCTCCAGGTTCGAGTTCTACGAGCACATCAACCTGGACGCCTACCTGCAGGAGAAGCCGGAGACGCCGGCCGACTACACGCTGCACGCCGTGCTCGTGCACTCGGGCGACAACCACGGCGGCCACTACGTCGTGTTCATCAACCCCAAGGGCGACGGGAAGGTAAACCCAAGCTAATCTCCACATGAGGCAGACAAATGTTAATTCGCGTTATACGCGAGATATTTTTGTAAAACAATGACTATATTTCTTATTGCGATTAATAATAAGCTGTGTGTTTATATTTATTTTAAGTATATATAAGCAAAAGGTGCTTTTTTTTTTTAAGATTACAAATATGTATACTAATTTTATTAAAATTTTACACTTAATCAATCCGAAATTTCGTCGACGACGTCGTTCCTAATATAACTGATGATGAAAATTTAAAACATATATCGATATTTAAAATACAAATTGTGGCGTTACAGTGGTGCAAATTCGACGACGACGTAGTGTCGCGCTGCACGAAGCAGGAGGCCATCGAGTACAACTACGGCGGCCACGACGAGGACATGGCGCTCACTGTCCGCCACTGCACCAATGCTTACATGCTGGTTTATATTAGGTGAGTTTTGAATATTTCTTTATAATATTTGGCATTTTTTTGTGTAGTCATTACTGAAAAGAGTATTTGTAAGTCTTAAAATTTCTATAGAGATATTTTTTCTTATAATATGTAGGTAGCTGGACGGTCACATAGGCCACCTGATGGGAAGTAGTCACCATCGCCCATAGAAATTAGCGCTGTTGTAAATAAGGGAAATATGATGTTATGTTCATTGTGTCTGTTTTTACACTGGTACCTTTCCATGGTTGGCAAGAAAAGTTAATATAATTTTCCAAATAATGATTTGATCAATTACTATTTTGCTTGTGCAGTAGAAACCCCAAAATCCAGTAATGAATATTAATTCAATAAAGAACAATTACACTTTATTTATGTTCTAATCAAATTGACGCTATTAGTTTTTTAATATTATTTAATATATAAACATTCTTTAAAAATTTTTTTATATTTAATTGAAATTTTTTTAACATTTTGCCAGTGTAGTAGAATAATATTAATCAGATGGTTTTGAGAAGCCGCAGCTGATATTTCAATTTCTTTAAATTTGTTTTTTAAAGAAATTTGGGGTCCATGTTATACATTGTGCGAATAGTAGCCCTATATTGCAAATATCGACCCCATGACGCCAAAGCAGAATGCCATGAAAGTAACTATAATAAACAAGGCGAGCCACTAAAGATTCAACTATAAACGTCTAGTAGAAACTTTAGTGATAGCAAGAAAATTTCTTGTGTTAATAAGGTCTAACGCATTTAATAGTACAGCAGTATTTATACATTTAACATTTGGAGTAATCAATTTGAGACATTTAGTCTTCTATTTAACAGGAAAGTCAATTATTTTACTACTACTACTACCACACTGCTAAGGGAGGTCCAAATATCTGCGGAATTAAAAGATTGCAATGAACAGTTTATCTTTCTTTTGAATATAATTCATCTTAAGCTCAACACATTTATTATTTATTAGCTTTTTTAGGCTATCAAAACATATGTCTCCTCTATGTCCTCAAAATGCATTAAACTAGCCTTCTTGACTTTGTCTTTCGATTCTTTTCCTTTAAATTGTGAGGAACCAAAATGAAAAACAAAATTGAAAAATATTTGAAAATCTGAAACAAATTATATGTTTTTTTTTTATAATCAATTGGACGGAAAGTTTGTAAGTAGACTTTTTCTGAATTCAATAAGGTTATACTATCTCATTTTAAACAGTTTCTGAATTGTTATAATATGTCCATAATAAAAAGATCTGGTTACAATGTTATTTTATTTTTGCAGGGATTCTCAGTTGAAGACTGTTCTCCAGGAAGTAACCCAAGCTGATATACCGACAGAACTCAGCGAACGACTTGCAGAGGAAAAAAGAATTGAAACTGTATGTGCTCAAATACAAAGTACAAGATATTAATTTTCACTTTTTGTCACGGAAAATACTAACGTAAAGACATTTTATACTCCTTAGATACGTCGTAAGGAGCGCAACGAGGCGCATCTTTACATGAACGTGAACGTTGTACTCGAAGAAGCGTTCGACGGCCACCAGGGCAACGACTTGTACGATCCCGAACGGGCGCATTACCGAGTGTTCCGAGTACGGAAACAGGCCACCGTAGCCGAGCTTATGGAGACGTTAGCCGAGAACTTCCGTTATCCACAGAAACATTTACGTCCCTGGCCGTTTAGCGCTCGTTCAAACCAGGTAAATTTTAATAATTAATAAATATATTTAATATATGGATGAAAAACTATTTTCTTTTCGGAATAAAACTGAGTACTACATGTTGATTTGATATAACTTTCAATTAATATTTTTAATATAAACTTTCAGACTTGTAGACCAACATGTCTTGACTTGGTCAATGATCAAAGCAAGTCAATAGCAGATATATCAGAAAATATGAATCCATGGAACATTTTCTTGGAAATGTTACCCCCTGACTCTGGCTTCAGTGCACTCCCGTCCTTCGATAAGGAGAACGACGTGGTCCTCTTCTTCAAGTTCTACGATCCTAAACAAAAGCGTATACATTACTGCGGCCATCACTACCTGGCCATAGCGAGCAAGCCGGCTGACCTCATACCAATACTCAATAAACGTGCTGGTAAATAAATCTCAAGTGATATTTTCTAACTAGTGTTTAAATATAAAAAAATCTTATTAAAACCCACATCTGTTGTGTTGTGATTGAAAGACAATATATATAATATATAAATATCGTCAAGCAATAATTTCCTATAACTACAAGCTGATGATACAAATGGTCTCATCATCTTTGGAATTGTAATGAAAAAGAAATGTACGAATTTTTTTTATACAAGTTGTTTTCATTAAATGTAGAGTTTTGTACTCTTAATCATTTTTTTTCTGTAATAGGCTTCCCACCGGATACACCTCTCGTTCTCTATGAAGAAATCAAACCTGACTTCGTAGAGAAGATTAACAACTACAATGACCCACTCGAAAAGGTATTATTTATCAGTTTTACTCTGTCAAACTTTACTAGTTTTAAGGATTTATTCATTACATAACATTTATCTTTTTATATTTAATGATTTGTTTATAATCTTGCTACAATTATGTAACATAAAAGAGTATTAGATATATTTCTGTATCGGTTACATATAGTTACAGTATTTATTTAATTAAAATACTGTTATATTAGCCATAGTCGATAATTGCTGTATTTGTTGTAAAAGTGGTTCTCATACTATTGAAATGAATATCTTGCGTATTAAATCGCCATATAAATTAAAGGTTATAATTTCATTGTTAATTTTTAATTTAAAATGGCTACAGTTTGTATTAGCTGATATTAATTTTTGTTAGAATTAATCTATTTTAGCATGCCAAATTTGATGCCGAAGGTATGGTAAATATTTGAAAACTTTATCTCAAGTATCTATCTTATTTAGTATTTGTTAATATATTTATTTGAAATTAATTTTGTTTCAACTATTATGGTATGGTGGATACAACTTGTACTCATTTGTTAAACTACTTTGAAAATTTTCATCTTATAATTAATGACATAGCTGAGTTGTTTATTCATTATATATATATATATATAATTATATATTATATTATAAAATCTATACATTTTTTCTACATGCTTTATGAACAGAAAAGCGAAAAGTATAATTTTACAACTTAAATAGTTTTAAAATTATTGTTAAATTTTTAATACAGTTATAGATATTTTACATGTTAATATATGCAATTTGATTAGTTTTTATACCATAATAATTAAAATAAAATAATTACCAGAATAATTATAAACAAGTTATGGTAGAATCGTATTATTAAAAGCAATCATGACGATTTATTAAAGAAGATCATAGTTTATAACATTCTGGTTTGATAACATTACAAGTGTATAATGATATGAAAATAACTCGTCAGTCAGGGATAGCAATGTTTTCAATTGCTTTGTTTATACTTTTCTGGTATTGTCTAAATACTAAGTACGTGCCCGAGTTGTGGTCGCACGCACCTCGCGGTCACGTGCGTGCCCGAGCAGTGGTCGCACACAGCTCGAGGTCACGTGCGTGCCCGCGCGGTGGTCGCACGCACCTCGCGGCCGTCGCTCGGGTTGAGTCGTGTGCACGCGGCCAGGTATTGGACGAGCTGATGGACGGCGACATCATTGTGTTCGAACGCGCCGACAATCGGCACGAAGAATTGGAGCTGCCCACGTGCCAGGACTACTTCAAATACATCTTCTACAAGGTTGAAGTCCAGTTCGTCGACAAGTCTGTTCCAAACGATCCCGGGTAAGGGCGCATCATATTTATTTTTTTCTTTTAAGTTAAATTTCGATGTTATGATGTTAAACTATTTTAAGGGCCGGCAGCAAAGTCGCGCTTTCTATCAATCCTGCACATTAAATTATTATACCGAGCTAATTTTATATTCTTGAGCTCTACTGTGTCATGTGTCAAATCCAATATATATAGGTTTCATAAGCGTACAATGCCCAATATATATATATATATGAGAACCATTGTCTATGAAACTTAGCGTCGGTATATATTAACATGTTCTGCAATATTTACAGATTCACAATGGAATTGTCAATGCAGATGCGTTACGACCAAATGGCGCGAGCGGTTGGACAACGTCTAAATGTGGATCCATTCTTAATACAGTTCTTTAAATGTCAAAAGTAAATACTTATTTAAATTGTTTTATTAACAACTGTGAACATCAACAGTACAAAAATCATAATTACTTTACTCTTGCAGTTACAAAGATACTCCAGGACTGCCTCTCAGATACTCTTATGATGGAATACTTAAGGATTTGCTAGTGTACTGTAAACCAAAGTGCCCTAAGAAATTATTTTACCAGATTTTATCTATTAAAGTTAATGAATTAGACAACAAGAAACAGTTTAAATGTTTATGGGTAAGTTTTATTTCACGTAGTGTGTCAAACATGCATATTACTATACTCAAAATTTATTATGAAACTTTATTATAAAAATATGTTGTGTTATAACTTGATTATTTTCAATTTAACTAGGACTATGATCATAGAAAGCGAGGCTAACTAGAATTATAATATTATATAAATATTATTTTAAAATATTATATAACACAAAATTGCAGGTTGGTCCAAATTACAAAGAAGATAAAGAATTAATTTTATATCCCAACAAAGGTGGAAAAGTAGCGGACATTTTAGAAGAGGCAGCTAAAGTTGTAGAAATGTCTCCAGAGGGTTCTGGAAGGTATTTTATTCTTTAATATTTTCAGAACAATTTTAAATACTAAAAAAATGGATACACTATAATTAAACACATAAAGTTAGTAGGAAATTTACTAATTTTTTAATTTATCTATTTGGATACTTAACGATTTATTTATGCTGTCACACTTTCATTTAAAGTGTTTATTTCCAAATTTCCAGGTTACGAATTGTGGAAGTTTCATGTCATAAAGTATTACCTGGTCCTGACCCGGAGTTGACTTTGGACCAGGTGACTATATCACCGCCCAGACTGTACAGAATAGAAGAAATTCCGCGGGATGAGGTCAATTTACAGGTATGCGATGTCTTTGTTGAAATATATATATAACATAATTAAAACTGTAAACCTTAATTATTTTCTGTCCAAATCTTAGAATTAATAATAAATATTTAGTATATATGGTTTGGCTATAATTTGATTCGGTATCTGAGTTATAAAGTTCCATAATTGTCTGTTTCAAATATTTTAATGGAATATTTGTTTCTCAGGAGGATGAGATATTAGTGCCTTGCGCGCACTTCCATAAGCAGGTGTACGCGACTTTCGGTATCCCATTCTACACACGCGTTAAGCACCATGAGCCTTTCCAAGCGCTTAAAGATCGTCTCCAGAATAAGCTGGACATACCTGATAAGGAGTGGGAAAAGGTAATGACTGTGGCATTAATTATCTATATTTTAATGAATTATTAAATAATAATTTAAGAGTATGTGTACTCTCTTTATTTCTTTTCCCCAATTTCTACTGCTACTGCAGTGCGATTCTGTAAGAATTCACTTCGTATCTAACTCGTGAAATATTGACAAACTCCTTTTACGCCATTTTGATATGTGTATCCTATAAATTTTATAATGATTGTCAATGTCATATATGACATTCTGATATTTCACGTTCGTTTTATGCGGTGAGATTCGAGTTTATTGTTGTTGGTCTGTCGCAACATATACCTTGTTTTTTGCCCCTGGTTAATTTTCTCAACTTGATATTTTTTTATTTGATATGATGTAAAAATTCTATTTTATCTTCAAGACCATCAAGTATAACGGACTTTAACGGATATGTTTTAATTGTTTCAGTACAATTTCGCTATAGTAACAAATGGCAGACCAAACTATATAAGCGAAGCAGCGACAATTAACATATACGACTTCAGACCAAACAGCAATGCAAGTGAGTATTCAATGCAAAGAACCATTTTATTGTTCGTCTAAAATTTATAATTCTATATATAAATTCATAAATAAAAAAAATTGGAAAATTATATATAAAATTCAGGAATTTCGCAGTAATTTCGTCGATATTGGAACTCGCGCTAAAATTTAATAAAGATCTATCCCTTCCAGACGCAACGGGGCGGCCGTGGCTCGGCCTCGAGCATATCAACAAAACACCGAAGCGCTCGCGCGTCAACTACCTCGAAAAGGCCATCAAGATATACAACTGAGCCTTACTCCCGCCAGCCACACACGTGCACCCAGTAAAATACAATTTATAGTATTACGCTCTACGATTTGCTACTTGCCGCAGTACGAGCTCTGGACTCATTTGTTGCCTTCATACACTGGACTTGAGACAAACAAATATTTTTAATCATGCCTTTTCACAGTTTGTGTATTAAAAGTACCATTAAAACAACCATGAAACACCTCTTACATGGATTTTTTATGCATGTTATTTAAGGAATTTGAATATCGTGTGCAAAGTATTATTTTCAATTATAATTTAAATATGCAATAGTAAATAATGCATAAATCTCACAGTCCAGTGGGAATTGTAAACATATATTATATTTTTATACGGAAGTGCCGTTTTGTTTACGAAAAATATAATTTATACATTATTTAATATAATACAAGAGGCGGGGTTACAATTGACAGAGCTAATATTATATTTATTAAAAATAGAAGAAATAATGTATTTATCATATGGGCAAAAAGTATATAAAAGTGTATTTTACAATTGGGTGGATAATTGAAGTGAATAGCCTTATATACCTATCTACATCGTAACACCAATATTTGACTTCTTTTACAGCTTTCTACATATTACATGGTTGAAACCATTTTATAGTAATAATAATATGATCACGCAATAGTCCTGCTAGCAAAACTATTAAAGTTTAGTACTAGTTATTATATTTATTTTATTCACATTCATTGCATTATGCAAAGCATTTTCAACGATGGTATTCACAATGACCTATATATGAAAAAAAAGATTGCTTGTAGACGAAAATGGGAGTGTGTTATATTTCATAATTTATTATAATTTCTGAGCATAACCAGTGTTGAAAGTGTTTGATAGAATTCTCAATATTTAGTTAGTCTGATTATTACATTTTTATTGAAATTTAGTATGCAACTGGTTGGTTTAACTTATATAACTTATAGTAAGCTGCCTGCTGGCTGTGCCAACTGTTTCATTGCAAATGCCGCTACTTTTACCAATTGGTGTTCGGCAAAGTTTAACATTTTTAATAAATATAAAATATTATTACTTAGACTATTAGATTACGTGACGTGATTCAATAGAATTTTATATAAAATTTTAATGTGTCTGTGTTAAGCTTTGTATGGGAATATTAACAAATGAAAATGGAATGATGTCTTTGATTTAACTGTATTGTAGAAATTATTACCTAAGGACACATTTGGTACACAAATAATTTTTCAATCTGTCACAGTGACTAAATTTAATTAATTAGACTATCAATCTTATTATAATCTATCTGTAGCTTCTTTAAAGTTTGTACTTGAATTATTTTTAATCTTTATTTTCTTCCAAAAGTCATAATATATAGTAATATGTATGTTATGATAATAATTCCTTTTATCAAACATATTATTAAGTTTTATTTGTTGTAACATTTCATAATTTTCTAATACATCATATTTTCTTTTAAGCTATTTAAGTAACTTGATTAATTAACCAACTCAAATTTGTATGAAAAAATTGTGATATGTTTTAGGAAAGCTTGTAAATAGCGGAACTTACCGCTTAGAAATTTAAATCATGTGTAGAGTTACGCTTTTTATCAAATTTGAAGTCTATATAATAATGTAATCTAAAAATGTTTATAAATTGTTGCCGAATCACCAAATCGTGTACATTCAAGGAGACATGAATTCATAACAAATCAGAATAGATAATAAGTTGGCAGTGTTGTCTTTGAATGTACATATTCATGCACATAATAGATGTAACATTAGCCCATATTGTTAATTCTGGCTAAAAGCCCCATCATCGGAACTTGTATGTTACTATTTAATTTTTTTACTTGACCAGAAATGTTACGTTATCAATAAATGATTATGTCGAAATTATGTATATATATGATGTAATAAATTAAGAAAAATACAGTAAGTTTTCGTAAAGATGCCTTAGACATTTTAAGACGTTTTTAGTGATTTGCGATGATACCAATTAATTTATACCCTTTTTAATTTTCTTTTACAACTTAAAGTAACTTATTCACATTATGTAAGAGATGGTTTGTGTGATACGAATTATTTAATATTCTGCGTCGTTACAAAAATGCTTCATTTTTATTTAACAATGTGTGTCGGTTGCGCTAATTCATTAACAAGGTTTGAGGTATTTTGAGACGAACATAGAATCATAGTGGTTTAGATTACCGCCGAACCTAATAAATTAGGACAAATGGGATTATAGACTTAGTTGATTTACTGATTATCCATCTAGAACCCCATGTAAGGCGAGTCTGTACACAGCTTGTACACAAACTATTGGAGATTATTCCAAAGTTTGTTATGTTGGATTTTGAATGTTTCTCTGAATATAATCCTATATTTGTTTAATTTGGTTTATTTTAAACATCTTTATTTTTTTACCCTTTCTGCACGAAAAAAACGTGGATGATATTTTATACACCTCTTTCAAGTTAAGATAAATTAAATTAGAATTTAATTGAAATATAAGAAAAGGAAAGTTGAAATTACCTCACCTATTCAAATGTAAACCATGTTGCTAAGAACATTAGCTTCAGGATAAAAGTCTATTTAAGTACATTGGAGATAAAATTGTTTATCCGAGGCGTATGGATAGAACTAAAGCGAAGCAGTATCTGAAAACTCAGTTACAAGTAAGTAACAGAAATAACAGTGGATTTTTTAAATTGTATCAAATGCCATCATTTCCCAGGATCATCAATTTATTGGAATACATATTTAATTTAGAATTAATAAGGGTTAAGGAATTACATAAACAATGCACTTGAATTTCTTTTCTTTACCATATTTCATAATTTGTTGCATAAAAATAAGATCTTTAAAAAAAAAAACTTGGGCTTATACTTAATAATGTTTTACACAATTATTTGCTTTAATATATAATATAAATATTGAAGGTAAGGATATAATAAAAGTAGGGAAGGTAGTATTATAATTTGATCAATAATAAAGCTGAATTATATTTGTACTAGAAGATGTCAATCAGCTTTGCAATGCCCTTTAATAAATATTCGAGGCGAATACCTCGTTACCTGGAAACTTTCATTCAAGTGTACAAAATACATTTGTATAACTGAATCGGACCGATTAGGGACAAACAAACATATTTTTTTATTAGCAGGTGGCTTTGTCCTCCTCCTCCAGGTGTGTTAGTCCTCCAATTAACCGAATTTTTACAATTTCCTAATTTTAACTTTTTAAATTTCGTTATCGTTCATGACGGAAACTATTTTTAATATAATTGTTATCTCAATAGATAGAGCATATTATTTTTTTATTTAAATGGGAGTATAATTCAAAACGCCGGCGAAAAACTAATGTCGTTAGTGCGATGCTCACAGATCTAATATTTGTCTCGTGTCACAGCTCGACAATAGAATTGACGTAGCCTAACTAAAGAAGGCCACTTTACCTCGATTTACTGAGGGAATTGTTGATTTTTTGTAAATACTACAAGCTTAGGGTGACCACTGACGCTGTCGTTGCAATTTTTATATAAATGTATTTAAAGTTTATAGCTATCTATTATTATTTGTTTCAAATTTTATTGTTAGATACTTATCACTTCTCTATAATTCTTTTAATCCTAATATAATTTTTCTTTTTCTATATATAGATTTTATTTTTGAGGGTTTCGTTTTTAAATTTGTTGTTCTGGACTTAGTTAAGGTAAATTTCTTAATGAATTTAGTGATAGTGATATATGAAGTACTAGAAAACGATTTGGGCAAAATTTTTGGAGAATTTAAAGTTCTATTGTAAACTCAAAACAGCGGCGGCCTTTGGGAGTGGCAAAAAGGGCAATCGTCCGGGGCCTCGCGCAAAAACCCAAGCAAAATTGAAGAAAAAAAAAAAAAAGTTTTTTATTTAAAACTTTTATTTTTGATCCCTAATTATTTATTAAGGTTATAAAATAACAGAAAATCAAATAAAGTTAGTTAATTAATTCAGAACGTAATTGAAAAAATCATTATGTACTACTTAAAAATCGCGCCTCGAAACACTTGAAGATCGGTTTTTTAATCGCATAATTTTCGGCCCATGCTTTAATTAAATATTTTAGTCTAAGGGATAACCCAAAAACGTCATTTAAAAAAAAATATAATTTATTTACTTGTTACTTTTGTAATTGTTTCGATGTAAAATATTTTAAAAGTACACAAATTTTATTTATTTGTATAACTTTACCATCTCTCGTCAAACATAACAGATACCTAAACCAAGCAACCAGACCTACTGTCGAATTACGTACATACTTTACACCAAGGACAGGGGCCTCGCAAAGACCTACCGCCCATTAGCATTAGCAGCCTGTAAATTTTCCCACAGCTGGGCTAAATGCCTCCTCTCCTTTTGAGGAGAAGGTTTGGAGCATATTCCACCACGCTGCTCCAATGCGGATTGTCGAAATACACATGTGGCAGAATCTCGTTGAAATTAGACACATGCAGGTTTCCTCATGAAGGAAAAACCCTTAACCGCCGAGCACGAGATGAATTATAAACACAAATTAAGCACATGAAAATTCAGTGGTGCCTGCCTGGGTTTGGACCCGAAATCATCGGTTAAGATGCACGCGTTCTAACCACTGGACCATCTCGGCCCGGAGCCTTGCAATGGGTAAGGCTGCCACTGACTGAAAATACTGTACTTCAACTATTATTTTGTCCAAAGTTAAAAAAGAGTCTCGTATCGGCACGCGTGCGAGTCGGTCGTCTTAATTAACTGCGTGTTTACTTAGCAACTGCGATAATACGGTTAGGATTCGCGCGTTGTTCGGTGCATCGGTACCGGCTATGTTCACACGCCGGTGTGCGTTATCAATGCGGTCGGTTGTAATCTATTCATATGAGTAATAACAACACCGCGATGGGCGATTTATCGCCTATATTGTGTAATAATAGAAACAGCAACATAATAAATGATTATAAGGAAGCTTTGAATGTTGAAATGGATCAAGTTATGGTAGTTGAAGAGAGTAATAACATAATAAGAGAGTCGAAAAGACAACATAATAGCAGTGAATCAAGTGAGATAGGGGAGATGGAGGAAGGATGGACAAAAATACGTGGCAAAGGAAAAAAAAAGTCTTGCATCCGCATTAATGATATTACGATAGATGAAAATAAAACAAATAATTTTGAAGTATATATTTCCTGTAAAGATAAACTTCCTAAACATTTTGCGTTAGCACGAACATTGATTGAAAATAATATTAAAAATATTATTCAAGTAAAATACTTATCTCCGTACAAAATAAGGTTACAATTTGAAAATGAGTCTGCCATGAATACTCTTTTTAATTGTAAAGCTTTATTGGATAAAGGATGGAGAATATTCAAGGCTATGGAAGTATCATATTGTTATGGAGTTATCAAAGATGTTGATCTCGATTTATCTGATGAGGATATCTTAAAAAATATTTCTTGCTCTTCTTCCGTGGAATTGTTGTCACTAAAACGTCTAAACCGCCGGGATAGGGATAAAGGAGGATGGTGTCCTAGTGAATCGATCCGCCTATGTTTCAAAGGTGCTTCGGTTCCATCATTTGTATACATTTATGATCTTAAGATAAGAGTGGAGCCTTTTATTTATCAAGTTTCACAATGTTCTCAATGTTGGAGGTTTGGTCACACTCGTAAAATGTGTTCGTTTAAGAAAACTGTTTGCCCTAAGTGCAGCAATAATCATGAAAACTGCGAGACTCAAGTATTTAAATGTGTAAATTGTAGTGGAAACCACATGGCTCTTTCCCGTCTTTGTCCTGTTTTTTTGAAAGAAAGAAGAATAAGAGAACTCATGGCGGAGTTTGGATGTACGTATAGGAAGGCACTAACTCTTTATGTCCCGCCGACTTCTCCTTGTCATGCTAACGAACAAATTATTGAAACAACCCCAGTGGTACATTCCGAAAATATTGAAAATACAAGGGGAAGTAGAAATCTTACATTTGCAGAGGTAGTTACAGCGTCGTGCGAAAATCAAACCCCTGTTAAAAGCTTAAATAATAAGAATACAAGTAATAATAAAGGTGCTCAGCGCGTAAAGAAAAGAAGAACATATGGTACTAACAATGACTTTGAAAATAATATAGAACAAGAACAAG
Source organism: Vanessa atalanta (assembly GCF_905147765.1). Classification (NCBI taxonomy): domain Eukaryota; kingdom Metazoa; phylum Arthropoda; class Insecta; order Lepidoptera; family Nymphalidae; genus Vanessa; species Vanessa atalanta. The sequence continues at coordinate 7,587,464 of NC_061878.1, read as the reverse complement.
AAAGTAAAGAAGATAATATTCAAGAGGTGTTGGAAGAGAAAAATAGGTCATCTTTTCATGAATTGCTTGTGCGATTAAGGGAAGTCATATTTTTAAAAGGAATAACTTTTGGAGATAAGGTGCATCGTGCTATTAGGTTGTGTGTTGAATGGATGATTTTGTTCGTTGTAGAGTATATATCTGATTGGCCTTACCTAAAAAATATTGTAGACTTACTAGTTTTTCATACAAAATGAATTCTAAAGTAATTAATAAATTAAACATTATTCAGTGGAATGCCCAGAGCATTAGACCGAAATTATTATCATTTACAGAACTTTTAAACCAAGAAAAAATTCACGTTGCCGCTATCAGCGAGACTTGGCTTGAACCTGGTAGTGATTTAAAAATTAACAATTATAATATTTATAGACAGGACAGACATGACTCTTATGGGGGAGTAGCAGTATTGGTTCACAAAACTGTTAAATCCTTTGCTCAACGTATACACATAGAAAATACTAATATTGAAGTTGTATGTGTCAAGTTGACTAACTTTTCACCAGTAGAAAATATTATATCAATTTATTGTCCTCCACGTATTACTATTTCCTCATTTGACTGGGATAGAATCTTTTCGTTGTTTATGTCAAAAACATTGATTTTAGGTGATCTTAATGCTCATTACTCCACTTGGTCTTCGAAAACAGATACAAGAGGATCTCTAATATTTGATTCATTAATAGATAGTCAATATGTAGTTCTTAATGATGGACAGGCGACCAGAATGAGGCTAGTTGAGGGTATACTTCAGCAGTCAGCCCCAGATGTTACATTAGGGTCTTTAGATGTATCTCTAAAGTTTGATTGGAAAGTTTTAAATGAATCTTTAGGTAGTGACCATTTAATAATTAAATTATCCACTCATAACACTCAATCCTATCCTCCTTTATTACGTAGAAATTTTCGAAAATCCAATTGGGACATATATAAAATGGTTTCGGTTGAAAAGTTTGCTAACTATTCGTTAACTTCAGATCTGCAGAAGGGATATGATGAATTTGTTTCAATTATTAATGACGCTACTGATAAATCTATACCGATAATAAAGTATAGCCAGAATCCAGAATCGAATTTTGCTCCACGTCCTTTTTGGTCTCCAAATTTATCTCTTTCAGTTGCTCAACGTAGATTGGCACTGGCAGAGTTTAGACGAAATCCGATCCCACAAAATTTTAATAAATTAAAAGATTATATTGGTTTAGCTCAAAGAGCTATTCGACGTGCTAAAGACAATAACTTCCAGAATACTTGGACTTCAGTGGATGAAAATGTAAGTAGTAATGAAATGTGGCGTAAAATGGCTTGGTTAAAAGGATATAGGACTATAAAACGTAATGTTGATCCTACATGTGCTAAATTACTCCTTCGTTCGTTAACCCCTGACTTTGTATCCCCGCCATGTCCTGATTTTTTGAGTTTCAACCCTAAAATAGAATGTTCTATCTCGTTGCAGGAGCTAGAATCGTGTATTAAATCAAAGGATACATCTCCTGGATTAGACGGTATAACTTATTCTATGGTTAAAAATTTACATAAGTCAGGAAAATTGGCCCTTTTGACATTATATAATAGCTTTTTAGCTAACAATTATGTTCCAAAACAATGGAGAGAAATTAAGGTTGTACCTATTCCCAAACCCGGTCGAGATCATGACAATAACAAGACGTTCCGTCCTATTTCTTTATTGTCATGTTTGTGTAAAATTTTTCACTATATTTTATACAGAAGACTTGAATGGTACCTAGAAAGAAAAAATGTCTTCTCTGCTAATACTGTGGGATTTAGAAAAGGTAAATCATGTTTAGATAGTTTAAGTAGCCTCACAACTAGAATTCAAATAGGTTTTTCGAAAGGTTATTCTACAATAGGATGTTTCATAGATATTGAGGATGCATATAATAACGTTGACAATGTTTCATTAATTAATATTTTAGATAGATTAAATGTGGGTTCAAAAATTTGTAGATATTTGTTCAGTTTTTTACAAGAAAGAATTTTACATATTGAAGTTGATAATAAATCAATAAGTAGATTTACGGCTCGCGGACTCGCTCAGGGAGATCCTTTATCCCCTTTGTTATTTAACGTAGCAACAATAGATATATGTAGTAATATTGAAAAAATCCTATTTATATCTCAATATGCTGATGATTTTGTTATTTATACTCATTGTCAATCGAGTTATGAGGGTCAAATTAAAATTCAAACTGCTCTAGACTCTATTCACAGCATGTTATCAAGAATTGGCTTAGATATTTCATATATGAAGAGCAAAATATGTGTTTTTAAAAGAGGTTATCATACAGAATCTATTGACGTTAGACTTAAGGGACACCAAATAGAATTAGTCAATAGCGTGAAATATTTGGGTCTTTGGTTAGATCGAAATCTAAGGTGGGGTAAACATATTAATGAAGTCCGTGAAAAAGTGCTTAATTACATCAACATTTTTAAAGTATTAGTTGGTACAGATTGGGGTGTACATCCAACACATTTAAGACATTTATACTTAGCGCTTATTCGTAGTCGAATTGACTATGGGAGTTTTTTATATGATAATAGTTGCGCGAGTAATTTAAAGAAATTAGATCGAATTCAAAATATTTGTTTGCGTTTAATAGGGGGCTTTATAAAAAGCACGCCTATACACGTAATGGAATCCGAGTTATGTTTGTGTCCTTTATTTTTCCGAAGACATTTTCTGGCCGGTAAGTTCTGGTTAAAGTGTAAGTCATTTAAAAATAATGATATTATATATCTATTAGAGACCCTTTCTAACTTCGTGAATAATTTTTATTGGCGACGTAAAAAGAAACCATTGTTATATATTTTACATAATAATTTGAAAGTAAAAGAAATGTCTAGTAGTGATTCAAACGAAATGTTTTCTTTGGATATGTGGTTAAACAACTTTAATTTATCTAATATCGTAAAGCCTGTTATTGAATGTATTAGCAAACCGAAACATTGTTTTGATTCCGATTATTTAAAAGCTCTTTGTTATCAGAAACTGAGTCAAGAGTATTCTGGATTTTATAAAATATACACAGATGGTTCCAAAGACATTAGCTGCAGTGGCGCTGCTTTTTTAGATTATAATACGGGAATCTATTCAAAATTTCAAATTAAAGCAAGAGTCTCGATTATGTTTGTTGAGCTTGTGGCAATCGCTGAAGCCTTGTCCTACATTGAATCGATTGATTTTCATAAATTTGTTATATTTACCGACTCGAAAAGTGCTCTTTTACATATCTTAAAATGTACAGCACCCCACAGAGGTCTTCCTATTGCTTTCACAATTTTAAAATGTTTATTAAAATTTAAATCTAATAATAAAACAATAATCTTGCAATGGATACCATCTCATGTCGGGTTAGTGGGAAATGAGGAAGTTGACCGACTAGCTAAAGAAGCTATATCCGATGGTATTGAATTTAAGTGTTTACCTAGTCCCACCGATCTTTTAGGGGATATTAAACGAATATGTCGTGAGATGTGGTCTGAATATTTTAATGAAAGATCGCTTACCAAAGGAATCTGGTATAAAACTATACAACCTAGACTTTTTGGATCTCTCTGGTTCCTAAATTCCAAATTAAAGCGCAAAGATATTACAACTGCCTTAAGACTGCGCTCTGGTCACATTCCACTGAATAGTTTCGGATATATGATGAGAAAAGTGAATTCTCCTAATTGTACTGTGTGCGGTGTGGTAGAGGATGTCTATCACATTTTAGAAGAATGTGTTCGTGTTAGGGCGCTAAAGGGAGCTGTTATCGCTAGTCGTGGTTATAATATTGGTGTTTATAATAGCATTTTAGCTTCTCCATTTTCTAACGAAGCTAAATCTGTATATAAATTTGTAAATTTAGCTCTCAAAAATAGAAATTAGAAAGCCTTATCTATGACTGTATTGTACTAATATGTGATATGAGAAATGTATTTAACTGTATATAATGACGAGGGTGACATATTCACTTAATGAAAAAACCCTCTATAATAAATAAAGATAAAAAAAAAAAAAAAAAAAGTTAAAAAAAAAACTCAAGAATAATTTCTTAAAATAGAAACATGGAATCGTTATAACTTGTTTATGACAATTCCATGTCCTATATACCAGATATTTAAATAACAAGAAATATAGGCAAAGGATAGATTATTTTTATATATTAAACCAATATTTTCTTATTATTCACATTCAACTATAATCGTAAAATTAACAGATGGATAACTTAGATAATTAAGAAGAAATCACACTTTCAATATAATTTAATTAAGAATACTTTAATAGAAAACTATGATAATTATTAGTAACAATACAATATACAAGATTGCAAAAAATTATGTTAGGTTTGAAAAGCCCTTTACATACATAACATATTTTATGATAATGTATCAGATCTAAGAAGATCTTATAAATCCCATACTTTTAAATACAATTTACAAGGTTTATTTAAATTTGCTTAAAAGGTTTATTTTACAGTATGTAAAGAGAATAATATTTAAAATGTTATTATTGTGAACTAGCAACTTGCTTTAAAGGTCCTTCCAAATACTGAGCAATTGCATTTATTTTTTCTTTTAAAATTCCAAAACCTACAGATTCTTTGGCATATAGACATAAGAGCAGGTTAGCAACTTGAGTAACTGCTATTTTACCGTTTAGGCAATCAACTAAAATCAAATGTAACTTGTCTTCTTTGAAGACATTTCTACCATGTTTTTCATATGCAGACCAAACATTACTAGCGATTGCAGCGGTAACTCTTGCATCTTTATCATTGTATCCAGAATATGCTAATAGTGCACCTTGATGATTTAATAATCTGAAAGTTGAATCACAGTCAAATATTTTTATACTAATAGAATTCATACAATATATAATTAAAAGTATAATATTTACAAAGTATTTTCGACGCCTCCTGTATTTGCCTGACTTAATACTTGAGTCAATGCTTTTGGTTTTAACATTTTGGACGAAATATATAAAGATTTAGTGGTAGAAGCAACTAAGTCTTTATTGACAAAATAATCACGATCCTTATTTATGACAATGACGTCTGTCATGATGTCGTCGAAAATTTGACATATAGATATTAAATGATATTTTTTCTTGCAATAGGCAAATATTAAATGCAGCCTAGTTTTTGATAATTTAATATTTAACTTTGTTTAAATAGGTACCTTGGAGTCAATGTAACGCAATATGAAAATAACGTAATAAGAGTAACAAAATTTGATTATAGTAAGTAAAATTTTTATTTTAAGTAATATGTAAAATGATGAAAACTAATATTTAAATTGAATCTATTCGAACTTGAATCGAGCTTAAAATTTTCAAACAATGTTTTATTGGATAATTAGACATTCCTCAGTAAGAAAAGTGGTTAAATAATAATGCCATATTGACATATTTTATTAACGAATCCTACGTTTGGTAAAAAATTCTCGATCTATGTAAACAATTGAACATACCTGAAGAAATATTTGTAAGGAACTACTAATGAAAATAAAAAATTTCAATGTGGGCGATGTGAGATGCAATAATTCACATCGTAGTTTTTATTTTATAAGCTTAAAGTTTACAGATACCTCTTAAATATAAAAAAAAATATATAAAAAGTTAATTAAATAAAAGGCAATTTTTTATTTTCTTAACGCATTTTTTTTTGTTTGATCAAATAATTCCTGAATGCAATTTGTTTTTCTTTAAATGACCTCTTAATTTTTCCTCTTGCCTTGTGTTTGACCATTTGATAAGATTTTGTCTTCTTTTTTTCTCTGTTGGTTTTTGAGCAGTTTGCATTCTTTCTGCGGTCTCTGTAACCATATTTCTCCCTTTCTTCTCTTCCTTTTAAAACTGACTCTAGCCTCGCGTTTTTATCATGCTTTCTTTTTTTGTGTATATTTTCAATTGCAGAAAGCTGAACTAACTCCGTTGACTCATCTTCTTCTTCCACTATGCTTCTATTACGCTTCACACCACTGACACATTTCTTAAGCTGGGCGGTCTCTATTCTTTTGAAGTCTTCATCTGTGAAAATTTTCTCCATTGCAACTTCTCTAGCAACTTTAATTTTTTCTTCTATATTTGGTTTAGTGGAATTCTTTTTTGCTTTCAAGATTTTTCTGGATTTAATACTCTCATTTGGATCTATTTTGTTATCAGTTTCATTTTGTTTTTCTTCATCTTCAGCTTCATTATCCTCCTCATCACTTTCTTCTTCTTCTTCTTCATCAATTTCTTCATCTTCAGAGTTTTCATCTTCACTATCTGTTGCTATATTTATTTCTGAATCTGACGATGCAACATCAATCCAATCATCATCAGAGTCTTCGGCCTTATTTTTAGTTTTCTTCTTTCCTTTCTTTTCCTTAATTTCTTCTTTCTCTAATAATACTTCAGAGCCCGGTATATAATCTTTTATTTCTACCTCTCCATATTTTTTTGTTTTCAGTTCTATTGAAGCTTCTGATGGTCTACCTCTATCCCTCTTGTGTAAAAGGCTTGGCATAGACTGCCTATATAATTGAATTAGAGACCTGGCAGCCATCATAACTGATTTTTCTTTATAAGTCTTATATTGAACAAGATCTCTTAAAAGATCTTCTCCAATAGCTAAGGGGCAACGGGCACAAATTTCTCTGACAGCATTTAGTCCAACTGCCATAACATCAGTTGAATTTCTTTCTGTAATAAAGTTATTAGCAATTGCTTTCATTATGGGTTCAATTACCTCTGGTGGAACTAATTCATGAGCTGATTGCGCTGCAAACTGTAAAATTCGTGTAACTTCTCTCTGATGTGGCATTAATAATCTTGCAATAAAGGGATAGTAATTGAACAAAAAAAGATTATGTAACCCAATTAATCTTGATATCACATCTAAAGACATTAGTTTAACTTCAAACCTTTCATTTGAAGATTCTATTTGTTTAAATAATTTCTCAGCAAAGCCCTGTGGGTTGTTGATAAGATGAAGGGCAGAGAAATTAAATATTGGTGCCTTTTCTTTTCTTTTTTTGATTTTCTTTGCAATTTTCTTAACTTTATCTACCATTTTATCTCTTTTTCTTGTTTTCTTGTTAAACTTGTTCGCAATCATCGTATCTCGAGGATCCACTTCATCATCGCTATCAGATTCAGGTTTTTCCTCTTCTTCTCGGCTTAAGAAAAATTTTAAGGAAGCAACCATTACCTTCGTGACTTTAGTGAAACATCCAACATCAGCAATAATGTTTACAGTTTTATGATCATTCCAGATATTCTTATGATAAAGTTCAATCAATATATCGATAGCTAATTTAGCCATTTTTGTATTAGATTCACGCAACATTGAAAATATAAAATTTTGAAGAGTTGAATTCAACTTCATATCTTTATGTTTCATATTCATATTCTTGATATCAGTAATAATATGAGTCTTGAGATATTCTCTTAAATGTTTGTCTTGGCATTTAATTAGTGAAAAAAACAATTCAAGCAAATCAAAAGCTGATATAAAATTTTTATTTCTGATCAATATCAAGCATTTGCACAATGATAATCTCATGTCACTATGCATTACTGTATTATGCGTTTTTAATATGTCAACTATCTTTTGAGGAAAAGTTTTCATCTCGGCTTGATAACACTGCGTCACTTGCGCTAAAAACATAGCTTGTTCATCTAATTTTTTGTTATACTGAGTTGGATTCAAGTTAAATATTTCGAGTGTTGTTTCAAAGTGTGCAAGCTGTTGTCGAAATTCATCTTTATATGAATCAGGATCTCTTTTTATTAAATTTTGCAGTTGCGTAAGATTGTTAGGCAACTGATTGTTATGTCGCACCATTTTCTTAAAATTATTTAAAAACACATGTGTAACACCTCGACTATAACCTCAATTTAAAATTAGTTTTAATATCAACATTGACAAATGAATGACAAATTATTTCTGACATTGACATCTGCTGAGCTCTACCAATATTGCAATCAGTGATGGTCTTTGCTCAGTGTTCCTGTAGTTTACATTTATTATTATACATAAGAATTATTAATATTAATTCCTTAAATTAAGCTGTAGTTGTCACAAGAGTTGGTATTATTCATAAAATATTGTATGTTTAATTTCAATAAAAGACTATTAATAACAACGGTAATATATTTAAAAAAAAAGCATCAGATGGATTATGGTGTACCAAGAGGATTTGCTGATAATTTATTGTACAATTATATTATATTTAAAAATAAAATTATAATCACCTTACGAGGTTAAGTAAAGAGGTCATCCTTGAATCTTCTATTCTGTCGTTTATAGTTAATATCTCGTATTCAATATAGCCTTTTTATAACCAATAAGACGTCATGTGATTGATCTTGGTGGTGTTCGCTGTATTATGAAGAATATTTTGAAGCATCCAGAAATTACTGTTTATTCGGTTTCAACACAATGTCTTAAATTTTTGTGCGGTATTTCAGACACTAAACACAACAAAGCTTTTTAGAATTGAAATGCCTAACGCTCTATATGAGACTAGCATAGGATCTTTTAGCTTTAGCAGTGGATCTTTAAATCGGCATAATTATTTTGAAAAGTTCAAATTTGCGGCTTTTGTTAGACTTAGGGAGAAACAGCAGATATATAATGGTAATCTCAATATTGTCTATAGTCCTTGAATCCATTCTTCATTCTTCACGAGTAATACTAATTATTATCAACTCAAAAACTTTGATGTTTATTTATATGGTGATGATAATTATGTTTTTAGCTGTTATAGGACTGTACTTAATTAAAAAAAAAACATATCGTAATAATAATTTTACATTTCACTAACAAAGTAAAGTTAAATACAATTATTAGTGACACATTTGTGTTAATCGTATAAATGATGCAGTCTTAAAATTGACAATTATATAAACTTATTTAAATAACTTCTTCAACGCTCTGGTCTGGTGAATCATTTGAACGATTATCTTCCTGAGATGGTCTTTGCAAAGCCTTTAATTGCATTTCTAATCCTGTAAAACATTTTTAATATTGTACATTATTATATATGGCAATGGTATCACCACGACTTTACTTCCGTCGTAAAAATATATAATAAAAACAATGATCAAAATAAAGAAAATGTTGGAAGTTCTCGGATAGAATTCAAGTATTTAATAAGATTGTGTTACTACAAAACAAATTAACCCTAACATTGAATAGAAATATTGTTTAATTATACGAAATTCAATTAGCCAATTATTAAGTAAAGTCCAGATTTCGACACACTTACGAATTACGTTATTGGTGTCTGACATAATATGGATTACGTCTAAGAAATAACTCAAATAAATATTCATCTTTTAAACTAAGAAAATCGTCGTAAGTTTTTTTAGTCTATTGCCCCCCCTCATGACAATAATTTCGGATTGCAATATTTTTATATTTCAAATATTAATATAATTTAGATATATTTAAGGCTATTATAAATATAATTTACAGCTTAATTTAAAATAAATAATAAAATTGATAAAAAAAAATATAAAAAAATACGCAAACTTACTCTCTGCGTCTGGATGATCGGAGGAATATTGCAAAAGTAATTTAAGAATATTTTCTTCTGCTATAAGTCCTGGGCGTCCACTCATAGCGCGTATCAAATTTTGTCCATTAGTTATACCTAGAATTATGAAAAACAATAAACATAAATAATAAAATTAGTAATTATATAAAGGTGGCGGGGACCGACTGGATGCGGAAGGCGGAGGACCGGGAGCTTTGGCGCACCTTGGGAGAGGCTTATGTTCAGCAGTGGACAACGATTGGCTTTTGATTGATTGATTGATTGATTGAGTGATTATATAGTATCTCTATCTACTTTACAATAAATATTAATGGGTTGGCAAACATTGGAACCAATCGTATTGTACTTTACAAAATTGATTGATTACAAAAGGTAATTTGGTCATAAAAAAAGTACTTAATTTTAACTGTATTCAATTGCGTTTATTTTTAAATGTCCTAAGACTCAATAGCATTCGGAAAGGTCAATACTCCATATATGTAGCAGTGTTTTATACATAGCCTCGTGGCTTTATGTATATTAATTAACTATTTTGTTTAATTAATAAGAAGCATGGTACTACAAGGTACTGGTTCATCGTTTAAGGTTATTCCAATAATATAAATTTAAAATACTTTATACTTGAGCACCTGTATTTATATCACCACTTTGCAGTGAGTTCCTTATCTCAATGAAACGTTTAACAAATGTACTTTGTTCTTGAATTGCTGTCATTTGAGTACCTGAAAAAGATGTTAACAAAACAAAATGTTGTATATCCCACGTATCAAAGATCATCATTTATTAAAACCGTACCCATCTCTGGATCTGAAGATTTTGTGAGACACCGCGTCGCCTCCTTTAAGGCTTCTAACGCTTTTTCATAGTTCTGAAAATTATTCAATCGATTTCTCAAGCCGACTATTCGCCAATATGCCAATAGTCAGATAACTACATCAATCTGACAATATTTCCAAATCACGATAAAAATATACCATCAACCTCATAATCGTCGATTTCCATCTTGGCGCACTCCGCATAAAAAGCGGCCAATTTCCCGTAGGCCTTCGCCCTCGTGTAGAAGTGCAGCACGTGTCGCGCCAGGTCGGGGCGCGAGCGCCAGGGCGCGCGGCGCCGCAGGAAGTCGGCCGCCATGAGCTGCGTGGCGCGGTCGCGGGACGCCGCCGCGAACGTCGCGATGCGCTCCGCGTCGCCCGAGCGCAGCAGCCAGCGCAGCGCGCCCGCCTGCCACGACGCCCAGGACGGAATATTGCAGACCGATCGCTTTGTATGTCGCCTAAGCTCTATCTTATTTAAAATTCCGAGCCATACATGCCATTCTTTAACTTATATTTCAGAGTTTAATACAAAGCGCACTACTCCGTCACTTAGTTGCATCAGAAGTTTCTTATTACTCTACGTAATGTTGCGGCGATTATGAGATGAAATATATTATATTTTAATTTAAACGAGTATCGATACTATATGCGACATTATATATAAGGGGATTTCCCTCGTTTATCGAGGTACGATATCGAGCCCGGCACCTTATCGCCTATCTGTGCGAGGCGCTTGGCGGCCTGGTGGTAGAGGCCGCGCGTGCCGAGCACGTCGGCCAGTCTCCGCAGCAGCGCGTCCCGCCCGCGCGTGCCGGCCGGCGCCGCCAGCCGCGCGCCCAGCTCCGGAGACAGCGGCGTCGACGACTGTTCCACTATGTCCAATGCTTCCTCGTACTGGGGAAGTTACGTCGTCCGCTTTAGTACATATAGTAATATTTGTTTTAATGGTACTACCTAATTAGTATCATTTCAATTTAAACTAGCCCTCAGCGCAGAACATGTTATATATAAATATCTACTCCCCCGGTCTATGTAATTCGACTACCAAAAATAAATACCATAATGATGACGATGAAAATAATACAAATTTTAAGATACGATGGTAAACAGATAGCTTACTCCGAAAGACATCCACGGCGGCCAAACAAAGGAGCCAACTACGCAGCACATAGTATAGGGCACAGGTGTGTGCGCAAACACTGGTGCACCTTCTTTTCCCTCACTCTCATAATTCGAAGGGACGGGTAATCTGACACGACCGGAAAGAGTTCGGGCGCAGGATCAGCGGCATTAGGTATGTGCTTTCCGAGGCACGGGAGTATACACACTTCCAACTTCCAAAGTCCGAGTAATGATAACTTTTCATCGGCCCATCCTGGGTTTTAAGTCCAGGATCTCGAGATGACCAACGAGTCAGTTCCACTATATACCCCCAGTAGAAAGTGTCGGGCGTACATAAACTAAATGCATACTACATGGATCCTAAAATGTACCAAACCGTCACTTATTAATATACCAATATCAATATAACATGTGCAGCCTATAAATGTCCCACTGCTGGGCTAAAGCCTCCTCTCCCTTTGAGAAGAAAGTTAGGAGCGTAACCCGTAAACGCTGCTCCAATGCGGTTTGGTGGATCCACATTTGGCAGAATTTCGTTGAAATTAGACTCATATAGATTTCCTCACGATGTTTTCCTTCACCGCCAAGCACGAGATGAATTATAAATTCAAATTAAGCACATAAAAATTCAGTGGTGCTTGCCTGGTTTTGGACCAGCATTCATCGGTTAAAATGTATGCGTTCTAACCACTGGGCCAACTTGGCTCTTAAATCTTAATATAATAGCTATATTTATTGATAAAAATATACAAGAATGATCGTGATCACTGAAATGTAGATAACGAGACTAAGGTTTACCTTTCCTGCCGTAGCTAGTAAAGCTGCGGCGTGCGAATGATGATCTGCTTCTCGTAAATGTGCTGCGAGAGTGTGAGCCAATTCCGGATCCACACGATCTCCTATCGACTCCACGGCGGCCACCATTGCGTTCGTATCCCCACAATTTAAAGCCAACTTCAAAGCCATATAAGGCTTCTCTGTGAGTATAATTTCCCAACGTCAAAATAATTATTATTTAGATTAAAACATAATTTAAAAGGTCGTCGAGGTTACATTATGGTCTATAACATTAATAAGTGATACCTCACAGTTTCAAATTGTAAATAACCTAATACTAGTCTGAACGTACAAAAATATTTGAATAGTAGAAAAATTAAACTGAATAACCTGCTTTTTGGTACAAAGTTATCGCCTGTTCGTTTTGACCAGCATTTTCTAGAATGGAAGCAGCGTAGAGAGCATGTTTAGGCGATGAGTTACCCGCTCGCCATACCAGGTTCCACGCGCTTGCCTCAGTTGCTACTCGTATGGCGGACGCTATAGCACCACACTTTATGTACAACTGCAAAAACACATCCAAATATAATTTCTATAATATGGATTGTATTGAACTTAGAAATTTGTTCAATCATATATAGACACTAGCACTAAAGTTATTGTTGTTAAGTTATTATGCCTAAGTTACACCTTATTACACCAGCTATCTGCCAGTGAAAGTCTCGTCAAAATAGGTCCTATAGTTCCAGAGATTGGCCAGAACAAACAGACAGTCAGACAAAAATTTAAAAAAAAAATTTGGACTATGTACCGTGTATACATATTTTTATATTACAAACAGACACTCCAATTTTATTAAATGTATAGATATAAAAATATTTAAGATATACCAAAAAATAAAAAAATTAAGGACAAGTTATTACCTTTACAGCACTTTCTGTTTCATTAGCTTTCATTTCCAAATATCGTGCCATTTGATACAAAGACGAGGAGTTTTTTTGACATATCTTTTCCGCTTCGTCTATTCTGTCCATATGACACAATAATCTAGTTTGTTCACCAAAATCGTTTGCCCGTGCATATGCGTCTAGCGCACCATCCAGATCACCAATGCTTTCAAGATAATGACCCCACCAAGTTATCAGATTTGAATCGTTCGAATTGACTACATACTGCGCAAGTACCGAAGCCTGACCCTGCGCTATTAGCATTCTAGGAACATGAGGCACCAAAGTTCCTGCACTCTCAAATAGTTTCAGCGATGGCCCAGTTTCGCCATTCGCCCACAACACTTTAGCAAGTTTATGTTGTGCACTTTTTACAAGAAGGACATTTTCACTCTCCGTTTCTCCATTAATAATCTCATTAAATCCTCCTTCTTTCGCTGATTTCAAACGCGTGACAAGGTCTGGTCTCTGTGATTCACGGAAAAAAGTTTCGGCTTCTTCAATCATACCCAAGTTAACAGCTAATACTCCTACTTTTGAAGTATTGTCCATAGTGTCGTCGTTCAATGCTTTACGCATCATTAAAGCTCCTTTTATATTACCCATTTTACTTAGACAAACCGCACCGACATCTGCTCGTTTAAGAGATACACAAACTTTAGCTAAGCTCTCCCAAACTACTGAATTTTTGCTTCCCGAAATATTAGCTCCCATTACAACAGCTTTTTCTAAATGTTCAGTAGTCATATAAAATAGAAAATTAAGAACTTGTTTTACATTGTTAGGTTCTAAGTCAGGAGCCTCTTCAAATTCATGTAATAATAACCTCTTAATATTTTGCTGCGTTAATATTACTACATAAGGTGAAAATATAGAGCACATTATGAAATCCATAGCAAAATATTCTTCCTTACGTGAACACCAATTTTTATATTCATACAATTTACTTTCATGACAAAAAAATAAATGTATATTATCAAATTCCGAAGAACGCATATGAACAGCGACGAGTCTGGAGTCATTATTATCCCACAATATCGCGATCGGCACACTTTGATATGGAGGTGATTTTGAATCTGCTAAAAGTGTTGTTGTAATAATATCATTTGCAACATCCCATAAATAGATTTTTGGATCAGGAGCTAGGCCAGCATTTGCTATACTTAAGCAAATATAATGACCGGAAGCATTTACTGAAGATCTCATAATTTCACCGAAATCTTCAATCACTTGATAACAGTTTTTCGATGGATAAGGCATTCTAAAGCCCTTCTTCGTAATTTCAGCCAATTTTAATGTTCCATCCATTGTAGCAATTAATACAAATTTGTTAGTATTAGTTACCGCAATTGGTTCACCCTCATTTTCAGTACAAGGAAGTATTCCAATTTTAGTTCCAGAAACACTGTAGCACTCAATGTGTGACCGTACAACACCAACTATTATTTCATTGTATAGTATTAAAATATCTGTTTTCCATGTAAATGTTCGAATCAGTGTAAATGTCCCTTTATCTTTATCCTTACTGCGCATCCAAACCTGTAATTAATGAAATAAATGAAGTGTTCTAATTCTGTTACTTGAACTTGGCTGACACGCTACTATCTAGATATTCCAATTGTAACTAAAAAGAAGTAAAAATAATTATATACATACTTGAACATCATTTCCATCACCTAACACTACATAGTTGTCTCTGAATGCAAATGCTTTTATTTTTATTGTTGTATTAATACTCGATAAGTTTGCACTTTCAGTAACAGCAATTTCATGGGCGGACTTCTGTACCATCCACATGTTATTGGTATAGCCCCAACAGACATGTTGCTCACGAAGAATAAATGCATTTGTAATACAGTTTACATACAACAATGGATTCATCAATCCTTCTGAGCCCCAGGTTACTTCTTTTACAGTACCTTTAACTGAGGTACTACTTATTAACTTCCACTTATTTCTGTGATCCCGTCTCCAGAGATAAATATTTCCTTGAGATGTCCCACAACATAATGTGTCACTTAGACTACAGTAACTGATGCTTGTAAATATATCTCCTGCTTGAGTTTCATCATCTTCATTGGGTAAGACATCATTATCTCCAGTTTCACTATCCCATATTCTGATTAAATTATCACCCGTGATTACAGCAACACAAAAATAACCTGCTAGTACAATACATTGACCATTTCTTGCACTCATTCGTACATGAGTATCTGTTGTCAGTGATCCATCATTGGATATTAAAAATCTGGACAAGCTAAGAGCACCACCTGTTTCCCAAGCAACTAGAAGATAAATGGTGCTTATTATATCTATAAACACAATGATACCTGGGGCATTTAAGACCTCTGAACATGCTCCCGCATGGTCAATATATAAAATGACGCCATTATCCTGAGCTGCATAACAGGCATGATTGTCAGGTTGTAAGCCTTCTCTGATTTTGGCTGTGGTACGAGGTCTCCAGGCAGCAAGAGCATCTAAAGCATTTTCATCGCCTGCAACAGCTGCTCTGGCTAAGCCTCTTATGGATGATTCAGATGTTGGATTTGGAGTACAAAATTTAACATGTGTAATAACATCTCCAAGCTGGTGGTGAAATGCCGTTAAAGGAGCACCTGAACTAGATTGCCATCCTGAAAGGGAGCCGGTTGCATCTGATGCAAGTAATCTGCCACCTCCAGAACTAAATCTAACAGCAGTTAATGCAGCATTGTGAGGAGCTTCTAATCGGGCCCAAGAGTATTCTAGCCAGATATACAGTTCACCTCCATCCCATCCTACTACTAAAAGTTTTCGTACAGGATGCCAAGCTAAGGCAGTCACTTGATTTGAAAAAAGTACAGGCCAATCACAACCTTCTAAAGCAAGTCCCTGTAAATTATTTTTAAGTTATTAATTAAAAGTAGCTATTTTAGGATTAAATACTTATATTAAAAAAACTTACATTATCATTAAAAATTGTTGCAACTCCTCCTTTTTCTTGATTGTAAGATCCAACAGCCAGTAGAGGTAGAGATGGATGCCAAGAACTTAGTGTAGTAACTACATTACTGTCGGCAAAGTTAAGTTTTGTATCTATATACAATGTCATCTTTCTTTATTAATTTTCACTTGGTTTGTGAGTACATTTTCATAACTTTTTTTTCGTTTATTACTATAGATTGTCTTAATTTATTTATACACCCAAATGAACGCAATTACTATTACATATATACTTTAATTGTCATTATTTTAATTATAGTAATTTAAAAAATATTTTGGCCAAGTTCATTTCACAAGCTTTTTCAAATTATAATTTGTTTATTTTAACCGTTGTCATAGAAACCAAATAGTATACAAATTACCATCACATAGAAACGTCGCCGACTACGGGGTCAATGTTGCTATTGTATATAAAACCAATCGCATTTGATTCTTAGCTTTATATATTGCTATAAGAAACAATTAATTCTTGGCCCTAACAGTTAATACTATTAGTATCTTAATAATTTAATCTAAAAAATAAAATAACTAGTCTATATTCAATGAACGAATAAAAGTGATGGAAATACATTGTCACTGAACTTTATAATACGTAGAGACTTGAGTTCACATACACGATACGATAGTATTCCGGAATCCGGATCTAATAAACACGTGTCACGCCTATTGCAATTTCATAATAAAAGGATACTATAAAGTGTAACACGGTGTGTATGATGGATCTTCTGTGTGACATGCGCTAATATATTAATTATCATGATATGTACTCTGTGGAGTAAAATAATATACATAACTTAAAAGTCAGAGGGTTTAATATTAATTTTTGTTGTTCTTTTAAATAGCTATAAGCCAGTTATTAGGCTAATTGTTATATTTTTTTAATAATATTAAGTCCAAACTCCAATGAGTGGTTTTACATATTATTTTGATATCAGAAATATAAGTTTCAAATGATCATATTGTTCTTTCAATTAAATATAAATTAAGTGTTGGTTTATGTTTTACGCTCAAAGTAGCTCGAAAAATGTGGCATTTAACCTCTGAGAATGATAAAAGAATCATATTTGTACTATCGGGAAAAAATGTTACAATAGGTAGAAGTCTTGATGGACAAAACTGTAATTTTGCGATAACCGACGACCCTTCAATTAGCAGAAAACATGCAACGCTTTTGATTCTAGAGGGCGTTTTATATTTAGAAGACTTGGGCTCAAAATATGGTACTTTTGTTAATAACTCCGACAAAATTGAACATAATAAGATGATAAAATTAAGTTGTAACGATGTCATAAAATTTGGTAAAATGAATTGTGTTTGGAAGGTTCAAAAGATTAACTTAATAACATGTACATCAACAATGAAAGGAGAAAATCTTCAAAGTCTTAAAAACATTCTTACTACAGTAGGTGGAATCATTAAAAATGAATGGGATGAAACTTGTGAATATTTAACAATGCCTGCGATAACATTGACAATAAAAGTGGTTTTGGCTTTAGTGCAAAACTCACATATAGTAACTATTGATTATTGGAATAAGTGTGTCGATGCAGTAAATAATAATACTGCATTACCAAATCCAAGTAATTTTATACCACAAATATTAGAATCTACTCTCAATAAAGAAAGTGTATCTTTTCTTCCAAATAAGGATAGAAGCTCATTATTTGCCAGTAAGAAAGTAATTTTCTTCTCAAGAAGACAGTTGGAATTATATAAAATGGTGCTAACAAAAAGTTCTGCAACTGCTTTATTGTTAAGTGAATCAAAAATGACAAAATCAGCTCTTTGCGATGAAGATGTTATTGTCATTCAATATACTTTCTCTTCTTCAAGCCAAGAAACTCAGGCCCAAAGGGACCAAATAAATGATATTATTGAATATCTCAAAAATAAAGGGAAAAGGGTTGTGGCTGATGCTGAAATAGGTCTTGCAATTTTATATTGTTCAATAAGTAAATACTGTAATCCAAGTTTTAATTTTTCCTCTGAAGTTGTAAAACAATTGCCTTGTCAAAATAATAACAAAAATGTACTTGCTCCAGAATCACAAGATTCACCAGGAGATTTGTGTAAGAAGGAAAATTTGTTAATTGATGAAAGTTTAACACCCACTAATAACCAGTCATTTAATAATGATAACAGTAACAATACTTCTAAGAGAAAGTTAAGTGATGATGATAACATTGTTAATACAAGAAATCTTCCTAAAAAGTTTGCAACAAATACTTTTAGTAAATTAAGTTTAAGCAATTCTAAGAAGAGACAAAGTGAATTTAATGATTTAGAGAATCCATCCAAGAAGATTGCTGTTGCTAATAATAAAGATGATGATGACATGTTTAATTTTGTTAAAAATGATAATTGCAAGAACATAGGTGAAAACAGTTTTAAGAAGAAACTGAGCTTATCAAAGCCAATGAAAAGAAAACATAGTACTGATAATGAAGAAGAGGATCTCTTTAATTTTGTTAATAAAGAAAACAAGAAAACTGCTCTAGATATGCCTTCTAATAGTAATTCTGATTCTGTACAAGATACTTCACATTCTCATACAAATATATTTAAGACATCAAAAGTTATTGATGATAGATTTGATATATCTGCTCTAAGAGGCTCAAAATTAAAGGAACTAATGCTGATCAGTTCAAATACACCATGTTATAAATATATAAAAAAAGAAGAGGTAACAGAGTTAGATGATAAATTTGGTAGCATTGATTTAGGTTCTGCAAGTCTTATAGTCAGAAAGGATTTGATTGTCAAACGAGAACCTATTCAGGTACCACTTTCACTAGACAATGGATTGAAAAATTTCAAGAAATTTAAAAAAGTTTGGCCTTCTAAAATGCAAGTGACTGTTGTTTCTACATCAGCTTAAGATATTTCCATACAATTGATTAAAAACAATAATTAAACTTTTTGTTGTATAATCCATTATGGATTTATTGCTTTTTTTCATATTCTGCATTTGGTATTATATTGGTAAAATGTAAATCAGGAGCCAAGTTAATTTCACTTATATTTAATAAATGAACAAATTATATTTTACAATACTATTCTTGATCTTTTTTATCTTCACCATCTTCATTTTCACTGCTTTCTTGATCTTCAATATCACTGTAAAAATATTCACATTTAGTATAAAATTGATCAAAATTTTACATTTCTCATCATAAAATTACTCTTGCCAATTGTCTTGCATTAAGGCAAGAGGAGAGATGTTACATATCAAAAAGAGTACAGTTGATAAAAAAATCAGGCTTAATACCTGATGGAATTATCTACCAGTCAACCTTAAAGCTAAATCAGAAATACATGAAAATGGTACTGTAAACATAGATTACACAAACATAATATTAACATAGTGTTTTTTTTATCCAATTTTAAGTGAAACGTGACTAAATTTTATAGAAGAGCTTTTTGTGTTCATTGGTACATACCTAGCATCTGATTGGTTCAATTTTCTTTTTAGGTGTACAGTTCCATCAGGTGCTACTCGTACATTATATCCTATGTGGGTTGTAAGTTCATCCTCATAGTCCTTGTAATTCTTCGGTTTAGTTTTTTTGATTTTAATAGTCTTGACTGAACCTGAAGGTCCTGGAATTTATTAAAATATGATAATGATTGACTCGAATAAATCTCACTTTATATACTAAATAGTGGGCCAAAACTTACTCAATGTAAGATAAAGTGGAATGGATAAGGATAGTGGCAATTTTATTGATAAGGATCTTATGTTATTTTCACCCCCAGGAAACTTCTCTTTTAATTGTCTAACTATTGCTAATATGTTCTCATTGATAAGACTTTGTTGCATTGCAGTGTTTCCTACAAGTATTGTAGATGTTTGCCCTTCATTCAGTCTTAACATAACGGTACGAAGACCAACATCAATATTTTTCTTTACATCTTTTTTTTCATTTATTTTGACAGGTATCAACATGTTATGTTTTTTAAAGAACATCTTTCCGAGAACATGTGACACATGATTAAGTACTCTTGTATCAACCATTATAAAGTCATGCTGTGTCAATAGTCTTCTCTTTAACTCATATTGGTCATATTCAACTCGCAATTGTCTCATAGGTAGTACAGTTTTGACCTGAAAACAATAATTGAGATATAAATTATTGGTCTAAAGTAAAAGGAAAATGAACATCACTGAATATCAATTGTAGGTATTTGTTTATTTTCATCCTTATTTTAAGAATCTGATAATCTGTAACTGTTTCTCAAAAATAAGTAAGCTGCTGTAAAATTGTATAGCAACATTACTGTACAATAACAAAGATCTGACTCATTTTAAAATTATTATCTATCAACTACAATGAAAAACTTTAAAATTCTATATCATATTTAAAAAAAATTGCTCTAATTATAGAGGCTAAAATTAGATTACTTAAAATCCTACTTACAGCTGTTACCCCAGCCTTTCTTAGTATTTCTTCCCAGTGATCAACAGTAGGTTCATGGTCTACTTTCTTTCCTTTTTTCAAATCCGGTGTTATTAAGCATACTTCACCAGAAGATGCCATTGTGCTATTTGGTAGTGTGCTAAAAATATCATGTAACATTATAAACTCCGACAAGTACACTAATATACATAAAAATAACAAGTTTTGCAAAGTTTCTTACCAATTTGTGTTGATAATATTAAGTTAATAAAAGAATTAAAATATTTCTATTAACATGTTATATATATATAAGTACTCACAATTTCACATTGCCTTTAGACTTCAATATTTTGATACACCGAATCTCCATAAATATTTGTGTTTCATCACCGAAAATAGTATTTTTTTTATTACTAAGTGTGGTTAATTTTTCCAAGGCATTCAAGCATGCAGTAACAAGATTTTCTGTAACTACTTTAGATGGCGTCATGTATTTAATTTTCTTCTGCACTGTAACTATCGGTGTTGTAGTCACCTTACTTGGTGATTTCGAAAGTTTTTGTTTTAAAACTTTTTTACTGCCTTTTGATTTCATTTTTTCGGTTTTTATTGGAGTGATTTTCTTTTGGCGAGCTTTAACGGCAATTGATTTGTTGTTTTTCATTGTAACAAAAATATTACTACGTTTCAACACCTACCTATTATTTATTTAAAATGTAAGTTAACAAGGTTATGTTACAAAAAATAGAATCATATATTTTGAATTGTAGAAAATGTGGTTGTAAATGTCAAGTTCACAGGAATTTGAAACTGACATTGACAAGTCAATTCGGTGAGCGATATGTTCAAGATAAGTTAAAATAAGTCAAATAAAGGTAATTAATAAAGAATAAGTACATTCTTATTTTTATATATTACTAGTTACCCAACAGACTTTTATAAATATGATCGTTGCATATTCTAGGTAGTGTTTTATGGAGTATACCACAGTAAATAACCGTTTGATTGTATATAACATAAAAAATAGAACAATATTGTATTGAATTTAATAGTGATGTTTATTTTATGAATTATTGCCGTTAAATAAAATATATTGAATTATATTTAAGACAATCAAAATTACAACTTAGATCTCAAAAAAGTAAATAATATGAATTCCATACCTAGCTTAACTTCAAATATTAACTGAAATTGGATTATTTTTTCTTCAACTTTTTATTAATATCAATATATAATTCATTCATGTTATTTTACACAACTAGAATATTCTTGTATTTACCTATAACCTTTAATATTTTAAGTATCACTTTTCTTCTAGTAGAGTTTACAGAAAGTAATTGTACTCGTATATAAATTGTTATTTACCTAACGAGGCAGATCAACAGATTTGTTGTCTTTTTATTTTTGGACCGCAGAAAGGTATATATAAGTTTTTGGGTTGTTCAGTCATGAATTAATAATCTTAATAATTCCTTGTCGAGTGCGCAAAGGTATCCTCTCCTAATATTTAGGTATTTAAACCGCTATACCTTCATATACCTATACTCCATTGTGGATTATACTGATAAATTGCCTATAAATGCCTGAGATTCGCAGTATTAGATAACATTGGTTTCTATTGAAATTGAATTCGCAAAATTCAATCAAGATCTGTTCTAAAATTTTCATTTCAGGTCCATTGATTTGATTTGTATCTAACATAAGATATTTATGCATCGAGTACTCCAATATGTATCCTATTATAATAACGATAATATCTCTCATCAAAGTTTTTTATTATAATTGAACCCGCTAGGTACGTACATAATAATTACATAAACAAGCGTTAATAGGAAATCAGTTTTCATCAGGTTATTGCGAAACAAAAATTGTATTACAGATATTATTACATATTAGAGGAAGTTAGGGTAAGACTTTTTAACTGTAAAGGTTGTATAGAAACATAAAATGTTTCTAATTATATAATATAATAAATTTTATTAAAAAAAATAAGTATTTTTTCTTTTATATTCAGTCAAAACCAAAACCGGGCTTATGTAGGTAGCTTCGGCAAAGTTATCTTCCACATCGGTACAACTGCAATGCACCCATTTAGCATAAACCTGACACTTGATCATTGCTTTCATCGGAGTCAGAATAAGCTTGTTATGGGTTGGATACAGACATTCAGTATCTTCCTCATCACTCTCGGATACATCATCAGCATACTTCGTTTTTTAGTTATTTATGTGGATTTTTCATTGTTTGTTTGTTTGTTACTTTTAATTCCGTTGACTTACAATTTTCTTTTCCTCTAAATTGATTTACTAGAATAAGCAGTAATGATAGAGGCTTTTTCTCTTCTTCTAACTTATGTTTTCCTTTTTTTCGGTCAAACGTGGCTAAGACATTAACTGTTTAGACTAACAGATTTATGTAAATAATTATTTGTAGTGAATTGCTGTGCTAAAGTTTATCAGATTGGAATAATGGGGTTCTTGTAGAATTTAAGACCAATGCCGGTAACGAACGAGAGACTGAAAAAAATTTAGTTTGCATGGTCTCTTATAGTTGTTATGAAATTGCTGTTGATAGTTTTGAATTAGCTTCGGGTTATTATATTCAAGGTTCAACTCTAAGTTAATAGCTTTAGAAGCAACGATGCCAGCATCAGTAAATGTGTGTGAAATGTGGTATTCCACATTCTTTAAAATGTTTCACGCTTTTGGCATCATCACTATAGACACAGGATTTAAATTTAACCATGCCAGTATTTGGAGGTATTGCTCATAATCGCCACGCTGGGCAGGCGGGTTGGCTATCGCAGAAAGCAACTTTTCGCACCGGTGACGCTGCTGCCCGTTACCGTTACATATTTTTGATGGTTATACCGCCATCAGTCGGTCGCCAGAGCCTCGTTTGCTGATCGGCAGGATGCACCACGGGCAGGTGAGGTTGGCTTGGAGCACCAAGGTGTATTTTGCGACCCCTTACAGTATTATTCTCGATTCTCGCTTCTTCTTACCCACAAGAGTATCCTATCTTTCTCAAAATTCAATCCAGAAACATTTATTTTTTAAAGTTATATTACAAATACAAATACAACTCTGGTTTCTAACGTTAGAACAGTAAAATAAATAAACATCAATAAAATAATAATATAGTTATTATTTTTTATCTTACACGATACAGACATTGAACAGCATGAATCGCGCATGTGGGTTTATCTAATGTTTAAGGTAATTTAACCTTAAACATTAGATTAATTTACTTCGCTACCCCAAGATATTATGGCGGCATATCCGTCTTTCTTATAAGTTACGATATATTATTTCATGGCGAAATGACATGTTAAATCTTGTCCTAATATATAGAAAAATTATGTTCATTGAGTATATAGTTTCTGCTTAAAAGTTTGTATATATTTAGGAGATTCCTTTTTCTATATAACTGGCTAGAAAAAAATAAAAACACAAAAGCGCGCAATTGTATTAAACCGCCATTAATTTTTCCGCGCCATTTTTGGGCGCGGACAGTAAGGTCGATATTGGCGTGACTAAAAGTCAAAATTTGTTAAAAAAGTTCGTTGTGTTTAATTGGATTTGTAAGCTTAACTGAGAAAGTAGTTTACTTCAATGTCTATGATTTGATAATTTATTTATGTTAAGAATAATTCGAAGTAAGAAATATTTCTGGTTTGTTAGTAAATTGTTTTAAGTAATTGAAATTCTGGTTTTTTTAAATCTATTTCACTTGTTCGCAAAATATATGTATATTATAACTAGCGACCCGACCTGGCTTCGCAGGGGTGCAATGCTGATACTAAATTTACTACGGAATGTCTTAAAACGTTCACAGTCCTGCGGTTTAAATATACAATGTCTTAGAAAATATTCTTCTAAATTTCATACTGCAAAGGGCCATATTGATCTATATTAAATGCACAATTTATTTAAGGTACGTAATTGGATAAGATAATGCTGTATTGCTTAAAATCGCTTCGAAAATAAGCCATTATTTCTCGTAAAAGGTAAAGGATAAAATGGCCTTTATAAAGTATAAAATACTGTAGTACATTATTTTGATCAATCTCGTAGGGTTCAGCCATCGTTTGCAATTAAAGCGCAAAAAATGTGTTTATTTAAGACATCACTTTAGAAACCTCTAAAATTATCATTGTTTCTCTACTATACTGTGCATGTATTATATATATAAACCTTCCTCTTGAATCAATCCATCGATTAGAACAGATCAAGATCATCAAAATTCAAGATCTAAGCATACACAGGGATAGACAGCGATAAGCGACTTTGTTTTATACTATGTAATGGTTATGGTAGTAAATACTATTGTATTTATAATTTTGACAATAAAATTTATGTGTATATACAAGTTATTGCCTAGATATAATTTCTTAAATGGCAATATCTGTATATATTTACGAAGTTTCTTGTTTGTAGTTTTTATCGTTGTAAGTAAATAAATATTTTATTATATTATTAATAATAAGGAAATGTATATTATACATATGTTAATTTCTTATATTTGGACTTGGAAGTGTGTTTTTGAAAGTGTTATAAATTCTATATTCTTTCCCTCATTTACTGTTCTCCGTTTGTACACGAAACCGAAAACAATCCGCGGGAGAAACGGTCTCGGGTAAAACTTTTCCCAGAATAGCAAACACCCTAAACCCACTGCTATTAAAGTTTCTTTAGGTGTTGTACATTCCACAGTACAAACATAGTAGGCATAGCCGAAATCTCAATATACAATGATATTTAATTTTATAATAAATGTTGCAATTGCACGTGCAGACTAATCCTTTATATCCTTAGATTATATAAAACCATTAAATACCCCAAATGCAATGAGAAAATTTCTTGGAATTTTACTTGTTGGTAGGACTTAGGTGCAAGCCCGTCTGGGTAGGCATCATTCATCAGATATTATACCGCCAAACAGCAATACTTAGTTATTTTTTGTACTGGTTTGAAGGGCGAGTGACCCAGTTACTGGTTATAGGGACATGACATCTTAGTTCCCAAGGTTTTTGTTGTATTGACGATTTAAAGTATGGTTAATATTTCTTACAGTGCTAGAAACTTAGTACAACAAATAAAAAATCTAATAGCTTTTTTCCACTTAATGCTTTCTTTGTCTGAGCTGCCGAAGGGATGATTTTAAGAGACCGTTTCGTTAAATATGTTTGATGCCATTTCGGTTTTAGTTGTTGATCATATATGACATAAAATAATAAAATGTACGTTTACGTCCGCTCATAAACTTTATAGGTGCAAGTTTTGGCCAGATGTATTGCGCACAAAATATTTTGTGAAAAACTCTATATTCTAAATAGTAAAATTTATATTTCTCTTAGTTTGTATGTGGAATATACAGTTTTCTTTCATATTGTTTTGTTAACGTTTTAGTAAAACTTAGGTAATTGTAATTGGTATTATTCTATATTTTTAATCGATTTGTTTTATTTACTTTTATTACTCTTTTTACTACAATCAATTTATATAAATCTAAGTTTAAAATTGAAGAATAAAATTAGGTTATAGCATACAATATCGGTTATTTTTAAAAAACTTCATGAATTAAATATTTTACAGACAAATCTCTGTCGAGTCAGTCAGTGTTCACGGAGCAATTAAATCTTTTTTTGGTAGCATAATAGGTAAAGTTTCCGAATATCGCAAGCCTCAAGTGTTAAAGATTATAATGTTATGCGTTTAACATTAAAACCCAAGTTTTGAAAGTCTGGCATTTAACCAACTCGACGCTTTGTAGTTAAATTCAGCCGGAATAAATTTAGTACAACGTAGAGCCGCAACTTTTAGTGGAGCCTTTTCCGGTTTTACACTTATGAGCTGAATATTTTAATATAGAAATGCAAAAAATAAATTGCGCTTTATAAATAAATTTGCATTGAATAACGTCTTTTAATAATTAAACGTTGGCAATCTACAAATAAATAGATAAATGTTAGATTGATGGAGCATAATATTTTACTGCTATGGTTCGCCTAATTGTTGTTTTTATTAATGGATACATAAATGTATTTATAATACACTCACGTTCAATGTTAAAAGGTTTCTTTGTTTAAAGTAATTATCTTAGTAGAATAAAGTGGAAATCCCAGAGAATAATATAACAAAGGTAATGCTACGAGTTAAAACGCAAATGCATCCAGTGAATATTACTTACAAATAGAAGTCTGTCTACAGCAATATTCATATCATACGAACGTTTTATTACTTCAAAAACCTGACGCGATTTTATATTTTAAATTCCATATATCTATATAATATAATCTTGCCTCTGGCATGAATAACAAATTAAAATAACTAAAAGAATATAGCTATCCCATCAAAAACATAAATGTAAAAATGAGAGCCAAGTTAAATATTATGATATATACCTTGGTTGTTGACTTCAACGACAAAAGAAGTGAGATCTAAATTTTTGCCAAGTTAAATAGCCCTTCTGAAATTTATTTATAACTACATAAAATAGCATTTCTTCTTATAACTTGGGATAATATATTGTTGCCTAAGGTCTGACTTGGCTAGTTCTCATATAAGAATTATATTATAGTCTTCGTAAGTTCTAAGCCTTTACAAATGAATTATAAACACAAATTAAGCACGCAAATATTCAATGGTACTTGTCTAGATATGAACTCGCAATATCTGGTTAAGATTAATGTTTTCTAGTGACTGGACCATCACAGCTCTTAATGTACGTATATACTAAGCAATACTGAGCAATACTGAGCTGTCCTCCATTCTTCTTAGATGTTCTGAGTTATAATTTGTTATTCTAAACACAAACTACAAGTTGTGTTTATAAACATATAAGAACTAGCCAAGTCAGACCTTAGGCAACAATATATTATCCCAAGTTATAAGAAGAAATGCTATTTTATGTAGTTATAAATAAATTTCAGAAGGGCTATTTAACTTGGCAAAAATTTAGATCTCACTTCTTTTGTCGTTGAAGTCAACAACCAAGGTATATATCATAATATTTAACTTGGCTCTCATTTTTACATTTATGTTTTTGATGGGATATCACTACTTTTTGTATATAAATTATTAATAGGTACTTATTAATAACAAAATTAATACCAAATGGTTTTTGTTAAGCTATTCTATTTTCCTACGTTTACGGGGTATAATTGTCTTTTTTTTGATACGTTCTTATTTTTCTTGTAGGTACCTCTGAAATGTTCGAGTGAATTGCCCATTCAGTGTCCGGATTTTTTTTTACGCGTTTTCTGTTTATACTTAATTTGGCCAAGTAGGGGTGGTATAACGTGCGCAGACGGTTGTACTCTACAATAGAGCTCTCTTGTGTCTTGATTTGAATTGGACCTAAATTGATAAGATGTACTCCATCTGAGGTTTTAACTCTAGAGAGGCCAACGTAAGCCTGCTCTTTACTTAATATAGAGGAGCCTATGTCGAAAAGAGCACCGTCAAGGCGAAGGCCTTGTAATTTGTGTATAATAGTAGAATATGCTAAGCAAATAGAGAATTATTTCCTTTGAACATATATGTACATTACTTAATATCTGTAACTTGGTTTTGACTTCTAGTTCGCAAATTAAATTATGTTTAAATTGAATTGTTATTTTACGTGCGCTATTGCTGTTATCGACGTCCCCAATGTACCTTCTCTATTTTTCCATTGGACCCATTCATCAGTCCTTTGCTGACATCAGCATGCTTGCTCGATACTGTTCTTCCAAGCAATAAGGATCCCCGTTTGTAGCGCTAAAGTACAAACTTAAATCATTCCAGTTACGATATACATACTCTACTACAATCTCACGAAACCTTTTTTATTGTTGTATACTAGTATACTCAAACAAAAAATATGCAGTCGAATAGACTAGGCAGTTTCCATCGGAAGGTATTGAAATAATTCTTATGAGCGCGGTTGCCACTCGCTCAGACACGTCCGCGTTAAGGTTTAATCGCAACGCTCCTAACCCGCTGTTCCGGCGTCGCGTCGCGCGCCGTGTACCGAAATGCCTATTATTATTATTTTTTTAAGTATAATTATTTGGCACCATTGATGTGCGCTAAATGCTAGTTAATAACGTAATAATAATAAATACGAAAGTCGGCTATACTCATAAGTACTAAAACGGAAATATTTGGATTTAAAAAACTTAAGGGTGGTATTCAACTTGTTATACATTCACGTGAAGACCTTAAAATCCACTTGAAGACCGGCTGTCATAAGTTTTGATTGCTGGTTCTTACATCATTTTTTTATTATTACAGTTATTACAGGAACTAAGTATATAAGTGTTCCTATAGACCCAATAAAATGAAAAATTATAATAAAATGATAAAAAATTACCAGTTTCAGATTTTTTCCTTTATATTGGCCTAATTATCTACCTGCATGCCAAATTTGAACTTTCTAGGTCACCTGGAAGTAGGATATAGTTTTGATCTATAGGTCAGTCAGTGATAAAAATGACGATTTTTAGACGTTAATATCTAAATAACCATTTGAGATGCGTTTATGAAATTTGGAACACATATGTATCTCGCGAGTCTTAATATATGAGCCAAATTTGACACATCTATGTCAAATAGTTTTTGAGTTATGAGAAGGTCAAAAGTGGCTCCAAATGGTTCGTGTAATATTACACACGGTGCTACTAGCCAGTTCTGTTACTAGAACTTGGCTGACACGCTACCGCGTGTCTAGATTGTAATGTGTCAATTTAGCGTTGGTTTTTAATAATGTCGAAACCAGAACTTTAAAGCGTTGAAGTACAGTCGACAAATGATGGAAGTGTTACAAATGTCCACTTACTCTGCGCCGCACAATCTGTCTAAAATCAAAGCTGTAATAATTAAAATCTATCGAAAATTCCATATACTATGTAAACATCCAAAGAAGATTTATTCATAAAGGTTAGCATGTTATAGGTGTTTTTCAAGTAAGCTCATCTATTGAATGTTATATTTATTATCTCATAAAATTCTATGTTTCTAGTGCAACGAACTATTGAATAAAATACGTACCTACGTGCAATATATGTGGGTATATGTAATATAAAAGTTTCCTCTGGATTACCTTATACATACAATAATTTATTTGTTATTTGGACTTGTTTACACAGTAGCCAAGGCCAGTATCTTTTGAATAAAACATTGTCTGTTAGAACAGAGTACAAATTGCAATCTTAAGATTTTCTTAGCGTTTTTCGACCTACGCATTATTCATCGATCTACGTAGTGCTGAATATGTTTAAGAACGATCGGGTATAAGTTAGTTGTAAATTAATATTACATAATGTGTAAAAAAATAAAATAAAAATAATAAAAAGCATCTAAACACTACATTAAATCGAACTAAAAGATGAGATCTACAGAGCTTTCAGATTGCGTAATTCTTTAACGTTTAGGATACATAGTTTTGATTTAAAAATACCTTTTTAATAATATGACACTTAATATGGCAAGCATTTTAACCCTTAACATTACATGTTTATAAAAACGAAACCTATAATTGTTCAGCGGAATCGATAGACACAATGTTTAAAATTTTAAAATGCTTCTAACCATTAGGATATTTCCAGAACATAAAGAAAATATTGTTATATTCTTTATTGAATACGACAAAGGTATAAATATCAAAACACGAAAACTATAAAACTATAACAAACATACATATATTCTCGTACAGCAAAATAACATAAGCCAATCTTTGGTGTTACGCAGTTGGGTACTAAGCTAAGCTAAATAAGCGATTAATGAGCGTAGCTCTTCTAATTAATGGTATTTATAGACATGTTTGTTCATGTTTAATCAACGAAACAAAAAATCGAATTGAGAAATAAGCAATAATCTACAAATAATAACAAAAAAAATTCTCCGGTTAGTCTGCAGGAGCCGTAATATCACACGTAGAGCATTGAGGTTTCGAGTTTAGAGTAATAAAATATGGCGAAGTTATGTTTAATTATTTTAATTGAAAAAAGGAATACTTATAAAATATTAAGAAGTTTGTTGTAATTTCACATAAAGAAATAAACGTTAAGGTAATTGTATATATAGGTAACCGATTGTGTATTTCTTCTTTTATTATGATTTCGGCTGGCGGTCGAGCAAAAAAAAATGTTCATCAAATTTGTGATTGTTAATAGAAACGTCAAGAATAAATTTTTTTTAGTTCAATACTACGAAAATTGCTTAAAAATCAATACTTAGTGTCGAGGTAATAGTTATACATATAACATAAACAGGAGGTCAACAAAATTAATCTTAGCGAGGGAACGCAAATGACAAAAGATCACTTCGTCTTTGTTGGTGTAACTTTAGTCACGTAGTTATCAAGTAGTTACAACCACCGTCTTAATAAGAAACTACAGGTCTCTTGTGCATTAGCTACTATTTATAGTTCGACTCCTCGATAGATCTTATACATTTAGCTATTCTTTCATTAATTAATACTAGTTATACGTTGATCGAAACCAGATCAGCTCAGAATTGCAAATTTTGATTTGATCTAGCTTCTCCATGGTTAATAACAAAACTATGTAAAGTATTCCTTGGCAAATTGTAACTTTGTAGCAAAGAATTTCAATTAAAGCACACAAACCCAATGCAAATATTTTCATTGCATAAAATTATATTGTTTTTGAACTTTCAGTGGCTTACTGGACCTTTAAACTCATTATGTAAATAGCTTGACTTACTTGTATTTATAATACAACGTATAGTTTACTACAGAAAAATAAGTTCTAAAACATTTTATACACACGTAGGTGACTAAAGTGTTTTATGTGAAACTAGGACGTGAATGTAAGGGTTTTTTTATGACAAAATTTAATAAAATAAAAGTTATTAAAATTGCTTTTCCGAGGTTTTCATTTTAACGGGACGACTTACATATAGTTGAAATTAAACTGACTTGCTTCACGTGACGCTACTAAAAATCTGATTATATTTTAGTAACATTACAGAAATTAATGACATATTTCTATCTCAAACGGTATTGATTTTGTTACCAACACCTTTAATATAGATACCGTTGCTGTTTGTACACTAACAGATAACTATGCCAAATAATAAATTAATAATTTTCTTAAATTACACATACATTTTATATTTTTTAAAGAAAAAATTGTCAAGTTCTTTAAAAAGTAACATAAAAAACAATCTTTCATTTAGCGATTCGCTTAACATTTTACAAACAAAGTGCGCTAAAACCGGAACGTTGGACACGTCGGTTTCCGACCAAAAGTAGATCGTACTTTTCATTCATTATCTTTGTTTTATTATACTGCTAGGTTATTTTTCACATAGATCTTTCTGATGTTAAAGAAGTTATATTTATTTTGTTTAAGTTACGGGTAATGTACGAAACAAAGAATATTATATATTAAAATACAGAATTTTTCTTAAATTTGCTACTTCGTAGAATTTGATTCTCATTAATGACACTATTTTTTATTAGAAAATCAATGGTTACAATTCTAGGCCACGATATATAAATTTTTCAAAAATCGAACCACGCAGTTTTAGTTTTCATCAAGATCTGGCCTGAGACCCCTAGAGTATTTTTTGCTATTCCTTAAAGTTTCAGATTTGGGCACCCATAGAAAAAATAACTTTCAAGTAAGATTTCTTAGTAAAATATGAAATAAAATTATTGTTAAAAAAAAAAAATCCATAAACTATTTTTTAGCTACATATGACGATTCTCTTTTCGATCTTTATTTTTAAATTCATGAGAGGCGAATGGAAAACTGTTTTTCAAAAGTGGATAAAAAGTTGATACCCTTTTGAGATCATTATCTACTTATATTTTATAATGAACATTCAATTTTAATTGTAAAAATGAATAGAGTGTAACAGATGTGTGCAACAATGTAAGGTTTTCTTTTTTTATTATGAAAACCTAATAAACGTACTTTCAAACATTTAAATTCCCTATTACAGAGGATATATCTCTTTCTTTTAAATAAAAACGCTCTGGTAATAAAAAGTATTGCTTAAATTTTAATTTAAAGACATGAAAATAAGTCAAAAACAACTTATAGACGGAGCGTTCCATGATATTATATACTCGTGTTACACTTAACTACATACTCGTAAAAAAAATAGCATTTTTACCCACTTGGGTAGCAGCACCTCATCAATTATTTTTTTGCAAAATTAAAACGCCTTGTATTTCTAAGCTTAAGGGATAAATATTTTAGTTCCCATGTTTGATGGTGTTAAGAATGAAAGGTATTCTGATTATTGAAGTTAAATGCGTTAAAAAACTTCTAGGTTGGACTGTGACCAACTGGACAATTGGAAAATTCTGAAATTGATTATTTTAATGTCTTAGGATAATAGCCATGGTTTTTTTAAAATAAGTTTTGTGATATTTAATTACGCAAAATATTTAACGTTTCATAATAATGTAATAAAAGCTACAATAATAATTTCTGGCTACAGTCTGTACTAATACCACGCATACCATTTCAACCATCTAATTATGCATTTTAGTTTAGAAAAATCCAATAACTCGCCTGGGCATGTTTAATTATATTCATGGGGATATTACAAGAGTGTTTATTGAAAGGAATGATTTACGTTTGACTGTACAAAGTGAGATGTTCGAAATGGAAGGACTACGAATAGCGTATACAAAGAAGTACACGCTTAATTTAACTTCACAACTTTGAAAGGTTTTTATTCAACTAAAGGTGAGTGTGTATATTCTATATATACAAATATGTTTTATTTGAAAGATTGTTCTTCATATTATCATATAAAGATTTTATTTAAGTTTAACTTTTACAATAATCTCAAAAGACAATTTATTGCAATAGATTTAATTTTCAAGTTGGATAATTAATCTGAGTCATCTTCAGCCTTACAGTACTTGAGGGTCATTTCATGTACCATTTAAAAACTTGAGAAAATAACTGTTTTATTGAATTTGATTTTCAGATGATGATTCTCATATGATTTGACAAAGATGAGCCCTATTGAGGGGTCTTGACCTCATCTCATATCTGGGAAATAATGTTAAACGCTAAAACCGCATTGCAAAATGCTGAAGCAAACAAACAGCACAAATATTCGTTTCTAATCCCAAATTATATATTAGTGCAATCCTATTGCCTCCACTGGTGATAGAAGGCTGGTTTATTTTGTGCCCACATTTTACCGAATGGCATTATAGTCCCATATTGACAGCATTTTGAATTAGTTATGAATTACAGCAACGTAAGAGAAGCGAAAAAGTACGAGACTTTAGTTTATAAAATCGTGCAACTTTAATCAAAAATTTAAATGATATCAGCTTAGAAAATATTTCTATGACTTCAATTCAAAATCAGGACAGGACAAAGGAACAACTAGCTCAATTGAGTCTAATTTACAGGAACACTCCTGCCCACCTACGAGTTCGGAGAGAATTTTGTAAAAATAAGACCACAATTTTGATTCAATAACATGTCCAAACCAGTACGGCCCTTTTGTAATCAATGTTTAAATTGGAAAAGGTTGGACAAAATTGCAATCCCTTCTCACACCATATATATCGACTTAAAGGGTAACTTGATGGGTTGTGATAAAAAAGCCAAAGTTTTTATCTAAGCCTTTGCCTAATTTGTATTCCATCCCATGCGAGGTAAAAGTACAAATCTTAAATTCAAAAGTTAAAAAGACAATTTCAATCAATTTCATGATTGATTAATTTTATAGCAATCCAACCATAATAATTCCGGCAATATTGTAGAAACACACAATGCCAGAACGCAGGTTGATCAAAAGCGTAAATTGAAAGGTTAATTTGGATTATTCATGATCGTATGGTGCTACATATCAAAATGTTAATAAAGATCTGTATTAATAAATTGCAGTTACGTATTAATGGTGTCAAATAAAATCAAATATTTCTCCTCTAGAACTGCTTTTTTTGACAATGCTCACACTACTTGTTTGTAGTTTTACTTACTTACTTTATTTACTTTAATCCAATATTAAATCATTAGAGATAACATTTGTTTTATTTGTTAATAATTTCATTAATATTTAAAAATATATTATTATCTATTTCTTATTATAACGGATATAACTTAGTACAACATATTTGTGTTACGAATCTGAATTTTATTAATATATACAAAATATTATTTTACGTAAGAAATGGTTTAAAGTAGAAAATAGATAAGAAATTCTCTCGCTTCATTTTATTAATATTTATTCGTTGAGAGAATATCACCAACTAAAAATATTGAAGGCAATAACTGCTAAAGTTGTCTCATTGACAGAAGAATGAATACTCCAATGTACATGAGCGTATATTTAAAAAAATACAGAAAATGAACGAGGCATTGCACCATGTACTGAAGACGGTATATTAAAAAAAAGTATAATTATAAAAAAATATATATTTCTGATAAGTTTAAATTTAAATATTAAACATAAATTAATATCAAATACTGCTAAAGATTTATTGTTTTTTTTTTTATTAAATTAATAAAAAACACAAAATGATCTAATAATAATCACGGTAAGTGTATTAATTACACAGGCGAAATAGTGGAAGAATTGGTAGCTAATTTTCTATGCTGAGATTTTACATTGGTTTAAGACGCGTATATGTTATTGTTTATTATTATGTATATAAAAATTATTATTGTGCTATAGTACCTACACATCCGACGCAGTACAGCGTTAAACCTACTAAACTTCCGTGATAAAACACATTAGTAATTGAAAATCTGCTTGTCTCAGAAAAATATTGAACCATTGCCAACCCTCCAGAGAGCGGTGCTCAGATCTGATTTTTACTTTATTATGGAGGTTACGTCTCTCATGTAGTACTTCATTAGCATAACAAAGCGAACCTCTTATTGGCAATGGAAAAATGTTCGAATAGTTATGAATTTAATTTTTATATATGCAGTTGTTTGCCTCGCTGGTGTAGTTGCTAGCTTATAAGGCTGAAGATGTCTAGGTTCTTTATTCAAATTTCGGGCCAGGTCTAAAGTTAGCGGGTTTTTTCTGATGAAATTTATGTAGCTTATGCAAGTTGCAGCTCGGAGTTTGAAATTGGGACAGTTAGGTCTCATCCTTTTTTAATAATTCGTCATTTTTCATTTTTCAAATATAAATAAATATGTTCGTATTTTTTTTTGAGAAGAGACAATGACTCATGTAAAATATATTTCTTTCAATTGACCGGTTAAAACTGTAATTCGTTTCAGAGCACTTATACAAATAATATACATACTATTACACATTTACGACATATTATTTAGCAGATACATATATAATCAGCGTTTTTCTAATCAATCAGATATTTTTTACGTTTATATTATAAATAATTATATTACATTTATATTATAAAATATAATATATTATATTTTTACTTTAGTCATATATATCAGAATGTTTGTTTCATTTTCAAATTAACAAATAGAAGGTATTTCTCTTTTAACCATTTTTTCTTGCTGTATACGAACACAGTACAGATTAATTGAAAAATGAATTGTATTGTGTCTATTATACAACGACACATCCATTTTCTTATCTTTAAGTCGATATTATTTTTGGATTTCAAAGGGACTTACAGAAATTCATACAACCATAAACATCCTTTTAAATATCACAGAATTCATCTCTGCAGACCTCACAACGTGGAGATTTATGACTATTCAGACTTGTCTTTTTTATTTTATTCTTTTATCCGCGACGGACTTGCTAGTGTAGGCAAATATATTTTTAAAATATATTAAACAAAGCAAAATATTATGTGATGTTTATCAAGAAAATCGATTGGCAACAATTATGCAATTAGGTATTAAATTTTCTCTCATTAATTTACTTAAGAATTTTGCTCTTTTTAACAACATCAAACAAACAAATTAACGAAAGCATAATTAAAAAATATACATTTTTGTACAGTAAATGTGTTTATTCACTACAGAAGCATTTTGGTTAACAATAAAATTGATAGCATTTTATTTTTGTTCAAAATCTCCTGGAAGCCATAATTATATTGTGTTTTTACTCTTATAAAATGATAAAATTCCCAAAGTGAATGTTGTGTTGTTTGATAAATTTGCACCAACAATGGTGCCCCTAAGCTACCTATTTGATCTTTTGGGAAATCCCTTTCGGCTCCAAGCATTACACATCCACATTTTAGTAACAGGCGCTACTACTGTTTGCGATGTTAGTTTATTTATTGTTTTTATACAAACGAGATATGCCCATAACATTTTAACTTTTAAAATCCGAGATGTAACTTTTTACTTTTATGTACGAACAGATTTATTTATTTGACTACGCCCTAGCTTAGAAAGGAAGGAATCTAATGGCGGCACTTCACTTGGCGTACCATGTCGGTATTAATTCTATTCGAATACGGGAATATGTAGAGATTATTTTTTAAAATATTTGCTTCATAAAAAAATAAAAAAAAAAGTCTCTCAGCAAGATATTTATATCACGCTGACCGGTTAAAATGATATTAAAGTGAAATTTCTAGGCAGGATAGATAAAAAAAAACTTAACTAATTACCATAGATAATGATGTCAAACCGCCATATTTGCTTATAATAGATGCATTTTGTGTGTAACTAACTAAGCCAATAGACATAAATTTTGTACAAAAGATGCAGTGAGTCGTAGCTGCGTAGATATGGATATGTACATTTATATTAACTAAATGCATCGGACTGTATTGTGTTGTATAAGTATTGTAGTCCTATTTTTCTCTATTACTGATTTTCCTGTTTAACATATAACAATATCAATTTACTCGAGATAGATCAAATGTGCTCCTAAGATTCTATTTATAACATAGTACAATATATTTGTGAGATTAATTAGTTTAATTTTAAAGAATTGGCGTATAAATCATCCTTCACATTACTTTACTAGCTTGTTTTGTATGCAAAGGATTGCATTTAATTGAGCCAATTAGCTGTAGCGCCATTCTATTCTTGAAATAACGTCGTCTCTTTATATATCTAACAAGTTTGTATTTTTAAATTAGAAAACGGTTTTTTTTTTAATTAATAAAATAAAAATACAGATCGTACTGACAGCGCCATTTCATTGTAAATGTATATCTAAGTATATCCATATTAATAAGTTGAAGAGTTTGATTGGTTGAATTTGAAACAACCAGTCTTTTTTTTAAATGTTATTTTTTGTGTGTTTTTTCCATAACACATCTCAATTAGTGGGCTCGAACTTTACGCTAAACTCTTAGAAGCACTGACAATAAACCTTAACCAATATGGCAAACTATAGGACAGAGGCTATTTTAATTGAAATTCATTTTGGTACGAAATATTTCTAAAAACTAACTAAATTATGTCGGTAAAACTTGTGAAGAGACGAGATAGCTCAGTGGATAGAGACGTGAATTTAAAAAAGATTGCAGGTTGACATCAGGACATGCACCGCTAAATATATCATTGACATCATTAATATTCAGCAGTGCTTAATGTGTGTTTACAATTGATCTCGTGCTTGGCGTTGATAATAACATAAATAATAATAACATAAACAATAACATTGTGAGGAAACTTACACGTGTCGGAAGAAAACTGCTATTAATTATTTATACGTAAAGATTGTAATTTTATCTTTAGTGGTCAAGTATATTCATATTTATTTCTATACAACGCCGGTCACTGTCAAATAATTGTCAAAAAATATTTCATTGTTTTAATTAAGAATTTCGGTTTAAGTACGGTGAGTGATAACGACACGGGCTCTCAGTGTTGGATAAGTGCGAGCCGCTGCAGTGAGCGCCGACACCTCATGACAGATTAATTATTCCGTTTGTCGACATTCACGGGACAAGCTTCATCTATTTCAATTTATTCTATAGATATAACATCCAAATTGTTTTTCAGTAGCATTCATTGATTTTATACATAAATAATTTAATTGAATGATTCGTAAATAATGAATACAATTTTTGCTTAATTAGTTATGTATATATGTAGGTATCTTTGAAATTATAATGAAGACTCTATAATTCTATTTTACTTTTAAATTGAAGTGATACAGCCTAAATCGTTTATCGAATCAAAATACGCCTTCTGTAAAAATAAAATAAAAAAGATTTTATTTTGGTTCAGAACAGTGTAGGGATAACGTTGTGATGAAGGATTTAAGAGATTTGTAATCACGCTTGGTTTTCGACTATTTTTCTTATTTATAAACGTGCTGATTTCAGTTTTTTTGGTATTCAAATTTAATTTGTAGGTATAAATAAAAGTATTGGAATAAATATTTTAATATACATTGGTAATTTCTAAGCGATTATTAAACGATGAAAAGTAAAGAATTAAGTCTTAGAAATATAATAAAAAATTAAAAGATCCGTTTTAGGTCAGTAAGGACTTATGTTTTTAATATATTATGTTATATATTATATTATATGTTAATAAATAATATTAAAAAGCCGTATCTATTACTTGTGATTCGCGTTCATCGTTAGTCTTAGCACAAGGACGACCACGATCTTACGAACAATTAGCACTCCTTTCAGAAGTTGAATATAATATAATCGGAGTCGTCTTTTTAGGGCTCAGGGCATTGTGGGAATTTCAGCTTTTGCCCAAATTATACTCTCTGTATGCTTTATGTTCTGATTAACTTTCACTCTATTCATCGTCAGAACTATGATTCTACTGTTCAACGGGCTGTTTTTGCACGGCTAACTCATCTTCACTTTCTTCGTATTAATTCATATAAATTAAGCATCGCTGATATTTCTTAAGTTTTACCAATTTTCATTAAAGTAGTGGCCAGTAATCTAATTGTTTTACGTATAAGTTTTATCGATATCGTAAAAAATAATCTAAATATATATAATCACCAAAATTGTACTACACTTTAAGTAGTATGGAGTCCAATAGACCACAACTGTGACACGTGTAGTCGACGCTGTGGCTAGCAGAACACTCAGAATAGAGAGGCATGAAAGCTAGGAGGCTACTAAAATAGCCAGTCGTATAGGTGTAACCGAAATATGACCGATATATTTTGTAAAAAAAAAAACATTATTCATTAAACGTAAGGTATATATAGAATAAATGTGTTTACTGATGAACTATAAACATAATTTAATGACATGAAACCTTAAGTCTAGTCCGGGATTGAGCCGGCAATCTTTGGGTAAGTTTCACGTGGCAAACTTCTATCCTTGGGGCCGTTTCGTACAACGAAAATATCGTGAAAAAACCACACGCATGACGAAAGTCCAGTGGCACAAATTGAGCAGCGTGCAACTCAAACCCTACGAGTATTAGCAAAGGAGTCTTGTGCCTAGTAGTGGATAATTGAATGGTTGTTACTTTTTTAATTTTTTATTATTTTGTGTGGAACCTAATGTGAACTCTTTTTATCCTCATTTTTATGATAATCGGATAGCACAGAAGCAAATTACACATAGAATTCTGTGACAAAAAAGCCAATTTTTTTTTTATAAACTCGACGTGAAATTCAATCCCGGATCTGAGGCATTATGAAAGTACCCCGACCAAAGAGGCAGTTATGAAAATTTAAACAGTACACGTCAATATAAATCACTTAAAATTGCGCGAAAATGTTACTCATTTATGAGTACCTAACCCTTTCAAATATTGAAGCTAGGTTTATACATATTTAAGTGTAAGAAACATTACACGCTCTAACAGTTCGAGCAGAAGTTTGGAGGGTTTCACGTATCCTACATCTTGGGAAAGTAATATCTACCTACATTAATCATTCCTTGCAAAATCTATATATTTATCTAAAGCTCAAATACTATGAGATATAAGCGTTATAAATATTATTTGTTATCAACAAATGTATTAAGAATATATGTATAATAATAAAAATAATTAAAATAGCTATATTGTTTGAATTGATAGTCACACTAAAAATGCATCAATAGTATATTTTTTAATAAATTAGTGTCTAAATACTACAATTTTTTTTCTATTTTGATTGGACTAAATTTAGTATAGAGATTGTTTGACTTCTGGGGAAGGAGTCAGGCTACTTTTTTTAATTTACCCCTCGTGGGAGTAAAATAAGTGATTTTTTATAAATTTCATGCGGGTAAAGCCGTAGGCTCAACTAATAATTAATAATTTTATATAAGAGTAGAGTGAATTGGTAGAAATCGTCACGTAAGGAAAAAGCGTTATTCCCTCTCCAGATGAATTTCCTCTCATTTCCTTTCTATTACATACGGTTTTGCATAACATTATTTAAACTTATTTTGTTATTGTTTTAATTCACGTGGGATTTTTAATAAAACAATTATTTCTTATCATTTATATATTCTTTGTTAATGTATATGATCGTGCCTGTTATTTAATACATAATATATAGCGATAGCAACTTTGTTCCAACCGGGTGTCCCACGACATGTTTTTTTTAGTAATGAAATGCCTATATTAGGTAAAACGGTAAGTAATGTGACGAAAGCTGTTAAAGCGAGTTTAAGATTGGCAAATTCCTTATTAATCATCTGCTTGGCCTGATGCCATCCAGTTACATTTTAGTACGTCGTTGATGTGCTGCTGTGTGTTCTACGTAATGTGTATTATTGATAGGCGTAAAATAGGTGTATTGGGGAAATTATAGCATACAATAAATTTACAGTTATAGTTTAACATACAAAAGCTTTGTTTTAAAATTTATGTAAAAATATGTCCCTCTTATTAAAGTAATTAAAGCATGTTTCTTTAAAATAATGTGTTAATTAACGTTATAGAAATATTGATTGCATTTTTTTTTCTGTATAGCAAAGTCGATAAGACCGCATGTTCATTTTTTTATAC
The DNA here is from genome assembly GCF_905147765.1 of Vanessa atalanta. Lineage (NCBI taxonomy): Eukaryota > Metazoa > Arthropoda > Insecta > Lepidoptera > Nymphalidae > Vanessa > Vanessa atalanta. Next base: position 7,546,006 of record NC_061878.1, on the reverse strand, counting down.
TCTTGGCGGTATTCCAGTTCTTCGCGTAACATTATTTTTGGTATGTGAGTATATAAGGCAATTTTCTATATGGATTTTAGCCAGAACTCAGGCTTGATCAATATTTATAACTTTTTTGGTTTGAATGTTGGAACGATTGAAGTGTGAAATAAAAGTTGTTGTTTTGTTTAAATATTTAATAGTTTGTGGCGGTTCATATGTACGAGTGAGGTGAGTCATGAATCAGATAGGCTGTAATGTCTCTACCGCGAGCGCAGTGTAGCGCTCCGTCGACCGAGCGATGAATTTCACTTGCTACTACTGTTGAATAATGAATGTAGCTAACCCGAAAACTACCACGGCCTTAGCGAGGTTGTATTTAAAACTTTACATCCGAAATATCGAACACCGAAAAGGATTATTAATAGATTATTTGTAACACGAGATGTAATACTTTATTTATGAAATTTTAATTGAAATATATTTGTTATTTTAATTTTAATTATTATTTTCTTTATTAATAATTATAATATTACTTAGTTGCTGATCTATGATATAGGTATACTTTATTCATTGTGGAAATAAAATAACGAAGTGCTTTATTACTTGTCATATTAATAATCTAATGTATTTTTACAAGTTTTGCTTCATCCATTTAAACTTTTACGATAGTGCTTATAATAGTTAGATGAACTTTTAATAGTGTTGGAAGTTTCCGAACGAGTGTTACGTGACATTCTTTCGCTGCTATAAAAGGTTCCCTCGGTCACTATATTTATAGCTTATCGATTTATTCCATTTTTATAGCTGGCTTAGAAAATACCGATTTAGATCCTTTACCTTTCATCATGGCTAAATTAATAGTGAGTAGGAGCTTGTAAATATTTCAAAGCTTGTAAACCGCCGTTACGCGGTGAATATAAAATATAAGGGCCCCATTTCTTTCGACGCAGATTTAACTATTTTTTTCGTCGTGTCAGGTAAGTATTATAAATATTATTAAATAGATATATGATAAAAAAACACACGCACTAGCTTCTATAACTATATAAAAAAATTTATAACTAAGGATCAGTTCCTTAGTTATAAAATTTTTCATCAACATGTAAAATTTCAACTATAAAGGATAAAATCAAGTGGTTCTAATTCAGCTTGCAAGATTTTACTAAACTAACTAATTAAAATTGATATTTAAAAAAAATGGTACAACTTGTTATGATACCGCTTTGTTATAATGAGGTAGCAGCATATTATATTGTCATTGTATTATCGTGCATTTATAAAAAAAAGCTATTCTATTCGATTATTTATTTATTAATGCAACGCTAAAAATCGCTTACTTACCGCACTACGCTCTCTATTCATCCGTCCTTAAAAGATTGCATTCGTAAATAAATTAATTCAGCTTTATATGCATCTTTGAGGGTGCTGTGTATCATTCAAAGCACCTGACTTCCATTGTTTTATACAGCCATGCAAACAATGGTTTTATACGCAAACGTGATATGAACTAACGAAATAAGTGCAAGGAAATTCATTTGATTTAATAATATTAAAATAGATTCAACTTTTTATGGTGATTTAATTATTATTATATTTCTAAGCAGAGGAACATGTAATCTGATCTTCATTATGAAACAATGTTTTCTTAATGAAAGAATTTCTTGAAAAAAGCCAAACTAAAAACCTTTAAAACAAAAGAAAAAATCTGTTTCGGAATTGTGGTTGTGAACCCAACCCTGATGTAAATTTGATAGCACTCATCAAGATTAATTTTCAAGATCATTATAATTTTTATGACTTTATTTTTAATGAAAAATATATTTAAAAGTTACATAATATTATAATGTTAATTAGATTTATTTCGATTAGATGCAATCTACAAAATCTCTTATTAATTATTAATGACGCTAAGTATATTTTTATATTCAAGTGTATTTTCCCTATTTATTTTACTTTGACTATAAAATGCTGTTACAAATTGCGTGGAGCAAAAAGGGTAAAAAAAAATATATATGCGACGTATCACAGTATTTTTCTATTCAAACATTTGAATCGTCCATTCATTCAAATAAACATTGATATTTATTTCATATTGTGCTGCATAACAACGTTTATAAACGTTCAACTGTGATGATTCAGGATCAGTTACAGTTTTCCCACGAATTTTGCCGCTAAAACGCCTGGATCAAAGGATTTAAATCAACTAACTAAGCTTACTTACATATACGTTATTATAACTAACGTAATAAATGTGAATGTTCTTGTTTGTCAAAATAAAATGTGTGCGAAGATATATTATGTCATAAAACAATATAATAAATATTATATAAAATAGACGTGGGATACATCGTTGGAATGAAGTCGTTTTCGCTCAATTATGTATTAAATAATAATAAAATAAATCATTACTAAGTAATCGGCAAGAACTGTTTGTTCTTAAAATCCCGTTTGTTTTCAAACAATAAAAAAAATGTTTAAATAATGTTATGAAAATCTGTATATAATTGAAAAAAGACACAGATTGAGAGAGAGAAAGAAAGAGGGAAAGGTCGCCTGGAGAAAGCATATTTTTTTCTTACGTGGCGATTTCTGCTAGATCACTCTACAATGTGCCGCCTAAAATAAGTTCCTTCCAAAAATGACGAAGGTAATCTACACCAAATAAAGCAGCCGAGTTATAGGTAGTAAATTTAAATATTGTGAAATATACTGTATCAATACTAATATATAAAGCTGACATTTATTTTTGTTTGAACACGCTAATCTCAGGGCTTATCAGTCCGATTTGAAAAGACAAATTTGCGTAAGATAGCCTAGAAAGGGTGGAGCGGTAGCGCTTAGGGCGAGTGAGACCGCGTAGAGCAGCTAGTATTAACATATTGTAGAACTTAGATCGATATAAGCTACATTGGGTTTTACAACGAAACGACGCAACTGGAGTAAATATATAATAATAATAGATACACGTATACAGATAAAATTCGTCGTTTAGATTTTAAAATACATTTTTCTATTAGATGTACCTAACGTATTTTTTTATCTTTAATATATATTTAATTATACACTAGATACATTTACGATCTTAATGAAAATATTGAGTTTAAGAAACTTTTAATAAAAGTATTGCTACTAAATATTATCATATCACCTAAAATTGTGATATAAGTTAGACGATTCATAAATTAATTTATGATGTTGACCACACCTGATATATTGCTATGGTTGCAACTATAAAAAGTCCCGTATATCGTAAAATACGGCCTAAGCTATAAATGTTGTTACTGAAATACATATAATTTTATTATAAAATCATCATTTTATTAGTGGCTCCTTCCATTTGTCGCTTACATAAAATTCTTACATATTTTGCTGGTAAAAGTTTATTACAGTACATTTTTCAGATAAAGCTAAGTGAATTTGAACCTATCAGCAGGACTCCGGTTCCTTCATTTATTGCTTTTTGCTTTATCTGACACTTGAGGTTACCTTACAATGTTTCAATGGAGCATCCGATTATGAAGGGAATTTGAAAGGATATACCGAAACGAAACTAGTAATAACATTTAGAATCTACCTATCCTATATAAACAGAAAATTTGAAATAGCACAGGCATATTTTAACGGTTATAGGTTCATGAAAATGACCGTAAAAGACTCTCCATGAATTTTGAAGATAATTCGATTGACATTCACGTAGATACGGTCAGCAACGCTACCGGCAATTTCCACAAAACTTAATTCAATGCTATTCGATTCTGTTTCCTATAGAGATTAGTGTTTCTCGTTACAAGCAATCTGCTTTTAAAGCAAAATGTTTCCCGTTACGAAAACCGAAATCACTAATTTCAATTGGGCAACGAATGAAAATTAAGGCGAACCAAAAGGAAACGATGTTGTTGTTTTTTGGTCTAATCATTTGTTATGATTGTTATGCAGAAATAGATTTTTCTAAGCAGTTAGTAACATTAATCGAATATTAAACCAACACTATAAATGCGAATATAATAAAACAACTCCTTTTTACGGTTTCACGTCTGAACTACCCAACATCCCTAAATTCGGGCGAAGCCTTGGCCGGATACTTTATAGGATTCGGTCTATGGGCGGTGGTGACCACTTACCATCAGGTGGTCCATTTGCTCGTCCATCTAGTAATATCATAAAAAAAACAACATAGCCACCGTTATCGTTGAGGCTAGGTACTTATTTTGATATAACTTGCATCCTATATCGGTATATATTTTACCTTTACAACACACTGGGCCTGCGTTCGTCTTGGGCGCTTATTAAATAGCCCCGAAGGTCCCTACGGAAGGATATACCAGAACCCGCTTAAAAAGACGTTACCATTTATTTTAGTACAAAATAACTTAACAAATATTTTTTTTAGAAAATCAAACTAGCCATTAAAAATAAATAAATTTGAATAATATTTATTATTTTTTTATTCCAACTTTAAGCATAATAAAACTGTGATTAATTTTATTCTACAATTTGTTTGATCTTACACAGCATTGCTTGAACATTTTCTACATTTTTTAAATTCTCTGTGCTTGCGAACTTAACTGTCAACGATCAGTCACTCGCTGATAGGGACGACAGACGACTTCCACTCTGATCGACTGTAAATAACTAGCTTTTCTCAATCCATCGATAAGCATTTTAGCTCAGTACATTCTAGATTTTTCAACATGTATGTTGAAGTAAATTATTGCTAATTTCAAAGTAATTAATGTACAAATGATGAGAAATGATAGTAGATGGCAATAATGGCAACAAGTTTTCCACGTTAAATTGCAATTCCTATTCTGTGGCCATAAATAAATGAAAATAAGTTAAATTATTAAATATTTTCAAGTAGAATAAAACATATTATGTAAATAAGCGCATAGTTAAAATTCTCTTCAATTCATGAAATTATTTCTGTGACTTGTTGGATCTCATCCAATTTGAAGATTTTCTAAGATCAATTTTTATTAGATACCGATTTCTTGTTTCAAGTCTTATAAATTGCAAATATGTAAATATATTTTTTTAAATGAATATGTTGAAATTCAATTCGTATAAAATATTCGCTTATTAAAATTTAATATATTTGCACTTCTCTTTTTTATTTTCGAATATTAAAAACGAAAAATAAACAAGGTAAATATTTTTTTTTTTGTGGAATGGTTAGTCGCTTTCTTTTATTTTAAATTCTCATTGACGCGTATTATATAGTCAGCAAAATTGAGGAACCGTTTCTCTCAAATTATAATGGAATTATAATGGATCGATCAATGACACTCGAGTTATCAAAAAGAGTCTTAAGCTAAGCTTCTACCTAAGTTTCCTTAGAAGTTTAAAATGCAGGCAAGGAAGTTCATAAATGTGTTAAGTTTGGATTTATAAAATTTTAATAAACTCTCGATTTTACATTCGTACGTTGTGTGTTTCGTGCAAAGAATCAGGGCGCTTAAATATTTATCGTTTACTGTGAGCTCGAGGGAAAAACAAACCTGCAGGTGTGTTGGAACGAAATGAGAGAAGATATCTCGGTAATGAGAAACGCAAAGTCCCATTATATTTTTCAGTGGGACCGAAAAAAGAAAATGTCAACATTGCGTGCGGACAGACAATTTGGCAAGACTAGTAGTGGACAAAAGAGTATTAGGTTTCCGGAGTTTGTTGCTAGTAAATAAATCCAATTTTAAATTCTTAGCTTAGTTATTTGATGAATAAAAACAAAACAATAAATATAAAATTATTTACATTATTATTTGTGGCAATACTATAATGGCACAAATGTAACTCATAGAAAAAGAGTTCTTTATATATATACATTTCTTATTTTCCAACTTTAAACTTTGTATTAAAAAACCTAGGTACCTATTTTTTGTTCTTAGTCTTTGCATAAAACAGAAATTGTAATTCAATTTAAAAAAGATTGACATAGATTTTACTACAAAACCAATACTTACTTACCGAGACCTCAAACTGAATAAAGAATTTGCACTTTTTCCGTCTCTCTTGCAAATCTTGGCATCTTTCCAGCCAGACGTTACTTACACCGTGAGCTGTCAATAGGCATCCACAGCATTATGAATTTTAGCTAAAAGATTTCCGCGGAGTTTTATTAAGTGCCTTATGCTAGCAATTATATATATGTATAGAGATGAAACAAAAGGTGTTTTAATGTATGTGCGAAACTTTATACTCTGGAACACTTGCTGTGTTCACTGATAGCGTTACAAGTACATTTTCGAATAAAGTGTAATTTATATTTTCAGTTGCTGACATTTTTAAGTTTCTCTTTTTCTCATTAATCTATTGCAGAGTATATATATATATATATCAAGTAATGTTCTGTGATAAAATTGAAATGTATTTTAATTAAAACTTATAATCATAAATACAGAATTTTATCCTAAAAATGGTTATATAATAGATAATAAAACAGGTAAGTACCATCAATAGGTATTTGTTGATGCTCATGCTGGATATATAAATTTAACTATGTATGATTACCTACCCCACTAGGCCTACTTTCCTTTTCAGAAGAAGGTTTGGAGTTTATTTTACCACGCTGCTGCTATGCTGGTAAACAAGTGGCAAATTGCCAGCCGACACATGCAGGTTTTCGTTTTCATCAAGCTCAAGATCAATTATAAAAACGAATTAAGCACGTGATTATTCAGTAGTACTTGCCGACGTTTGAGTCCGGTTTTTCAGTTTGTATTCACGTGCTATAACCACTGGACCCTCTCAATTTTAGTATTATAAATTAATTGGTAAATAAAAAGTATTATATATTACATATTAATTGGTAATATTGTATTGGTATAAATGAAAAGTATTTACAAGATTTTAGTAAGGAGTAGAATCTCTTGTCTCTGAAAGGATTGATTTTGCGAATTTAGGGTCTTGGTGATATAATTTTTTCTTTTTAAAATAGAAGCATTTAAAGAATTTTTGAAAAATAATCATTTATCATTTTCCTAGTTTCCGTCCAGATATCCCTTGTGTATGTAGTTACACTGGTTCTCTCATCCTTCAAACCGGAACACAACAGTACTGTTTGGCGGCAGAATATCTGATGAGTACCCACGCAGACGACCTTGCACAAAGCTCTTTAACCAGTTACAGTAATAGTTGGGAGCAAGTCTAGTGGGAGAATTTATAGATTTATTGTGCAATAATAATTAGAGGAGTCGGATAGAATCTGTGCTTTTACAGACATATAACGCCGATGTAATAAATTAGAGAACGATAACAGAATAGAGGTAGTACGTGTTTAATTCAGTTAAATATGAATATTCATCATTCCAACTTCGACTTCATATCTATGGGAATTTTATGAGACGAGAATAAAAACTAGGTCACTTAGCAAAACATTTCGTGTCATATGAAATTTTATTAAAGTAGAGACGGATACGTGATCCTCGTTATCATTTTTCTCTAAAAGCTTACGTTATTTTTACGATAAAAAACAGTGTATAGTGACATATTTATATTTTAGATCAATAACATATATATTAAGTATAATACAAAAACTTTGATATAATATTGCGTAGGTTAAGAAATATTTAACCTGATTTTTTTTCAATATGTTATATTATAAAATCTTCTAGCATAAATTAACGTAACTATTTAAATATACGATGTTATTACACACATACTCAAAAAGGATGTATCTAAAAGAAGACGTGTTATATTTATGAGGGACCCTTTTAAATTTAGTGGCGTTGTTTTACATATTAAAGTAGGAGGAACTTTACTACCTTTAAAGAATTAAAGAATTTATTTGACGGTAGTGCTATAGTTCTAAATATGTACTTAAGCATGGCATAGAAATGACAGCACAAATTTGTGATACTGACAAATTTCCTACTTATATTTTTTGAATGTTACATGAGCGGACAAAAGGTAATAAGTGGTCACCTCGTATTCATAAATGTATTGGGACTGCGAGAGGCATTAGTTATACCATAAATTACTAATGCACTGCTAACCATGAGATCTGTTGTTATGTCCCTCGTGCCTCTAATTACACTGACTCAGTCACCCTTCATATTAGACACATAACACGATTTTGCTACTCGGCGATAAAATAACTAGTGATTAGGTGTCGTCGATAGTAAGTACGTATTTTAAAACCACCTTCAGTATGCGATATTTCAAAAACCTGGTTTTAGAAAAAGAATATTTTATTTAAAAAAGACTAGAAATCTATTTTTATACTTACTAAAAAAAATTAAGCACAAGCTTTGCCTCTGTTGCCGTTCAATAAAGTTCGGAAATTTTGTATTAATAATTTTTATTAATAATTATTATTCAAAAAAATGTTCCGTCACAAATAAAGCATTGAATGGTTATTGCATGTTTTTTAAATGTATGCTTCATTCAAGTTGACCTCATCAAAGTGAAATCATTATGGTATAAATCACAATCACTTGGAATTATGGTGAAACGCTAAAATAATTTCCCTGTTGAATAGCAATTATCCTATCCCTACCCCTGCACGAAGGCCATTACTGGAAGCACAAAACGGTGGGTAAAATCGTTTAGAAAATTTGCTTGCAATTATACCAATATTCAAATATTTTTTATTCTTATGTACATATATACATTCCGATTTTGTAATAAAGGGATAAAAGGTTTTTTAAAAGGATAAGTTTCTGAAGATGTGATAATAACCTTAATTGTTCTCGTGCGAAGGTAATTTTAATTATATAATATTAAACGAAAACAGTCATGAGGAAATGATCCGTGGCAGCCATTCTTAAAGAAGCATAGCTAATTGTGCACTGTACAGTGTACAGTCTATTCTCTCACTCTCATAATCCAATGAGACGGGACCTGAAAGAGTTCAAGAGCAGGACCAACGCTTTTGCGTTTTTTTCGAGGCACGGGAATCTAAGTATTACAAATTTCGAGACTCCGGGCTGCTACAGAGATTCACTCGAATGTCTAAACTCCGCATCATTTTGATTGGCCCGGTCTGAGACTTGAACACGCGACCTCGAAGCCTACGCCTGTCAAAAGCACCCTAGTAACATATTAATCATTTTAATTCACCAATAGTGTTGACAATATTTTGACCAGATGAACAGATTATAAAAGGCTTTTTTATTCTCAATGACTTTTGAAAATAACAAGTGAGTTGCTAGCTACTAAAGAATCATGAATATTTATTTTTTTCAGAGAAGTCAAGAGAAGGCCGTATCAGGAGCTTTGAACATGCTAAGCAAGAAGATAAGCAATAAACGAATTTTTTTTAGGTCTTGATCGGGCTGATTTTTTATATTCATAACATTACAAGATAGGAAGGTCTATATGTAGTTTTCGGAAATGTATTTAATTTGCTTAATTCCGTCGACGGCGAGCGCTTCAAGGGATTTTGTGTCGGCAATTACCCTTACCTTACATCAAAGGCTAAACTTTTATAATTTTGTCAAATATCTGATAATACCAGGTTCAAATATCTGAGTTTACTTTTAAAATTAAGTTTTTTTTTCTTTTATACTTATTATAGGAATAAATTGACTAAGAATGCTTGTATATCGGAACTAAAGCATTAACCTGAGGTAGTTGCGGTTAGCTTCTGAATGTTGTACAAATGACCAATAACTATGAACTGTTATATTTTTATCATTCATAGTTAATAATAATTTAAGCGAGAATAACAATATTTTAAGTCCAAAATAAAAAAAATTATCACTCGTTCCTCGTTTCGTCTATTATCGCGCATCCAATGAATTATTTATTGAAAAATACTTAGTTGCCGCTTGGGGCCTCGCCCACGTGTGAGGGGGAGGCAGACAAAACATAAGATATATCAATACAATTCACTCAATTCCATCAGCCAATTCAACATGACCTATGTTATAAGTATGTTCATGCATTTCAGCATTAGCTTGAAATAAAGACAAATAGAGAAGCCAAAGTTTTAATCTCAAACTGGGTTTAATTTCTATGAACGTTTCATCAATATTCATTTGCTGGTATTTGCACAATTCGAATCCAGGATAACTTACAATTCAATGCTTAACTAAATAACGAATAGATTTTCTACGTAATAGAAGAATCACTATATTTTTGCAATGTTGCAAGTTCCGATCTAAATTAGGTCATTGATAATTAGTTCTATAAGGTTACATGTTCTCTTAAATTGGCTGATTCATACACTTGATTTATTGGAACAAAACCCAGGTCTATTAAGTATTGTCCTTCTTGTTTGAAGTAAAATATCTCATAAGTTTATTAGCTGTATTTTATGTAAAACAGCAGTTTATCTCATCTTAAATGATAGATCTTAATGTTACGGGAGCTACTGTATTTTAAAATACCTTCCTTAAGCTTGAGGGGCATTTCCATTTACCGACTTATAAGGAAAGACTTACGTCTGCTATTTACACATTTAGGTACTCGTTACTACGAGTTACATCACTATGTAAGATTGATATTGCTCGATTACCTTGATAACTTTTATAATACTCCTTCGAGGTAACGCTCTGAATATTAAGACTCTATTTATTCTACAAAATGTGTTTGTGCTGTTATATGTATAATATTTTATTTTAAATACAGACATCATTTAATATACGTGTATTTCTCAGTTCATTTTGTGAATAATAATTTTAAATGTTAATAAGCGATGAACCAAAACGAAAGAAGATGTATTTATAGACATAATCAATAAATTAGACGACCATGTCTTAAACGGCGAAGTACATTGTAGAAGGTTGCGTTGTGTCTCGTTGGTCAGGCGATGAATTCCACAAGTATCTCCACTGAATAATAAATGTACCCAGACTGCAAACTTACTCGATTCCAGTGATCTTTAACATTTGTTTTATTCTTCGGTGCACATTTATATATGATAGCGTCAGGTATTTTAGTCTACTGAAGAACTTTCTTCATAATATATTCCTCGATTAAATTTTCTAATGGACTAAGAATATATTAATGAACATTTACATCATGTAACTAAAAGCTAAAAAAAAACGAATAAGCCGTAAAGGAGCTATGTGTATTGGTATTCGTTGGATTTAGTTTAACGTACAAATGTATCAATTTTTATCTCTATCAGAATATTAAATTGTATGTGACAAATATTTTTATTAAGAGATATTGTTTGTTTGATGTTGAATATTGATCTAAAGCCGACAGCACGAAATACCGAGAGAAGTAACGCAATGGCTATTCCCGAAGGAAATACGTGTTTTACCGTGATGAAAATCTACGCGAAAATATACGTTAATTCTATAAAATACGTTAAGTTGTACTAACAGGTATCCTTACATTTTCATTTCAATTCATGTAGCAGAAGTTAAATAAAATAAAATTTATATTTTTTTTTATAATTGATATATCATTCTAATTGATATTATAGTATCATAAATTGTCTCTAAATATTATGGCTTACACAGTAGTATAAAATTCAAACTAACTAAAACTACTAGTATTAGTAAGTACTAGTCTTAAAGTATTAGTGTTACTATTTTTTGTGACTATCGACTATAGATTTCTGATATCGATACAATCATAAGTAGCTTTTATCGGTTTATCGTATCGGCAAGGGCTTTGTAGCGGATGATCTGGGTGAGTAGCACCCAATCAGATGTTCTACACAACAATAACTAGTTTTGCTTTCCGGCTTGCAACGTGAGTTATAAGCAAGGAATTAACTCCTTTGTCAGCTTAGATATGATGGGTTGTGGCGAACTGACAGTATACAGTACAGGCTTAATTATTTCTTGCAGTGCCGGGGTCAATGGGAACAAAGCAAACTCCTGAAAAAAAAACAATTTTGAACATTTTGTGTCTGTATTATGAAATTGTTTCTCTATAATTTATAATAAATACTTCATATCGTGCAACAATGCATTATACTATTTGTTTATATCATTAATTCATAAACATATTTGTTTTATCCTAACAAGTAAAAAGCAAATAAAAAGTAGTTTTATTAACTCATATTACGGCTTTCTAGTTTCGATGTTATTATTTATTAAGCTTTATATGGTAACGAATTTATATATTAAAACTCACTTACTAATTACTAACCAACATTCTGACAAATTTATTTCATTATTTATTTTTGTGACATAACATTAATCTTATTCACAATAAATAATAATTTAATAATTCTAAACGTTTTCTACATACAAAAGCCGTTGCACTATATAATTTGGACTAACTTTTAAAATTTGTCAAGCGTTTGGCACCGATTTCAAACAGTTTATACATATAACCTTAACCTACCTTTTCATTAATTGTGCTATTTTTCAGTTCTTAGTGAATTTTCCGTTATTTCCGAAACGGTTTTTGTTTTTTATATTTATATTATTTTCATGCTTCATGTGTTGTTATTGGAAATATTATTACAGGATTTATTGACAATTTCATAAAGATGATGTGAAGTTAGTATAAATACATATATATATATATATACTACTATCTCGACATGAAATCGTCGGTGCGTCTGGTAGTGATTATGTATCTTCAATAATAAAGTTCTAATAATATCAGTTTTCCGCTGTTGGAACAAATGTTACGTGACATTCAACTCAAGTTATAAAAGGCTTTATCATGTTAATAGTTCATCGGTTCAGGTCGTTTTATTGAGTAGCTACGAGCTAGATTAGATCTTTGACTCACCCCTTTCACCTTTCATAGTAAGTAGGAGTAAATAGCACGTTATATTTGTTATCGTGTTAGGCCACGCATCAAAAGGTGCTTTGCTTAAATATGTATCGTGAGCATGTTTCACATATTTTTATCACGCGCAGTAATGTATTAAGCTTTTTATGAAATTTACTTTACAACACGATAATTCTACCAGTAATTTATTATTCAAGCCAAAAAATTACACTAACAAATTCTTATAATTATAGTATACAAGCACGGTGAAAATTTTGCTGATTTTTAACACAAATTGGTTAATGAGAATTTAAAGTCAGCGGTGCTTGCCCAAGGTTTTTTATTATTGCAAATTTGTGTACGGTTTATATATGGTTTCTTAATGTTTACTCCGAATTTCAAACGATAATTATAACGTACTCATTTACGTCGGCGACCAGTACCGCTTAACCGGGCCGAGTGAGAACACATAGGCTTCGGTTAGAATATATGTGGTCCAACCGGGGCACTACAACTCTCTATCTCAATAAACATAGGTAACTACATGAATATAGTTGTTTTATGTTTGTTTTTATTACACTTTTTTATGTATTGCATTTAAATTTGGTATTCTGTCGTCATAACATAGCAATTAATATTTCAATAACTCCATATTGAACTCATTCGAAAAATGTCAAGCCTGTCAAGTATTTTTTTATATCCAATTAGGGCGCAAGCTTGGCTTTTGAGAGCGCTCGTTTATTTCTGGTGTGCTGTTTCTATGCTGTCCTTTTATATGACAAGAGTGTCCTGCTAATGAGACGGTGTTTGCTTAACTTTCCTTTTACGCTTTAGGACCCGTAAATAAATCTGGTTGCCAAACGCATTATGTAAATTATTATTGCCATGAGGGTATGTGTGAGTGACGCATGTGCTCACAATGTCTTCGATTATGTAAATATTTATATTGTTAAGATTATTTTATTAAAAGATAATTAGTTTACCATGAATGCATGCGTATAGATCTATTATGTATCTATAGTTGATTATATTTATTTTACTATAAAATATTTTAGACAACGTTTTCGTCTAATTAAAGTTTAATTTATTTAAAGGTCAGTAATATTCGGATATATTATTATTCAATGATGAATCATCCTCATCTTATGTATCTATTTTTTTATTTTTGAAGTCACTTTAATTAACTTATTTTGTTTCCAAAGTCCATATTTTATGTCATTTGTAGATTATTTTTAATAGAGTCAAAATAAAGTTGAATAAACATATAATTAATAATGCAGTTACACCTTTTTATAACTAGTTTAAAATTTCAAGTGTAAACTAATTGATTGGATATGACAGTTCAGATTTATGTGCAATATTTGTAACATATTTATCGGCTACAAATACATGTTATTTATAGAGCTGTAATTGCAACTTACGAGCACTGTACCACAACAAAAAGGAAAATAAAGAGCAACATCTCAACGTCAAGGAGTTTGCCCCTTGATGGCCTACGCTCGTAGGAGGGCCACCAAAGCTTTGACATCAAAATTAATGAGTTTTTGAAACAACAAGCACTTGAAAATGGCACGTTCTTCACTGGTTTACAAAGACCTTTTGACATTGTTTTAGGCAAAAAAAATTGGCTAAGCGTGACTCCGACTTGAACACCAAAGGTTTCGTAACATGTCATACTAGAAATACGAATGTTTGAAAACCCGTATAGAATTTTCTGTCTTTCTTTTATTGTTTGGAATTAAAGTAAAGTACTTACTAGAAATAACAACCAGTAAATGTCAACCTACTCTCTAGGCTATAGACTTTAGGAGATAGGGCTTATTCTACCACGCTGCTCTGCGTGCGGGTGAGTCAATATATATACATGTGTCAGAATCTTACGAAGTTTCCTTCACTACCGAGCACGGGATAAATTAAAAAATACCAACTAAGCACATAGAAACTCAGTGGTGCTTATCCGAATTTGAACTAATGACCTAAGGTTATATCAATGTGCTCTATCTACTGGAACATCGCGGTTTATTCTGCGTAATGTTTTTTAATTATAAAACGATATATAATAATTTTACAGAATATTTAAAGTTACACTTACGTCGGTACTTTTATGTCACGACAATAAAGCGTCATTGTTTTCAGCTCTGCGGCGAGCCTTTATTAAATGCAGTCGAGTATAGAAAATCTATTATGTAGGTATACACGAGTCAAATGGAAAGCCTTTCTGTGTCACCTTTCCACAGCGGAGCGCACCACGGCCTATTTCTTTCTATAGCAACAGTTTACTTTCTGAAGTCCCATTCAGCTTTTCATAGGAACCCATTTGTTAGCAAATGAAAAGTAAATACACTCATTTTAAAGTATTACATTTATTCGAATTATTCGTGACAAATGACATAGTATTAATCAATAACGTTACGTCATGTACACTAAGTATTATCTTGAGCTTAATTCTCTCAATTCCTAATTCAGGCAAGCTAGCCAATCGCCAGACATGATCAAACACGCTGGAAGTGGTTCATCAAATATTTACAATATTCACACAACACGATCGTATCTTGTTTCAGTGCACCACATATTCATAGATATATAACATAGACGATTATTAAATACATACACAGTACATTATTCTATTATTTAAATTTTCTGATAATTAATCAAAGAGAACAAATGCATATTATTTATGTAAAAAAATGCTTAAAATTACAACATCCATTCGGTTCTATAAAATAAATGTATCCATCGAGTCTTAAATTAGATTCCTAAACCTTAAATGTAAACCATCGATTGATACACTTTATGTTCGTACATACAAGATGTGAATTAATATAATTTTGACTATGTACTAGATCTATAAAACAAATAGAGTGTAGTAATGAGCAGGCACAGATAATAAAATGTTTATCTTAAATCACTAATCGACGAGTAAATTGTTTTCCTAAAGATACAATTATCTACTGCCTAACTTATCTATACAATTCATAAAAAATGTTGACTATTCAGTCGGTTTTCTTACAAACTACATGAATATTCGACATACAACGTCAAACATACTGACATACGTGGACACCCAGTATTAATTTAATGTACTAATTATGTAATGGATAATACAACCGTGATGAATAGTTCTATCTCTCTCTCTCTCTCTTTAATTCAATTTCTTGGGTAGTTTCGTAGTGACACTTGTGAAGGCTTCAAAACAAATATGGTTTGCATTATTAATGATCTATTTGGTAGTATTGGTCCTCATTGAGAACTTATACTTACTGCCTTCCAAGTGTTAGCTACCCGTGCTCGGAGTGCAGGTGAGTCGTTCATAGCCGGTCGCCCAAATGACAAAATTGATCAAAAAACGTATTAATTAGTGTTAAATAAATTACATTTTTTAAAAGAAAAGCAACTGTTAATATTTTATTGACATGAGGACTATGTAAACAAAATGTTCTATTATGTCCCGATTTTATTTAAGAGCAATTATAGTTTTTTTTATATAATATAATTCGGTTTAAAATTTTACAGGATAAAATAATTATAAATTTAGTATCAACATCATGTTTGGCTTTCTCATAACTCAGGGTCATAGATTTCGTTTTCTTAAGTAATGTATTTAATAATATTATATCTACCGAAGAAATTGATTATGTTTACAATATAAGGATAACATAAAGATAAAAAATATGAAGCAAATTATCTCAAAAAACGGTATTCATGTAAATTGTATGCTTATACAATACGATATACTAAAATATATAAATATGATCATCTGACTTATATCAAAAGGCATAACAAAACTTATATTACAGACGTAGAATTTTAAAGCAATGCATTTGTTTGTATCAAATAAAACTATAAAAAAATATTTTTTTTAAAAGATTTTTTAGAAAGACGTAAAATCGATTTTCTAGAAAGTTTTATTCAATTAACGTTATTTAGAACTCATTGAACTGTAACGGTTGTCATAACTCGTATGCTTCGCTTTCAAACTATCTCGACTACCATCAGCATTGGATTAATGTCTAGGAACATACAGTTTAACAGCAGGTGTGCACATTCACATCACTATAAAGCAAGCGGTTTTCATTTCCCGTATTTGCACTGCAAATACGTGAATGTAAACGAATCATTATGGCGACGTTTGTATCCGGAGACACTTAACGTTTTTTTACATCAATTATTGTTCAATAAAATCGGCAAATACAGCTTGCTTTCATTTTATTGAACGTTAAAATGTAATACCCATTTGGTATTAAGCGTAAAACAATACATTGTTAGGTTTTGTTAAACTGAATTCACACATACATAGAATTTAACCTTTGTGTACATCTGGCTTAACAAATTAAGTTTTTTTTTTAAATATATCTATGGTAAATGTACACAATAACGGAATAATGTGTTAGTAAAGATTTTATTTCAATTACAAAACAGTATAATTCAATATAATTTAAAATGTTAAATAGTAAGCACCATTACAACTAGAATTAATTTAATAATAAAAAACGAGACTACATAATAAACTGAACGCTTTTATAATTTGTGAAGCTTCGAAAGAATCCGGTCACTCCGCTTCTGTCCGATTACTTCAAGTCTTTTACTTCGACCCAATAAAAAATGCTTCGCATGTTTTAACTCGTATCTTGCATATAACGTATCAACTTAAAGGAACGATTTTAACGGATCAATGCTGATCCGGTACTGGTGGACAAATACGATTACTTAAATATAGGAAACGGGGATTCATGCATATTATGTAGACTTAGTGAACCTGAGGTAACGAATCAGTATTTTATTTCTTAAACATTTCTTCTTTTTAAATTGAGAAACTTTTAGATTATAGAAGAATTAGAGAAATAACAATTAACTGTTATATATGTGTAATTAGAGCTGATAATAATTTAAATTAAATAATTAATTTAAATAAATAGAGAAAAAAACATAGTTACGGTCATTTTTTATTTTTACTTTTTTAATTTTTTACTTGATTAATTAATAATTATAATTTTTATTTCTTATAATAATAACTATATTTTAAAATAAATTTTAAATGAACTTAAACTCCAATAACAATTAATATTCCGTAATACGGTACATTTACCTTATACATGTATATGTATGTTATGAATATCATAATTTTTATAGTTTATTAGGTTTAATTAGGAACTAGTTTTTGACATCACTAGTCTGCTAACACCATTGACTATTATTTAGGTCTCATTCCTATGCCATTTCGCAACTTGCAAAGTACTGCCATTGGCGCAGACTTGCTTAAACTTTTAAGTTAAACTTGTGGTAGTTTTAGTCCAGCATAGGATAGAAACATATATTAAAAAATAATGATAACACAATGACAAATATATTTAAGTAATTAACTAAGTGGCGATATTATTGTACATATACTTACATATATAATATGAAGGCAGAAGTGATAATCCTATTGCTAAATGCTCACTTTTACCCATAAATATTGGCACTGTGATACACTGCCAATGCATTGCCAACTAAGATGTTGCGTCTCTTGTGCTTGTATGAATAACTGAATACAGTTGTGATGTGTTGTTGCTGGTTGGTCTCGTCTCCTTACCAGATGGATTAAATTAAACTAAAAACAAGATGAAATTGTAATTTGTTAGTCCATCACTACTCCGATAAACTTTCAATTAATAAAATTTGTGAACGATGACTGCATAAAGAAAAACTTTTGTACGATCAATTCTTAAAATGAGTTATTATATTAGCAGAGCCTAGAGCTCCTTCCGTGGTTTCTAATAATATTTAAAACAGGGTGATTGACTACCAAGTAATCATATATTTTTAGCTTAATTATTCACCTGGCACGGAAGCAATAATTTATTCATTGACAATGAATATAAATTAAAAAATAACATGTCAAAAACAAATGCAGAGTTTATTTGCAACAAGAGCTGAGAATTAAATGAAAACTATTAAGAGCTGCACTAAATTTAACCGTATAACTTTTCTTCGTCTTTTATATCAACTTTTAAATGAAATGATTTTATTGTTACCGTGAAAATAAATAAATATAAACTACACATTCGATCTTATCAATCGCCTTTACTACCTCAAATCCATCATAAGTTATCGAATTGATGGTATTATTTAAATCGTAATACGGATTTTACAATGCATGTTTACAATTCCTTTGTAAAGGTAGGTATTTACAAACAGCCAAAAATTTATCAAAATTCTATATTAAGTGTAACCATGTCGTTGTCTCACAATTTTAATACTATACTATTACGATGATTTATTCATTAAATTTTAACCAATTGACGCTCATTTGAGAAAGACTTTGGTCCTAACTCACTTCCTTCTTCTTACTACGAGAAAATTATAATTGCGTCTTAATTATATACGAACTAATAAACAAGGATATTTAAAAATTATGAAAATAATAATTGGGATGGTATGGCCTTCCTTTTGAGAATGCATATTTTTAAACCTATTGTTAATTACGTCCCTTACAAAGTCTATAGAACGGTAAAGGCACGGTAATGATGTGTATTGCACTTATCATACGGGAACTTCCATACAAACAGAGAGAAGAAATTCCATCTAAAGGGTTCAAAAACGCTCTATACTACAAGTCGAATCGAGGAAAGCATTTCAAGGCACATCCATTTAGAAGTAATAGTAAAGTGGTAAACGTTTAGTGATTAAAATCAGAGCGACCGCTAGAAGCGTAATCTACGACGAGAGAGATCTGTCATGAGATCCACAATGACACAAGAATATGTTAAATTCACCAATCCTCGCTAATCTTATTTATCTTTGCATGCTGATACACTTTTAACACACGTGGCTACCTACGTAGTAACGTACACAATATGAATATATCGAAATATTAAACGAAGCTCATATGGTTCATCGAAAGTTAATTCGCACCTTGTCATTATTCTGTACCCAGAAAAATCTCCACTCGTGTAACAAATTGTATTTATTTAAACGTCCGTAGCGCCTACTCAATATAGCACACTCCGCCGTTTGCTATGGTTGGAATATGGTTCCCATTAATTTTTTCATGCCGGCAAGAGTTTCGTGAATGCTGCGGTCAAAAGGGAGGTGGCCGCCTTGTGTCACAGGGTAGGCGCAAACAGGCGCCGCGGCAGAGGTGTCGCGCGGCGTGCAAGAACGCGGGGGCACGCGCGGCGGGCGGCGCTGGTGGCGGCAGCACCGGCGACAGCGAACCCGCACCGGACGGGCTCTCGCGGTCCGCCGCGGAAGGCGGGCGCTACACGTGCGTGCAAGCGCCCGCCGCTACGGGTCAGCCGCCCGCCAGCACGTCTTCCGGCTCCGGCGACCAGCAGTTGTCGGATAGCCAACACCCTACCACTACTGTCACCACTCCTATCAGCAATGCTAGTACTATGTACACCTCTGCGTTTCCTGTGCCATGAGAGAATAAATAATGTACAAAACGTTTATAAAATAAGCTTGTTAATAAATTTAGTTATATGATTAATTTTGAACTGAAAGGACTTTACGTATTAATTTGTGAATAATATAGTAGCCTAATATTGTATCTTATTTTTTTTTTAATTATTTATGTTCATTAGTCCAAACGAACAAATTTTGAGGCGAAGTGGTCAAATTATATTGCTACTATTTCTATTTCTATTTCTGCTTAACAAATAATAAGTTCAATATTATTGTATGTAAAAATAAATATTTTTTTACTTTCACACACAGACTCAACGGAAAACTTTGCTTGTATAAAAGTACTTATGTCATAGAATGTAGGAATTAACACGGCCGTAATTAGTAAAGAAACAGTAACATTCATACATTTTTAGCGAACGTCCTTATTAAAGTTTTATTAAGTTGAAAGTTGTATCGAAATACTTTAGAGGATAAGACGAATATAGCCGTAAGCCATACCGAGCTGCTTCCGAATGCCTAATGGTTGCCGGCTGCGCCAGAGTGAATTGATGAGCGTGGGATCGCCTCGGGTGCGCCAGTCGCGATAGCCTCGCCCTCTGGAATACTGACTGAATCTGCGTACAAATACATATATATTCAAGCACATGTACTCAAACGTAACGGAATATATAAAGGTATCGCCTCAAGTAATCTTTATCTGTAACAAACTTTAATCTGTATGGTACGTACGACAAATTCGCAATAATCTCTGGTAATTACACAATAAAACTGCCAGCCCTTGGCGGCTGGAGTAATGCCAAATACTTCAACGCCGAAGCTATCAGACCATACAAATTGGAGTTTTTACTGATAGAAGCAAAAAAAGCGAAATTGAATTGTTAGCATTCCCGTTTTTAAGGATATTTCAATTGCGATTCGTGCAGGATGCCTAGCGTATGTAAACATGTGTTTCATGCGAATGCTATAAACTACCGTGAACTTTGCGAATATCTAAAGCTAACTTTCTGTTACGTTAAATTATTGCGCGAAACATTTGGAATCATATACAAGCTTCATTAAAGGAATAGAATAAAATGCAGTTTAGTTTAACAAAATATTTTTACGAGTATATACAAACATAGTTTCGGTATTATATTACAAATAAAGTTAAACAAACAATTCAATTTCGCAGGACTTAAAATTTTATTTTCCACTTCCTAAAAAGTGTCTCTTACAATTTACGAATTGAAGTTGTAATGCTAAATACTATTAAAGTCATGGGGCGCCTTAAGTTTGATATACAAGTAAATATATTTAAGTAATTCTGTATGTATGTAGTATGCACTGACTGCTTCATACCTACTTGCGTTAAACTACAAATCAAACGTGCAGTTACGTATGTTGTTACCATGCAGTGGATCTATGCTTACATCAACCATCGGTAACAATCGATGATTTACAAGAGTTCTTCTAGAACTCTTATCTGCATTCTGGTACTCATTATTACAGAGATTATGGTAAATGTATTGGTCAATGTAATAAATTACTTACATTATCTCGTCGGAGCCGTTTCGTTGCGGATGATAACATATAATATAAAACATAACTTACATATTTACGTCCACAATGAACTTTTAATGTTTCAACTCGTTATCAATTGAGTGATGTGCAACAAAAAGTTTATTGTGACTTTGTTTTGCTTATTCTGTGAACTTATAAAAATCGTCAAAATGTAATCTAATTTTTTGGATTTAAATCAATAGGGTTAAACTTTGTTAGTACTCATAATGACACTAACTTGCGTCACTCTGAATCGACACACAGTTAACTAGACAGAAAACACACATTACTTAGCGTTATTGATATGAGAACTTGAACGTCAGAGAAAGTGTTTCCGTTATTACAGCATTACATTGAGTATTCAAAATCAAAATGTTCTATATTCCAGTAAACTCTAATGAGTCCTTTCGAAACACGAAGTTACAGTTTTAAATTAAATGTAAAGCAACCACCGTTTCATAATGAAGATTTTGCCGAAGTTACTTTTTTCTACCAATTTATATAGCTTAATTAAATAAATATAAAATCTGGAATCACCGAATACTAATTCCAGGCTTTTTCATAGTCTATGTAGTGATTTAGCGATTTAATAAGCCCTTTTATTTGTGTTTTTTCCCCTGAGATTTAGAGTTTGATATATTAAGTTAAAAATTACATATTTAGTTTAAGCCTTATCTATAAATTATTTAAAATAACATTGTATCACAGCGTTATATTGAACATAGTTCTTATTTATTGTTCTCCCGCGAGTGTCGGTTGTAAGCTAGTCATTAAATAGAGCTATATTATAGAAACCTCCTTCAGCTTACCCCATAAATTCTCAGGCCCCTAAGTAATTTATATGGATTATAGTGGACATTGTGATACGATGTAATTATATATTAAGTAAAAACTCTGAAGTAGATGTTATTTAGAGTCTGTAATTTATTTGATATAATATTACATCATTGAGAAGTTTTATTTTATTACAAAACAAATAAAAATAAATTGTATAGTTCGAAAATATTCTTGAGTCAAAGGAAAAGACACATACATAGCTTTGCTAATCTTTCATTATTATCGACCTTTATATTAAGTGAATATGTTATACGGAAATTTGTCGGTCTCTAAAATTTTGAGTGTAGCAAGTTCAAAAGATATATAAACTTTGTCGTAAACAGAGGAGTGTTGAGATTAACAGCGTCTATACTCTATACCTGCTGCACTTTGTAACATAGCGGAAACACGTCCTCAAGTTCGTGGAGAGATTCTATTTGTGCGGTGTACACACAGAGGGTAGTAAGTGTTGGTGGTGAGCGTACCTGCGGACGCCGCCGACGCCGGCGGGCGGCGCGGTGGAGTGCGACACAGCCGGCACCTGCGCGCCGCCCTGCACGCTGCCTTGCGGCGCGCACACACAACACCCTGCGGTCCCACAATAAAACTGCTTAAATATGTTTTATTATGTCGATGCTTGTTCTATAAAGAATTATGTGCATTTTTATTTGACTAGTTTTCTTTAACATTCATAACATTTAAGCCAAAATTCTATTAACTTCAATAGATATATTTATATAAAATAAGATAAGTGACAATTATATTGATAAAACAAGCAACAAGGATATTAGAAATACTCTAACATTTTTCAACAATATGTCGCAACAAAAGAATGATTAAAGTACAAAATGGTAGCAAATATCACAATTTTTCTTAAAATTAATATAGAAAATCTTTGACGGGTATACATAGCATGATATTAAATTACATTTCATTTAAAGCATTAAGCCTCTGAATAGGTACCTTAATTGTTTTTATACTTCAATAGCTATTACTCAAAGCATAAAAAATCCCTCACTATTTCTCGGGAAAGTTAATTAAGCGAAATTTCATCCCTTACACGCTGGCTTTGACGTTGGCAGTATTTGTTGCTATTATGACATGAACGAAATTAAACGAATTTTTAAGAGAGGCGATTTCTTTACTGTAGAAATAGGACAAGGAAATCTTCTGTGTCGACAAAGCTTTGTTGCATTGGATTATGTAGTATGCTAGAAAATGTTTTGCGCAAATGTTCAATCGTTTTTCACATAACTTTATGCGAACTAAACTTTTGAATAAAATAAATATTTATTTACGAAAACATTTTTACCATTAATTAATTTGTGGAACATTTGAAATAAAAATGCTGTCTGCATTTCGCTATCGGAATAAAGTACGCTTTTAAACGCATAAAAGCATATATTTCATATTTAATATAAACCTGTACCTACATTTTCACCGTTATTAAATTCATTAAATGACTTGTAACAACAATTTGTAATTAATTATTAATCGATCAATAAAAAATGATTAAAAGAATAGAAACATTTAAAAGAATTTGTGTATTACAAGTACTTTTAACATATTATTAGTCAACCGACGCGCTTCGCTTGGCGTAAATTATAACTTATTAATTGCTGAGTTTACATTTAACAGAAATTAACTAATAGAAGGGTTTTAAAATTAAAAATATTTTGAAACCCTTCTAGTAATTAATTTCATTATTAAATTACTTCTACGACCTTGAAATATAAATTTACTTTAAATATACCGCATTCTAGCAATTAGACTATTTTAAAAACTCACCATTAAATTACCAACATTAAAACGTCCAATGTCTAATGTCAAATTTTAGGACAGTAACTACAGAAAATGCCACAGACTAACTCCAATCGCCATTTTTCGGTATAGAAATTAGTCTCCGGTCCACCAACTATCTTATGATAATTAAAGATATGTCAAACAGTTGCTTTGATGCTGTGAAGAGAATGGGAAATCAAGAAATCAACAAAAGATTCTGTATTTTAAATATTTCTATCCGATTTCCCAACTTCGTACGGGGGACTTTTTTTCCTTTATTTCTTTTGTTAAAAATAATGTTGAAATTCAATGGCACCAGCTACCGGGTCCAATCTAAACAGACATAGTAAAGTCCTCAACAATGATACAGCCGTTTGGTAGGAGTTCAGTGCTATACATACGTAAATAAAAATTATCTAGACACGCGGTAGCGTGTCAGCCAAGTTCTAGTAACAGAACTGGCTAGTAGCACCGTGTGTAATATTACACGAACCATTTGGAGCCACTTTTGACCTCCTCATAACTCAAAAACTATTTGACATAGATGTGTCAAATTTGGCTCATATATTGAGACTCGCGAGATACATATGTTTTCCAAATTTCATAAACGCATCTCAAATGGTTATTTAGATATTAACGTCTAAAAATCGTCATTTTTATCACTGACTGACCTATAGATCAAAACTATATCCTACTTCCAGGTGACCTAGAAAGTTCAAATTTGGCATGCAGGTAGATAATTAGGCCAATATAAAGGAAAAAATCTGAAACTGGTAATTTTTTATAATTTTATTATAATTTTTCATTTTATTGGGTCTATAGGAACACTTATATACTTAGTTCCTGTAATAACTGTAATAATAAAAAAATTATGTAAGAACCAGCAATCAAAACTTATGACAGCCGGTCTTCATGTAGATTTTAAGGTCTTCACGTGAATATATAACAAGTTGAATACCACCCTTAAGTTTTTTAAATCCAAATATTTCCGTTTTAGTACTTATGAGTATAGCCGACTTTCGTATTTATTACGTTATTAACTAGCATTTAGCGCACATCAATGGTGCCAAATAATTAT
This sequence comes from Vanessa atalanta, assembly GCF_905147765.1. Classification (NCBI taxonomy): domain Eukaryota; kingdom Metazoa; phylum Arthropoda; class Insecta; order Lepidoptera; family Nymphalidae; genus Vanessa; species Vanessa atalanta. Next base: position 7,520,796 of record NC_061878.1, on the reverse strand, counting down.
ACTTAAAATAATAATAATAATAGGCATTTCGGTACACGGCGCGCGACGCGACGCCGGAGCAGCGGGTTAGGAGCGTTGCGATTAAACCTTACCGCGGACGTGTCTGAGCGAGTGGCAACCGCGCTCATAAGAATTATTTCAATACCTTCCGATGGAAACTGCCTAGTCTATTCGACTGCATATTTTTTGTTTGAGTATACTAGTATACAACAATAAAATAGGTTTCGTGAGATTGTAGTAGAGTATGTATATCGTAACTGGAATGATTTAAGTTTGTACTCTAGCGCTACAAACGGGGATCCTTATTGCTTGGAAGAACAGTATCGAGCAAGCATGCTGATGTCAGCAAAGGACTGATGAATGGGTCCAATGGAAAAATAGAGAAGGTACATTGGGGACGTCGATAACAGCAATAGCGCACGTAAAATAACAATTCAATTTAAACATAATTTAATTTGCGAACTAGAAGTCAAAACCAAGTTACAGATATTAAGTAATGTACATATATGTTCAAAGGAAATAATTCTCTATTTGCTTAGCATATTCTACTATTATACATAAATTACAAGGCCTTCGCCTTGACGGTGCTCTTTTCGACATAGGCTCCTCTATATTAAGTAAAGAGCAGGCTTACGTTGGCCTCTCTAGAGTTAAAACCTTAGATGGAGTACATCTTATCAATTTAGGTCCAATTCAAATCAAGACACAAGAGAGTTCTATTGTAGAGTACAACCGTCTGCGCACGTTATACCACCCCTACTTGGCCAAATTAAGTATAAACAGAAAACGCGTAAAAAAAAATCCGTACACTGAATGGACAATTCACTCGAACATTTCAGAGGTACCTACAAGAAAAATAAGAACGTATCAAAAAAAAGACAATTATACCCCGTAAACGTAGGAAAATAGAATAGCTTCACAAAAACCATTTGGTATTAATTTTGTTATTAATAAGTACCTTTTAATAATTTATATACAAAAAGTAGTGATATCCCATCAAAAACATAAATGTAAAAATGAGAGCCAAGTTAAATATTATGATATATACCTTGGTTGTTGACTTCAACGACAAAAGAAGTGAGATCTAAATTTTTGCCAAGTTAAATAGCCCTTCTGAAATTTATTTATAACTACATTAAATAGCATTTCTTCTTATAACTTGGGATAATATATTGTTGCCTAAGGTCTGTCTTGGCTAGTTCTTATATGTTTATAAACACAACTTGTAGTTTGTGTTTAAAATAACAAATTATAACTCAGAACATCTAAGAAGAATGGAGGACAGCTCAGTATTGCTTAGTTAGTATATACGTACATTAAGAGCTGCGATGGTCCAGTCACTAGAAAACATGAATCTTAACCAGATATTGCGAGTTCATATCTAGACAAGTACCATTGAATATTTGCGTGCTTAATTTGTGTTTATAATTCATTTGTAAAGGCTTAGAACTTACGAAGGCTATAATATAATTCTTATATGAGAACTAGCCAAGTCAGACCTTAGGCAACAATATATTATCCCAAGTTATAAGAAGAAATGCTATTTTATGTAGTTATAAATAAATTTCAGAAGGGCTATTTAACTTGGCAAAAATTTAGATCTCACTTCTTTTGTCGTTGAAGTCAACAACCAAGGTATATATCATAATATTTAACTTGGCTCTCATTTTTACATTTATGTTTTTGATGGGATATATTTGACATTAGAGACCATCGTATCCAAATATTGTATGGAGGACAAAAGTTCAGCATGTATTGGAAATATATTGTTATAATTTGGTTGTTTTGTGTCGCTGAATATTCAATTGAGTTTGGTATTCATATTTTAATAGATACAAAATGTGGTTTCGTGATTATTCATTGTCGATTCTCTTTGTTGATTGACGTAATATATTCGCACAATTAAGGAGAATCAAATAAAATTTCGATTCAATTTGATATATAAATAGCTACTAACCAAAAGCGTAAAAATATGTATCTTTGAAAGCCAAGATATCGACACATAAATTTATATATATTCAGAACACAGATCGTATTCTTTCCTGTAATCTCACAAAATTTCTTGATAAAACTCTGGAATTCTTGTACTAAATATATCCTTTACTAAAACCAGCAGCTGTATTTTCAATTCAGGACATTTTTTATAGGTTAAAGATAAGAACACTGATGCCGCTATCACGTCATTTTCAAGCGTTGCTGCTAGCCGTATAGTAAGTATCTCAACACAATATCTGCCTCGTTCATTAAATGAATCAAATGAAATATTTGATAATATGCACCTTTATTGTTATAAAGCAGAAGGTAAGCCCCTTGTGGAAATATTAAAATATTTCTCATATGGACATTATCTTTGTATTTGTCGCAGGATATATTTAGAGAGTAAATAGAGTCGGCTTATTTGACCCAATTTAAAAAAGAAACAAATGAGATTCGAACCAGCCTTTACTATGAACGATGAATTGGCTGACTAGAAAATTCAGATACGCCATTGATTCTTAATAAATAAAATCAATTGAAGAACCTGATTCTTTAATAAATATTGTCGGAGGTTGCATACGACCCTTTAAATCTTGGGACATTTAGATAACGAAAGTTTTCGCATAACAATAGATCTCTGGCTGGAAACACCGCTTTGAACACAGGTGTCCGTATGGAAACTAAGATGGACTCGTTTTGACTTTTGTCTTTCATCCCCAAGGAGTTTCGGTTGTATTTTCCGTCACATTTCTGTGATCCTAAATATTATTATAAATGTGAAAGTGAGTTTTGTTTATTTGTTTCTTACGTTCTAACTGCTCAGCAAATTTTTCATACTTATTGTCACGGGTACAGAAAAAAATGTAAGACTAACCTAACACCTGCCGTCCCCCACTCCTCTTACACGCGAACGAAGCCATGGGAGGACACAAGTGGTACAATAAACCTTCTGCGAATATCGACATTTTTGCTCTTATTATAATTATTAAGCCTTATAGTGATAGTGAGATACATAATGACCGGACGTTGGTATCCCTGGGAACGGAGACTCACGCTATTGTGAGAGTACACGTGACACGTCTCAAGACAGAGAAAAAGCATTAAGCGGTTGAAAAATGCTAAAGCGAGCAAGCTTTGCAATTATTCATCATTAACTTCAAATTATTATTTTGAGCTGCGTAATTAAAACACCTCAGGCCAATTAGACGTATACAACTTCGTCACTTCGTCGTAATTATCTAATACTTTTAAATTACTTAAGAAAATATATCTTCAGCATCTACAGGTGAAAGGAGGGCCGGATCATTTGTCGCCGAGGGAATTGAAAATGCAATTCAACGGGAAAATGCTACGAGTATTCTTACCTCCATTCCTCGTGGTCATGCTTTGTACAGTCTTTATTTTTAGTTTTAATTATAATTCTTTTGTATTAAAATAAATAATTCTTAAATACTATTCCTATTTTTTTGTTCTTATCAATATCGTATTTAATATTCCGAAATAGTGAGTATGTATAATATATATAACAGTAATAAATTGGTATCGTATTTTTTTTTTTTTTAAATCACTCATCAATGGTATCACAAGCAATTTTAAAATTATTCAAATTTAAAAAACCACTTGAAGCTGTTTTGACTTTCAAATTAATGTCTGTACTAAGACTATAGGTTTTAATAAAAAGAACATAAAAATGGTGTTATAACATGATTATAATTCGGTAATTTATTGTGACTTTAAAATATAAAGTATGTACATTTTTAGCCGAAATAGCTCAGTGGCTAAAACGAGTGCACCTTATCCGATGATTGTGGGTTCAAACCTAGGCAAGCATCACTGAATCTCGTGCTCGGCGCTGAAGGAAAATGTGTGTCTAATTCTAATGAAATTCTGCCAATTTTTTATATATTAACCTGCTTTAGAACCGCGTGGTAAAATCAGTTCAAAAATTTCTCCTCAAAAGGGAGCGGAGGCCTTAGAACAGCAGTCTGTTTAAAATTTGTATCATATTATTTGTTAAATAACATAACATTTCATAGGTATTGATTGACTCAAATGGTAATAAATTAATAATGTTCTAAGATACGGAAAAAAAAATTCGGTCTGTTTTATTTTAAAATTTTCAGCTTTTCTCTTAAAAGCGTTTGTAAAATTCAGCACTTTTAAGCTTTCGGATTTTAGTGCATGGTTTGAAACAAAACGATGGGAGGGTCGGCCACTGCGCTTCCCACCTCTCGACTACTTCGACGCTTTAGACAACCACTTTACTTTTATTCACTGAAGAATTTAAATTTTAAAACAGTTGTTGACCATAGACGGACGGAATAAGCGATAGTATTATGACATTTGCCTGTCTTCTCAATTCTTTCTCTAATCTTATACGTTCTTCAGATTAGTAAATACATTATTTATCGTGGGATTCAAGAAATCCTGTTGGTTTGTGAAAAGAAAACAACGAAATAAATCGAATAACATTAATTATGATAAGTGATAAAATTATATTTTAAAAATACTATACGAGAGACTTTTATTAAAAAAAAAAAAATTTAATGTTTATCGTAACAAAATATCGTAACAATGTTACTTATGCAATAGAGGTATATGTATATGTTTTAGCTAATTTAAATATACAAAATGTTTTCGCTTCGTAAAAAACCTTAATAGTGCCAAAATGTAAATTTAAAAAATACCGATTCCAAGAACGGAACACAGCACAAATTTCCAAAGCAAATTCGTGTCGTCGCAGATTAAACGAGGGGCACTCACTTCTGAAACCGCGTAATATGATCACGTTTGTGATATGCTGAATGTAACTACTAGAGTGTAATCCTTTAATAATACTCGCTTTTACTGTAACGTTTATAATAAAATCCAAAATACATTGTATTCAAAGACATTCTTACAAGCACTTTTGAACCTATCTAATGTTTTGCAAATATTAGTTTGGAATCTAAATTTAAACACGAAGATCCGACAAGATACCGAATCCTTTCTTTTTTTCAATATTTGCTTTAATTTTTAATAATTTTTTTAACATGATTTTTAAATTTAGTTATTGTTATATGTAGCATTTGTATAAAAATATTTTTGTGAGTTGGTAGTAAGTGACTCGTTAAGATTCTTAACTAGTCCAAACTAGAGGGGTTCATAACAAATAATTGTATCACAAGCAACCCACCCGGGTTCGCACGTGCAATATATTATTAAAAAAATGATAAATGCGCTTGGTTTATTTATTTATAAATGTATAGTAAGTCTGTAGGTAAGTAAGAATATGAATAATGGTTTCAGTCGTAATTTTATTGTGACACATAGATCGAAATTATTTGACTTGTAGATACATATTTGGGTAATTTTAATTTAATTAATACCAGATTTCGGACCACCCGTTTTGCGGCGATTTTTTCGTAGCCGATAATTTGGAAACGGTTTTATCATTTAACGTATCCATTCAATTGTTTTTGTGTAAAAGACAATTTTAGTCTTTATTAAGTAAATGTCCAATGTAACTCACGTATTTAATGATGAAATAGTTGTTATGAGGGTATGTTATCGCGGACCAAAAATTTTCTATTACATTGCTTAGATGTATCTCCTAAGCTTTAGGGTTGGGTTAGCCATGTAAGCGTACGAACAATTTCATTTTTATAAACTACCGTCATATAGCCGTATTGAACAAAATAATTTAAAATAATCTATACAAATATTTATCGTTTATCGCTCTATCTTTTAGTAAACCGTAGTAGAAAACCGTTTCAAAATCCGTTGAGTTGTTTAGATAAGCGACTTTGGTTTATAATATCTAATATATCCGCATCCACATCCAAAATCCGCATTGTATATGTAATTAATGTTTTTTTTTTTATGTAATAGGCGGATGGGCAAATGGACTACCCGAAGGTCATCGCCGCGCATTGACGCTGTAAGAAATAAAAACCATTACTAACATCACTGCTATCTACCCACCAAGTAACACGTTTACAAAATTTGTTAGTTATATACAAGTTACACTATATCCAAAAGAGTAAAAACCCGCTGGAAATATATTTTTATTTAATTACTCCATAGTTACTTGATTTCTAAGTAATAATTATAGTAATTATATTTATATATAAATTAAAAATATATATATGTATATATTTTTAATTTACTTTATGAACGCTATTAATTAAGTTGACTCATTAGAACTTCGTAAAAGAGTAAGCGGCAATTAGCATGTAAACTTATTAATCATAATTTTTTTTATTTTTATAAAACATAACTTTTTAACTTGAAATCTTTGCGGGTAAATTATATTGGTCAATAATAATAATGAAACCGATTAAATATCAGCGTATATCCCAACGAACAAATAAAAGTGAAATCAATTGGAGTAAAATTGCAAATCGGTTCGTCATTCAATATCCATTAATTTTAAATGTTAGTTTTCGGTGACAATTTACAAAATCCGGTTGGTAATATCCAATGCTTCGTTAGTTTCTGAAGTGGCCTAAGCTATTTGTACGGTAGGTACATCGTTTGTCGCTTATGTAAATGGAATGCAATCAAAACTCACCATCGATATTGGTTCGCAAGCGACATTTGAGTCTTAATAAAATAGCTCTACGCTCAATATTTCTGCAATGAAGCAGATTTTCCTTCATAAAATCGTATTGATTGTGGACTTCGAGTCTTCAGTATGTACGATGTTTACGTTCATACTTTGTGCACTGCATCTTCAATTTTAAACGTCGTATTGCGAAATGAAAGCGAAGCTATTTTCTACATTTTCATAGTGAAACTAATTATTTATTATTGTGATAGGAACTGCGTTTTTGGTGACATCATCTGAGTTGGTACACTTTTTTATTAATATTTTATCTTGGACCTCTTTTGTTTTGAAGATACATCTATTGTTAAATTGTCTACTTTTAACTCATGCGATCACATTCTTGGAAAATGTTAATAGATATCCATCCATAAAATCACACACTGCCATGTCATAAATGCAGGTGTACCTTATATCTTAACAATCAAACGAATTACAAAAATAAACATTATTTTTTTATTATGATAGGATTGCAACGAAATAAATGTGATAATTGACTCTGTTCGCAGCGGCAATTAATAACGGAGAATTTCTACTTGCTTAGGAGATATTATAGTACTCAAGTTTGTATACAAACACAGGTGCACTCTCTAATCCCTCACTTTCATAATTCGATGAGGTGATCTGACATCAACTGGAGACCTCAGGCGCCAGCCAACGGGTTTACGTCGTATTCGAGGTACGATACATATTGATACAGCGAATGAGCGAATTTCTAAATTCGATTTTCTACTGGGAATTTCTCGATAGAAAAATCAAATGACTTTTTTATAGGAACGGATTTTTTTAACTAACATTAGTTAAAAAATGGCAATACAAATTTTCAATTAAAACATTTTAATAAAAAAACATACAATTCTGGTTTGTAAGAAAATAAATGAATGAATATTAAAATTCTGTTAAAGTTAAAATTTACTTTTATATATTTTGCTTTAATTTGTACTTTTAATTAGCCGAGTGGTCGTCTTCGCTCATTGACTCAATGTTATGGAGTGGACCAAAATTAAAAACAAAACAGGCTTTATTCGAGTAGGCCCTTAAAACACGTTGACTGTATTCAGTAAATCGGATTAAAATTTTAAAAGGATTTTTTTATTGTTAGTTCGTTTATTTGTCTCAATTATCACAGTACGAAAGCATATAGTTTCAGGCATAGACTGTAGATATATAATTTATTATGTCAATGTTCCGTATTTGAAAAGAAAATTGTTCACCCCGTCGAGTCTCTGGCGAACGCTGGCAAACTATAACAGATAAAACATATTTCTGTACGTAAGATTTGTAGATCTTTAAACCGTCTTCAGAAAAGTTACGTCACAGTCGTAATAAATTGTATCTTTGGCTCCTTAAGCTCTTTTTCCATGATTATTTTTACTAAAATAAATGATCTAGTTATTTTAAACATTTCTCGTAATACAAATTGCCGTTTACTTTTTGTAATTTGGATTATCACCGTGGATATATAAAAAGTCGTTTGTGAAAACGCCTAAAAAAGGCGCTAAGCGTGCTTACGGACACCAAATACAGGAGGAGAGATCGCTTAGCGTGTTACCGACTGTATATATAATACTTGTTTCTTCGTCATTGCTTGGTAAAATCTCGGTAATAAAACCTTCATTGTAGCGAGACTGCGAGTGTATTTTATATAGCAATATATAAAATACATATATTACCGTATAAGCGACATGATCTTAAATATTACAAATACACACATAAAAAACCTGATCAAAACAACGGTTTAATCGCCTTAATACGGCACGATAGAATATCATAATTCATTGCTTTCGATGTAAATGTATTTCTGCCTTTCATATTAAATATTAACAACCTCTGAACCGAAGGTAATAAAATGTTTTACCGCCTGGATTTTACCAGACGCAAAAAAATAGGGTGGGGTCAGTAAATAGAGGTAGAAAGAAGCCTAGTTAAGATGCGTTGTTTACCTAAAAAATGTTTTAATGACATAGTATGATATACCGATACATTATAATATATAATAAAGTAATTAAAAAAATAAAATATTGATACATAAAAAATATGATTACATATACGAATAAATTTTAAATAAATAGGATTCGTTTTGATGTTGACCGACAACACCAAGAACAAGTAGCAACCTAGTTTTTACCAGGAAAGAAATTTACAAACCAGATTTCGCCCATTTCATACCTTTTAAAGATACCAAGTTTACCCCCTTTCCCGAATTCTCTCCACCATTTTGGCAAAATGTATGCTTTTTGGTTTTTTCAACTAAGTGTGTGAAATTTTGTAGTTTGTCACATACATAAAAAAGGTTCTACGAGTTTGACTTGCAATAATATTATAGGCTTAACGTGAAAAGGGTGAGCAGCCACCCTGGGTGGCGTTTTATCTTGTGCGTTAAGTTTTGTCGGAAGATTTTCCGTTAAGGGTGCTAAAAACTGCTGCTGCTAAAGTCGCACACAAATACAGATCAGTCGACTTAAAACGTTGCAGATTGATGTTCAGTATTCTTTTCGACAAATGAAGCTAATGCGTTCATGGAATGACGTAGTCGTGTTTTCTGTGATCCCCTTCCTATCAGGTTTGTTGTACTACCGTATATACCACAGACTTTGTGTTTGGATGTTTTTTTTCTCAATATACACTAAAACTGGCTTTATCAATCTAGTGTCGGAAACTAGTAAAATAATTCGGTCATGTCGTGGCGTCAACTTAGAATTAATTTTTAATGATTAAAATATTATAATTACGATATTAATGAAACCCAGCAAAATGATTTAATCTTAGCTTACATAAGCTGTATTAAGAATTATACAATGTAACAAATTCTTCACTTGTGTGTCTATTACAAGCACATTGTAATTTTTAAAGCTATATAAACTCTTTCATTATTATTATTTCTTGACTGGTTCGAACATTTGTCGTAACGGCTATTACACTTGAGACTATGATGAACTAATATTTACTCGTCCTTATAAGAATTCAGCAAGATTTTCTTAGTTTTATGAGCGCAGAGTCGTTTTAAAATAATATCTGCACACGAATGACCCAATCCAGTGAAGCGCATCTTAGCCTGCTAGCAGTACCTATATTTATGTAAGTATATAAATATTATTATGAGCTAGTTTGTTTTAAAATGTGTGCAGTTGCAGTCAGTTAATCTTATATGCATTAACATTATGTCTTCGTGGTCCTTCTATATCTTCTTTTACGATATGGATGTTTGATATAAATTATACTTTTAGTTGATTTCCCTACGAAATGAGCACTTGATGCGTTTATGCAAAAAAGTTCCATTACATTGTAATCCATAATATTATTACGTATAATAAGGTTTCTTATCTTGGACAGAATTTGTAAACCAACCAAAGGTATTTTCTAAGGTAAGTGAATTGTCAGATTTCGGATAGGAAAGGAAAGTGATTGATAAATTACTGGCAATTTTTCTCGCTGTCGGTATTTCATGCTGAAAATGCAAAATCGAAGAGAAAGCTTTAAACAGTGGCTGGGTTTGTTCAAAAATTTATTATTTATCGAATTGAATTGAAAAGAACGCTTTTCATTATGTACCCCAGTATATAAGCAAAATATGAATATTATCAGTTTGGAATTATTTGTAGTATTAAATGTAATGATTATAATCCATTTACATATCATATTTTGTACGGTAAGTTGTATTCATTTTATATTCAGTTATTTTGAATATCGTTGAAAAAAATAGGTCATTTTTTAAGGTATAGTATATAATGTAACATATCCAATGACCTGATTATTTTAATAATAGAAAATGTTTGTAAAAAAATCGTAACATTATTAAAAACGTAAAGGTATAAACATGTATAGATAAGAGCTTCTATTTTATTTTCCAATATGGCATGGCAACGTTATTAGTTAGAAGTCAACTGTTATTTGTTAAAGCCAATCCAAACATTACCCTATAAAACATATTGTGGTAATTGTGGCGAAAAGCTGCCAGAGTAATTAGCGTGGAACGGCTTGTTTTATGACAATGCGTGCTGCAACGTTATTGCAAACCCACATACTGCCTACACTGCTATACTAAAATATCCTTTCCGTAGAATTTTATAGGTTAATTATAAAAAATATCGGTACCGGCGAGTGCTGTGAGAGCTGCCAGCGTAAGGAGGGCGGAGCGGCTGGGTGCCATGTCAGCAGGGCATGCCGTGCGCTGCACGCCGCGTCATCGCCGCCACATGCTGCAGACCCCACACCTGATGAATCCTTGCTACCGCAACCTACAACAATGATACAATAATGTTATTTTTATAATAATTATAATAGTAACCAAACGTAACCAATAGTAACCAGATTGAAACAATAAATTATTTCACTTAGATTGTTATGAAAAAATAACAAATGCATAATAAAGTTATTATATATCATACTTGGAGCCATATCTCCGATGTAATCATTGTATCGTGAAACACAGTTAACCCACTCGCACTTAGCACACAAACAATAATTATGTATATTCATTACGTTTCAGTGGATGTGTTAGAGGCGCGTGTTATCTTAAACCAATAAATGTCAAAACTTATAATTATATAAAAACATGATTATTATTTTTATTAACTATGCTAAATTTGCTTCATATTATATTTTATATGAGTATCCCATATATTTTATATGTCTCCAATAAACAATAACCAGTGAAGCCTTTACTTTAAATAGTAGAGGGAAGCACTTATAGCACAACCACCACCTATTGCTTTTAACAATTATTGTTAAACTATTAACAAATAGAGCTCATGTCTAAGCATTACTAGTGTGAATTAATGATGTATAGAGCACAATTATACCGAGTAATCGAGCTACACTCAGTTGAATTTACGCCAAACCGAGTACTTTACCGGTTACTCTACACATACTGGTTTAAACGTATGTTTGAGCGACGAAAACATATCAATATGTTTAAATTTATGAATGTAATACCACATCCTTGTTTTTTTTCCAAATACCTATGTATATTTTAATAAAAATCACAACAAGAAGTTCTTGAAGTCCCCTTAAACATCATAAAACAAGAAATAAAAGCAATTTTTATGGAGCGAAAATCCTAAAAAAATTGTCATTTTTGAATGACTGACTTTCACCGAAAATTATAACTTTACATTATTATGTAACAAAAGTAGAAAATATAAATGGGATGCTTCGCAAAATAAAGTTTAAAGATACAGATAGTCGAAAAAACAGACGGACAGAGTATGGACAGTCTTTACTGCTATTATCACCCATCCCATAACTGTTTCTTGTCACTATCACTTCATTATCACTTGGAACATTATACATTTCATTTTGTTAAGGAAACTGTCGCTTCCGATTTAATGGTACATCTGTTGACTTTTCTCGCCAAATATTATAACTATTATATTCCAAATCAAAGTTACGCAACACGTTAACACGTTAAACCTAATATTTTACTAAGGACTTGACATTCAAATGGGTATATTATGTACAAGAACATGAACTTCACGCTTGTCACGTCAAAATTCTAAATTTAAAGCGGGTGAAACTGCAAAGTGCAGCTACTTATATAATAATATTACGTACTAAAACATTTTCCAAAACGCGCGGCATCTGCTATAATTTTTATTTACGACGATGATTTTTCAGCTAAAAAAACGTCACCTCATTCATATATTAGGTCATAAGATGTAAGATAGAGTCGTTTTAGGCTGTTTTAATCTATATTAGTATAGATTGAAATCTATATCATTCTATATCGTGTCAAGTGATTTCTCTTCCTATATTCATTCAACCTGTCATTCATTGCTAAAACAATTATATTCATTTTATTTTATTTTGTGTATCATTTGTGTTAAATAATTATAAATAGATATTTTAGCGACTATGTTATTGCGAGAAATAAATAAAGTAATTAATTTAAGCCTTTCATTAATTTGTGTCTTACATCAACGTAATGGTATTGCAGTTTGAAGTTCTCATCGGATTGAAACCTTGATTCAAAGAGACTGAAGGCAAAGCATCGAGATGTAAAACATACATTTGATGGAGAGATTACAGCTAAAAGATTGTTCATGCTTAGACGTAGTAATGTGGTGTATAAACATGACTTTAAGTCAATGGCTTTTTTAATTTGACGAATACCGGTATTTTTTATTTTTAATATAATGTAGCTTAAAAACTAAAGTAATTTTTTTGTTTTGTTATAATAAATACGAGTGAATTAAATACATTTTTTTATAATTGATTCGTACTTTTTTATCCATATATTACAATTTTTAGTATAGTTTTACTTAATTGGAAGATTAATAGAAAATTAATTCGATTTTTTTATTTAATCTTAAACAATAAGTAAACAATATTAAAAATATTTAAAATATCAAGTGTGTTAGGCATAAAAAGTATCCTATATCCTTCATTCGAGTTCAAGCTTGTTTCATACCAAATTTTATAAAATTCAGTCAGTGGTTTGGCCGTGAGAGAGCAACAGACAGCGATGTAGAGTTACTTTTGAATTTTAAATATAAGTATAAATCGCTGCATTAAACGCATTACCTTTCAAAAAAAAAATGTATTTCTATGTATAGGATTAAATCAAAGGATAAAAGAATCAAAGGAATCATTTAACCTAAAGCCATTTACAGAAGTTAATAATTTTATAATTTATCGCTTTGTCGAGTAAGGGAAACTTAATAATTGGATCCCTGGATAATTTTACTCATAGGTATAGTATTTTTTATTGAGACAGTGAAACCAAGTCGGTCACCCACCTGCCTGTAGATGTCCCATTGTTGGGCAAAGGCTTTTTAAAAAGAAAGCTTAGAGATTACTCCACCACACTAATAGAGTAAGGTATGATAGATACACATGTAGAAGATTTTAATCAGATACATGCAGGCTGAGCTAAATAAACAAAATTTTAATTCTTCTGTAATAAATTGTTGCCACCTCCGATTTCTCTTGATATGTACTCAAGTAAATGTAATGTAGTCAATGCAAAAAGAAATGATAAATGCAATGTAAAGCATATTTAAAAAAAAAATGCATATTATATTTAGAAATGATACCGACAAAGTTAAAAGAAAATTATTAATTTATTTAAGTCAATGATTTGTTTAGCGAAAACAGTTTGCAGGTCAAATCAAGACTCGTGGTAAGTACTCGTAATTTAATTTAATGAGCTCATTAATCTTATTTTATAGTTTAGTATCCTGTTATAACTTAGGTAGATGATGTAATTCTTTGCTTACATATCTATTTCACGGATTTTATTTAATTTTCAGATTTTGACTATCAGTCTCAGATTCAAACAACAAACAAGTAAACAATTTAGTGCCTTTTTTTAAAATTCATATTGATCTTAGTTAGTCTCTAACCGAATTTCTTATAAGAAGTATATATATGAACGTGTTCCCTGAAGTACATTTGCATGGGTGTGTATTTACCCTTTTAGCTTTTCTAGAGGTTTTCCAAAGGTTTTATCAATTTAATTTGTTTCAGATCCTGATTTAATGCTGAAGGTAGCGCATCTTTAAAAATTATGGAATGAAAAAATGGTATTGCGACATCATTATACTTTATGTCAAGCAAGCAACCTCATTGTAAGCAAGCGACCCGTATTCAGCCTAAGTATTTTTTAAGGAATCGTATGCATCGACGGTACCACGTCTAACGATTGTAAATTGTAAGACAAGAGAAGGTAGAAAAGACATTAAGACATTGTTGTTTTTCTTAGCTTTGGTAACTACTCCAACATTTACAACCTAGTTGTGGTTGGCTTGTAGTAAAACTAGGCTTTTTTAAGTTCCATGGTTGGAGACGTCGACAGTTTCACTGTCGGAAGAGAACTATAAATTAAACAAGCGTACAACTTCATCTGGCAAATATCTCAGTCTAAGAAAAACAAACATGAGCGGAAAGAGATTGCCTTTATGCATTAATCGCGGAAGCTAGCGTCATGACTGAACTTACCCACATCTACGATATTTTTTTTTGATATTTGCCGTTTTCATTTACATTGTAAGTTCACTATAGCGAACATTGATATGAATGGAGCAACTCTTTAAAAAAGTTAGTCGTGCTAAATTACAAAGGTCGACACAAAAATAATGCTTCTGCATGCAAGTCTTCGATTCCACTTCGTAAAACTTTTGAACTAACCGGGTCCTGCTATATTATTTTCATGCCATGAGGGAGTATATTTTGCGTCAATTTTAACAGCACATTGATATGCCAACATTTTGTCTTCTACTGGCTGCTCTCCAAAATAAATGTTTGCAAATGTCAATAAGTATGAATATAACTTCTCTTCCGCTTTCTCTGTAAATACCATTCTATGTTCTACATAGTCAGCGGATGAGATTTCATTGTTCTTCTATATTTTATTTATCAAATGAAGCATGACACAAACAAAACGTGTTAGCTACCTCTCTAATAGTGGTCTTATTTTCTATAACTTTTATGGCGGTTAACTCGTAAACTCTTTACATTACATTGCCCGTTGAAACTTTCTTTGGTAACTTTTCACTCTGAAAAGAGTGCTTCTTTTGCTCCTCTTGTAGAAACATAAATTTTTATAGACTCGGCAAAAGGTCTTCCACAAGGCCTCGACTTGTATGCCTTTTGCCGAGTCAAGATATTAGTGTTCATGTACGGCAATTTGAGTCAAAAATTTAAATTAAACATTAGTTTAATAAAAATAAAATTTTATTAAATTACGTGTATATTCTTCTATATACTCCTATACGTATATTGCACAAAAGATAGCAAGGAAACAGTATTTCTTCAAAAAGTGGTAGCAAAAGTAGATTGCAATATCTTTTTGCACTTCTGCTATAAGGTCCATATACATATAAAATATTTAAAACAATATTATTAAATCATATATCTTTTTTCTTTAAAACCTGGCTGAAAATATAATTTATATATAGATAGGTTTTATTAAAAGGAAGACCGCAGCATACGCGGTTGGAAAACTTAGACAACTAAACTAAACTAAACTAACTGATATTGATACCGCTCATTTAGTTTTGTTTATGGTTATTTTCATAGTATTATTTCATATGGCATATTACTTTGAAGTAACGCTGTAGATATTTAATCTGTTTTTATTTTACAAAACAGAGTAGTCCGGTCTTTTTATAATCTTGGAGCTAGAAATTCCCTTCGGGATATTTTTGACAAAGTTGAAATACTTACGCAACAGTAAGTATTCCAACTTTTCCACAATATATTTACAACAATATTATGTATATTCACAGTATCATTGATCACTTTGATAGTATCAGTGATATTCATTGTATGAACACGAATAAGGATAAGCTTATAACGCCAAGTTTCCGACTCCGCATAATCAATAAATCCTTTTTTGGGCAAGGTATTCGTTTCTATAATAAAATTGCGCAGATATTTTTAACATTGGCAGTGCATAAAATCGAATCGTTTCAAAAAAAAAATTAATAAATATGACTTCCTATTAAACACAAGATTATATAGATGATAAAAAAGCGTGGAGCTAATACTAGTTGGCAGAATATATTATACATGAATGTGGTAGGCAGAGTAGGCTGGATATATTATACATAAATAAATTTAACTGGCATAACTAAGTATTTAATTTTTTTTAAAAGAATTACTAATTTTCTTGCCAGTTCTTCTCGGTACAATTCTGTAAAAAGACGATTAAAAAGTGTTTGTGAAAGCCTACTTGAATAAAGTATATTTTGTGTTTACGACATTCGTTTTGTCATATTGTAAATAATCCACGGCTGAGCTAATTCATCCTGTCCTTTTGAGAAAAAAGTTTGAAGCATATTTTAGGCTTCTAGCAAAATAAATAAATCTACACAAACTTTATTTATTTAGTTTCATCTCCTATTTTACGCCCATTGGTCCTTAATCTAAAAAACTTGAAATCACTGTTAGTTATTTGTACCGTTCACATTTCTAACTTAACAAACTACGACAACACAGCATGTGGCCCTATTTTCATCCCTTATTTCTGCTATTTATTTAATGGGCAGAATCTCTTAAAACTATTTATAGTCATGTTTAGTGGTTTATCCATGAAAGCGTAACGCACAGTCAAACAATGTAACTTTTGTATTTATAACATCAATAAAGGCTGCTTAAAGTCTTTATAGTATTACTTTCTCTTTTTGTTTATTTTAGTAAAACCGTATTTACAAAACTCAATGTCGTGCCGTAGGGGTAAGCCAGACTCGTCTGCCATGACTTCTTAGATAAATATTATTATAATAACAAAAATAATAATAATGATATGATTATATCTTCGTATTTATTCTTCTATAATTATAATTATTTTAATTTTCATAGATTCTGATGTTTCATGGTGGTGAGATTGTTTTTGTACCATGTCATATTTTCAATCGTCCACATATTTAAAAATTCATTTACGTTAATGCAATGCTTATTAAATGGGACTTCCAAGTTCATCTGGAATTTATTGCTCATTATATTTAAATTACGATGAAATACGTTTCAGGGATTAAACAAATGAGATAGCTTTAGGTTGTGCATTAGTAGTTGAGATCTATAAGCTTTGGATGAATCACCTAATGATTTATAAATAATATATATAGATATATGATCATCAAGCTATAGTGTTGCCACTTAAAAAAAAGAAGTAGGTCCATTTGTTATTTGATCTGTGTATGTTATTGAATACATTATAAATTATAATCATAAAGAATATTATTTGAATCGGTGTTAGCAAGGATGTTTCGATGTAAATATCGAGAAAACCGAAAGCAAAGCTAACTGATTATGTAATGTTATTTTTAAGTAAAGGCAAATATTTGAATTCACGGTTTTTGATGTGCTTTTGTTATTTATTTATTAAACTAAAAAATCTATTGTAATTTATTAATGCAAGCAATGTTGTATTGGTATTCGGCTTAAGAATACATAATACATTTGTTAGACGATACATTTGGTTAGGTCAATTATATATATACTGAATGTGGTCTTCCCTAATTGATTAACGACCACAATTGTATATTGGTATAGAATATTACTAAGTGGAATAGGGATTAGATTTGAATGCATAAACATTATTCACCCTAGTAATTACAAATTTGTGTATTTGTAATTACACAAATAAAATTACTTAAGTGGTAGGCTATTAGGCTACAGGTCCTATGGTTCTGTGATCAAAACTCGACTCAGGTTAAAAAAAAACATTTAATTCATTTTTTTAAGAAATTCTCATTAGCGACCTTGAGTTAGAAATGGCAGCGATACGCTCACCTCCGATTTAATATTTTTTTATTTCTGATTTTTGACTTTTTTTTCTTTACCAAACAATGCCAATACTTAAAATATGGCTATCTAATACATAAGAAAAGAAAGCCTATGTGACCAAGAAAATAATAATAATAATAATATCAGCATTCGTGACATGAGTTAGTTCATTATTTATCAAGCCATCATTTCAACACAAATTTAAATTTTGGTTCGTATTTGAAATCCAATTTATTAACATAATTGAATAGTAATTAACCAGTGATTTTGAAATATTAGCTAATTCAGAATGCTTTGTAGAACTATGATGAAATTATTGAAATGCAAATTTTATTATACGCACTTTAACTTTGTATAAATTTATTTCAACTTTGAAAATATTCACCCGTAAAAAATTTTTTTATACCATTTGTAAGCACATGTCTAATGAAAATAATGCTTGGAAAACAAAGCATAACAGGTGGTCCATATTTAATGATCGTTGCTGAACAGTTAAACTATCTATGTGAGATGGCATTCGTAGAATGTATGTAAGTCGTTGAAGTATAGCAGAGCCAAGGATTAATGACGAGGGTCATGTTTACATATATTATAACTTGGTAGATTCCTGTTGTGACGTAGGGAAAATCGGCAAAGTTAATCAATGTTTGAACATTTATGTATCGTTTAATATTCAAATTAAGCAAATACAATTACTAGTAATTTTTGTCTGTTTTTCTAAACATTACGAGAGAAATATTGAAGTAAGTCTCTCTTACAGGCAAGATTTATGTTGATAACATAAAATATCATTTATTTTTTATCCTCAAAGCAAGTTGAACGTGTCGTTATATGGTATCGTAGCTCCTAAAAGGATAAATCAAGTTTGATTTTAATTTTTTTTGTTTAAAATGTGAATTTATCGAGAATATTCTTAGCCATAATCAAGAAAAAAACCGTCAAAGTGTTTAAAATGATCAGCTGAATATCAGCTTCCTGAGAAACTACAAATGATCTAAATGATTCAAATGTTATATTCCGGTGACTTATTATATTGCAATAACAAGATAACCCTGACCTGACGCTGCAGTATCATGTGGAATCAGCAGGATATACAACTCCTCGCCAACTAACAATAGCTATCATTCGAATTGTTTTGATGACTAAATTCATAGATGTATAATTGTATATACTTTTAGGAAGTTCTCTTACAGGCAAGATTTATGTTGATAATATATTGAAATTATAGTAGGTATACTATAATTTAAAAGAATATTATCTTTATAAGGTCTGTATACATAATTACTGATTGAAATAAAAAAGAAATGTTTATAGAAAGGCTTAAAAAACGTGTGTTTAAATATACATTCATTGTAGATAGGTTCCAAGAAATTCTATTCTTAAAAAGATCATTTGCTCAGGAAGAGTAAGAGAGAAAGAAATAAAAATTAAATTACAATAACATTATACCTTTTACGAATCACGTTAAAAGATTCTGAGCATAAATCAGACCCTCGATCGTGATTTCCATTCAACCAGACATCGTTATAGCGACGACAAATAACATTAGAGCGTCGTCGTTAATCAACATTAGCATAATGGAGTCTACATTGAAGGCGATTGTGTGATGAACCGCTTTTGTTTTGCAAAAAAAGAACTAATAAAACTTAAGAATAAGATATAGAATCGCGACGGTATGATGAACATCCAAGAGTGAAAATGAACAATAGATGTCACGCACTCGCTACCTCATAACCGTTGACTCCAATTTATAGACGACATATTCACAATCCCAAGAGATAAATAAACAATAGTTATAGAACAAATAGTTTCTTACTCTAACATAAAACAGGAAAATAAATCTGAGTAAAAAGTTTCTATTTCAGATACGCTGTAAATGTATTAAACTTGTCCATTTCTGATTTTACATAATACAGTTTTTGTTGTCGTTCAATAAAGTATCTTTTCAATACTAATGACAGTCTACTCTTGACCTGAAAAAGTACTCAACGGATTTTGTATAGGTTTTTTGTTTTATGATTTTCTGGAACAATTTTTATTTCGAAGTGAAGCGAACTATTCCAACTATATGTCTGAGAGACTGACTTTTTTGTTAAAAACATTTTACAATATATAAATGACTGGAATTATACTTTTATATTCAGAAGTTGTGCCGTGTGAAAATTAAAAAAAAGAAATTAAAATATTTTATAAAATACTTTTATTTTATATTGGTCAATCGTATCAAAATTATCACATGTTTTTAAATGTCATAGTAAATACGGAAAATGTAAAATAAATTTATATTATAATTATATTATAATATATATAATACACGATATAATACAATCAGGTAAAAAGAAATATAAATTACTCGCAATAATAAACAATAAAACGGTTGCTCATACCACTCATAGAAATTTTTATCTATTAACGTCCTTATGTAATAAATCACCAGGTCTTCTCGGGTCTTAGGTGATTTTTTCCGATAAGTAAGTGTAATGCTTCTATATTGAATAAAGAGTTTTGACGTTGACTTTTAACTATTTCATATATTTTTTATTGAAAGTTATAGAGTATTAAATTATCGTTTTGTAACTTGAAACTTGAATGTTGATGGTAAGTGGTTACGTTCCCGGCATTGTACGTAATATAAACTAATTCTAAGATCCTTTGTTACTATAATTCATAACACAACACTATATAAGTCATCTGAACGATGACCACAACATAGTAATAAAAAGTATTGATGTTGACGGCGGTATAACTTTTCAGTGAGTGTGTTGACTCAAAGACCAACTTCCGGTAACACCATCCGATGCTACCAGCTGTGTCAGTTGCATAGTAGGCATTTTCGCTTATATACTACATGAAAACCTGGCTTCTCTTGGGTAAAATAAATAAAAATAAACAAATAGATTTTATTCTTTACTATTCTCTTTTTTGAAATTATGTTTGGAACAGTCTTTCTAAACGCACCCGTAAACGTCAAAATGGCCGCCCGTTGAACTATCATGTCATTGAATTTTATGGAATTACTATCGAAATATCTCGATTATACGAATTTTGTGGATATATGTTGTCGACTAAAATATAATTAACGATTTTTTAACGATCTGTAATTGTTAATTCTATTTTAGTTTCGATCTGGCCTATTGTAGCACAAAATTATCGCTAGGTATCGCTATTCTGTAGCAAGAAACTCGAATTTCACCGAAGCACACGAATGTAAAATATCAGAACGTGATTGTGACATTGCTTATAATAATTATAAAATTTATAGGATACACATATAAAAATGGCTTTGTAAGTCGAGCGAATTCTTACAGAATCGCATTTAAAAACGCTAAAATAAATACCTAACTTTCTGAATTGAATATATAAAAATAATATTCTTTTGTAATATTATCTTTTTAAATATCAGTTACATAAAATGATATTGTACTTTATTTTCTTGATTTATATATTCCCTCTACATTTTTCGTTTGCCAAAGGTTTGAGCAAGAAGCAAAAGACCAAAAGCCGAGTGTATTAGACCCTGGCAATTATAATTAAACAAGAATAATTATTAATTCAAAATAGTAATAATTATTATTTATAGTAGAATATAATTATTGGTCAAGTTTATTAGTTAATCTTTCGAAAATTAGGAAATGATATATCATTTACTTTTTTCTTTATATTTTCTTTTTCGTGATAGTCTTTATAATATTTAATTAATTAATTGTCATTTAACTTTACGTGAAATAGAGACAACAGAAAAATCTCAATGTGCAAAAGAAAAAGCGGTAAAAAAAACAAGACACTACTACTAAAAAGAGTATGTCACTGTCATAATTTTCTACTATTTTCAGTGGGAAACTAATTATTATTTTAAACATAGATCAAATGGTTAGCATCGAATTGCTTAGATCTCTTAAAACCAGGTTGGAGAGCAAGCGAACGTTTCGTTTAATATACTCGAACACAACGATAGTAAGCAAAGCTTAAATCAATACAAAATTAATTTGGTAGCTCATGACCTCTTTTGCATCTTGTTCCTACCCACGAATAAATTTAAGCAGAATTATTGATCACTTATTTGACTTCTTTCAATTCATGTATGTAAATGTATATAATTTAATTGGTTCATTGATATTTTCTCACAAAGTATTCAAATTATCTGCTTCTGAAATGTCCAAAGACGTCTTGTTTCTTCGATTTCTTTTTTCAGATGCATTTTAAGCATCAATCTTAGTACCAGACATGAGCAAAGTCTAACTATGAATTGAACGTAGCGCAACCACGAAAGATGCCGTCCTTTTTCGATAGGTCTTATAGTTATTTTACCATAGCTAATAAGGTCATCCGCATGAGCGAATCATTTAGAAAATTTATTAAGTTGCTTTTTCATCATACAGGAGAGATTTAGGTTATGAATTTCGACACAACGGCCACAAACTCAGTACAAATTATTATTTTTAAACACGCCTATTATATATTTTGGTACAATAACAATCTTGATATCAAACTTAATAAAATAAATTTTATAGAAATATATCACAATATTTCCTAAGTGTATCTTTAGTTTTTTTATTTCATAATTATGCTTTGAACATATCTCAACCGTAAACTGTTGCGTACGTTTATTTTATTTAAATAAGAAAAAATGTAAAACAGCATAGCTAGATCATATTCAATATAAGTATATTACGATGCTTTGAATTATTTATAATGAGGCCTGGAAATGGGTCGCTAGTTCACAATAAAATAAATAAATCATCATTAATTACATGCTTAGATTAAGATATTTCAATGTTTTTGATTATTTCAAATTATGTCATAACACATTGACATTGTATAAGGTTAGGTAAGGTTTTAAATATTTAGATAACAATTAATTAAAAATTAAAACTTCTTATCAAGGCGTATCTATAGTATCAACAACAGCAACCAGCGTGTCGTTGTTGGATAAGAGCCTCTTTGGAGCTTTTCCTATTACGCTTTTTCACCAGGGATTGGTGGATTAGTAACAAATAAAACGTATATATTGTACCTACAGAGAGTGATCCATAAAATCTTTATCGTACTTTATTAGCTTAATGTATAAAGGAAATAAAGCTTCGAAACGATGCGTTAAGACCATTGCTTTTCTTAATACTTAGGAGCTTGGCCAATAATAACATTCACTGTCAGTGCCTTTAAAGTTATATGAATTCCGTAGAAATAGAAATGTAGTTTTAGTTCTATACAATTCGTTTTTACACTTATTTAATTTAATCGAAACTTTTGATATTATTTAATCTCGTGCACCTTAACTTGCTTGTTTTATTTTCGGAAAACTGCAAAAGTTGCTTTTGTTGTGGCGATGTTTTATATTTATTAGGCCTTAAATATTGTATGCGCTTTCCACCATTGTTCGCCTCTCAATTTCCTTTCATTAGGTTTTCACAAGAACAAATTGCTCTCTGCCACTTGGGAACCTATTTACGCTTTTGTTTTATATAATGTAAATTGATTTAAAATAGAAATGATTACTCAGGTGTTATATTATATTAAATGCAATGAGTAATAATAATCAAATTGATTATAATAATACAAGATATAAAACCATTAAGAACGGAATATTTTTTCTGTTACAATAGTTCTTTTTTTTGGAAAGCTTGCTCACAATTACTGAAAAGTGTTCGTGTTTTGTATTTCATTTCCTGTTTTTAAAAAGTATTGCATATTTTAATCATCTATATTTTATGTTAAATTGCTGAATTTCATGACAATGTAATCTTTCCCATGAAGAATGTATACAAAACCGGACTGATATATTATAAATATTGTTGTTGTATCAATAGTGAGTTTAAAATAATTAAACTTAAAAGATATATACATAAATTATATCATGTTTCATCTTTATGCAGGCATATTATAAGAGAAAAGGGTACAAAATTATTTATAATTAGTCTTGTTTTTCTTCTCTTTGAGATGTTTTTGGAGCTAGCTCCAATTTGATCCAAAATGGGTCACACGTGGCAGATTTTCATCCGTCACATAGTTTTGCAGTATGAGATGAAATATAATATAAAAAAAATTTAGTGGTCCTTGTCCGTGTTTGAACTAAAATTCATCGGTTAAGATTCACGTCTTCTAACCACTGGGGAATCACGGCAGTTTTCTTTGAAGGTATTTTTTGAAAAGTAATGAAAAGTTTTATTTTAAATATTATCTACGTAAAATTAGTATTATGTTATTTTATTGATTATTATATTGTATACAGATTATATTAGTGAGTAATAGCTCTACTTATTGTTCATCAAAATCTGTCTAATATTCGATCAATATATATTAATATAGTCAGAGCGCTCCGACCATTATTACACCATATTGTAATACTGTATACGCTATTCCAATCATAACAGGAAAAAAGCTAAATAAACAACATTTGACAGCAAATTGACGCGATATTATTGGTCGAGAGCTTGATTAATCTATGATATTCACTACGGATTTGCGAAAAATGGCGTTTTGAACGTCGATGTAACTGTTATCGGAATTTTGGAAGTAAAATTACAGTGCAATAGTGTAGTCTTATAAATAAAGATAAATTAATCATAAACTCTTAACACAACATAACTGAGTTATTATCAAATCGCATGAAATACGTAAATCTAAGGTTTGGTTATCTTTTCTTTTTCCTACGTCCATTGGAATAGGCTATGGATTATATAATTTTGTGTAACGTGATAAAATAGGCGTTTTTATGCTTTATAAGTTTTTTCATTTATGTATGTTGATCTATTGATCGTAAAAAGCTGAACCAATTTTGATGATTCAAACTGTATTACGGATAGATTCCTATGTTATCCCATGTTCATAGAATCAAGATCAACTGATCATTTAAGAAATAGTACTGGAAAACTGCTGAAGTTGGTGGCAAGCCTTAAATGTGAATCAGCTGCAACGAAATCCAACAACGTATTTATATTATTATATTATATATTATTATATAATTATATATGTATCTGTTTTTCAAATAACTTGAAAATGTTGGTCTGTTTTAATGGTATATATTTTTTTCAATTTCGAAAAATATGAACTGCTTCATTTATTAATAACGGAATATAAATATACTGTCAATAACGGATTACAAATCATATTGTTGAATAATGTGTATAAATGATTCATAGCGTTCGTTTTCATGACTTTAAAGTTTGGAGACTTAACTGCCAACTTTGAGCAATAATAAAATAAATCTTTTCATAAAAGTTAAAGTACTTCAAGTGAATTAAATAGAAATAAATGTATTAACATAGAAGTGAATCAGTGCACACTGGATAAAAAGAAACATTTCGCGAAAACTTTCAAGGGATGCTGACTGCATGCGGAGCTTACGGACGTAGGAATTTAAAAAGTTTCTTCAGGCATACGAGTAAACTGAATATTTAGGCGTGCATGATGAATGAAACAGCAGATCTTGAGCCGGACTCGAGAGCTAGGAATATATTATTACGACGAGAATCGTGACCCATTGTGTGGTGTGTTTTGTCAACAGTACGCCCTGTTGCAACACAATCGACGAAACAAATGCAACTCTACTCAACATTGTTCTATTTACATCTGCCTCGTTGCTTGGAACTAATTTAGAAGATGCTACAGTAATCTAAAAAAAAACCAGACGATTCGTTTAAAAACTGTCAAGTGCATATTGAGTGTACGAACATGTCATTAATTAAAATATAAATAGGTCTTCTCGGTATTAAGTGCAAGAAACTTGTAATAATCACGAGTTTTACCTACTCTCTTTTTGGTTGTACATATTATATATATATTATATGTAATATGAAATATAATAAACGTTTTTCGAACCTTACTGTTTCTGTGTAGATGTACCCGATGATTGCTGCGTTGATTTAGTGGTTCGGTTATGAGCTTGTTAACATAAACGTCATCTCCGACGAGTTAGATAGTGTCTCATAAATTTTGAATTATGCTACGACACCGTATCAGTTCTAGTACGCTAAGCCGTGGATATAGACACGGGGGTATGTGAGCGGAGACCCACGTCCTCCGTCAGCATGGTGAAAGCGCTGTGGTAGCCTTGTGTGTCTCCATATAGCCCTGAGAAAGATGACAGCAAGGATGTCGGATAAAAAGGCTAGGGGTTTCGAAGTTTGTAGTGTTTACACTCTGGAAAAACTAGGCACGGACTGCCGTCTTATCGGTGACGAGTGGTTAAGAGAGTTAAGGAATAGCGATAAAAATAAATAAAATAGATATAAATATCAAGATTAATGCTTATGCGTAATGTGTTTTCCCACTCATTTTTTTGCATATTCGGCTATTCTAGCAGCTATTCTCTGTTGACAATGGTTTGTCAAATTGAGTTACTTTCCACCTAACACTCACATGTAAAAAATTATTAAAGATTATAACAGAAAAATAGTAATAATATTTACAATCAAATACAATGACTAAATATATTCAAACCATATAAGAACCAACCTATTTTACCAATTTGATATATTCTCCCCTCAGTATCTCAATGATTGGTTGGAAGATCTCTTATTGAGATAAGTACGCCTTTGTATGTATATATTTTGTTATGTAGTTAAATTTATTTATTTTATTTATTAATTTATACTTGTATAATCGTAATTGTTATTACTAATATTTTTTTTTCTGAAAAGCTTATATAATTTTATGCAACAAAGTTACGCATTTTCGTTCGCGCGAATAACAGGAAATGGGATTAGATTGAACAAATCCTTTATTAAAGTACTATTAAAAAAATATATATATTTACATTTGTTGTAGATTAATAACAATGCAAGATTATTACATTTGGGACAAGTGAACCGGGAGATGATGACGCAAAATACTAGGTCATTTGACACTCGTTTGACACTCGTTATTTATCCGACGTGTTCGATTAATGCTCACGCGATTGGGCCGCCGGTGCGAGCGCTATGACCATCATTTTCCTTTTTGCGTTCACGTAATTAGACCCCTGAAGAACCGCCATACATACAAATGACCTAGTATTTTGTGTCATCATCTCCCGGTCTAAAGTTTCAATGTCATAAATGTAGTAGCGAGTCAAAAGAGTTAAATATGTATTTATGATGATTGATTCCTATTATAATTATGATTATACTCAACAAAATGATTGTCTTTTCCAAAAACAAGTAAAAGTAAATAAATTAATTAAAGGATGGGGTTTAACTAAATCGATTAAAATATTAATTTATTTTTAAAGGCAATTTTTAATATTATATTTTTTGTTTTAGGTTATAGACAAAAAAAATATTATGGATAAATCCATAGACAATAATTACTTTTAATAAATGAATTCCATAAAATAACATAATCTTTATTGGATTATTTAGACACGTTTTAGTTGTTTGTTTTAACGAACATAATGTTGATATTCCTTGGTCCACTCCTGAAGAGTCGTTTGTATTCATTAACTGTTACTGAAGTTATTAATTATTCAACGTTTTCGTAGTAAATTAGGTCTCAAATTGAATTAAATTACCTTATGTTTGTATCTGTTGTTGGTTAAAATGTTGATTTTGTTTTGACAGAAAACCTTTTCCATATAATTACATGAGAAGTTATGTTAATTAATTAATTAATTTTTAACTAATTTGCAGTATTCGTACGTTTTCCTTTTTGATTTCTACTTTGACTGAACAAGATAAAAATTATAAAACACAAGGACTTTGGAGTGTTTTGAAACTCTTTAATACTGGCTTCATGATAAAACAATGGGGAAATTGTGGCTTATTACAAAACGTGCAAACTAACTCGGTAGTTTTTATACTTTTTTTTTATAATTATCTCGGAAAGATGCTACGCTCGACTCCATTTTCTCATAAACATTTATGATTTACTTAAAACATGCTTTGCTGCATGCGAGATTAGATGATTCACTTTAGTAAACTAGTTTAGCATCACGTGAAAACCTTGTAGTATAATATAACTTTTATAAAAACACATGTACATAGACATACAACTAAATGAAGATATATACGCAGGTAATGGCGTAGAATTAAATTCCTTTATATTGTTCTAATATGTTGTGTCAGATTGCCACTGTATTGGACTGTTCAATTCTCCCTTCCTCGTAAATAGAGAGATGGCAGAAGAATATTATTATAATTATATAAACAAAATATACAACATATCTGTAGTATAAATATAATACCAAGTTTTATACGTGTTGTTTGTCTCTTTTGCCTTGTTAAAATTATATTAATCATTTTAAGTAATACTATTACACAGTGTTATGTAACACAAGATAGCTTGTTAATTTTCCTCATATAGCAAAATCGACAGTTTGCCAAAAATACTTTCACAACAAAAGCTTTACACCATGTTTCGCATCATCATGGTAAGTTTCCGGGCACAAATGTTTGGTCATGTTCGTCGCAGCGATGGGCAGACAGCCAATGATAGAAATATGTTATTCATAGTAAAAAAGTATTTGAATTTTAATTTATTTTCAAACTGCCTTTGAATTGCTTTTAAAAATGATACAGTGTAAATATATGCAAAAATGAAAGTGTTTTATTTTTATTTGTTTTATTTTCAAAACTGTAATCTGTTTGCTGTGATTAAAAATCGTTTTAAAAAGTGACCCGACTTTTTATTTAGATCAGTTTTGAAAATGAAATATTTCACAGATTTTTTTTCATCCAAATATTCATTTTACACAATCTTTGTTATATTTATGTTTTTTTTTAGTAGAAAAACAGATAAAATTGGAGCAGCGGGTGGTCCCTTTTACATTAACGTTGACATAGTAAGAATTATAAACAATTCCTGATATTATTAAAGCGCTGCGCTCCGTCTGTTATTACACTGAATCACTCACCCTTCATAGTGGAATACAGCAATACATAGAACAGATATTTAACAGTAGAATAATTGATAAATGGTCTGTACCTCTCCTGACAAGTTTGCACTAAGTCCCGTCTATGGTTAATAGATATTACAAAGTCATTATAAATAATCTTCCAATTCCAAGTAAGTGAGTGGGTACGCAATGTTATTTTGAACTAATCTTTATCCTACATCATTTGTACAACCGATACATAAAGAACGCAAAAAAGTAAAGAAAGTGTTTTTTTAAGTTAAATACATGCGAATTCAATACATACGAACATTTTTAACGTTGATGCTTTTTAATTACGCATCGTAAACAATCATACCATTCGTGGACAAAACGAATTATTTCTTGAATACAAAAACCGAGTATTATTGAGGAGTCTTCATTATTAAAAAAAAACATGGCGCGATGCTGTTTGAAATTAAATAATTATTTTAGTGTTGATTCATGGATAATTTTTAAATATAATAATGCAGTTATGTGATACCATTGAAATCTTTATCGTAACATCAAAGCTCTAGAGAAAATAATCGACCCAAAATAGACTTGAAGATCTGCGTGATAGAGATAAGACCATGTCGTGAGAGGAAATCTTGATTGTCGTTTATGCATTAACATTTCAGAATTCTTATTAATAAGTATTAATTCAGTAATGAACTAAACAAGTATTAAGACATTTCCTTTATTTTTAAGCTATTGTTAAGTACAAGTATTTAATTTAATGACCTTTTTATTTATTTATTTATTTATTTATTTATTTTACTAATAATTTTGTAATTGCTTTATCTATGTTATACTTTATTAACAAAAATACGGTTAAAAATGTTCATCGCTAAATTCGTACAGACACTGAAAATTATGTTGTGTGTGTAATAGTTGCTAGTTGTTGTGTGACAATTTTTTTATTTAATAATAGTTAGTTATTACAACCTTATAGAGCTAAGATGGCCCAATAGATAGAAGGCGATCTTAACCGATGATCCCGTGTTCAAACCCAGGCAGGCCCCATTGCATTTTCATGTGCTTATTTGTGTTTGCAATTCCTGTGTCCAGAAAATGTATGTCCACCAACCCGCATCGGAGCAGCGTGATATTGTGGGACATTTATTGTCTATAACTTTTTATAATGTCAGGACAATATAAAGACAAAAGGTAGAATTTTAATACGCATAGGTCATACACCTTTCACAATTGCTAAACACTATATTTGTTCAAAATTGTTAAACAAAGTGTTTAATTGTATAAAATGTTAATATTTTATTGAACGTGAAAAAACATACTATTTATCAAAAATATTTCAGTATTATATTGAAAAAAAATATCTCTCATTTCACATGAAAACCCTCTTCCGTATAAAACTATGAAGCAACCACATGCCTTAGGCGATTTCATGTTTTTATCATACTGAAATGATAAAAAGCGTTGAAAATCAAAATAATATGCAAAAAATGAGCACAACGTTCATTTTGTTGGAATGTAGATGATGATGATGGTGCGTCACTTAACGAGGCCGCACAATTTAATCAAATGAAAAACGAAAAATATGAGAGGAAAAATTGTTGGAATGTATAAGTCCTTTTAAAAATGGCTGCACATTTAGATTATTAATTGCGTTAATTTATTTCGCGAACTAATGATGTTAGGGTTTGAAGAACAAAATGAGAACGATGTTCGCTCTTATATTTTATCTTTGGCTATGATCATGAATTGCTAATGACTTCGATTCTGTTGTGTGCGTAGAGCAAATCATTTGGTTTGATTCATATTTTTTGTATTTTTATTATACGTTCGAGTAGAGTAGCAATCACTTGTTCTAGTTATTTTATTTTTTGTTTCTATTGTAATAAACGTTAAGTTCTTCACAAATATAGCAAGTATTTTTTATTATATTCCAAATTATTTTTTTATGCAAAATATACAAGTACGTTTGAAAAAATTTTGAGAACACAAAATGACAAGTTTTGTCCTAATTATATTAAAGAAATAAACTGTAACACACATTTAAAATCTTAAGTATTATTATTACTGTTATACTAAAAACAGTAATAAAAGTATTATTACTGTGACACATCTCTTCGAGTATCCGAGAATAAAGATCGCCTAAAACCAATGGCAGAGAAATGAAAATTGCATGACTTGTAATTATTTGGACTTTATTACAATAATTTCTACTGAAGCTTTGTGAAACTTAATATTTGCTCTTACAACGAGTTTCCACATCAAAAACGTTTATACAAAATATGAGAATTAAGTGTGTGTTAATAATTATTTAATAATTAACAAAATTCACAAAAAATTACAAGATATAAATATTAGATTAGTCAATTATTATTTTTTAATTTATTCCTTTCAACTACGTTTATACTATTTTAGTTTTATATATTAAATATTATGTATCTATTTAAGATTTAATTTGCTATTGACTGACAAATACATGTGTATTTATTCCTATATTTCTGCTTGTGCTTTAATTTTTTTTAGTAGATTATTGATAAAATAATGAATATCAATATCCAAATCAATTAATGACTAAAGTAATGAGTATTCATTTATTCTCATTACACTTTAAAGTTCTATTAAATAAAGTAGAGGTAAAACAGATCCGACGCTCCTTTAAGCTGTTCGTTAAGTTTAATGAATACACATTCCTTTAGAAATAAAGTGAAAAAAACTTTACTTGAATACTTACAGTATTAAAGCAGATGTAATATTTTCAAATCCTTCAAATGTACGGTACCATTTTCAAATTTAACCAACCAGCAACATGCACTCATAAACTCTTAATTATAGTAAAATACAACTTGAAACAAATGTGTCACTGCACGGTAATTCCTAAACAAACCCAGTATTAAAGTTTCATGCAAGAGCCGGGCGTATAGACTGGGCCGGAGCGAGCTGAGCGCGCAGGCGACGGGCGTCGGCGCCGCTGTGCGCCACCTGTCGCGTTCGGTGCGGCGGGCAGCTGGCGGCTTGCGGAGACGCGGCCGGGAGCAGCTCTTTGGCGACGGCTCGCGAGCGACTGAGGCTGAGCGGAGGCTGGAGCGCTGCCGGCCCGGGCACGTGGGCTGCCGGGCGCCGGCCGCCGCCCAGGTGCACCTGCACCCGCGCGCCCCCACACCGCTCGCTCGCGCCGCCGCCTCCGCTCCCGACGTACCCCGTTTGTACCCTCTTGCACTCTGTCTGCACGTTTCGTTAATACTCTAATTAAAATTGCGCCCAATAAAAGCGTCATGACGCGTATTGTACCTCTCAGCTCTGTTAACTAATGATTAATTGTAATTAATTATATTGTGCAATATATAAGTTTTTGTTTAACGTGTTAATAACACCTTTACAATGTTTCTAATATAAATCGAGATCAAGAAATCGTATCTTAAATTAGTCCGACTATAAAAATACGTTTCTAGAAAGAAACTGATATTCAAATATTATTGCATGTTCCAGGATTGGGCCACTCTTCATTTATTATAATATACGGACTACGGTACGAAAGTTTTGATTCCTAAAGCAGCAGTACTTAATGCTGGTAAAAAAATATTTGAAGCTGGCTGTTGCAATCCATTCTTAAAACGCCGTTTCAAATAAATATTTATACATAATTATAAGGAGTATAAGTAGTACTACAAATATTTGTAAATTTTTGACTAAACTATTAATATATACAGTACAACGTGAGTACATTATATGACAAAACCTAATAAAAGTTCAAAGTCTATTCAAAAAATAACGAGCAGATATAAATTAACAAACTGCCTAATGTACTGAAATGTAATGTTGAATAGTTAGTACAGGCTTCGTCAAACATGACCGCTGTGGCGACTCGCTGGATAGTTCATCATAATGAATGCGTTTGAATCATATAGAGCCACAAAAGGTCTCGTGAAAAATACCGTCTGAGTTCCTGTTTTGACAACGATAATTTAGCCGTCGTTGGAATCACGCCAAACTCTTTCATCTATTCAACGGCTCATAATATAAATAAGATCATGTTTAGATGGGTGACATGACAATAATTAAATTATGTATTGTATACATTCACTATTTATGTTGTATTTACAAATGTTCGTCATGTAAAATATTTATGTTATCAATGGTTATCTCTTATATTTATCTATATTTATATTACAAGTGGTTGGTGAATTATATATTTGAGATTAAAAGACTCAGACCGTTTAACTGATTATCATGAAAGTTGGCACAAATGTATATGGAAAATGTTTATACTATTCACTTTGTATTTGTGTGTTTATAATTTGATACTAGACGGCACTGCAGTACATCAACTTCATTACCACTCAACTGATTGCCATGACAATTGTTATATTATACACGAAAGCAGTTGTTATCCTCGTTTGCAAAGAAAACTGATTCCTTAAATTGAATTGAATTAATCTTCACTTCAGGAAATATAATCCGAAAATTCAGGAAATGTAATAAACTGTCAAATCATCATCACGCAAGGCTAAAAGGGATTTTGTAAGATGTGAAATATTGAATGGTTGTTTATACTTCCAAATCAGAGGCAGAGAATATATTATCACGTCTAAAGAGAACAGTATGAAAATCAATATCACTTCTGTTCCTTTTTATACGTCAGCGAATCTTGATTGAACATTGTTACCCATTGTTAACGGATCAAATTGTATTAATATATATTATTGTATTTATTAATTGTAACTTTAGAAAATCAAGATAGTGTACTCGACGAGCAATTTGATCACAAGTTTTTATATCTTTTGTAACAAGAAAGACATAAAAACTAAAGTTGTGGCAACTTTTATGTTTACTCGACTTATACTTAAATGTTTGCTGTCGACGAAGACGGAGAGAAAATCGTTGGTCCGGCTGTTTTTTAGCCAACATTTAAGGCAAAATTATATAGATGTACAAAAACTTAGCACCAAGACGTGTGGTATGTATCTCAAGGATGTCTGTGGAAATATATAATGTAAGTTTTTTTTTACCTTATCGTTCTAGGTTCCTTATTTGCTGATTTTTAAGTTTATATTATTAATATCTTATTAATCACCATCTGGTGTCCGTGTCTCAGAAAGCATGTAAAGCTGTTGGCCGGAACTCTCGTCGGTCGTTATCATCTCATCGGAATGTGAGACATCGGATGATATACCGGTGTTTGTCCAAACAATTTTGCACTATAATCGAAAATGGCAAGTAGACGCAATAGCATATCAAATATTTTAAAAATACACATAGAAATTAAATCGAATAAAGTTAGCTAAAATTAAATAAAAACAAATATTGTAATGAACGAATAACATTTGTAAGAAAGAAAAATAATTCACAAAAACCTTTTTAAATAAATTTGTTCAACTAAAAACAGCCTTTTCTGATAGTGAAGCCGTTTTTTATGACTTCGTGGTTTCAGTAGGACAGCTTTATTGAACGACACGAAACGAATGGAACGAGAGAGATCGACAGGATTGTTTGAATCCCCTTATCTACGAACTTCTTTATTAAGTAAGAAGTTGCAAAAGTATCTTACAAATAAATGTAGATTTCAGATAGTTTTTTTCCATTTTATCTTGTCTGTATGCATAATACTATGAGAGCGGTTGTGTAAATTCAACAAGCAATAGTTTCCACTACAGATTATATAGAATAAAAATTTATTTATTTTAGTTATAGAATTTCCATAAATTTATAGTATTAAAAATACTTTCTAATTTAAAAAAATTCAAAGTAGACTCACTCGGATAGCTTACCCATTTGCTAATCTGACTCTCTGAAAAAAAAGCTTATTATTATTACATTATATGTAATTGAGATTTAAAAAAGTTTTTATTTCATAATGCTCGTTACTCGATAGCATTCCAAAGTAAGAACGGATTGTAACAAAATTTATATTCAATTATGTCATGAAATACGATATTGGGTACTTAATAAATTATTCATAAATAAAGTGATTACTAAACATTACAATATCAATTAGTTTTTATTGAAATAAATTTCGATACTGAAGTACTATCATAATAAATGATTTATAATAACGAAATACGTTCGTCATGTGTAAGTGTAGTATTTTACTCTCATATGTTGTGCAACCGATACTATAATTGCAGCGTTTTATATCATTTAATAATATATGAAGTTCTCTATTCATGTAACATGCATTCAGGCGCCCGCGAGCGTAATATCTAGCGCACTGCCTTATTTAACGACTAAAGGGGGAGCTTTTCTCGCCAGTAACGATCAAATATTCAGGGCGTTAATTAGACCCCTAATACTCATTGAGGAGCCGAATACCTAGTTGATTTCTTATTTGAAACTTCAACTACGGCGTCTTTAAACAAGCTATTGTCAAAAGACGCCGTCGAAGTTTCAAGCTATAGGTAAAATATCTAGTGTCAAAATCGTTAGCAGTTACGTGCATTTAAATTTGTCGCTATTGTTCCTTACTGAAATCGTAATAATATTATACTTTGTTAAAATTCTTAGACGTTAGGTACTCGCATTTCTGAACAATGTGTATTTTTGATTTTTGCTTTTAATTGCCATTGATATATTGCCATACATATTATTAATTGCTCAAATGTTGAGATTTATATAATATATTAAATATCTTAAATGTATATATGTAGTTTACTAAATGCATAATTTATAATAATACAAATCTTGCTTGACTAAACTACCAAGAAAGCTTTACACCAAATCTAGAAATACACATATAAAGAGATATGATTAAGAATTTTCATAACTTGAAATGGAAAAAATGTATTCTCCAGTAGACATTTTTTCAATTAAACATTTATGTATATTGTACTAGTAGCTGAACCTGCGGCTTTACCCGCACGAAATTTATGAAACACAAACTTTCAAACCCCGTTTTACCCTCTTAAGAAATATAAGACCCTATAGGAAACCTACCTGCCCAATTTCAAGGTTTTGGTGTTATAGTTTCTGAGATTTTGCGATTAATCAGTGAGTGGTATCTCGCTTCTATATATATAGAAGATTAGAAGGATAAATCAAAAAAGTACTGTAATAATAAGAAAATGTTAAATGTACAGTTAATTGCAATGTGAAATATGATTTTATTATTTTCACGTTATCTTATAACTTCCGATAAAATCGACATTACGCTCCGCAACTTTTACATCGTCGAGTATCAAATGAAAACCTTGAATATTATTTATTATTACTCGGAGACACGAGTCGATACAGACGAGAAATAACGACAACACAAAAGGAATGTTTTCAATACAATAAGCTCTTACAATATCTGACCTGATTCGCTGTTAGATATTTTTGTTCATTATGTTCCATTAATATAAGATGTGGATTTACATTATATTATACAAGTATACATCACTCATTGATAAAATTAATATTATAAATTAATAATTATATGAAAATAAAAGGCTAAATCTCGGAATATACAATTAGAGATTCAAAGACTGAAAATTTTTAAATAAAGAATAACAAAATTATAACTTTGAACGGCTGAACTATAATAAAAACCAATGTATTGCTTATTTTTATATGATAAAGTTTTTTTTTTATAAGTCTCGTATAAGTTTTTCTTAGGTTGGCATACAATTAAAAAGAACAATCAATTAATATAGTGACATGTGAACAGCCGTATTAATTAAAATCTAGTTGTTAAAGTAGTAGTAGACTATTTAGTTCAAACTGCTTTAATGAGGATTGCCAGAATGATGGAGCGGCGCGGCTCGTTCAGAGTTCGCTAATTATCTTCCACGAGACGCTCTGTTACCGTCGGCATTTCTTATTACTACGGCTTAAAAATCATACTTTTGTTCTTAAACAAAGTTAAAATTTTAAATTAAAAATGTAATTAAGCTTTTTGGTGTTTTAATTTAAAGTTAATAGAACAAAGATTGTAACACTTGCGTTTTGGAAAACGCAATCGGATTAATTATATAGTTAATTATTATTTTAATAAATACCTATCGTACATAGCAAAAATTTAATAATAATCAACTAAAACAGTAAATGTAATAAAAATTATATCAAAATTATCGTTTGTTTTTTTTATTTTTATTTAAGATGAATCCCGTTATGCCTCGGAAATTAAAACTAGAACAAAAAAAGCAACTTTTACCATTCAACCATAAATAAAAATAAGATACATTACGTAACAATTTTCTTATATGACTTTTGTACGACTGTGCTTTTGAACCACAGCTAGTTGAAAATTGCCTCGAGGACCAGACAGTCAAAGTTCCAATCCCGACAATAAAGTTACACCCGGCCGGGATCCGTGCCAAGTCGTTCAACGGCTGGTAATATAATTGTGGTCAAACTCGACTGATTTTACGAATGGTGAATAACGTGCTTACTAATTAACTTTAACCGTATCTAAACCGCATGTTTATCAGATCGCAATAAAAAAATCAAGTAACGGTCTGTAATTGTCTAACTGCTGGTTGGTGGATACAAGTAAACCTGATTCTCTTCAGACAGATGCAAGGTTTCCTCACGACAATTTATTTTACCGCTGAGTTGAATTATAAATACAAATTTGATACATTTTGATTCGGCGTTGATTGGCCGTATTTGAATCGACGCTCTTCGGGTAAGCCACGATTTATATCCAATGAGTTATGGCAGCTTTCAATTAAGAGCAATACTATAATGCAATTAAACCAAAGCTATAATAATAATAATTTTATAATGTGTAAATTTATCAATAAAGTAAACATCAATTTAACTGGTAATAATTAGTTCTAAATTTATGCAGAAACACATACTCATTTATAGTTATTTGAGCGTTAATTATTAATAGGTATTTTTTAATTCAATCAGTCAGTTCAATTACAGTTATAAGGGACATCGTAGATAATGGTGTAAGGAATACGTTTCCAACTTCTTCCCTTATCCCTTTTCGTGTCTCTGGGAAATCATTAATATTAACATTTTAGCATTATAATCGAGTATGGGTATCATAAAGAATCAATAATGCTTGTTTTAATTTCAACCTGCCATCTGATTGACAAATTCAAACCGCTTGGTAATCTTAGCTCTTGACCACAATCAATAAATAATAAAATAAATAGTGACATTTCTGATGGTTAAACTCATAAATGTTACGACAATATATATTCACAAACAACCCGATACAATGCTTTTTTCTACGACGTAGCGATTCGCTACGGAAACTTGGAGTTACAAAATATTTTATACCGATTTTGTATAACAGTCGTGTATACGATCGAGACACATAATATGTTCAGATATTAAGTTAAAAACCAATATCTTGGGCAAATAGGCCACCTGATGGTAAATGGTTACCACAACTTATACAACGATTATTAATATCTGACAACACACTGAGCTTTCAACCTTGTAAGCTAAAATGTTAAGTGCTTGTAGTTAAGCTGGCTTACTCACCCTTAAACTTAAACTGGAACGGAACACAGCAATACTGAGTATTACTATTTGGCGGTAGAAAATATGATCAGTGGTGTGTAGTGCCTACCCAGAAGAGCTTACACAAAACCCTACCGCCAAGTGCAGTTATATGAAAAAAATATGAACAAAGGAAATTAGTTTATAAAAGTGTACATTATAAAGACTATTTTTAACTTATTTTATGTAGCTTTAATGGTGTGATATAATTGTTGACAGAGCGTATCGTAATCTTTTCAAATCAAATGACCTCTTATAATAATGCAACGACATATCAAGCTCACTTCTAAAATATTTATATTCTTGGTGGTAGGGCTTTGTGCAAGCCCGGCTGGGTAGGTACCACCCACTCATCAGATATTCTACCGCCAAATAACAGTACTCTGTATAGTTGTGTTCCAGCTAGAAGGGTGAGTGAGCCAGTGTAATCACAGGCACAAGGGACATAACATCTTAGTTCCCGAGGTTGGTGGCGCATAGGTGATGTAAGGAATGGTTAATATTTCTTACAGCGCCTTTGTCTATGGGCGGTGGTGACCACTTACCATCAGGTGGCCCATATGCTCGCCCGCCAACCGATGCCATAAAAAAAAATATACATATATTTTCTGTATATAACCTACCAAGACAGATTAGTAAGCCGAAACATTATAATTTATATCAATCACAACCTCGTGCCTTAAAGCCTCGTATATTTTGTGTGTGAACCGAGTTGCTCACTAATGATCATCTAAAAAATATATTGAATATATATAACTTTCAACGATTTTATATTTTTACTTGCAACATTGGTTAATTCAATTGGAGCTATTTAAATATTGGAGATCAAACATTTGACGGGTTAATTAGTCCATGAATATAAACTCTGTCGAGAATTTTTTTTGGTTATTTAATAACTTTTATAAAAAATAACGCAAAAAATACTTCCTTTTCCATTTTTGAATAGGTTTTTTATTTATTAGGTTCTGAATCCAAGAAGACATACTTACTTAATCTTAACGTATACGCGAAGCAGTAATTTAATTAAATCTCATAATTAAAAGAAAAAATTAGGCTGTTTTCAATGAAGGATTTTTAGGTGAAATATATTCCGGCAAAGTCCGACGAGTGGAGTGGCATTGAAAGTGAAGTTTGAAAATGCAATCAACATGCCTTCAAAACGCAAAACTCTCCCTTTAATTTTCCAACCGTACATTAAAAAAAGTTCTCAACAAGTAGCAAAATTAAAAGCGATATATGTTCATAGGTTTATGACTTAAAATTCAAAGACCGGCTTACAGCTTCAATAAAAAGTAGGTTTCAATGTGCCAGATTTCGTTAGTACAAGTAAACATAACACATGTATGTAATTATGTATTAAACCTAGAGTTGTATCGAGAAAGCAGCAGTTGGATTCGTTGAAATAAATGAACATTCTTAATCAAAGAAGTATAAACCCATAAAAGTCTAACAACTATAACATTTAGGACTTCAATCGTGAGTGAGTGGATACTCAAAAAACAAGCAGGTTTTCAACTAAGATACATATATATTTTTATGAATACTCGAGAATAAGTCCGTCATATGTAGACGGAATTGCAAGTTTTTAAACAAATTCGATAGAATTATTATGAATGCCATTATATGGGTATTTAAATGGGAAGATCTGATGGTGATGGTGAGGTGATGAGTCCGGAGACAAACAGCGGAACTCTTGAATAATTACCAGCAAATCAACCACTTTTGATTGCAATATATAGTTATATTATTGCTATTATATGCTATTGAGGGCGGTTTGTTTTGTTTAAACTCTTATCGTGTTCTTTTTCTTTGTCACAGAGTTGATTTAAAAACAAAAATTAAATACATGAAAACGTAGTGGTGCTTGCCCAGATTTGAACTTGCACTCGCCGCTAAATATCGATGTGTTCTATCTATTAGCTATCTCAAAAGAAATTAGTTGATCAAGATTATTGCTCCCTTAAAATAACGTTGGATAAAATCCGCAATATATCGCATCTTAAATAATTAAATTGAAGCATATTTTAAAGTCTAACTTTTAGTTAAAAGAATAACGTATTTTGTTCTATAGTTATATTAAAATATCGTCAGCAAGTATTGGCAACTTTGGCATAGCCTTAGGCAAAATAACGTTGACAAACAACGATATAATAACCTAACCTACAAGTATTATTTATGGTTCTTTATAACTAGCTTTTGATACCAGCTTCGTTCGCATGGATTTCGGTTTAAGGAAATCTTCATCTTGTTAACATAAGTTTGTTGCCGCATGTGGATTAAAGATTAATGTTCAAAGTTGTTTATAAGCAATTTCCCTAGAAAACCAAATGACATTATATGTTTAGTAAGATCAACGTTTCTAAAATTTACATCCAGCTCACAGAGACGTGTGACGTCATATAATATAAAAAAAATATATTATCTTCTTAAGCATGTATACAGTCCAAATAAAAGTCTAACAACTAATATAAGTGTCTAATTTACAGAAACTCCGAATGTTAAATTAAAGAATAGGTTGGAATATAAAAGATTAAGGATTAATACATATATAGGTACCAACTATTTATTACAATTTTGTTATATAATTTGTAAATTAATCTTTCTTCTAAATTAATTTTGTTTTAATACTGGTAAGAAATTCCTTAAGTCTCTTTTAATTAAAGTAGGTATATCCCTCTCTTAATCCCCTAAAAGTAAATAAACTAGCCTTTGCCAGAATTTTGTTGCTCGAACGTCAATACCTATACGTATATTATATTAACACATATATAATTGTGATCGTATGTATGCAAATACATACCTAAAAAGTTCGAGAGCCTTTAAAAATTTTATTTCAAATACATACATAGCAAAGTCAAATAAAAAAAGAGTTAAATATATAAAATTAGGAAGCTAAAGGTTTTGTTTGTTTATTTAAATGATAAAGAATAAAGAATTTACGAGTACGAGTTCTACCGAGGCACCAGTGCTGCAGAAACAGCTCAAAGGATTAATGATGTGTACGGCGATGGTGTCGCAAAAGAAAGTTTTTGGCTTCAACGTTTTTGTTCTGGAAATTTCGACTTTCAAAACCAACTCTGTGGACGGCCGGAGACCAAAGTAGAAAATGAAGAATTAAAGGCAAAAAATCTTGAAAGCGAATAAATCACAAAGCACTTCATAGATAGCTGCAGGCTTTGAGGTAAGTGATAAAACTGTATTAATCCATTTGAAGCAAATCGGGAAAGTAAAAAAACTTGAACCATGGCCTCATGGATTGAGTGAATCGAACTTCGAACGAAATCGAACTCGACTGCTGTGTTACTTTGGTAAACCGACACAACAATGAAGAGATTTTAAATTGAATCATTACTTGTGATGAAAAATGGATACTCTACAATAATTGGAAGAGCTCGTCGCAATGAAATCCCAGCCAAATCCAGCCCTAAACGAAAATTAACTCAGAAAAAGTTACTTGTGAGTGTTTGGTGGACTAGCCCCGGTGTAATTGACTACAGCTTTCTAAAATCTGGCAAAATGATTATGGCAGAATCTATTGTCAGCAACTGCAAACCATGAAGAAAGGAATAGCTGCTTAATAACCAATTGGTTAATCGCTCTAGGCCACTGTTGCTTCACGATAACGCAAGAGCACACACTGCACAACAAACAACCACTAAGTTAGATGAGCTGCAATTGGATGTCCACTTTACTCCCCGGACCTAGCTCCAGCAGATTACCATTTTGTCTGGAATTTGGACAACTTCTTACAAGAAAAAAATTCAACTCCGATACGGCAGTCCAAACCGCCTTCAAAAAGTTTATTGATTCCTGACCCCATAGTTTTTTTTTAGTAAAATCAATGAACTACCGATGAGATGGCAAAAGTGTTTAGACAACAACAGTGTTTACTTTGATTAATTAAATATATTTTACAAAAGAAAATTATCTTTATATTCCCCCCGTACAAAACGCCAATTTCATATGTAAGGACCTAATATATAACTCTCATATATTATTATTTAATTTATAACATTTTTTAATATAGAAGTAAGAGAAGTTTTAAAAAATGAAAGAGTCTAAGTGTCAAAATCGTTCTCATACTACAGACTTACAACAAGATTTAACGAGCATGTTTTTTTTTTAATATACCTTTACATGGGCTTTGTGCTTCAGTAATATTGACCTACAGCTATTCTGTAGGTCAATACGGTTCAAGCACAGAGAAGCCTCGGGTGGACAGACAGACAAAGTTTCTTTCTCACCATCATAGTCACTCTCTTGGAACCATGCCAAATATTTCAGCCTATAAGCATGTTATACAAAATAAAAATATTTGTGACATTTTCAAGGCTAGGTATGTAAACAGCAACGATTTAAATATACTTTACGATTACTTAATATTATTTCCAATTCCAAAATTAATAATAACTAACTACGCAACTACGCAAAAAAGGTTTTAATTTCGTTTAAGCAGCAGATATTACGACAGATTTTATTCCTATATTATTTATATTATTACAGAATAATAAGAGGACTAACTAAATGTGATAACGGATGGTGTGGAAGTTCGCTGGAAACTAAATCACACAAAGTTTTTAATCATGAAAAGTTATTAACACGAATTGAAAACTGTTAGAACATTTCAAATTTTGAAACCTATGACAGATTTTTTTTAATTTAATTTAATTGTAAACTGACGACGTTTGTTCGCACGATTTACATTTGTTTTTTTTTTTTATATAGTCAGTGCGCCGCTCCCTACGTGGCCAGTAACTTTTTCTGCTCTCTAAAATGAATGTTTTGTTAAATCATAGCAATTAATAGATTACAATCAAGTATCCTCTTTATTTTTCTGCACATCTACTGGAGCTCTTCAAAATGAGACTATAATCGATTTTTTATGTGCGGCTATCGTCCCATAATTACTGGGACAAAAATCGGCTTACGCTATCAATAATATATTTAAGTTAATTTATATGCATATACACAAACTTAATTAAAATGAATATTTTAATTACAAAATTCGTTAATGTTTATTTGAACGCCTACTGTACGTATGCATTATCTAATATTAAGCTTCGACTTAAGCGTTTCATAGAAGTTACCTAGATAGTTTATAAGCTAGAGACCAATTAAGGCAGCTTATTTATCGTGCCAAGTTTTATCGTTACATAAAAAATGAGCAAACTTATATTGTTAAATAGATTAATAATTTATTAACACTTCTACATATATTATTTTTGAAAGGCATTTTCATTTTCATATTTAAAAATTTCGTATGCAATGTATTACCTCGCCACCTTATTTTGGACCGTGACAGTGACACAGAGAAAGGTTAATCTCCTGTTATTACCAAATATTGGTAATAGAAAATGATTTATTTTATTATTTACATTTATATAAACCGGGTAGTCATAATACTTTACTCCACCCCATGGTAAGTGGTAGTGGAGTCCAAACGCGAAGACGATCAGTATACTGGAGACAGCTCCGATGCAAACTTCTTCAAACCTATTGCTGGTATTTTATCAGAACCGCTAGCTTTCTGTGATTGTAGTTCTACACGCACATCACGGTATCTGATTTCAATGTCAGGCATTGTGTAGACATAGGAAGGTATCATAATAATGATTGTAATATGTGTAAGCATATTACACAGCTAATCTGCCGAACGGAAGGCCCCGAATAACCCTTGGAACCCCACCTTCCAGTCATCAACCGACACAACGATCTACACATGTGGCATGTGACATGCTCACATGGCATGTTGAGACAGCCTCGCAAGGTGGTTAGGCACGCTCCGGACCTTATACTTTATCACTGGCGGCCAGTGGAAAAACCGTTTCTTTGGGTCTCAGGGATATTGCCTTGCTAAACAATGGTTCAGCAGGTCGATATGATCTCCCCCAGAATTGGTTCACCAGTCTCCCCCACTGGACCACCACATTTCGCGGCATAGCTCGCTCAGGCACTAGCTACACGATGGCTGAAATCGAAACCCGGCTACATTTAGCCACTTCACGAGTTTTCACTATGCGGTGGCAACAAGCCAGGCATATGATTAACAGCCTACCAGAAAATAATTAATTAATTGTTTTAGGTATCAGCCAACTAATGATCTATTATTTTTTACTTCAATATAGAGTTTATTTTTTTATTTGAACAATTTCGCATGATAGTTATATGTGTGTATATAATTTTAGAAATTATTTATCCACTGCTGATTATAAGGCCCCCTCTCTGATGCTCCAGTTGTTACGGCAATGGCCTATTCATATCCGTTGAGTATGGTTTGGTGAGTTTTATATTATATATACATGTATTTTGTTATACAAATTCGCAATGTATTAAAATTAATTCTCAACAATTCCGTCACTCGTTGGCACAATTATTAAACAATAAAATATCTTAATATCAAAGTAAACTAAAGTAGTTTAGAATATTACATTTAATTATAAAAAACCCAAATTAGTAACGACAAAATTTTCTATTAAATACTCTGATTTTAATTAAAAATAAAATTAAATATATTCATTTTTAATATTTGTAACCGAGCTTTTATTATTTAAATTAAATATATTTTCTAAATAATAATATATAATTTATAGTTATTAGGTTAATTAAATTTAATTATATCTACGCATTATCCCTTATTAGACTCAAGCAGTGCTATTGTATAAAAATGCCTTACCTTCATTAAAAGTATGCCTTATACTATACTTGCCTTATTGCGTCCACTGGTGATAGGAGGGCTGGTTTATTTTTGCCCAGAGGGTCGAAATTGCGATTCAACGGAGTAATGCTGCTAGCATTTTTGCCACCATTCCACGTGGTCATTATTTATTGAATTGTTAACTATTTTTTGCTCTTATTTTTATATAGTTGAGTCCTATATATATATTTATTTATATGATATTATTAAATATATTGAACC
Organism: Vanessa atalanta; assembly: GCF_905147765.1. Taxonomy (NCBI): domain Eukaryota; kingdom Metazoa; phylum Arthropoda; class Insecta; order Lepidoptera; family Nymphalidae; genus Vanessa; species Vanessa atalanta. The sequence goes on along the minus strand of NC_061878.1, from coordinate 7,475,856 downwards.
AGTTTTGTTAAGAACGTTAATAAATTCGCTGAGATGAAAAATAAATTAAATACAAAATGCCTTAACGTATGATATTATGCATTACGACACGATTTTATATCATGAGATGTTCACGCATATGAGAGGCCATAAGTTGAATTTCTAGTGTAGTGCTACGTCGACATCGTTCTTAAGTAAAATTTTAATTGACAGAAGATGGCAGACAAGTAATAAAAAAACACAATTTATACATTTTTTATTCAAATGTTTACTTTGGATTATACGAAAATACAAGCAACAAACCTCCTTTTCCTTTTTCTGTGTACAGAATACATAGAATATTTATTCAAAAATATGTTAACCTAATATTTTCGTTACACTAAGGTTGCAAAAAAATTACCCACGTCTTATTGTTCTTCTTAATGATGCATGTTCTTTTTACATCATCGTCATTCGCTTGCCCTTTTTCCATTTATCTGGGTTCGTGTTGTTTTTTATAAATTATAATACTACATGAAAAGGGTCGTATCATTGTTTTTGTTTCACATAACATTTCATATAAAATATGTAGTATATTTAAATTGAAAAGACAGTACGCAATAATAATATTTGACACTACTAGACCTCGAAGTTGTAAATATAAAATAGTATCGCCTTAGTAGTAGAACTAGAGTCCTTACTCAGATATAAAACGATTTTTTGGATTTCTTATATAATTTTATAATAATATCCAAAAGCAAATCAAATGTCCCGTCAGAAGGTAAGACTCACTCATCAATTATTCGACCGCCAAAAAGGGATATTCTGTTTCTCATGTTCCGGTTTGAAAGGTGTGCGAACCAGTCTTATTATAATCAAATTGAACATGATATTCTACTCGAAGATCTCCTGGTTGGCAACGCTTTGACAATGGAATGAAAGGAACCGGGCTTAAGTTGATATATTTACAGTTCAAATATCAATACAAAGAGGTGGCCACGAAAATAGTTTTTCTTTGGTAGGTAGGTATGTTTTACTGAGATCAGGAAAGCTTTACAGTTGCGCCGAATTTCGAATAGAAACCACGCAAAATAGATAAACCAAAGCAAAAGTTCCTCTTTACCACGTTTCATATGGTTTAAAACGAATAAAAACAGAAATTGGCAGCTGTTACACTATCTAGCACTGTACGGAAATGTTTTTAAAGAGACAATTTATATGGGCATACATTAAGAAGCCTGATACAGTTTATTACATTTAGGTACGCCAAATGGCCATTTGTTTTAATCAAATATTATAAATACTTTCAGAACAGAGCAATGTTTATATATGAGATTAGTAAATAAATTAATTTAAAAAATAGTTTGAAAATATTTTTACTTTTTAATTATTTTATTTTATATTTTTGCTTCAAATTCACTTATAAATGAGGCTCATAAATGAGCCGTCTGCCGTAAGTGGTCACTAACGTCCACAAACATATGATCTGTGAGAAATATTAACATTTCTTTATAATTTCCCTAATTCCCCACCAACCTTGGGAGCTAAGATGTGATGTCCTTTGTGTCTCTAGCTACTCCTTTTTATGTATGTTATTCAATGAAATAACAAATATTGATATGTTATACTTTTCAATAATAAAAAATAAACTTAATAATTTCTATTTATGTTTCTGCTGAGTATAATTTGTTTATTTGGAATATCTCTTTTCACTAATAAATAATTTAATGTTTTAATTAACCTGAGGCTTTAATCCTCAAATAAACTGTTAATTATTCAGCGTGTTTAGATCTTGTAGTTACTCTGATTTTATGTATTCAATCGCTATTATACCTATTTTAGTTTAGTGTTTATAAATACCGTTTTTTATCATTGTCATTGCGGCTTGATAGGCTTTAAAAATATTTGATTTGCTTACTAATATGTTTCCATCTATCTATGGGTCTTTAAATGACCACTGTTGGACATGGATTTAATAAATTGATATTATATATTTAATAAGATAGATACTTCCATAATAACGCGACGCAAACTCTGAAATGCTACACTCTCTGTATGACGAGAGGAGTTCTTCGCCTAGCTATGAGGTATTAACGGCCTTACGGGTGCTATATTTTACTATAAGTTTTCTGTATTCAACGGTACAACTTATCGTTAAAGTATTTGCTTCCAGGGCGTCAACTACCTTTTACATTCAAAGTTTAAACATTTGTTACTACACTATTTGACATTTTCGCCACGTTATGTTATTCAATATTTTTTATTCACCGATTGAATATTATCAAATTGTAGAAAAAGAAATCAAACATGTGCCAGGATTTTAGAATATTTGCGCCGTCTTTTAGTACGTATTTTAAATGCACAAAATTTCACGATAGCTCGACGGTGCCATATCTGCAAAACGCAAATTTTATACAATGCAATTTTAAAATGAAAATGTTCAAGTTACTTTTTGTTCAATTGTACAGTAATCATTTAGAAGTATACTTAATAAATTAGCTCACTGTGTAACACACACGTCAGTCGGATCCAGTGGACATGAATTAGCACTGACGTTTGGCTTATGGAGTGATATCGACATTTGACAATTCCTAGTGACCGTCAGGCACTAGTAATATTTTACAAAGCGTATGTACACATTTTGTGTGGGATGAAATAGATATTAGTAAGAGAAAATTTAGGACATTAAATGCGATATTGAGCACAAACAGTACTCAAAGAAAATATTGAAAAGATAAATGATACGTGGAACTCGGAAGAGACAGTTTAATTAATTTATGATTTCTTTTCACATTTCGTGTACTTTGATTTCGTTTTAATTTATAAGTAAGTAGCATAATACTTAAGTACTTACAGACGTTGGGTGACAAAATAATCCAATTATACATATATATTTCAATCAATTTTATGCAAACACATCTAATCGCATGATAGGCTATCCAGCAGTCGTAATATCCTAATATATAACGGCTATAAATCTAAAACGCGCTATAGCAAAATACTGTAATTTAAATGCAGATTTACTTTTTATAATATAAGCAATAAAAAGTAAATACATGTATTACACTATATCTATACATATGTAGTATATATATAGTGTACTAACTAACCTAGACCTAGACCCGAGGAAGGACTTTGTTTTAAGCCTTGAGAGGTCCAAAGGGGTAAAATGGAGATTTGTGTGGTTAATAAATTTTACGCGGGTAAAGCCATAGGTTCATCTAGTATTTTATAAAACCAATATTTTGTGAACTTTACGCAATAACAGACGATTCTAACTTTCGATTCAGCAGACAGCATGTCGAAAGTGAAACAGTGTAAAAATACTATGTGATTCTTGACGTCAATAGTGTAAAAGTGGCATAAAGGCAAGTATAAGAAACAAAATAGATCCGAGTTTGAGTTTATTTATAAAGCAGCATAGCTCTGTTGTGAAATTACTTTAAGATTTCAAAAGAGATTAAATAAAAGTCAATAAAATACCTCTTGCAAATCATTTTACTACCTAAAACAATATTTCACTTCTCTAGTCTTCTTCTTTAACCACATATATTTCAGTCATTGATGTCCTTTATTTTTTATTTACGTAGTCTGATCACATAGACTATAAAGCAGGTCGTTAGACAGCAGACATTAGGGCGGGTTATGCATGACGGTTTTGACTGAGTATCAAACCAATGAAACATAATTATTGCAAATGACATTACGCTAAAACTGTCGATTGTCTTGGGCAATCATTATTTTCCTGTTACTTGTAATAAAAATAGAGTAAAGAAAATATCTCTCTTAGCTAGATATCGATTTTATAAGAACTATTTAAAGATTGATGAAGGAACTTTTTTGAAACTTTTATCAGCCATGCGCGCTCGACCATATGTGAAACCGAACCGTGCAGGCGGGAACTGACAAGCAAATATATAAATGTCTCAACATACAAATAGTTTGAGTTTTTTTTACCTAGAAGACTTTCGAATTTATAATATTTTATGAAATATAAGTGAAACATTATTTCTTGGAAATAGATAAACAGTGGGTTCCTACGCAAGCATTAACAAGCAACTTTAAATGCTTTACGGACTTACATTTTATATATTCATTTTCTATTTTTGCTTTTATTCTAATTTAAAAACTACAGAAGTATGATAAATAATCAGGCAACGAAAAAGATTCCTCTAATATATTTTCCATTGATAAATAATTAAATATTTACAAAGCATTATATTATTTACACCAACTGTCTGCTAACATATTGAAAAAAATAATAATCAACGCATTTTCACGCTACAACGTATAGCAAAGACTTTTAGATACGAGACTTATGTCGTCACTATGTAATTAGTATATGTAACTTTGAAACACCTGAAAGTACGAATAGCGTTAAGTGGATATGTGTTTTCAAACTTTAACTCACTTTAACACACTCATGCAATAACTCTTAGCATAAAGTAAAACATCTTTTTAATAATTCGACTATTTACATTCACGTAATATCTAATTTATCTTTATATAATTAAATCGCTTATAATTAATTTTATAATTAAACAATTATTTTGTACATATCTATTCGTTTTAATTATTCACGGATTACTTTAATTATTCATTATACGTATTATGATTGGTAATTACGTACTACACACTACCGGGAATTTGCATTTATTTTTAATATTGTATTCGCTTCTGTCGCTTTACTATAATGTGCGCGCGCTGCATCCTCCTTTTTTATAATCTGTGATTGTTGTGTTGGTTTGAAGAATCAGTGACCCGTGTAATAACAGACACAAAAATTGTTCGGAGTTTGTATACCTTTTTAAAAAGTACATATGATCATCTTAATGTTTTTGATTAGCTTGTTTGACAGTACGCCAGAACGAGTATAAAAACTATTAGGAGATATACAAGGCTATAAGTCTTATTTACTAGTACTTAGTTCCCAAGGTTGGTGAAACATTGACAATTTAAGCTATAGTTACTATATCTTATAGCGCCACAACGGACGGCGTTGATCGTTTTTTAACTCAAAAATATTTCTTTATCTTATTTTTTGAACGTTCTAAGGTCAATTAATCTTTATTAAAAAGTCGTGTAGTTAGATCATTTTTATTGATAAAAATGCATTATTATAATATTTATGAGCATAATTATTGTCGAATGGAATAATGAATTACTGTAGATATAATTAGATTTTTTTTTGAAAAGGCATTCATGCATTTGCAAGGCATCAAGACACCTATTTAAAAATTTTCAAAGTGTGTAATTTTTTCAACCTATTGAATTTGGCCCGATGCTTTAAGCATACAATGTTGTTTTTTAAGTTGAAAAAAAATAATTCATTACAAAACTACCATATACGAATATTTGAACTAACATGAATTAAACCTATTTTGTTTTTCGTTGTGCTTCCCAAACGGTCGAGCGATTGACTCCAAAATCTAAACAATTCTAAGTCTCTATGAATTCGTACCGAATGCCGTTAACTTGGATCCCAATTTGTTCGTTCTTGATATAATATTGTTCGACAAAATTTTATTTAAATATGTATACACCCACGCCCGGACATCTAGCTATAAATAGTCAGAACTGCTTTAGGGCCTCAAAACGTAGAAATCCGAAGAGAACTTGAGTTTTAAAAATCGATCTGACAACATTAACTACCTAATTTTCATTTTGATTTTCAACGGTAATTAATATTACTATCGTTGAAAGTAAAACAAAAAAAATATAACACGTGTAAAATTATTAATTTTGGCATAGATTATTAATAGTCATAACTTTTCTCTTAATGGGAAAAACTGCGTTTGTAAAGCCGGAAAAATTTGCAGTTCAGTTGAGATTAATTTTCCCTGGCGGCTTGCCATAGGGAGAAAATTGAAAAGTTCCGATACGAACGCAATTTCTGACTCATCGCCCTCAAATAGAACGATTTCCTTGATTGGTTTGATTATCGAATCTTTAAGCTGTAAACCTACCAGTTACATTAATTACAAATAAGTGCCTACTGTAGTTTTTGTTGTTAATTTAAAAAATAGCTTTACTCATGTGAATTTTTCACAATTAATTGTGAATTTTTCAATTTAGCGTTAGCGGCTAAATCCTAAAGTATGATAAATAGCAAAAATCTCAGAACGAATTCGATGAAAAAAAAAACTGCCTAATAGAATTTTTGAAAATTCGATATTCCTAACCAGAAATAGAGCCAACGGGTGGATAATAAACAGGTTTAGAAAAAAAAATACATGTATATGATTAAAACATTCTATAATGTCACTAATAAGGATTACATTCTGGGAAATAATTAATCTTAAAGTACCTAATATGTATTTGTAATTTATAAACTACCCGTATCTTGTTCGAGGTGATTCTCAATTTTAATTATTTCTACACATCCCTGCCGCGTAATCGTTTGCATAACAATATGTTTTAATTTAAAAAATTAAACACCTTAATAATTTTGAAATTCTGAAATCGTATCTCATTTGTAAAATTTTGCCAACCAGTTGTCAGTGATACGCCATTTTGATACGTATATAATTGTTATAGTCAATGTCGCTTATCAATAAAGAGAAGAACGACTTTCATAGATTTATCAAGCAGGTTGTTGATAGGCATGGTAATATTCGCTAACGAATCAGCTATGGTTCGCGATCCATAATTTGGGAAATTTAAGCAGTATAGTCTTTATATTGCAGAGTTAAATTCTTTCTTTATACTAAAAACCTATTCAAATTCACAAAAAACGTTTTAAATTTTCATCATCAATAATAATAAAAAAGGATTTTACTTTCCTATAAAAGATCTGCAGCCTTTTACTATCAAATAACAAAATATTGGAAAAGGTTCTTCTTTTGTCAGTTTCAGCTGGAAAACGCCGAGATTAACGATTCTCAGGCTACGTTCTCACTACGAAATATTTTTAATAAAATATTAATATATTATAACCGTAGCTACGAAACCATAAGAAGCATCGCCATGTAAAAGTTCCGTGTCAATCAACTGTTTAAATTATGTGTCATTTATCAAAAACAAAATATTTTTTACTCAAGTAGACTCTTAAAAGCGCTTTTGAATCGCCATGTTAGTGTTGAATTAAACGTAAAGCTACCATTTATAAAAGTATTAATAGATTTATACGTATATTTCTCATTTATAATTTTACCTGCTTAAAGGAGCTCAAACACTGATTGACTGACTAGCAGTCAAAGTGTATATAACTTAAAATTTTACATACGAGCTTCTAAAGATGACTTCTGAACCGATGTCGATGTCGATCGCGGAGAATAGCCAATTGCGCAGGAAATATTACAGTGTTTGTGTGCAAACCCAGGTGCACTTTCTATTCCTTTAATCTCATAAACTGATGACACGCTTGGAAAGTCTAGACACAGTTCCAACGTCTTTATCATTTTATTAATTCTTTAAGAAATAAATATTATTAAAAAAAGAAAAAATAACGAATGTTGTGTTATTTTATTATTTAAGAAACATGAAAGTGCCGTGGTCTTAGGTCTTTATTTATTTACGCGAAGCTTTTTTCTAGCCGCGGCTTTAGAAGAAAAAAGAGAGCGGATGGCTCTGCTAGCAACCTAGAGTACTGAAAGTCTACACAGTGCAATGTTTTATTTCGTTAACCACTAGACATAAAGACATATTTGCCAAGCACAATAATGTTATATGCAAGGAAAATAAAAAATATATATATCCCAAAAGTCATTTCCTGTTATCTTTTTAATAAAAATATAACGAGATAATAATGTCAATAAATAAAATTACTGATATCATAGGTCAAAGAACTAGGTATCTTGGCTTTTGGCAAATAATAAAAAATCCAATTTATTCGTTAACCTCTTTTGGAAAATTTCCAATGCAATGCGGTACTTGGTCGTGACCAGGAATAGAGTCTATTCAAATTAATTGAACGTATATTATTTATGATATTATTCAAAGTATTGTACAATATTCAAGTAAGCGTAAAGTGGATAGGTGACTATATAGGTCTTAATCGTCCTAGCCTGCAGAACTTTTTCAATAATTTAAATATTACAAAAAATCACTCATTAGACATCTTGATGTAATATTTTTTAATATTATGCCCCATGTGTGTCCGACCAATCTGCTTTGGAGCAGGTTGGTGGATTAAGCTGCATACCTTCTCCTTAAAAAATAGAGAGCATTGGTGTAACAAGGAACAAATACAAATTAATTACTCCTGGTTCTTGACTGCAGTTAGTAACTCTTTTATTGGGAAATGTATTCGACTTTATAACAGCGTTCAAAGTGCCTCTATTGCCAAATTGTAAAGAAACGTTTGTGTGCAAAAGATTATAATACAATGAATGAGTGAATAAGAGTATAAGCTCATAGTTGCACACCTTGGGAATGAAACGATCGGCTCCTGAGTATTTCTTTGTTATATTGAATATAATATGGGTTTACATAATAAAATATTTCGGTTTTTCTCAAGTCAGGGTATTTTCTTTTCCAAACCGGTATTAGATATTTTATCTTGAATTATCCAAACGGTATGACTAGTATTAAAAAAAATGATGATGGTTGAAAAGCTAATGCTTAAACTTTTACAAGCCCTAGTTTTTAACTAGGGCTTGTAAAAGTTTAATTTTTCGGAAAAAAAAAACATTAAAAAGCTACTGAATATAATTTAATTTATGTAAAAAAAGGGAAAAGAAATTAGTTTTCTGATTTGTTTTTGTAAATAGAGGCGTATTATTTTAAAAACTTTGTCACTTAGCCAAAAATGTATTAAATATACTTAGTTGATTTTAGAAAAAACACATATATGTTCAAATTTCAATTAATGCGGTGAATAAAACAGCTGAAAGTAAACTGATTCAAGCACTGACATAGACGAATAACAATTTGAGGGAAAGTGAACTTAGCGCCATGACAGTTGGTAACTAAAATATTTATAATATTTACCCTACAAGCTTAAGCAAATTTGAAATAGAGTAAAGTAGTTTGATGCAGATTACTATTAAGGTATCAACAAAATGAATCAAAGTAAACCTTTACTAGGATTAGACAAATAACCTTAGGGTTCTATCTCAGCTTCAATATCAGTCTCTATCAAAACATCATTTCCGGCGCAATTGTATTTGGCCGAAGTAAAGGAAACTGGTGGCGGCGGTTAGGTTAGAGAGGACTTGTAATGGACTCAATAGTAAAGTGCACTAAAATTAACTTACATAGTTCCAAATGACTTAGATACAGTCTTTTTAATACAATTGAGTGCAAAATGGGCCAAACGATAGGTACAGCATATTATTCCGAAATACTTAAGAAAACAATTTTAAACATAGCTCAAATGACGGAAAAAAATTGTTTTTTTATATATACATATAATAAAATATATGTAAAGACTATATATATAAGTAACTATATGTGAAGACGATTGTGCCGAATCGTATCGTGGGACCCATCGACATAATTATCATATCAGGTTTAATAATCATAATTTTGCGAAAGATACAATTGTTTCAGCGAAATAACGTTACACACCTTTACTACTATTTTTAAGGATCTTTAGAAAGCAAAGAGTCACAACATTTAAACAAAGTATAGGTACATGCTCTAAAGCTCTTCAAACAATAATTTACTCCCATTTTTATAAGTTTAAAATTCTTTGCTACTGATGAAGATCTTATAAAACGTGAATGTAACCGGTGAAAACGTTATTATTTCATTGTATTTTATCGAATTACTATATATGTATATATATATATATATTTATTCAGCCCAGGGCCCCGTAGATTCAAAGGGACCCCAGCTCAAGTCAAGTCAAAGTTAAAAATAAACGATAATGCAAATTAATCCATAACTTCATTAAATTAAGCAGATCGTAAGTCCAGCAATTAATCAAACCCATTCAATTAATTTAATTCAAGTCTACGTTCAGATATGTCTTAGATGGGCCCCTAAGTAGTGTTAACTCAAGGCTCCCTTAACTTACGGTCCGGCCCTGTACGCATAGATATTATAGTGCACAAATGTGTGTATAAACACAAGTGCACTTTCTATTCGCTTGCTCGTATAATCCGATAGGATGGTAATCCGACACTTTTGAAGAGACCCTTTTCTTAAGTGCTTTCCGAGGTCGATATAGTAACATTCATATATTATATATTACAGTCCAGTCAAAACAGACATTTCAAGAAACAATAATTCGCATACACCTGTCTTATCATAAAAATATGTTAGATTTTTTTTTCATTTTTATTATTAGCTGAGATATCAATCACTACAAATTTCGAACATATAACCATAATATGCTACCACGTCCAATAGATAGCCGTATATACAGGTGACCTGTAAAAAAATGGATTGTTTTAAATCTATGGTGTGTAACTTGCAAAGAGATCTTCAAATTAAATAGATTCTACAAATAAGTCTGGTTACATCACCTTAAAAAAATATTACATTTGTTTCATATGCTCACATTACCCATGGGCCTGTTACCGCTGCTTGAGAAAAAGTCAAAGGCTTTTTTTTCAAACATCCTATAAGGCATGCCTATGACGCAATATGAATCCTGACTAGCTAAATATGTTTTTTTTTTCTTTTAAGTTTACCTAAATATAAAAATCTAATATTCTGGTTTTTTTAAAGTTAACACCTCTAGTTAAAAATCAGTTCTTCACTTGTTGGCACTATAATTAACAAAATAATTTGCGGACTTTTTAACTTTATAACCGTTATATTTACTTTATAACAATATAAAGGTTATATTCAAAATTCTTTAAAAGTTATATTTGTTTTATGATTTATAATAAAGCTATAACCGTAAAAATATACTACTACTTGACAAGGAAGGACCTAGCTACCTACCTTACTTTGGTAAAGTGAAGTGAGTTATTGATTTTATCGCCGTTATATTCATAAACTTACTATTAAATCATTAAGTCCGTCACCGTAGGTCTATGTTCTATATTATATTGACATTGACATATTTATTTGTGTTGAATTTTCAATTGTTGACATTTGTCATTTGACATCCAATGATAAGTGATAATTTATTGTGATAACAATTTAGAAATGTAATATATTTAAAAAAAAACACGTGTAGTTATACCTAATCAATATTACATAATAAGACAAGAAAATAAATTTTATATTAAAATTCATTTTATTTAAAGAACAATACATACTCTTTTCAGAAGCTTTCCTATTTATTTACAATTTTCATAAATTGCGTAGTGTTTTACCATATAAGCGTAGAATAATTTCCTTCTTGAAACATATTTCAGTGTGTAAAAAAAATAAAAATGTCATCCAAAACATTCCAAGGTGTTGTGGATAGATATAATGGGGTGACCGTGGACTCTCACGAAGAACCATGTGATCCAAATCAATTTTTAAATCAGTTGTTAGGTGACTTTATTTACAATTTTATATTTGTAAAATAAAAGTAACACATTTAAATATATTTTATTTTATTCTTTTATTTTAGCTTCTATAAAGGAATGGGAAGAAGAAAATAGAAGATGCATTTGGTTTAAGATTTACATCAATGATGCAGCCCTAATACCAATCCTTGCAAATGTAAATATTTGTTATTCGACAAACTCAATATCTAAAAGGAAGTAGATTTATTTTAAAAAGCTAATGGAAATAATGTCTATTGTTTTTTGTTCACTAGACAATGTTTTTTTAATCTTGTAGAATTAAACTTCCTTGGAAGCAGTTATATAAGACAAAGCAACCAGAAACTAATACATTTTTTTATAATGATATAATTAAATATTTTCAGGAGGGCTTCAACTTCCATCACTCAAGAAATGACTTTGTTATGATGTACAAGTGGTTACCAAAAAACAGTACAGCTAACTTACCACCAGCTTGTCATACAAATCTAGGAGTTGGAGGTTTAGTTTTGAATGACAAGAACGAAATGCTTGTAGTGACAGAAAAGCATTTTGAATATCCCCATTGGAAACTCCCTGGAGGATATGTTGAAAGGGGTAATCTTTTTTTCTTATATAATATTTGCAATCCTTAACATACTAATAATACAAGAATAAGTTAGATCTGTTTTTAAATTTCTTTCCAAACACATATAATATATATTTTTCATGCCATTATTGTGTTGCTCGCACAAGATATAATTTGTAGAACCTTACTATAGGTTATTTCAATTGATACCCACATATATGAGTATGTATTCACATGTTTTTTTAACTAATTTGAAAAAGTGGTGTGGTAGGAAATGATGTGGAAAGTGCCCAGTGCTAGGATTTATATATACTTATGTATATATATATATATTTTTTTAAACAAAATCATATTTATTTATTAAACTTATATTATAATAACAAATGTCTCTTTATTATTTTCAGGTGAGGACATCAAGGATGCAGCCATACGAGAGGTGAAGGAAGAAACTGGTATTGATGCCATTTTTGAATCAATGGTCACCTTGAGACACACCCACAATGCAATGTTTGGCAATTCAGATATTTATGTTGTAGTTTTATTAACAGCTACCTCAACAACAATAACAAAATCAGAGTTGGAAATAAAAGATTGTAAATGGATGAGTGTAGATGAGTTTTTAAATCATCCACATGCTCATGAATTTAATAAATTTATTGTTAGCCAAGCACTTGATTTAAAGGAAAGAGGAATTAAATTCAATCTTCAAAAGAGTAATATTACTGTTGGGACGTGGACAAGAGCTATCACCTCACTTACTATAGAAAATATTTCAAAAATTTAAAACATTTTACAATTTTTATTAAACATACTAAGAAGAGTAATTAAAAATTTTAAGTAATTTGCTACCTCAATAAAAATATTCGCAATTATATTATATGATATCTAATTGGTTACAAATATACAGTAATTTACTTTTATTTAAAATGTAAGTGTTGTAAATATCGTAAAATGTTAGAGGTGATTCTAATTATATAGTATCTTATTTAATAAAAATTAACAATTTGTTGGCTTCTAAAAGAATCGACAATGAACTGTGATCATATATTTGTAATAACTCCTGCTTGTTAATACTAGATGACTATAAAAATTAAAATATTTAATTGTCTTTTTTTTGTGACAACTATATCATTAGATAAAGCAAGAACTCAATAATCAGCAAAAAATTTGTTAATGTTGACATGTTATTAATTATTTATTTACAAAATGTACAATTCTAATACAGGACACATACCTATATTATTATTTTGCAATTACTTAATACCAAATATGGGTAATTCTGTTTTTGTGATGAAAAACAAAGTGAAACTTTAACATTTATTATAAAGGCAGGTATCAACCTGTAACTAGGCTTTCTGATAGTAAATGGTCTGCTCATAGATATTGACATTGTAAGAATTGTTAAAAACTTCTTACATCACTAACGCACCAGTAACCTTGGAAACTAAGATATCATGTCTCTTGTGTCTGTAGTTACACTGGGTCACTCACCCTTCAAACTGGAACACAACAATACTAAGTATTTATTGAGTGGGTGGTATCTACCCAGACAGGCTTGCAAAATTCTACCTTTATTTAATAAAAAAAGTATTTCTATTATTAAAACAATTAGTAATTTTTTGCAATTAATGTGTTCTTGCAGAACTAAGATATACCTTTCAATGTTACAGTAATTTATTAAAAATTAGACATTTTGTATAGGTTTTTAGATAGATGGTAGGAGCACATATACAGAAAAAATATTTAATATTGCCATTTAATAAATAAAAATTCAAATAGAACAAGTATAATAATAATGTTAATAATCTATATAATACAAATACAGTTTTAAACAGATGATTTCATTAAAACAATCCAGTATTATAAAAAGTGCTTTATAAGACTATAAGCTCTCTTTCTAACTAAATGGTTTCACTTAAAAAAAATTTTAGAAGATGCAATTGGTTTAAAAATTAATAAATTTACTTGTCTGTGTTTTGAGACAGCAAATATTCTATATATTTTGCATCACATAAACCATTTCCTACTAAACAACTTTCACCCAATATACACATTGAATCAGCATATGCAGGTATGCAGATATTTGTGATTAAAATTTTATAAATAGCAAATTATGCTTTAACCCTTCACAGCTAGTCTAAGTCAGGAATTGGTGCACTTTTTCTCAAACCATCCCCTTCTTCATCTGAAGTATCAACATCAACATCTCCTATAATAGATTTAAGAAGGCCACCAAATATAGAATTAGGATTTTTGTCTTGCGGGATCTCAATACCAAACCAAATTCGTCCAATGGTATCTAAGTACACTGAATAATTTGGATCACGTTTTATACTAATAGCATAACAGCTTCTTAGGATTTTAAATTGAATGACATGTTTCCTGAAAATAAAAAAAAAATAAAATGTATAAGCATCTAATTAGTCAAAAAATATATTTTAAATACACTAAGATATTATTGGTTTACTTACTGTTCAATAGCACGTAATAGAAACCATAGAAAATTTAATAATGGGAATAAGTATGGTGGGCCTTTGTCATTTTTTATAGTAGGGTGTGATCCTGTGTATTTGTTAAATGCTTCTGTGGCCATTTGAATATTACGCAAACAAAGACACTGTAGAACAGCTTGGGCAATAAACAAATCTATTTCTGATTTGAGTCCTTTTGTCGTATGAAGCTCAATCAACATATTAGCATAAGCCGCTCCATCACTTGAGTGTAGAAAGTGTCTATGTGCCGATGTAAACTTCTTCTCCTGCCAATATATTTCAGCAATTTTCTATAAACAGAAAAAAAAATTTGGTGAATTTGAAAAAATGAGTAATTAACACACCAATTCCAAAAAATACATACTATGTTGAGCTAATTTAGTAAAACTTTATTTGTATGATTTTAAAATTTTCATAGCAAATTAGAAAAGCTGGTTTATCATCAATATATAAAAATACAATTATTTAGGTGTAAAAATTTAAGGTATTAATTACCTTAAATTACTGTATATTAAAATGAAAGTATGAGATTTTACTTATAACGAGATACATATAGCATGGAATAAAAATCATCAATGTTTACAGCATAAACTTCAATAAAACCTCTTGTCACAGCATATAGTCTGAGGCAGTTCAATAAAGTTAATATAATTCTTATTTCCTTGTTTGTATAATTATTGTGCCAAAATATATGTGTCATTGGATTTAGACAGTGCACTTGTATTTGCGCATAAATCTGAATATTGTATCACATGAAGTTGGGCGGCTCTTTTTGAGAATTGTGCTGTTGCCAAAATCATTCAGGAGTTGAGATTGAGTGGAGAGTGGAGTTTGTATGAGGTGAAAAATTATAAATTTCATTTCATTCCCAACATCAACCCCTATTCAATACAAATTAGTTGCAACATAATCTGAACTGTTTGACTCACAAATAAATTTAATAAGCTTAATAAAAAAACAATGTTCATGCTAAATGATTTTAATTACTCTTATAACTGTATAACGAAACTGTTAATTTAGCAAAATATGATAACATTTTATAGGTTATGATGTTATGTCTTATTAGAGTTGTGACATAGTAAATTTTATAAAATTACTTTAGCCTTACCTTGTGAAGTAAAGGATGTCCTTTTTTATTATTATCCATGGACCATTTCACAGCATTTGTTAGAAAGGTTTCCCTTTCGGGAATACTTGAATTCATCTTTTCAAATAATTTTGATATTTTATCTATCCATTCGTGGCAAGGTTTTGTTTCTGATTTTGTTAAAACTTCGATTAACAGAATTGCTAGATCTGCTCCACTGCCTTGTTGATCGCGTTGTAATAAAAGACTTGAACCTTTATACAATAATTGAAGCAAATCGGTATACTTCTTTTGACTTAGATACCTGAAAATATGTAAATTAAAATTGGTCAGATAGTGTACAATTATATTAAAAATATGTTCTTATTTTATAGATTTACCTGAAATAAAGAGTCCTGTACATTTGATGTGCTTCATAATATTGACCCGAATTCACAGATGCTTCGAGCTTATCTAGAACTCGCGATACACCTCTTTCTCCTCTTCCAGCCATAATTTGTTTTCGAGATAATATTATTCCTGAGAAAATCTTTCACATCACTTATTTTAATTTACGTCTTCACAAAAAGTCACTTTACCACATGAAACTTATTCTTTCTAAAATTTATTTCATTGGTTAATAACCAAATAATTTTAAAATATCTATGTTTAATGAAAAAGCTATATCATATAAATGTCAAAAGTATTTAAATTTGTCTAGAGTAAAGGAGAAAGAAAACTGTTACAAAAGACACCTAGATGAGGCCGGTTAATACTCGTTTAGGAATAGATAAAATAATATATTTTTGTACAGTACAATAATTTAATTCTAATATAATAAAACTAAAAAAATGATATGATATAGATTTATCGATAATGAATATGAGAGAATAAAAAGGGCTTAAAATTTAATTTAATTTTATGGCAAGAAAAATTGTTTGTTTTGCAAAAGTATATTTTTTGTGACTTTTTAGTAGGAAATAAAAAAAAATTAAAATCAACATTTTGAAGTACTTTTTCAAACATAGTAGAAGATCCTATTAGCTTATAGCCTAACGTTGGCGGCAACGTGTGAACACTGAAGACATTGTAGGACGGCAGATGCCTTTGAAAAATTTATTCGACCCAGCAACACACAACGTTGGCGCGAGCTGCGAGTGTTGCCAATGCTAATTTCCCGATCCACACGTTGAGCGAACTGTATTGGGACCAAAGTGTAGATCGACGTAATGATTTGAACAAAAACCAACATTATTGACATTAGTGCTGGGTCATTTCAGATTTTACGTAAAACGAAACGAACCAGTTTTTTACATTTACAAAACAGTTCTTTGAAAGGGTTATAAAAAAAACCGGTTTGTTTTCATAGGTTCGAGAACTTAATATATTTACGATACTTTACTACTAACTGATTACTTACTGAAATAATGTATATTCAACACTGGAGTCATATTATATAATTTTGAAAATAGACTTCGATTTTATAATTTATTTGGATTAATTCTACGTCACGCACTTATTTGCATTTAAAAAAACAGAAAGTTAAGAAATATTTTTAAATTATTTGTAATTTCAACTATTACGGCTGAGGATTACCCGATTATAAGCAGTTAATACTAAATCTGTAATAAAAAAATAATAAGCGTATAAGGAGCCTACGAAAACTTTATTTTTTGTTTCGTAATTTTTTAATTCTTCTACAAACAAATTTGAATTTGTATTTCTGTAGGAACAAGATTCAAATCCAAAGTAGTTCTTTATAACTGGTTTAATATTCATACAATAATAGTCCTTACAGCGATCAAAATAAAGTGCTTAGTCAGTTACGCGTGATCGGAACCAGTTCGCGCAGCGGTACCAAGAAACAGGTTTTTCGATTTAGTCTATTCTTCTACAACCAAATTTGTATTGTATTTCTATAGAAATAAGATTCATTGTAGCATATTCGTTACTTCAAATCCAAAGTAGTTCTTTATAACTGGTTTAATATTCATACAATAATAGTCCTTACGGCCATCAAAATAAAGTGCTTAGTCAGTTACGCGTGATCGGAACCGGTTCGCGCAGCGGTACCAAGAAACAGGTTTTTCGATTTAGTCTTTTCTTCTACAACCAAATTTGTATTGTATTCCTATAGAAATAAGATTCATTGTAGCATATTCGTTACTTCAAATCCAAAGTAGTTCTTTATAACTGGTTTAATATTCATACAATAATAGTCCTTACGGCTATCAAAATAGAGTGCTTAGTCAGTTACACGTGAAAGGAACCGGTTCGCGAAGCAGTACCAAAACGACGGCCGCCGGTGCCGAGTGTCGTCTCGTTCGTTTTAAATCCAGAAACAGTTCGTTCGTTCTTTTTAAAGTAACTAGTTCTTAAAACCGTTTCTGAAAAAAACTCCCAGCACTAATTGACATTGACAATTTTTGACAGTGTTTTTCTTTTTGACTTATTAATAAAAACTGTATCGCTAGTTTAGAGATAAGTTTTAATTTTTTTAATTTATTAATAAGTACTTTCGTTTAATTGTATCAATAGTAGTTTAATTAGTCGTGGGCAAAGCAAGAGCACAATTTTAATAAGGAAATATTGCATTATTTTACATTTTATTAGAAATTTCTGTTAGATATTAATATGTTGAAAATAAAAAATTTAATCGTACATTTAAAAAACACAAGGTAAAAATAGGTACATTAAAAAGCTATTTCGACCACATATAGTTTTTAAAAAACAATTAATTAATTTTTTTTATTCAATTTTAGAAATACTTCTTGTACTAGATGTCCACAGTGCAATTACTCATTACATCACAATGGAAAATTTACTGGAGAAAAAGATAGATTTAACGGCGTTACTGTTGATTCTACAAAGTTACAATGTAAAAAAGAAACATTTTCGAAAATTTTAGATGGTATGTAAACTACTATTAATTTGCTTCCACATTTATAATTTTAAGTTTTGCCCTTATACCTGTTTATTTACGGTAACCTATTAAAGTTAGCAATAATTAAAGTATATTACAAAACGTAAATAACAAACATTTGCATAACATAAAAAATCAATTCTATTTGATCAAATCTAAATTCTTGGATCTTTATCATTTTATGATATATGATTGTGTACCAATTAAATTATTTTAATTTTTATGTTAAATTTATTATGCCTTTCTTAATCAAGCTCAATATGATTTAGAATATGTATAATTTCAATAATAAATTGATATAATTATTATGAAATTCAAACTAAATAACATTTTATTTTAGTAAAGATTCCTGCATCTCGAAAAAAAAAACAAATATAACCAACTAATATAATAAGGTCGGAAAATTTAGGCTATTATTAAATTTGTCCATAAATACATTTCAGAATCACTAAAAAGTTGGATTATTGAAGGCAGAAGATGTATATGGTTCAAGATCAACATAACTGATTCGGCATATGTTCCTATGTTAGCCCAAGTAAGTTAACATTATACTTTTATGTGTGTTGTATAAGTAGATAGATTTTTGTTAAATTATATTGGTATTCTTAGAAAGGTTTTAATTTTCACCATGCCAGAGATGATTTTGTGATGATGTACAAATGGTTGCCCGTTGATTCAGAGCCTAACTTGCCTCCGGCTTGTCACACAAATCTGGGTGTAGGAGCATTAGTATTGAATGGAAGAAATCAGTTATTAGCTATATCTGAAAAGCACTATGATTACCCACATTGGAAACTTCCTGGTGGGTATGTTGAAAGAGGTAATTATGATTTATTTATTGTGTATTTTATTGAAAGAATATGGTTTTGAGTATTTTAAAAGCATTCTAGGCAAATGGTTGTGCACCTAAAAATTTGCATAGATCAGTTATTACTATTAAGAATATTTTATTAAGAAATGAAAGTACATCATACATATGAAGCTTTTTAAAAAGTGATTGTTTATGAATCTTCATAAAGAGGAAAAAAATCTTTAATATTTTTAAATACTGAATAAACGCATCTGCAAGCCTCCCAGTGTTGTGTTAGACACTTTCCATCAGGTGAGCTGCCTGCCCGTTTGCCACCTCATAGCATAAAAAAACAAAAATATACTCATGAGGTTTCATTTGCTTTATACCATTTAGTAACTTATATTTTAATTCATTTTTCAATAAACATAATATGATTTTAATATTTATTACTTAGGTGAAGATATAGTAAAAGCTGCTCAAAGAGAAGTTAAAGAAGAGACAGGAGTTGACTCAGAATTCTTATCTTTAATAACGTTCAGACATACACACAATATGATGTTTGGCAATTCAGATATTTATATACTCCTGATGATGAAAGCTTTATCGGAGAAAATAACACTGTCCCTAAGAGAAGTACAAGATTGCAAATGGATGAATATCGACGAGTACAAAAATCATCCACATGTTCATGAGTTCAACAAATTGGTAATCAATCAAGCCTTGATGCATAAAAATGACAATTTAAAACTTGACATACAAAAAAGAACTGTGAAATGGTCGCAGTTTACGAGAGAGATGAGCTACTTAATCGTTGAAAATTATGACAATAAATAGTATATTTTATTGTGTTATATATTATTTGTTATTTGAATAAATTTTTATTATATTGTTACTCCATTTTTTTTATAAAATTAGAGAAGTTTTTTTTGTTGTTTTGACAGTATTAACTACATTTGATACCTATATATTAGTATAAGATTTTGTGGACAAATATGCTTTATTGCACACAATATGATTACAATTTTGGGTAGAGGACTTAAACTTGCAGTGTAAAAGTGTGGAAGAGTTTATATAAATAAATTAAATGAATTTACAATATAAAGTATAAGTATATATGTGATAATAAAATACATAATAATATATGTATTTTTAGTAATCGAATTATAGAATATCGTTATATATTATACAACAACATAAAAAGTCCGTGAACTAATAAGAGTGTAAAAATTAAAATAGCCGAAATGAGGTGATTATTTTGTTTCGATTACAAGCAGTCCCAGATCCTTCGAATCTTGTGCAAAATAAAAATTACGAGATAAACAAGTAACCACATATATTTCAAAGGGCTACAAATAAGCATCTACTTGGTATTTGAAGATATTAAAAGATTAGCCATGTCTAATGTTGACCAGTAAGAGTTTCACAAATGTATGGTGTGGGCAGTAATTAGTAAAGTATTTGTATAATTAAATCTTTCAAAGAGTTTCTATTCCCGTAAAAGGGGACATGGGCTTTAGTCGGAAGGACAATTACCACCGATATTTCTTTGAGAAAATAAAAATACTGGAAATTTTGTAAATAGAGATGATTTTCAAGAGAGATAATTCAGAGATTACCAGTTGCTTTATAATTAAAGATATTTAAAATCTAAAAGAGATTTTATATTAACGTTTCTCATATGCAGTTCCCTTTTCATTCATACTTTTAGGAGATAATAGAAGTTTTATATGTGCCAATTTATTCATGTACCTACTTGTATAAATTCGAAATGGCATGAGTTGAGATAAATAAACAACTTTGACCTTCAATTAGCGTGACATCATTGGTTATAATCTAAAGAACCAATAGCGGATTCATCGTGGATTCTTGTAAAAATAATTTGAATGTCAGCAGAGCTGTTATCAGAACTTTGAAAGTAAAATTAAAGCCGATGTACTTATGTAGTTGAAAGATCGAAAGAGCTCGGTGACTTTTATTGAAATTAATGCTTTTAAAATCGTATAGATGCGGAACAATTATATACAGTAAGCGAAGTCTTACCCGTAAGAAAATGATATTTATCACAACACCGTGTTAAGAGTATATAAATATTTACCTTTTGACCCCATTTATTGTTTTTATAACATGTTTTTCTGTTGTTTATTACGTGATAAAACTTATAGCTTTAAAATATTGTTTTTGTATTGTTATTTTCTATTTTTTGTTTTGTTAAGGAGGAGCAAGTCTTTCTCGTACAAGTGTTTTCACACTTAAAAAAAGGACTTTCAAATATAAACGTATTTTATGTACAATAAAAAGTATGTGAAAGGATACGAAATTATTATAATAATTTCATGTGTTATATCATAAACTTAAATAATGATATACCTATTACCTATTTTATTTAAGAACTGTTTCTAGTGCATAATATAGCAGATCTGTTAGCAAGTAGGTATAGAATAGTTAGTACTTAGTTTATTTATACTCCTCCTGCTACAGGAATATTGTGTAGCTAGTTCAAATGTGCATGTGCAAAACAAAAGGGCTAGGACAGCACTTTTAATAAGTATTTAAATATATAATTTTAATTGGTAAATAAAGGATATAAAAGCAAAGACTGTAACATTAACTTATGGTTTAAAAAAAATCAATATAATTATCGTTTGTACAAATTGGAATTACCTAATTAAATTATTTATTTCTTAATATAATTAAATAAAATATATACTTTCATAACAATTCTTATAATGTACAATCTTGAATGCATACCATTTCTTAAAGTAATTTACTATCTACGTATAATTAAATATGATTATTAAGCAAATTTTCAAATATATATTCTATAATTTTAAACTATGATTGTTATTGGACGTCTCGGGGCAATACGATAATTTTCGTATAAAAATACGAGAGAAGCGTTTCCACGCGGATAATGATTGGTTTTTGTTCTGCTTTGTCTGCATATTGGCCTGTAACAGAAAATACGAAACACATAAATTGGCTATTGTGTAATGTGTACTTGAATATATAACGCAATCTTACAATAACTTTTACTTTGAATCCATTTTTACAAATACCCTAATAGCTATGGTTTGTTAAGTTACAGTTCGCCGGAATGTAATATAACTGAATTTATAACTTGACAAGTTTATAGAAAAAATATTTTTTTTGATGAAAATGTCTATTTATGAACTTATCTGTCTATTTACCACCTAGTCGTCAAAATTCGACTATAATCATTAATGAAAATTTGAGGAATCGATTATCGTTACTTGGTTGTTATTTTAAAAGTAGATCTATCACAAATCACCTAATAATTTAACCTTACTTGTTTTTATCGTTTACCGTCATAGCTAAATAATCGGAAATTCTTAGTATTTTAACAAGTGCGTTTTATAAATTTCGCATGCTGACGTAGTTAATATAAGTGGGACCATGAAACCTAAAGATTTTGTGCTTACCTTAGCATCACTTTTGCTGTGTTTATACGTAACCACCAATGAAAAACCTAGAAACAATAACTTAAACGTGATAGCCACGGAAACAACTATCAAAAACGCGTATGTCATGTTAAATGTTTTAAATAAATTTCAAAACAAGGTTAATGCACCGCTTCGAACCGCGAACAAAACCGACTGCTGGTTACAGTGATCAAACTGGCTGTACAGTTTCTAGGGTTCCGCAACAGAAGTATTAAAAGCAAATTAGTTATTTTTAAATCTATTTAAGAAAGTTAAATCATTATCCTTAAATAAATGTCCAATGGCTAATTAGTATCGTAATAATAAAACTCATTAATGGATACACTGATTATTGAATTAGGAGTATTTATTATACGGAGCCTTTAACACGCAAATACCATTAGTTTGTTGCCGGTATTTTATCGAAACCATTATAGTCCTTCTAATGTATAGAAACGCCATATTATATACAAGAAATATTTTTTATATAAATTTTAGAACCACTATTAAGGTACATATAACGTAACATCACTTAGGGAATACAGATTATTTTTAATCGACCTAAAATTGAAATAGAAACAGTAGACACATTCATATATTGTTTTTTTTTTTATACGGAATCTCAAAATGCCTGTTAATGGTTCATAGCTAATGAGTTGATATAAAATCTTATAGATAGGTAAAGTATTGAGATTTTTATCACAATAAATCCGATAAATTATTAAATCCTATCTGTTATATTCATACATCGTTGTATGTTTGTGTTGGGTTGAATTGCCATCGTGGCCCCGAAATGACATTCACTCATTGTTCGCAAGGTTTTGTTTCGTCCGTTGTTTCGTTCATCATTATCCGCGTTTAATTAACACATGTTTTGAAAACGGCTACAAATATTTTAAGCCAGTTTTAGTGTAGACAAAGTTAGTAAGTATAATTTAAAATTTATTCTACTACGACGTCGAATGAAAGAAAACGAAGACGAAGTTAGTTGTGTTTACCTGATAAATTTTCAATAATTTGATTGGAATTTTTATTTGCCTGATAATTTAGCAGGTACTTACTCATATTCTACGTTTACTTAAATCCTACATTTATATATTAATAGCGTAAGCCGATTTTTGTCCCAGTGATTATTGGTCGAAAGCTGCACATAAAAAATCGGGTATGGTCTCATTTTAAATAAAGAGTTCCAGCCGTAAATGTGCAGGAAAGTAAACTGTTAAGATTTAACAAATTATTGATTTTGAAAAAAGTTACTGGCCGGTTAAAGATCGGAGCTACGGTTATATATAAAAAAAAAACAAATGAAAAACGTGCAAACCTATTACGACACAGGTTATGTTTGTGTTTTAATAAAAAAATATTTTACTGGCTGACTGACTGCTAGGTTGCGAACTTGAATCGAATTCAATACCTTCTCAGCTTGGCCGCAGCGAGCCACCATGGGCAGAACCTTACTTTCATGCGTACCTATCCTCTTCGTATCGGTGATGATAGCGAAGAAACACTGCCGAATTTTGAACTTATTCATGTCCCTGATTGTATAAGACGTCATCGATGATGGGAGGATGAGGGGGAAGGCGCGCTCTCCATGAATATTCAGCCGCCTTTCGGCGGCTGCCGCTGGTGGGGTCGCGGTTGCATGCCCTTGGCTATCCCGTGGCCTCACCACTCGGCGGCATGGTGGAAACCCGAGGATGGTTTTATTGGGTAGTACAGGGCATTCGCGTGCCCTGGCACGGGGGAATTAGATCCCGGTTGAGTCCCACATACCATACATAATTTGACGTAAAAAAAAAAAGTCCCGCTGAGTTTCTTTCGCCGATTCTTCTCAGGTCAGGGTGTTTTCTTTTTCCGAACCGGTGGTAGTGTTTAACTTGACAATCAATAAGAAAGTGTAATACTTCTATATTGAATAAAGGAATTTGAGTTTGAGTTTGAGTTTGATACCCATCCCGGTCCCCCGCCCGGGTGGCATGCGTAAATGCATTACCTCCTCGTAACACAAAAAAAAGAACTTCTGAAGCATTGTCGATTTCCAGTCAAGTTGGCATTTGCCGTGTCGATTAACAAGAGCCAAAGACAAACTTTGGACAAAGTCAGCCTTTATTTGCTGAGCTCCGTCTTCTCACACAGTCAAACAAACGTTGCAATATATCGAGTCGGTTCTGAAAACTCACTCTAGATACAAATTAACAACAACTAGCACCATTGTCAGGTGTTATTAACGGAGAAGACCATTCACTTATTCACAGTTCATTGCCTTGACCATTTATTGAACAAATTATTATTAAATTAATTTAATTCAAAGTGAAAGTTTATTCGACATAAAATTAAAGTAAATTGTTATCAATAAACTCAAATTGAATTAATGGATACTATTTGACATGATTTTCTAATGTAAAAAATCCTTAAAAAAGGTTTCATCGTTTTGGCGCCAAATTTAAATGAGTGATTTGCAATTTACAATGAACTGAAATCAAAACAAAACTTGTCATAGGATGAAAATTAAAAAAAAAATTAACTCGTAGATTCGCGTGGGACACACTAGTTGTAGATAAACGGAATAATATAGCAATTTATTGATACTCTAGGCGATGTAGTAAATACAGTAAGCAAGTATTCTATTCGGGTATTTACAGTCTTGGAATTCGAGCCTCCCTTTGCGACGTTTTTGTCAAAACAGGAATAAGCACTTGGTGTTGCATCGCTTTACATGAATGATACGATTGATAAAATTGATTATGTTGATAGAAAAAATGTCAAAAAAATATTATATGATTGAAAACAAAAAGATTTCTAATACACAAAGTCCTGTGGCAAGATACTCGAGTTTCACTTTTACAAGAATAATAAGTTTTAAGATTATATTATAAAATCTTTAAAGACTGATCAAATTAATGATAAACAAATGATGGGATTCGTGTAGACATGTTAAAAGTCTAAAAGGTGATGCTTGCCTGTGTTTGATCCTGTAGGTAATCTTGAGTTAAGATGTAAGTATGTATATGTTGTACATAGGGAGTGCATACGTTAGATTTTTAACTGTTAATTTCGGTTGTCCGCGGAGAATTTGCGATCTGACCCAATGTAATTCTAGATTTTAATTCAGGGCCGTTCAAGCATAAATCATTTCTGATTCAAATGTAATTAAGGGCCTAATTTAATAATTGCAAGCCAGCTATCAAGTTAATTTTTAAATTTAAGAAACTTACTTTTTTATTATTTTGTATTTTATCTTGTTGTTGTGGTATACTTTTAATTTCATATGTGTTGACAACGAAACAATCGATGTACAGATAAATCCAATAGTATTTTTGTTATATCGTTTTTAAAATAGTGGAACATAAAATGAAATGTATATTTAATTATATAAATAAATTTAAAAAAAAAACACATATCAAACATAACATTGATTAACATTGGCGCGTGTTTAAAATACAAGTTTATTTTATCTTTATAAATCATCATCATCGAAATTTTTTATTACCTAGAGTTGATTTTAAGTAGCTTCTAGGGTCCGTCCAGATTTCATACATCTAGGTATGGTCGTTTAAGTCAGCTAATATTGACATGCGTAGTGTAAGGTGTAAAGACATGTATACCTACGGTGTTTCAAGCACGCAAGGAAGAGGACTTCGATTACTTTCCTCGGCTGATACGGATGCAAGGTTTTTGTCAAGGGTAGGATGAAACTGCGAAGACGGATATTAAGACCGTGTAACCTTGTTGTTTGCGCGACAACCTTTTTTTTTAATATAGGTATGGCAAAAAATATTATTTCGACGAGCTGTTAACTTATTATGATAGTCAAATTACCCTCAAATTTTATTTTGATGGTCAAATCTAAAATTAGGGTTTATATTTTTTAAATTTATTGCTATAAATACTGATCTTTGAGAAAAATGTTTCCTACAAAAGGTCTTATTATTGATACTTAATTTCAATAGACCCCTTACATAAATGGATTAGCGTTAGTAGACTTGGCTCTGCGACATTTGCGGTTACAAAGACGAGACTATTTCCCGATGTTTTACTATATATATGTATAATGTCTTACTGCATTATTTTTGGGGTAAAGCAACGATCGATCGATGGCCTTTTAATTCCATGTTCTGTTCATTGTTGATGTTTTATGTTGATGGTGTTCTGTAGATTGAGTCTATAAGGTATACATATGTTGATTAAAGATAAAAGACTTTTCTTAAATTTTGTTCACTATTGTTATTTTTTTTTTTATGCTATAGGGGGCAAACGAGCAGGAGGCTCACCTGATGGAAAGTGATTACCACCGCCCATGGATATCTGCAACACCAGGGGTCTTGCAGATGCGTTGGCGGCCTTTAAGGAATAATATCCGGTCTATTGTATTAAATAGTCCGGTCTGCAGATTGCACTATGATTATAGATATGATTAATTTGTGATTAGTGATTAGATAATGATTATCTAGTAAAGTATCAGATGTATATTTAAAGAATGCTCTTTTGTTACGTATTTATTAGAATTAAAATTTTAGAGCTAGCTTTGCAACCTGATTGTAACTGTGTTTTTAATTTAACTAATATAAGTATGTGCTTAAGTTCGATGTCTTTATTACGTACTTTTAATAGTACCTATAAGTATCTGTTAGAGTACCGAGCATCTATAACTTGATCCAGATGATCCTATCATGAACTCATCATTAGCAGGAAAAAACCGTCTTATCCACGCGTTTTTATGACGTTACTAAGTAACAATTATGATTATTAATAATTCGCTGCTTTTTGTATGAATACAAAATCAAATTTGTCTTTATAAGCCATCCATTGTAAATCCACCAGTATTATAAAATCCAATACACGATAAAAATATACAACATAGTATTTAGATAGCTAAGAAGTACAGAAAATCAGTCAGTGTCGTGCTAGCTTCCAATCGATAGTTATATATATGTATATAAATTTCATATAATAAAATAATAAAATGGGTTTTGATACCGTTTTTTTGGTAATTGCTTGTTCACTTTTTGTCCTTAATTTTGTGTTTATAATAGGATCAGTTGCTTTTACTGTACTAATTCAAGAAAAGGTATTTATTTTTTTTATAGTTCGAAGTTGTACTCATGTAGTATATATGTATTTATTATATACATAAATTGACGTTGATTGCGTCACATCGTGACTATTTTATAACTTAATCATTCGGTGATATTAAATGCTTTTTAATTAGAATTTTCAATTACAAAATGATAAATGATAACAATGTAATTTAGCTGTAAAATGAATTACGTTTAGTGCAAAACATTTTATTTTCTTTGATTCAAGAAACCATAGACCATTATAAGGAAAGTTGCACTTTATTTTAACTTATGAAAAAGAAATAATGATATCATATCTATACATTATACATTTACAGGTCTAATTCTAAGTTCTAATTTTAAAAGAATTTACAGGAACCAATAAAAAATGGCATTAAACAAATACCATCAGTAAGTCACCTGAGCGCTCGACCTAGCCTTGTCCCTTCCTTGCCTCAAGTGATGATGTACAACGCCCTTATTCGAACCAGCAGTGCAAACAATGTCGCAAACAAAGCAGTTTTTAATTAGAGTTATGGAATTCTAAAACTAATAAAAGTTTACCTAAATTGACTTATTTATTTGTATTGCTTAGATGCTTCTAAGTAGTAATTTAGTGGATATTTTATATTTACTTAATCAATATAATTAGTCCCATGCTTAACCTGTTATACTCAATTAATATTAATTTTCAGACAACATCAAGACGTAAATTAATAAAAATGGTAGAGTATAATAACATGTGATTTATCATTTATAATTTCAAATTAACCATCAAGGCGTGTTTTCGACAAAGTTTTTATTTTTATCAGCTTTATCAATGCTATCGTTTTGTTTATAATTATCTAAATCATGCAGAATTAAGTGTGTATCTGCGTATAAAGAATTAATATAGTATTCGTAGACACCACTTTTTTCATGTTATTATTTTCAAAATATGTATGATGTATTTTTTTTTGTTTGAAATTAGATTTAATTAGTGGAATAGTTAATAAGTTTGCAATAATTTAATGAAGTAATATTTTTTACTGAAGATGTTTATTTTATTTATTATTTCCTTATTATAGTAAAGTTCTATAATCGATACGGTAATCCGACAGAATCAAAGGCTTAATGTTCTATTCGCCGTCTGGTAGTGAGTGGTGTACCAAAAATCATCTATCCTTTTTATCTGCAACCATACAAAGAATCCACTAGCTGGGTTGAGTTCACAAATTAATTTAATATATGTGTATATATCTATATTAACGATTCGCTCCTATCCGAATCACTCAATAATACAAAATATAATGAATTACTTATTAAAATAATACGAACACTGACCTGCTCGTATATAGAGGATATTTACGTAGATACTGACAAGCCTCGACATAGCAACCATCACCAGTACTAGTAAACATGATAAAATATACTTTATGAATACCTTAATTAAGCTTATTTGATATTGATTTGAAACATACAATTCCATTTGTAAATTTCGGCATGATATCGATAAATATTACAATTTATACAAGACTTTTACAATTCTATTCATACGATAATAAGTATTGTATGTGCCTATCTACATTCAATATTTTTGTTTATTTGAATGAAGCAGTAGTAATAGAAAAGGTGCAACATTATAAAAATAAAATCTGGTGCATTAAACAGACGTTTTTTTGTACACGTTTATTGTATATAAACATTAGGAAAATAAAGACATTAAAGCCAGTGTTTCCGTCACTTCAACGTCTAATGTGCACTTGTAGGGTTCGTTTTCTGTTTGAGGAAGACGCGTCTGCTGTCTCAACTGAATGTCCTAGGACTGTTTCCACCTCGTAGGATATCATGGTATGTCCACTATGCGACACTCTTCGCTGCGAACTTTGGATCTTTAGTCCTTCAGTGGCGGACGCTTGAAATTTGTGAACAAACAGTTCCGTTGAGCTGCCCTTTCATCGAACGCACGATGGTGGTATAGAGACGGCGAACTTCCTAATTCCGTCCTTCGTGGTTATACGGCAGTCTACGCATAGCATCCACTACCTTCTCGATTTTGGGGACTAAGTGGTCTTCGAAGCATCAGCGACCGTCCAGACCAAGGCTTAGGTTTACCATGTAGGTAACCTGAACATTTCAGTCAGCGACACCATAAAACACAATTCTTGTTATTCTTTAATCTAAAAGTCGTATATTATTATACTTTTATTGTAACTCATCTGAAGCCGGGACGAGTACCTAATCAGTAATAAATAAAATAAAAAAATACTACTCTTACTAGCTCCGGAACTATTTCTGTGATTTAAGTATTAAATAATATTAAATGAAAAAAAATCTAGACGAATGATTAAAGATTTAAATAACTCTACCATAAGAAAATCGTTAAAACTATGCATGCGAAACATCGAGACCATATGATGATGCTAGTTAAGTATATTTTTGTCTTTATGAGTAAGAAAATGTTGGGTACAACTCCCATTATGAATTTAAATAAGTGAAATTACAAAGCCGCTAGTTGGGAGGACTTTATTACTCTGCTGGTCTAGATTAAGAGGTAGATTTCACTAAAGCAGTACCCTATATCCATTGGGTATCTTTGTTTACACAACAGTTCTGGTGTGATGATGGACGAGATATTTGTAAACTTACAGAAATTTTTCTCTGTCAATGTATTGGACTTGATCGACATTTCCGATGAGTAAGAGCGTGGGCTTGGATAATACGCAATATCATCACGAAAGGCTCCAAAGTGGTTCATTAGTTCTTTGTCAGTTATAAATTGCACTGTTTTTAATTACACTGTATCCTAACTATTGTGACAGAGTCCCCTGGAATAGATCCTATCCTAACATAGCTTTCTAACGTAATGCCAAACATATAGGACACTAACTAATCAAAATCAACGTGATTTAGAACTTTGTCTATTTACTACTTTCTTTCCCACTCTTCTTCTTATTATTCTAAGTCCTTCACTGTTGAAGCTTCTCGAATTTGGAACTCACTACTCTTAGCTATTAGACGCGCACAGTCGTTAGCCGTTTTTAAAAGAATGGTTAAGGACTTTTATTTCTTGCATTAAGCAGTCGTGTTGTCATTGTTAATTTTTTGTTCTGTTATATCTCCTTTATTATATATATATTTTATGTATTTATTTTTGTAAATATTTATTATAGTATATATTTATATTATGTATGTATTATATTATGACTTAAATTACTCTACCCTTCCCATATATGTAAATATATTATGATCCTCTGCCCAAAGGTTGCTTGGAAGAGACCGCTGCTGAGCGATAAGGCCGCCTGTTGCACCTCATGCAACTTTGTGTAGCATAAATGTAATTTTTAGTTTAAAGTTTGGGTGCAATAAAGGATAAATAAATAAATAAAATAAATACTTTTTACTAATGATTATATTCCTAACAAAACCCTACGTTATTAATAACGTATTAGTAAATAAAGCAACTTAATAGTCCTCCTGACGGAATATAATAGTGAACAAGTGTGTGTATGCAATATAATATAAAAAATTGACATGCCTCCTGTTTCATTACCGCCCCAGTGGACCGCTCCAGCACCCTTCGGTGGACAGTTTCGCCACGTTGTGAATCTATGCACTAGTACCACTGCCTAGACCAGCCGTGGCAATTACGTTAACAAGGCAAAATTAAATAAAAAAACTTGGAATAAGTATTTAGTTTTTTGTTATTATTAGTAACAGAAAAATGGTATCTTTATTAAAATTAAACTTGTCAATGGCTGTTAATCAAATTATTATTTTTTTCTTAAAATATATTGGGTATAGCGAACAGTACGAAAAAGTGTTTATTTTAGTAAGCTGTTAGCCTTGCTTCCGTACCCAGGTCTGATTGTATTATTAAAGTGTGTATTATAGCGCATTACCCACGAAATTTAATTTTTTACATATTCCGAAATTTCTGATTTAAATTATAATTTAAACGTCAATTTTTAGATTGTTTTTTAATTTCTACCACTGACTTCGCAATGAATGACATTAAACAAATACTTACAATTCAATTAGTACCCAAGCAATCTATCCATCTAATACTTAGAAAATATACGTACTCTTAATAATTAGTTATTTGTAAATTGTTTAAAATAATATGATATTTTTATAAGGATTAATAAATAAATTTAACTAATGGTAACGTTTATATTTTTTGTATATATATTTAATTAGTCTATACATAATATACCTACTTAGTAAAATAAAATTACTTATTCTTCCGTCGATTCGGATTCGTCGATTTATGTACACATTTTGAAGGTCTTTAAATGCTATTTACAAAGTTTTTGTGTTTTTGAAAATATTCGCTTAGATTACGCATGGCAATTAATATTTTGGCTGTTAGAGTAACGATCATTTTGTGGTTGTAATTCCTTAATATTTTTTGATTAAATTTGAACAATTTTTCGCTGGATATCTACGGCTCAGAAACTTTCGAACACACGCACCAAATATTTTTTTATATTTTTTTTGGCCCTATAGATGGCGCTTATAATCATATGTATAAAATGTGTATTTGTGTTTTACCTGTTGTGTCAACAAGTAAAACAAAAATAGTATTAAAAAATCTAATATTTTAATTTAAAATTATCAATGATTTTTATAACAGTATTTTTTAAATGAGGGCAGTGAAATATCGTATGTTGAAATGCGGGCGAGCAGATAAATAAAATTTCTTTACCTTGGGTAGGTAATCCAAATAAATAAAAAATATTTTATAATTATATGCATTAGAAGTATTAAGATTCAATCAAAATGTGACGTTTAATGTTTTTTTTTAAATTGTGGCAAAAAAAGTCGCCAATATATGTTAGTTTAGGTTAAGTTTTATTTTTATAATCAATAAATATTTATATATTTATTGTAATAAATAAAAATAAAACGCGATTGCGTTAAAACATAAGTACCAAATGAATGTAACAGTTCAATAGATATAACAAATATTTCAGTCATAACATATCTGTAATAGAGTATTTGCGGTGAAACACCCACAAACTCTGTGCGTAAACTAAAAATCAATAATATGTAGTAGAGGTAGTTTACGAAAAATGCCAACAGATGGCAACATATGTGCGAAAATTCTGAAAATAAGAAATAAATGTCTATCGGTATTAGCAGACAACGTAATGTTATCAAACTTGTTCGAAACAGCTTTTTATCTGTTATAAAGAGCAAGAGTGAACGCGCCACTGGTATGAAAGTAGTAGGCGAAACACTTGTTGCTAATCTACGGGTATTGGAAGACTAGCGCAACAGGTCTAAGAACGAGCTTTAAGTATTTATTATAGCGAGGAAATGTTTGAAAGTTAACGTATCAAAAATATTACCTACTAATTTTAATTGGGAATTTCATTTGATTATTTGTTATTCTGAAAATAAGTAGGTAGTAAACAGTTAAATGAAAAAACAATGTCTATTAAATATTTTTATATATTGCTAAATTTGTTATTTATGTTAATAAATATATAATTTATTTAGGTGATTCATTCATTGTAACATTTAAATTCCCTTTTTATTAAATTGCGCCCAAGGCTAATTGCTAAATCGATATCAGGATGCTATATTTTTTATCTAAATTATGCATAATTTGATTCGGCCTTGAAAATATATATTTATAACTAAATACTACATCTGTTTTTCTCCATAAAACCTTTACACTACATATTTACATTATGATAGGTATAGGATGCTATAAAAAATATAAATTGCAATTTATATTTGTGGACGCAGCATTTGGTGAAATTGCACATTATTTATCAATTAGTATAATCAAGTCGTTGGCGCGATGAAGACGTCTATTGAGCTTTTCGATGCGATATGTGTTAAATGTAATATAGAAAAACGGGGATGAGGGTTGTTCGTGCTGAGTGCTGACGTAAGTCGAGCCTCGCGCAAGTTAGGTTTGCAAGCTCCAATCGCTCCGCAGCCGCACTTGCTCCAAGACTCCAATACGAGCCGAGTAGTCGCCGTGAATGCCTGTGCCGTACGGCGCTGTTACCGACACGTTTACTAATTCGCATCTCGCGCACCAATACGCGGAAACTATCACTTTCGCTAGTTACATTCTTGTTTGAACCATGATGACGCAGTGAAATTTATCTTGTGCATTTCCCTGGCATCTCTACCACGGCGGCATTGCAAGGTAAGTTCTGATCCCGAGTCAGACAAAAATTTAACCTACGTGTCAGTTCTGAATGCTAAGTGAAAGGCAAATTCTTTGTTAAATTACACGAATAGATTGACAAACAATATTTGTAACGCATCTCGTAAGAGTTCCAATTTAGTTACTTAATATATTCGTATAACTCGAGTTCTATAATATCGATAGTTATTGCACCGATTATTAACTTGATATACACGTTTACTGTTTATTTTTGACTTCCTATTTGATAACTAAATTTGAATAAACTTAACATCCTCGTCAAATAAGTACGTTCACTTTCACAAATTATTCATTCGAAAAGAATGCGAAAAATCTTCGAAAAACAGTTCTTTTACATTATAAAAAGCTTCAAAGGATTGTTACGTTAAAACTGCAAAACATGTTATCTATGCATGCTGGTAACCATTATGTAAAATGAAGTACAGGAAAATAGTACTGATAATGATTTATTGCTCGCGATTTTTAGTTTAAAGAGTTTTAAACTTAAGACACGTCCTCCTGAACATTACCTATTTTTATACAAACTATTTATACTTTTTTACATAAGTTACGTACGTTACATAGAAACACTATAAAATTATATGATTTAACATTAAACCTTTAAATACTTTTAAAATAACAAAATGATTATAAACATTTATAAATGCAAAACAGACGTAACGAATGCACGATAACGATAAATAATATAAGTAATATTTTATCGTAACACTTTAAAGCTTGTCATAAATCAATATAATTAGTTAAAAACGTGAATTGAAAAACCTGTAAATTTGATCTAAAACATTTAGTGTTATAACATCGGTTTTTTTGCATATAGATAATATTTTTTAATTAGAGATAGTGATATTAACGTGACAATAATATTTTTAATTCAGTATTTATATTATTTTTAATGTATTTATCTATGATTTTACAGTTACATTAAACATAAGTCCGCGACAATTTTTATCAAAATCTTGAGATAATGAGTAATCCCTATCGAAATAAACACAGGCAGTTAATATATTACCACTTTCATTTATCTAAGCATATAAAAACTAAAGATTAAAATGTATTGAGGAAGCACATTATTTACCTAAATATATCATCAAGTATCAGTAATAATTATGCACGTCCCTAACTTGAAAAAGAATTTCAAGAAAGTATTTTTATTTGAAATATGTTTAATTAAACTTATTTGTTGATTTTCAATTTAATTTCATTATAGTATTCCTTGAAATATATTATTTATATATAGCGTAGGTTGTATTTTAAAATATCGAAAAATATTTTCTATTTTATAAATACTAAGAGCAAAGATCTCAGAATCAAATGTTGTAGTAATTAACGATCAAATTTAACTTGTCTCTTTTAACGTCAAAATAATTAAATTGATATGTTTCTTAATGTTACTGCTAGTAACACATTATATAAAAACGGTTAGTGAATTCTCTTAAAGTAGTACACCATTACTAGCGAAAGTCGAAATACTATCACTTTCAGTTCAAATCGACATAAATGTATGTATCAAACATTCTAAAAAACGATCTGAGTACATATTTCTATTTACTAAATGTATTATGTGTTAAGTTATATATATTGGCTGATATTTAAATAAAGTAATAAAAACTGTATCGATTATTTTTATTGAAAGGATCTGTAGCTTCTACAACACTACTCGATTCAAAAAGTTCGAAAGACTTGATCACCAAAGTTGAATGTGGGTAAATTATGTATTAATAAAAAGTATTGGCATTTGAAGTAAGTATTTTAATAGGTTGACCCAGTAAATAATACACGTTGTACGAGTATATCCGTTGTATAAAATTTCAAATTATTTATGAAAAAAGAAACTATTCGACGTTTAACAATTCATATATATTTGAAACCCATTTAAATTCACAATAATATGCGCTAAGCAAAGCTATTCCAAAATATTTAAAACAAAATAAATTGGGCGCAATTCGAGTTTTCAAATCTGTCCATCTGAAATTCATCATCTGACATCTAAAATCATCCCGAACTCGGCATGTCTCGTCTTGTGGTATAGCTGCTACGTTCTCAATCTACTCTCTTGAG
This sequence comes from Vanessa atalanta, assembly GCF_905147765.1. Lineage (NCBI taxonomy): Eukaryota > Metazoa > Arthropoda > Insecta > Lepidoptera > Nymphalidae > Vanessa > Vanessa atalanta. Next base: position 7,439,960 of record NC_061878.1, on the reverse strand, counting down.
GTCGGCAAGAGTGTCAGCTCGAAGGGTAAGGCTCTGTTTTCCCAGAGAAACTTAAACCCTAGAAAAAGAGACCTAGAAAACTCGTACTATACTCCAAATGTTTTTATATATATTTTCTACATTGTTTTTGCAGTTACTCTTATAATTCTCTCATAGTTCTAAAAAATACGGCAATTTTGATTTTGGCCAATCTCAAAAATTACCTATCGTCATAAAAGCACAAATGTCCTATCTTTTTCATTCACTCAGATGAGCCGGAAATCCGAAACGATCTGGGAGAGACCACAGGAGTAGCAATTTATGCGTGAATATTAACTATTTCCCAATAAATTTACGATTTCTATTTTAGATGACACGATAATTTATAGTGGCAATATTATATTCAAAACAATCTTAGTTCTAATCTCGTGTTTTATTATTTATAGCATAAAATCAGCAAATTATTACGATTTACAGTTTAAACTCCTTATTAAAAATAGTTGATAGCGGAGGCACGTGACTTCATGCTCACGAGTTAATGTGTTAATTTTACCATTTCTCATGTAACAGTTTTGTTATCCGGATAGCTGACGTATAATGGTTTGAGAATAGTTCTTTTTTAAAATTCTAATCAAATGAAATATTGCAACAAAGTTTTCATACATATATAAATTTACTATGATCAATAATATAACAATGGTATGGAAGGTCTGATGATGTGACAGTCGTAGGTTCGATCCTGGTTTACTAATATCTACTTAATACAAATTGACACTTATTTAATTGGAGGAGAAATATGAATTGTGTAATTCTATAAAAAATAGTTTTTTTTTTATATAATTACACATATTCATATTTCTATTATTTCATTTATATTGAAAAATAATGACAAATTAAGTAATTTTTTTTTAGTTTTTTAGTAGTATTTAATGGTAGTTAAATGTATAAATAAAATTACACATATTTGTTGCGTATATAAAACGTAATACCCAATTGAGTAAAATTAACGCAATAAAAATAATAAAGATTTTAATTTAAAAGAAAATTATTTGTTTATAGTTTATATAATATAATTTAAAAAAATGTTCTTGAATTTTCTTACATTAGCGAATACAATTCATTTATTTCATTTGTTCTTTATTTGATCAGCTGATTCCGTTGCAAACAATATTGATAAAGTTTGCGTGTAATTAATTACATTGATACACGTACTCTGAACACGGCTGATACGTACGCTTGTACTATTTAAATAAACTCACGTATCAATAACATTCGGGGAAGATGTTATCATTTAATAAGTAGTTTCATAAGAGTGAAACGATAACTTAACACATCTCAATGTAAGTAATTTGAATTCTTCATTTCTACCTTAATTATCAACATGCTTTCTTTAGCATTAGTTCTTTAGTTCAGACGTAGTTATAGTCGTGAATTTAAAACTACATATATTTTTTAAAAAATATATTGTGTAATCAATTATTATTTACATAATAATGACTTGACTTTCGTCAATGATAATACGAAATCATGTATTTGTATTATGAATGTACCATTTTTAAATTTTAATTGTAATAATCTACAGAGATATATTAATATCATGAATATCATTCATATCGAAAATAAAACAATATTTTGAATCACTAAGGGTAAAATAATAAATTTATTTTTAGATACAAGTTACGTCATATTACAGTCGTGTGCTACAATTTTATGATTTATATGTAAGTATGTTTCTAATTTGTTGAATTAGGAAATACTGGTATTGCATTAGCGATTTTACACTTTAGTTAAGTACCTATGTAGTAAATTGCAATGTAATGTGATCGTATGTGAAAGGGTATAATATCTGAGAAAATCTTTTATACAGCTTAATTTAATAGACTTTTTACTTATCCTATAATATTATGTATTTAATACTAATAGTTTAAGCACATAAATAAAAGTTAAATAAGGAAACGATCTGGAAATCTTGTACAAAAGTACAAAGCATAAATTAACTACTTACAATAAAAATAATATTTTTCTATGATAATGTGAAATACGAATTGTTTAATAAATAGCAAATTATTTATTAATAATTAGAAAAAGAATAAGAAAACAAGTCGGATATAAACTTTAATATACAGTGAACTCTACAAATATTAAGGTCATAAATTTATAGTCCACGAGATATTTATTAGCAGATATAATAGCGAAAATTGATATTAACGTTTTATATGTATTACTTATTACTTTTCTATTCTCTAATATGAGATAGATATTGCGGCTAACGGTGGTGGCAAGGCGAAAGTGTACGGCACGGCCAGTGAAGGTCGCCCGCCACGCTGCTCTCAATGACGTATTTATTAACTAGACATGAGATTCTATACGTCATTTCATTGGAAAAACTGTTGTATACTATAAGCTTTATAAGCTTATAGAGAGATCTAGGTGTGTTATTGACTCTTATTGATTTTCTTTATATAAAGTTAAAAATGATTCTTGAGATCTCAGGAAAGAACTAACCACGTTGGCCTTACTGATTGTCCGTTGTTTTAAATGCCAAGCAAATGTCAACGATTGAACGCGTTCTTATACTACTTGTTTGAATTTATGTAATCATTATAAACGGGTTCAGGCTATAATTTATTTTATTTAAAAATAGTATACAATTATATAAAACTTAAATAAAAATTACAGTAGGTAATAGGTTTGTTACGATTTACGAGTATTTCATCTTCTCCCATGTATAACGTGGCAATATAATTAGTAATTTGTTTACAAGATATATGAAAATACATACCTACACATATAAATTCATAAATATGCCCTCAAAATTATCCGATTAAGGATTGATAACCGGTAACCCTGACTTACATACATTTTAGACTTTAATAAATAACTATTATTTGTTTTTTGGATAATTTTGAGTATTTTTTGCTTAATTTTAAATCCTACTCTTCTTTATCTCGGAACGATTTTGCTCATTAAAGAAATATGAAAGCGCAAAGTAACATTATCGTTACGAGGTTTTGATTATCTAGCAATATACACTTTATTTGCTCTGATTTGTAAGAGTGATGTACTTGATGCTTTCTTTATGAGATCGTTATTCAGAATTTAAAATATAAGAAAGATAGATAAGAAACTATATTTAAAATGTCATTTCTTTAATCAGACTGTATATATATTACACGTGAAGTATTATAGCTTTTTAGCGAAATATATTTATAATATAATTTATTGAAACAAGTGTTAACTTCATGACGCAGATTGTCGTTATGTTACTTACATAAAATATTATGTTTTATTTGACCTTAACAAAAAACATTATTTAAAATAAGTAAGAATTACTGCAATATAAATAACTGTTACGTCTAAAATGTTTAATAAGTTTTTAAATCCTTTTTTTTTCGTTCGATATAATTCCACTTACCTAACATAATAAAGCTGTAGTCTGAGACTTGTATTAGTAAAATTCTCGTATTAGGAGGTTTTACATTTTTTTAATAAATTTAGCCAAATACCTAATAAACTGTCGAAATACGCATATCTATTTAAAAATAAAAATTTCTCCAATAAAAAAACTGGTGACATAGTCGACCTGTCTCAAAATAAGGACTTGCTATACTGAATACAAATTCACTCTATGAATAATTTAGCTCATGTGGTTGTTACATTCACTTGTTAAGAGAGAGTTTTCTTTATTCCATCATCGTTAAATATTAATTTATTGTGACTTTGCTTTGGTTGCTATTATTTTTGAGTTGATTCTTTGCTTCAGTGTTAAAACATGTAATTGAAAAAAAAAACTTTGAAATTAGAATCTCAATTCAATTCAATTCAATTTTCTCTTTATTATTTGTTAGATATGTCTTAACTTTACTTATACAAGAAAATCTAAATAAAACAAGTAGAGTTTTTAAAAATAGTTTATATTATTGGATTTATAACATTTTTTTACGACTTGGCCGTCACGTTAAGTCAGGAGACATCTTATCGTCTTGCATTTTTAATTCACGACTTTCATATATTTTAAAAATAATTTGTAGGTCACATTTCGTGGTTTATATCAATCACGATAACTGCAATGTTTAATTTTATAATAATGAAATAAAGTAATAGTTTCCTTATCGATATAATTTTTATCTATGTTTATCAACAAAGACGATGAAATTCCATTTAAATAATAAAACATGTATTATTTAATGATTTAATTTTTTACGCTAATTTTGTGAATATAAAATTGTGTAATAAATGTCGCAGTTAGAATCCCATGGGATATTACGGTACCCCTAAGCTGCCTACTAAAATGAAGTATGTTTGCAATAATAATAATAATTTATTTATTCACACACCCAAGAAAACAAAAGTACACAATTTTTATGCTTATTAACTAAATCTAGGGCTAGGAATAATGTATGGAGTTTCATTAAAACCTGTTTTTATGATCCTGAGCTCGAGCCCCGAGTCGAATCGATAGAAAGTTGTTGGGTTTTTTGTCAAAAAATCTCAAAATTAGCTAGAACTGTGGAAATTGACAGTGTAACATTCTAGTGCCAGTGCCAATGCCAAATCGGAAAGCACGTAATGCAATATTAAATTTTTTTTTTTTTTATCGTTCTCTACAAAATTGCATGTATTATCCATATAAACCCGCATCAAAAACCATTGCGTAGTTTTATAGAATTGAGATTACAGGACAGACAGACAGCGGGAAGAGATTTTGTTTTATACTATGTAGTAAAATGTTCTTCGCAGTTGACTAATATTTCTTAAAAATAGCTGTTGTGGTTGAGATTTATATACATTTTATAATCCTTGTTATTACCACCCATGAGAAGCGATTTAGGTTTAAATTTAAAAAATATATCAATCGAGCGCTGCGACGTAGATCTAAGCAAAAATTTCTTTGGATTAAGAGTACCCTAGGAGCCATATTAAAGACTCTGTTTACAAACATTGTAATACGACGCTTTACGATACTTAACTTTTTTTATTAGATATTTTTTATTAATTTTCATTTATCTATTACTAATGTAGTATATTATTATACTATCTTAGTGAAATTATCGTTTTAGTACGGATTTACAGACACATTCGTAGCAGCGTAGCACGTTTCCCGTAGAACTATTGACACGTGGCATGTAGCTTTTTAGTTATAATCATGCTTGTTACACTCATTCGTTTGTTTGTTTGCAATAATTGAGGATTCATTTTGAGATAGGTTATTTGATTTGATATCTAATAATTTTACAAATAATATATGTTTAATATTGATAGGATTTATATAGATTTATTTCAGGAAATCATATGAATCAATTGATATTGATTCATATGATGTATGGTTTACTTATATTAATTTGAGACTTCTCCTATTCCTATCTAGTAGTCACTTTATAACAATTATGTCCTCCAGCGTCACTCAAGTAAAGGAATGGATGTTAATGTCATTTGTCGTTGGCGCCACTGGGGCGCCGCGCCGGCGGTTGCTTAGCGACGGAGAGCCCCGCCCTCGTTTTAAACTTAGGATGAACGTGATGCTCTAAAAGCTTAAAACTACTAATACTTTTAGAAAACTGTTTCATTACTATGAAAGATATGTTATGGCTAGATTAGAAACACCTTAATTTTGATTTCAATCAATATAATATAGAGAAAAATGCCAAATACAATGTAACTATAGAAATTCTTAGTAGAATTTGTTCAGTGTCATGTTAGATACCTTCTCTTTTTATCGATGTAGACGTTAATTCGACTCAGCTGCCTGTATAAAATTCATTTAGCATTATTTGTAAGTTGCGTAGGATGTGCAGTGTAAATTAGAACCTCATTAATCACTAAGAGAATTAATAAATTAGATAACGTTGTAGATATCGAAAGTTTAGCTTTTCTAGTTTATAGAAAGTCGAAGTTAACATTCGAACTTTATCGAAAATACGTTGATTTAATGGCCGGTTGGAAAAATGTTCAGTAGGCTCCGGTCGGGAAATAGGAAGTGTGTGCACTTCCGTTCCTTGGAAAGCACGATAAGTCGTTGGTACGCCTAGGGCTGAACTCTTCCCAATTAAGTTGGATTAGCGTAAATTAAAGCGTACCTTTGTTTGCAAAAAACCATATTCAGTCATACCTGCGACGTCAAACAAAATGAAACGAAGTTTAAGTCGTAATTGAAGGAATCGTTACGTTTGAGCGAGAGCACAAAAGAAGAGGGTTACACTGAGTTACGCTGCACGGCTGTCTTTACCACTTGCCGGTACAAATCAAAACAAAACTAATTCATACCTGTATTTGATTATTTTCTAATAAAAGTAGCGTTAATTAAGAATATCATCAGGAGACTAAGGATATATGTATATTCTGTAGCGAAATTCGCCGAGTGACGTGTAATCGTAGATTAAATGATTATAAATTTTATAAAATGGTATAAATTACATTATTTTGAGTTATTATGTTTGATAAGTCACAAGGTAACTTCCCTACTACTAAATCTAAACTACTAATCACCTATTTCGGTAGTCAACATAAATTAAAATAAAAAAAAGTTATGGATTAGAAAACTTTCGGCTTCGGCTTCTGCCACTAATAGACTTTTGGTCGTATCGTTTTTTGGGTATCGTACACTCGTGGCTGAAAAATTAATTATGGTTTAATAAATGTAGCTTATTCCTTCATTTTACTGACACATAACGTTTACAACATTCAATAATTATAATAAAATTGGTGCAGTTTTGGGTTTATAAAAAAAATAAATTAAAATGTATACACAGTAGGTATAATTATTTATACTGTATTAATCGCTGTAGTGAACGGTCATCAAAGAAATCGAATATTTAATCATTATACGAATTATATAAATAATACCGTGAATTTTTCATTAACTAACATATAAGTAAATGTTCCTTTTATTAATAACATTGTGCATTTAACTTATAATTTTGTTATTAATTAATATGTAGTTTATAAAAAAGATGTATTGTTACATACCTTCTATATGTACCTTCATCTCACGGGGTGGCTAAACACTGCACTTGTGTTTATGTAGGACTAATATTTCTGAATGTAATTATTATAAATACCGGTGTGTGACAGACTCGCGCACGCGAATTTCCCTACTAAGTTTTTTAAACTGGCAGTTTTTATTTAAATTTATTATATTGATTTAAATTATTTTAAACGAATAATATAAACAACATTTATAAATTGCCAGCATTTACGTGCTAACAATAGAAATAATATTGTCATATCAGTTTTTCAAAAAATTTCATAGGCAAAGTCTGAATAGTGTTTTTTTTTTTATATTTAACTGCTAGTAATTAGTGTTATAGTTTTCATATGAAATATAGGTTCGCCCTTTTAAACGCCCTTCACAAATGAGCCGCGAAGAGAAACATTGTTTTTTTTAACCTTCATGGTAATTTTTTATGTAATTTACACGTACACTCAGATAGTGAAACCTACGCATTAATCGTTGAAGATATCGAGTTATATAATATAACAACGAATGACGAATTCTCTAAATTTCCATTCCTATACCACGTGCGAGGCACGAGGCACGGGAATGTCAACTTACAAACTTCGGGCTGCTTCTAAGAAATTCTCTTCAGAAAAACCCAATAGTGAATCGAGGCTTGAACTCATAATCTCGGGACAAGAGCGAATTATCCATTAGCGATGTAGGCAACATCACACCAACTAAGGATCCCTATTGTAAATATAGATATTTTATTATAAAGTATTAAAAACTATTGATATTGAAAGTTGAACGAATTTTTGACCGTATCTCCTATTTGTAATACGATATGGCATATTTTCGAAATGTAGTAAAAAGCATCGTTATTATAAATATAAATACATTGTTATATAAAATACATCTTTTACGAGACATGTCTTGCCTAGGAAAATGGATAATTCGGCCCTCTCTCGGGATCTGCAACCGTATATATATACTGTTCACAAGACCAACGAGACAATTTACCGAATAATTATTTATATAATATATATTGTATATATAATATTGTATTCTTTGTTATTGCAGAGAAAAACATGCCTCAGTGGGCAAGCGCTGAAGGCGGTGGTTCAGAAGCGGCATCTCCCGATCAAATGATGCTGTGCTATGACAACGGCGGCTCCGAGTACTATGATAGTAAACAAGAGGAGGCGGATATAAAAATCGAGCAAGCTGGTGGTTAGTAATTTCTATGTACTGTAAATAGCAACGATAGTAATATTAATTGAATTTAATAGCTGACCTTCATGCTTGGGTTAATGTTTAATGGCTTAATATTTTATTTTTATTTTTATATAAGCGAATATTTGAAGGTTAACCAGGCACCGAACTGTATATTGCACATATTAAAAAAGTAGATCTTAATCGAAGTGCATATTATATTCTATAATCATTATACTATCAACAAGGGGACACCGATGCATGTTTTTTTTTTTAAATTATATGTACCTATATTGTAATTTTAAATACTTAACGACCTATGCAAAAGCAAGTCTAGTATTTTATCCGCAAAAACGTATTTTATGACCACGACAACATTCCACATACTCCTTAACCAATATATTGTTTACTATGCGTGTAAAACCGGTGCAAATGACGAGGTTGATAAGAACATTACGAAAATCACCCGTAGCGGCGCGTTAAAATCGATTAGTCTGCTCTTACGCAAATACTTTATCAAGCGTGTAGTCGCGTCACGTAACACTCAAGTTTCGACCCGGTCTCTTGCAACGTTAAAGTGCTCTCAAAATGTACTTCTTTAATTTCAATTTTCTAATCGATAAATATTTGGACGATACTTTTCACCCGAGATATCTGTAAAAGTGTCGTTTCTTGCTATATTTATTGAAGCAACTATTGATTATGGAATTATTAGTTGTGCATAAAAAAATGCGTTCAATAATCACAACGTTTTTAGTGAATATTAGAACAGCTATTAATTTAAGTGCTTTCTTAAAGGTTTATTTTAAATTAGGCAGGTAATTAGGCAATTTTTGTTTCGAATAAATAATAATGGATAAGATAAATCCGGTATTATTTTGAAGTTAAACCATAAAGTACGATAGTGACGATAAGGAATGAAAACAAATTACTTATAAATATTGTTTCTTTTATTACAACGTTTCCAAAGATAAAATAAACAGCGACGTATTGATTTAGATAATATCGATAGGACAAGTGGCGCTATTTAATGAAAACCCACGCTTTGATACTGATGGTTTTTCTTTTCACAATCTACATATACAGTATAACGGCACGGCACGTAAGTCGTTATTACGAACAACAGTTACATATGCTCGTATAATCTCGTCATTTTATTCCACGTCATCCGACAAACACTTTTTATTCAATTTATAAGATTCCAAATAGAATACCCCACATTATTACTTAATGGGTCTTATTATCTACAACGAACATTTGATGTAAGTGGATTGCCTTCCGCTGCTAAGTAACTTTCACTTCAACCGCAATAAACATTTTGAACAAATGTTTTAGATTTCTACGATAGTGGCAGTGGTAGTGATGAGCAAGTTCCTCGTCGGGTATGCAGGCCTCGACGGACACCAGCGAGCTCTTCCTCTTCGGGAACAACAAGTGGTTCCAGCGGACCCGGTCGTCGACGCCGCTGCGGTATATCCGCCCGGGAACGTAATTTGCGTAGATTAGAAAGCAATGAACGGGAACGAATGCGGATGCATTCGCTAAATCGTGCGTTTGAGGTAATTACACAATTATTAAGATAAGCGAAAATTTCTTAAATAATACGCTTTTCCTTTTACACAAATAATATGTAAGATAGACGATCGATTATTATAGTGGCTTACGTTTTTTTATTTCAGGATCTTCGTCGTGTTATTCCTCATGTTAAAAAGGACAACCGGAGTCTGTCGAAGATAGAAACATTAACCCTTGCCAAAAATTATGTGAAAGCCCTGACAAATGCCATATGCACCATGAGGGGTGAAGTTCCTCGTTATTTGTAAGTAAAATTATATTTAGTTGGATATATTATTTTAAATAAAAAATAATTAATAATTATATAAAGAGTTGCAATCAGAGGATCCATTTCGAAATATTTTTGTATAGTCATCATTTCAAGTATGAAACTTAATTTGTTAAATTTAATATTTTTATATTGCTAGCCAACATTAATCGAATTAAAATATATCGCTTTATTATATTGATATTTTATGTTACACTTATTATTAAACCTTCAAAAAGTCTTTAAATAAGTAAATATATGGTGTAGTTAAATTCAAATTAATTTTCTGTCATGAATATTTTGTCACTTTACAGATTCAACAGTGATGATGAGAATGTAGAGCCGGTTTTCGTTCTAAGCAGGGAGCAAGAACATAACAACAACTTGCCAAACGACCATGACAGGGAAGACCCCTCGCCGGTGCCAAGTGGGTGCCTTTGACGACGCAATGATTCCTAAACTGCGGGCCCACAAACTATATCAGCATGCATGGACAGGAACTCGAATACACGAGGGCAGTTCAGCAAAGAAAAATATATAGAGATAACGTTAACTAATGTTAATTCTAAATATTTTTCCTTTCATGCTCCTAAAGTCAATCCTACGACTACCTGGCAATGTATGGACATCGAGACAGAACAAACATGCTATATTACCTAGTCGTAGATTAACTTGCATGAAAAGATTATTTATGACATTACAATTAATGACGCTATTTAAAAAAGAAAAAAAAAAGAAAAAGGAAAGTAATTGGTTACTATTGTACCTGCAATACCAAAAGTGAATTAAAGATAAAAAACAACTTAAGGTTTCGTAGTTTAATTTAAAAAATAAAGATAATACATAGCATATTAAAATGGTAATAAATAGCAAATTTATCTTTTTTGTACGTAAATTACAAACAGAACAATGTAATAAAACTGCGAAACCAACGTAAATGAAAACTAAATATATATTTATTATACAAAATGAACGATAACCTTTATTTAATGTTTTAAATTCGATTTCCTTTATATATTTTTTGTGTTGATTAAAATACTATTTCGTTTTGAAAATTCTATATTTATGTTATTTTCCAATATTTCTCAGTCTACAAAGCCTTTTCATTGAATTGTCTCTGTACTGATTACCTTTAACACTCTAAAATAAAATTATTCAAAGCTACAAAGATCTCTCTCTCGCGAGGTGCCAATTATATGTTTTAAGTGAGACTATATTTTAGTAAATTTATATTTCAGTACAGTTATTACAGGTGTATTGTCAATTCATTTTATTATAAATTAAAAAAAGTACGACTAATGACTATGTTCAACAATATATACTTATTATAAAATGATGATAAAGGATAAATTGAATATTATATTAAAAATGTAAAGGCTCTATTTATAAAAAGCATATTTATTATTAAAGTTATTGACATCAAGATTTATTGTGATGGTACCTAGGTACTTATTTAATTTCAATTAAAGTAATCTCAATTTATAGTTACCGATTGTACAGTAAGTTCAAATATCTAAAGTAAATGCAAGCAATTTGCGATTCGCATTTTGTTTAATCATATTATTTATAATGTAATTAATATTAATATACAGTTTGTGATTTAGATTAGTATTAAGATCTTGAAATATATTATTATACAAATTTAAGGAACGACGTGGCAAAAATACTGAAAATATTTACTATGATAATAAAATTGATATGCAAAATGTTTTATTTTTTTTTTTCTTGTTTTCGTATGGACATATAGAGGGTTTTAGTTTCCCGGATTCGCCAATACACTCCATTAAAAATTGATACATGGGGTAGCCGGCGATTGTAAAACCGACGTGAATTATCTTGCATCGGTTACGTATGCATTTAACTTATTTGCGAGACATTCCAAGAGCAAATTTAAATTTTGTTCGAATACGCACTTCCAGCAGCGTCCATTGTGGACATTTTTTTTCGGTTGCTTTGAAATAAGTTTCTAGTTGTTATACATTTTTGGAGAGCTAAGAAAACGGTCATGTTTTTAAAATAATCTGCAAGACAAGTTTCATAATGATTTCTTTTTGTTTTTAAGGAAAAATATTGAAATAATATAGATTTCATCATATAGGTTGCATTTTCGACTTATTTTGAAAAAAAAAGCTAAACGACGTAATACGAGCAAAAATGGTTCACATTTGCATATGGGGGGTTTCATCAATAATCGCAAATAATCACCCCTATCACCTTCTAACGGGAATACGTCGAATTACCAATTACCCTATAATTAATATAATAACGAAGTTTAGATCGTTATGCTTATATATAGATTTTACTATTATTGAAAATCATCCATACCTAGAAAACATTCCAAATGTCTGAGCGACATCAAATATCAATTGACAAACGCAGAGCTTTCGATCAGCTGTCACAGTGTCTGACTGTCCGACAGAAACTTCGCTTCGTTTCTTCGAAATTGAACAATTCGTTACGATTGCAAGAAGCGATGCGCGAGGGACGAGGATCACACTGACTATATATACATTGTGATTGTTAATTTTGTTCATAACTTGTTTAAATTTCCAAGTATGTGGATTTTATTAACCTAAGCTTAGAGTTTGAATGATTGATGAATGTTATTCGGCATAAGCTTCGACCAAGAATCTACTTTCGATCGGACAGTTGTTGTGATCTTCTTGTCCTTCTTGTCCTTCTTGTCCTTGTATTTTCCTTATAACGATATACGATTACTAACTAGTCTATTGTGTTTTATACGCGATACTGTATTGTCATAGTATATTACATTTTTATATTATTATTAGAATAAATATTCGAAAGAAAACAACATTTAAATTATTTCACTGCTTCGATAGTCAAGTGATTAGCTTATAAAGCTGTAGATCTCACGGTAATAGGAACAAATCTAAGATCAGACTTATAAAAATCAATTAGATTGTTCTGTCGAAAAACTCCCAGTAGCAGTCCGGAAATTTGGCATTATAATTTTAGAGGAAATAGTCGATTTGGTATTTTAATGGGATGAAGGCAAAGCCATAAATTATATTGACAGCTAGCTGTGCCCGCGGATTTATCAGCAGTTATATCATTTCGTAACTATAAGTCTTATTGTTACTGAAATAAAATAAAATGTTATTGCTGGATAATTGGTTCAACAGATTCAGATTTTATCTATTACGAATTCATAAATTTATTTTATAATACATTATTTATTCACTGAGCCAGCTAAAAAGTTAAAATAATTTTGAATAAAAGTTACAATATTATTATTAACTTACTAAAATAAAAATACAGATTCAAAAATATTTTTCTATATCTGTATTTTTCATTTAATTTGAATGCGTCAAGAACGAATGAATGGTTAATTAACTTTGTTATAATCTGTGAATGAGAAAACGCTAGAAAATGAGTATGAGATTGAGTTGAACGACTACTGGAGAAGTGAGATACAAAAATTCCTCGTAGGTGCGTGTATGTAAAAGTGAATAAGTTTGCTTTATATTATTTGTGAAAGAAATCTAACGTAAATTATATTTTGCTGTTAATAAACGATAAGCAATTAATTAATGTTGAGTTAAAGTTAAATGTATTTTTCCCTTGTTTAAAGAGTTCAATTTAATAAAGATCTGCGTCTATCGCAAATATGGCCGTCCTGTAATGAATCGGTCAGTGATATTATAGTAATTTCACATAATGCAAAATTTAAAAATGGAGCTTCGTGTCGGTAATAAATACCGACTGGGCCGTAAAATCGGATCAGGATCATTTGGAGACATTTATTTAGGTAAGTTGAAAATGAAATTGTTGTAAACAAAGAAAGATGGTTACTATTGTAGGCCAGCTGCACTTTTTTTGTTTCGAAATAGCTGCAACTCCTTTCATGGTACATGATCATTAGATGACAAGGGTTTTGCCTACGAAACGAGAATTTCATATAATTCACAGATATCGCTTATATTATTGTTTTTAATTTAATGATAACATGTGACTTGTTAAACCTCATCTCTATTACTATATGTCATTTATTATTGATTACGAATATGCATTATTGGATGTTATGTATTAGAAAATATCCGACTAAATATTGGTATTTTAGTAGCGAAATCTTTTTAGGAATTATTCAAAATATACTAGATTCCCGACAAAAAGTAGCCATGACAGTAGAGACATAAATTTTAACCTAATTAAAAAAAATAGTTCTAAATGTTTCATGGAGAAACCACGCTCAAAACGAGTCTTTTTTTTTTACTTTAGCTTAAGTTGTGTTACGTGAATTGAATCTGACAGAATTATTTTGTTTATAGGAACAGATATCGTAACAAAAAAAGAAGTAGCCATCAAATTAGAATGCAAAAAGACAAGACATCCACAATTACACATAGAGAGTAAATTTTATAAACTTATGCAAGGAGGCAGTGAGTATATTATTATTTATATATTATTACATTGACATGAGATAACCTGTTCTATACTATAACTTAATAAATATTCTATTTTTCCAAACACATCATAAACCATGTCATTTATTTTTAAATTTATAATGAATATAATAAGCATTTAAAGACTTGAATCTTTTATACTCTCTAATTCTAGAATATATATTTGAAAATATGTATAGATAAAGATATTGTACATCAAAATAATATATGTTATGGTTAATTTAAAATCATTTCTGATTCATTTGACACAGTTGTCATGTTTATATTTAGTAAAAATATTTGATTTTGAATATGTATATACACATGTAATTAAGTTACTTAAACAAACATTTTTTTTTTTTTTCTAATAGTTGGTATACCTGCAATAAAATGGTGTGGCTCAGAAGGAGACTACAATGTTATGGTAATGGAATTATTAGGTCCTTCCTTGGAAGATCTCTTCAACTTTTGTGCACGCCGTTTTTCCCTAAAGACTGTACTCTTTCTCGCTGATCAACTTATCAGTCGCATTGAGGACATTCATTATAGGAGCTTCATACATAGGTAATATTAACATATATTTCCCTATTGTATGAATAGTTTTTAATAAATAAAAGGGCTTGGAAATGAAGCCCGCAAGCCTTATATTATTTAGCAAGTGATTAGTTGATACTCATTTGTCTCTTTCTGACATCATTGATTTGACCTTGGAAAGAAGATGAGTATGGTTTAACTAGTCATCACCTAAACAAAATATAGGTACAACCATTATTCTTCTTTAATGTTATACATTAATTGTATTTATATTGTTGCAATGTTTATAATGTAATTTCATGACATATTCTAATGGTTTTTGGTATATATTATTTTGAAAGCTTGTCTTAAAATAATTAATTATAAAAGTAATTTGTAAATTTCATTTCTACTTTTTACGATGTGTATTATTTAATCAAATAATATGCAATTCAACTATATGCAATAAAATAGCAGCATCATCTATAACATTCAAACATCTATGAGTTGATAATAATGTTCATGGCAATTCATGTTTATACTTGATGCAGGTCATTCTACAGGTTAAAGATAACAGCTACAATTATGTCTGTCAAGTTGGCAGCATTTAGTTCTACTGATTGTGCTTCATAGAAAGATTTTCTCAATTGATTAGATATCTATTTAATCATAATGCATAGTAAATATGAATAATGGCACACTGATACAATTTGTTTATTGTGAGATTTATATGAAGATGTTAATGTTTAATTTTTTTAATAATGAAATTTATTTGTATTTCAGAGATATTAAACCAGACAACTTTTTAATGGGTCTCGGGAAGAAAGGGAATATAGTATACATTATAGATTTCGGATTAGCAAAGAAGTACAAAGACTCACGCACTAACCAACATATACCATATAGAGAAAATAAAAACTTGACTGGTGAGTTCAATAATAGGTTAAGCTATGATTGTTTTTGACGTTCCACCTGTTGGCATGTTTGTCTCAGTATACATTCCTAAACATTTGTTTCATGTCCTTGCCATTTAAACCAGTTTTAATGTGATTTAATTATAATTAATAAATTAGTCATATTAGTTACTCATAAATTGAGAATGAGTATGTCAGGTCTGTACCTTATTACAATGTACTGATAGATATGAATAAGAATATACACAAGTTTATCTTAAATTATTCTATTGCTTTTTGAAAACATATTGGTAAAGTTTGCCTAATAACAACTATTAATGCACGAGCTACTGCGCTTGATATTTGACTTGTATTCGTTTGTATACATATTATTTACTAAATCATTTCCTGACTGAAAGTATTCTATATATAGACATAAGTTACTGCCATGGCGAGTTTCATATGCAGTAAGTACCATTTTACAGCTTAAAAAGCTTTTTTATCTATGTTTGTTTAATATTTATAAAATTTCCATATTTTATCGTAAACTCATTAGGAAACAATATAATAATCAGTTGTTTATTTACTTGATGTTCATGTGACACACTTTATACCCGATGAGATGAATAGACCACGGATTCAAATGTGGGTAATGACCAGGGAGCTTTCAAGTACTTATTTTATAATTAATGCAAAAGGAATGAATGAAATCTGGCACAGGAAAACATCAAACAACCTCTTCTTAGGAAGAAGTTTGTTTCACTAATGAACAGAAGAATGAAACCTGTTACATAACCTGTGTTACTATACTTTTATTTGATATTGGTTTTTGAAAAACATTAATGATACCACTAACACTTAACTCATCTCCTGTTGTTCTAGGCACAGCAAGATATGCATCAATTAACACTCACTTAGGCATTGAACAATCTCGACGCGATGACTTGGAGTCTCTCGGATATGTCCTCATGTACTTCAATCGCGGTAGTTTGCCCTGGCAAGGTCTTAAAGCGGCGACTAAACGTCAGAAGTACGAAAGGATATCTGAGAAGAAATTATCGACACCATTTGACGAGTTATGCAAAGTAAGTTCTATATAATATTGACTTTGGAAGATGACAAGTGATGAACAAGACAAGATGACTTAGTTTGAGGTGCTTATTTAGTGTTAAGAATGAATCTCGCACTCAGTGAAACAGTAACACCGCTGTTTGTATAATCCGTTGGATGACGTGTATATTAATTTATATATATTAAATAATAAAATTATAAAATAGCGGTCGCGAAATATATTTTCGTTATTTATGGATTTTAATATATAATACATTTATCGTTTACTTATAGTAATAAATAACGTTATAACATTACGGCTAATGGTAAAATTTCTTTTTTATAGCACTTTATCAAATTTGGCTGTAATTATCTAAAATTATCTTCATACATTTAAAGATTAATAATGATGTCCTCCAGACCGAAATGGAGGCTTTTCTCAAGGGAGAGTAGGCAATTGTGCACGAATGCAATTCTATATCTTCTTTCGACCGAAGAGAGTTTAGGCTATTGGCTTGAAGTGTTTTTGAAGCGCGTGAGTGTAAACACTGAGCTTACGAACTCCGGGCTGCTATTGGAAAGATCCTCTCACTTCTATGGCTTGACCCCGGACATGAACCCAGGACCTCGAAATCTATTACTAAACCAACCATGCATTTTGAATAAGATAAAGAATATCAAGATTAAATATAATCCACTTTTAAAGTGATTACAATGGCAAATATGATATGTCGATGTCGTATGCATAATTATATTTCGTTTTCTAGAACCACCCGACCGAGTTCCAGCTGTACCTGAAGTACTGCCGGCGACTGCGCTTCGAAGAGCGACCCGACTACGGCCACTTACGCCAACTATTCCGCGCACTTTTCCACCGACAAAGATTCACTTACGATTTCGTTTACGACTGGAACATGCTCAAGTTTGGTACGTAGTCTTTGATATTTCATCTCACTACTGGATATCGCTTGCGGCTGAATTAACGCTTCAACTTCAAGTGACGGAACTAGAGGCGAGAACGCGGTACTGCTTGACTCCTCAATTCTACAGATACTATAATTACTCTGAAACATTGTCCGATAGTAATGGTCGAAACATCAAAAACTATTTCTGTTTACATCACCTATAAACACAGGATTAAACTGTGTATTTTTTTCATAAATGTAAAATGAATTCAAATAAACAACTAAATTTATGTCACCTGTGGCTAACTAGAGTACTAATTTATTTTTTAAATTGTTTTTTGCGTTCATTTTAAATAGCTGTGCGTATTAATGGGCAAATTATTCTTTTAATTAGTAAAACAGGCAATTTTCAAATGATGTAGTTAAGGTAGAGTTCAAGCGTACAAATTACACAAAACGAATCAATTGATGTGGTGACTGATAGATGCGTGTTATCATACAGTTGTAAACATACATAGCTTTGTTACGATAATGGATAAAATGATATTGACTAAACAGTTGAGTGTCGGTAAATTAATATATGAAAAGTAATGCTAGGTATTTAAAGTAGGGTATTAGATTTGACATTTATTTTTACAATACAATACAATTATCGCAAATAACCTATGCTGTAGCAAAATAGCCCTTTCATCGTCAATGTAATAATAAAAAACACCACTATTTTATTTGTTCAAATTTAAAAATAACTTTGAAAGACAATATTTTATAAATGATATTGAATTATAATAAAAACATTTGGGAAACATCTCATTTAAAATATAATTTATAAACTTAAATTACCTAATTAAAAATAACCTTAAAAAACAAGGAAAACGAACTATATAATTAATTATAATACTGACAAAATATATGTATTCTAAAAATATTGTATATATTACTAAATTCTAGGAAAATAAAAATCCAGTTTTTGGCGTATAATAATTTGACATTAGGTTTTTTTATTTATGTTTTACTCATTTATGTTTAAAACAGAAAACTGCATGTCCCTTTTATTTATTTAAATAGAAAACATGACATATTGATATCTTCATTTGAAGTGTTTTCGATTACTTCACGCAGACTAATAAACTATAGAAATTATGAGGGTGTGACTGTAGGTATACGAATTTGTGAAAAGATACTAATTTGACCACGGAACCATAAAATGCTTATATTTTATCAAAAAAGTCTTGATAGTTTAAATTTTGAGTTCTGTGACAATTTATACGGAGCACGTTACAATTTTTGTTTTCTATTTGTAATTAAATTTTACAGGACTCCCGCGTGTATATGTACATCCAATCGACCGCAATCAGACAAGACGTCAGGATCAAAAACAGGAACCAGTAAGCAGTATGTATCCTGCACATTTGATGCAGAACGTTATTTATTAGTTTAGTTCAATGGGTTCCGTAGTCAAATTCGTTTAATGTCTGCCCGTGTAGCCGTCACGCCTTCATACTTTATAGATTATCACGTTTATCCTTTAAATGTAGGTTTATTTGTTTTTTTTTTTTCACAGTCTCCAGGTGCTGTTTAATAGGTTTTTCAAAGTCTTCTGTCATTTGAGGTCGCTTAGGTGATTTATATATCCTTGCTTTCGAATTTTGGATTTTTAAGCTTATA
This sequence comes from Vanessa atalanta, assembly GCF_905147765.1. Taxonomy (NCBI): domain Eukaryota; kingdom Metazoa; phylum Arthropoda; class Insecta; order Lepidoptera; family Nymphalidae; genus Vanessa; species Vanessa atalanta. Next base: position 7,420,581 of record NC_061878.1, on the reverse strand, counting down.
TTATTAATATAACCAAGAACTGAATCATAACTCATTCCAAATTATTGCGACAAATGTATACAGTTTAAGAGACGTTATACCGGCATCGTTCACTCGTGTACAAACAAAATGCTTACAGTCGCCATACAAATATTGTTCTGTGAAATTTGTATTACGGAACCCCCTCTATGTTGCCTGTCATAGATTGGTCTGAATTATTTTAGTATATAATTGAAACGTAAAACTAAATAAAAGTAGCGACGGGAACGGTGAATAATACACACATCTATTAAATATATTCTATTCGAAACCTTACATTAATACGTATTATTAGCATTAATTTCCGATTCAGGAAATTACTACTAATGTCATTGATACGGATTTTTGATGTTATAATAAATAAACATTCAGGGGTATAGTTTCAAGATATAAACTATAATATTATAGTATATTTTTGAGTTGATTATAAATGCTCATATAACGCGCCTAAACTGAATCAAATAAAAAATAAAGTATATACGATTTGTAAATCTCGCGACAGCAATATTCAATGTTTTACATATAAATGAATACATACAGTAACAATTTATATATAAATAAAATAAACGCCACATATAATAATTTATTCAAATAACACTATAAAATTAAATCAACCAATAAATTAAGACCATTTTTATAGATATCATACATGATGTTGTTTCGTTCCCAAAGGTTCCCTTTCACTGTCTGTTACCCGGCTGTATCTCATGAACCGTGATAGTTAGACACTTGAAATTATTACAGATGTATTTCTGATGCCGCTATATATATATATATATTAACTCATAATTCTTATCTCCTTATATATGTTTTATTAAATCTTATCTTAGTAAATATAAACAAATAATATATACATTTATTGATTGCATTGAACCAAGTCTAATCAAGTTAATTCATAAGTTTTTGAATGGTTTAGATATTAATATAATGTTCTAAAATTATAATCGATGGAATGCAACGTGAATAAATACTTGAATAACTATAATATAATGTTATCCACTCGTATCGAGTTGCGTCTCTTATAAATATTAAGTACGCGAAAACATATTTACTTAAAAAAACATATTTTTTATAGAAACAAACGTTCAAGAAAAAGGGATGATACTTAACTATTTAATAGGATAAACGTTGAATTTCAGAACAATTTTTTTTTCGTAAATAGTATAATTTTTTATTAGGTCGTGAGTTCTACTTTTTCACAAATAATATTAAGTTTGTTTAATGGAAAAAAAAATTCTATAGGCCTGAGATAAGCAATATCGATTATAAAAAGTAATATATACATATATAAAAAATAAATATTGTCTAATAATTTAATCGATGAAAATGTATCGCTGCTGTACGTAATATTTTGTTAACATTGTGCCTATCCTACGTACTGACACGCGTACGCGTCTACCTATGTAGTGGATGATGAATGTCCGTTGCGTATGGCCGTTGAAGATCCATCTTATATATACGACGATTAATTCAATGTAATGATAACAACATATTGGCCTAAAATATAAAAAAAAAAATTACTGTTAAAAATATATAAAAACCTCGTTCATATTTTGGAATTGAAATGAATATTCCTTCGAATATTTCGAATATATAATCAGGAGTTAACTCGAACACGGAGAAAATAAAAACAAAACTGTTATGAAAAACCTGACAAAATGTCCATGATCATGGTGGAAACATAGTCCTTAATTTTTTCTTATTTGTAAACTATATGGAAGATGCTGGGTCTGAACACCAACAGAAGACCAGTCAGATCTAGAAAAACGACACTAAAGTCGAAGTTATAATGTTAAGTCATCGTAGAGATACAGAGTTGACAGGGAATTGGGAGTTGTAACGTTAGAAAAACGGAAAAACTACTAAACTAAACTACCATTACTACAATAAGTACAACAAGTAGTTTGCGGGAAGCCAAGGAAGGAACGCAAGGGAAAAGGGAAACCTTCAAAAAGTATACGGCTCCCTGGATTCCTATCCACAAAACTCCTTATTTTCATTTCAATTCCTTATACAAGTGGGGAATACGGCCAATATTAATAAAATGACAAAATACATTCATTTTAATAATATATATTACCACATCCAGGCAGTACCTTCTAACTACTCATGTTGAAGGCACGTTCAGATGTTTGTGGAAAATTAAATGCAAACTAAGCATATGCTTATTGCTATCCTAAGCAATATAGTTTACAAAGTTTGCTACATTAGCATTTATTATAAGTACTGGTACTGTTAGCGCAAAGCTTGGGAACTTGCAATGGCTACGGGATCGTTTTCACTCAACAAGTAGTCCCAAGCGAGTGGGCTCTACCGATTCCGATTTGCCGCTGGCGGCAGTTTGTGTTATAAGAGGGCTCGTACGGTTCTCTCTGGAAAACCAGGAACATTCAAACATGTTATTTGTCATAGCCGACAAGCACTACGAAAAGTACCTACCGGCCAAGCCCAGGGCGTACCATGTGTTAGTGATTGACTTGGAGTTTTATCTCAATAATACAACGCATACACAAGATTTATGGTACAATGTTATTAAAATGTTGAATATCATTATCATTACTTTTGGATCACATGTACATGTCGGCTTTATGAGTTTCACTACCGCAATGTTTCTATTTATCCTTGAAAAGTATAAAGCTTTATTGTACTCGCAGAGTTATGATAATATATACTTAAACCAGTAGGACAGACACTTTTCGATTATATTTAGAGTTAATGTGTTAGAATATATAAGCCGTATTAGCCGCTTTCACGAGACTTTTTTAAGGGATTGTGAGCCAAATATTTAACAAGATTATCTCTAAGAATCCTAAATTAACATTACTGATATACGACAAAATATTTATAAAAAATGCATGTTTGTCAAAAATGTCTACGATTCAATGTGAATTGAACACTGCTTTACCTATAAAAATGAGTTGTAAGTTATTACTGTAAACACTACATAAAAGAGAAGTTGGCCTTCTTTACAATGTATTGATAAAAAAAACGTATTCCTATATTATTTTTGAGAAAAAAAGAAATGAAAACTGAGCTAAATGCACAATACGTTAATCGAATAAATACTTATGCAATTATAAATTTTAAGACTTTCTTTAAGATAAAATTATAATTTCAATTTAAAATTATGATTAATATTTTTTTTCAATTATCTATCTACATTGCAACGCAAATCCCTATTTGTTATGAGTATATTTACTATGAGTTCCTTTTTAAAATCGAGTTTACTTAATTTAATTTTCTATACAATTGAAAATAAAACCCATAGAAAATATATACGGAATAAATAATGTAATAGCATCATGATGCTTATATCGATTGGCTTGGCTAGTTGTGATTATACGCAAACGCAGTAACACGCACACAAGCCTAAAAATGACAATTTGAGAAGCGGTAATTGGAATAAGTGCTGCAAAATTGATTTCTTTATATTCTATTTTCAAATCGGTTTATTCCATACATTTTAATGCGTAGGTTAGACGCATATTTTCCAAAACAATAAAGCCAAGCAAATATTGTAACGTCATTTGCGGCACACACCCGTCGAGAGACTCTTAACTCACGGCGAGGGCAAACGTAGGACATCGTTCTCGCCATGACAGATCTGGATATAGCTCTAACTCCTTTAGACGATATAGCGAAACACTACCTCAAGTAAATAAACGAGTGTTTACATGTTCGTTTTAATTTTCTCGATTATTGATATGTTCGTTTTTATGATTCGGGCACTAAGTGACACCTCCACGTAGACGGTCGCTCTCGGCCCGTGGAACAAGTTGAGTAACGGGATGCTCGGTCCGCAGCGCCGGCGGCGGGCGCGGCGAGCGCGGCGGGCGCGGCGGGCGCGGCGCCGGCGGGCGCGGCGGTGGCGGCGGTGTCGGAGCGGCGGTGAGCACGCCGCTCGCCGCGGACTCGCCATCCTCGCCTCTCGCGACGGCGCGCCCAGGCCGCGGCGCAGACGCCGCTCTCACAGGAATTGAAGCGATCGAGTCCCCGAATGCATGTTCAGTGTTAAACTAAGGATAAATTTTGTACGCATTCATGTTAACGTTCATATATTGTAAATTATTCTTAGACGAATCGACTGGCCGGACCCGTTTCCGCGACGTCTCGTTCCGATGTGACTCGTTTAAGCGTAGCTAGCTGTTAGGCCTATCCGTACGTCTATTGTACTTTATGCTCAGTTATATTTAGATGTTAAGGAACTTGAAATATATGAACGAGAGTAGCGTGTTTGTCGTCGATTCGACTAGTGTACTATAAAAGTGTAGCTCGAGAGAGTAGTTCGGACGCGTCGCGCGACGCACATGTGCTGTGACATGTGACTCTACCGACGAAAGCATTTATTGAGAAAATCTTGACTCTTAAAGTGGTCTTATCCGTTACTTTGCATCCGATAAATTATGATTGTTCTTAAAGCCAATTCAAGAAGTGCTGTATAATATTGCAAGAAAATATTTTAATTACTAAAATCATTCTCTTTATAAACAATCGGTTGTACGATTTAAAATTGCTACTCCTTAGTTATCTTCTGTGTTGAGATGGGAGTTCATGTGCAATATGGTTAATTTTCTTTAAATCTTGTCTTCCATTTTCTTATTGACGAATACTAATATAGTTCTCGAGTTGTCTAAATTTATGTTAACTTGAAAAAAAGCATGTAAATCATTTGACACGTCCAGCCACTGCCATAGGTTTAAATTAGGTAAGTTTTTGGAAAAATAGTCATTTTCTTTTAGATTCATAATGGAGTTTGCTTTTATTTTGTGGAAGACAATGTTGTTTAGTACTCTTTGATTGGCTGTATTCTAGCTTAAACAGGAACACATTCCTAATACAAACCTCTACATCTTAACTAAATAACTTTGATCTCATGTGAATTACCAAAATCTTTCACCTATGTAACTTATTTCGTAAGCTGCATGCATAATATTAAGGGCAGATTATCAGACAAATACAATTACAAAGCAACCAAAATGTATGACAAATGTGTTGATGACATTTCAATTAATAATTACATTACATTTGTCGACAATTATTATTATGACAAAGTGGTTATCATTAGATTTGTAGTTGTTTGTAAGATATTCACCCTCCATACATGCGTCGGTAATCCCAATACCATATCATAATATTTTATTCGAGGTGGATCTAAAGGTTTATTCCATCTTTTGATTTTAAGTACAATGTTTCGTTACAATTGGTAATAAGAATGGACCGTAAAATTACTTTTGCTACAATACTTTATCATTCTTTGTAATTATTTTGCTACAACTGTTCTATACAAACCAAATACTTGATTGAAAATTAAAATGTTTGATCGATTACATTTATACCGAGTGATATATGTATGTCATACTTTTAATAACTTCTGACTGTTATTTATTGTATTACTAAAATTTAATCATTTATCACATGTATGTACATAGCAAATAAATGGTTAGATAAATTATATACGGTATTATTGTCAGGATCATTTAAAATTAAATTAATATTTTATATATTCGGCATTGTTGTATAAGTTCAAAAGACGGTGTTTGTATATTGATGATTTACAAAATCTTTGCTTAATCTATTTAGTTAATTTCATGACGATATAATATATAGCTTAGGTTTTTGTATTATAAAGCGAAAAATGTAAAGAAAATATAATTTTCATTTTTATTAAGAAAGAGTTGTACTGGATTAATCCCAAATTGTGATCTATGATTTTTAACTTATTCCAAACACACTACTAATTGCCTTTACTCTTTTATAATCTGTGGCAATATGATTGTGTAATAATATAAGTCGACAGTTTCTCAGATCGGATGTGTGCAAAGAATCATTAGATTTAAATCATCCATCTCTAATATGACTGAGAATTAGGTTCAATTTTATGTAAATATAATATTAAAATTAGTATTTTGTTAAATGATTGGATTTACGAAGCAGGATAATACGTCCTGTTTTTAAGATATTCCATAAGGTTTTAGTTGTTTAATAAAGTTCGCATATTTAGTAATTTGTTTGAAATAGCACATCGAACGATTAATTGTGTTGTGAATCATATTCTAGCGAGCTATATCGTCTTCTGTCGACGCTACGGAATATGTCTGCCACTTCTAACTTTGGTAATTGTAAGTTTAGTCATCAGTATTTTTAGCATTTTTTTGTTCTGAATTCCTAACTTGCGTTCGAATTTAATTCACATTAAATAATAAAAATCATTTTTTGTTTGTATCCATCCAGCCGGGCGCCAATTGTTCAGTATTGGCATATTTAAGTGTGAGCGCTGTTTAATAATAATAATGGAAAGTTAGGATGTTATTAATACCCAAATATATTTTAATGATATTGTTTACTAATACTTATAGACACGTTTATTTAGACAGGTTAAGATTTAACATCCCATCGGGGGAAATGATATTTGTGCTGACGGCAAGGACTCTCATTGGTGATGAAGTCTGTTTGAGTTAGAGTTGGCGCGGCCAGCAGCCGCGTGGCGGGAGTACGGCGGCCGATCTCGCGTTAGTGAGTGCGTGTTCTTGATCTAGTGAGAAGTGCAGTACAGTGCATTTCAGCGAACGGTTCCCGACGCGACAAGGTCATGACTTTCACTAAGTGTCCGCTCGGATAGACAAAAGACTCTTATCGACTTAATTTTGTATATAATTATTGTAACACTGATGTCTAAGTAGTAAGGTACTTAGTTAAATCAGGTACACTGTTTTTTACAATATTCTAGATAAATAAATATTATATTAATATTACGTAACTGTTCTGTAATATCTTAATTGCTCCCGTTGTTTCCGTAGCTGAGCGTCGTGTACAGCTTTATACTGATTAACTCCTCAAATGGTCTTAGACATCAGTGATCCGGAGACTATTGCAAAAGGAGGGAACGAATCAGTAGACGTAGGATAAGAGAATTAGACAATGAAAGCTTTTAATGGATTTAATAAATTCTAAATTTAAGGGTAAGGGAAGTGTTCCCTCCATTTTGAATATATTATACTAATATGTGAAATGTAATAGATCTTGTATCTCAATGATGTTTGATTTACGTTATGTGGTCGTGTTTCTTTACGCAATCTGTATATGCTGGCCCATGTAGCTTAGCATATTAATATGCTTTTATTACATAAATTTATTATGCTTGCATTGTTTTCTACGTCCAGTATGTATTGATTCCTTTGGCACAATAAACTGAATAAAATAAACATTTGAAATTGTATTTATTTATTAAACTATAATATAACTTATGTTGCAAGAAAACCTCCATCCACAGGCAGTTGAACGCCAGTTATCATATTAGCTTTATCGCTGAGAAGAAACACGATTGCGTTCACCGCTTCTTGTACTTCACCGAATCTGTCAACATCGTAGGCATATCGATTAAGTGTATAGTGAGATGTAAATAAATTATAATTTGTGTAAATATTTGTCTCACCTTCCCAGAGGTATTTTTGTAAGCATAGCTTGGGCTTTTTGGGGATCCGCCCATGCTCGTCTGCCCAGTTCCGTCAGGATTACCGTGGGGTTAATTGCATTAACCCTTATGCCGTGTGATCCCAGCTCTAAAGCCATAACTTGTGTCATAGAATCTACGGCACCCTTGGACGCAGAATAAGCCAAGTGATCTTTTATTGCTGCCTGTTGATTATATTGTAGCATTATTTATTATTAAAAATATATATATTCACTTTTAAGAGCATGCTTCATATTTACTTACGGGTTAATTTGTAAATTACATTCAGAACAATTCTAGTAAGATGATTATAACGGTGCGATTATATTATTAGCAAACAAATATCGTGATGATTGGATATGATGGACTTAATAAAATAATAAGTAAATATAGGATACGATGCTATAAGTTATTGTCTGTAAGATTCATTTACTCAAATATTGCTTACTTTTGATGTTTGAGATGATACATTAACTATAGACCCCTTTATACCATTTTCTATCATCTTTTTTGATACAATTTGGCTGACGTTAAGAATAGCTTTGACATTAACAGTCATAGTTCTGGAATTAAGACAATTTAATTGTAATAATATTCTTTGATGCTTCATACCATACTTTATAAAATATATTTACTTACTCATCAAAAACATTTGGGGAGCATTCCAAAAACGGTTCATTGTTTATAAATCCTGCACAGTTAACTAAGGCATGGAAAATGCCAAGGGAATCAACCAATTGTCGTGTTTTGTCCCAGTCTCGGAGGTCAACGCACGCTATTTCTACGGAAGGGTATTCGTTTTTCATTGCTTCTAAATTATCTGCTTGATGCGACAACGCGACAACTTTGGCACCTAATCGCCATAACTCTAAAACTGTTCCTTTTCCGATTCCTGTTTAATGATTAAATAAAAAGCTTCACTAAAATAGTAGTAATTTTTATTGATGTATATCCAATTATATACAGGTTTGTGCAAAAAGCATTTATTTTATAATATGAGTGTTAAGAAATAAGTAATCAGTAGATTGAAAATCGTAAATTATACCCAATATGATGATGTATAGTTAGGTACTATTGCAAATCTTACCTTGACATCCTCCAGTAACTAATATTCTTTTTCCTTCAAAATATTTGCTCATCTTTAATACTTTCCTTACAAAATAATGTCAACTACTTATACCTATTTCTTTTATCTTTGTTTCGGTTAAATATACTTATCTGTAACCACTGACCTCAAACGTGTATAAAAGTTAAGCTCCGGCGCGATAAGCGCCGACATAATGATTTAATAACATTCTGTCCTGCGCGTCATTATTATTCAAAACAAGACGCACGTTGACGACGTAGGTAACGTATTATCAATGTTTCGAGGAATAATATATGAATATATGTACCTACTTGTGTTAAAATTAATACCTGAAAATGTAACTATAGATACATTGCTTTATTATTTAGTCTTTAATATATTTGAATCAAAAATAAAACACTACCTTTGTAAACAAATTGTATTTTTTTTAAACAAAATATTTTAACATATCATGGCTTTTTATTTTAATGTTATAAAAAAATGTTTATTAAAATAAAACACTTATATATACCCAATAGTTTTAAAATAAATTCAATAAAAATAATTGTGTCCTTAAAGTTTCTACATTTTATTATATTGAAGGATCAAACAAAACGGAGTTACCAAAGCTTTAGTTTTTATATATAGCGCATAGATACTGGGTTAGACACATCACAGATTGTTCTTCCTTCTTCCTTTTTTTCTAATTCTCTGATAATATCGCAGCTTTTGCTTTACATGGGAGCATGCAGATCTACTACATTAGTTAAATGAAAATTTCTTAAAATAATAATATCAAGTATCTCGAAAAACATTGCATACAAAACTTGTTAGTTAAAGGCACTAAGTATTAATGGCAATAAATGCATGTTATTGATTATTCCTTGAATGTATTTTTTTTTTCAATGAAAAATTCAAGACCAATATAACTTTCTTTGGTACTTATGTAACTATTAACAATAAAAGGTAATTAACAGATCTCACATAAATATACAAGACAAAAATAATGAATAAAAAATGTTTAAAGGAACATTTCGAGTCCCATATCTTTGGTACTTAGGTACTAAAAATTATGTTGCAAGAAAGCCACCATCAATAGGCAATTCTACACCATTTATCATGCTTGATTTTTCACTCAGTAGAAAAACAACTGCATTGACCACTTCAGATACTTCACCAAATCTGAAATAATTATAAGAGTAGCATTTTATAATTGCTAATAATATCTAATAATAGTTTTTGTAAGTATGTATTACATGTACTTACACTAAAAGTACTTAGTATATATTAAAAATATTTGCATATTTACCAAATAGTTATTTGATATTATAGCTATTATTAGTAGATTCAAGAAAATTAATTTGTAAGTATATTTTTAAATGGTAATAAGTTATTTGTCTTATCAGTATGTATGTCATACGATTCAATTTACCCATATATATTATAATTACTTGAACAAAATATAAGAAGTCGTTTGAGAGAGCTACTAGTTGGTTTATAAATATATGTCTTACCTTCCAAGTGGTATTTTTGCTAGCATTTCAGAACTCTTTACAGGATCAGACCAACCTACTTTGGCCATGGCAGTCATAATCACAGTTGGATTAACAGAATTAACTCTAATTCCATAAGGACCCAATTCTAAGGCCATTGCACGAGTAAGGGCATCTAAGGCAGCTTTTGAAGCACTATAAAGGGCATGATCTTTTAAAGCAGCCTAGAAAAATTAGTAAATATATTAGTCATCATCACCGTTACAACAGCTACTTATTGATATTGAGATGCTTACAAATAGTATTAGTGTATGTATAAAGTATTCATATTTTTAGAAGTTTGACAAACCTAAATGAGAAAGTTTAAAAAATAATGCTGTATTTGATTATATTATGTAACAATTGAAATATGTTTTTTTTATAAATAATGATAATACAAAAACTGGAGTGTTACATTAATGCTTATCAATATTGAGATATATCAATATGATTTTATCTAAACATGTGTAATTCTAGCTGTACAGGCAATATGAATGTAACAAATGTGTAGATAGTGGTAAGCTCTCTGATAACATTTATAATACCTTTGAGGCCTGCGAAGATATGTTTACTATGGTACCAGCAATCTTGTTTTCCACCATCTTTCTAGCAATTACTTGGCTTACATTTAACACAGCCTTTACATTGACATCAAATATCCTGAAATTAAAAGAAAAGTATTATTTATTTATGCCAAGTTTTACTTTAGTTTATCTAATAAATAAATTCTGAATTCATTGTTTTACATTATAATTTATTTAAGTAAGTTTAGATGTTTAAGATCACTGATAAAAAAATGTAATTGGATGATTGGGCATAAAACATACTTATTATAGTCAGCAGGAGAACAGGTTAAGAAGGGTTCACAAATGGCAACAGCAGCATTGTTCACTAATGCATCAAAATGTCCTAATGATTCAATCACTTCTCTGGTTTTATCCCAATCAGCAATATCTACATCCACAATGTCTATAGATGGATATTCACTTTGTAAACTTTCTAAGTGACTTCTTGTTCTGGATAATGCAACTATGTTGGCTCCAGCTCTCCACAGTTCGATAGCAATACCCCTGCCTATACCTTAAAGTGAGAATTGTAACAAAAGATTTATCGAATGCAATATAAAATATATATTTTCTATTTGATTTTGAATACCGTTTTTTTTTAATAATATTTGAACGATAAATATTATTTTACAGCTATTGTTATAGAGTAATTTATATGAATTTGACTAACCTTGTCCAGCACCGGTGACAAGTATACGTTTTCCTTTAAATGAGATTTCCATCGTTATAATTAATTAGATTAAGAATTATTCTTACAAGATCTTCGATCAATACATGTATCCAACTTAAACCACTACTGAGCTCAACTCAACTCCACATTATGTGACGTGATATTGGACGCTTAAAATATTAAGCGGAAAGATTGGTTTTTATAAATATGGAATCTTTTAAGGCGCACTAAACTTAAAAAAAAAGGTAATCTTCACACTTTTGACACTTTGAAAGTGAAACGAATATACAGTATACCGACAGTCGACACTCGCTCGGGTCTTTGCTCTCTAAAGTCTAATCTCTATTCTCTTGTGCTAGTCAAAGAATCAGTGTTACCAACTCGAATTTTGTCATACATTACATATAATTTCAAAAGTTGGTAGTTTTTACCAATCATACTATGAAAAGTAGGTAGATCCATTTTTAATGTTTTTAAAAGACTCCAGAAGAAGTATGGTGTTATTCCTAATAAATATTTCTAATTCAAAATAAATTATATTGTTTTAGGCTTGTTTTGTTTTACTCATAAAAAGTTTAAGATACTCATCATAAATATTTAAAATAGAAATCAGAAATATTAAAAATGCAAAGATGAATCATAATAAATATATCATATATTACACTTTATTTTACTTTGAATGGTTCTTTATTTTAATTAGGCTTAACAAATTAAAATAGAAGAAATAATTGTACTGAAGCACAATTTATGATATTTTCGAAAAAATATTTATATGACATCATGGGTAGAATAATTGGAAATAATTAAAAATATTTTTTTTTTATTTCTATCGTATAAGTATTTTAATAACATTTCACAACGTTAGGTAACAGTATACATATAAAAGGTAACTAAATTAACAGAACAGTAAGGCCCTGGTCATTCAGAGTCAAACATTTTATTCAACATAGAATTAAATTTGTAAGTAAACTTTATTCAGTAAAGAATAAGCATTAGGTACACTTGCTTATTGACTGTCATGATATTTTTACCATTATTAAATAAACTCAGAGACACTTGCAGGACAGTTGAATTCACAATGCAATTTTTCATATTTCTATTTGAAACGGTCTGGAAGCGATCGTTTCATTACCAAGGTTTTTATCATTTGCATAAGAAGTCATTACTTTTCTAATGTCTTATAATTTTATTTAGATTTTATAATTGAATATTTTTGAACGTTTTCTGGGATTATATTGAAAAGCGTATACATTTCTTAACAAAAGAATTATTAACCCTGTGTAGTCGGGTACCATTTGTAACTAGCTTATGCTTGCCACAACTATCTGCCTCCTATACCTTGGACATACATGTAATCCCAATCCTTCTCGTATCGCACGTGACATTGGCGAAATAATCTGTGCCCTATAAGTACAAATAAAAGCCACAAAAAATGAATACTAAGAAAGCTAAGCAATAGAATTTTTAACCCATTTCAACGGTTCTCTATTAAATAACAACTTTGATCATTATTTGTCAATAAGTCAATTTTGGTTTCTGTTTTATTAAAAAATAATTAGATTTAATCATACTCGTGCAATATTCTAAGGAAGATCGCATCGCATTATACGCATTTCTAGAGATTCTAGAAATGCGTATAATGCGCTATGCTATGCCCAAAAGTACCTATCTGTGTCATTTTTTAAACCTTTAAGGATATAAGTCTACAAAAAACGGTGTTTTGGTCTAAACGGCTAATAATTATTTCACTGGGAACGAGCTATCGGTAACAAGAAACATCATATCATCATCATATCTTAATATTTGTTTGCTCTATGACTTGTCAAAAGTCAAAGCATCGGTATTCTGATAGTATAAAAAAGCGTACCTAGTAATAATATAAGCCTTAGCATAAAAAAAATTAGTTAGATTATTATTAACTATTAGAGCAAACATATGGTATGGTATAAAATAAAATAAATAAAACAGCTGATATACTCATGATATATTCATGATATACTCATGATATATATTATGTACAAAATATTTAAAATAATAAAGAAACACTCATTAAACATTATCATGGAACTCGAATGATATCCTATTAATACATGCGATACGTTTAAGTAAGTATAGTAAGTCTGCTATGAAATATTATTAATTTAAAAAACATACGAAACTTATGCGTTTCTACTTTTATAAAATCATTCGTTACCATGCTTTGTCTTATAGATTCTTTCACCTTTTCCGATCGTTAACAATATGATAATTCATACATCTTCATACAACTCATACTTTAGCTGTATCTAATTCTTAGATATATATAATAATAACTCATAAAATTTTAAAGAGAAAATACTGCTAATATAATATTCAAAATTTAACAAAAAAAATATTTAGAAACTACGACGACTGAACTGACTGTTTTAAAAAAATTAAGTTTATTATTAAACTTAAAAGTAATTGATTTTTTAAATTTAAGCGGATCTTTATAACAGTTATGTTACATAATGTTGTCGCCAAGAATCCTCCATCGACGGGCAATTCAACACCACTAATCATGCTTGCTTTATCGCTTAACAGGTACAGAACCACATCTGCTAGTTCTGTCACTTCTCTGAATCTCTAACAAATGAAGAGAAATTGAAATGGTATGATGTTATTTCACTTGTTTAATATTCTACGTATAAATATATATCCATTCTTCTCTTACCTCTTACCCTAATAAGCTGATTTGTTGACATCATCGCATTTGATTTTTTTTAATCAGCCCAGCTTTGCCTGCCTAAAGCTGTCAGAATAGCTGTTGTGTTCACAGCATTTACACTTATTCCATGTAGTCCAACTTCAAGAGCTACAGCACGAGTAATCTGCATCTAGTGCTGCTTTAGTTCCACTATATATTGTAAGGTTCCGAACAGCATCCTGACTTATATTAATGACAGATTTAACGTTAATGTTAAAGAGCCTAAAAATCAAGAACTATATCATGTATAATAGCATAAATATAAACGGCTATTGCTAGAAAACCTAAGGGCAGAGAAGAATATAACAGAGATTAAACAATAAAGAGTCATGTGGCATAAATATTTATAATAAAAATATTATAATTATGTACATTTACATACTTATACTCGTAACATGGCATTTGGAAAGTTTTAATGACTGTTCAATTTGATTAATTATTCAAATACTATCAAAGACATCTGGCGAACATTCGAGAAACTAATGAGTCAAAGTTTCCTAGATTATCGACTTTTTCTCGTGTCACCAATATTTATAACCTCGGTACCAATTGATGGATATTCGTTTTGTTGAATCTATACATAACATCTTGTTTTTGAGATTGCGACAAGTTTGGCTCTAGCTCTCATTAATTCTTTTGCCATATTCTTATAAAACAATAAAAATAAACAAAAAAATGCCCTAAAGATAATCAGGTAAATTTATAAAAGGAAATTTCATAAAACACAAATAATTATATGAATGTTTGCCTGTATGTGATATTTTTCCGTTGGATTCTTTTCAACAATATATATTTTCAAATTAAATTCAGGAAATATTTTGTGGTAATTCGTGGTAAATTTGACAATAAAATTTAACCTTGTCCTGCATCGGTAACGTGTACTCTTTTTCCTTCTAGTGAAATTTCCATTTTATGAAGGTTGCTGAAATAAAGTAGAAAGATGCCTCATTTGTAGTACTTAATAGATTGTTTTTATTTATAGTTGACGGATAAATACGGCATAAATAATCAATTGAAACATTAGAAAAAAAAATAACAATTATTTCTCTACGAATTAATAATTCAAATAAAAAACACAAACAGAAATAGAGGTAGACTAAAATTAAAAACTAAATAAACAACTCTAAGATTTTTTATGAAAAATTAGATCACATTTTATAATTCTGTCATCAAATTAAAATAAATTAGTTTAAAATGAAACATTTTACTTCCACGTCGATACACCCTTCTTAAATATAATACTTAACAAGATGATAAGCTGTAATGGAATAAAATATATAAATGATCACGATCGATCTTCAATGTCTTAGAATGCTATTTACGTAAATAAAGATAACGAATCTTCAGGTTTTGTACATGAAATATTTTTATAACTTATTTTTTAATGAAAGTTTTTCTGTCAATGTTAAGATATTTTATTTAATGAAAACTTAAGATATTTCTGTTTATTATATTAATTAACTAGTTTAAATGCTACATTAACGAATGTTTAAGTAGAAGCGATAAAATGTCAAAAAAGTGTACGGCTTTGTCGATAATATATAAAAAAAGATTGAAGTTAATGTTTTATTAAATAAAAAGTTTAAAAGAGATTGAAGTGCTTTCAATATTCGTTTAGTTTGTATAAACGCAACATAACAAATTATCTGTATGCTATATAGAACACAGGGATTTACTGAAGTATTTCAATGATAATTATTTTCTCATTCAGTGTTGTTATCTCCGAATCTCTAACTTATCATTCAAGAAAATAGACGGCATTAAGGAATTTATATTTAAAAAGAGTTGTTTTTGTAGGTGCGGAATTAAAGCTGAAGTTTATATGGGCTGGTTGAATATCTCTTAAATAAATAGCAACAACACTTAGGTACGTAAAACACGTTTAATTAAAAAAAAATACATTATTTCATTTTAATAAAATAAGTTAAATATTTAATAACTTATAAAACATGGTAACTTAAACTAATATTACAAAAATAAAAATATTCATTGTTTATATAAATATTATTGTTTTATAATGGAGTAATTACTTAGTCAGTTTTTTATCTCTTTTTTAGATGTTTTAAAATTCATTAAAATTGTATATTATATTATTTATTGTGTCTGTATATAAATCATATATTTTGTGTCATACAGTCTTTGAAGGTAAATAAAGAAAATATTCAATCTTTGCAATTACAAGAATACTCTCAGACAATAATTCATTAAAGTTGATATTCGTTGATATTATTTATATATTTTTGTACTTCACACAATCGATTAATATTGATATAATCTTCAGTTTCTTATTTGTTTATTACATAAAGCCTTTCTTACTTATTATAAAGCAATTAATGTAATATATTAAAATATGGTCGTCAATTTATATGCACGATACTTTTAACAAACATTCAATCTATATAATTTTACCAATTTTGTTAATTTAAAATGAACTTAATATTATTTTTTTCACGTGAGATGTTGATAAATATCACTGACGACATATAAAGGCGCTTATAACAGTTTATAATGTATGATTTATTTCAGTGGTTTTTTCATCGTTTGTATGGAGCTTTTCGGTATCGACCCCGTTCTTCTTCGTCGCGAACATCTAGATAATGGCTAAATACAACTGCCCATAGATAGAGGTATATGCCTGAAACAATTATAATTCATTTATTAGTAATTGGACAAAGAGTTTCATTAAAATATAGATCACGCCCTTTTTTAATTAGATTCATTAACTGATAGGCAATTAAAAGACGTATTCGTTATTTGACCATAATGAGACGAACAAAGTTTAATTTTATGCCTATTATCTTTCAAGCCCACGCTCCATTAATTTAGTTCTGAGTGTATTTCCTTGTAGGTATTTTCGGATATCGGCTTAGCTTAGCGGTTTGACTAGTTTTTGTGAGCTGTATTAACGAAATAAATGTAAATGGTAGGAACTTTATATAAGAAAAGTTCAAATGCAATTAGTCAAATAAGAAATCAAAAGTCATAGTATTGGTCGATTTTCTTGCAATACATACATACAATTTTTTTATTTACTGTTTGTAATAAAATCATAATAAAGAGTTTCTATTTATATAGATTATAAATATATTGTACAATCATGTGGTTTGCGGTTTTGGCAGAGTAGAATAGAGCTTGAGCTTTAGTATAGGGTGGACCCTCCTTAACTTTTAAGTGACTTATGTGTGTTTGCCCAGAGCGTCGCTTATGTTGTTCGTAAAAGTTTGCATAATCTAATCTATTCATTCAGTGTTATAACATAATGCACTGATCTCAAAAAATTAGTGGGAGAGGGAGAGAAGAAGAGCGAATGAACAAAAAACTTCAAACCTATATTTAAAAATATGTAAAAACTTGTAAAAACCTTACCCAAATATATCAGTCCGCCAATTAGGATGCAAGTGGCTAAAATGACGTGGTCCTGTTCATCGAGGTAGTAGGTAATTGAAGTATGGAGGACGCTTATGAGTAATCCAATCGCCAGCACGATACCAAGCACCACCCACGGCAGCATCAACCAAGAGCGTCTCTGGAAATTTGAATAACAGGTTAAGTTATATTTAAATATTATGTTTGTTTAATTTATTTATTTTATAATAAGAAACGCTAACAAAAGTACATATAAAAATACAAATTATTAGTTTTAAATACACTGTTTCAAGGTACTCCTACAATTACGGAAGAATACAACATGACAAGTAATAAAATATAAAACGCCAAAATGTATAAAAGTAATATGTAAAAAAAGGCACGGGCAACTATGATCCCGTGGATGTTGTAAATTAAATAAAAAACATGGCAAGTAAAATAGTATCGATAACATTACCTACTTTAACTTAAAAAAACAAAAGTAAATTATGTATGTATCAAATTTAAAGTAACATTTAGATGGTATTTAAGAATAATTATTTGAAAGATTCTTACCGTAAATGACTTCTGATAAGCATTAAAACCAAAGTTAACATTAAATTACTAATATAGGATGTAGATAATTAAATTCTTCTTTAAGGATGCTAATAATTATTTCTTGCAGGGTACTGCATATAAAGTTTTACAGCTTATGTTATCAGCTGATAACAATAGCCCGAGTGATTCCGACTCACCGTTGACTTACTGAGGGTCTAAATTTTTAGAAAAAATATATAAGGTAAATGTACCTTTAAAACTGCCACGATGAGTAGTGCGCATATTAAAATTGTGAAACACAAGTTGACCGTTAATATTATCCTGGGAACTGAAAAGAAAATAAGGTTATTTGATGTACATGTGTTATTAATATAAATAGAAATTATATAATATGGTGCCCGAACCGCAATAACCATGTCGGGGCACTTTACCGTTTTCTAACTTTCTAAAATATATTTTTTCTACCACAACGCAATTTTATTAATAATTATGTTTTTTACGGTGTCACAAAGATATGCAATCATTCAAATAAGAGAAATGTTTCGGTTTTAACAAATTAATTAGTAATGAATTTTTGAACCTTATTTCCCAATTTTTGGTCTGCCTAAGGCTCTACAGCTGCGCCCATTTCTATCTAATCAATATCTATGATTATGATAATCTGTCCCGGACGAATCTGAATGCTGTTCATCGGACCATAAGAATAAATCTATGTTCTACGCTCCCACTTGTGCAGTTGCTCGTGCAATAGTCTCCGTTGATGACACAATTCAATATTATTCTTTATTTTAGAAGACTAGTTTTTGTACTTAAGCAAATTGTACAAAATCGTGCGATTGTTAATTCCTTGCATCGTATTTAAAAAAAAGTAACAGACATTAAATGTTACATTTCTGGACAAAGACCTTCTCACCTAATGAGCAAAAGATTTGTGTTTGTGTTTGTTCCAAAATTCTTATATTTCAAAAATAGAATGATTCCATTAACTGAAACTGAGCTTTTTTAGATACTTACTATCCATATCTGACAACTTTTTATCAAAGTCCTCCGCGAAGATAAATGTCCTGTAGGAAACATTATGCTTGTTAGCAACCCACACGGTGATAATCGTGGCGATGGAGAGAATAATTCCTAATACGCCGGTGAAAATCGTCCCGGTCCGCGTCGACGCACAACAACAGCACTTCTGTAATCTTCTCATTTTGATCTTTGTTTTCGCTTACAGTAAATTATAATAGCTGACAGTATTTCATCGGCTTCGTGAAAGTGTTTCACCGTTTCATGGTTTCTGGAATAGAGAACACTATATTTTAAGATCATTATGATAAATCCGAACAAAGTGGTTTTTTATTTATTTCATATTAAAGAAGGATGTGAAAACGATTTATAATTATAGCGATGTTTTCAGTGTTTGTTATAT
Organism: Vanessa atalanta; assembly: GCF_905147765.1. Taxonomy (NCBI): domain Eukaryota; kingdom Metazoa; phylum Arthropoda; class Insecta; order Lepidoptera; family Nymphalidae; genus Vanessa; species Vanessa atalanta. The sequence goes on along the minus strand of NC_061878.1, from coordinate 7,401,231 downwards.
CTAACCAATTCTACATCAACGGTAGCCCTTATTCTACCGACAAAAACAATACGACTTGGATGGTGAGTGAGCCAGTTTAAGTGTGTTAAGTGTGTATGTTTTGCCAGATCACAAAGGACATAAAATCTTAGCTCCTAAAGTGGGTAACCCATTGGTGATATGATGTATGGTTAATATTTCTTACAGTAGGTACCAAAACCTATATCTATAGATGGTAAACACATACCAGGGCCTATTTGTCATTCCAACTACCGATATGACATAAAAAATAGTTGGTGGTGCAGTGGCGACTTATGAATTTATATTTTTTATACTGCCACTGTCTCTAAGCGGTGGTGGCCACTTACCACCAGATGACATAAGAAAAACCGCGTATTCGTCACCTTGAATATTTTTCTACATCAATATCCAAGCCATTGACAACCACCATATCAAATTTCATTATGATTACTCGCGATAAACTAACAAAACGACATACAGAGGGACTAACGGAGTATAGACGACAATTTCATGCTGTAATATATTACGTTTTGTCATACAAATAGAATGTTAATGCAAATATCTTTACAATATTTCCTGAATACTTCACCGTTGAGCACGATATAAATTTTATAATCTACATATTTAATTATACCTATATACAAATTAAGTACATGACTATTCAGAGCCGCTAGTCCGGATTTCGAAATTGATTTTATCCGTTAAGATTGACTTCCACAGAGTTCAAAAGCCACGAAGAGGCGAACTGCGATTACATAACCTTTAAATATAATTTACATATTTAAAGAAATCCTGTTACCAATGGTTTCTATATTAAATATGAGAATATCAATTTTGTTCATCTATCTAATTCAAAACATAACAATATATTATTTTATTTTAAATATATTTGCATATACAAATATATATATTTACACAAATATTTAAATTTTACTTTTGTTACCAAGTAAATAATTTATGATTTTCCTATTAAAGTATTAACTCTAACAACGCTATTAAACTGCCTTTGAAGTTGCCTCATTAGACACTAATTTAAAAAAAAAATGTTGAATACGAGTACGTTTGTACATCGCTTACTGTCATAAAAATAATAAAATATACATATTGTGTCTGCATAAACAACATATATGTACAGTTTGTGTATTATAGTAAAATTAAGTCCTATAGTCGTTGTCTTAGTTGTAGATGTTATTATATATATATATATATATATAGAAATAAATGTTTGTATGTATGTTATCAATGCTACTAAACTATTGATTCCATTATGATTATTTGATGATCTATTCTATATACGACCGGGAAGAATCTTGAAAGAAAAAGCCCAAAATAACCTATAATATCTCTTTGTATGTTTGTCCTTTAAAATAAATGTTTTATGTAACTCTTGTGCGAAGCCGGGAGGAGTGTATAGTATTTTCTGTATATTTAGCTGGTTCTAAGTTAATATCTATTTTGAAAAACACACGCGTTAGTCTCATTAGAGGTGGCGCTCGACAAAGTATCCACGTGGAAAGTTAAAAAAAAAAAGTCTACTGTCAACGACTCATTTGCTAAAACGAGAAAATATCTTAAAATGTCCACTGTGTGTATAAAATGAAGATTGCTTCGTATATTTACTTCCGTATAATTTACTGGAGCATTGATAGTTATAGTTTCAGACTGAAATATCGTGATTCTAATAAGCGAATATGTAATAATTAATTTGGCAAAGATTAAATTATACACGACCAACTCGACGCTTAATTCAACTCATATGAAAAAGTACCATTTAATAATTGCTTCATGAAATAATCGAAACAATAGAACGATTTCATATCCATAATAACACACTTTTATATAGGTAATACATAATTATCAAATCCGTTGTTTAATTTTAGTTGAAATATAAACATTATTAATAGCTTCGATACACAGCACCCGTATTGAATAGAGGTCGGGCAACGAGAGCGTATAATATTTTGTAACAAAAATGAACTCTATAATGGTATGGTTGATGCATCTAATTCTGGAACGTATAGCATTATTTGAGATGACTATTGCGAAATTTTCTGTTTCCTGTGATTCAAGATAGGATCAATTTATTATTATTTTTTGTTGCATATAACTACGTTTCGTTACATACGTATGATGTATGATGTATGTAAAGAATTGTTTTAGTGGTATTCAACATTTCAATGATGTTCATTTTCAATACATCGTAATTATTCTTTTAAAACTTTTTAATTTATTGTTTATTACGAATGACTAAAATGATAAGTTAACCATATTATCATTGTATCATTATTATATATAGATTATAAATATTCGAAGAACAATCTAAAAAATAAACTTTACTATGTGACGTGTTCTCTTAAAATAAGTTTACTAAAATAAAACATCTTGATCTTTTCTTGTATGTGAACGTCATAATCGTCTATCCACCGTTATATACATAGTTTGTATTATAAATGTTCATTGGTTTAATAATGATATGCATTATATATGCATATGTAAATAACCGTTTTAATTTTAAAATGTTAATCAACAAATTATTGAGATTTTATTATAAAATTATCAATTTTACATTTGAAAATATAAATATATATTCATTTTATTTCTAATAACCACTTGCCATTTTTGGATATTTTATTAAATATAATTGAAAAAATCGATACCGGTAAAGGAGTATTTACTCGTATCGGAGTCGCAACATTTTAATTACTATTATAATCTTAATTATACGTTGGTAGGTATAATAATCTTTCCGCGCGTCTGAGCCGCATGTTTAATAAATTGTACATTTATTTTGACCCTACTTCAATTTAATAAGTTGTTATACTCATCGTTATTATAAAAACAAAAACAAAATATGCATAAATATTAGAGACTTATAAATGTTAATAATATGTAGTTATAAAACTATTTTTGCAACAGGAAGGATATCTGATTTTCCAATGGGGGCGTCGCAAGTGGCACGATAACCCTCGCCTTTCCTGACATTGACCTGGCCTGGCCTAGATTGCAGATAGCCTAGCCTTAATGTTACAGTAAATATCAACCACCAACAGATACAATATACAGTGTATTGCTTTACGCCACGCCTAACCTTTTACCAGCCATTAACTAATTTTGGATGTCTGGAATACATTTCGCAATAACAAAGAGTTCGATACGGACCATTGAACGAATATTGTATTTATGTCTATAGGAAATGATACAGGAATAAAATTATTTAAATTATTATGCATATTTTAATTTAGCTCATTAGTAACATAGCGGCAATTTATAAAGGAATTCCAAATAGTGTTTGAAGTAGGTAAGTATTAAAAAATCCAGTTTTTTTTTTATTTCTCATATAAATAAATAATTAAGTTGTAACAAGTTAATTATACAACTATCATAAAGATGTTTATATAGATATTGTAATGGTTCGTCAGAGTCTAATACCGTTTAACTAATTTGTTCCAAGCAGTATTAAAATTTAGTTAAACTGGATCACATGTCAACGCGGAGCATGAAAATATACAAGCAGATTTTGTAAACAAATCTGTAAGACAGTTCAAACCATAAAGTATGTTAACGCTCAGCTAATAAATCAGCGCGTGGCTCCATTTCGGGCGTGGTATGTATAATGTGTATAGTACTACAACGTACATTCAGCCTTTGTTTGTCGGATTATTGCGCAACACTTGATGACCATAATAGTCCCTGTGTTATTGCTACGCTTCGTGTATACTCCAATTAATGCAACTGTAGTTGACGCACTACCATTTTTATTATTATATCCTCCATCTAAGGTGGATTAAATAAAAGCAAGTTTCTTTCATTGCAATAAGCATTTATATTACATACCTACATTTAAAAGTTAATTTATTATTACAGAGCAACAAATGTATATTGTGTTTAATTGATTGCTATATTAGCTACATGATGTTTGTTAAACTTTTAAGTCGTCTCTAGTTAATCAGATATTATTTAAAGAACTCACGTTACTAGTTTAGGAATAGCAATGTCTAATGCAATATCAGCAATGAAAACATAATCATTCCGACAATTGTGGCGATGAACACATATGGTAGCTACATAGTATATAATCTGTTTATTAACTAACGAGAGATAAACTATCCTTTAAATTGATAGAATAAATTGGCATTGCAATACCCGAACTATATTTTTTTAAAATATTTGAAGGATCGATATTCATAATTTTGTGTAAATTTTTTTTTACGTGTTTTATTTATAATAGAATAAATTTTATCAATTTGTTAATTGATACAATTGTTTTTTGTGTAATTATTATTTATGTAATTTAATAATTACATGGACTGCAAAGTCGAATATTACCAAAAATAGAAATGTTGATGTTTATCAAAGTAGAGAAAAACTCCATCAAGTCAAGTTTCAAGATCTTGTTTGAACCTCGAATTTTCCAACTTTACAATATTATTTCAATTTCCGAATTCAAATCCCGGAATTCGGGATAAATAAATAAATAAAGGTATCAGGGTTTTGCGTTATGGAATTTTCAGTTGTAACCTAAAGTTAAGAAGTTAGCTGTGATACATTCCCAAAGAGAAGCATGTAAAAGTGGTAGTTCTATACTAGATGTCATTGTATCAGAATATGACGGCGGGGGAATCGAGAGTACACCTGTTGGTCTAGTGCTAGAGTTCGAGTTCGCTAGACTTGCGACGTTGACTAGGCCGAAGTTCAATCAGAACAATATTATAAGTATATTATTATTTTATTTTTTATATATACGAGTACATTTATATTAATAAAATATTAAAAGCAAAACAGCGACGTTTTTATTCCGATGACAGCTTGAACGTTTGGCAGCGTTTGCGCAAATAAATGGAACATTAAACTCTACTCTATCAACTTTTAGATAAACGCTTGCCGAACTTTCTAATAAGCTAGTCTTAATACATAACACGTATTTCCGAACACACTGAATTAATTAATGATTGAATAATTCTACTTGTTATATAAATATCATATTATTAGACATTTAAATTAAATATATAATTTGATTTCTCAATGGCTTATATACTCAAAAGTATATTTAGTTCAAAACGTACACGTAAAACAAGCAATATTTGTGAAAAAAAGAGTGATAATTTTTTATCGGTTGTCTCTTAGAACTTACCTAATCTTATAAGGAGATGAAAAATATAAAATAGGTAGCTTAAATTAACAAAATCAGATAAAAGCCGCAAAAGCGGACGCCATAGTTATATTCGCGCGCGTACCGACCTCGACTCTCAGTCGTCCCGTTCACGGTAAAGGGCCGGCATCGGCAGTTGGCACACGCGCCGCGTATATTTATAAATTAGGTTTTAGTAGCTTCGGTATTTTTTATTCATTTTTGGAATTTCTATGACTATGACTATAAATAATAAATTACATAGTAAATATAGTGGGCAGGTATGCTAATTTTATTACCATCTGATTATGAGGCAAATGTAAGCATATATTAGAGATCGAGACAAAATATATTATACAACAACGTTATGGTTCATCTGAACATTGTTAGTTATTTACAATGAGATACATTTGTACTCAGTAACAAAACAAAAACTTTAGCGATCTTGGCAGAATAAAGTTGACTACGAACGCCTAATCTTGGCTCACTGATGAAGGTCAGAGTATGTTCGTGCCATTGCCATTATGAATGTAGACTAAAAAGTTTACTTTCACGCTTTTGATTTCCGAGTTCATTGATAGTTATTGCTATTTTCCAATGACATATAGATTAATAGAAGTTTCGAGTAATGTATAAATAAAATCGGATATGCCTTACTTTGTAAGGCTGAATGTTGTACAAATAACATCTTCAGATCCAAAGTAAATAAATGTACTATTTATATAAAAGCAAATCGTCTTCAATAATATAAATATACATATATAAACTAATCTATATTTAAATTGTGAACATTGTAAAATATATGCCGTCTTATTTTAATCGATGAGCAATGAGTATTATACATCTATTATCAAGACATTTTATAAAAAAACGAATATCAACCAACTATACTTATATGCAAAACTTTGTTATATAAAGAGACTAGTTTAAATTCAAAACTATGTAACCCAGTTTAATCAAACTTAAGACGTTTATTACGATCTTAAGTGGCTGTTCCCAGAGATTCAATCCTGTAATCGCATGCTTTAATTGTACGTATCTCACAAGTATCAAGTAACTTATAAGAATATAAGAACTTTGTTTGTGGTTTAAGTGTCAGAAATTGATCCACAATATCAAGACTTCAACGATTAACCCTACTTGTTTTAACCTTTATATGAAAACGTATATTATCAACAATTCTTTAAACATTCGCTCCGCTATAACTTTTTCGAAAGAAAAATAAAACTATTTAGTATATCATGTGTATACGAATTCTTCCTGCGTAGCTGTAACTAAAGTTCGATCAAAGAACGATCGTTTACATTTAATATACTTATCACGTGTATGAATGAAACTCGCATTTATATTCCAAAATCGCGAGTGAAAGTGCGGAACACAACTAGTGTTAGAAAAATATTCATAAAATAAGTTATATATTGTAGTAACACTACAGATGATAAAAAGCGTGGAGGAACTAGTTGCTTGTTGACTTTTAGGCAGGAGATATGTCGATTTTAAATTTATTTGCTTGACATAGCTTGTGGGAAAGAGTTTTCTGGTCGTCGAACTGACGATAACTTTACATTTAATAAATTCATGTAAAATTTTTGAAAATTGCTTGATAAACTATATCTGAATAATGTAGGTAGTTTTTTATTTTTTATTTCCCTAATAGATAGAGTAGATTCTATCATAGCAGATGAAAAAAAAAACGCTTTCAATTACGCCATTTTGCTGTTGTACATAATAATAATTGTTAGCAAAGGTTACGTGAAGAGAAGTAAACATTATTCATTAGCATTGACCTTGTTTCGTTATTTACAGTTTCTCTACAAATAATGTAATTGTGTGTGAAATATATGTATGTGTTAAGTAGAGTGCAGATCGGCGTATGTGTTTAAAATAAAATAATATTCTTGAATAGAAATTACTGTTTATCTTTCAAACAATCAATAAACAAATATACCTAACAATTTTATATTGTTTTCGTTTAATTTATTTATAATGTCTATTTATGTTATCTTTTTAATAATTACAGATTACAAAAGTTAACCAAAAAATAATTTTAGTGTCCTGCTTTCATAATCAAAATATTAAAGATTATGTCTCTGTGTAGGTATGTCTTTTAAAAGAATGATTGTATTTTTTATTTAATTGTTTAATGCTGACAGAGGGATAAAACCAGTTATATCATAAATAAAATGGCCCTGCATAAGTTCCCAGTAAAAGTGACATAAGCTGCCGTCATCGCATGCCGCTTATTTTATTTTAGTGATACAACCACGAGAAGGCCGGCGCAACCGCGAGTGACGTCATCGTTCTGCTCGGCTAAATGCTCCTGGGTTCGTGTGTGTAACGCCAAAGGCGTGACATTCATTCATTAATATCTCGACTATTATGTGTAATGTAAGCATTGCGTTCTCAAAATTCACGAGTGCATTGGTAAGGTATTTTGCATAAAATTCGGCAAATACAAGAATTTTATTTATTTCTCACAGTATAATTTATTTGACTTTTTGAGTTAAATTCTTGTAAATTTGTATTTATTTAAACGATGACAATTTTTTTCACAATATATTTTATTTTATGTAAATTAAAAACGTCGAAATATTTTATATTATAAGCTGTTTATTTTTCATCTCGTGCTCAACTTCGGAGAAAGGTGGCAGAGTCGTGGAATTAGTTTCAAAACTTAAGTAGAGAGGCCCTCACACAGCATTGGGACATTTATACTTAAAATGTCAATTTTATTGCTTTTACTTAGACAACATTTTGACATTAAATAAAATAATTGAAATCATTTCTCATAAATATAACTAAATCGTGGTTGATAAATCATTGCACAAATTATAAAATTCTTAGTACCTGATTACATTTTATTTTATGAATATGCTTCCTGACACGTCACCTTTACACAGATAACGTGATGACATTGAGCGTTCTGCGTTTCGTGTTACGTTATGTCTTATTTATGTTTGCAAAAACCATGTATGGTCGTGGACCTCGGAGACTTAACATTGAGTAGAGAACAAGGTCGACGACTAGTTACGTTCGATTACGCCTAAAGCCCTCTTTCCGACCGGTAGTTATAATCGCCATTAATTGAGGAGGTCTGTTTCGATTAATATCAATTTTTCAATTGTGGTAGTAAACTTTTCCCGTTACGCGTCTACCTAACAATGTAACGAAATAACGTCTTTTAAAAGTATTAAAAATTATTATTCTTAAGAATACTATAATTATTTATAATATTATTATAAAAATTATAAAAAGATTTATAATAATCTTTTAACTATCGTAAGGTTATTTTTTAACATGTCGCTAACCTTGTTCTTTTGTTATAAGTACCTAATAGTATTAGTATTAAAAACGTATTGATTAACCATTTATTGTAACTTTAGCAGAACTGTTAAGTAATGAAAAGTGACATCATCTCGAACAGTAATATTGTTATGATGTGTAATCTAATATGCAAAAGAAATGAGTCATAATATGAAGAAAATTTAAAGTAACTTGAAATAAATCTGAAGGGCACAAAGAACCCGGTTCATGCCTTAAACATATAAACTAAAACTAAAGGCAAGTGATATATATTTGGAATTGTTATGATTAAGTTACCTATATTATTATTTTATTCCACATACTTACAATGAATAATATTTCTTATAATGTCTCTGTATATAGAGAAGGAAGAGGCTACACTATCGATAGGAAAAATGGTGATAAATATTTAGACATAGAGATAGATATTCATGTAAAGGTATAAATAATAATAATAAGTGCTAAAAAAGGAATCGTGTTTTTAAATTCGATGCGTAATTTTATATTTAAGCTTTGGTAAAATGTTTTAGTTGTAACTTACGCCGCTTTGTTATTTAATCGATTCAGAATATATGTCTGTGACTTGTAGGCAAAAAATCAGCTACAAGTTCAGTACAAGTTTTTGTGCTGTTAAAACAAGGTTAAATATTTAAAATTATCCAAAAAGTTTGATTTGATTTGTTAAAGTTTAATTAAAACTCATAAAACTTCTTTCATCATTAATTCTCAATACTAATAATAATTAACAGATATTATTGGGAGGTTAATGACCGCTAATTAGAACTTTCATAGTTTTTCTCTTATCGCTACAATGAGTCTTTCATTCGTTTCTGAGATACTCTAATTCATCTAACGAATACGCCAATTAGGAAACAAACTGCGATAAAAAGAGTAACATTTTGTAACTGGGTTAAATTGTTACCGTTTTCATTCCAGAGGTTAAATAGTATATACATATATTAAATAATAATAACATATCATAATTCCATATAAAGTATACGACGATACTTGGAATTATGATAATATGTACGAAATTAAATGTTTATTTTGTTTAAATGTATTCAATTGTTTTTAATGAATAAGAAAAATGTATGAAAATATTCTTAGAATGTTAGTTTCGATAAGTTATGACTTATGAGGGTGTATAATTAACTACTTCACACAAAAGGCGTCGTGATAGGCTTACAAAGGTAGAGAATTAGAAAGCTTGGGAAATCGTGGATAAGCAGTCAGGTGTTACTGATGTTTGCACAGCCTTATCTGGACACACCGTTTAAGGAGACATGGGAAGACGTGTTCTCACGTATCTACGAGGAATCCAAAGTGCATATAATACCGTTGTAAGCCAACCCTCGGCACGATTGCACAAAATAGAGCAACTTTGCGGTTTCAGAAATGTTACCTATGTACAACGTATGTCGGTATGTGGATATGTCTAGTGGTTTATAATGTAAATTATGCTTTTAATTTAAGGTAATGTAAAATTACATTTATTAATAAAGAGAAATGTAAAGTTCGTTGAACTCTATACACGACAGAAAACTTGACCTTGAAATTTTGCTCTAATCGCATTCAAAGAGAATTTAAAATATAACTTAGTCAAGTAGGTAAGTAGGAGGAGTTGTATTACATTGAGGTACTCCATTAGACATATACGGTGGTTTTCGATAATAAGGTAAGTATCTAATTGATAATTTAACGTAATATACGTAGCTTGTAAGTAATTTGTTAACAGTTTACGGTTAAGCGTGGGTAGTCGATCTCCCACATCGATGCTACTACGTCCCACAATCAAATATTTTCGACATATTGCACGGATGTTGGACGCGCATCCGTATCATCTTAATAACCGTTCGATAAAAGATATATCATAGTCTTGGTCGTACTTTCTAGTTGAATATTGATTTTTTCAATTTGTATTATTATTTTCAATTTGATAACAAATAGTGATGTTTATTATTACCTTATGTAGTTGTACAAGAAGTTTCTGATGGATGAATTTGTTTTGTTTACGTCAATCTATTTTTTTCTATGTATTATCTTTAACCACACGGCCAAAAAGTGTAATGGTAAAAACGTAAGAGAGTAGTTAGTATATATAGGTACTATTACTACAATTTAAACACTTAATTACAATTTAAACAATTAAACTATTTTTGAGTAAAGAATTATCCTTAGATATTACATTTTTGGAATGCTTTTTTTTTTTACTTTACCAGATATCTATTATGGTAGATCGTAGCTGATTTTTTATGCGACTGCAAATGTAAGTAATATTTTGCGAACGGTACTTTGTTTCACTTATATACGGCATATTCACGTAAAATAAAGTACGCAATATATGAATGCAATTTATTACAATTATTATGCTCAAATGAAGGCTGACATTATATTTATTTTTAGATATTTGTTTCACCGTCGAGAACTTTGAATATGAAATAAAATCATTCGTATTTTAAAAGATCAGATGACGTTTGTTTTATTTAGAGAAACAGTTGTTCACTTAACATTAAAACCTAGAAAGAATCTTAGTTATAAGTATTAATATATTCAATAAATTACATGAATTAGTAATCAACAAAATTCCCTCGAAATTAATAACTTTTCTATCCGATAAAGGAAAAGTATATCGTAATATGTTGTTTAAACACAAACTGTGTTTGTGTTTGTTTAACAGCAATGAATAAAGTTTGTTTATATTTCATTATTTCCGAAGATATAGCAACACACAACTAAAAGTAATGTTAATCGATTAATTGATTGATTTTATTCGCAACAAAAATGTTTCCAAAACGATAAAAGGTATCAACGCTGCGTATTTACAGAAAACCGAAATAACTCACGACTCACAAGTCTCAAGGTAAGGACGTAACCCACATTACATATTCTAAAACAAAATCAAGGTCTACTTAACGGACACATTTTCTTAATCGGCGTAACAATTAATGCTCCCGAGATATTGTGATTAAGATAGGATATTAATATTTACCTCAGCTTCTAAACCAAATCGTTGCACATACACTATTTCAGTAGAATCACAAAATGTTTTCCTTTTATGTAAAACGTCAATAAGGCACTGGATTATAAGCACGAATGTTGGGAAGTCGGGAACGAAAGCGCGCGGCAGTCTCGCAAGTCGGAGATCATCTGACCGTAAGCGACTGACGAGTTTAGCGCGATACTGACGCATGATGATGACGACTGTACTGTCGTAGCTTTATGTGGTTAGTAAATAGTTGATAGAACGGTATATGGATAATAAAATGTGACTGTTCAACAAAGCAATGTAAATCAGTTATATTTATTGATAACTAACATTTTTTTGTGTCAGTGTTTGACGATAGAATATCGTCTGCTTTACTACTGTACGTCTGCGTGCAGGTACACTTGGACTAGGGTGATTAGATTATATTGGATTTTTTCAATATTAATTTAACATTTTCTTGGCGGTACGACTTGATGATGCTGCCAAGCAAAAATACTTAGTATTGTTGTCTTTCGTGTGAGTGAGCTAATATAGCAATAGGTGCAAGGAACAAAACATCTTGGTAGGGGCGCATTGGTGAAGTAAGGAATAGCTGAAAATTATTGACCACGTGGTCCATTTGCTCTTCCGCCTAACAATAATATTAAACAACAAATACGAAATTCCTTTATTATTAAGTTTAACTTCAGGTTACCTTTTCAAGCTATTTTTTATATACTTATATGAATAAATTAAATAAAGTTATCATCGGTTAGAAATGAGGATTATACCAAAACCCGACGGGGTATTGATTCGGTACGCTTTTTGCTCATTTGTTAACCGACTTCAAAAAGGAGGAGGTTATCAATTCGTCTGTATTTTTTTTTATACAACAAATTACAAATATATCAACTAAATACAATTAAACAACGCGTTTTTTTAATTACATACATAACCATGGATAAAAAAAAATCTACCTTAATTTTTTTTTATTTTAAAGCTAAATATTTAATAATATATTTTATACGTATAATTTGAAAAACGTAAAAAATCGTGGGATTTTTAGAATATTATTTTTATATATCTCAAAAAAATAATGTTACTATCAATCAAATACTTATTATGAAATCTTTAGAACCATAGAATATAAAATGTATATAGGTATTATGTCAAATTTCAATTGAGTGACAATGGTGATCTCAAATCGAGAATAAATATTCAAAATTAAATAAATAAAGTAAACGAAGATGAAATAAAAGAAAATGTTGATGAAATTGCTAATAATATAATAGAAATAGTCAAACAATGATAAACATACTCACTTACATTGGAATGAGCCTACAGTCTGAAGTATGCCTGTGGACAGTTCTTGGCATTTTGCGGACAATTTTCGACGCAACGCTGTTCAAAGTGAACGCTAATCTTAAACAGGTGCCCAAACTATTGTAAAACTTTGAACCGCTGATAGATGGTGTTTGTTCATGAATATATACTTAGTATTTTTCAAATTAACCGCTAATAGTATAATAGCAAGGTTGAAAATCCCGTGGCAAATATTATTCCGATGTTGGACAGGCACGTGTTTATGCTTTGCCCTTTATGAAGCGAAAACTGCACTTCCTACGTGTAAAATGTTTATTTTTAATTCTTGTTAGAATCTTGAACGCTTTACAACAAGTTTCTCTATAAATTAAGAAAAATATTAAAGCGGCTTGAAATGTTTTTAATACATTACGCAGATGTTGACTTCACATCGCTCTTTACACTCAATTTTACCCGCTGAGATAACTTGAGATTTTTGAAATTATATAATTAAATTGTGATTTTTAATGCACCAAAAATATTATTTCTTTGCTATTGTATCTTGAAATCATTTCGAATAACATACATATGTAATTAGATGTCTTGAATTATAATTAATATCAAATCTTTGAGTAACATTTAAGTATTTTAAATAATTACAAGAACATTTATTATTTAAAAAAAAAACATATTAATCCATTATACTTTAGGTATGGAACATGAAAATGCCAGAAGAGCTATCATTGCACGTGCAACGCGTTCTAAGGACGACAATATGTGGTGTGATGCTTGTGCAGTGTTTCACGGTATATGTCTATCTGGCCTCGTATATTGTCCTCCTATATCCAGTATTTTTGGTAAGAAAATTCTATATTATAATATTTATCGTCAAGTAAATCAGTTGATCCTGTGTCTCATCTGACTCCAATCGTTTAGACTAGCCGTCTGTTCGGACTGCGAGAACGAGAGATTCTCTTTTATAAATACTAAATAAACTCTCTTTTATAAACTAAATATTTTTCTTCATAAAATATTTCGATGTATTATTTTTATTAAAAAAATTACTAATTTAACCTTAGTGATATGACTGATTGATGATCGATATTTATTCTAAATATTTCTCTGGTTCTGTTTATAATCAATTCATTAAAAGGGCCATATTTACTATGGATTGAAGCACCAATCGATTTATTATGATCGCATTCCAATGAATTAGTCAGTGGCTCTGTGCCAATACGTTTACAAAACGTAATAAATTTTTTCGTTTTAAAATAAACATATCTATGAATATTTTTTTATAAGCGTTTTATTTTAAGGAGTTTGTAGAGTTTTAATGTGAGATGCATATAAATATTCTTTATTATGATCTTATTTCTATGATAAAATAGCTGCTTGTCCTGATTTCTGTCGGGTGAGAAAAGAATTTTATTTATCTACTAATGGCTGCGTCACCTACCGAGACCAATGTAAACGATTCACCCGCTCATATATACACAAAAAGAAATCGGTCCAGCCGCTTAGGAAGAGTAGCTTATCTCTTCCTTAACGGTATAGAAAATGTATATGGATATGGAAATATATTAGTCTAAGACGATCTGGAAATTAAATTATGAGAGTTTTTTTTTTCAAATAAATGGCGTGGCGTGGTTCCGGTGTTTACTCTCCGTTTAGTAACAAACTCACTAAATCTCACTTTATAATATTAATATAGATTAAATAAATTTGTCATATTTATTATACTTACATAAATATTTTGGGTCCTAAAATATAGTTTGTGAAAATAATATCAACACCATATTTGCAATTATATTGCTTCAGGAGGAACGCCCAACTCTGGTGCTGCCTTGGCTTCTGCTTGCAGCAATAAGAAATTTTCTTTGCGAACTGACAAGCTTGGCTTTAGGCCTTGGAACATGCGTTCTTCTGGGACCAGCGAGACCTCCTTGCATAAAATTTCTAATTGGCAAACTCATCTCTATTATGCCAGCGTTTTATATGTGGATGCTTATATTTAGGCAAGTTATATTAATTTCGAACCTTACGTAAAAGAAAATACACAACAGCTACTACAGTCATAATGACAAGACATTTCATATAAAAGTTATTTTTAGTGCAACTTTTGAAATTCAATTTATTAATCAAGTTAGTTAAATAATATTTTTTCTCCAAATATAAGATTTAATTCATATTCGGTATCAAAAATTATTACAAGTAGTACAATTCTCTTATTTTATGATATGATTGTATTATTATATAACATAAAGTCTTAAGTGATCAGTAATATACTATGGCATCGTGTCATTTCAGTTACTATCATTATTTAAAAATGACATCGGCGTTTAAAACATTTCCTGCAGTATCGCCCACAAAAGATTACGACTATGGATTAGAACTGGCTGTGCGTAGACGTCGAACTAAATCATTACAAGGTGAAGATCAATTGCGAAAAAAACTTATTGCCAGCTTGTTAGTGATTTAATAATTTTAATGACATATAAACTTGTTTAGACATTTTTTTCAATTATCACATTTTACAGCTATGGAGAACGAGCCCCATCGATTGACAGAGTATTAACCCAATCAATAGTAAAACTAAGTGAAACATTTCAAAACTCATCAAGCAATGAAGACATTGAATCTGTTGGTATAGATAGGCCATGTCCCTTGTCCGTTATTTCTAACAGAACAATATCTGATATAGGCACATACGAGGACTGGTTTGGCAGTGAAGTAGTTGTACCACGTGATACTGACCGCATTCTAGAACAATTTGTATTAATGTTACTACGTATAGGTGTTTTTAAGAAAAAAGATAATGTTGATCCTGTTAAGCTTTTTTCAAATTCTCAAGCATTCTTGCCACAGCGTATTGAGTGCCCCGCAATTTCCACTGAAGATTCAGATACTCCGCCTCTTGTGGGAAGTAACAAAGGCAAAGTCGCATCTTATCTACGAGACTATCCGCAAATATTTATGAAAAAGCCCTCAGATTTATTTGGGTCATTAAATTCACCTGAAAGTAGACCTCAAAATAATACCGCTCAAAATGATAATATTAATAGCCAGAGTTCACAATGTGTCGAATCAACTAAAGAAAATTCATTGGATACTGTTAGCTTTAATCAAGAAAACAAGGAAACAATTCCAAAAAATAATAGTAAAACTCTTATACATTCACATGACGAAATTTTAGAATATTTTGATAAGGATGAGAAACACATAGAAAATATAGATAATCTCGAACCGGAAACTACTAAAATAAAAATAGAGTCAACAGAGAGTTTTGAAAGTGTGATTAATAGAATGAAGGTTCGAATAGCTCTCAATGAAGTATCTGATGATGAAATTATCGGAATGAATTCTTCAACTGACATTGGTAACAATAATCGTGTTAAAAGTGACAGTTATGATAAATCTTCTATAAAGCCGAAAACACGGAAGAACGAAGATTCTGACGCTAAGTAATAATTTATATAAATCAAATATTGTTAAAAAAAGGGAATTTTGAAATAAAACATCGTTAGATATTAAACTTTTTATTTACAATATTTATAAAAGATGGATATAAATATATTAAAATGGTTGACATACTGAATTTTCTACAGCAGTTTTTGGATCCATGTACATAATTCTGTAATTATACTCATTTGGATTAATTAAATTAAATTGATACATCGGTAGCCTGTTCGTTATAATCCAAACTACTTGCGGCACTTCATGGTCAATCCGTAAATCATTAGGAAACACAATCGTCTCATTATTTTGTGCTACTATATCCAAATTTTTGTTTTTGTATTCTTTGCGTGTGTCCCAACACCCGATACTGTCGAGTGAAATAAGGTTAAAGAACATGACGCCGTTGCGGTCTATGGCTGCGGCGGAAACCTGTCCCCTCATACCACGACTCTCGCCAAGGAGTTTAAATTCATCTATAGCATTGTTAACTCGTGATGGATCTCGTATTACTGATGTTTTAACCGAAAATTCTAGAGAACTAGACATGGAGTGATAGTAAAGAGGACGATCACCAAGATGGTACTGTCCCAAGGACATACCGAATAAACCATCTGACCATTGATAATTTAATCCGTGGAGCGTGTAATTTGATAGCAAAGGTTCTGGGTAAAACGTATAATGGTTGAACCTCCAAAAAGACGAATCAGAATCTCTAAACACGATTAATCCAAATCGCCACGCATCGGCAATATAAACATGTAAGTCTCTACACTGGGCGTCTCTAGAGTCAACGACAATATTTGTAATGAGTGAATTTTGTAAAACAAATTCGCTCGGAATGGGAAATCGGCCAAGAACAGTATCTGTTTCCAGGCTTATAGCGAATAGTGTTGGTGGACATAGTTGCCTCGGTGTTTCAAAGGCCTCGACTTGACCAGAGTCAAGAGCCCACATTACTCCGCAATGATCGATGCTCATTCTGAAAATTGATGTGAATCCTGTGCAGTTACCTATAAAAATACAAAATCAGTATTTAAAAAAAAAGTAAGCGAAATTTTTGTATTTATAATTTATATGAAATCTAATGTAAATAAATTTAATTAACTTTAAGTATATACCAAAGTCTTTTTGGAGTAAAAGATAATATAGCTGCTTATTACTGTATCAGTATTAAACATTTCATAACTCAATATTTAAATACTTAATTTCTTAATATAAACATGTTTTTAAACTAATGAATTGTAAATTATTATATAAAGTTTATTCTTATTGCAGGCCACACATACTTCAGGTTAGTCGACCGTAATGAGCGAATAGTCTAAATATTTCTTAAGTGGTTACTTAACACCTATTTATTAAATAACCGAGGTTGATCATATTAAATTACTGATACTAGTTTATAAATTATGCGTATGTAACATATACTAATATTATATTGGTTAATATATATCTTTATTTAACATAATCAAAAACGTTGTCCATTAGAAAATATTTACGTAACATATTTAAAAGTGTGACATATCTAAATATTGCAAAATTATTATATTATTATGTTGTTGTATTAATGTACCTGCATTGTGCCAGTCCCAATTTGGGAACGGACGGAGTAATGGAGATTCTTCCTGGCCTGCAACAGGCAAAGCAGACAATGTTGCTGGAACACCTTTCTTCCATCTTGGTGTACTTATAAATACACGATTTTTCCATCGTTCCACTCCCAAGGGTATAACATTGATCTGATTGAATTGACTGAAATCAACAATGTAGTTAAGTATATTTTATTTAAGTTGGTACTTAACTGTAAATATATATATATATTGTATAGTTCAGTTAATGCTTGATATCGAAATATGTAAATTCTAGGAATTCAGTTTAAATAAGCTATTTAAATACCCATTCTGAATAGCCAGTTCACGGTGTTGAGGAGTTGGAAAATCAAAGTCAATTTGCTTCCAGCGATACAGGGTACCTATAGACTTTTTTTGTACGTGAGAACTTGTACCACATATTGCTAGAACCACAATAAAAAATGTTGCTTTGAGTCTCATCTGAAAAGAAAGTATTTAGGCAAGTTAAGATATTTGAATTCTGATTAGAAAATTGATGAAATATATAATTAAGAGCTATCTTATTATTACATGGTTCGTTAATTTTTCACACATATTTAGTTAGTTTCTCTATTACTTATTCTTCTTTAGTACTTCGGTACTGTCTGAAATTTCACAGAGTGGTAAATTTCATTTATTAGATTTTAATAATCTTCGGAATAATAATATAACACATTGGACATGATATTTTCATGAACCCTCAAGTCTACAATTTGATTCATTAACATACTTTGGAATTCCATTCTTACACTCTTAAAACTAGTATTGAAAGTATATAAGGCCTTGCCCATTCAAGTTATTAATCGTAGGTGTTAAATATTAAAAATATATACAAAGAATATTTTATTTGATATAAATACGCCTAATAAATATTACTGAATAACAATCAACACGGTTAATCACTTGCGCTGTACGTTACTAGAAATTCCTTTAATGATATATATATATATATATAATGTCTTACCTTACTTTCGCGAGCACCACTATTGTTTTTATTTTTCGCCTATCCAAATCACGTCTTTCCTGCTGTGTACAAATAAATGTTGTGAGGCTCGGTCGAAACGTAAACGCCTTGATAGTTATGTAAGGATGTATGTAGAGCAATACACAAACCAGTTTATCCTCGCTTTTTGCTTATAAATTATGTGGGGATACAAATTTAACCAAATAATTATAAGGCCATAGCATGTTTACTTCAGTAAGTTACAATATAATAATTTATTTATTCATATTTATGTTCTAAATATAATATTCGAACTATTTACGGTTTTATATAAATTTACATTTTTGTATCGCAAGTTTTTTGCTGTTGATGTGTATATATATATAACGAGCTGCAATATACTAGCTGCCCGACTCAACTTGATTCTCGTGAAATAGTATTTTTATTGTTAATAAAAGATATTTGAAATTCGTCTTACCCGGTCATGTATAAAATTTATTCCATCCGCTTAGGAGTTCAGTGTCATACACGCGACTGAAGAATTTTGGTTATAATTATAAAGACTTATACATATTCTGATTTACGGGCCATAGGTAATTTATTTATGAATTAGAGTATTTGAATTTATATTTTAACCTCATTAACATTACAATAAGTAAAGAAAGGTAGAAGGGAAGTTTATAATTCAATTTAATTCATCTTCTTTTTTTTATGGCATAGGTTGGCGAACGAGCATATGGGCCACTTGATGGTAAGTGGTCACCACCGTCCATAGACATAGGCGCTGTAAGAAATATTAACCATTCCTTACATCACCTATGCACCACCAACCTTGGAAACTAAGATGTTATGTCCCTTGTGCCAGTGATTACACTGGCTCACTCACCCTTCTAACCGGAACACAACAATATATAGTACTGTTATTTGGCGGTAGAATATCTGATGAGTAGGTGGTACCTACCCAGACGGGCTTGCACAAAGCCCTACCACCAAGTAAAAAATATATTATAAAAAACATTATATTCAATTATTGTCATTTTAAAAAATTGCTACAATATTTTTGACGTAAGTAGACTTATTTTTTCTATTTAAATGTAAAAATACTTATTTAATATAGGTAAGTTGTATTTAAAACGACACGTGATTATTAAAGTAGAAATTGTTAACGCAACAGAAAATAAAATATTCGTTGAGGATTAAATCATTTGCTAAAGTTATCAAAATACTTAAGTTATTGTTAAATTAAAAGTTACAGCATTTCCCACTGCTAGGTTAAGGTTCAGAACTACTCCAATGCGCTTTGGTGGATACACGTATTTTATTGTTGTTTCCTCGCTATGTTTTCCTTCACCGAGTACGAATGAAGTAAATGAAGATTTGGTTGTACATGACCGTGCTTAAAATCACACGTTTTAGCTACTGAGCCATCTCGGCTATCATAATACTACACCAGAATTCATGGTTATAAGTAACGCCTACATTAATATTTTAGCAATATGACATATGATTAATTGCTATATTTTTATTTGGTATCAAATTTAATTTTTAAAAAGCCAAAATTCTCCTAACATTTTAATTTGTACAACATTACATTTACTATGTTAGTACTCATATATTTAATTTTGGAAATTTAATAAAACACATTTATTCGATATTCCCATACTTATATTTTACTTAGACTGAGTATGATTTTCTTATACTGCTTCTAATAATGAATAGAGTAGGACTAGTTTCATAAAAAAATTATGTTGTTTTTATCTTAATTTTCATACATAAGAGAATACAGTTATTATTTTTATACATATTTATACCATTTGTGGCGAGGTTGAAAGACGGGATTACAAACTGTTCCCCGCACAGCTTCTTTTGTATCAGCGTACATAATACGATAATTATAATCATCAGCATCTAAAGCACTTGCTTGAAACATTGGTAGCCGATTAGTTATCACCCAAACGCTCTGTCGGTCCTCCTGATCAATTCTTATGTCGTTAGGAAAAACTAATGTCTCCTTATTCATTGCTACCACACCAAGGTTCTGTTTTAAATACGATTTCGCCGTATCCCAACAAGCAACAGTGTCCCTTGTCACTAGGCCATAAAACATTACCCCTTGTTTATCAATCGCCGATGCAGACGATTGACCAAACAATCCTCTACTTTCACCAAGTATGGAAAATTCAGTAGCACTGTCGTTAACACGCGATGAATCACGAAGTACTGACGTTTTAACTAAAAATTCTCTGTAACTTGACATGGCGTGAAAATATAATATCCTTTCTTCAAATTGGTCGACAGGAGTGAGCGCAAGACCAAAGATTCCATCGGTCCATTGAAAGTTTAAGCCGTGTAGGGTATAATTAGATGCTATGGGATCAGGGAAAAATAGATGATGTGAAAATCTCCAAAAACTTTCATCGCTTTCGCGAAATACCAACAGTCCGAAGCGCCACGTATCTGCTATGTAAGCGTGAAGATCAGAGCAGTCTTTCCTTCTTGTATCCAAAATTATGTTCGAAAATAATGAATCTTGAAGAACGTACTCCTTAGGAATAATATACCTGGCAATAGGCATATCAGTTTTTAAATCGAATACTATTATACTTGGTGGACATATTTGTTTTGGGTTATCTTGAGTATCTATTTGTCCTGAATCGAGTACCCACAGTCTACCGCAATGGTCAATATTCATTCGAAAAACAGATGTTAAGCCAGAACAGCCACTGCTTTTATCTGAAAAAAAAAATCATTGCTTGTAATATTCCAGGTTAAATATTGTCATCGTATTATTATTTAGTTATGTTAAATATTATGACGACAATCCTTTCACACCTTAGAACTGCATTTACGTTGATGCGTCGTTTAAAAGACAATATTTTAAAACATATATACATCATTATAAGAATATATAAAATGTGCAAAAATCTTTACTTTATAAAATGAATACTTACTGAATGCTCTATGGAAGCTCCAATCAGGGTAAGGCTTAAGACGTGGCGATGTCACTCCACCAGAGCGAGGAACGGTGGCTAGTGTGGCTGGAACTCCTCGTCGCCAACTTGGTATTGTCACCCAAACACGAGAACCCCACACCTCCAATCCTAGAGGTAGAATGTTTTCTGGAATGAAGTCGCTGAAAGCATATAATATTATTAATAATTTGATAAATTGTTCGATCTTAAAATATAATTGAATTGCAAGATTTAAGTTTCTGACTTCTTCAGGGCTGCTCATGGAATAGAAAACATTATAAAATTGTAGTATTTATTGTATCGACTAATATATTAAAACAATAAACAAAAATAAATCTAACCAGGCTTATGCTAAAACGCACTAAGCGATACGTATGCGTCATGAATTCAAATGAAATTGCAATGTGTATTTTGTAAGAACACCAAAAGAGAACAGTTAAATTGTAGATTCATCTAAATATAAGCAATTTTTTTTTAAGTACAATTTGTGCATTAAACAAATTCAAAACAAAATTTAATGAAATTATTTTGGTTGTTAGGCTTAGTAGTCATAGAAAACTATACAAAATACGTATATTATTCTATGACTAGTGATTGCTTACCTTTAACTATTTTAGGAATATAAATAACATAAGATTATAATTAAATGAGAATAAAATATATTTAATTGTTTGATAAGTATAAATATATTAGTTAAAGTTAGTTGTTTTTAATTGTCGTATAACTTTATTTGCATTTGCACTTATGTGCCAATAAGTAGTAGTTATCAGTTCAGATTATAAAATTGTAATATAATCTAATGGTAGCTTCCAAAATAATATTTACCCATTAGCAATAGCGTAGCGTCGATGGCTCTCTGAAGGGAACTCAAAGTCTAGGTGTTTCCATTTGTAAAGCGTGCTAAAGGGTGGAGTTTCCGTATCTGATGGCACAGACTGGGATCGCGTTATCCCCAACATCGTAAGCCATAACGCCATTCCAGCTAAACGCGTTCTATCTGGAAAGAGACGAAAAATATTAGGTATTTACTAAGCTACATAAAAAAAATTAAATATATATAAATTAAGACCTGATTTCATAACTAGTAAAATTTGTGTTTAATAAAAAAAATGTTAACTAGTATAACAGTGAATATCAGTGAATCTATTACTAGTAAAATTAGTTTACGACTGAATGTATTGTAGTTTACATTTTAACAAGGAAATAACAATATTTTTTGTGTTAAAAATAAATTGTATAGGTAAATTTTAACACAGAGACTATTGCAAGACTTGCATTAAATTTTATCAAAAAATATATTATAAAACTACACGAAAATATAATTAAAAATACTATTTTTTAATGTCCCGAAAGCACTATTTGCACTTTTTTTTTTAACTCTAAGATTCCAAGTGTAAAGGTTGCGTTCTTATACGTTCAATTATGATAATGCATGTTAAGCGGAAACTTAAATGAGAATATTTAAAATAAAACATCATTGAATCAATAATAAAAAATGAGAAAGTTTACAAATTTTGTAAATTTATAACATAATAAGAGATTCCGTATACTGATTGTTCAAGAATTGTTTTCATAATAAGAACAAGTGTTCTGTATTAAAGTGACTTATTCGTATTATTTTTTTTTCTTTCTAGTTAATCTCCTGTTAATAAATGTCCTTCTTGAGTTTACATTATATTATATTTAATTTTATAAATTTGCATATATTGGAACTAGTACCTAATTAATTTTCATTGATTATAAATGTTAGCCTCAAACAAATTTAAGAAAAGTTTAAAAAACGTAATTCTCATTACATCGCGTCTGATGTGGTCACTTCACAGAGTTAAGATAATTTTTAGCACATACACAACGCAATGTACAGTGCTATTGTCTATACATTATTTATCATACATAAACATATACGGTATCACATACGGTATAAGCGCACACTATTATATCAATCCAGTGAGTTTAACACGTACTTTTATTGCATTGATTCAAAGTTGCAAAAACATTGAAACAAGCAAGATTCACTTGTTTACTTGATTACCTGCAGTAATGAATAGATGAACACCTCAATTTATAAAAAACACAAAATACACATTTATAAAATATATATATATATAAAAATAATCAGTCTCCATAAAGCGGGAACCGATCAAAGTCATTGCGTGTGTTATATATACTTCGTCGTCAAGTTAGTAGCTCTATATTATACGGAACATTAGTTTTGTAGTCAAACCAGACAAAAGAAACAAATCTTATCTCTTTATAATATTAGTATAAGATTTGTTATGATTAGGTACGTATTAAAATACATATTGTCAAAAATAAATAAATGTACCAAATAATACAGACTTTTTGTCGACTAAAGCGATACACTTTTCTCAATCAAGGTCCGTGTTGCGAGACGAAATCCCTGTCATCAACGGTATTTGTGTCGAAGTACATTCTCGCAGAGATAAATTTTGTGGAAATAATTATTCTTACCATAGATAAATACAGAGAGCCAGATAGACAGTGGAAAAAGACAGTAATAGACAAATATGGATATCATTAAAAAATATTCGCAATAAAAATGATAAGTGAGTTAGTAAAGGGTCCTAAATTAGTTATTTCCAGTCTAATTCTGCTGCGTTTTGATAAAACAAGAAAACATCTACATATGTTACATCAATATGAGTAAAAAAGACTACAATATATATCTAAGAGTGTATATAGTCAACTCTTTTTACACATACCTATAGCTATATAGTTGATTTACTATAAGTTATATCGAAGTTGTTACCAGTATGTTAATTATATAACAATTGGTAATATTCCCATAACTATTCTCAAAGTGAGAATATATATAAATCTACTACCACTAATAAATAATTATTTTTAAAAGTATTTTTATTTTGTGTTTTGCGAGAGTGTGTCATCTGCATAAAGAATATAAACCAAAGAGTTTACGCTCTAGCGAGTATTGCATAAGTTTAATGAACTAATATTTAATGAGTAAATTTTGAATAGTAAGTACAAGACAAAAGAGTACTAAACAAAGTTACTACGATTTTGCAGTAGTATCAGTTTGAATACAGTAGTAGAAATTTTACTGTGTCGTTAGTCTGGTAGCTAGCTTTGTCGGGCAAATTAAAATTTATTGAGTTTTCTGTCGAGAAAATTGACATTTTCCTAATTTTTTTTAAATTTCCAAAATCGCTCAGAAGAACATTACTTAGAATACACAAGTGAGCGAGTGTGCCTATATGAGTATATCAGTTAATTTTCGACTTAAATTAAATATAACAACTTTGACCACATTTATGTTAATTTGGTGTCTACTAATAAAACAACATGCCCGCCCGTCGCCTACGGCTTCACGCATATTTTAAGGGTCGGTGGTCAGTTGTTAGGCAATAAAGTAGGCTATGTCCTTCCTTGTAGTTTAATCTTGCTTTATTTAAAATTTCATCAAATTCAGTTATGTGGTTTGGTCGTGAAAGAACAACAGACAAACAGAGTAACTTTCGAATTTATAATATTACTAGTATAGATTATGATGTTATTTAATACATCGTTTTTAACTACACTAGTCAATTTAAGTACTTAATAATAAAAATAATTATATATTTAATAAATATTACTTAAGAAAAAAAAACAGTTATTAAAAATAATAACATATTACAGTTCTGTTTAAGTTCGGTTTTCTTGGAAGCGTCTTAGGAAAACAGCCTCTCAAACTCGTAAGTTTGTTATTTTACCGGAGTCGGTCGATATTTCCGTGTGTGGCAAAACGATAGTTTTAATAGCCTTAACTTTCACCATTGCCCATTGCACCAACGGCTTACACTGTTGTATGGGCCATGAACATGAACGATAATTTCGTCACGACGTTTTAGTCATTGTATGCCAATTTGTACAGATCTATAAACAGACCATATGGTTTTTAAAGTTAAAAGAAAAATAACCAATGTATTTATTTATCAGCTTGCTAAAAAGGTTGAAGTCTTTAATATGCTTTGATCAATGAAAGCGTTATTGCATGTAATATCTAATATTATGCTTCTTAAAATTAAAAATTCGTCTACTATCGAAATCGAGCGTGTAAGTTTACACCGTTTGCGTACTTACTAGGGTACGCATACGGCACATTATTCCTAAATTAATATGTTCGACGTCTTCATTAAAAAGTAATGAACGGTACCAAAAAGCAACTTTCAAAAACGCTTCACTTCACTTGAGTGAAAACGAGAGATTATCGACAAAATCCATTAAAGCATAGTTAAAGAAAGCCTTTAAATAATATAAGTAACATTTCAGAAATAAATTAATATCAATATAAAGATTTAGGTTGTGGTAATTTTGTGTATATTATATTATCTAGATACAGTTTTATTAGATGAAATAAATACAAATTAATAAATTAATGTTTTTATCTTTATTATTTTACATAATTTTTTTTTCGCATTTTTATTACTATTGCTTTTATATATACTATGATATATTTTCATAGTTATATAATAAGAAAGGCACTTGGGTTTTTTATCGCTAAACTACACATAAAATGCACATAACAGTATACCCTCACCTTTACGCGATATAAGATCAACTATTATATTAAGTGATCACGATAGACGTTTTTTTATGTATTATAATTTCTCAACAGGAGTGCCGTTGTTATATGATATTATTTATAATTGTTTAACAAAATATTGTGTTATTTAATGTGCCTGAATTTTATTACCAGGCAACTATCGATAGAGATGTTTATATAGTAATATTTATAATAATAAATAATTTAGAATAATTAAAGTAATATTTATATAGTAGATATGGACATTTACACTTCTTTTAACCTCTAAATTCCAAAATTTAAAATCTTTATCCAGATGTTTAAAAACAATACTTAACATATATACATATACTTAAGCTACCCTAGCTAGCTAGATTGCGAATATAAATGTAAATATATATGTTAAAAACATTTTACGTTAAATTTGAATTTAGAGTTTAAAAATTTGACCTTTAATATGTAATGATACTAGTTTTTTATAAAACTTTTATATTTTTTTTATTGATTACATTAAAACAGACAAATATATATATATATATAAAAAATAACGCAGTAAATTGCGAACTCACCGTTAGTTGGACGTTTATCAAAATCCAAATAATTAGTTTTTTCATATTTAGATGCACGGGTCGGCGATATATAATAACCTCCAACGGTTCTAGAAGACGATAGCTCAAATGGATTTACGTAGTTATTCTTGTAATTGTTCCAACTTGGATTCACATTTTTAAAATCGTTACTAATACCTTCAAAGATCACTGAAGGCGTGGACCATTGTACAAACCACTGATGCGACACAGCCATTTTTGCTTGTATTATATTTGAACACTGCCATTAATCTAACAATACACTTATTTTTCATACAGTATACGATAGTTTTATTTAAAATAATAGAGTGCTAAGTTACATCGTCCGTGTGAACGTGAGTGCAACTCTGGGTCTAATCTCAGTCTGTTACCGTACTGGTGGTCGCCCTTTCATAAACGACGGATCTCTCTACCTTTAATTTATATTAATTGCTCATTACTGTTAACATAAGTATATACATTTAAATACATATGTAACGTATTGCAACATTGAAGCTTAATAAATATATGTTGTAAAATAGTTTAGGTGAATTTATATATTTATCAAAAATTAATTCCATAGTAATCTTTGCAATTACTACTTATTTAACTTAATATTTTTGGAATGATTACACCACTGAAATTAAATATTCCATATTTATTATTTTCATTCCCATCCATTTCCATATAAGCATTAATAAAAACATCACACTAAAAAAATACTTAAATGTATTGAAAATATTTATAAAATTAAAATAATATGATAAAAAAAGTATTTACATAAATGTCACACTGCTAAGGCAGGAGGACTCCTTTTGAGGAGAAGGTCTGTGGCAGATTTCTACCGACACAAATGCATGTTCAGCATGTTTTTTATTTTTTATTTTGGGTATTGAGTATTTTAATATATATAAAATTTGAGTTTTAGAAAATCAAAGTGAACAATGAATGCATTTTGTGGTATGGCTTTGTGCAAACCCGAGCATCCGCTCATTAGATATTCTATTGCTAAAAAACAAAGCTTGGTATTGTTGTGTTCTGGTTTGAGCTATTGTAAAGAAATATATTTCTAGCGTTGATGGCACATCGGCGATCTAACGAATGATTAATATTTCAGTGTCTAAGGCAGTGGTGACCAGAATTTTCACTGATTCGCCTCATTTGCACAATTAATGTAAACGACTGGAATTTATTTTTATAACGTAAAGTTACTTTTCTTAAGAAGTATTAAGACACAATTCCATCGTTTAATATTCAAATAGAGTTTTCTTAGTTTCTTTTTTTTCGGATTCACACAAAAACTCCTAACCTGACTGATAAATGGAATTTTCACATTGTTTTAGTTCGGATAAGATTTCATTGTACATATGGCTGTGTTGTTTGTTTATATACTGTATCATTTTTGAGATATAGTTTATCATGCCAACATATTCAAAAATAAAATTGTAATTTATTAAAAAATAATATGATATAAATATCATTTATAGCAATCAGGAATAATGGTACCTTTCTCCTATTGAAAAAAAAACCTGTTTTAAAAAAAAGGAAAAGTAACGAGAATATTTAAAATCTTTAGAAATGTAAAACTGGAAGCTGTCTTAGATCATTTTTATATATTTTTTCAGATATCGTATCATATGTATAATTTAAAAAAAAATGTAGAAATTTGGTTGATAAAATCCATATGTATCTAATGTACATACAATGTAGTAATATATTTTAATAGCTGCAAGTCGCGATGCTGATTACAGTGAAATAAGAAATTTATTAAACAAAAAAATAAAATCTTCTAAGAAGAGATCAGTGAACACACGTACAGAATTACATA
This sequence comes from Vanessa atalanta, assembly GCF_905147765.1. Taxonomy (NCBI): domain Eukaryota; kingdom Metazoa; phylum Arthropoda; class Insecta; order Lepidoptera; family Nymphalidae; genus Vanessa; species Vanessa atalanta. The sequence goes on along the minus strand of NC_061878.1, from coordinate 7,372,621 downwards.
TATGTATTAAGATAATACAGGCAGAAAGAAAGTAAAATTAATATTTACAATTTTTGTTGAACTTGTCAATTATTCCGAACCAGTTTATCAAGTTTACGTAAATAGTTGCCAGGGCCATTTTTTCCCTTTTTTACATTTAATGATAAAATTATGCATTACTTTTATGAGCCTCAATATTCGACATTGAAAGTTAATCTGGTATCTTGTAATCATTTGCACCTTGACCTAATATAAGCCAATCTTTCTCGTAAGCTTTGCGTATGCAAAGTATGTTTAATTTTAGGGGATTTTTTCTTGGATCGCATAAACACATTCCTATAATAGTTGTCAGCTTGTGAGAAAATTTCTTAGGATTTGATATTTAATTTTACGAATTGCTCCGTGACTCTATGTCAAGCCAAAGCTCAACTTTAGTAACGTTCGACTTTAGAATATTTCGAAACTGTTATGTATCGAAATATAAAAAAATACATCTATCATTTGTAGAATATTATACATATACCATAGATATTCGAGGAATTAGTTACATAGGTGTACCTCAGTCAAAAGAGACCGCTATTTTTGTCAATTGAGTTCTTAAACCATATATAGTTGTTTAAAATTATTCGACTTCGACTGTGTTTCGAAAAAGTGTCAACTACCTTAAGGTGGTTGACACTTTTTAAAAATATGTAAAATGTCAAACTCATTCACGAGAGAAGCTTTAAATATGGTATTTTTAAGGTTGGTATTTTAATTTGAGCTGTATCGAAAACTTTAACTCTTTTGTTTTTATAAATTTTGCTTATGCGAAATTTGTAGATTATTATAAATACATAATAGGAAATCGGTGAAATACTTTCAAGGATATGAAATAAGAAAAAAACAATTCCTAACATGATCACTGTCAATCAACAGTCGAGCAATCGATCTAAGATACTAAATAATTATGGCTATCAGCCATGCTCATTCATCTTCCAAACTTGACACAGTAAAAAGTATTGATTTTTGAACTTAAAATAATAATTGATCCACGTAGTATGAACGGTGACTCAGTACAAATACAAGAAATACATAGATGGTATCTTAGATCGCATTGGAATAGAATAGATAGTTGTTCTTATTCAAACCATTCAGTATTAGCAAACCATATTATTATAATAGTACAATATATTCGTGTCCATTGGTTTTGTAACAATAATTTTCATTTGCGAGTATTGTTATAGTCCTAAAAAAATGTATCTTTAGTACAATTGACTGTCATTGACATCATCGTAAGATTGTGTGTTTTGGACACGCTGGATTAAGTTCAAGTAGGTAACTAAGTGGTATTTGTTCTCGCAATTTTTCTTATGTAAAAATAGTGAGTAGCTCATATAATATTTATAATTATGCATACTTTTAAACATGCAATGCGTTTTTAATATTAAGACATTTTATTTCTCAATATTAACTGGTAATTATACTGGTAAAAGTATATTAATTCGTTTTATATGAGATTTCGTCCAAATGAACAATTAAATTATTTTGTAACTTCATTTATTTACGCTAGAGTCTAGAACAAACTACTGATAATTCGTATTTTTTTCATGTTGGTAACCATTGTAACTAATTCTTTAACTAGTATTTATTAATAATACTAAAAAAACCTTCAATATCTAAATATGATCATTTATTAATATAAATAAATGATTATTTTTTAAATAAAATAAGAAATTATACAAAATATTGTATTAAATTGTTATACTTGAAAACTATTTTGCAAAAAAAGTATAATCAGTGTTCAAATACGAGTAGGTGAACGTCCTCCTGTGTCCTGCGTCCAGTACAAGTTAGTAGTAAGTATATATTTGACTTAGTAATGTTATCAGTTAGAAGGTTAGGTTAGGTATCGCAAAGAAAAGTATATTTGAATAAAACATAAATCTTTCAACTTAGAAGGCATATACAGTCGGTGATCATGCACTTAATTTCTCTTAAGTCGTGTTGACTTCACTTCGAACTATGAGAGTAAGGGAATATAAATTGCGTCTATAAATTTAATATGTGTCTATAAATACACTTCTTTGGGATTGGCCACAGTGCTCAAATTTTTTTAGAATAATTAATCGAAATAATGTTATAAAATATACTTATTAAATAATATATTAAATAGCATTAGGTACTATATTGTCATTTGTTTACTTATTCAAAATCAATTTTAAATTTGTCACGTATAAATGAGAAATATTTTTGCGTATAATATATATCCATTTGAAATTATTACATAAAGATATACAGTTAATGTACAAATATGGCGTTTAAAATTTCAGAACGTTTATAATAATATACAGTCGTTGTACAACTGCAATATTAAATGAATAGAATATGAATAGAACTATATTTATCTTAATATCTTATTACAAAAGATATAAGATAGATATAAGAGATTTGATGACATGTTAAACGGAAATCAAAAAAATAATTTATGTCCATTTACATGAAATCTAGGTAGAGAAAATGCTAAAAATATGCAAAAAAATGTTTCTATTTCTTAATAATGTTTTTAATTTACCCGTATTTTTAAAGTTTTTGATACGGTATATGAATCGTAACAAAAACTATTTATAACTTACAATGACCAACGAATACGTAACGACTTTATACGAGCCACTTTCTCGTTTTGTTACTTCAGATTCGCCTAATTGTGCTGCGTATACGATGGAAAGTTTATAGGCCGAACTACCAATCAATTGCTAACATGTAGTCTGAAAATGTTTTACAGCGATTTTACACTTAAAACGATTATACATTTTTATAACCCAAGCACCACCAGTTCAATTCACAAAATGTACGGAAGGTGCATTGTTTTGTTGACTTTGTTTGGTACGATTTTTGCAATTTATCCGTATTTCGATACTCAAGACTTCATTTATAATGTTCCTAAAGTGTATAGAATATCGATAACGTTAGACAAATTGCTAGAGCATTATGAAACAAAAATGTCAAAGGATCCGGAATGGTATATTGCGCTCAGAATGGCAAGAGGTATGATACATTTTTATCAGGTTTAATTATATTAGTAAAATTATATAACAATAATATTATAAATAAAATATATATATATATATATATATATATATAAATAGCATATGTATTATTATAAACACAAAGTATTTTACTAATTTGTTAGATTGTAAAAGATGAAGCTCGTGTATTATCAAAAGGCTTCATGTACTAACACTGTCGCGGCTATGATCGCTTTAATTATACAAAAAACAAAGTTTTATTTATTCAAAAAATAAATATACTATGAACGAGTCAATTAGATGAAGGTTAAGATTGAAGAGATGCAGAGTCCCTCTTAAAATTGTAATTTCACAAGTTCTTTTTAAGTGCACGTCTTACTTACGAAACATAGGTTTTTCGTAAATTTGAAGTCTTAGGTTGGGCAATAGTTGGTCTTGTATTTCTATATTTAGTGACGTATAGATTTTTTTTTAACTCATTATTTTTTTCATAACATGCTCAGGTTAAGTAATCAATCCGCCGACTCGTATTGGAGTACCCCGAAGGAATAAGTTCCAAACCTTTTCTCGAGTTTTAATAGAATGTACAATACTTCGTAGGTCAAATCGAATATACAATAAACGAGCTCGACAAATCGGTACCGGCCAAGTTAAAAGAAAATTTGCAGAATATTTCGAGGAGAATGGATCGTATTTGGAACAGTACTGATTTCACAACATTAGTATATCGCAGCAAAGACTATGAATATGGTACGTATATTTCGTGCTTGAGTATCTAGATAACCTTTAAAATAGCCATCATACCGCTCTACATTTACCTTACGAACGTAATATCGTGACCGTATCATTATTATATTACTCGATTAGCGCTGGTTCTGTGCATGTATTATGAAACGGAACGAGAACGATGTGTTTAGAATAAAGGCGAGTTTCTTTCTGAGAATCGCTAAAGCTGGTATAGAGCGTGCTTTCCGTGCGTTACTTTTTAAATAGTCTTTACTTATATTATATAATATTACTTTTAGTTTAGTTGTAATTTATATATTATATGTAATAGCCCAGTGTAACCACTGAACGCATGCATCTTAAAAGATGATTTCGGGTTCAAACTCAGGCACTCAGGCATTCAGTTTGCTGAATTATCTTGTGCTCAATATGTGTTTATAATTCATCTCGTACTCAGTGGTGAAGGAAAACATCGTGAGAAAACCTGCATGTGTCTAATTTCAACGAAATTCTGCTACATGTGGAGCCCGACTACCAACCCGAATTGGAGCAGCGTGGTCGAATATACTCACACCTTTTACTCAAAGAGAGAGGAGGCCTTAGCCCAGCTGTGGGAAATTTACAGGCTGTTAATGTAAATGTAAAAAAATGTTATATTATGTTTAATTATTTATGAGACCCTTACAGCGTCACACGGAGACGTATACAGATACGCTTCTCGGTATAGATTTAATGAGTTCCCATTCAGTTAATAGATAATTAGCGTTCCTTAATGACTATTCAAGTTAAGTACATCAAAACCGTCTCACAGTTTTTTAATGATTGATTTCACATTTACGTTTAGTGGCAGATATGATGGATAGAAAAGATATCGTGGTTACTTTATATATATGCTATTTTATTTAATTAAAATATAGCTGTTTTTTTTGTAAAGTAACGGAAAACAAAAAAACTTATATACATTTAGTTACTAAAAATGTGATTTTCACTATTAAATATCAACATTTTCATGTGAGGCTGTGTAGCCCAAAGCTTTATGAATAAAGTAATTTTACGATACTCCACACTCTTGACATTTTAAATTGATATAACTAATGAATACTTCAGCTATGTCTCTGGAATGTTTAATGTTCATAATAGTATTTAATTACTTTAATACCCATTAGGGTTAATTTAATGAACATTACTGACTGTGGCTGCCAGAATATATAAATTTATTTAATATGTTTTAAATAAATTACTTGTTAATAATTAAATTTAATAAATATATTCTATTGATTCATAAAACCTTATTCATTTATATTTATTTGTTTTTTTTTCAGCACAGATAATACTATAATTAATGTGAACGATACAATATTATTACATCGTAACCAGACTATTCCAGTTAGAGTACCTAATAACGAAAAGAAAATCTTTAGCGTAAGACTAACGCGACCGTTCCGGTTTTTTTTAAGTTTAATAAAAACGAATCGAAGCCTTACAGATTAATTGGTTGCGGTATTTATTTATGTCTCTATTTGCCGGTATTACATCATATACACGGACTTGACTATAGTTACATCTGTTCCATAATAATTAGAGTCATTTATAAACTGTTATATTCAATGTTTTGTTCCCATGAGACTTTCAAAAGCTAGACGCATGTCGTTCAAAAGATTAGAGGTTCTATTATTCACATTGCAACACAATTTATGTCGCGTACATAATCGAAGCCTCTGCAATAAGATTTATACCGGCTAATTATATATGCCTTTCAAAATGTATCTAAATACGGATTCTTAATGATTATTCCCATAATGAAATGAAACTACTTGACTTGTAATCTAAAAACCAAGAAACTAAAAAAAGAAAATACTTAAGACCTCATGATTAAATTATTTATTTCAGTTATATTATTTTATCTTCAGTATAGTTTTATAAAGATTTTAAGACTGCTTGTATATCATCAAGTACAATGGATTTATTATATAGATATGAATTTTTAAATGGAAACAAAGTAACCTAAATAGATAAGAGTCGATTACAATTTTATTGTTTCTCCGGTATGCGACTTTTAAATTGGACTGTTATAATTAGGCCGTTTGCTAAAACTTAAAAACATGAAAGTATAAAAATGAATCCTACAAAATCTTGAAGTACATTTGCAATATATAAACCAGGTGGGGTGTTTTCTTTGATGACAAGACAAACAAAGTATAGTATTATGCCTCTTCTATTAAGTTATTTCAACTAACTATACTTCTAGTGTATACTATAAAGACATAATCATTAATCATAGGCATAAATGTTTGTCAGCTTTCTCTTTACATAATTCAACATTAAGGAAGCCTTTGCTCAGATAGATTTAATTAATATAAATAGGGTTAAGGAGTTACATAATAATTATAAATTATTTTTTTTTTATTTTATTTAATATTATTAGTTTAATATGAAGCATATCACAATGTAAAATAATTAAAACTTTTTTTATATAAATTTAAATTTACTTGAAATTCTAAATTATATCTTTATTTATTTTATTTTTTACATTAAATGTGTCCTGAATAAGTATAAAATTAATATTTTCATTTTGATGAAAAAAGCACCTGTTATATGATTTGTGTAAAAGGTAAAATGTTTCTTTATGTAATATTTAATACTATGTAAATCGGTTTTATTTTATGATAGAGTTTTAGTAGAGTAGAGTGACAGTGTAAATTACTCAGAGCTGCTTTCCTATCTCGGCTCATTATAACAGAATCAAATAAAAACGATTGGTTAATTATATTACTTGTTAGGTTTGTTTTCTAAACGTGACTCGCTTCTTTTACAGTATCCTTTAATAGACGTTACGTAAATAACATTTAAGTTGGTAAGACATGAAATACGAAGTCTACATTTATTCGGCAGGCTTTCGTAATCACATGCGACTCACGCACTGATCCAGTTGTCTTCCTGTCTGGTCTGTTATAGATGGAATCTTGCGAGGAAACGTTGTTTTATATTTAAGGAGATAGAAATGTAACAGTTTTCTTCTGTTTACTATCAACATAATTGATCATGCTGTGTAAGGTCTTAAGATAAATCCGTGGCCTTCTACGTGTTTAAAATGTCAAATTCGTGTATAATGGTCAAGCAGTCGTGGTGTGATACGGTGCACACAAATGCACTTTCACATTTAGGTTTTCGTATTAGTTGTAAAGTTGGAATTCAATCTATTGTCCGCGTGAAGGTTATATCTATTTACGAACTTGGAGAAAAATTCAAATGACGACTTCCGCGTCAATACCATTCTGTCGCTATATTTTATCATATACCAGAATATCTTACCATTGGTTTAAGACAGCGAAGGCACTGGAAAGATTACCATGCATTGCGAAGGAAGCAGTATTTTTTTTACTTCGGGGGTGGTTATTGGATAGTTAGGAGGTTTTTAAAAGTCCGACGGAGGTGAACTTGAAGCTCCCATAGTACATTACATACATTTTTGTAAAGTATAACTTTGTCGTTGGCATTCATATTGCAGTCATTTTGCACTGTTCATTTATTCTTTTTTTGAAATTCTATTTAACGTAAGGTTGCTTTTTTAATTTTGTTTATGTAAGGTACAAACCTATTATTTTAAAAAGTACTGAGCGTTATGTTTTATTAAATTATAGTATAATATTATTTAAGAATAAGATAATGTAAAGATTCTGATTGTAGTGTGTTTGACAACAAGATAATTTGAGGAATGAATCTAGAGAAATGTAATGTTACGTATTATTGTAATAGAATACTTCATAAAAATTATATACGTCATAGTTGGTTACATGTCGCTTACTTAAGTTAATATAAGTCTATTGTTTATACTAACTAGGAACTTTATATCTATAAACGTATTCCCTTATACTTGGAAGTAAAACAACCCCTGCTCATATATTAAAATTACAATAACGCTGTTACCGTGGGAACAGAAAATTTGAAACCAGTTCTTATTATCGCGCTCAACATCGATTTAAAATTTCGAATCCAGTTAAATACAACGCAGCATTGTAACAATACAATGCTTGCCGGAAGAATTTCTAGTAGCCAGTGACGTAACTGATGTTAATATAATCAGAATAGAAGACTAGATATAATCGATTGATTCGAATATAATTTAAAATAAAGCGCTTCGTTATATATTTGTAGCGTGTTTCCGATTATCAACGATAATAACTAATAATTATAGACTCCAATTTCCGCAACGACGCACCAAACATAAAAAAACATAAGTGTTTTTCTTTGTAACAGTTTCTTTCTTATTACGTTCGATAATTGCGGTAAAACTTTCACATAAATCACCATGCTGATGAGTTTTTTACTTAAAATTTTACGAATCGTTTGATTTTGTCTTATTTTGCAATAGATTCATTGCGTATATTTTTAATATAATAACATGTTTCATAAACATTGTATTTATGATTTCAGTGTAAGTTGCAAGTAGGTAACCTACGCTTATAAACATTGTTTAAGCAGAAAAAAAAAAAATGAAGACATTAAACAAAAAAAAAAATTAATAATATAAGTATATCGTGTATATTTATTTTTCATTTGTACCTACAAAATTATTTTTCTATGCTATATCTTAAATATTATTGGACTCAAGTCACAACAAAATTTACAAGCCAAAATTCTGCTCGTGTGTTTAATTGCTATTGTTTTACATGCGCGTACAATAATATCTACTTGAAAGGCGTGAAAGCCTAAAAGTACTTATTTACAATGACACAAAATATTGCTAATGTTTATGATAAATGTACAATTTATTAAATTAACTGTATTAGTAACTAATTTGACTAATATTCTTGTCGACTCGGAGATTCTATCCGAATCAATAAAAAGCTAAGCTGATCATAATCATCCGTGATTGGAATATATAGAACTAAATTACTTTAATTTGGCGATAAATTAATTATAGATGGTATAACTTAAACATAGGGTACATAAAACTATCGCGTATGTGTTTTGAAATAAAAAACGAGCTAAGAGAATGGAAACATTAACTTTTAGAATCTACATGATGCTTTCCTAGTATAAAATAAAGTCTCGCCGTCTGTACGTTTAGATTTTTTAAACTACGCAACGTATTTTATAAATAAATAGAGTGATTCAAGAGGATGGTTTTTATGTGTAACCCATGCATATTATAGTAGAGAAAAGTCAAGAATTTCAACTATCCTGCCGGAAGAAAACGAGAACTTTTCTTTTTATGTTTGTTTTTAAATCTAATGAATTGTATATAACATATTCAAATCAGCCTTTACGGATCACTTGCATTTCTCGGCCTATTTTTGTATATAATTATTGGGCTACAAGCCTATTACAGCAAATTTTGAGTATCCTGTCTTAGAATGAAGAATAAGATTATTACAATATAATCTTCAGAATTAAAATACTACTATTCAACAATTTTTCATTTTAATTTTTTAAATAATTGTAATTACATACAATTATTTTAAATTTTCTGTAGGAAATTAACATTGTTACAACAGTTTCAAAAATCTTCAAACGATGATGATAATTATTGAAATATTTATTGATTTCAAAAATGTATGTTTACTATGTAGGTATTACTTGTATTATAAGTTTAAGTTTATTTGTATTGTAATGACTAGAATTCTGTCGTAATAGCTATTAAAATTTTGTGTTTATAGACGCATGGGTAATAAAACAATGTCAGTATTTTAGTACCTATGGCGGTATAAATACCTATTACCTCATTGACTAATCATGTCAATTTAATGACAAAGAACCTTAAATCCAATTCTTTAAAGAAAATATATATGATATTTTCTTTTTCAGTTGCTAAGGCTATTTTTGAAAACATCGACGTGTTTTCGTCGCTCTTGGAGCCGATCACAATCGGCACGATGGGAACTCAGAAACCATTTCGTTTTAATTTTGAACAATATGTTCAAGAAGCTAAAACGAAAATGCCCAGCAGAAAAGCAGCAGGTAAGACACTAACAGGACCAACACACTCTAATGATAGATACTCATCATCTATCATATATGATAGTAAGGTATCACATGGTGGGAGGGCTTAATGCAAGCCTATCTGAGTACGTAAGACTCCTAAGATATTCAACCGGCAAACGGAAAAAAAAATAGTAGGCTGATGGTGAAAATAAAAAAAATATTAGTAGGTGATCCGGTTTAAGGGTAAGTAAGCCAGTGTTAAAACAGTCACAAGGGAAAATATGTATTTTTATCTAAGTGTATTTGATCATGTGACATTTTGTAAAAAATGTATATTATATAGTGTAAATAATAAAAACATTATTTTATTGTAACTATACTAATAAATATAGTTTATAAACTTTTTTTATTCAATTGCTACAATATTTTTTAATATTATTATTTCTAAAAAATATTCGCTCCGATTTACAAATTTTGTTACATATTTGTCTGAAACAAATTGCTACGCAAATTGGCGTTAATCAGCAATTGAATAATTATACTAATTAAAAAGATTAGTCCCGTAACGAATTTATTAAGGAAATAACGCGATAATAACAACTCGTTATAAAAGTGTAATATATAAGAAACAATAATATAATAATCGTTTATTCGCCCTAGACCAAAAGCTAGCCGAAAACGTTTATTGTCGTGCAAAGACAATGATTTAAATGGCTAAAATGGGAAAATGAGGCAAATAACCCTTAAGAAAAAAAAATCACAAACAAAATATTAAAAAGATCTTCCAATTTCAAATTTGTCTTTCTTTATACCAAGAGATTGATATTAATTACTTTATCTTTTAAACTCTATCTATGCTGCGATGCGTAATGGAAATTACAAATGTATATAATAATTTTGTAATTGTTAATTTTGATGTCTGAAAATATGTAGAGCCAATTAAATTAATTAAAACACACTTAATTATGTGAAGCAGACACTCACTAATTTTATGAAATAAAATATTCGCTGTCCCTACTACCTACATAACCCTATTATATTATTAACATGTTAGAAGCCAAACGAATATATCATTTTTTTCGCAGATCAGTATCAATATATTATTTTCAAAATCATTTAAAATAACAGGAATATTTTCCAATTATGTGATGCTGTCAAGAATAGGACGCAACGTAACTATATTAGTTAACATTGATTGTATTTTTATTAACGGATCAAATCTTTATTATAACAGCTATTGTTGTTACTATTAAGAAATGTAAAAATTAGGTATTCGATGTTTCCATTGTAAGCCTGACACGGTTCAATATCTGAAGGCCGTTTTCTAGTTCAACAAATAACCACAATGTGGCGTTGTACGAAGTTTGCTTTATAAAAAAAGGTGAAAGCACCTTGACACAGTTCTAAACAAACATTAACTTTTAGCTGTGACATGTATTTTGCATTCTTTAGTTATTTCGAGCAATCGGATAGACTGGTAAATGGGCCACCTGATGGTAGTCACCACCGCCCTTAGAAACTGGCCCTATAAGAAATATTAACTATTCCTTACATCGATGATGCGTCGGTACCATTGGGAACTAAAATGTTGTCTCCTGTGCCTTTACACTGGGTAACACACTCTTCAAACCGGAACACAAAAATACTAAAATACAATTGCGGTTCACCAACCTACCACCGTAGAATATAATATGTGATGGGTTAACGCCACTACGAAGGCGGGCTTGTATAAAACCCTAGCACATAATAAAATTCTAATAATATATAAATAAAATATTTGTTTGTTAATTCAGATGCATGTATGATGCAACTGTTAATATCTGCAATGGAAACGCAAACGACACAAGCTGATGGGACCTGCGAGCTATCCCCGGAATGTCAAACACAATTGATGCAAGGATCTGGTCTTGCTTTTCAACAAACCAGCCGAGTTCGTGCAATGATTTTGTCGCGTATCTTTGATTGCATGGAAGGTGTTGATCTCTCAGCATTAATTTATAAGCTTTGTATACAAATTTATAAAGAGACGAAATCATTGGAGGCCTGGGATCATCCGCCTGGCACAAGAACATTGTTTATCCAACAAAGTAAGATTATATCATAGATTTCGTGTAGGCTAGATACCGCATGTTGATTAGATTAGAGTGAATACCGAGTATGTGATTTTTTATTCCTAACATGACGTCATCAAAACCATACTGAATATTAACATCATAATATTATTTCAAAATTATTAACAGCTATTAGACCGACGAAATTACTTACCGATAGTGAGTAAATACCATTGTCGCGATTACCTTAGAAGCACAACACGAACACAAACTAAATAGTTGCGCGTGAAATTTGTGCATATCACAAACTTCGGCCACGCTTAATCGGACGACTTGTGGTATCTAGCCTAATCTATATTAGGCTATAGAACTTATTGACTCGTCCGATATCCTACAATTTTCCATCCCTCGTTCAAATAGTCGCCAGTCAAACTGTAAGACCTTTTGTCTTCCTACCTCTAGAAAAAATGTTCTTAGCCACTCGCCTTTACCTTATTTGTTTCTCTTACAATAGTATTCTTTCTAATTATTATATTTTTACTGACCGTTCTATAGCTTAATTAAAATTTGTTTTAAAGAAAATCTTTCAATAGTTTAAATATCACAACTTAAAAAATAAATTGTAAGCTTGGTCTCGGCTGTTGTCATGGATTAGAATTTATACTTAATATTAAACGCATGTCGTGTCTACCTCATGAGAAATGTATTTGTCATTTTGTATTCTTCACCTTTCTAACATAAAAAAATCTAAATCTGTGGACTATATAATATAACGTGATATTTGAACAGTTGTTATTTTTTAAAGAATAACATGAACAATAACATCCTAATGTCTATATAATCAGCGCCATTTCACAAGACTACAATAAGTGTTTGATAAATAGTTTTAATTTTGCATATATAATTAAATAAATATTATAATAGTATAAAATGACCCACCTGTATCAAGTCAACTTGCTCTTTTATAATATATCTTTATATTACCGTACACCTGGACCAGCTTTCTTACCCGTTCCTTTAGTAACAAGTGCAAAATACGGAGCATAAAGAAATGTTTCCTTTGCAATTTGTTTTATAAGGATTTATTGGTAATAATTAATACTAGTGGGTCGCACGCAGAACTTCCCGTTACTTATTCAAAAGATTTTTAAAAATTTCGAAAACCTATGACAGGTTTTTTTTTAATTTAATTTCATTGTAAACTGACGACGTTTGATTGCACGATTTACATTTGTTTTTTTTTGTTATACAGCCATAGCGCCGCTCACTACGTGGCCAGTAACTTTTTCCGCTCTCTAAAATTAATTATTTGTTAATCATAACAATTTAATAAATTGCAATTAAGAATCCTCTTTACTTATTTTTCTCTTCAAATGAGACTAACCGATTTTTTACGTCCAGGTATCGTCCCATAATCACTGGAACAAAAATCGGCCTACGCTCTTAATATACAAGAACCATAAATAATTATTCTTCTCTTTTACTTTCGAAACTTAAAATAGAAAAACTGGTGATTTCATTGTTAATTCAAATAGCCTGTACAAATTTGTAGTATACAAATAAGAAGCTAGCAATAATAGGTAGATAGAAGCCATAATAAGTAATTATGGTTTAACTGAATAGTGATCGGGAAGACAATGTATGTTTAATATTTATATTAAGTAGTTAAACCTCTAAATATAATATTGTAACTTATAAATAAATTATTAATAATGTTCATCTTTTCCTAATCAAATAGGTATAACTGAATAAATAGTATAAATAAATCTTACCTCTTTATAAAAAATATAAAATTTGAATGATATAATTTCAGTATTATTATGTGCATCACAAGGCTACGGGGAATTTATAAAGCCACGATGGATGAATAAAGTTATATCATGGCAAGAACCTAAGGGATGTTACGCAGATGATAGACAACCGTTTTTAAAACTTACCGGTTTTGTAGGACCTGCTTCGTCACCGCCACCAAAAGATAGAGAGGTTTGTAATCAAAACAAATTTAACCAGTAAAGCATTTACATTTTATTTTAATATGTTATAACAAAATTATTTATTTTATTTAATTATATCCACAGGAAGAGTATCGCGTCAAGAAAGCTGCGTCATCCGAAGGGGGTTCCTGCAACTCCTTAACGTCAGCAATGGCTTTGGGCTCTCTTGTAATGTATGTGAGAGCACTGTTAGAAACTGATCAAGCATTTCAATATGAAGTTCTTGTGTAAGATTTTTTGTGAATTTAGTGCATAATAAATAGTATAAAATTCAAATTAATTTTATTACCAAAGTATTTTAATTAAATATTCTTTTTTTTTTTTAATTCAATAATTTAACACAATTAAAAATAATACAACATTCTATTTTAAAGATAACTTTATGATCCATTAAAAAGTTTATTTTTTATATAAATGTCATTTATCAAATTTTTAATTAGAGCCAATTCACTCATCTGTTTGAAATTTGTATACGTCAAAAATATATACACGTACATTAGCACTTAGAATAAAAACATACTTAAAATACATTAGTCGAAAGAATGTTGAAGATAGCAATTAGATCAATGTGTTCACAAGTAAAGTCCACAAAAACACCTATACCAGTTTTTGGTAGGTTGAAATAACTTTTATTTTTGTTGTCGTTAAACGTTGTAACAAATAATTATGTTTTCGTAAAGGCATAGAAGGTCGGTATGTATCTGCGCTGTACAGCGCTGCAATCAAATTGAAACAAATAGATGAAGTAGAAAAACATATTCGGGGCTTACAAAAAGAACTGGTTAAACCTAAAGTAATCGAATTCCTAGAAACAAGTATGATTTCAGCTACAGAAAAAGCAAAATTGCTAAAAGGAGTCGGTGAAACAACAGGTTACAAGTATACTTAAGAATTATTATTATTTATTTGTCAGAAAGTAGTAATTGTGATATATTAATTGTCGTTATATTATGATTAATATAGAACAAAAATCTGCAGGAATGCCTTCTGCAGCTGTGAATTTCTTGGTTGTCATTGCTGAAAATGGTCGTTTAAAATCATTGAGGCGAATTATCAGAATGTTCTTAGCAGTTATGGTTGCTCATAGAAATGAAGCTTTATGCGAAGTAATTACTGCTAAGCCTCTTGATGAAGGTTCACGCAAAGCACTAATTGATGCATTGAAAAAATTTGTAAAAGGGAAAAATATTCAATTAACGGAAAAGGTAGATCCAGAAATTTTGGGAGGCGTAATTGTTGGAGTTGAAGATAAACACATTGATTTGAGTATTGCTAGAAAGATACAAATGTATACCGATATTATAAAGCAATCAGTTTAATGATTTGCAATAATTATAATTTAGTTAATCTTGTCTTTGGGTGTAAATGTTTCATTATCAATGTCTG
Source organism: Vanessa atalanta (assembly GCF_905147765.1). Taxonomy (NCBI): domain Eukaryota; kingdom Metazoa; phylum Arthropoda; class Insecta; order Lepidoptera; family Nymphalidae; genus Vanessa; species Vanessa atalanta. Next base: position 7,357,552 of record NC_061878.1, on the reverse strand, counting down.
TATCAATCCCAAGTGTTCATGAAGTATCATGTAATGTTAAAACGTTGATGATTTAGCTTATGCACTAGAAATAAAAATTCATCAATACATTGAAATAATTTATGTCCTTATAATTATAACAAACAATTAATGGTAATTATGACCAGTTATACCACATAAATAAATATAAAGAATCTGGCATTTTATAATGTTTATAGGAACGCTACAGCACCATATTTAAACATATACTTTTTGATTTGAGGTGATATGCGATCGGCATGTTTACCGATATAGTCGCCTTTTGCAGGTTGTCTGCAAGCCGAGTTTTCTAACAAAAGTGGAATTTTTTCAGCATGTATTCTAAAATTGATTCTGTCTGAACTAATAGATCCTGTCATCACTCTTTGGAAACTCGACGTTAATAACCATAGTTCTTCTTCGCCTTTAAGATTTTTGACAACTTTAACACCACTAGAAAACTGTAATGTTTCTTTGTTGATAGCAATTTGGTGGAAATTATTTGTAGAGAATTCTGTACCTGAATTCCAGCACCAAATACCCGGAGGTTCCATAAGACCAAAATATAAAATACCGTTGCTGTCCATAGCTTCCGCTGCTGATTGGTTTGGACGCTCTTGGGGAAATACCTGAAAAAATTAAACCCATATTTCAGTAATTCGTTACGTGTGAGGAATTTCATTTAAAATACTATTATTTTCAAATGAAAAATATATTTCAGTAATATTATGTTCTAACTCTAATAATAATAAGCAATACTTATTGTTGTGTTCAGGTTTGAAGGGTGAGTGACCCAGTGAAACTATTTGTTGTTTTAAAATACATTATTTTTAATAATATAATTAATTTAAAAAACTGTACTTACGTTTACGGAATAAGGATTCGCGTTAGAGTCTGCAATAAAGGAGTCGTTTCTAAGTACACTGGTGCGTACTACGTTCTCCGAGGTGGAAGCTAATGCATGGAAATACAGGTAACGGTCGAGACCCGGCTTGTATGGAGACAGTGCCATACCTAATACTCCATCCATAAGGTCGAAACTCTCCCCTTTTGAAAATAAACAAATATCAATTAATACGTCTAAAATTTACTTGTAAAGATGTATTAAGTATAGTATATTCTATAAGCTTATTTACATATACATCTATATATCATCAGTTATTGTACCGCCAAATAATAGTACTCAGTATCGCTCAGTGAATGAGCCAGTGTAACTACAGGCAAAGGGACATAACATCTTAGTTCCCAAGGTTGGTGGCGCATTGGTGATGTAAGGAATGGTTAATGTTTCTTACAGCGCCATTGTATGGGTGGTGGTGACCACTTATTATCAGGTGGCCCATATATGCTCGTCCAACAATCTAACATAAAAAAGCTTTAAATTAGAAATAACATTTCCAAGGAAAATGAAGTTTCCGTTCGTTTAATTATTATAATAATTATAACTCCGTCTGTAGCAATTATTGCACCACTTTTTTATTCTACTTTTATTGTATGAATTTTTATAGATTAAAGATACTTAGTAATTTCTATTATTATAGTGGAAGGGCGATGTTATATTACTTATACTTATACGAAAATCAGTGATATAATTAAGATACATACATATATTGCCACTGATAATTTAATATATTTTTAATAAATATATTTACCATCAATCGTAAAAGTTCCATGTGACGGGTAAGGGTACATTAATCGATGGGTGACTCTCCAGGAGCGGTCATTGATAACATCGACCACTAACAATCCGAAGCCAGATACATCAGCCACATACACGAAGGTGTCCGAACAGTCGTGACCTCGAACGTCCACAACCTGTCCGACGTCAGATACTTATTATACAAAAAATATCAAAAGAATTTCATTAAACACGTAATAAAATTTACGTCTTATTAATTTAGTTATATTACTATCAAATTTAATAGTCATTAAAACTGCTAAGATATACTTATGTAGGAACTAGTTTTGAGTAATTTTAAATACGAATTTATTTGTTAATATTAAACTAATAGTAAATTTATTTTTTAAATTCAATTTGTATGTTTTAATATGATAGACTAGCAACCCCAGCAGTTACTATGTGACCGCCGAGAACTGCTGCGAAAACTAATCACAGTAAATCTCTGGCTACCATATGAAACCTTGTAAAGTAATAAATTCAGGTCAAGACCTTTCCAATCCAATACTAAACGAAAAAAAAAACGTACTTTATGACATAAATAAGCTGGAGACAAAATTTTCCTTAATCTTTTAATAATATAATTAGAATAAAAAATCTATTATTTTTTAGTTTTACGTCTCACCATTAATTGGTGTATAATTGTCTATTTGTAATATTTAATTACAGAAATATTTTAAATATCGGCGAATTAATCTACTGAGTAGTTTTTGTTAATCATCTATTTCAATCCAAGACAGGTCCATGATACTTACTGGAGTGATGAACAAGGATGTTGCGATGTAACTCGAAGGGTTTGGTCGATGTTTGTAAACTAACTGGTCTGTCTTTAAATCAAAGGCTAGTAATTGAGGAGGACAAACAGCTTTTTCTCCGATTTTTCCTGAATCCATCACCCAAAGTCGATCGCATTTGTCAATCTATAATTGAGACAAACCACTCATTAAGTATATTTTTTTATATATTTTACAATTTATTTATTTTAAATATGGAAACAACTGCTTGTAATCTATTTTCATATCCTAAGATGCAGACACCGTGTCTTATTAAATTTTCACGATTAAGATGATGATACAAAATAATTTCCATATAAAAAAACATATAGTTCTCACTGATGTCTTAATATATGCGTAAAGTAAACATGACGCAAGTTTTTGTCTCATCTAAAACACTTGAGGCAATCATACAAAAATGTTAAGGTAAGTTCAATGTTCTCGTTACAAATCGTTGTGTGTGTATAAGTATACAATTAACATTATGTATGTAAATGTAATAAATATAATGTTGCCATAATATAATTAGTAATAAAATTTTCTAACAGTCTAAGGGTTCTTTTATATGGCCGCAAAACAAGGGATTAATTTAATTAAAACAGTTCTTGCTCTTTTTGGTCTTCTCAGAATTGCTGTACCATACGACATTAGAGTGAGGAAATAGAAAGTGTACTTATATTTTCAGATCATAATTATATGTCCAGCGCGTCTTGAGTATGGAGGCTCAGGTTATAAGGAGTCAATCATAAAATTCAGAGCTTGGTCATTAGGAAGGAGACGTGCGTTTTATAGTGTAAAAGCACATTTATTAAATTTTTGGGGCGTGCAGTCTATATTCAACTTCATCCAATAATCCTTTGAAACATCATTCTTTCAAAACTACCAAAAATTAGAAAAAAATCACAAACATTTTTGACATTAGACACACGTAACTTGTGTTAAATGTACCGATATATATATAAACATTATCAACTTCTTAAAATCAAGTTCAATTCGAACGAAATTTACTCATGGCTATTATGAAAAATATTCTTGACAGAGTTAATACAAAATATAAATTGGCTATTGTGATAATCCCAATCATTATTATAAGTTTTCCATTACGATGTCAATAATAACCTTAGAAAGTTTAATTACTGTCAATACTTCCTTATTTACAGAAATTAATCTATCATTCATAATTTTTTTACCATCATAAATTGATATTTAATATTCATTCATTATTAATTATTATAAATATAAATTATTGTATGACTTTCATTAAAAAATAACTCAAATTATAATGATTGGGTTATCATTTGTAAACTGTACTAATTTTTGTAGCTTTTTTCCTTATGAATTATTACCATCAACATGTTACAATCGAAAAATTGTCGAATTCATATCGTAAAGATATCGATAGTAGAACACCAGACGATATGGAATATGATTACCATCATACTACAGTATAGGTACGTAGAATAAAGCACACCGGAAGATTCTAAATAAACTCTTAATATGTATTACGACCGGAAATATATTAAAACTATGGAAAAGGTCGAGTTGTGCAAATGACTGCAATATAATAATGACGTAATGATTATAAAAACAATAGTTTTAATAGTTCTGTTGTAATAACTGGTTTATTAGTTTCTATTCATAATGAAAAAAGCGCTAATATAATTAAACTCACAGCAATTCTAAACACGGACGTTAATCCATCGCAGTTGTTTCCTTGATTATCATGCCAAGAATAGTCTGGGTAGCCGCTGACTAGTCCTTCCTCATCAACAGTCCCCAGCGTCACCGGACGACCTTCATCGAACCTCGGTATCGTCACAAATATCCGTGACTTGGCTGGTCCTTGAATTAGAAGAAAATGTCATAGTTTAGCATTGTAAATTTACTTTTGTTTGGATAATAATTAACAACTTATAATAATTAATAAAAATTGAAAATTCACCAATAACACATAAACTTTACCAATATTAAAATTGAATAGATTTACGTCATTGTTTCTTTAGTCACGTAGTGATGCCTATTTGAAGAGCAAATGTAGAAAATTTACTTTGTAAACATAACGGATGCCGTTGAAAACACATCCGTTGGATGACTGTACTGCCTATAGAAAACGATCTTTTAGTCACAATGCTGAAAAATCCAGTCCAATGCTATTTTTTTTTTATTTAATGCACACAGTACGTATACAAAAACGTGAAAAATAGGTGAACTATACAACATACAAGCTTAACAGTGTTTTCTAACATTTTATAAGATCAATCTATTCAATAAAATACTTTTCCAGATAGGTTCAAAAATGTTTAAGTTCTAGGGAAACAACTTAAAAAAATAATACCGATTTTTTTACTCGGTTATTAAATTGTAGTTTATATGAATAAAATTACCTTTTCTATGATGAACATCGACGTCAATAGGAACTGAGTTGCCAGGTACATAGAAGCGATTTGCCAAAGCGGCCTGTTGAGCCTCCTCGCTAGGAAATACGAATTTCAATTCCGACCATTGTTTGACAATCCTGAGATTACTTTTTGCTCCTAATCCGGACCAGCAACAAGCTAGACAGTATGATAATAAAAAAAACCTATCTACCCCGTACCCCATTTCAGACTTATAAATGTCCAAAATATACGGATCTGAAACAAAAGACAAAAAGAAGATACAGAAATGTATATTAATCAAGCAAAACCCAGCAGACGTTATCCTGCCTAAGCAGTTGTGTATGTAAATACATACAAGTGGTAATATACCAATTGTCATGGATAAATTGTATGGATGATGAATCGCTGCTGTACAATTGAGTAGCAAGCTATAACAATGTAATTAGCATAAAAACTTTCTTCATGAAGAAATATATTGTCGAACAGTGACGGAGTCTATGTAATCTCAGACAGTATAACTCAATAATTAGAACATAACCAACATTCATTTCTACATATAAAATGTAGTAAAAGCAATATGATTTATGTCAGGAAATGTTTTCTATTGAAATAAATTACCCCAATTACACCTAAATATTATTTGAAGAACGTAATCATTTTTGCATGTTGTTGAACTGACAATGAGAAACATAACGTGTCGATTGAGACAAAGTTATATTTTCACCATTTTTATTAATTTGATATGACCAAACTAGTTCGATGCATAAAAGCTTTTGAAACAGATGATTATTTTTTGTAAAGCCTATTATTTGTACACAGTGTAACAATGAATGTCTCAATACACGATTTATTTTAAATAAACAACAAACGCTTATTTTATTTAAGTTTATATGTAATAAAATTTTTGAGAAGGCAAGCTATCAAATGGGCTAACTGATGGTAAGTAATCACGTTCGCTCATAGCTACGGGCAGTAGTAGTGGTTCTAGCTTTTATAGTAAACCATTTTTTACAACGTATAAGCATCGATAACCATAATTTTAAAGATTTTAAGTCCCTTGCGCCTTCTGAACACCGTGTTTAAAGTAGCCCACCTACTCTTCAAAGCAATTAATACTGTTTGCTGGTGATTGCGTGGCCCAGACGAAACTGCACAAATCCCTCCAACCAGTATTGTTTTTTTAAGCATAGCCTTCTTCTTTTTATAAACTTTAAGAATCAAATATCAATATATGTATATACAGTCTGTTTCCTTGATGATTGCGTAAGGAGTTAATACAACAGAAATTTGCTAACCTATTTTTCAAAATAAATTATGTATCGACGTTTCGATACATAATTAATTTTGAAAAATACAAATACATTGACATATGTACAAATAAAAGACATTGTAAAATAATAATCATCTGTTTAAACATTCGTATTACTACCGTAATTATTAATTCATTTGTTATTTTTTTAATTTACCATATAATTAAATTATACATATATAAAACAGATTTACCATATTGACTAAGAAGCGATCTGCATACCCGGTTTTGATGTGATGAAGTCATCTCGATTCACAAATTCAAATTAAATCTATTAATTTTAATTACACTTGCATCTTCATTATTAATAGATTTAACACGTATTGTTTTTAACACTACTTTTTATATAGAGCCTTCTAATATAAGAAAATATACACATTATTTTAATATTCGCGAAAAGTTGTTAATATACAATTATATTTTATAAATTTAAAATTATGTATATCGAATACTAATAAATGCTTACGATACAGACTATCAAGGAACTCTGTTAAGTTCATCGAACTAAAAAGTAGTCATTTAAATGAAATCATTGTTAGTATTTCTCACTAAACTGTTCACAGAGAGATGTTTTTCACTGTTATTTATTCATGCTGTACCAAACCATAAGTACAATATAATAATTATATTAATATTTACGACCGAGAGTTTATTTAGGCACTTCGTAAGCGTATAATTTAGAAGTTTCATTTGTTAACTCCGATAATATAACACAGTAATACAGAAAAGATTGAGCGACGCTTTTCACGGTTAAATGTAAAAGAATAAATGCTATTTAAGAGAAACGTGTAGGTAAGTCCGAATTTAGAATAAAACTAAGCGCCGGTATTGGACCTAGTAAAGAGATTTGGTAACCGTAACTTCTATTTCAATAATTTATTATGCAAAAATTTATAGCGTTCTTTATTTTAAACACTTATTTGTTCTTAGCTTGTTATATCTATAAAAAAAAATGTTATGATACCATGAAAAAACGGATAAATAAAATCAACCAAAACTTGTTTAATGCAATTTATCAAAAGTACCTTCAACATAAAAAGCTGTGGAGAATAAAACTTAAAAGTGCACTTGTCTTTTTGTTTCACAAAGAGGCAAACGAGCGATATTCTATATCATAATCTTCATTTTACAATAATTTAATATTAATTACACAAGTTATTGTATCTTAATAGAATTACTCTTTGATAAACTTTGAGGTCGGAAAAATACTCGTAGCAGATACATACATGTTTATATTAATACTCATACGTAATATATAAAAAAACAAAAAATGGAAAATTAATATAAACTATTCAACACAATTTACATTATTTTTACCAACAAACCGTTTTGGTATTTTACTTAAATTCGATTAAATACGATAAATTGTTAGTACTTCTTCTGCAATTATTATTCAACATTAATATATACGGTGTCTTAACCGAATACACCGCATTACTTTTTTAGATAGTCCTCGAATGCACCTTGCTCGTGATAAACACTGTCGGTATTATTTATGTAAAATAATTACTGATTACTGTCTGTAACTTGTAAAAGTCGGACTGAAACGTTTCGACCAGCGTACGTTATAATATAGGTCGGGATACGAGGAAAACGTTTGTCAAAGTAGATGATAATTGTTCTTGCGAAACAAAAGCAAGAAAACAGATCATAATCACGTAAATGAGGTGTCGTGACCGAAGATGGAATTGCTATTTTTATTGTTATTTCGATTGCGTTTCAATAATATTTCTATTAAGTACAAAGCAATCGGGTAACGTTGGTGTTCGTAGTGGCATGGACTGTAACCACAAAACGACTCATCGTGACATTGAACTTGACTCGCGTATATTATTAACTACCTAACCACCCGTTTATGATCAGAGCGACCGCGATTTTTGTGTTCATTATTAATATATTACGGGTATTTCCGGTTTTATTATTAGTATAGGGACTATAAATAGCTTATCTTCATTCATATATATTAATTACTATATAATTTCAATACGTACAAAAGTTTATACATATTTTTGATGATATTTCATGATTTTATAATAAAATAAAAATCATAAAAAAATCTGTAGATCATTTACGTGGATAATAATGCAGTAACAAGTGGTCATAACAACCAGACTATAGTAATAAAAATACGTGGCTGCAATCGAGACAAAAGACTTTTAATGACAATGTTATAATTTTAATTTTAATCAAGTAAAAACCACATTGAATAAATAAGAATAGCACTTAAAAATATTTTACTGTGGACGCTGAAGGGTTAAATCGTATCTCAATCGGACAGGTTAAAAAAAATAATTATAGTATAATATTCACGCTCATTGTTAATATTGCTTTTTAGATGGTCAAACGAGATATTAATTAACAATCATATATGCGGATGTGGTCGAATAAGGTATTTATACTTTTTATTATTATTTGATTTTAATAAAATCCAAATTTTTTATCATTAATAATATCAAGTTTATATTTCGTTATAGATACATTACAATTTGTTATAAATATCTTTATATATATAATTCTACTGTACGTGTGTGTGTGGATAAATGAACTAAACGGCGAGAACAATTTCGATCTATTTTTTGTATGTATTTGAGTGGGTCATTGTTGGACCTGGTAAGTGCGATCGAAGTAAATAAAACTCTTATTTCAAACCGACGAAGTCGACGCAGCTAGTGAAATGTACATTACAAAAAATACATACCTACATAGAAAATATAGAACAAAATTAAAGACTTCTGTAGGTATAAACAGTTTTTTAAAAATATTAATGCCCCACGGCGAACAGTTTACAAATTAACTTGTATTATAGAACTAGCAGGTTTGATCCCTGGTATATCTTATTGGTAGTATTTAAACGATCCTAAGCAATAGTTAATGTTTTACAAACTAAAATTCGTAATATACATCCAAATAGTCTACAACATAAATTCATCATTAGAAAAACGATTACTAAATCTTTGAATTCTTTTAAAATAGTAAAAATACCAATCATGATAAAAAATCAATTTTTTAATTTTATATATTGTAATAAAAATAGCAAACTATTACGTTGAATTATAAAAATTGCCTCATCAACACGGGAACATAGCTAGAAACTATTTCGTAGGTCAATTGTCTTTGCAATCATGCCCATTAGGTATGATTGTAAAGAGGTCGTTCATTTATAATAGTTATACACATCAATAAGATGATATAAGATGAAGCCCTTGTAACAATATGGATGGGAAATTAGGAATAATAATAGTACATTAAGAACAATATATAAAATTGAAGTGTCTGTTTGCAATTTTTAAGTAATATTTATAAATGCTTATAGATATGTAATGCGTATTAAAAAAAAAATTCTATTTATCTATTTATATGCTCCGAATAATCTTCGAAGCTTCTAATTCGATATTGGCAAGACTTTCAACGATAGATGGCTAATATTTAAAGGAGTGAGTAAAAGCTTCCTTTCATTTAAAAAAAAAAACGAATAAGAGTTCCACGGGATACAAGAGGACACAGAAAAAAAATGTTCATACAGGACAAAGTCTGCCGGTTCCCAAAATAGTTTTATTTAAATATACTCTTACAATATTTTTTTCTACGAAATCTAATAGATACTCCATTACTTTTATGTATTTACGTCAGATTTATTATTCAATCTTATTCTGGTGCATAGTAGTGAGGTTATAAGATTGTTTTTAATAATAATTTTGTAATAATATAAAAAATAAATAAATTTTAGTAATAATATTATAGTCAAATAGATTTCGTTTTTAGCTTCATTGAAATTACCAATATGTCCGTTATATTGTGATGCTGAACACGTTTATACAAACATGGATTGTCTCATCCTGACTGGGTTTTAACAGTAGACTTATGCAGGCAAGAATCCTTAATCCGATTTAAATAAGTAATTATTTAAATGATAAGTTGTTAAATAATTAAGTAGGTTGTTACCTTAATTGTCATTATTTTTAATACAATGTGTTTTATTATGCTTAAAATGTTGTAAACCCATACATAAACAACAATGGCGAAGTAATTGTTGCTGGAATTCTCAAGCGTACCTATACGAATGTCATAATTATAAAACATAAAATATTTTCATAAGATTACTCAAATTATTTTCAGGGTCAGTGTAAATCTGGAAGCATAATCAATTATTCGGCAAAATCAATTGATTTACATTTTTAATCTCTTACCAAATAAAGCTAAATGTTTAATTAATTGACACATTGACGTAAGCTGTCAACTTCTCTATAATTAAAGAACATTTTTATCGTATCAGGTTTTCGACACTTATTAATGAATTTTGATTCTTTATCCAAAATATAACAGAAGCCCAAAGTGAATAATCTGAGCACAGTCAAGCGATATTGTAAAATTTTTGTAGTTGTTTAATTGGAAGACGAAGTATTGGATGTCGCGACATATGTACAAGGTCTTTTGTGTACCTTGAATGGGTAAGACATTTATGACACTAATATTAGAGATGAGGCTGTTCCTCGTGAATGGCTATAACAAATAAATAATTTAAAAAAATACGTCACTGTGTACCTAACACATCAGGTAATTGGGAAATAAAATGGATTTTAAAATGGGTACAACCACTTGCTATGACCCATTCCACCAGGTCTCTGTTATAATTTATCATTTAAACTTTTATCATCACATCGAAAGCCGTCTTATAATTGTTATCAAAAATACTACATTGTAAATATAGTATAATATAGGAGAGACCATACTAGGTGCATTTAATTTCAAAATGGCCTTAATGATTTGAGTATAATTTTGACAAATTATACTCTCAAATATATATATAATATATTTGAGACTCTTGAAAATTTTAAGACACTATTGTTTATGAATTCAAAGCATCATTTGACAACGCAAAAAGTTATGTCAACAATTGCTTGGAAGATCGCAATTGTTTTTTACTCAATTCATTCATATTAAAAAAACAATATTGTCTGTGATATTAAACGTGTCAGTTAAGTAAATTGTTACGTAATATTACTTTATATGAATCTCAATAGTTATGAATTGTATATAACGTCATCCTTAAAACATTTTTATTGAATCATAATGGTTGTAAATAAAGTATTTGTTTCTTATATTTTATTTTATGTTAATCGTATTTATATATAATTAAATTAAAAATAAAAATAAGTTGCAAACATCAAATCTTAATATACATTACGATTAGGTGTTAAGTCATTATTAATTTCACATCTTCATTTTATGTACATTAGCCACACAAAGTAAATTAAATCTAACAGAAATCCTAAATGGTCAATTCTATTTAATTATTGATTTGAATTATTAAAGATTATCTAATGATTAATACGTCTTTATTTCTCGTGTTTATTAAGTAGTTTCCGCACGCGTTTAGCGGGGCGCAATTGTTAAGTTAACTATGGAGGGTACTTAGTTAATCTAACAACTATTAGATAGATATAAATTTATCATACACGTTGGATTTTTTTTTATTTAATTTCATAATGATTTAATGGTTAAGGCGTGAAAACGTTACAAAACAAATGTATAAACAAACCCACTTTTTGATTTATTATCTTAGCAAGGATGTTATTAATAAAATAATTACAGTAAATACCAAAAAAAAAGTAGATCAATTACTGACATATTGCTCTAAAATATTATTTTTCTTATTCCTTACTTGTATTATTCTATTTTTCTCAATAATAGGTAAACGTAATAGGCTTCTGTGTTCGAAGATAAGAATAAACCTTGAAGTCAACACCTTAGTGCTAATTATTTCAATAGGATAACGCTTCACCTTTTGATGGGAAGTCCAGATCTCTCTGAAGTATCTATTTGCTCAAAACCATGTAGCACGTGGCAACACTTTGCGACAGATGATGCTTGTAACTCGTTACGTGACGGATTTTATTATAGAATTATAATATGTTAAAATTACGCAATCATTAAAACTCATGTCATAGGTAGCAAACAAATACGGATGTATAAAGATTCGTGCATTCAATAATATACAATGAATATGAGACATTTTTTTTTTTATTAATTGTAAATTAACGTACGTGCGTACAAAATAATAACATAATAATGTTATTATTTTGTACGGGTAACTTTTACAACCAGTATCTTTCAAATAAAGATTTCATTATAAGTTAAAATTTAAATTTGCATTATAGTAGCGGTTCGATTCGAAATTCGGTAACATTTCCAACACAAAATATTAACCTATACCCGAGTGAAAAACTTTATTAACAGCTAACCGTTCGTAATTGCTCGGGTTGCGTACGTATTACGTATTGTTATGGTTATTCCCTAAGGAACTACACATATTTTCCGAAATAATCAGCTTATGCGTTAAACCAGGAAAAAGTGTTTTGTACGTGATCCAAGAAAGGAATTTGTATTAAACATCCTAATATAAGTTAATTTAAGTTTCATATTACTGTTGCTTACAATATTTGAAGAACATCTCGGAATTGTCTAAGGTCTTATAATTGACAGCGTATTAACTAATATACTTATACATGAAACACCGATGGGTCCTATGTTGTCAAAGTGGCAATTTGATCATTTCCATTTTTTATAATTTAATAATAATAGTATTTTTAAGCAGTAAAATTGCTTATGTGTCACACTTTTAAACGTGTAATTTAATCAATTTAAAAGACGAAAAATTATAAATAAAAAGATAAATATTTTATTATAATAAAATAATAAGCATTTAAAATAATAAGCTTTTACTATGTGATTCGTCCAAAGTGACACTGACCTTTTTACAATTTATGGCCATATGGTAGGTAAGTAATTGAAAAAGAAAATATATATAAATCGTTATGGCTTAAATCACAGACCGAGGTGTCATAGTTAAAATGCTAAGTTTCATAAACCTTAATAAGTGAAAATATATATTAAAATGAAACTTTGAGAGCCTCTATTGTATTGTATAAAAGTAATGTTTTTTTTTTCATTTTGACCCTTATACATAGATTTTCCCAATTCGATGTGGGAAATGGAAATGCTCTTCCTCCGAAGCCACTTCTTATTACGATCTTTTATAAATCTCCAGGTTATATCAAATGATTCAGATGCTCTTCGTTTTGTTGATATCAAAATAAAACGAATTAATAATTTAATTTTATTAAAATATACCTACTTAGTTCTAAAGTTTAAATGTTTTATTAAATATCTGAATATTTTTTTTAACATTTTTAAATCGTATAGGCCTAATGTTGTACAGCGATTCATATGTTCATATATTGAAAAAGTATGTCAAGCGGAAAATGCTTAACCTGGCAACTAGCACAAATAATCTTTTGTAATTCCAAGTAACATCTCATTACCTGTATGTTATACAAATCATGACATTGGACAAAAAGAAAAAAATATAGTACCAAAAATTTGTCGCAAGACAGGTAACATTTTTTGGCTACATCTTTATATATATAAATGTTCTGTGTGTGTGTGTACATATGCTACTGAATTCTTAAACGATTGGACCTATTTTAATGAAATTGTTTGTGTATATTTAAGTAAGTCCCTGGGTGGCTTAGATTGAACTCATCTGATGGCGCTGTGATTGGGAAGTAAATAAATTTCATCCGGCCGAAGCCGTGACTGGCAGCTAGTCTGTATATAAATAAACAAATGCAACTTACTACCTTTTTCTCGTCTGCTTGTCGAGCAATATTCTTTTTGCTAGATTTATTGTTATCAATAAACATAATAAGAGTTCTTTTGTGTTTTCGAATTTTAATGATTGGGCGAAAATTTTGTTTTATTTTTATACTACGACATACAGGTTATAAAAGTTGATAACCGAATCACTAATAAATAATAAAGTATTTTGACCTTTTCAAATTGAATTTATTTTTAAGTTAAAATATTAATACGAATTTATGATACCTTCTATAATTTATAGATGTTAATTTTATGGTAATGAAGATTTTTTAAATTTAAAAATTTTTAATTTTTTTTTAAACCATCACGTCTTTTATCGATCAAATCTATTTCACTAGATGAAATGATGAGTTAAAAACAAAGAAATTTTAATATATAAACGTATAACATATATACTATAAAATAAAGTATAAAATAATGATAACAAGTAGCGTTAAGTATAAATAAATACAATAATATTATTTAAATTATTTCCATATATAAAGAATAATATTAAAACGAATATTTTAACAATTTAAGACAACTAACATACCTCTTTATTACAAAGATGTAACTTCCTGTTGTCGGTAATAAAGTTGAAAAAACCACTAAAACTATATTCCTATTAGCGTTTTATATATGCGAGCGTCTCTGTCGAGGAACGAATGCCAACTGTTAGGAAACTTGTCTAAATAATTGTATTTTTAATCATCATTCGATATATATACGAACATTTGGAATATCGCAATGCCATTCATAATTATTAATTATGGATAAGAAATAAAGCTCAGCCTTTTAAAAACTCTTCTAAGAAGGCCTACAATTATAATTTCAATCTTGTTAGAATTCATTTAAAAAATAATTTATATTTATATACACGATATTAAATATATCAATTTATTAAATTTTGAGTATTTAAATTAATTTAACAGTCTTATTCATTATAGTTTATAACTTATTGATTACCGTTTACGGACATACGAGTATTTATAAATAAGTTCTAAAGTATCATCGCTGGTAATAAAAGACACATTGTATCTTATCTATACATAATTAGCTGAACGTCCCGACTTTGTCTGGGATAAATAATATTTTTATTTACTTTCTGAACGCAGTGTCACCTACCTGGTCCAATCTAAGCCATCCGGGAAATCACGTGAGCAAAACCGTTCAGGATTTCAGATATATATAAGCGTACAGAAGATTTATATGTATGTATATAGATATAGATATATGGAAAACGATGTTATAAAAAAAATATTTCACCATACAAAATTGGGACCGAATTTAATTCGTTCGAAAATTTCCAATCAATAATCTTACAATGTCAAAACTATATTTTTAAACAACATAATTGATTAAAAGTTTTTTTTTATCATTAATTGACGTTTTACTCAAAAAACGTTTAGTCAATTTGATTGGACGACCTAAATATACCTATTTATTTGTGTAACAAGGAAATTGATAAAAGTGATTTAGTTAAAAAAAAAAACCGATGTTTTTAATTACTTCTTCTACTTTTACAACAAGAGAAGGTTATTTGAAAGAAAAAGACACAACAAAAACAAACAGTGCTACTAAATAGTATTTCATATTCCGTTACTTACTTTCTATAATAAAACTTACAAATCCTTTTTAATTATTTTCTTTCAAACTATTTTTTTTTTAATTTCACCGATAAAAAACCTACTCGAAAACGGCTATTGTAAACATTGCCAACCAATGTTTACAATTTAAACTTTATTGCTATCTTTATAAAGTTAAGATTCGCACATCGAAAAACGATGACTTCAGAAAATTATATAAATCCTTTGAATAAACAACGTAATTGAGTTATCAATCGAGTTTAATTTTGTTTGTTTTAATCTTAAAAAAATATAGTTTTTTTTTATTGGAAGGTAGAAAGGCTACAAGGCTGCCTCTGGTATGATTAAACAATGTTTGTTTGATACATATAATTTTGTCGTACTTATTTGTTCATTTAAACTATGATGTATCTGTTATAAAGTGTTATTCTCAATACAATCGTAATGCAAAAAAAATGAGGTATAATATTTTGGTTATTAACATTAAACTTGTATATTCTCACGTATGCGATATTTTCTAAGGGTAAAACTAATATATAAATCTAGGAAAAATGAGTCATAGTGATATTTGGTACACTCATATAAGTCTTCCTAAAAGCTTTATAAATTAACTTGTGTGGCGGTTTGTTTAGTTACCTTAGTTTTTATAAAAATACGTGTCGCAAGTCATCCGAAACAATTTACTTATTTCACTGCATGCCATATCATATGATAAAGGTGTTGGTCCAGTATATCATATCATAGTTAGTCCAGTGGATAGATCGCATGGTCTCAACCAAATAGCACGAGGAAAAATTCGGGCAAGTACAACTGAGCATTATTAATAAGTATTATAAATCATAGCTAGGTCGGCAGTTCATGTAACATCCTAAGGAAACATAGCATGTACATGTATCGATAATATTCTGCAACATGTGTATCCCCGGACTCGAAACTCGCACTATAGTAGTGTTGTGGAATAAGCTTCAAACCTTATCCTTAAGAGGATATTAGCGAATTGTTACTTTACAATTCTATCTAATTATACGAAATATATTAGTTATCGAAACGCAGTTCAATAAAAGTAACATCAGGTAGTACTAGTAGATTGAGTCGCTGACATTCAAGGTTTTTTTGAGAGATGAGGGAATAAATACATAAATGGACACCCTAATTTTTCTTTATCGCTGGAAAAACGCTCTTACGCGTTTCCCACACACGACGTGGTGGGGTGGGGGTTTCATGTTGGGCTCGACGGCGCTTAACGCGCCGGAATACCCACTAAAAAACCAGCGGCACCCGCTTCGTCTTTTCAGGAGGGCATCACGGGACCGCTTGCGCATGATAGTAATATTATTGTACCTTCACTTTCCTCTATCACAAATATTTGACATAAACAGTATTATTAAAAATAATAATTACGATGGTAATGGTTATAACGGTAAACACAAAGGTTCAATTCGAAATTAATGATTTCCTTAAAATGATGAAAGACTTTTTTCTAAGAAATGAGTATGTGATTAGTAAATTATTTATTTGTGAATATTTTGAAACCTATGTTCGTATTCATTATTTTTCTTAAAATTAAGTCAAAGTTAAAAGCAAAATCATATTTCTCTGCTATTGTTTTCGATTTTTTTCTAACATGATTACTGATATGGTTTTATTTTATATTTTTACATACAATATACGGTTTTAAATAACAAACAGCAACTAATTCCTTAAAGTCATGAAATATTTCAAAATCCTTTAAGAGCAACGGCCAAAGAATTAATGAAATGTCAATTCTCCATTTTTTTTTAAATAAATCGCTACGTTGACTTGAATGCTTACACGAGGAGCATTAAATATATTAGTGCCATTTATGTATTAATACTTATAGGCATTATTTTTATGATTAACTTCTGAGTGTATAAATGTCACTCTATATGAGTAGGTCACAACGGTCACAGCCAGCGTGCGTCACATTTAAAAGAAATCCTATAAAATCAAATTTGGTCAGGTGTATTTCAAAGAAATGATTTATGCTGTAGACGTAATTAATTCAAGTACATAGAAGAAATACTTTTATAATCAACGTATAAACGGAGCAGTTTTTTATCATAAAATTATTATAAATATACATAAAATACGCGTTATGATTTATGTTTGAAAAGATTTTGTAGTATTATTTTTGGCTTTGGTTTTAGAACACATAACATTTAAAACACAAACAATTCAAACCAAGTAAATTTAACACAACACTTTTTAAATTGTTTTTTTTTTGTACAAACATAAACGTAGAGTATACTAGTTCTTCGATGAACCCGAAACAACTCACTGTTCACATTTTTTCCAATAAACAATAACAATTGACAATAGCCGGATAGCACCGAAAAGAGAAAATGTAATACAAGTATTTGAACTAAATATGTGCATGAAGTTAGTTACGAAAACAGTATTTATGTAAAAAGCGTGACACTATTCCGTGTTCATCTTTACGACAGTAACTAATAAATGTTTTGGCTACCATCATAAAACGAAGAACTTCATTCTTGTTTTAAAACTGGTTAAGCGGGAGAATCGTTAAGAAATATGTTTGTTTAAGTCTAAAAATGCAGAACTAAATAAGTCGTCTTTCAACTTTTTGCTTACACACAATACGAGGCAGTTAAATACAGCCAAACTTAAAAGATTGTTAATATAGACAATTAAGTATCTATTTATATTATAGTATCATAAGTTATATTAAAGTGTAATTTTTTTAAAGATTCATTTTAGTAAGTCTTGGGATCGTTAACAAAATTGATGGAGAGCCTAAACAATAAAATATTTCCAATCTAAGAATGTGTAGGCTAAAACCAGATTGGCCAAATACTCTTCCAACTTTTCCGGTTAATACGTTTTTTGATTAGCTAAGTATTACTATGAAGAATTATAATATTGTTATTTAATTATAATTTGTAAGATCAACTACCTTATATTTAATATCGTATCCATTGGGAGCATATATATGTATATAATATATGTTTAAAGCCAATATTACCCAATAATATATATCTATATATGTCTCGGTGGATAGATATAGCACCGCTGATTCCAAGGTCGAAATTTTTTGTTTGATGTTGTTTTTTTTTCAGAATCATCGGTAAAACAACAGTAATTATATTTGGTTATAAGAAATTTTAATATCTTTAAAAAAGATGACGTAAATTTTTATGTTTTAATTTTTTTCAAATCGCGAGTTCGACCAAGTTCATAGAATAACAATGGACAGTAAAAACAAAACTAAAATTGACAGTTAATCTATTATTAATTGTTCTTACTGTTAGCGTTTTTACGAGCTAATTATTGTAGGTAACAATCATCGTTTTATAAACAGTTGAATAACAATATTGAGTAAATATTATGATATCCTGAAAAATTTAAATTAGTTCGTAAAAAATAGGTAAAGTATACAATGTTTTTTCAATATAAAATGATATAATTATATTTCATATCACCGAAAAAAACATATGTATATATTTTGTTAATGTCGTTTTGATCCATTACGGCCACGGCAACTACTATAGAAGGAGACCAACCGACTGCGCGGATCATAATTGTTATAGTGTTATATTGTACAAGAGTGTACGCAAATCCGATGTGAAACCAAAGACAACACGATCAGCAAGAATTCAGCTGCAAGATCAATGGGTTTTCATGATATTCGAGGCACGGGAGTGTACACACTGTTAATTTCCATACCTAGGAGCTGCTATTATTAAACCGAAAAACCTAAGAACTTTTTATGTAATTATAACCCAGTACCTCAAGATCTGCTATTTTACAGCTAGACAAAGAGACCAGCTAGACCAACGAGGCAAATCAATTTAAGCTGTATACATAATGAAAATATTGCTCCTATTGAATGCGTGTCGCATGTCTGACTAATTATAATCATCAAATTAGTATTGTTTGGATGATTGCCCTTCAATTATTTGTGGGAATTGATTTAAAGGAAATACATAGAAGTCAAATCATGGAATAGGACATAAGCTACTTTTTCACAGATTCAGATTCAGTTCTTACACTTAGCAAAGAGGGTTGCTTTGTGTATCTTTGTCGTAATCATGTTAAGATTAGCAGGACAGGTGCACAATACGTATAAAAACAATTACAAAAAAAATATAGATATTTATCTTAGCTTTCTGTATGCCATCTAGAATATGTACCACGCACTTAATGGCTATTCAACCAAAAATAATAATATAATAAATTGGTGAGTGGGTTAAATGTTAAATGAACCAGACCATTTAGAAGCATATTTTAGCACCTAAATTTGGGGACACATTGCCGATGTCTATGAGCGGTGGTGACCACTTACCATGAGGTGACCCATTTGCCAGTTCACCTACATAAATTAAATATAAAGCTTTTTAGATAGTTAGTTGTGATTCGAAATGGAATAATATTCTGAGAAGAACTGGCAAGAAACTGAATTTACATTTTCCGATTATTTTTTAAATTTTAATTATACAGAACTATTTTAAAGAAACAGTAAAAATATTGTATAGTCACGAGGAGTAAAGGTAAACTTATAACAGCTAGTTTCTGACTTCGCAAAGTCAATACATCCCGAGGCTCAGTTTAAGGCCCTATCTGGCAAAAACGATTTTTGTCGTTTTCTTGTTTGGTGCGATGTCTCTTCTCTGTAAATAGTAACGATTTTTTAGTCAATAATACCTCGAATTCGCTATTAGTGAATCGATTTTGAAATTCCAACTGAAACTTTTAGGAACAGCACTTGATCAGGTTGGAATATTCTCGTCAGGGCGTCACGGTAGCATGCGCAAGCGATCCCGTGGCGCCCGCCGAAAGACGGAGAGGGTACCGCTGGTTTTTTAGTGGGTAAACCCGGCGTACCTGGGCGCACTCGGCGTCCAGGGCTCCGGGGAGTCCCACACACCCCCCCACCTTCCATCACGTGGGGGAAGCGCGTAACGCGTTTTTCCAGCGAGAAAAAAAAAAAAAAAAAGGTTGCAATATTGTAGGTCGGGACAATAGACCTTATAATTGGGAATCTTTTGAAATTAAAGTCGATATTTAGAGTGCCACAAACAAGGCGACTTCCAACAATAAACTGTTGATTACTTAGACATCTCTAAATATTTGTTTTTTGTTTACAATGACCAAGTCTAACTCGTTCCTCGTCACGTTTACAGGGTTATTGAGGTTTTTTTTTTTGAAACAACGAATTCGTCAAATAGAGAGCCTGCGCTTCAAAGAAGTTTACCAGCACTTGCCTTATGGATTTCTACAGTCCAAAACGTAGGTACATTCAATTCGCCGATTACATATTACAGTGGGCCTTTGAGGTGTTGTTGACGGCCTTTGCGATCTCTTCGTATACGACTTCTTTTACACCGACGAGGTCGACGTATATACATGTGCAATTTTCAGAAAGTGTCTGTTAAGCTACTTTAAGAACGCAACCCGGTTTGACATACATCTGATTTCCAAAAATGCAAAATAATTAAAATAAGTTTATTATAATTATGATTAATTTTGAATAATAATATCAATTTTGATTGATTTTCGCCGGTACTTAGACCAAAACTGTTCAAATGAGCGATAATCGCGAAAACCGTCGATAAAACCATTATATGTTAGTATTGTATAGGAAAAATATTTTAACTTCGACCAGTTACACTTTTGAGATGTCAAATGCGATAGATGATTGATTGATTTAAGAAAAATAGTTAAAACATGTAAAAAGAAAATGGATTAAAGATATTAAGCGCTTATTCGAATTAATATTAAGTTATGGATAAAAAATCTAAGCGACTTTAGGGTATGGATTTTGGGTACAGGCTAAATGTTTTGAAGAGTGGCTTTCAGATGCAGGTAAAATGATTCAAACGCACAATGCCGTAATTGTGTGTCACGAAAAACTGATTAAGACAAAATCACTTACTTTATTTGTGTAGTACTATGTCGTGTAGTCCATCTCTTCTAAAATGGTATAAAACTTGCATCAATCCTATCGGATTCAAACTATACCAATATAACCGATGTTTTAAGCGACAAAAAAGTGCACAGATCGCCACGAAGCTGAACTCAGGCGACGCAGAAAAATATATACCCAAATATGTATGTACATATATAATCCTTGATATACAATTTAAATTCATATGAAAAATAAACTGTATAATCGTGTTCAGAATCATATGAATATTTATTGATATTTTTAGAAAATTAGATTATAATTACAATTATTTTACATATTTGTATATCTTCTTATATGAAAACTAGACCTACGATTTGAGGAAAAATCTTGGGTTTTTAACACTTAATCAACTCACGACCGTTATTGAACCACACACGTTCACTGATTTATAAATTATTCACTCAGAGGGAAATACCTTATGACCGAAGATAGTACGACAATAGCTCACGGCGAGATGGATGTTATTGTTTGTTATCGTATACAAAATATATGCAAGGTTTATTTTTAGAAGAGGTTAAGGGTTAATATTTCATATAATCGATGATTTTAACTTTTTTTACGCGACTGCTATTTTTGTTCATGTGCATATGTTGTAGTGTATTTCAAGATAGTTTATTTTTGATTATAATTTTTATAATAACCAGACGATATTTACTATTTATTTCTTTGTATTAATCTATAATACAATAAACGTCTAAAGAAAATAAAAACAAAGAAACATTTGGCTCTTTTATTGTATTATAAAAGTACAAAATGATTTTTACATATTAATAAATACATTCAAAAATATTTGTATACTCGATCAAACATAAAATATTCATATTATACAAATCGCCATGAATTTATACTATGTGTTTACATTTATACATAAGTTAACTCACTATCTTACTTAAAATTAAGTAGCGGTAACTTAAACGGTACGTCTAAGGTAACTTGTCTTATTCCATACAATATAGATAAAATATAGATAACATTATTTTGAAATTTAATAAAGACAGAAAGTTTCATTTATTGTAAGATTATTATTTTTACCAAATTAAATGAAAACAGACAATTTATATTAAAAAAAGTGGTAATAGTTTGGTTTTCAATTGAAGAAGTGAGAATTTGTTATTGAGTAGATTTGGTTTTAAAAGATCAATATTCCAAAAAAGACTAGACGCTAAAAATATGATTTATGGCTTTCATATAATAGGCTAAAGACCACTACAGACTGCATAATTATAAATTTTAACTAAACTACGTTAAACTTAGTTACATTAAGCCTAGAAAACTTTTCTAAACACTGGCATTGTTTTGAATTATTCACAGCGACGAAACAAAAAAGGTTTATAATACATATAAAAAAAAAGTTTCCTTCACACGTTTTTCGAATAGAATTAAATGATGTAACAAATGGTTTATAAACGAGAAACAAAACTGCTTACGATGTTGTTTAGCAATTATACAAAATGTTTTTGTATTTCTGCGTTTCTTTTAAAACAAGGAGACGAGGATAATTTACTCACACATGTATTGCATTATATTATTTGCAATAATATGTAATTAAATTCAAAAGATAAACAAGCTTCATGAATAATATCACAGTATCACAATTCAGAATCGATTCGTCATAGATTTTATTTAAATATTAAAAAAAATACTGTACGTATACTGATGCCGTAAAATATCACTATATTTAATATTGCGCAGCTGTGAACATTTTATGTTATACAACATACATGTATATAAAAAATTACCTCAGACTATTCAAAGAAATATTTAATAGTTTATTTGAAATGTAAAACCTTTATATTGAATCTAAAATTAATTTTTCCCTATAGCAAATTTGCAGTCTGTAGCATTACAACTAGAGACGAACGACGCTCGGTTATTATTATATATACACAACTATTGAATAAAAGCGGTTAATATTGAATTAATATTACTTAATGAACACATTTTTTTAAATAACAATATAGCAAATGCATTAGTAAAGTAAAGTAACATCTTTTAAACGTCCCTTTGCTGGATTAAAGTCTCCTTTTGAGAAAAAAAGTATGGTTCTGCTGCTCCAATGCAGGTTCTTGGCTGCAGATGTGGCAGATTGCCATTCGATAAATGTAGGTTTCCTCACGATGTTTTCCGTCACCGCCAAGCACGAGACAAATTATAAATACAAATTATGCATATCAAATTAAATGGTGCTTGCATGGGTTAGATCCTGCAACCAACGGTTAAGATTCACATCTATTCGCGGTTCTACCCACTGGGCCATCACAGCTGTTAAATATTGACTAACTACTGATAGAAAGTCTAACGTTAAAGCCCTACCTCCAAACGTTTCCAATTCAATGTGGCTACAATTGACTTAGTGCTCGGTGGTAAACGAATACTTAGTCTATTAGAAAAAAATGTTCGACAACCCAACGACCCGCTATCCAGCAAAAAATATTTGTATACCTTTGGGACTCATACTGTTACTTGCACTATCAAATACATTTTTGCTATATGTTCTTTGCTTTCATGAATAACAACCGAACGCCTGAATATAAGAAATGAAGCCGTTTGCTAATTTATTGAATAAACCGAAATTTGAAATGAGTATTGGTTTTATTCATATATCAGTTCAGTAGAGCGAGGCTGTGAAGTTGGCAGATCGGCGAAGCGCGTGCGGTTGAATAGGTACGTAGCCACCGCCGTAACCTGCCTCCACGACACGTACTAAGCGTACATTGATCTGGAATTAAGCAACATGTACAATTGTAGTTAAGTATTATTACATTTTGTAAATTATAATTAAATTGTAATTTATCTTAAAATATACTGCTAAATAATAACTTGGTAGGGCTTTGTGCTAGCCCGGCAGGGTGGATGTCACCCACTCAACAGATATTCTACCGTCAAACAGCAATACTTACTATTGTTGTGTTCCGGTTTGTAAGGTGATATCATTTTAGCTCTCAAGGTTGGTATTGGCGTTATGTAAGGATTAGTTAATATTTCTTACAGCAGCTTGTCTACGGGCGGTGGTGACGACTTACCATCAAGTGGTCCATTTCCGCATCCGCCTACTTATTACATAAAAACTAAGACAATAATAAAGTATATTTATTTTAGATATAGTCATCTCGACGGGTCCTGGATAGATGGTGCTGGTTGGAGAAGCGTCAAGCGAATTATTTTTGAGGAATTCTACATGCCACACCTTGGCATCTGATTGCGACAAACGCGAGAATTGACCGGTACGTCTTTTATTAATAATTCAAATTTCGTGTTATCAGCCTGAGAGTTTTTTTTTAGTTGTTGCCGTAACTTGTCTATAGCTTCTATATGTTTGTATTCATTTTAAAAATCTACAAAACACTATGACTCGTACAGAAACTGTTTGTTTTTTTTACGAAATAGCCATTTATTTATCTTGAAATTATGGACAGTTAGTATCATGATACATATTTATTTTCCAATTGAAGCAACTTCTCGTGTACAGAAAAAATAACGATAACGTTCTGTTTGCAATATTAACAGTACTATTTGATAACATATTATACAAAGCTAAGAATCGATTAAGTAATAAATTAAAATTACAAAAAAATAATAATAACAAAGAACAATATTTAAAATTGTGTCTTTATCATGCTACAATACAATACAGTTCTACCTATAGTACGCGTTTCATTACACATGTTTAAAAAAAAAAACATTACACTCATTATAATTGATTTGGCTTAATAACCAATATAAAGCTAAAATAATATTTAAAAAAAAATCCCTATTAATGTAACTTGATCCAAAATAAAAAATTAACTGACTATTAATACTTCGCATATTCACACTAGGAACTACAAATGTATAAAATTTTACATTTCGTTCTATCAGTTAAACAAAACTAGTCCTCACCCTTTCCTCCCTAAATAAAAATGTTCACCTTGTCATTTCAAGCAAAGCCTATTTGAATTATTGTTAATATGCAGATATTATTTAAAAGATAAAGAGATATTGAATTCGTTCTCGAATTACCCGTGCGCTAAATACATTCGTGAAGTTCATTTGATAACTAGTTGGTACCGTTTGAACGGAATTCCCAATAGACCAACATATCTAAATACATAAGGTTGTAATACGATGGAATTTCATCCACAGAGTCTGATGCAAATTAAATAGGAAATATGTTACGTATAAACGGTCTCGTAACCATGACAATTAGAATTCAATATGAAAATGATACTGTATTAAATAACATGTTTTATGTATTATTGAAGATACAGAATAACGTTATAAAATATTCGTTGTATAAATAACAAAATGCCAGAGTTTTTACAAAAAAAAATCGAACTTATTTCTTCGTATATTTCGTATCAACAGTGTATTTCATTCAATTTGTACGTTACAAACTGCCCATTTTTATAGTACAGTCATAGTAGAACTGAAATACAGTATGAAATAATATAAAAATTAATTACCTCATGCTTTGATACAGATCGTTTGAAGTACTTGTGGAAGCGCGTTGAAAGCGCCCATACAGCGCCATTGTCACGCTCCACCCAGCGCACCTCCGCGCAGAACTGCAGCTTGTCTGCGTCCTGAGCTAGCACTCTGCAAGCACACGAAAATACTCTTAGTCGATGGTATGGAGTTTGCTTATTTTGTCTATACTAATGTATTAGGTTTTTTTAAGCGATACTGAATGTATTTTTTTATTAAGTAGTAATGGCATGATATTTTATCCCATACTTAATTTTCTTTATAAAAAATATATAATACTGCGGTCTAGTATTATATTTTTTTTATAAATACGGGTTATAGCGATGGTGTAAGTTATTGAAGTATTATGAGTAAAGAGTTTTTAAGCAAATCCAACATTACTTTTGTCGATTGATAAATAGTAAATATAACTATATTTTTATATATTATGTAGATCTTAAGGTGGAAGCACATACATTAATTTATTATATGGTATTTTTATAACAAAAAATAATCTACTATAAAACATATTTTAAAAGAAAAATCGTAATAGACATTTAATTAATACAAATACCAATCGTTCTTTTTTTATCCATCGACATATTATATGCGTCCGTATTTACGTAGGTTACACCTATATATGTATGTACGGTATGGATATTAATAACATAGTATGGATATAAACTTATGGTTATACATATAAATAACCTTCCGACAACTTATTTAAGAATTATTCGATATTAACTTAGTTCAAAAATATCATTGTTATAAAATTACTTAATTACATTTAAAAACGAGTCGATGAACCAAATCAGAATAATTTAATAAATGTAGGTACACCATTATGTACCTGTGTGAGTTTGTAATAGGATTCCAGGCAGCTATTGCTGTTTCTGTCATTGGACTGAAGATTATGGTGTCGTCCCTCGGATCCACAGCGAGACCAAGACCTTGGGAAGATTTACGTCCCACAAGATTAACCGGTAAGTCAGTTCCTTCTGCTGGGGGACCGGATGCAAGAACAGCTGTGGATACGCTGAATATTCTGGAAAGAAATGTATAAAGTTGTAAATAATACTTTTACTTAACACGTAATTTAATTTCTTCAAGAGTATACGATCGAATAATTTAAAATGAATATTATTGAAACCGAATACAAGTTGCGTGTTCTTATATGTAAATAATTGGTATACAAATTGTGAAAATGTTCCTAGATTTATACTATTCCTAAAATAAACATATATGAAAGAAAATACCAACTATTTTGACATTTTCTTATGTATGTTTTTGTATCAACTAATAAGTCTATTTACATATTCGTTCCAAAATTAATATTAATTTCTTGTGTGGAACATGAGAAGCGAGATAGTTAAGCAAGGATTAACTTTTAATTATAAAATATTGTTAGAGTTATAACCTCAGCGTTTCGTTTGTCTTTGTTCATGTTATATTTCAATTTAACGTGGCATATTTTCACAGTGTAAATCGAAAATACAATAAGGGTGAAAATAGCTCTGTATCACTAATTTTCACAGAAAGATCAAGCTCAAAGCTAAAAACTATACTATAATATATAGAAAATACTTAGCTAAAAAATATTTCTAAAAAATGTTTTTTAATTAATATTATTATGTTCACTCTACCGTTTATCTAAAAATAAAGTACTTGCAATTACAAGCATAGCAACGCGTATCGCTTCTAAATTAATTATATGTATTTTGTTACGGGTTGTATATATATACCTTGTTTTAGATTATTTACTTTTTCTTTTTATGGTATAGGTTGGCGGGCGAGCATCTGGGCCACTGAGTGTAAGTGGTCACCGTCGCCTATAGAAAATGGCGCTGTAAAAAATATTAACCATTCCTTACATCGTCATTGCGCCACCAACTTTGGGACCTAAGATGTTATGTCCTTTGTGCCTGTCGTTACACTGGCTCACTAACTCATAGATAATTATTTATGGAGTTGAAAGTTACCTGTCAGTAGCCAAAGGTTGATAATAAAGTAATCCCTGGGCAGGAGAGTGGGCGAGACCGACAACGCCGTCCATGAGGGTGAACTTTTCGCCGCCGATATCGTACTCTCCGAGGTCGGGGTCGGGGTACATAGACGCGTGGGTTACGCGCCAAGCATTGTCTCTTCTGCCATCATAGACGATAATACCTGAAAAAATATAATGTTGTGATAACTGCAATTTATATATGATTCCCTTAACTGACCGACAAAATTTGAATTTAACATAAAAACCACTCGTTCTAAATTCATAATAATAAGTAAATCCTATAGACTAATTTCGACCACGGTGGACTGATCCAATATGCAGAATATGAAGCATATTCCACCACGCTGCTCCAATGCGGGTTGGTGGAAAATGTAATGTATGTATGTGTCTGTGCAAAAACGGATCCGATGAGTGGAAGGTGTTCCGGCGCTAGATTAACGGTTATACGTGTACTTGTTTTAAATGTCTCCACTATCAATTTCCAAACAAATAAATAGTTAAAATAAACAAATCCAAATAATTGATTACACACTGACACTGAATTTGAACCTTATTACCTAGAAACTAGACCTGCGAGGCAATAACTAAAATTATTGATGAGGAACGTTGTTTTTTCTATTAATTTAATCGTTTTGACTCAAACGTTAATAATAATGTCTCATAGTCAAGATTGAATTAATTTTTAATTGCATATTGATTTCCTCTTAGATTATTTATATATGTAGATGTGTGTAGTCGTAGTCTAGTAGAGTGTCACACTACAAAAGAACTGAAATGAGTTTACTTCATTATCATGGCGCGCGTGACAGCTCTGCTTAACATTCGCCAAAAGTCAAACTACTTTAATAATATGCGTGGACTTAGTGGACAAATGTTGGCCTTTTTTTCAATGCGTTTTCTGCTTTGGCATGTAAATAATTAAAGCGTTTACTATATCCAATACGTTTGCTGACTATTGATATGTATTAATTCTGAGATAAGGCTCGTCTGCGTCGATTAACTACGTATTAACATTAATACAAAATATAAGTAATATTTTTCATAGAATATTAAAACTTCAAAATTTACTAGTGCCATTTCCCAGCAGATTTTTTTTTCTTCAACACAAACATAAAAGCGTTTCTAAACTAACTTGATTCTTAAATATGATCGCCAGCCCAAGTATTTTATCATTTGACTCGCTCGCTTGTTATAATTTATAATAGACGTTTACAATTGGTTCTGTACAAACAAATTGTATCATTCAGTAACATGAACTATTTCATAACGAATTATTAAATACTAATAATTCATTTTAATTGACTATTTACTAACAAAGTTTTTAAATCAAGCAGCTATTGATGTAACACTTACATACATATTTGTGGGGAATTAATAAAAATTAATTAAGTACACTGTAACCAATCTTTAGTAATTTTTTTTAATAATTATGACATATATAATAAAAAAAAAACAAGCAACATAAAAAAATAGTGCTACTTATTTATGATATAGTATTATTATTAGTATTAAATAATAATAGTCAATTCTAACTGACATGTTAACTTTATAAACTCAAACAATAGATAATTTAATTATATAACTAACAAAAGGTAATAAACATTGTGTTCTACATGGTGTTAATGTTCAAAATCACAAGAATGTTTAGTTTTGGAAAGTATACAGCTAATATTACTATTATAAATGCGTATATTTTGATGAACGCATGTTTGTTACAGATCTGGACGATAATTTGCACGGAGATAGATTAAAGATTGGAATAGCATAGTAAGTACCCTATACTTTTTATTCCTAACACTAGCAAACCCTAACCTAACTATTAGAATGTTTAATTTCGATTATTTTTATTAATAAGCGAATTTACATAATAATAAAAAAATTTACAAAGATTTAATATAATATAAAAATTAATATCAATTTCAAAAAATCACTTGTATGTATGTAGTAAGTAAGTAATATGTTTATTGTCTACACTTGTTATTAAAAACAGAAGCAAACTGCCAATCAACGTTAGAACTCAAGAGTGTACAATCTTCGGTTATTATATTTTCTTGTATCAACAACACTGTAATTGCTTAGCAATCAGAGGTGTCAACGCATAATTTATGACTGCCCTAATATTTCAGTATGCTCGATTCTTGACCCCGTCACTCTGTTAAGTTAATTAACTACCACACGGCTGTTGCTGTTACAATTTTCAGTTACGCAATTATTTCGGAGAAAGCAGACTTCCGATACACGTCGCTGACTTAAACAGTGAAACATACGCATTAAAGTGAAGTTAATTGTTGCTAATCTTGGTTTTAAAACTACAAAATAAGTATATTTAACTTCATATATACAGTAGAATCAATCAAAAATTAGGACATATGTCATCCACGGCTTTATTAACAAGAATTTCTATAACAGTAGAAAATAAGGCCATCGTGGTCCAATATGATTTATCCATATCTAATCAGTGTGACAGATTCGGCGATCTTGTGGCATCAGAAATTATTTCTCTATTAGTTTTGAAATGATTTTATTAACATGCCTTATATATTGCAGTACATTGAAATGACTATTGCAACTGTCGCAATGTTTGTGGTTATAGAATTAGGTCAGTTGGACGTACGTTTACTTATACTTTTAAGCTAAGAATCAAACCATTTACTGCCTTTTTCGATTGCCTTTTTGAATTTATTGTTTTACTTAAACGTAATCGCATTGAAAGACTCATCATTTTCGGAAAAAGTTATCGATTAATAGAGACCCTTCTTTTGTTTCGATTATCAAAAAAATACTATTAATATATATATAAATTAATGGTTCATTAAAATAACGAGCGTATTTACTCATAAAACCAAACAAAATAAAATTTAATTATGGTCTATTTTTACAAAAGCATTGCTAAAGAACGGCCTTACTCATTTAAGTGTGTTACGAAAAATAGTCTTTTGTAACGATAAATTTTAAGGAAATCACTGAAGAGACGCCTATTAAAATAAAATGTAAGCTAATAACATCTTACGCATACACATATTTTTTATAAATAATAGAAATACAAATGTGATTTAATTTAGTTTTAAAATATATAATGAAGTAAAATACTAATTGAGTAAAAATTTAATTGTTCTTAAGCTATGAAATAAATAAAATGCAATGATGGTGTTTACGATTATGGAATTTCTACATACTCTTAGATCTCATTTCCTGATTTTGATAGTAACAAGTTGGATTGTAGTTGCTATCATTCTTCATTCTTACTACTCGCATATACTACTGTTACAAAACTACGAAAATAAGTAGAATTAAAGTAATCTAAATTCTACGTCTGTACACCTACAATTCAAGATGTATTTAAGTAAAACATTTAATACATCTTGTTGATTTAGTGGTTAGGCTGCTGATTCAGGAATACAACCGACCATAGATAACACGACAAAAAAATCCAATAGCATGGGGTTTTCTGTCGATGACTTCTTTTGTAGTGGCTTGGATTTAAATTGGTAGCGTTACACTACTAGCCCTTACGAAATATGTAACGTGTCCAACGCCTTATATAAATATATCTCCGTTTTTGTCGGATTGCTGTCCCATCGAATTATTAACGTGAGTGAATAGAAAGTGCACGTGTGTTTACGCAATACGAACAATTATGCACTATTATATCACACGCGTAGTTGGGCAGGCTTTGATATCTTATCGGGTCTTTCACGGTCCTACATATAGGTCTTGTATACAGGCTGGAGTGACTTCACTCTTGAAAAAAAATCTAGATACCGCTGCGATCGAGGTACGTTTTAACCTTTTTTTTCAAATTATTAGTCGCAATACATATTGTTTTCCTCTAAACGAATTGAATTTATAGGAAATAATATGTATAAAAATATTTTTGGGTTAGGGTTCAATGCCCGTGCGATAGTCATGCGTGACTATCGTCATCGTTGTCGAACCGGGTATTCCTTGGCGCGTTAAGACGCCCTCGTCGAAAACCAAAATTGAGGAGCTCTAAGTAATACCGGAACAGAGTGCTTAAAAAAAAACATCTAAAGTCTACGTGGTTAATTACGATACCATTACATTTTTATATAACTATATTTTGGCTACTTAAAAAAGGGCAATAAAAAGTAATTAAAACACGTGCAATTTTAACAATAACAAAAAAGAAACACACATAATTGACATCCTCTATATTTATGATAAAGTATTTATTGCACGTCAATTTTGCTTTGAGTTTTGTCACTTTTAACTAGACCCGGATGTTAATGCGAATGTAATAAATACTAGTCTCCGGTTCCCATGCGAAATCTCGTGATACCATTTCTAATATATATACTCTGCTCCAGCTATGAGGGTATTATATAAACGTTAATTTTACAATAATTGTTACGCTAAAATCACTTGGGAATAGTTTACGTACAACGACGTACGTAAACAAATTTTCCGCTTGCATTAACAATAAGTATTTCACTCATCAACAATTGTCTGGTCACGACTTTAGATTTTATCACAGTAAAGACGCAGATATAAATGCATATAACTCATATGGGTATTAAACATATTCAGAATGACTATAACATTAAAGACAAAAGTTAGACATGATTATGCCGCCTCAGAATGTGACGGTTGAAATTGTTATTTTTTTTTGCTCTTTTATGCAATACGTGAGTGGTACTTGCCAGTATGAAACACGCGATACAATTAAATAGTTCCGCTAAACTGAGTATGTATTGAACATATTCATTATTGGTTTTAGTAATCCCTATGATACTGTATCATTATCCAACCAAAATAGGCTCAACTATATAGTCATAACTACTTTGTATCATTCAGATTTATATAACTCGATTATGAACCATTTAAAATTACAAAAAAAAAATGGTTTTAAATATTTCAAAAGAAATACTAAGTGTCGTTATATAAAAAACTAAGTTTTCTATGTCTTGCGATGATTCTGCATTTTACATTTATAAACTACAAAACTTAAACACAAATATTCAACAAACATTAGTGAGGCAGTCAGTTGCAATGACCGCAGCGTCAAATGGCCACTTAAGGCAAGTCATTTTGATTCGTCTTGTACTACGGAACAGTCAACACGGTTGCGTTTCAAGCTTGATGATTTTTAACTAGTCAAATCGGAGAGCTTGGCCCACAAAATAATCGTCGCGGTCTGGTTTTTTTTTACGAAACTATATCTGCGCCTGACAATGGTTATAATGTGTATTTTTTTTTATAGACTTACCTTACATGTAAAATACCGGACATGTTATTCTATAACATTAAAAGGTATATTTTACATGGACAACTTTAAGTGTTCATGTTAAATATTATTTATTCGTATCTTTATCGACCAACATACTTACTAAATTTGATTAAGTAAAAAGTTGTAAGTTGTACGACATCTCTACATCATCTCTATATATCGGTAGCAACATAACAATACTGATTAAACTCATTACATATTAATAAATACTATTTACTTACAATTATAATAAATTCTAAATGACAACTTCTAATAAATAATAAATAATTTCAACATTTATTGATCTTACCTGGGGCGACGGTGTCAGTAATGTAAGCGAATAGATTATCACACGTCGAGGAATGACGGGAGGCGGATGACCTGCTGTCATCTAGCACGATGTTTGTGAGGAGAGACGCAGGGCGCAGCAGTTCTCGCGGGAAGTATACACTTCTCACCTGAAATATTGATATTTCTTAGATTTTGCTTTTTTATACCTATAACAAAGTAGGTATACTCGTATCTTTGTTTGTTTAGATATTAATTTATTTTAGGTCAAATGTGCCACCTGATGGTCACCTCCGCTTATAAATATTGGCTCTGTAAGAAATATTAATCACTCCATGCATCGCCAATGCGCCACCAACCTTGAAATGGAAAGTAAGCTGTATTATCCCTGTTACACTGAACCCCTCACCTTTCAAACCGGACAGCAATACCAAAGCTGTTTGGCGGTAGAATATCTGATGAGTGGACTTGTACAAAGCCCTTCCACCAAATATAGTACATTATATATTGGATGAAGTTACGTAACAATTTAATGTTAATAAAATAAATTTAATCTCACTATTTTTATCTTGGCCATACGCCATACCTATTTGTTATAGATAGGATCATAATTAAAGTATGTGCAAATATGCTTAAGAACTATTGGACCATAAAAAATTACACAAACTTGAATAATGACCTTGTTGTTGTAAAAAAAAACAAGAACTCGAGAAAAAATATATAATAGATACTCTTATATATAACATTCATTAATCCTATTTACGAACCCTAATTATTGTAATATGTATTTCAAGGTAATAAGTCGTTCACCACTTTTCCAAAAATAATACTAAATGATTATATCATAGTTAAATTTGTATCAAATAAAGTAGTCAATACAGGTTACAATTTCTATTTTAGGTTATTGTTGTTTTTAATAAACAAAAATGTATAAAATATAGTTTCACAAACCTTATTCAGATATTAAATATCGATTGAATTGTACTAACATATCACTGCACAGTGCAGTCAATTAACCGAATCATGAACGTGTAAATTTTAGACACGGCCTGAGTTTTTATTGCAATATTATTAAAACGACCATTTGTACAACATGTGCATTCGTAATTTTAATCTTATTACTATAAGTATAAAGTAATTTAATTTATACTATAAGATTTAAAAGTAAAGGAAATGATAAAAGTTTAAGGAACCGTCTGTAAATGTTTTGGGCCTTTAATTGTGGAATATTTACGAGAGGTCTATGCCTCCTCATTTTAAAGGATTGAACATATATGGATACACTAAAAAATTATTTATTTATAATTGATCGATAGTTTACCGATGTCCCATACTAAATTATAACAAACATCATGCTTTATACATTTATAGCTATTGATTTTATTATAGTAGATATACTCGTAAATCTTTACAAAGTGAATCTGTAACATGGTATTCATTTAAATTAAAAAATTTATAGACACATTATAAATTATGTATCTGTCATTACTCATACATCACTAAATATACATAAACATTCTCACAAGCATAGTTTGTATAAAATAAAGTGAATATTAAATAACTGATACAGATTCGTGGAAGTATATATGTATATTTTACGTTATTCATTTACGAATATTGTTACGTTTTTATAGACAATATTTGAAAACGAAAAATTTCGATCAGGAAATAAAATGTCACGGACAGTAAGTGTGAACATTTTATTTTTTCCTCACAGGCGACCTCCGAGGACGTTTGTATTGGAAAGGGTGTGCCGTATCCGTGCGATTGTTAGCCTACAATACGACAGTATCATTGAACTGCTGCGTTAGATCACATTCCATAATGTTAACTCGCTATTATATGCGCCATTACCGTTATTATTGTAATTCAAATACTCAAGCTAACGCGATTACTTCAAAACGTAAACAGTTCGTAGCCAATTGTACGTACGAGTAACTAAATTGAAAATTTATTAAACTATTAGCAATGTTAGAATTAATATTATAACTTATCTACGCTTTCAGTAGGTATCATGTTTCTGTAAAGACAATAGTTATTATGATAGAAGTTGAATGGCTAGTAGGCTTAGCGTAAGTACTGCTATAAAGTTGAGTCAGTCGAGTGACCTTGACATGAAAAGAAATTACAATCCTTTTTATCAAGGATATGATATAATAAGGATATTTTATTACTTTTCTTCATTTGCGCTTAAAATAAAACTTAAACAGATAGTTCTTAAATTAGAATAAATAACAAAAACACAATCACGATAATTATCTCGAATCTTATAAAAAATCATAATCAGATCCATAGATATACAATTTAAATATATATTGAACAATTGTTTTTAAAATTAAAAGTTACTAAAAATTTTATATTTATTATTTTTATTTATTATATTATTTTAAATATAAAAAATTGATATTTTGAAGTAGGAATGTAATAACCATTGTGTGCGACGAACCCAGATATTCTTTGCATTGATATGCATATGCAAATCCCATCCAATGATATAAAAACACACAGAAATCATTTGGAAATCGAATACAAATGAATTGTTTTATTAATACGTGTATTGGTAATCCATCATTCCTATCGGATGTACAAATCAATTATGAACGTTTATTACGGAAACATCGATGTATTAATAACAATCCGTAATCGCTATTTAACATCTTTAATTGCTGGTTTTCATAACCGAATCATAATGAGGTCGATTTAAAAAAATATCGATTACTGTTTAATATTCACAAAAGAATCGCTGAATGAAAACTAAGACTCTAGTCTCTATACTCTAGACAACTGTATTTAACATTATGTCCATCCCGCATGGATCTAATATATTGATACTAACTAGTTAGTATCAATATATTAGATACATATCATAATAATCATAGACAATGTATTATTCATTGTATTAATTACGAGTAATGAATACGTCAAACAAACCTTAACAGATATTAAATTATTTTTAAATAAATAAAGCCTTCAAAAACACCCACAAACTAAAAAGTATCAATAACCAAATAATTTATTAAATTAACATTTGATTTCCTAACCGAACAAATAAATCAATTTTATTTTACAATTCCAGTACAAATATCAACTAAATTGAACAACCAATTATAAAATAAGCAGTGGTTTTAAGCAATATTTAATACCATAAAATTAAGAAGTTGAATATATTGAATGTAATTTATATATTCTATATAATTACATTCAATTTAACACCTTAATTTTTTTCACCATTTGTCGGTTGAAAACCACTATGCATATAATCACCATACTTTTCTATATTTTTCTTCATTTTTATTTGAAAATAATATATAGTTATATATAGGTTTATATATATATACTTATTAAGGCCTGGAGTATTGTATTAGAAATCAACTAGACCAAAACATGTAGTTTAAACTGGATTAACTCGATGGAATGATCGTTTAATTATGCTTTTTCGAACCGCCACAGACAAGAATTAATCGCTTCACGCCCAATCGATACCAATAGTGCTCTACTGCATTTACAATTACCCATTTTACGGTATTGAGAACACGGGCATAAGGTTATTTCACGTTTCAATCGGAGGTATTCATATCAATAAGATACTATAAATGATAGAAATTCTATAAGAATCTAAAATAGAAAATGTCATTGATCATTACAGAGATATATAAGTTAAAACAACTTTTAAATTCAATAAAAAAATGCACAGAATCATACTATTAATTGATCGTGTCTGTACGTGGATATTTTTCAAAGATATAAAAGATAAGAAAAAAATATCAAAATACCAAAAACATGGTTCCGCCAGAGCTGAACAGAGCACATCTAAGTGAAGGTAGTAGTCAACTAAAGATGGATTTGTTTAAGTTAGTAATCGACCACGATAGTACCTTAGCCAACTACATCACCATACGGTGGCGAATAACCAAACAAGCCACCAGCAAAAGGAATAAGGTAGTCGAAAGTTGGCGTTAGGCAGATTGACCGTATAAGTCATCAAGCCTTCTTTCGTGCAGTATACAAACTGCGCCGAACACAAATAAATGGGTTCAGGGTAAGCAGGTGCTGAAGGAGACATATAATATACTATTACTCATATATCCATCTAGTAATTGAAATATTATCTTCTCTTTTTTTATAAAAAATAGTTGGGTCACTTGATGGTAACGACCGCCCATAGCCATTGGCGCTGTAAGTCAATATTTGACAATTAAAGCCAATGCGCCGCCGAATTCGGGAACTAAAATGTTATGTCCCTTATGCCTTGTTTTTAATATCTGTCACACTGAAAACACAATACTAAATAAAGATAGTGCCTACGCAGGTGGGCTCGAATGCACATAAATAAATGCTTAAGAAGTTTTGTTTTATTTCCATCACATATTCTACATGGATTTAATTGATACATGTAAGCTTCAGTTATTTACCCATTTGTTAGACACGTATAGATTACTTAACAAAATTCCAAATCTTTCGTTTTGAACAACATCCATTAAATTAACTTGTTGTTTTAAGCGTAGTGATGTTAAAACCATAGTTACCTAAAGATATTGAGTACAAAAACTGTATCTCCATATCTAAAATGCAAAGCATAAATTAGTTAGAAATATTCTAAAATAACATAATTAGTAAAATATTATATATTAATCTCGGCATATATTAATGATTAATTAATTATTGATAATTTTAAGAAATACCAAAACAAATAAACTAAACTATTGCGATAGCTACTATTATCAAAATAAGAATTTAATTATACAACTAAATACTCAATTAAATATTTAATTCACAATTATTTCAAAATCTTTGGGGATATCCTTGTCCATTGTTTTTGTAACTATATAAGGCGTATGTGAAGACGTTTACTGTTATGTATATGGTTAACGAATTTATTGTTGTTAAATTACTATTAGCTACTAATAATATCAATTTATGACTAAAAATAGTTTGTACTATCTATTGAATTATTGTTGCATTGTATATTATATAAGCCTTATATTTATACTATACTTCTCTTAATATGGGGGACTTTATTATAATGCTTGAATTTCGTTCCAAAAATGTAATACTTACACACTCAAATACTTCATGTCTTTATAATGTATTATATTTTAAAACATATAGATATTTATGCTCATTATTGCTAAAATATGCCCAGCATCAAACAAAAAAAATTGTAAAATTTTAAGGTCTTTTAACCTCGACCAATTTTAAGGTGAACGCCTCGTTTGCGAATCGTATTCATTAGAATCATTTCTATCAAGTAAGCCTACCGTTAATTCCAGGCCAAACACTCTTAAACGTACCCACAGTACAGTGAATTATTCTCACAGTCCACAAACTGTAACGATGGCATAACATATCTATAAAAACTCGCCATTATTCTAGTGTATCAAGAAACGAATTCCATACACTTGTAAAGTTGAATAATTGTTTCGCATTTTCACAGCCATTGAAAATCTAGATAATTAATAAATAATTGTTAATAATTTCCTTGTAATGTTTTAATTCAATATGCGTAAATTGAAACAGGCTAGTTTACCCAGTGAACCTGTATTTGAGATATCGCGTTATGGAGGTCAGTTTATATAATGCGTTAAAACAAGGTCGCATTGCAAATTTAAAACAATAATTACGTTCACACTCTTTGGTTATTTAACAAAATATAACAACAAATATATTTTTTATGCATTAAAATAAATATTCAAAATATAAATCAAATATGTATTTCGTATTTAATTTATACTTGGAATTTAGTATCATACCGGTAGTGTATAGTTTTTTTTTTATTAAATACTTATAATTTATTATATTTCCATTAAAGATTGTGACCCAATTGAAATCAAATAGTTTTGTTTTGCTTTATTGATACAGTTTGCTCACAGCGTTCGCTCGAATAGGTACCTTAATTATTTTTAGTATAATTTAAGTCAATTATTTAATTCTTTTTTTCTATTTAACTTGCTACTATCACACTGTGTCCCCAATGTGTAGTACTAATATTATTGGTAAACAATTCACTCAGTAAATTTTATACTGGTTTAAGATCATTCGGGTAGGTAATTATTGTTATAATATTGACATCACAGAGACATTACAAACGAGATCTAGATCTACAAATAACATTAAATAAAATGTATTGCAGTATATCTTAAAACAATGTATACAGAAGTAAACAATATTTTAACTTACCAAGCGGTCGGTAGCCATATCAAAAATAAGGATCTTTGGTGGGCAAACACGACGGAAGTCGTCAAGGCTGGTAATAACGCCGGCATCCAACACCCAAAGCCTGTTGCAACGATCAGCACGCACGCGATACACAGATATTAAGCCTGTGCAGTTGATGTCCCCACGTCCAGCTGTGTGCCATGACCAGTCCGGATACGCCTGATGGAAAATTATTTCGTAAATTATTAAATTTTTCTACAACTATGATGTTCTATGATTAATTGCATTGTTAAAAGTATAAATCTTAATTATTACGGTATAATTGTACATTATGTGTTTAAGTTATTTTTAACAATAAAAATAAAATAAGACAACTTCCAAAAATTAATAATTATATTTGATGAAATACTAAATATCACAATATTAAATTTAATTGTTTTATTTCTTAATATATGTTGATCAGATACTTGAGAACAATAAATGTACACACACAATATACATATACATATATACATACAATCAATACATGTATAACCTCAATATCCCATTCTTGTAGTGGCCACATTTAGCCTTAAACAGTTTAGAAAAAAAACTTCTAAAGATTTATCGTTGTATTTGTTTTGAACACTGATAAATTGAATTATTACCACAAATAAATAAATAAAAACGTCGTATGAATTATTTACAAACAGTTGATTTTTCACGTAGAATACTAATCAATGAACGAGACAAAGAAATATATCAATGGAAAGAATTTCAATAGCCGTGTGAATTGCTAACATAAGACCAGACTATTTTAAATCAAGTTACAAGAATAATTGCGAAGTCTATTTGAATGGAATATCGTTAAATAAATTCACGTTTATATCTGACTTTCAATTTCAAGTAAACATTTCGTACATACAAATTATCTGCGACAAATAAAAAATACACGTACACAACTTTTCTGTTCACGGTGTTTGAGAGAACATTTTGAGTCGGTCTTATGACGGTCTTTTGAATATATAATTACATAGATATGAAAACAATCTTAAGGACTCACATTTTTTACTTCACTTTTACTAATTGAATATTTTACAATTCTAAACAACAAAATGAATACAATTGAGTGGGATTTATTCAAAATCGATACTTACACTTTAGATAATCAAACATACATAATTTGATTGGCATATGTGGAGAAATGAAAATGGTTACAACTCGTGAATCCAAATGAAAATCGCGTTATAATTAATTAATTTATGTACATCGACATAACATAACATACAATCATCGCATCCACGGGTTTATACAAAATCATCGTGAGGAAACCTGCACGATCGGATTAAAGTTTACCATACGCTTATAAACCGATATATTATATCAAATCTGCAGCAGAGTGGAGAGATAAGCTCTAAAATTTCCTCACAAAGTAAAGAGGCCCTAGCCCAGCAGTGGGATATTTTTATGCTTATTCTTTTGTTTTGTACTATTAGGTCGAAATAGTGTCGCATAAAATTTGATTTACTTTAAAATAATGACTTCAGTTGTACGGCTTTATTGAACATAAAAACTACCTTTAAATAGCTTTGATTGACAGAACTTCCTTATCGGCGTAATAAATTAAGTTTCTTACTCGTGTTATATCATAATGCTACAAGATATTCATACAGAGGCTCGTTTATTGTAAAATACAGATACGTAAACTAACTCTTCAAATAACTATTTGTCCTAAAATCCTTTACAATCATATTTTTGAATGACTTGTTGGTAATATTAGTTATTTATTTTGATAATATATTTTAATCTTATTAATAATAAGGAAAAGTTTGCATTGGTTTATTGTTACAGAGGAAGATAGGAATCGTTTAAACATAAGTTTACCTGAAAAGCTTATGAGACACTACTTGTTTAAATTTGTGACATTACAGATTACCTAATTACTGCTTAACTTCTTCAAAGGAAAACCTTTAACATCATTATAGCAAACAAAAATGACCCCCTGACCGATTAAGGCCACGGCGGGCAATCTCAAGGGAGACTAGACAACTGCGCAGGACACTATATAAGTATATAGAGCACAGGTA
Source organism: Vanessa atalanta (assembly GCF_905147765.1). NCBI lineage: Eukaryota > Metazoa > Arthropoda > Insecta > Lepidoptera > Nymphalidae > Vanessa > Vanessa atalanta. The sequence continues at coordinate 7,316,061 of NC_061878.1, read as the reverse complement.
TGTGCGCAAACGGAAGTGCACTCTATATTCTCTTACTTTCTTAATCCGAGGGGACGGTAATTCGAATCCGACTGACGCGAACTTTCAGATTCCGGGATGCTACTGAGAATTATTCGACAGAAAATCCCAGTAACTTTTTTTTAGCCCGAACTGGCTTTTGAACCCTTGATTAAACTAGCGAGGCAAATACAATAAAACGTCAATAACAAAATTCAAACAATTAAGTTTTCAAATTTCTTAAGAAGGACAGCAGATTGTTTAATACCTCACTATAAAGTGGATTAATGAAGATACTAAATAAATACCACTATATCTTGAACTGTTGATGATTCATTGAACTTTAATTAAATAATATACAATTACATAGCTTAAATTTGGTGAAATGCAAATGTAAACCCGATTTAAATTATAAATAATACATCTTTTATCACATCTATAATAATATTATTTGGCAACATAAAAAGTTTGAATTCAAATATCGAACACAGATTATATTCGTTGTTCACGTGTATTATTGTTTTTGTATGTATAATGCAATATCCTAAAACTATAGTAAGTCCTAAATTTATCGAGAGGCGTTTGTTTTACTGTAATGTATAGGCGTAGGTACTAAGAATAATTCTGCAAAATTAACATACTAGTGTCCTCAACCTTTATCTAACCAAAATGTAAAAAGTATAGTTGTTAAGCTCACACAAACGATAAATATGGTAACCTACATAGACCACATTGAAAACAAACTCACATTTATTTTCTTAACTATCTACGATAGGATCTGTAAAGATTACTGTTAGTTTAATATAAAATAATAAAATTATTCTCCACAATAAAACATATTTCCTAGGGTTTATAACGAAGGCAAAACTGGAATAAGGAAGGTTGGTCAATTTATAAAATCTAACCGAATGGTATAATATTAACTACGTTTTTCTTACGAGTAAAGAGTATTGACCTTATCACGACAAAAACATAAAAGTTACTCAGTCACCGGTTACAAGATTATTTGTTATTTCCAAAACTATTTACTTCCACTTTATTAATTTATCGTAACATATTTGTTATTTTACATTTTATACATAAAGTACGTGTATAACATAATATTTAAGATGGCGCCAAAGTTTTTTTTTTTTAAATATGTATAAGTAAAGGTATACCTTTCTTTATCTACAATCAGATGCTTACGATATGATTTTTTTTTCTTGTGATAAAACTGATATCAAATTGTCATTTTTTTATAACTTGAATTAGTGGAATTACTTGGATTTTCGTGACTCTTGTTAACTATATAAGTCACAAAGCTTATAGTTAATGTTCAATATCACCGCACAAAATGGCGAATGCTCTTTGCTGCTAATTTAATCACCAATGGAGCTCGCCAAGGCCATGCCTTAGTTCCTGCCCTTCACGCTTTCTCGTGACAATTCTGAGCTGCCTGCTTCGTGTGTAAGACAAGCATGCGCCCACGCAGCGAGGTCGCACACTGACAGTAATTGTGTAACCTACCCATAGCTATGATAGGAGTTTTTTTGTCGAAAACACTAAATTCTAATAAATTAACGCTAAGAAAAAAAAATTGAATAATTTAACAATCTTCACAAATGTAATTTTATTTAATTATATAATAATGTGGTTTTTATAATCATAGAAATATTCAATAAAATTTGTGCATAAACGTTGTACGGTTAATTTGCGTGGACTGCTAGTAAAAAATGCTCATTGTAGCAATCAAGTGTTAAGTTTTTATTTAACTTAGTGTTAATAGTAAATACCACCAAAAAAATACGTCGTCCTTTTTATAGTGGACCTTTGTAGTTTAGCAATTAACAATATTCCAATAATATATCTTTAAGTTTTTTACATTGATACATTTAAGTATATGAACATACTAGTTTTCGGGCCCGTCTTCGCGAGAGACAAGACGAGAGAGTCGGTTTTGGTATAAAAAGTCTGTTTCCTTGGGGTTCAAGTTAGTTCCATGCGAAATTACATCTAATTCGGTTTAGTTGTTCATTCGTGAAAGCGTAACAGACAGACAGACAGCGTTATTTTCGCATTTATACTATTAATAAAATTATAATATACTTACAAGAATATTTTAAAATTAGTTCGCGAATAGTGAATAATTGAATGTAATCTATTTTAAATAATTTATATATACCCTGATACTAAATACCATTAAACCTTTGAAGTTGAAAGTGCGCGAAAGTAAAATACTTAACATAAAAACCATATACATAGCGTTTGTAAAATATAGACATCATTAACAACCATTACAGTTTTATCAATTTTAACTTATAACAATTTACTTCAACATAAAATAATGGTTATAACTTAAATCACTAACAATGTAAATGCCTCCGAGTGGCCGCATTATTGAAAGTAAAGTGGTGCAATATTGATCCTGTTTACTTGTAACTATAGACATTTTACTTAAGGATTATTTTCACAGCTTATACCTAAACGCTGCCACGAAGTTCGTGTTTTCGCTGTTCGTTAAATGATTGTTATGATAAAAGATAAGAAACCGGTCATATTTGTCACGTCAATAAGGTTCTACGTTAATTCTTTTAGGCGTGCAATTACAAGAACCAAAATCTAAATGAAATAAATATAAAAGATTATTCACAATGTTGACTTTTCGACGTACGTTTTCTGGTCATACGTAAACATAAATAACGAAACTTCGGTGACATAACGCAATCCTCAATGAGGAGCAACTTTCGAATCTTTCTCAATTTACATAATCCTTAAGAGTTAAATAAAATTACTTATAAAAGGCCAAAGGAGCGCAGTTCCAATTCATACAAGTTTTGTGAGTAGGTAACGAAACATCGATCATTATTAAACCTTGTTCTAGAATAATAATTTAATGCTCCGATCATTCAGTATAGGTGTTTATCTAGAAACGATTTTAAGACAATACGTTATATAACAAATTCCACGGCTGGATAAACTTTACCATTACAGTACTATTGTTATTTTATTTTCATAATATTACACTTTTTTTATATAATTATAATGTTTTATTGGCAAGTATAATGTTATACTAGAACAAAGTTATATTATACCGAGAAACGTCCAATTCTTGAATAATTTTACGCGCTATTTACGTATTTATATATCTACGACGTGATTATTAAAGCATATTTTCAAACTTATAAAATATTAAAATTACCTGAAGAACCGGACTGACACCGGGTGGCAGAGAACGGGGCACCCATGCCAATGTCGCCGGTACACCTGCACGAAGACGTGGTATTCCCAAGTATAGCCTGTCCCATCCAACTTCTAAGCCCGTCGGGACAGTGTTTTCAGGTTGGAACTTTTCAAGCAAGACCGGGTCTGGTGGAAAGTCGAACTGCAGCAAACTCCATTGATTCACAACCTCTAAGGTAGCACTCGCCGCTGCGAGGCAGCCGCACAGTATAAATGTTCTCAGCCCCATCTAAAAAAAAGAGTATCATTATTACATTTCTAGTTATCACTTAGATATTTAATAATTTTAATTATTGTAGCAAAGTTTTACTAAAAACGGGTTAAGTATACGCAAACTTTTCGAAAAATATAATACAGATGCTATCTATGTACTAGTTATGTTTAAAATAATTATATACAATTTCTAATACATTTTCCAGGAATTATTTATATATATATATGTTTAGTTATATTCTAATATTATGTTAGTATTGAACACTTGTCGTACAACGTTATATGTAATTTAAATAATGTAATTATCTTGTAATTCCTCTGCCATTTCTCAGAAAACAGTTTTGTAAACTTTCGCTAAAACACAACAATTTTACCATATGATAAAAAGTTATAAGTACGAAAATTCAAGAAGATTACATATATTAATAAGGTAACTTTACTCCATAAGGATTCAATGTTTGCATTATAACTTCGAAGTTATTCTACAAAACATTTCGCCACCCTGAAAACATAATGGAGGTCAGATAGCAATCGCTTTGCAATAACTATAAAAAAACATTCTACAATAATAAGGAGATTGCTACTTCCATAACACGAATGGAATATATTTAATGATATCTGACTAAAAAATAAATATCTAATTTAGTTACTTAGAAGGAACCGCAAACATTAATCAAAATCAAACAAATATTTACATCATTATTTTCATGTATTGATCACTTTTTAATTTTATAGCTGTAAAGTTTTAAATTTAATAAACAATGACAATGACCAAATTAAAATCATAATTTGATTGATAAGAGGTCAGTTGCCAAGTGCTATTATTCATTTTGACATGTGAGAGTATGTAACTCGAATCACCCTGACCTAAAGTGTGCCTTTCCATTACAAAAAAAAACTGAACTTGTATCTACCTACTGACATATTTTAATATTGTTTGCATACAATGATAATGCCTTAAGTATTATAAAGAAAAAAATACAAACTTTAATCTACATCGTTATTTCCTTAAAAAAGTTAAAACACCAGAGACCTATAAAAAAACAATTGAAAGTGCTTTTGCTAATTAAATTTATTATTAAATTATGAATATGCAAAAAGTAGTACAGGCGCTATATATGTATTTAATATACATACCTGACGTACTTATCAACGAAATAATATTACAAATAATTTATCCAAAATGCACATTCTTAACGAATTGTTCTATAATGTTGCAATTTACTTGACTGTAATTTCATTATAAACAATGCCGCTGTTGTAGTTGAGAACAATTTGTATGTCACCAAGCCATTCAAGCCGTCAGTCATCTTGAGCAACTGTCAGTGGCAGTTTTGTTTTAATATAACCCCTAAATACAAGGATCTTTTCAAGAAGAAGAGGGATCTAAAACACAATTTTTCGGATTTATTGTTTAGATAATTGGTTTATTGTAAGTGTTGGTTGAAACGAATAAATTAAAAGAGAATTAATTTTAATCGTTTGATTGCGCTGCGCCGCGCCGCGCTAGTATATTGATATGGATATGGATAAACTGTTTCACGGTTCATTTGTAACGTTATGAGCTGATTACTTTCGCGTTACACGTTAATAACAATTCAATTAAAATTTTAAATCTTTCGTACCAACTACCAGCTATAATTCAAGCAGGAAATATATGTCTTAATGAGTGTTATTATAACGCTTCCTTTTTTAAATATATTTTTTTATTATTTAGTATTTTCTATTATAAAATACTATTAACCAGACAAATATTTGTCTAGTTAATAGAAGTAAATTTCAGATTACCTGATAACCTTTTGACAAATTGTTTTTTACATGTAATATATATTTAATGGATGTTTTCAATAAAGATGATTAATTGATGTTATGCAATTTAATTTATTTTTAAGTTATCATTCTTATTGAGTTATTCTTATATAGTAAGCTATAAAATTATATAAGTTCGTTAATATAAAAAAGTATATACTGTTTCGTTTATTTAATTGTAATTTATTGTATAATAGAAGGTATAGTAAAGACAGTGGGCTCGGATACAAGGCCAAGTAGCAATCACCGATTGCTCCGGGAACTTGATTAAGCAAAATTTAATTTAAACATTATTTAATCATAAATATTAGCTACTACTGTTTTGCTACTTAATTGGGATCAGAGTAATGTATGTGATGTTGTCCAATATTTATATTATATTTATATTATTATAATATTCAGATTATATTTCTATTTAAATATATCATCACATATATATAAATAAACATATTAAAAAAACGAACTAATTGGAAATTAGATAGTCACTTACATTAAATAATAACTAATTAGTTGGTTTAATAAAAATGAAATTATATGTGTAATAGCTTTATAAAAATATAATTAATAAATTTTGTTTATAAAAAAATATATGAAAACCATAGCATTTAATTTAATTTAACATAATAAGATTTAGTTAATTCTGACCAATTTTTAACTTTGCTATATTTAATAACATTATAATAAAAGTTAAATTACCAAAAGTTGTTATATATTCATTGTTATTATTAGTATTCATCAAATTCTTTCTAATTAATCGTATTCACATTCCATTCTTTGCGTAAATAAATTGCCTAAATTAATGCCCTTAGTGAAATAATTACTCGTAGAGAATACGTTAAAACTAGGTTACTAAGATAAGACTGTTTCATAAAAAGCAAAATAATCTTTTACGCATAATTGTATACGAATATAATGCATCATATGTGTAAACAATTCACATTATGCGCTATTTTCCGAATTGATTTAATAATAATAACCTAATATTATATGAAATGGACATATAATGCTTTGATTCGTCTAGATATGGCGTTAATTTGCGTATATTTGAAATAGAAAAATATCAGCCAACTAGAGTCATAAACGTCCCGGTCGCTCAACGCAAAAACTGTATTAATACGTCTTCCGTGATTAAATTTTAGGTGCCTAAAATGGATGAACTACAGAAGTGTGTATTTCATTTTATTTATTTAACACAGACACTAAGATCACCAAGCATAAGTGGTCATAGACATGGCCAATCTAAGACATATCTGATAATCCTGCCCCACCAAAGTTGGGAAATGATATTATATCCCTTGTGCCTGCATTTACAATCGCTCATAAACCGGAAAACAACAACATATGTCAAGTACAGGCTGTAGCTGTACATGGTGTTAATATATTTGATTTTAGGGTGATACCATCCCACTGCCCAGACGCCTACACAGACCCAGTACAGAAATAACAACGGATAATTAAAAAAATACCACGTGAAAGTATCTCTTTAATCAATTGTATATTTATCTAAAGTGTGTATATGTCATAATTATAACGATATGTTCACAGTAGCCGTGTTTGTATTAAAAATTCTCCATTTGAGCGTTTAATAATAATAATACACCAGGTATTATTATTATTAAACGCAAATCAAAATATATTTATAGGAGATTTCAATTTATATATATATATATATATATATGACAGTGTTATAAATAATAATTTAAGTGTTAACACATCAATATCGATTTCCAAAACTGTAATAAATTTAATAGTAATAAATACCAAAACAAACGGGTAACAATTAAAAAAGAACAACGATGCATAAACATCACATCCTATTAACTCTATAAAATGCTGTACAACTCACGCTACCGCTATTAGATATTCTTGTAATACAGAATTATCGTATGTTTAATTAGTTCTTATTAGGAAATGTTCTAAATGCAATTCTTAACTTTAAACGGGATATCTATACCAGTATAAAAACGTTACGCAAAGAGAAAAGTGCAACTCGACAGGTTTTCCTGAGCCAGGCAAAGGCAGAATAAATGAATGCCTTGACGCTGGTTTCATGATATCGTGTAATTTTTTAAATCATGTCTTTATATATGATATATACATGAAACGAATATTTTGTCCTTAAACTGGATATTATAAACAAACAATTCCGATGAAGTATGATTAGATGATATACAATACAATATATAATATATCATTAAATGAAACGATTTCATTAAATTAACATTTATTCCCAATGATTTATCACTTCATACTAGAGAGTCAACAGTCCGAAAGAAAATTGTTTATCAAATGAATTTATCAAACCAAAAGCTTGGAAGAAAAATATTACGTATAACGTATAAATATCACATTACTAGACACACATCGCTTGGATCCATAACAGTATTATAATATTTGTAGCAAGTATTTTTTAATATTTGTTAATACCATGCCTTTTGCGAAGACAGGTTAATTAATCGTTCTGTAAATGTCTGTCTATGGTAAATGATTATATCTTAAGACCTATGTAGTTGTTGAATTTTTCTGTTACATCTAGACTGTAGAAAGACTGTAGATTTTTTTATTCAAAATAATAATTAATTAAGTTTAAACAAGGGTTACATTTAATAATAATTGATTTAATACAAGAGATATTTTAAGTAATTAAGTAAATATTTATATTAATAGAAAAATTAAAGAAACCACTTTATTTACTGCGGAATCTCAATTTCGAAATGAATATTGTTACTGTTAATAAGCTTTCGTCAGAGGTGTGTGACTTACGAAGAACTGTCAGTCGCAATTATCAACAACAGCCAATTGAGGGGTGCATGTCGCTAATAATCTACTCAACTGTGACCATGTCTCCTGGACCATTTAATAGCATGAGTGTTAAACCTAAGCGATCGACTTGTCAGAAAATTAATTATAATGAAGCAGGTTCAAATTTAGCTTTAAAATATTGAATATAAACTGCTTTCTATTCCAGAATCTAGACGGGCTATCACATAATTAATGACTCTGCTTTTCATTTCATTAAGTCTAAATAATGATAATATTTCAAAATCGTATTACGACTTATAATACAGATAGCATCGCACTATTAGACAGATATAAATACATAGTATGGTTACATACAAAATGGAAACAAGTTCTCAGTTACCATTAAAATATTTAGAGTATATCATTTACATTTAAATGCTTTTAAATACTATATTAAGTAACAGTCTTTCTAACAATTAAACATATGTACATATATGTCAAAAGCTGTCGTTATACCTAGTCTTTTAAATGTATACGTTATATCTACGTAATTTTATGCTTCGTAATATAATTACTAGCGATGTTCTACAAAAATATGATAATATAGCAAAATCTCAAACAATGTTGTGTACATGTGTATGTGTGTATTCATAAATCAATTTGTTTTGTGTTGAAAATTCGCGTGTAGTTAATGCACAATAAAATTATCCTGACTTTAAACATTTTAAGTAATTATTAGGTACTAAGTAATTATGCTATGAAACGTGATCAATTTCGATATTCATATATTCGATGAAACAATGCCGATTTGATTTTATTTACTATGGATAAAACACATGTGAATATGTTATGTATAAAAGATAGTATTAATATTACTAACATAGCACTGTATTTCAAACTCTCCTATGTAAATTCAAAACAATGGATATCTAACGTTAGTATTCAGTATGTTGCTAATAGGCCATTCTAAACAATAGACAATAAGTCAACATAGTGTGTTGAGACTATCGATCATGGTTTACTACAACAACGATTTGTCTTTATTAAAACCTTGTTGTAACCATTTATTATAATATGACATGCATGTTACATGTATAACATCATGATCGGTGTCAAAATTGTACTCAAGACTATAAATTACTTCTATATTAATAGGACGAAAATAAAAACTAAAGTCAAATGATGTAATATAATTTTCGATTCAAAGATCAAATGGAATTTTCATTTATTGTCCCTTACAGGTAAACCTAGCTCAGCAGCATACGCGCTTAAGAAAGTTTGACAACGATGTAACTAGCATTGAGGCTGCTCGTTTGGGCATTATTTAATATTTTCATTGTATCATCATATGGTATATTCGTTTGGAGAAGAGTCTGTGACAGATATTCACTATTCAAAAACGAGAAGCTAGGGCTGTTTATAATCTTAAGCGTCACAATATATTTACAATAACAAGTATCCATAACAACATCGATGATTTTGATAGAAACAGACAAACATGGTAAAAACACGAGAATTAAAGACAACATTTAATACCAAGCTTTCTATTTCACAAAGGCTCCATTCGATTCTATAATAAAATATGCATATCTTAAGAATATATTTTAATGTTAATTTAAATTCTTAATATTTTCTCGCTAAATATATACATGACATTGAGACATTTTTTTTAATTCCACCGAACGTTTAATGTCCTTTTTTTTTGTACTCGATTGATAAAATGGCTGACTGTGCTAATACAACAGTAACTTGTTTACTAGTAATTTATATGAAACTGAAAGTGATTCCGTTTCGCGGTAAAAGTGACATACATGTACTACACCTTAACAAATAAGTCAATCGTGAAAAGTCCGATAAATGTATAGGCTCGTATTGTCTTCGTGTTTAAGGTTACAATGCAACATCAGTGATGCTCAGCCGACGAATATCTTGCTACGACTAGATATATTCGTAAGCATGTCACTCGCAACTTTCAACTTTTTACCGTAAACATTTTAGAAAAAGAAGTTTATTAAAAATATATATTATGCATTTTAATTTTTATTTTACATCTATACGATACCAAAAAAAATATACAAAAAAAGAGGTTGTCAATTCGAATGTTTTTTTATCAGAACTTAGAGTAATTTATGAACAAATTTGTATTTTATTTTTTTTGGGAATTCAAATGAAACCTGACGCGAAATATAACCCTACTTCCTATTTAATATTAAAATTTCGAGAATATTTTTTAAGTCAGTTATGTTTTTGTTAAAATTTTATATTATGCGTTCACGCATCGATTATCCGATTGAATTTGTATATACACTTGTTGGTACTGGCGTGTCTGTCATTGTACCAGTAACGAACAATAGGTGGCGCGGTAGTGTTATCGGATCATTGCTTACAAACTTTAGAGGTCTTGCAACATGGCTAGTATGTATATTATGAAATAATTAGGTTATGCTAAGTTAAAAACCATTATTAAACAGTTATACCTATTTATTCTATGAGTAATGTAACGAATACTCTATTCAAACCATAACAGGAGAACCACTTGACAGTAAATTGAGGCGATATCATTGGTCGAGATCTTAATTACTAATCTATGATATTTGTGTTTTAGAAAATAATAAGAAATAGGACCGAGCAAAGCCATGTGAACATACAATTTCGGGGATCCTTATGTAGGTCTTTATTCAGGTACATATACAGGTGAGTTTAAGTTTACAGCCTCCTTAACTCTGAAGAATTACTGAAGAAACAAATATTCATGCTTGAAAATCAACGACTAATATTTCCGCGCTTTTTATCATCTTTGCAATCATGTATAGAATAAAATATTTTTCTTGGAGGATGTATTAGTCTGCGGAGTGTCGGAAACGTGTTATTATTAGTTAATTTATTATTGTTTAAATTTAAATAATTAGTATTTTTTAAATATATTTAGAATATATTTAGAACACAATTTCAACTGCTATTATGTGTTGCTTCTTTGTTGTAAACATCTTGAGCATCTAGAACTCGAGACATCTAATTTGGAAATTGCAATTAGTAATAACCAAAATATATTAATCGAGCAATTCAACAAATAGTTGAATAACCCATTAAAGCGTACGGTGCATGTAGGCCTAATTCTTGTTTGTCTGAATCTGTCAATACTGTAGTATCGATTAAATTAAGATAAATATTGATTAAAACAAAAACTAAAATTTCAATTAAATATTAAGTAAGGTTTCCACTAGACTTTACATTTTTTGCGTATTCGAGTAGGCAGTAATTAAAAAAAAAAAAAACAACTATTCTACTTCTACGGCAAGGAACTCAATACTACAATACAAAACTTAATAATTTTTGACATTCAAGACCAGTGTATTCATATTTATCCTACAGTCAAAATAAACGAATACTAATTTCTCACTTTTTTATTATTATATAATCATATAATCATTTATCGAGTTTAGTAATCACGTTTTCACAGCATATTAATTATTATTATTTTAGTTTTTAATTGGCAAAGCTTATTCGGTATAGATTTTTTATCATTGCGCGCGATAATAATTCAAATTTTTGCGTCAAAATCGTATCGTTTCTTGCTGCCATTATTATTTTTTTGTAATTTTAGCTAATAACTGATTATTATTTAGCAATTCTTACATTACACAAATAAAAAATACATATTAAGAATATAACATCGCTACGGAAACATTGTATGCAATATTAAAGACTGTCTTATCGCTTACTAGTTTTCTTTTTTTTTTAAGTTTCGCGTTTGAATTCTGTGACTTGGGATCTGAATTATTATGATGAATGATCGTGACAGGCCAAGGGATGGGACCCAAATGTAAATGGAGCCTCATTCTAAAAAAAAATTATTATTTTTTATTTTATACATAATGTTCAATTATTATTAAATATGTACCGTTTCCGCTTATAATCTTCTAGAATCAGTGTATCTGTGTAATATGTATACATAAAAATATTTCAAATGGTACATATAAAGAAAAAGCACTATATTTAACCAATATTTATAAGAAATTATAGCAAATTAAACACTTGTTCATTTTTGCGTATTAGAATATATCTTATTCCGCTTTTCTCGATAATAACTAAAATAAAAGCAAAAACTGGGACGGACGTGGTCAACAATCTCTTTGTTTAAAATACTATGCCTGTCCGCCTTATTATTATTCCGTAACAACAACACTAAAACTATCTAGCGGGCTATTTATTTTACGATCTTGAACAAGAATTAAAATCTTTATCGATGTCTTTTATTTACTTAAGAAATGTTGGAGATTTTTTAATAAATTTGTGATATAATTGAGCTCTGAAATAAGTCACGAACATCAATTCATTGTCTCCGTTGTTAGTAAACATCGGAGTTCAAAACTTGATTATATTTTTACAAATAAATAATCCATGACTTTGTTTTATTTAAGTCATAAATAATAAAATGGGAAAACAATAATCCCGGTGAGTCTTATATTAAGGCTTTTCACTATTATTTTTCAATTAAATAGTAAGCCTCATTTATCCTATGTAAATGATCAATGAACTACTTAACTAACTAACTCTTGACTACTGTAATTTTTAAGACTACATAGTTAAATTATTTTTAACTTATTAAGTATACTTAACAATTTCGTGACAAAATTACAATTCGTACATTTTCACATTCATAATAATAAAATATACACAGAGAAATGTAGATCTAAGTAAATAAAAAATAACATATATTTTAAAGAATTACCTTTAGAAAATAATATCCAATTCGATCGACGAGTCGGGCGCACTTCAAATCGACGCACGTGTTAACCGAGAAAATGCTCAAAGAGGCGCGAGTTTGCGTTGCGCCCGAACACAACACTAAAGGAACAGCACTATACGCACACTGAATTCATTCGCCCCTCTACGAAAAAATTAAAAAGTAAAAGTGGTCCTGAAGGCGCGGCCAACAGCCCTGACTCGCTGCCTCCGATACCAACGACATCTTATCATTATATCATTGTTCTTACATGAAGTGCGACACGTTTATTTCGTTACGGTCTCATAAAATCAAGGTCATTTTATGGTCAAAATTTCTTCATACTTATTCAAAATATATTATTTAATTTATTTAGATATCGCTGATTTAAATAGTTTAGTATAATATTTTATAAATAATTACATCACATGGTCAACTAATTTCATAATGAATAATTATGATTTCCTGTAAAAATTTTATGTAAAGAAGTTTATTTTATTTCACACAGTAATTTGAATCCATATTAATTTATTATGATAAAATAAAACTTTATTCTTAAATTTATATATAATTAGTACTATTTGTTTATGATGGTGATAAGAGTGCATAGTACAGTGCAGTTTTATTGAACATTATATGAGGTATACATTTTTATAATTAAAAATATAACTATCCTAATATAATATAACATTAAGAAAAATAAATAAAATTAATTATGCAGTATAAATAACCAATTAATTGTTACTTTACGAACGTACTCATGAACTGTTTAAATAAAGAGTTAATCCATTTAAATTTAGAGTTGTAAATTATTGGCAACAATTAATCACTTGACAGTTAATAATTTAAAAAAACTAGATGTTTTAAATCAAGAATAGCAGTGATATCGAAGTTATATCCATGCTAACAATAAAATATTCTACAACTAAACTCTGCATAGCATAAGATTTAGGATAGAAGATTATTGCATGATATGGCTTGTATTGAACTTAATTTCCTTTTTGCCGACATCTCCCTTACATTCTTAACTGAACACGGAACAAATGGAAATACTTAAACATTGCAAGAACACATAACTCTGAACAAATCACAAATAAAATGCTGTAACTTTGATCGGCGTTCCCAGGCTCTCAATTGTGATTTTTTGTCCTCAATTGATATAATAGCTTGGTAATGTGTCTGTGAGAGCAACAGGAAATATAAGCCCTACCCTGATGTCGGAAGAGGCTAAAGTTTCTATTACATCAATTAGAGCAAAACGTATTTCGGCTCCTATCAGCTTACAAATCTGATCCAAAGCGGTATTTTTATTAACATTTCGTAATTAATATATTAATCTAGGCAATCTATTTTTGGAATAACATGTTACACGTTAGAATAATTTCGTTACGTGTTAAGCATCCTTGACGGCTATTTTTAAAATGAAAGGCAACGATTTCATAATTAGAATAATATGTTAACAATATTATTTATTTCCTGTTAATAAAATTAATAGATTACACGAAACTTTGGTTTGCTGTATAATGTATTCTCTCTTTTTTACGACCCAGTAGATAATAATTTTAATATTTATTGCAATAAATTTCCGTCTTTTTAGAGCGGTTGTGTTTGTTTTGTCTGTGTAAGCGTATATAACTAGCTATCCTATATAACTTCGTACGGGCAAATAGTTACAAAAAAAAATTCTTAGTGGCCCTACTACAAATAATTTTTGGAACTCTTAAAAATAGTTGAATTTAAATTCAATCGGACTTATAGTTTTGGATACCTCGTGATATGTGTTTCGTTTCGATTAATCTCGAATATAAGTATATAAAGGAGGAGTTAATATGAAAAGTCCTGTGTCCGAAGATAAACTTAAACACAAAAATGCCAAGTATTCCTCTTTGTCAGTAGATAGCTCAAAAAATCTAAATAAAAATCATGAGACCAAGCAGATACTAATAAAAAATCTATCTTAATCTAAAACGTATCTTGTGATAATCGGCTTATGTCCAATTCTTATCAACCAAAACCCATTTTGGTATGCTGCGTAATCTGCTCGTGGCTCAGTGGACAGTGGAGTGGAGTGATGGATACCAGTCCCTTTCCGCCGTTTTGTTCGGAACCATAATAGTCTCACAGAAGGAGACTAATTTACGTGTCATTGGACACTAAGAGAAACAAAACAACATATGTTAGTTCAAAAACCGGTATATTGGTGGGAACCCAAACCACTAGCAAAAGTTCCCATAACACAATATAATATTACTTTTAATAAGATAAAGTGTACTATTTTTGTCATATTTTTAAATAAAAAGTATAAGTGGTATAAGCGTTCGATGTTTATAATGTTCTCATTATTCAATGCATAATTTAAAATGGCAAAAAATTGGTAAAAGCAAGTAACTTAGACCTTATGATACTAGGTTGACTACAGTGGATTATGCAATCTCGAAACTTGATCATGAATTTTCAGAAAGTGGTATTCAATAGTGACTTAAATAATCAGGGTTGGATTTAAATAAGCCCAAGATCAAGGGCTTCAATCAAGATGTCTAAAACAAATACCATCCCATTTCCGACGAATAAACAAATTCAATGTAGTATAAATAAATATAGTAAACTACAAGGATAATTCTTGTATTTAAGATATTTTTTAAAGAGAATAATAAGATTGATATAAAATAAAATTATTGGTTGTGATAATTTAATTTATTCCGCATTTATTGTTTAAACACCTTACTAAAAGATATTGCTTAATTTATTTGGGAAATAATTTCTTACCTCGTTGCCTTCAGACCTCTTATTCCGGGCCCCAAAGCAACTACATAATATTTAAAGAACACACGTATCCATATAGCGTCAATAGATGTTTTATAAAAATATTACTTGTTTTATTTTTTCAAAATAGATTTTTGTTAATTCCAAGTGTTCGCTGGACTTTGACATGTACTACTTTAATTTAACTTCGTAAGAATACTTTCATTAAATTTGCTAACCTTCCCAATAAAAACAACTCTGTAACTTGTAAGGACTTCAGATGTTATGATGGAAAGTTTTTACTTTGAACATTTTTACTTGACCTCAACGAACTTGTTTTACTTTCTCACTCAGGTGAATATAAAAAATTAAAAGACAAGTAATCTGAATTGTACTATTAGGTCGTTAAATATATCTTACTGATAACAAAACTGTAATATAAGGTTACATATTTTACATAAAATCTACAAGGCTTTTAAATTAATTAAGATAACTAGACCATATTATAATGTTATTGTTACGAAAACTTTTTTAGGATTTCACGTGTTTTAGTGAAATATTTACAGCCTTACATTATTTATTAAATAATGCTTAACCAAATATGTGTTATAGCTCAAATTATTGTGCATGTGCACAATCATGTTTAGGACAATTTCAATAATCATAATAATTTTTAAGTAAATATTTCGCACGTTGTTTGAGACAAATCCTCTACTTTTTTTAATTGTTATGTGTGTTCTTCCATTCGCCCTTTTGAAATTTATTACTAAAACTTGTTTACCTTAATACAAAATTATATTCAAAATTATCTCAGACCACTATTTAAAAGTCAAAAATTATTAATAAAATATAACAGAAATTAAAATTTATTACTTTTTTGGATTGGTACATTTCTGTTAAATTCGGTCCAATCATATTTATAGTCAGCCCATTCAATCGTGAGTGTAGACTAAGGCAATATTTTATTAAGCGCACCCATCAATCGAGCAAAAGCATCTTTAGGGGGTACCAATGTACCAGCAAATCTACAGAAAAGCTTTCTATCAGGCAGCCGACTTTTTTTATGATCTTTGTATGCAGAAGAACAAATGTGCTACCTAATAGTAAGTGGTCACCACCGCCCATAGTCATTAACGCTGTATGAAATATTTATCATTCCTTACACAATAATAATAAGTACCGCTGTGTGGTGGTAGAATATCTGATGAGTGGGCGGTATACTCAAACTTGCACAAATGCTACATATTATAAGTACATTTATAAAGCTGAATAGTTTACGTATTTGTATGACCACTCTAATTTCAACTAAACATTCCGATTTCTCCAAAATCTGTTAGCGTTCGAACGTCCATTTATTAAGCCAGACAAACAGACTGAAGCAAATAAATTAAATTAAAAAAAATGTGTAATATTTTATTTTAAAATTATACTAAGCTATGCATTCCAACTACAAATTAACAATTATTATAACTTTTATACATATATCAAAATATTATTAACATTAATTAAAATTCCTAATTTAAACTAGGAAGAAAAACAAAACTTACGACTTCTTGCATGACTTCTTACATATTAACTTAAATAAAAAAATAAGGCCTAAAATAATGCCAGAGGTTACGAAATTGAATCACTTTAAAAATTAAAAATGTTATATAATTCGTATATTACAGAATACATACTGGCTATCAAATTTGAAATTTTTGAGCATTCAAAATGTTATCCTTTCAAGTACTTTCGAAAGAGTGAATGTTATTTTGTAAAGGCACATTAATTAAAATTAAGGTACAAATAAACGTAACTATGTACTTGATTAACTTACTTTTAAAATATTTGTATAAATTTCAGCTCTCTATCGAGAGTACCATTGAACCATCTTGGAATTTAATCGATATGGTATAGTTAGTTTACGTATCCCTCTTGAGAGATTTCAGTTTAATTGGGACTATTACAGAAGTTGCTCTTAAAATATTTTTAAAAGTTTGTATAAATGTTTGGCCATTTTATTGTAGATTTAATAAAAAAAACGTATAAGCCATGTGAGCTTGTTTAAATAATTCAATTCGATACGTATACAAATATTTCAACAACAACTTATACGTTTTCTCATTGTGTCATTCAATAGGGACTTAGAATATAAAACTCCTCTTGAATAAAGTATGTTAATGTTTATTTTTTCAGATAATTATGATACCAATTCTAATTTCTAATGGTTCTATCTTGAATAAGACAATCATAGAATCGTTTAATGATCTGTGGGGAAGAAAAAAGGTATTATGGTAGGTTTTTTCACGGTTTCAAAATCCCTCAAGAAAGTTGCGCTATTTAATTCAAAAATGGTAATGATTCAGCTTTTATAGAAATTTAGCATTTTTAGAATTAGCAGCCTGTAAATTTTCCCACTGCTGGGATAAAGGCCTCCTCTCCCTTTGAGGAGAAGGTTTGGAGCATATTCCACCACGCTGCTCCAATGCTGGTTGGCGGAATACACATGTGCCAGAATTTCGTTGAAATTAGACACATGCAGGTTTCCTCACGATGTTTTCCTTCACCGCCGAGCACGAGATGAATTATAAACACAAATTAAGCACATGAAAGTACAGTCTTGCCTGCCTAGGTTTGAACCCGAAATCTTCGGTTAAGATGCACGCGTTCTAACCACTGGGCTATCTCGGCTCAGTGGTTAGAACGCGTGCTCGCTTATAGAAATAACGTGTGCTATTAAGGATCTTTACTTATTCAGAAGTCATGTTATCTTCCTTCCTATCGTTATTCAATATTTGAACCCACAGTTCTTGGATAATCAATTTGTTAGATAAGATATGGTAGGAAATGCTGATAAGCTCAAAATGTCAATCAAAAAAGGAGTACAGATAAACAAATCTTAGATTTACATATTCTATGGACTGCAAACAATTTGCGAAATCATAATGAATACCACCAATCAACAGTCTGCAAACGGTGGCACTCGGCCTTGCTTCTTTAGGCCCATGACTGTTTAGCACGTGCAATATGAATCGTACGAATATCAGACTTCAAAGAAAAAAAAAATTTCGTACAAGCAAACAGACATTCAAACAGACGAAATGTAATTTTAAATGAAACATGAATTGGTCATTAATTATAAGGGAAAAAATTAACCAAATGGTAAAATCTGAAAAGGATCTTACTCGACTCATCACATACTCCACCGCCAAATACCAAAATACCTACAAGCAATAAAAACCGGAATTCAATAAAACAGGTATTATTGAATTCCGGTTTGAAAGATTAGTGAGCCTGAGCCTGAAATGAAAAAAAAATATGTAAAGAAGCACATATTGTTCAATTATTTTTTATTAACTGTTGATCTATAATCTTAGTAAAAGTACTACGTCTTACGAATGTAAATGCAAAGAATTAATGTTGGATGATTAACTTCAAAAACCAAACCTTTTTACTAACACCGCACAGTTCAAAATGTATTCCTAAAATATCTAACAATCTTTATGATTTTCCGGGAGTTGTGACGAATTTAATGGACACGACGAGAACCATGACCACATATCAATATTTAGTAAAGCTTTTACTAAATTTAGAAATTTAATTTAAAATTCTTTTAGCTTTTTTTTGTATTTTTGTAATTTTCATAACTACGTCCCGTAACAATGGGAGCCATAGATATCTTCCTCAAGTTTTTCTCTTGTTTCCAGGATAATTTTGACCACCAGCTTCAGAAGTAGACATGAGCAAAAAATTTGATACAATTTTTTTCTTTTTTATCAAATTTTGGATTTTGAAGTGCTGTATCTAAAAACCTTATACTATACTAATATAACTTGACTAAAGCCTGACCTTTAATCCTTATCAACTTAAAACGTGAGCAAATAATTTATATCTATCTATCTATCAAAACTATTAACAAGCCCTAATTTCTATTCTACATATCCTAATACTATGTATCCCTAACCCGCCAAAATGTTTCCGACCGACATAGATTACTTTCAAAATCTCGATTTGCTTCAATCCGATTATTCAATAACAAAATTATTTATTTATCTTTACTACTCCTGTGGTTGTTGTATGCCATAGAAAATTAAATAGAGTTTTTAATAGACTAATAATTCCAAAGTAAATAAAGTAATCTTTTAAAAGATAGCTTAGGAAAATAAGTAACAAATTCAGAGGTTACTTTACATGTTTATTTCTATTTCATGTTATTGTTTTTTTTTTAAATAAGATAGGCTGTATACCTCACACTGCATTTTTTATTAACATTTTTTTTAAATATAAATATAAACTTTGTTGCATGAAAAAGTCACTCGGGTTCAATTCTGGTAAACATCTTTTGTTCTCTTACCGGTCGCCGGCTCCATCTATTGTATTCGTCTTCAGTTTTTAAACGTAAACAAATCGTTGAGAATTCCGGTTTGTTGTTCAATCATATGGTAAGTAATTTATAAGATCACGATTTATAAGGAGTTGAAATAAACAATAACGTGTTTACTGAATAGTGGTTTATTCGTAGCTAATTTGTTATATTTTTCAAGCAATTACACACACGCATTAACTGAACACTTGTATCAACACATATAATATAGATATTGATCAGTTAACTATTATTATTATTATATAGCAATCCAAAATCAACTTGGTTTTCGGTTCAATTCTTACTTAGTTTAATAAAAAAAAATCCTTATTATAAACAAGTTCCTCGCACTATTAACGAATTTGGTTAAAATGCTTTAGGAAAGCAATAAAAAATCACTATAGTATTGAAAAACATAGTATGAATAACATTTATATAATTTTGCAGCCTATGAGTGTATTTAAATGATCTTTTAAGCTAAAAATTCTATTAACATAAAATATTCCGAAACACTTAGAGAGTTAAATTTTTACATGTTTGTTCAGTTTTTTTTGGTGACCATGACCCGATTCTTTACTCGGGATTAGCTCAACAGCATAGACACGAAATTTTAAGAGATATTGAGAGAGATTAAATAAATTAATATTTATTAGGTTTTTTTAGTGTTAATTTATTATATCTAGACTTTAATCAATCATGTGCAATTCTATAAATATCGCCTCCTTTTTACAAATGTTGTAATGACCTTAAGTTTGTCGCTCAGTAATCTAAATTCTAACTGAATAAAATAATTTTGTAATATTATCTGTTAATGTGTCTTGTCCAATTAATTAAAGTCAATTAAATTGAAGTTAAAACTAACCATTGTTTATTTGTACTCGTATATTGAACAAAATATTTATATTTAATTTATTTATTTTTTTCTCTTTTTTCTTTAAAACTACTGTCTTCATCTGCCATATCTTTTCACTATAATGATTAAATGTGTTGTTTGAATTTTTTACATTTAATTCTTAAACAGTTTCATCATTTTTATTTTGTTATGTATAATGTGACCATCGTTGTTGAGGTTACAATAACTTATATGTACCTACTATTTAAGCTATAAAAAATGATAATTGTAAACTTGTTTGTGGTTCCAATAAATTAAAAAAAATAAATAAGGAAGTTCTTCTGTTACTATAAACCGATTTATCGTTCTTATAGTACACCTACCCAATGCAATAATTAAATCCGCTTGTATGTGACCATTTCGAAATTTTAACCCCTTTACTCTGATACAAATACAAATAACGGTATCAGAAAACCTTGAATAAAACTCCCTTTAAATTTATATTGCTTTTTATAAATTGTTATCTTTCGTATATCTTCGTTATTATTAACAGATATACATATATATATTATTAATAATCAATGTAGCTATTTTGGCGTAACTTGTTCTCATCGTGAGTCAGTTATTTAAAAACATTTAAACACACAACTATAAAAATATAAAAGAGACACCTAAGTAACATTCTTTGTACAAGTTGTTATATAGTCCCCCAATAATAGCGATAATGTTAATTACCTCATATGGGTGAAACGGTTAGGGATTTGTTAATTCTTTTCGGCAACCCAAGAAGAGTTGACAAAAATCTAAATAAATGTTGGACTTTAGGCACCACTGTATACGTCACCGAAACAAAGTGTTTTGAAAAAGGTTTTTTTTAAGAAGACATTCTGTATTGTGGTTTTTTGGTCAATATTTAATACACCATCTATATTGAAAACTAACATAAGGCACATACCCTTGTGCCTGAGTTGCACTGTCTCACTCACCCTTCAAATTCGAATATATGCAATATGCATGCCATAGGCCACCTATCCATTCAAGTAGGCACAACCCTTTTAAATCGTCATTTAACAATCTACATATTATATTAAGTGAAGCAACCTCCAGTTCGGAATGTAGATTCTACCTAAAGGAACCGACAACAAATTCAGTAGTTACTCTTTTTCAACATCTAAAAATACAATCATGTTAGTTACGTACAATTATATATTTTAGTTTATTATTGGTATCGAAATAAAACATTACATGCTGCATGGTGCATTCTACATTGTATCTCAAACAATGGTTTTTAGATTATTAAGCTTATTTTCGTTTTATTGTACCTCTAAATTACGTTCTAATTTTATGCGAAATGTCATGGCTTCGGAATTATCGGAAGTGACCCGATCGAGTTCGTTACATCTAAATAAGATCAAAATACGGGTTTTGTTCTTTTCTCAAGGCATGTGTAATGTTAGAGAATTGTGTTCTAAGTGCTGGTTATTATTTAAGGTATTTTAATATACAATAGCTATTACGTTTGTGAAATCTATTTTGCCATTTTATATTGTTAAAATGAGAAGGGGTATCAAGAATAACTTTAACAATTTCAAGAAGTTATTTTTAAACTATTACCTAATGGAATAGTAATGTTACAGTCTTAAATGATTTAATTTATGAGATTGTTATAATTAACGTATAATCTAATTTGCATCACTTGCAAATTACCATTATATACCTGCTTGTCTACGAAAATAGCGACTATAAACTATTCGCATAAATATTACATTTAATTTTTAATTTAGTTCATGTTCATTTAAATAAAATGTATTACCATTAATATTGCACTGTAGGTACTGAGGCATTGTTTGTGTTTATATTTATCCTCGTCAGAATAAAAATAAATTAGCGATAATAATTAATTTTAATAGAATATAACAAGTGTAAATTAATGGGATTAAACTAAGTCCTGCGTGAGAACACAGTAGGTTTTTTTTTAATATATAGGTATATATTTTTATATTCTTACGTAAAAATACATAAGTACATACATAGAATGAGGAATTTATTTAACTAGAACATCTTATACTCTGGCATCTCAAGCTATAACTATCTATAACAAATGACATCTACGTCCAAGGTATACCAGACACCTAACAGGAAAGTAAAAAATTTAGATATGCTTATGAAATGTCCAAACAATGTAAAACGTTTGCTATGGTTTTCTTTTAAAATTGATATTTATAATATATATTTTTTAAATAGCAGTTCCCGACACATGACAAAGGGGACAGATATAGTGACAAATCGATTATTGTTGCGAACGAAACAATATCGGAAGAATAATGTAAAAAAAATGATTGATTTATTTATTGAAAATTAAATTTTGTTATAAAAATAACAAGTTTTCAAAATAAAATCCATATAAGGATTTAAACCTTCAACAGCTATGCCAAAATGAAAGCAAAGCATAAGCGAAAACTACTTAAGTAATTAATTATAAAAATTAAATTACAAAAAAGTAAACGGTCACAATGTTACTTAACAATAACTTTTTTCTTTATATAATTTCGAAGCATTTATACAAAATAATTGCATAGTCAATACAAGGTCTAAAATGTTTCGACGGCCAAAGGTAAAAATTATTACGTACAATAGATCCTTTTTTGTTTTGGCCTTTTTCCTTCGGGTTACCTAGGGGCCTACCAGATGCATCTGTATTTGTTATGTTGTAGTCAATGGCCTTCTATTCTCCTGACTCAAAGTTTTGGAGCTTATTTTAGCAACCACACTGCTCTAATTCTTATTGATACTCATAAAGCCAATTTCCATCAAGCCAGGCCCATTCGTACCTACAATTATTAATTAAGATTCACATGTTCTCGCCATTGGCACATCTAGGCTCTTATACTTATTCATACATGCATACATAAATATGCAAGTAACTAGGGGAGAAGTTCCTAGTATCGTTGATTCATTTCCCGGTCTTCCTCTGCTGAGCAGTTGGGCAGTAACTACTTCCTACCGCTGCTGCTCCATAGCAGCTATTTTGATTAGCTAGGCCAGCTAGGTCTCGTATTACTCGCTAAATGAAGGTCTCCGAAATTTATGGCCGCTAGTACAGAAACACACAGACCATTAAAATCAGTTCATTGTGAGCGTCAATTCGATTTTGGCAAGGCAGTCTGGTTCCCGGAAATAACTGTCTTGGCGTAAAATTATTTTTATCATAATATTTTTTTTCAGTTCGTACAAATCAATGCAATGTGTTTTATTATAAGTAGATACAGAAAAAGTGTTAGTTATGAATGTAGTTTAAACGTGTGTTAGGATAAGAAGTACCTACCTACCTATTGAAAATATCTGTAAGTAATAAGTAATTCTGTATTTGATGAATAAATATTAACGTTTTTATTATTATCGGACCGATATTATTATTTTTAGTCATAAATTTTCTTGTAAGCATCATAGAAAAAATACCTTACATCTGAATTCCACTCACGGAAGTGTGGGTTCGAGTATTTTAGAATAATTAATATTTACAAAAACTTAATCAAATGTAATGAATGTACAAATGTTCACACCGTTTTTTGAAACATTTTAAAGTAAATCCAATCGATGGATTTGCGAAAATATTACGTTTTTAATTTCGAAGCTGTCATTGATTGGTTGGTTATGTTATTTATATCCACTTTAATTTTACTTTAAAAGTAAAATTAATGTGGATATAAGTAGTCAAGTGAAATAGTGTTGTAATTTATTAATTAAGATCAGTTAGTAGCGCTCAATATAGCTATTAGTATATCGCATTGAATATGTAAATCTAAAGTTTGTTTATCTTCATCCCTTTTTCGATTGGAATTCGCTTTGGGTCGATTATACATCGTTGACCTTGCTTGGTTGACTTCTCGTCCCGTACTGATTTCAGTTTATATTCATTATTTGACGACAGAGGGATTACATCAAGAATTGTGCGTATCGATTATATAAATAATATTAAAAAAGTAATTCTTCAAAAATAAGGTATAAGCTCCCTTGGTATTGTGTTACTTAATATACCAATGTGAATCATAAAATCTTTTGATATCTTAGGGAAAAAAGGTAACAACAACAATATAAAAGGGGTACTTTGCATATTTCTATTGCATCAAATTTTTTAGAGAAGTGTAAATGATGATATTTTTTAAATAATATAATTTAAATTACATCTTTCAATGTGGTCACCGTTGGCTTCATAATAAAATAAATAAATTAATGTTGTGTATATAGGTTAATTATTAGGAATTTAAGACATTTGAGATTGATGAATACACAGAAACATATATGTTTCTGTATATTAAATGAATCAATCAATTTAAGTTCATGTTTTTACGAATCACATATTTAATATTTGTACATAAAATATTATTTTTTAAATACATAAAATACAAAATGTTGTTAATTATATTAACCAAAAGGAAAAGTTTAAACATTAATAAAATATTTATTTCTTAATTGACCACATTGGAGCTGTGGCAGTACCTTGTCCACTTAAGCGACTATGCTATTAAAAGGGTTTCAAAAGCCAAAGAATTTATTTTTAAATTAACTAGTGTTCGACCAGTGGTCCATATTTCATTATGATAATTAAAAAATTGCGTAAACCCTGTGAATTTACATATGTTTTTACTCATTTTTGATACATTTTTTAATACCACGAAATTTCGGGGTTGGCTTTAATTAAGTCTGAAGGCCCTGAGGTCGGATTTACCATATTATGGCTTTTTGGACTCAGGGACTCGTAGATTCAAGGGCCCCCAGCTCAGTCAAGTCAAAGTTAAAAATAGACGATAATGCGAAAGAATCCATAATTTTATTAAATTAAACAGATCGTATGGTTTGCAGTCCTGCGAATTCTGCGATTAATCAAACCCATTTAATAAATCTTTGATCAATCATTGGCTAAGGAAGACAATACTATAATTAAACTGCAAGATATTTTCGTGCAACCTAAAACGCCACAATAAAAAGGGATAAAATAATACCAAGAAGATGCCTTTGTACTAACATCAGCCTAATGAAAAGCTTAGGCAAATGAAAAAAATTAGAAAAGAAAAAAGCGAAAGGCGTTAGCAGATAAAAGAAGAAAGAAAAAAAAGAAATTGGAAAAAGAGTAGAAAGTAGTAAAAAAAAAAAAACTAAAAACGTGTCAAAATTTTTATTTTCGGAAGATTTCTATGAATTTGACAATGGCAAATTAGAAGCTGTACTTGAAAATACTAACAAAGAAAACCAGAAAGCAAGTACTAACAAAAATTACATTCTCAATCGATTAGAGCTGTGATTCATTTAAATGTAATTAAGGAAGTTAAATAGTCGTAAGCTAAAATTGTTCTATTTTTTGTTTAAGCCTCAGTTAAACACATCGCAATTGAAACAATGGAATTTAATTAAATCTATGTCATAATCTTTATGAAAAAAAGCTTGTCACGTATTCCCATATTCCCGAACAGCTAAATAATCTTAAAATTATATTTAACCTTACCAATCACAAGCTGTGAAGCCGAGCGCTCCTTTTCCAGGATGGCATATATCTATTACATATAATAAAATTTGAGTATCTGTTTGTAATATTTAAAAAACCACTTTTTACTAAATAGATATATACACGGTACATATATCAAAATAATATTTTTTTACAATTTTTGTCGGTCAGTTTTTTCCGGTTAATCTTTGGAACAACTGGACTGATTTTGAAGGGGCTTTCATTGGCAGATAGGTGATGTAATAAGGAGTAACGTAGGCTACTTTTATTTTAGAATGATACATAAAATAAAAATAAAGTAACGCTGCAACGTCCAAATAACTTAAATTCAAACGCGCACGAAGTCGCGGGCACTGCTATTAGAGAATAAATACCGAACGACGATGTCAAATTCACGACTTAACCATTTATCCGTTATATCCATAAATCTATATTTAACTAAGAACCTAGAATGTGAGGAGCAAATTAAAGAATTATCCAACGGAAAGTGCAGACAGGTTGCCTTATAATTTGTCAATTACTTTACGATTGTATAACACTAAGGAATAATATATTATAATATAAATAAAATATTTTATTGTCTCATTTTTTCTATACTTTGAGTAATTAGGTGGCCCTAAGAAATATTAGCCCAGGGCCCCATAAACTTACGGTCCAGCCCTGCCCCTAATTACTTTCCAAGGGGCAATTAATTTATTATGTAAGACGATTTTTACTAGTTTTGACTCCCTATCTTCTATCTAAATCGTTCGTTCGAGGGTCATGATTAAAACTCAATAAAGACATAAATTGACACGCATCAATAAGTTCAAACTCCTTTAAAAATTGTTAACTGCAATATTAAATAATCAACGTAATAACGAGTGTCGTTTACTCTTCCGGAGGTATAGTTTACGCATCCGAAAACACCTCGGCGCGCGGTTGTCGGCGCTTTTTCTAATCTTAATTTTGCGTATATCACGTTAGAACTACATTGACTCTCGCCCATCACCTTGTAAAAATCCTCTGTCATACAGTCCCCGGGCTGTAGCCCCAAAATCCGGCCTTGCCAAAGCTACCAAACAAAAAAGGTAATGGCTTGACAAACATTAAAAAGCTACTGTCTTCTTTATCTATCCCTATCTGACGTAAATTGAGTTTGGGTGTGTGTCATTAAAATGTAGTAATATTATGTTGGTGAATGGCATTCCATTCATATATAAAAGGGCATAAATAAAATAATCAAACATCAGGTGCACATAACACTTATATTTTAACATAACGTGATTAAGTAAAATAAAATAAACATTTTTAAATTAAAACAACGAATGTAATACAATATAATTAAAGGATAAAAAAACGACCAATCATATACTCCGTAGCAATTAACATTAATAATTGTAGAAAACAAACTATTTTCGAGATCTTATATTATTATCGCAATGGAGGTACTTTTGTATTACCAATAAAGACTTCATGGTAGGATGGTTTTATTTATTTATTGGCCGCTTATATCCACTAAAACAAATGAGAGCCAGTCACTTAAACCTAAATTAAGACTTCTTTCGATTGCCAGTGTTGTAGACACGATATTCCTTTAACGATTCAAATTATCAGTATCGAAAATAAGAAGTATAAAGTTGCCTTTAATAAATTATAAAAAAATAATTATACATCATTAATGCTGCAAACCTACTTATTATTAAAAAAAAATAAGATACCTATTATTAATATTTTTCTGAACTTCTTTTATACACTTAAGTATATCTACAACATAAGTTTAGCAATTCGCGTTGTTTTACATTTTCATCTTTTAATATTTTATTAGTTAATAATGAAATAACATTATTACACTTACTATAATTGTCTTTTACAAAAATTAATTTATAAAATCACATTGTGGCATTGTGCATTAAAATGTCACGAATATTTACATAAATTTATGTTTTACTCAAGAAACAATATCATTTGGTATAAAAAGTTTTTAAATGTCTATATAATTTAAGCAATTTAAATTACATAATCAGATACAATAACATATATACAAATTTCACATACGATTCTAAAATCTTATGTAGTTTGCATAATAATTTATGGTTAGCATTCGTCTATGGTCATCTATTTGTCTCTTGACGTTGACGTTGAGAGGTCGTAAGAAGCCACAGTTAATACCATTGAGAAATATTTTATTTTCTTTTTGTCGATACAAGTATAAAATTAATCGTATCTGGTATAATAAACATACCTTTATAATCTCAGTGACATAATTTAACTTACAAATATTACACACTTTATTTGCATACGTCGGAAAATCGTATCGTACAATGTAAAAATCGTTATAAATTAACACCCTAGAGCCAAGGCACAAGTGTGATATTGTAATGACAAAATCCTTCATTTAAGCATTTAACTACCGACTATTAATGCTACAATATACACAACAAGGTACTCACATGCTAAAACTAGCTTTACAACTAAATTTCGAGTAAAGTATATGCCAACTACGGGGTTGTTCTAAATTAGGAGTCTCTAGCACTTTGAAAAAATAATATTCGCAGTAATATATAAATTAAAACTTTCCTTATCAACGACTGAAGAGACAAAAAATCTCGATACGCCGTAAAAAGATCGTATCGCAATAATTTTGTATTTTTTGTTTACAAATTCGTTTCGAAGAGCGTTTTTCTTAATTAACAACATTTATAAAAATTCTTGTTTCGAATTTTTATATGAATTAATATTTTCTATTATTTTTAACGAAATATTCGTAGCTATAAATATATAGATTTTTAAAACATAACGGTCAACTACATGGAATCCTCAGATCTAGGAATACATTTAAAATAAATAAGGGAAAGGGCTCTTTATACATTATAAGGGATCTAAGCTGCTCTCATGTGGATATTCGAGTTTTCCAAACGGAAGACTTCTCACCTGTAACATTAAAATTTTTAATGTCTGTGGTTCTATACGCTTTAAACTTTGTTAATTATGAAGACACAAACCTGTCCTATGAGGTTCCCCGGCGATGTGATGCCTGGGCACTATAAACTTAGACTCTTGGAACATCGACAACATTAAGTCTTCTGTAGTAGGATGATATTCGACTCCATTAATACTGGCGACCAAAGGTGAACTTTCATAATTTCTGTTGGAATCCCTAGAAGCAGGTGACGTGCTAGACCTGGTCGGGTAATCGA
This sequence comes from Vanessa atalanta, assembly GCF_905147765.1. Taxonomy (NCBI): domain Eukaryota; kingdom Metazoa; phylum Arthropoda; class Insecta; order Lepidoptera; family Nymphalidae; genus Vanessa; species Vanessa atalanta. The sequence goes on along the minus strand of NC_061878.1, from coordinate 7,286,754 downwards.
CTGATCGTGGTCTTCTCGTATCGACGGGGGTCATCTTTGGATTGACATGAACATCTTTGTGAATGTAAGGCTCAATAGGCATGCTAGATTCGTTTTCATAGTCGCTTAAATCGTCGTTCGTAGTATCGCCGTTTACTTCAACTATAAGCGGCCGCTGGAGAGTGGGTGACTGGATAATTGATGTTGTACTATGGATGACGTTCACTTGCCTTGTCGGACTAGTTTCTACTTTATCTTCTGGGAGACTCGAAATACTCCTAGAGGGCGATGGATTAGGTCTCGGCGCGTTGTCAACTTGAGACTTATCATTATTCGATTTCTCTTTCGTATCCTCAACTACTTCCTCAATAAGTTCGGTCAGCTCATTTAAATTATCAGCGAGTTTTACAAACTTTGGCATCCTCAGGGCCCAATGCCCGCCCTCCTCGGTGGAACAAGAATGGATGACATTTGGTTTTTTGCGTTTATAAAATAACATGTAGGCCGAATTGTTAACGAGCTCGCTGTAAACGTTCTCATCGTCGACAGACGTGACCCTCGAATCGTCGAATTTATACCAGCGACCGTCGTACGGGTTCTTGCAGGCCGCCGTGTAGTGGCCCGTCTCCAGGTCGTCGCCGTGGTGGTAGCACACGGCGTACAGGTCGTACACGTGGTCGTGCGCGGGCGCGGCCCGCGAGGCGCGCCGGCGCGGCGACCGCGAGTGGCTCGGCGACTCCGCGGTGGCTGGGGTTCTTCTCACGAGGTGAGGACTCATGTCGAAGTCGTCGACTGGGAACTCTACCATCGTCGTTAGTTTTGTACTCGTCCGGCCTTTGGCTTGTCTGAAAAATACATTGCTTGAATTAGCATAAATCCGACCCGGCTGCGCGACTCCGAAAGAGCGAGCACAGTGCCTCCGCTGACCCGCTCCCTGAAGGAGATCGATGAGGCATCGGTGCTACCCGCACTTTTCGTTTATCGCTTTACTAATGGTGAAAACAGTATTAAAATCTATCAAGTGGTTTAAACGATGTAAGCGGAGATACAGATAGAGATTAAAAGCGACGTTGATGTTCATACTATTTATAGATATAAAAACTATACTTACTGTCGGAATCTCTTTAGATGTATTACTAAGATGTCTGGAAGAGACCATAAACCAAGAGTTTTCACAACAGGCATATATCTCTGACACTGCGGACACCTATAACAATATTTTTGCATTAGTATCATATCGTGACTCTAGAACAATTTTAAGTTTATTCGATTCGATTATTATATATGAATATCCATTATTAAATATCATTGCAAGCAAAAACTATGTTGAAAGGTGAGAGTGGTTCCACTCTTTTAATTAGTAAAATACACGTTAGAAAAGAGCATTTGTATGAAGCAAACTGTGGTAAATTAATAAGCACTATGTAGGAAAGGAGCTGAGAGATAGATACAATTTATTATTGTAGTAAATATTATCATTACCTCGAGGCCTCTGGTACGTCGTGAAACATAATTATAGCAATCGTAGGTTATGACTACATTGAAACTCTACTAATGTCTAGCATACTGTAGCAACATCGTTCAGAACAGAAATAAATAAACCATCGCATAGAGGAGAATCAGTGTAATTTTCAAAATAAAATAACATTTTGTATGTATGAATATTGTGAATCTTGACAAGCGAAGTCCGTGCACGTACCTCCAGGCGTCCTCCTGCGCGAGGTGCTCGGCGCGCGTGTAGTGCGCGAGGCACGCGTGCAGCGTGAGCGGGCAGGCCACGCCCGCCGCCGACACGTGCACCTCGCACGCCTCGCCCGACTCGCGGATGATGCTGCCGGACAAACCGGTTTCATAGTTAAATTACCTAAATTCTTAGTCATTATCGTTTTTTGATATATTCGAAAATGAAATATGCTTCGGCCTGAATCGGTTAAACACTGAAAAATAAATACATCAATGAACTGACTTCGGACTTCAGCGAAATAAGATAAAATTATATACGGTAAGTATTCTTGTGAATAAAGCCTCGATGTCACATTTAAGGTGGTTAACGTCAACTAAGATTATTTATTCAGATATACTATAATATTATTCAAAACTGACCCAGGAAAAAATGTTTAATAAAAGAAATCGATTATAACTTTTTGCAGTTGAGCAGATTGTTACAAATAAATGTATGAATTATAATGTAAATACTGCCTATATATACTCGCGGAAATACTTCAGTGTTCATGTGCCGGAGTGATTACAGCACAGTGTGGGCTTCACCTACACACATCGCACACTAACAGTCTTTAAGGTCAGATTTAATAATGGGCGATATCTCCACATGTAAAAAGTAAAACCAATACAGCCTGCAATTATTCCCAATTTCGAGCAAACTCTCGTTAAGTTTAAGGTTTCGAGTTTATACCACCCCAATGATAAATGTTTGTTTCATATGAAATTATACGTCTCACCCTCGACGGTCAAGGTAGGATACCATATGGCCAAATCAATATCAAGCACAATTACTTTTGACACTCGTATTTGGATTATAATATTTGGATCCCACGATGTAAAACATAAGTCCAGTCACCGCTGCCTAAATAAATCGTATTTTCCAAGGTTTTTGCATTTTCACTTATCGTTCGTCGCACTCTTCACGCGTATCACGATGACAGTGTAATTATTAACCGCCACAATAACACAAGATGCTAGTTAGTCGTTAGTCATCAGTCATATTTGCAAGTCACGCAGTTCCATATTAGATCATATAATTGTCATTTATATTTTAGCGCAAAAAAATACTACTATAATTCCTTAATACAATAATAAACCAACCTGTCTCTGTGAGCTGGATCCCAGAGTAATTCGAGACGTAAGTGGGGATACTTGTCGTGGGCACACAATGCTTGCTCTACATCCAGAGCGAACAAAGGGTGCGGTAACTGCAAAAAAATGTACATAATGAACAAAAAACATTGATAATTTTTTAAACAGAACATTAATTTTTATTATATTTAATATATCATAAAATCAACAAGCAGAGATGAATTAAAAAAAATGTTAGGAAATTGTTAATGCAGTCAGCATCTCTATTTTAAAATTCTAAATAATTTGATAATTTGAATGAAATACTGTCAACAGCATCTTCGCTCGCGTTTTAGGGGTAGGTCGTCAGCTGGTAGGCATAAAGTAGTCTATGCCTTGGAGTGCAGCGGTTTGGCCGTGAGAGAGCAACAGACAGAGTTACATTCGCATTTATAATTGTACACATAATTTTAGAAACAATTACACACTAACGCTACATACTATTAATTTTACCATATAAGTTTTCATGAATTCCATTTAAAATAATCTATGCATATAATAAAATTTGGACGGTGTTTGTAATATTAAAATAACCGCTTTTTACTAAATGCATATGTATGTATATCAAAATAACATTTTTTTCAATTTTTGTCCGTCTGTCTGTCAGTCTGTTCCGGCTAATCTCTGGAACGGCTGGACCGATTTTGACGGAACTTTCACTTGCAGATAGCTGATGTAATAAGGATTTAGGCTACAATGACAACTTTATTGTTAAATTTAAACACGCACGAAGTCGCGAGCACAGCTAGTTATTTATATTAACGACACATAATACATCACAGAGTTACTAATATCAGATGCGTACCTCGGGTTGCAAATACGCGGGGTCCCGCGGACGATGCGCTTCAGCTATTCTCGCTTTAAATATATCGGCTCCCTGCGCGTTCTCCAGCACTCGTTCCGCTACCACTTGGCACATCTCCTTCAGCATCAGTTTCTGTAGATCTTCGTATGATATCTCTCGAGGCACTTGCATTGCGTATGGAGAGCCTGGCGTACATATTAAAATACATAATAATCATTATACTGAAGCTAGTATGATTATTGATAGGAAAAAAAAAAACTAAGCCATCCATCACAATAATTTGCTTTACAAATTTCTTTGGAACGAAGTTGTTTTACGTATCTTAGTAGAGTGAATTGGCCGAAATCATCAAGTGAAAAAAGCGTTATGCGTGCTGCATGCGAGGTTTCCCTCTCTTTTTTTTGTTATGGTTCTTCATATATGGTTTTATATAATATTACTTAAACTTATTTTTAGTTATTTTTTTAATTCACACGAGATTTTTAATAACAATTTTGTCATCGTTAATTTATTTTATCGTATTTGTATCTGTTATTTAATGTATAATATGTAGCGAGAGCACTCTCGTTTCAACGAGCGTCCCACGAAACAATTATCTTTTTTTTAAATATATACTTGCAAATGTCTGTTAATGCAATCGTTACTCTTTCAAAATAATAAATGAAGTATACCAAATCTCTCTCCATCGAGCATGTTAACCCACAGCAGCAGGAGGTAGGGCGTGGTGGGGGGCTGCAGTATGGGCGGCGCCTCCACGCAGTACAGCGAGCCCAGCTCGATGCCGGCCGGCTCCCAGCCCGCGCGGCCCGTGCTCCAGCCTGCGCCAGTGTAATATATGGTTCATTATGTTAACATCCATTAAATATTTATACTTTATGATTGCTTGAATTTCATATTAAATTATAAATATGTATCATACTAAAAACTACCTCCTATAAAAACGAAGAATCTACAATTTACTAAGCGTATATTCATTATTATATGCCACATATAATATAATACACATATAATATTACATAAACAAAGTAATTTAATGGAATTTAATGTAACTATTCAATAAAATCGATATGTGTGACTGACAAACCATTTTCATTGATCTCAGCTAGTATAATATGGTCTCTATCAATGCCAGTATCTGTGTGCAATGCTGTTCGAAGGTCATCCATTGTTGAGTTTGGAGGTAACTCCACACCAATACGCACTTGTCGAGGTTGCTGATTTACATATACTACCTAAAATTAATCAATAACTTTGAGATCACATTTAGATTTACTTAGTTAATATAAAGACACACTCATTGATTTTTAAATTATAAAAAAATTACATTTAATAAGTTACAAATGCTATTTTACTAAAAAATAAGAACTTACATTAACAGGCAGAGGAGAAGGCTGGGCCGCTACTGGTCTAGTGGGCAATTGTACGCTTACACAATGAAAAGGATCAAATGTGCAGGATGTTCGCTCACACTTTGCACATGTTAGTGCTGACCTTGAATTATTAAAAAAGAAAAAAATGGCTATAAATTAATTCATAATAATTATGAAATGGTGGTTTTTAAGTAAATTAATACCACTTTAAATTTAAATTAACACAACTTCATGAGATATTTATTACACTCAAAACTCTATAAAAAACATATATAGAGTTTATTTATATATACATTACATATACATACCTGTACTGAGCTTGAAACACTGCCTGTACGAAAGAACTGTTTCTTCGAGCATGATTTGCCAAAGTTTCCGCGGCAACAACTTCATCTGATTTGCCCACGGTATTCTTAAAAAAACAAATATTGATTTGAATGTGGCTTCATTTCAAGCAGGTTTTAATGTTTTGAGTCCATAATTTAGGATATATATAATATTGATAATGTAACATTTCTCTATCAAGAAACAGAAAAAGGTAAAATATATAACTATGTTTCTAATATTTACTTTAATTGTTTTATATTTTTTCTTTGTAGCTGTATTTAGATCTTCATGAACTTTATCAAGTAGCCAAAACAAAAATTCCTGTGCATCGTGTTGACTATTTCCTCTATACTGAGTTCCGTGCCTTTCCACTGCTGCCTATAATGTTAGAAAATTATTTTTAAGACAAGACTACATATTATGCAACATTGATTAGGTTTACATCATACGTTATGATAAACACATTTTTATGATGTAGCAATGAATGACAAACCTTAAAAGCTGTACTCATATCTGGGGTATAGCGACAAGACCATAATGCTTTTAATAGAGCTGCCAACTGTTCTGTCACTTCACCTTTAGTACCATACTTTTTTGAATTTATTTTATTCCTCTTTTGTAAATCAATCTGAAAATTTGTGGTAATTCATACAATTGATACATCTAACATAGTAAAATGAAAATAATGTACAAAACTAAAAAAGATTGTATGTTTAGTAAATTAATAAATATATTAACTATATTTTAGACTCACCTTATAATGTTCTAAAACAAAATATTCAGCAATAACATCTGTATGTGAAAGACATTGTAGTACAGCATTCATATAGCAAGTGTTTCCATGATTTTTGATGCCAGTGGCTGCGGGAATGGTGCCCGGGGGCCATGGTGGCTCGCCACTACATGGTACTCTATCACTGTGAATAGCAACTGGCCCAGATTTAACCTGCAAATAACTTTTAACGTTACTTATTACTCGTTAAATTTATTTAATAATTATTCAAAATAATACCTACACCAGAAACATTCACTGTGCTCATATGTTGAGCGATTTTGTTGAGGAATATCTTCCATGACGGCCTTCTAAACAATTTCCTTTCCAAGCCACCCTCATCTTTTTGCGTAATGCTAATCACAGAATTTGCACTCGTTGGCTTGTTATCATTATCGGTAGTCTTATTTTTACTTGAACTAGGTTTGGATGTCCCAAAGGGATTACGAGGCAAGGTAAAAGTCCGCTTTAATCGTGATCCTTCTACCTGTTTTGGTGTCATATTCGCTTCCGCTACTTCACTTATTAGCTCACTTTCTGAACATGATTTTAAAACTGACGATAAATTATTTGTAGACATAATAAATAAAAGTTGATACTATCTTTTAAATAAGAATTTTCTAAAATCTAAGAAAACCCAATTAGAAAACATTGATATGTTAAACTACCAGCTACTGACATAAGCGCCATATTGATGTCTATGAGTATTTGCTCTATTAACTTTATATAATTGAATTAGATTCTTGTCTTTATGAAATTTTCAATGAAAACTTACAGTTCACTTTTTGGTAGCGTAAATATGGGAAAATGTAATTAAAAAATAAACAAAGTGAAATTTCTGACGAAAATAGAATGCCAGACTGAATTATTAATCACTATCAAAATTAATACTAATATATGAAATATGATTAGTGTATAGATAAAAACAAAGATACTTTTTGTATACATTACACCCCTGAATTACTTCGAAGATACCTTAGTATTTTCTTCATACTAAACCATAAGTGGCCTCACAAATAATATATTATGGAGGCAAAATACATACAATTATATTACAAATAACAGAAAAATAAATTTATAATCCATAAACATTTAATCAAACAAACATTACTGATTGCACCGGTACTAAAAAAATCTCTAATCTATCTCTCTCTCTTACACAAACTGGAGTAACTATTCCCTTTATAAAATTATATAATAAGCTTTTAAATATTATAATAGATTTTATTCTTTAAGACAAAACGATTACATTTAAAGAATATAATAAACAATAAAAAATATATAGAGTATTGGCAGTCGAGTTTGACGTTTGACAATGACATATGTATATCATTAAAATAATTAAATGCTAACATTGAGCTATTGGCTCATTACTTAATAAATGTTAATCTATGATTACGACTAATATATTTGAATTGTGTGTGGCTAGTGTTTACTAAAACTGAATGCTGAATTAAAAGTGTGTTAAATCTGCAATGTTTGGGTAAGCTATTTTTGTTCTTTATTAAAGCCTTATTTTTAAATTTGCTATTTTTAATTTTTCTGCGAAAGCGATATATCGATATTATTTTCAGTTTTGTATGCTACAAAAATAGATTTCGTCGTACTAAAAAATGAAAAGCTATTATTGTATTGGTTTTATACTATTTTAAAATTGTACTTTGTTTGTCGATTTCGTTAAGTTCGAAGCGATAATAATAAAATTAACATTTTATTTCAGCGACATAGAAAATGTCTTCTTTTGAAAAATTAAAGCTTTTAATTTGGAAAAATTTTCTTTTGCAAAGAAGGCACAAGTGGCAAACACTCTTTGAAATAGCATCTCCTGTGATATTTTCTTTATTTTTAATATTAATAAGATGTCTCGTCGATCCACAATCCAAGCCAGATGTTTCATACTCACCTTTTCTCCCAACATATTTCAATATCAGTGGAAGACAGCTGTGAGTATTTTCATTTAAGTTACGATTTTTTAAGTTTGAAAAATTATGTATACACCTCAGAATATATTTTAAGTTATGTAAGTTATATTTAAACCTACTCGAACTAATAATAAAAACATACCTCTTATTTATAAGCCTAAATAGATTCTAAGCAGCTTTCTGATATAGTGGTACCTTAGATTCACTTAACTTACTCACAACTATTATCATATAAATTACAATTGATTCAGAAAATTGCACTTCTTTCATCATTTATTTTTGTATTATATTTATTCATTTATAATTATATATATATTTCCACATCTTATTTCTTATAAATTGTAATAAAAGCTTAAATAGCTTTTATTAAAATTTATTATCTTAACTTATTCTAAATTTTATTTAGAGGAAATCTCACATCAGCAAAACGAGAGGGAACAATAGCATTTTCTCCAGAAAATCCACTTACAAGGAAAGTGACAGAGGATGCCATGGCCATGGTAGCTTTAGATAATCTGAATGGATTCATTGCACTATTCTTTGACACTAAAATGCTTCCTCAACCTAAGGGGTACAATGATTCATTAGCACTGGAAGCTGCACTCACACAACCAAATGTTATGAATCACATCCTTGTTGGCATTCAATTTGATGATAGTATGACTAGTGAGTAACTAACAATATTGTTTTCAACCAACTTGCATAACTAAACAACTGATTTAACTAAATTACCTTAGTTATTTACAATGTTTCGTTCATTTCATTCAATTATTCATTAAACAGAAAATACATTCTGATTCTTTCTATGTTCTTAAGAAATATGATTTATCTTTATGAATTCTTCTCACTTGCGTAACTTTTAGATGCTACCGAGTGGCCAGATGATATAAAAGTGACATTAAGATTTCCAGCGGTCATGAGAACTCCAATGTTAGAACATCCCCTACGAATAAGTTGGAGAACAAATTTGCTTTTTCCTTTGTTCCCTCAACCTGGCCCTCGTGAGCCGGATGACATGTATGGAGGCAAAATGCCAGGTTTGAAATAATATTTACTTATACATTTATTCAAGAATTAAATAAGTACAATTTCAATCATCCTTTTTACAAAAAATTTAGTATTAACCGCAACTAGGGTATTGGTTGGACTATCATTTTTATAAGCTAATAACTTACCAAATTATTAGCTACCAGTTTTTAAATTCATTTTCTATTAATTGTTTTTGCGTAGAGATTAGTAGAATGCGGTAGATACCTCATTCATTCCACATTTGTTTTAGAAAACTCTGCCATGCCAAGACCGGAACACGGCAAGGGCAACCTATGTTAAAACGTTCTAGCGATCCCACCTTCCGGTTTCGTGAATTCGTGTATTATAAATGGAATTCGTGCGGGTACCACGGCCCAATTACTTTTTGCTTTTTTTTCCTATTCGCGAGTTTGAATCTAAATTTAGGACGAGCACTACTAAATTATCATGAAATTAAAATAAAATTTGTGTTAACAATTTATCTTGTACTCATAGTGAAGAAAAACATCTTGGATTAGGGATATTCCCTCTATTAATTTATTTTATGAAATAAACCTGACTCTATATTCTGCGCAGATTAGGGCTTGAGGTGAGGCTGCCGTGGTCGTTAAATTAAGTTTAAAAAAAACTAGTTTTTAACCTTGCGTTGATTAATAATAGAAATACAGCAAAATTTTTGTATCATCAAATTAATTTAAATATGTACATATCAATGATGACCACATTAGTGAAATGTTCTGTCATTATAGAAAATTACGCAATAAATCGTTTTCAGGCTATTCTCCGGAAATGTTTCTCGCTGTCCAACATGCTGTGTCCCAAGAGATTATAAAGCAAAAAACAGGCAAACCCATCAATACGAAAATATATCTCCAGCGTCTACCTCAACTGTCGTACAGACGAGACGATTTACTTGTTGCTATGGAGAGATTTATATCGATGATAATAATGATGTGTTTCGCTTACACCTTCGTGAATACCGTACGAGTTGTCACCGCTGAAAAGGAAATGCAATTAAAAGTAAGTTTTAATAATATTACATTGATTTAGAAAACAAATTAAAAGTTCACCGTTGTAGGACAAGGAGAGGAAAGGCGTAAATGCATTATTCCAACGAGTAAAAAGAAGAAGGAAACACTTATGTTTTAATTACAAAAAATATACACCTTACGCTTTCACTACTCAATAATATTATTATTGAAACATGTAAAAAGAGACAATAATAATTATTAATTGATTTATGAGTTTTTCCTTTTGTGGTTATTGCATGTGCCTACGGAAGAAATATTTTTTTATCTAACGTTTAATTAATAGGTAGGTAGTTCTAAAATGTTTGCGTCCACGATATCGACCACAGGAACCATAAAATTTGTCATTTCTAATGGTAAAAAAAATTTAACTGATTTTAAAATTTCTTATATCCTAATAATTTCTTATTTCTAGTTCTAACTTTTCTAGTGCAATTCGATAGATACCATAGACCGATCTTGATTACGTAATACTATTTTTCGACCATAGCTTTGCCCGCATTTGAGGTGTCAGATAGATAGGATAGTATCTATATTTTTCTTTTCCCCTAACAACGTGTATGCGTAATTTCATGGTGATCGGTTGAAAAGACGTAAAAGCGTAACAAATAAACAAATAAACAAACTCACTTTCGAATATATAATACTAGCTGAACCTGCGAGAAATTGATAACAAACATCCAACCCCCGATTTACCTCCTTAGGTACCCCTAACCGAGTTAACTCTAACTCTACCGAATTTAGTGAAATCCGTTTCTTACCGGATGTCTACACCCTACAAACAACCTACCCGCGATATTTCAATTTTGTGGGTGTTATAGTTTCTGAGATTTCGTGATTAATCAGTGAATGGTATTTCGCTTTTATATATGTATATACATATATAGATATATATATTAAGAATAAAATATCATGGGTACATCCTTCATATGGCCCGTATGAAATCGGTTCTAGTAGGTAGTTATTATTAATCCTTATTATTATTCTATTGTTATGTCACTTAGAAATGACGCCAATATTCGCTATTATTGTACTTGGTACTCGTCGAAATAGTACGCAGTAACCTAATCGCTAAAATACGTACATATCACTAAAATTGTGTCAGTTTCTATGACAAATCATGATAAATTTTATGAATATATAGTAAATAAAAACAAATTTATAAGTATTTTAGTAACGAATTTTGTTTTTTTTTCTTATATTTAATAGCTGCTTTTAATAAAATCCTATTAAAACTTTATATGTATAAAGATATATTATTTGCCAACATTATTAGCAATTTATTTCGAACCTCATACATATACTCGTATATATTATATCTTTCGACGACATTTACAATATATATATCTTACAATATTTAGTGCTTTGATCATGGGCGCGGGCGAATAATTGACTAAAATACAATTCGTGTCGTCGCTAATACTACCCTTAATATGTTTTTCATGAAAAGAAACATCATATTGTATGATTATGTCATAAGCGAAAAAAAATATATATTTTTATTCATATTTGATACTTCAGCGCTGATACAATAAGTTAGATTACTCGAGATTATCGAATATTCTATGTATTTCATTCGGCCGAGGCTTCAAGTAACACATATGTAACAGATAAGCGATCATAACATATGTTTCTATAGAATCGGAGAAAGGATATCGTGGTTTTCGAGGTGACTGAAGGCTGTGTTACTTTATAATGGCGTCAAAGGCTGTCAATACAATGACACAATTATTATATACGACTAGAACACTGCACTGTTGCAAGTGCGTAGTCGACCCAAACTTGCAAGTTTGGGTCGACTACGCTATCACGCGAATGACTGAACGGATCCTCTACGAACGGAATCTAAAATTGGCACAGAGAGATTATTGTCTGGAATTAGCATTAGCATTTTAGCATTAGCAGCCCGTAAATGTCCCACTGCTGGGATAAAGACCTCCTCTCCCTTTGAGGAGAAGGTTTGGAGCATATTCCACCACGCTGCTCCAATGCGGGTTTGTCCTCCAACTCGGAAAGCGGAAGCTAGTATAATATAAAGATATATATGAAAATAATTTATAAGAATAAGATTATTAACAAAGTGAAACAAAACTTAAAAAAAAAAAACACTCAAAAATGACACGGATTCAAAAGTCTGTGGATAAATACATTAAATGTGTTGAGAATTTGTACGGACTCATAAAGATTTATCTAAAACAAGAATTCAGGTATCTTAAAAAAAAAAACAGCTTCGTTGCGTTGTGTTATATCTTGAATCACTCAATAACTTATAGTCATTTCCGGCATTAAATAATGGTTTAATCTTATTAAATAGATTCGAGAGATATCGAAGTTTGTTATATAAAATTTATCTATTTTCTTGATATGCCAAAATGTTTTACGGAAGTTATTTATAATAAATAATTCATATACATCAATGATTTTTTAATAATTAATTATTATTATGTTTATACTTGTATTTTAACATTGTTTCGTTCTAGTATTATAATTTTTAGTTACGTAAATACTGTGTGAGAAATGTATTGAACTACAGCTGTCGTCTATTTTCCCATTGAAATTACTACATAGTATAAAACATTGTTGCTTTCCGCTGTCTGCCTATCCCTATGTATGCTTAGATCTTTAAAACACGGATATAAATACGTTTTTTTAAAATTGATTTAGTGACTCAAGAAGAAGGTTTATATATATAGTAGAGAAACACTGATAATTTTAAATAATTTTTTTTTGCACTTACATTGCAAACGTTGTATATGATACCCTATGAGATAGATCAAAATAATATAGTACAGTATTGTATACCTTAAAATATTCTACAAAAAAGCCCGCTACGGATATGTCTATGTCTTAGGAATAACCCACAATAACCGTTTTTATTCCTTTACTTTTTACGAGAAATAATGGCTTATTATAATATATTGTACATTTAGTATGGAACAATATGGCCTTTTACAGCATATAATTTAAAGTAATAATTTTCGAGGATATTACAAATTTTAAAATGCATAGAAAAAGGACAAAGTGGTTTATATTGTCTAATGACAAAAAAGTTGTGAACGTTGTATCAGAATTGCACCCGTGCCAAGCCAGGACGGGTCGCTAGTATTTCATAAACAATATTTATTGTGTATTTTAGATAAATAAAGGCTAGATATATGTTGTCATGAATTTTTCGTACAAATTATAGGTGTTAGTTAGTTACAATTTTAAGATTCATTATACGGGAAACATGTACACTTTTATTAAAAACGTATGTTTATCATAATCGTTAGGTAAAAAAAATATTGTCTCTTGTCTGTCTGTCTACTTAGGAAGTATGTACTTTAAAAATATTTCTAAAGTAGATAGGTTTCCTTTCAAACATTTTAATTATTATATCTAAAAGTGTATGAGATTATATTGATTAACATTTATGTAAGGTTTCGTGTTTACATAAGTCGTTTTTTTCACAGGAAACTATGACAATAATGGGACTACCATCGTGGCTACATTGGCTGGCTTGGTTCATTAAGCAGTTCTCGTTTCTTCTTATATCCGTAACACTCATGGTGATACTATTTAAGGTAAGAATATACTTACTTACGTTTTAAATTGAATTGAAATGAACATAGTAAAATAAACGAACATCATCTACTTGCAAGGAGAAAATTACTACGATGCTTCAGTGTGGTTTGGTGTGTACGTGTAGCAGAATTATATATTTTAAGATTTTTCCTGCACGTTGATCACAAATTAAGAACGGGAAAAAGTAGTGTTCATATCTGGATTCTAATTTGAGATCTATTAAAGTTTACTTGATGGTAGGGCTTTCTGACAGCGCGTCTGGGTAGGTTCCACCCACTCATCATAAATTCTACAATGAGCAATATTTAGTATTCTAGTGTTCCGGTTTGAAGATTCAGCGAGCCAGTCTATTTACAAGCATACGGGTCATACATCTTGGTTCCCAAGGTTGATGACCTTTTGGCGATGTAATGAATGAATGGTTAATATCTAGCAGCGCCAATATCTTTGGGCGATGGTGTGGTATGGGCTTACCATCATGTGGCCCAATTGTCAGTCAGACTTTAAAAAAAAAGTGTATTCAAGCACTTTTGCCTCTTTAAAATAAAAATATCGATTTAAAAGGAACATATAATTTTATATATTTTTTGTTGTTCATCGTAATTATTATAAACTGTTAATAATTATTTACGTTCTTACGTATTTCAAATGATATTGTACATTAAACTGAAACACAACCGTGCATTGAATATTTCTTATCGACGAATAATTGAAGGTCCAAGGAGAATATAGATTATTTATATGAGGGCATATCAATTTAAAATATAACCTACATTATACATCAGTTTTAGAAGGTCTCGCTAGCAATAAGAATAATAGATCGTAAATTGATGGTACATTCCAAAGTAAAGATACATACTTTTAATTTTTTTTCTAATTTACAATTTTTCTAATGTTTTGGAAACATCAAGATCTTTGATTCAAACTCTTGTCTGAGAATTCTATTGCGACAAAGATCAACAACTTGACATAGCCTCTATACATGTATGCGGTGACTGTAAGTGATTTCTTTACTTACGTTTTCCTGAATCATATATCAGATATTTGGCAATATTATATCAAAATTTTGAGTATCAAAATGCGTTCCATTATCATAACGTGAAGACGTTAAATATAGTATATTTATACTATTACTAAGCGTGATGAATATATTTAAACTAGTGAACTCAACAATAACAACAATTTTTTACAACGGATATCTTATCTGGCGAGACAAATATAAATCAAACGAACCGTCACGTGTCATTCGTTGATGTACGAAGTACAACTCCTGAATGATCTCCGGTAGTCTTGCCAATATCGCAAGAGATAATATACACCATTATTCTCTCACCATCGTGATCGAATTTTAAGGGGACTACATGAGCTAAATGCAAGTTTTATAATGCAAAAAAGTATATAATCCAATGCAGTAAACCAAATGAAAAAAATATATGATAATCTTCAGGATACATGCTAAGTATTTGTTATTTTGAAAACATGATGTAATTAATTTGGTACGATAGAAAAAAATCACAAAGTTACCTCTAAAAAGATCTTTTAATCAATAATAACTATACTTATATACGTTCCATAATTCTGGTTTTTTGTCAGATTATTCTACAAGCAATATACTATTTAACCTGGGTGTCACTTTTTTAGTAAAATCAATAGATTTTTTTTAAATCCGATATTCTTATTTTCGAACAAAATGCGTACGCATGTGTGCGTAAACGCCGTGTACAGACAATGCCGGCCGAGGCCTGATGCTATACAGACGTGTCGATCTTTTCGCCGCATCATTCATTATGTTACGAGATATTTTTTTGTAATTTTAATTGAAAATTCATTGTTTCATGTTTTCTTATAATAAATTTTATTCTTTCTTGTAAATAAATATATTAAGTTAAAATAGTGTAGTAGTAATTAGGCATTTGTTTTTTTATTATATTATTTGTTATAAATTTTAATTGTGTAAATATGGGAAATAAAGTGAAACGCGTGAGGAAAACTAAAAAACGTTTATATAAATCAAGCGCCGAACATACATATGAACGATATTAAAAGGTAAGAGTATTTAATTAGTAAACATATTTTTTTTTTTATAAATTATGAATATTGAAAACATCTATTAGAAAAATGTGCAATCAGTTCGGATATAATCAGATTTTTCGAGCCATTCTTAATAATTACGATAGAGTATTTGGTCAAAGGAAGGAAAACATCAATTGAGAGTTGACTACGTTCGATCCCCATGAACTCGAAGCATTTTTTTTTCATTATAACTACTATGACATATTTAGATACATATTTTTTAAATACATAATTTTATAATTAATAAAAATGTAATTACTAACATATATTTATTTTTTACAGAATAAAGAAAGTCGAAAACAATAACACGGAAGCTATTTATATTGCGTAAGAGTTTAATTTTATCGATTTTGTTTATAATAAGAATTAAAGTTATGTATGAACTAATTTTAATAATAATAAAAAAAAGTAAAGTCGTAACAAAAAAAATGTAATTGTTGTGAACCAGAGAACTAGAATATTTAGAAGTGTCATTTGTACGTAATTCATAAATTTAATTTTTTTTGTAACGTCCGCCATATTGGATTGAATATAGCAGCAATTCATGAATCGTGCATTGTCATCGAGATTAAATATGTGTGCCAACTTTCAGCTGAAAGTGGGTGTAATATTTATTACAAGATTCCAGGACATATGTAATAACATTAATACATACAAGTGAAATTAAATAAAAAAATTAAAAAAAAACTTAACACTAAATGTTTTTTTTTGTAGTACTAAATATAAATAAAAATATTTTAAGTTTAATTAAATCAGTTTTATTTTTTAATCATTTTCGAATAACAGTCAAAAGCAATACAAATAATTCTAATATCCTATCTATTTTTATGAGATTTATGATTAAACCTATTATGATTAACCTTTCATTCATCAATGATTCAACCAAATCGAATTGACAAAATTTTTTTTTAGTAAATATTTAGATTTTTTTTTTAAATTGTATATATATTTTTTCTTTATGAACCAATATTAATAAAATGAACAAATACTACGCTATATGTTACCCCACGGTCACTACACTACAGATTTCGAACACTTACGATTTTATTATATAAATAGATCATTAAACTTTTATAAAATGTTAAAAATTGGTACGTTTCAATATTTAGTATAAGAACTAATTGTGGTATAATAATATAAATAATAGAAAAAAAAGGTTAAAACTAACTGTCTATTTTATTGTATACAAAGTATAAATAAAAATATTGTAAGTTTAATTGAATCAGTTTTATAATCATTTGTTAACTAACATCGAAAGAAATAAAAATAATTAATTCTGTTGTCCTATCTATTTTTTATGAGATTTATGATTGATCTTACGTCGCTCGGTTTGACGCCATCTATTAGAATATTTGGGCGTAATCTCGTTACCTCGCTTAACCCTTAGTACACCGGCTTGCCGTTTTTGTCGATTTTGTAAGTGTGTGCGTGCGATTCTCAAGGGCACTTAGCTCTTGTAGTCCTCTTAATAACCCGACATGACCGGCAATATACCAGGCCTTACGTGCTTTCCGTGGCAAAGGATAATATATATTAGAATCTAGAGCTACATAAACGTTCGCGCACGGAACAGATACACTATTAATCCGATGGGACGGAATTCTGGTTCGATCTGAACTTGGACTTTTTCAAGTTGAGAAAAGCATGATGACTGTTACTGAGGATTTACTCACGAAAGCCAATTTTTTTATTGACCTGAAAATAAGCCCTAGTAATCTAATCTAATCTATCTACAGCTTTGTAAGATAATTTAGTTACAATTACTACAAACGCAATAACGTCAACAGCACATTGGCTTACGGGCCGCCTAGCGTTGTAGAAAAGGCATTGGCTGCTTTGGGCTATTGTCGTTCCCACTCCTAACACAAATGATAAACTTAAAAGGAGGCGTAAATAGTAGTATATTAGTAATTCCTTCAATAATTTGGGATATTACTACTATTCTTTTCTTTTTTTTAAGAAATACTAATTTTTGACTTATTTTTATAGTCCAAGTATATAATAGGTATAACAATAAATAATACCTGTTATACGTATAAAAAAAGTATATGTATAATGACTATTAGATTAATATTTAAGTTTCTATACTATGTCGAAGTCGGCTTATAAAAATAGATTTAATCGACAGATATTGGCCGAACAAAAATGTCTTATATGCCTAGCAACAGCTAGTTTCGAGCAATTTATAAATATTACGTTATAACCATTCGCATACCAGATTTACTATATTGCATTGGGAATGAGAATTTTTGATCTGACAGCTCTTTTAAACAATAACGAGTTCAGAGATCATATCCGGGTAATTTTATAATAAATTCTAAACTAATAAATTACATGTGAAAAATAATTAATATGCAAAACATGTATTTATTTATCTATAAAATAGTATTCGTATTGAGGAAAAAACGTGGAAGCTGACAATTTGATGTTGAATATTTAATATTATTATTTTATTGATTGATGTTATTTATTCGACAATTTTTTTACAATAAATACTTTTTGTCGATTTTTCTCGTTCGTAAAATGACTGAGATTAAACTTTGATTAGAAGTAAACAAAAAAATAATATAGTGATGTTAGAATCTATGTTAGGCGATAATGGTTAAACTATCACAAAGAAACAGCGGTTGTACTTCGACGTATCACTAGATAGACCGTGACCCTATTTGTTTGTAAGGTCATGCTGAGAACTCGTGACGGTTTCATGGTGCGTTTCCACTGAAATATTTGTCAATTTTTTTATTTGCCACTTCGGAATGTCACAAACAAATACATATTTTTTATTTAACGGAGTCTTTACTTTCTTTATTACTAATTTCTGCATGGAGGTGAGTCAGTTATTATTTGGTGATAGGGCTTTGTGCAAGCCCTTCTGGGTAGGTATCACCCACTCATCAGATATTCTACCGCCAAACAACAGTACTCTGTATTGTTGTGTTCTGGTTAGAACGGTGAGTGAGCCAGTATAATTAGAGGCACAAGGGACATAACATCTTAGTTCCCATGGTCGGTGGCGCATTTTGCGATGTAAGGAATGGTTAATATTTCTTACAGTGCCATTGTCTATGGAAGGTGGTTACCATGGTGGGCCCATATGTCGTCCGCCGACTTATACCATAGAAAATGTACCCTATGTCCCGTACCTGTTAAATTAAGAGTATCGTCTCATAATGACTAAATTATTTTAGATTCCTTTCAACTCGACGGAAGACGGGGAAGGATATGCTGTGCTGACTTTCACGCCATGGTCCGTTTTATTTTTCTTTTTAACGCTCTTCGTCATAGCATCGCTGTCTTTCTGTTTCATGGTCAGCGTGTTCTTCACTAGAGGTGAGAATTATTAACAAGTAACACTTATATTAGTAATTTGAATATTTATACTCATTAATATCTAATTAAATGATGAATGCTACAAATATTGACCTATTGTAAGTTATGGTTTATTTGTTAGTGATGTTAAGAACGGGGTCCAATTCTACTTATTTATAACGGTTACAATACGTTCCCGATTCCATACCGACGTTACCGCAAATAGATTGTTGTTAGTAGAATAGGAGATCGGTTAAGCAGCAACAATTACATTTCAATTCGATTGCGATTAATTGACCATGTTGTAGTAGAATTGGCCATTGGATGGTTTAACTTATTACATGTGTAACCTCGGCTTAAATTGCCAATGCGACGACACAACTATCTCACTGAGTTTTAATATATTTTGTTGACATTGAAAGATTAGGCACTACTAGAGTTTTTTTTATAGATAAACGTAACGCCGAATAATATTTTTTTACATTTTAATCCAATAGGAAAAAAACATGTTTAATTTTAACTTCATAAAGTTTATAAAATTGTCACAATTATTAATAATTTTGTCATTTTTTCACATGTGTAGCTATGTACGTTTACTATAATGACAAATATTTATTTCCTAGTATATTTTAATTGTTCTGGTTAAAGACTAGAACATTCATTACTATTAAGTAATATTTTTAATACTTATATATAAATCTAGAATATAAAAACGTTATTAAATAATTCAACTAAGTTTTTTATATAGACAAGAAGTAAAAATATATACATATTTCAGATTCTACTGCTTTGTGTATATATTATATGTACTTTTTCAAGTGTGCGTGATGGCTAAACCCGAGGCTTAAAAGTAAAACGGTGTTATTAGGTTATTTGAAAAATCGATTCCTGAGGCCAGGAATCGCAACCGATGTATTTAACAGACGCGTTTGTGAAGCTACAAATGAAAAATGGAATAAAAACAAAAATGAAAATTAATAAATTTGATTTAAAATAATTAATTAACTTTGAACAAACAAAAGACCTGCTGATTGTACCTACTCTTTCAGCATCGCAATATCAATTTATATTATTAACGTATTAGTTATAGTTATGATAAAATTCTAGTATTATCTATTGGGCTATTGCCCGGATGAGATACTAGAATTGTAATAAAAATAAATTATGTATTTATTTAATAAATCAAATGAATTTAAAGATTTGTAAGTAGTTTTTGTGAATCCAATGCTTGGATTTAAAACGAGAATAACATAATAATGTTTTTCCAGCAAATACTGCAGCGTCATTCATGGGCCTCGCGTGGTTCTCGACGTACGCTGCGTTTATGCTGACTCAAATGCTATACGAGGACATCAGTCTAACAACTAAATTGTTGCTCAGCTTGATATCGAACACGGCCGTGGGGTACGCTCTGCAAATGCTTATCATTTGCGAAGGTACATCTAGAGGTAAGTTATAGATTACTGTATGAGTACAAACTGTCTTGAGTACTGTATGATTAGGGTGATGTTTTCAGGGTGACTTTATTCTACCTTAACTTTTGGATGTACATATATCGTTAGATTCCTTACATCATCCCTAGTGACCAATTATAGGTGGTTTTACGTTTTAATTTGAAAAAAGAACATTATTGCAGCGTAATCGGGCTTCTTTTGAATTATGACTAATTGCGGTGATAAAATTAATATCATGGAAATTAGTCGTTTGGTCCGCTCACAAAATTAAATGTTTACGAGACAATTATTATTCTTATAAGTACCAACTCATTGCGGATGTTTTTTGACTCACTGAATTTAATTTAACGATTATATCGATTTAAACATCAATTATGCACCGGATTTGAAGTCAATATCATCATTTGTACTCGAGGTATGCGAAACAAAGAAACGTTCACTTGCATAAGGAGGAGGAGACTTGTTGCTTGTTTGTTTTTTTTTTGTAATGAGCAACGCACCCAAAAACTTCATATTATAAAAATATAAATTTATCTCAGCAAAACAAAGCGAACTACAATCTCACGCGTCTAGAATGTTTTCGTATTAACAATGTATGCTCGGATGAGCAAGGACAGTTGCTAATTTCAAATGTTTAATTATACCGTGCTCTTCGTGAATGTACAAGTGCTAATATAAGTTTAAGCTAAAGACTTAAAAAGAAAACCAATTTTATGAAACAGAAAAAACATATCGTGAAATAAATATCTTTAAAATAATATACATAAAATTATAGTTATATAATTACATATCTTATTGATTTAAAAGGGTTTCACTATAAAAATCTTAGTCTCTTTTAAATCACGGACCAATTTATATTCGTATTTAATTTGATTATGTGTTTGAAAATATTATAAAACATCTTATGTTACATCACAAAACATTAATTTTAATTAATCGAGAACTCGATATATTATAGTGGATCAATTAGGATATCAAGTCATCATTCCCGATTGAGATAGCGATGTTTCATAAATGAACCAATTGAGTGCACATATGCAACAAAGTCGTACCCGTACTACATTGTTGCAGATATATAATAACTGCTATAGATAATAACTGCCAGATATAATTGCAGATAGACGATAAAAATATATTTATCACTATATTCAGTAAATAATTTATGTATAAACTATATGCACCCCACGATTTTACTCTCGTTAAATTAATATTGTGCAAATATATTCCAAAATGAACACTAACGGAAACAGAAATTTTCAATCATATACTTTTGAATATCTCGATAAAAGTTTTTAGTGATGATTATAATTATTATTTACTTATATGTCCACTTGGTGGCAGGGCTTTGTGCAAGCCCGCCTCGGTAGGGGTATGTCTCTGGGCGATGGTGACCACTTACCATCAGGTCCATTGCCCGTCCGCCTACCTATTACATACTAGCTTTAAACAAATATCTCCGTAGACTTTATAACAACTGATAGATTTTGATTAAACGTAATTTTTACTCGTTTTGAAAACTCGAACAAACAGACTAAAACAGACAGATAAAATAAAGTTATTGTTAATTTTGGGGAATTTCAAATAGCCAAAAAAAAAAACAGTTATCTTGAAATTATAAACAAACACGAGTCATGCCCTCAGTTGTTCATACAATATCAAAGTTTATTATTATTTATAAAATAGAGGTCCGACCATTGCATTATCCTACATAGAGACAGCAACTGGTGATCTAAATAGAAACTAGTTTCAGATTACTTTTATTAATTAGCCAACCAATACAAGTTGGAAAATTTACATTTACTAACAATTGTACACTGTTCATGATAAACTAGCTTTGGCGCGGCTTTCACTCGCGTTAAATTTATCTGCTCAGACTACGATGACCGTAGCGTGATGTTTATACTTTAATCTGTTACAATATATGGGATATCTATCACAAACAAACAAGCAATCACTTAAAGAGAAAAAACATTGTTAATTTAACCATTCGAATTTAATATTTTTAGTCAGTATTGGGTCAAGCTAAACATCTCTTTACTTTGTTTTTTTCCGTGGCGTCACTTTCTCTTTGTAAAAAAATTCGATTGCTCAATTTCATCACGCTCCAATTTCAAGTTTAATTATTTGTAAACATATTATTTCTACAAATGAGACCACATCTCTTATTTTCTAAATCTTTAGGCCTCTTTCGCACGAGAATTTAAAATGCGATGTGTTCAAATAATTTTATTATTCATACGAACGTTTTTAAATCACTCTTGTCTCGTCTCGCGCTTTTGTAAGACGTGATAATGGTTAGCGCTAAATTACTAGCAATAACGGTTTGTGTCGCTAGAAGACGAAAAAGAAAACAGAAGGCATTCTCGGTACATCCTCTGAATGAGCCGTGATACATAAAAAAAAAGTTTGTGACACTGTACGAAAATTCGAAGCAATACCCTGCAAATTTTTTAAATTATTTTCAAATGTCTATAGCAAAATTTGACTTATTGTTGAAAATATGGTGGGCCCTCAAATAACACTTCAAAATATCAACATGCGTTTGGCGATATCAATCGCTATGTCATTAACGAACGCAGGTAAAAAACGTCCGTTCACGAAAACAGCGCGCTGACCGCAGCATCGCCGTTTTATTGTCTATATTTCCATATATTATGATCTATTTCCAACGCCCAAAATTGAAAATGCAACACTGCTCGATAAAAAGGAGTCGTGCTTTAAAAATGCTGTCGTGTAAACTATATACGTCGTGTGAATATATATACTTGGGAATTAATTTGTTGTATTTGAACGCTTTATTAACGTCCGTTAAAAAAACTCTCGTGCGAATGAGGCCTTAAAATGATGTCAGCCATGTTTATTGAGTTGACTGGACATAGTGTCAGATGGCAATAAACAACTATATAATAAGGAGAAAATTAAATTAAAATTTATTGTTAAAAAGTAGTCAATGAGAAAAATATTGAAAATTCTCTTTTTATATGCTCTACAAAATTATGATTATATGTATATGACAGTTTTTGAATATTTAAAACCTAATCGACTCAAATCCGTGGCGAAATTTGATATACCTACTTAACACCTAATCGACTTATCGATAACTTTATATATGTCTTGGAACATATTATCTACTTCGTTGTTAAGTAAAACTTAAAGTTAATAAATTGTCTATATAATTCAAAGTAAATATTTTTACCGATTAGGAATCCAAAATCACATTTTAAAGGGAAATTAAATGTTAAAATATCACATAATATACGTTTTTAATTTTACAAATCATTTTCATGGCAATTTTAACCCATTTGAAATTTGATAAATAAACTATGTCTTATTTGTAGATGTAAAAGCCTTCAAACGAATAACTTAATAAAAAACTTAGATATATAGGTCATTTTTAATTTTTTTTTTAATTCCTCAAAATGTTATAGCATCAATAATAGTGTAACTAGTAAAACGTGGTCTGAAAATAAACATTCAAGATATTTTTATTAAAATCGTTCGTTTAGTTTCTAAGAAATAAGCGGATTTTGAGGTAGGTACATAATTTACAGAAAACGGAATACACAACTAGGAAAAATTCCTAATGCAAAATAAAATAATAACAAATATTTATTAACAAAAACACATAAATCAATAGTCTTTTAAACAATTTAATATAAAAAAAAACTATTTTTTAACCGTGATAAGTAAACCTAGTAGCAAATTTGAATTTAAATACATTGAAACAAAAAGATGTTCAATATTATTTCCATACCATTGTTCGTTGTAACGAAGGTTTCGACCCATTATTTATTTAGCTTTACTTATATATGTAATGTTTCGCTATGATATTTTACTTAGAAGTATGATTAAAGATAGATATATACTTGCACGAAAATGATACTTGATAGTCCTCAAATCCTCTTCGGGATCGTGTGATACATCGTTACATCCCGCACGCTACGTTGTCAAGCTAAATTGACTTTCTGTATGCTAAGATTATATATTTTTCCGCTTGCATATTCTAATTCATTATCAGGACATCAAAGGACAGGACATGTTTTTCTTAAATTTTAAAGACAAAATATTCCAAAATATCTCTAACCAGTAAAAAACAATGATCCAAAACAGTGGTGTGCCTAAAGGCGTGTATGCAGTAGTCTCGATCACGGGATGATGAATGATTCCTAAATTAATAAAATTTCAGTAGTTTCTTATCTCTCAAGTATGATCAGGTACCTCTGCACTGAGTCAAACGACATCTGTCGTAAGTAATGCCATTATAATTGACATATACATATTGCCTAACGTTTGTTTTTATGGCTCAACAACGATTCTTAAAGGTTAGGTCAGTCAAAGTGGGAGTGAACTAGACATGAACCTACTTATTGATATTGTTTGTTTGATAATACACAGTAAGTTATTATATGTTAACAAAATGATTTCTTTAACGTAATCTTTTCTGAGATGGCCCAGTGGTTAGAACGCGTGCATCTTAATCGATGATTTCGAGTTCAAACCCAGGCAGGCACCACTGAAATTTCATGTGCTTAATCTGTGTTTATAATTCATCTCGTGCTCGGCGGTGAAGGAAAACATCGTGAGGAAACCTGCATGTGTCTAATTTCAACGAAATTCTGCCACATGTGTATTCCGCCAACCCGCATTGGAGCAGCGTGGTGGAATATGCTCCAAAACCTTCTCCTCAAAGGGAGAGGAGGCCTTTATCCCAGCAGTGGGACATTTACGGGCTGCTAACGCTAAAAAAAAAAAAAATCTTTTCTTCAATCAGCTTTAATTATTACAAAATAAAAACGGTATTTTTTTGTATAATAATAAATATATTGCATTTGGACCGGTAATTGCGTCAGACTAAGTTCTTTTTTGCGTTATTCAAATAAACACAAAAAATACCTGACCTGACGGTTAAATATATTTGCATAAATACTGTACGAATATAGATAACTTAGCTCAATCGAAAAAAAAAAACATCTTACGATCTATATTAATAATTTCGTGCAGGTCTACGATAGACCCGATCGATATCAGTCCACGGTTATAGATCGTTAAAAAATAATGTTTTTTTTTAGTGGACAACACATATCCGCAAAATTCCTGTAATCTATATATTTCGATATAAAATCCGTAAAAATCACACGAAGTTTAACGGGCGGCCATGTTTGACTTTTACGGGTGCATTCAAAAAGTGTGTTCCAAATAATAAATATAAATAAAAGTTAGATATTATATGAAATTATATTAAAAGTAAATAATAAAGCGTATTTGTTTAGTTTAATTTTTTTACTCGAGCGAAGCCATTCATCATTCATATAGTATTATTATATAATAATTTTATCCGTGGTTAGTTGTCTTGATAGTCTTAATATAAAATTCCATGTATGTTATTTTAAAAAGAATTCCCAAATGAATATATCGTCTCTTTTTTTTTTGAACTCTAAAGCTTTGATACTTCATTCATGTTATCTTAATTTATATACTCTTCGATACAACGACATTTATTTGAAATCCTTGAGTTGATTGCCTAAATTGTTTTTAATTACAGCATTTACAATTTCGTTCCAACAGTGCTCGCAAGTTCAAACCAATGTGTTCATACCAACTGACACGCGACCAAATCACTCATTTTTATTTATGTCATCCGCGTATGGATAACATGAAGGCTATTCGTACTTTACAGAAGGGTCAATTGAATATGTTTTCGTTGCATTTTGATCTTTACTCAAATGGAATAAGTAATAAATCAGCTTGACTAATATTTTGTGACGCAACTAGTCACCGTGTCTATGTAAATCTGTTATGTTTGAATACTTTAAAGTATTTTAAAATACCGACATAATGAATGCATTAATATAAAATTCTGTATTTAAAGGACTAGTCTTAGACAATTATAACAAACTCTATACTAAAAACTAGCGACCCGCCCCGGCTCGGCATGGGTGCAGTTTATTAATGAAGAAAATGAGAATTGCGTTTACCAAAAAAATATTAAGTAGCTTTATTTATTTTATGCTTAGGTTTGAGTAGTGATTTTATTGTAAAAGTAATTGATAAAATAAATCCACGGCATAGAGATTCAAATTTAAGTTACTATAATTACCAAGGTAATTTTTTTTTCTTGTTAAAGCCGGTTATCCGACCACCAAAAACAATTTTTTTTTATGAAACATAGTCAGCAACAGACTGAGTTATAGCATAGATATATGCGAATCGAAATGGACGGCACTTTTGGATATTGCGTGATGTCATTGTAGTTTTGATTTAAAACTTTGTTTACATATTTGCTTTATGATATTCAAAAATATAGTATTTGAGTAATTTGCATAATTATGACGACATAATTGTATAGATCCAATCATACCATACATGATAGTCATTCTTGGGTCTTTTTTTATACGCTTTATAATTTACGATTCACATAACGAAAGTGTTTTTATGTAGTGTTAAAATACATAAAAACTCTCAAACGAAATACACAAATTAATGAAAGTGGTTATTAAATAAACGATGAATTTGAAAAAATTAAGTATCTTTTAAAGTAATCCTTAAACTAATGGTATTTTCCTCGAATACCTCGCGTGTACCTAATAGGTCTGCGTAATACACACCGTAATATAGCATTCCAAATGAATATGTTATATCGTTTAAAATCAATATCCCAACTTATAATAATACTGCCGACATAGAATAGTTCTAAGAATTGTATACGTTTGAATATGCTATAGAAAACATGTATATCATAAGAAATTATTTGGTTTGTTCCAAAAGTAATGAATACTTAAAAAAAATCTTTACAAATGTCTGGACTAATCTTAACATGTTTACAATTAAACGACAAGAACGCCAATGATATCAAGAAAACGTCGGTAAACTGGACCAAACGACAGTAGTCCTCTCAGCCCTATAGACATAGGCACAGTCCACAGTTTAAACAATTCCTTACACCGTCAATGCAACATTGACCATGTTGTTTAAGAAAAGCGTCTCACACACCCTTTAAACCGAAACACAATACAATGTATAGATGTTTAGCTATGGAATAATTGATAAGTGACCTTCAAAGTAAGGTAAACATTTTTTACATGATGATTTTTTTTTTATTTCAGGTTTACAATGGAACGAATTTTTTACCCCAGTGTCCTATCATGACCAATTTCAACCGGGTCATGTAGCTTTAATGCTAATTTTAGATTCCATATTATACATGCTAGTTGCTATGTACGTGGAAAAAATACGTCCAGGATTGTACGGCGTACCTTTGCCTTGGTACTTTCCTTTTACGAAAAGTTTTTGGTGCCCCAACAGCAAGAAAGTTGCAGGTGAATTTTGTAAACTATTTATTTGTTTATGACTATATGACCTGGTGCTAAATAGGCTAAATAAAATCAGTAATTATTACTTAATACTTTGGTAATGAGTACAGAAACAATGAACATATATTGGCTGATTAATAGAATGATGCCTTTTTGCGTTGCTTATGTCGTTTAAAGACAAATATTTTTATATTTTTTTATAAGTGTTGAATTTGCTTAAGGAGATGGAACGTTAGCAGTCAGCCGAAGAATCGTACGTCACTAGTTACGTCAATACCTTCGTAGTTTATTGATTCGTTTTAATTTCATCATTTAAAAGTCCTTCTACTTGAAGGTTCAGGGTCACGTTTTAAATTCGTCGTTCCTTTGTTAATTGTTTGATAAAAATTATGAAATTTGTTTTTTTTTTAAATATTCTTTGGGATATTATTTTTATGCTAATTAGGTTTTTGTAAAATGAATTAAATATATATATTTAAAGTTACGTTTAAAATCCTAAACTCTTAAGAATTTGAAATGAATTAAAGCAAGGTATTTCTTTTATTAAAGTTTTTCGAATAAATTAGTAACATTTTAACTTAGTGAATGAATAGTGACCACTTTAATTGAGTCCAAAAACACTCGATTTAAGTGTTAACTATTCAATATCGTTAAAGTTAGAATGTTGATGGATTGATAGTCTGGCATGAATAAAACCTCATTTATATTTTAAATAATAAGATTGTTTTCAGCTTTAACCAATAAAGACGGCGTTGATCAAGAATATAAAAATGCTTTGCTGAAGGTCATACACGATGAAGAACCTAAAGGGGTGCCCATGGGCATCAATATTGAAGTGAGTATACCATATATATATGTAGAAAACGCAAACGATATCGTCATAATATACCACGACTAGTTTAGAGAAATGGATGAATCATATTATATGTATATACATATTATATGGAATTTATTTTTGCACGCCTTTAACAAGACGTGTGCTCCATTGTCACCAGAAAAAAAAAACCATTCCACTCAGCTTAAAATATTTTTTGATGGATTAACAGAGCATGATACGGGTACAACATTTTACGGATAATGTAATGCTACCAAATTATTAATAAAAATATAAATGACATAATTATACTAAAATTGATGTTAAAAAATATTTAATGAAAATTTGAATTTGATTGAAGCGATTTAAAATTTTATTTCATGCTTCTCGTGTGTGAATTACTATTTTATTATTACGTAATATTGCTACTGTGATTATCTACGATTATATTATACGTAATTGTACGTATTAGTACGTTTTCACTTGAACACGTTGTAAAATTAGTATTCAATATACAGCTTAACTTGAGTAATAGATTATCGTATTTAGCTGTCGTTAGTTTGTAAGTAAATGGGATTAAAGAAAAAAGAATATTTATATACGTCTACGTCGGTTTTCCGTATCACGAGTCTGTTTTTTTTCGCTGTATGGTGCCTGGTACATAGTTACGGCGACAATGTCAACAACACCAATCACAATGAAATAATCATTATCATTTTTTGGATAGTAATAATAATAGTTCTGTTGTTTCAATGCAATTCATATTACTCATATTCAAAGACTTCACAGTTGATTATGTATTTTATTTAAGCAAAGAGTACCTAGTGTATTTTTTGTCGTACTTGTACATTCCGAATTTGTCGTAAATTTACATTCAATTGTATCCTGTAATATGATTCATGACGATTATAAAATTTGGATTTCAAAACAAACATCTTATTAACAAGTATTTACTTTAGTTATAGGAGATACACAAAACGTAATTTTTCTTTACGTTAATACAGACGTTTTTTTTGTTGTCTTTAAAATATATTTATTAATTTCAGAATCTCACCAAAGTTTATCGAGGTCGCAAGAGAGCCGTTGATAATTTAAATCTTAGGATGTACGAAAACGAAATAACAGTGTTACTGGGTCACAACGGTGCCGGGAAAACGACTACGATATCTATGCTGACGGGTAAAAACTGATTGGTTATCTGTTTACCTATTTTTGATTTTTATGTATCTATCTATCGTTAAATGAATGTTGACTGTAGTATATCTCGAGCCGAAACTATTACATCAAGGAACATTAGGTACTTAAGAGAGATTTTTCCTTATAAGTGAGGCATTAAGAAGCTGTCTCATATTTTGAAATTAAAAGCTAACTTAATAAAATATTATTCTTAAAATTTCATTCATTATCATTTTGTGTAGAAAGTCCGTTACATTTGTTCATATTTATCTTAAAAATCATAAAAATATACTAGTCTTAAAATAAAAATTGAAAACTGAAAATAAACTGATAGTGGCTGAATGTTATTTTTGAAGTGAATTTCATAATTGTATTATAAAAGTAATGTGAAATACATTTCTTATTTGCACGAAGTCGCTACGGCAAGCTGTACTTTACAGCCCGTAAATATCACACTGCTGAGCAAAGACCTCGTTCTCAGAGAAAAGGAGGATACTGAAATCTTAACAATTTTTATTTATGCTTCTGTTGGTTGGTACATTTCTGCACAACACGGTCCAATTAGAAAAACAACTAAGCAAATGGAAATTCAATGGCGCATGTGAACCTGCAACCTTCGGTTAAGGTTTATGCTCTAGGCACTGGGACGCTACCGCTCATGACAACCTATTATTGTATAAATTATATCTTAAATCTAACTATTAACTATTGAATAAAAAAACTCTAGTTTAAAATAACATATACCTACCTAAGACGTATTTACTTATAAGGAAACTAGTTTTTAATGTAATTGAGTCAAATACTAACAAAGTTGCAATAAAGACTTAACATGAACTAATGAATAGTGATTACTTTATACGTCATGACACGCAACTCGATTTCTTAGAAACATTGAAACGGCTCGTAATATTTAAGTATAATATATCTCACGTATCACGGAGACATTTGATTAATTACGTTTCATGTTAATTTTATTCCGAATTAATTGAAAATTACTTACTCTCAATAGATGAGGAAACTTTAGCCCAGCAATGGAATATTAACAAGATGTCACTTTATTAACTTTCTTAGGAAATACATAAAATAAGCCATAATTTATATGTAAACGAAAAAACGTATTTAATATGCATTTTAAATCTTACCTACTGTTTTAAATTCCACGTAATTCAAATTTAGAACGTATTCAAATTTGGAATGGTTGTGGTTGACAATGGAATTAGTTTGTTATTTGTTATAAACAATAAAATATGTCAGTAATAATTGATTAAAGTCGTTCCGCGATTTTATCGAATAAGTAACTAATTAGAATGATTTCTATATTTTAATTAAAAAAAAATTGACTGTAATTCTATAAAGTAATCCACGCTAAATGGAATAATAAATTGTTTTGCAAATAAAATATTTTCTTTCAATTGTATTCTTAAATTCGTAAAATCACTTGTTACTTAATATTTAAATATACTACGATACGAAAATTTAATTAAACGTAATATGTCTTATTACCACAGGGGGCAATTCCACTCATTTATAACGGTAACGATGTTTCCGATTATAATCCGATCTAATTTCAACCGAACCGCAAATGGATCGTTATCGTTGAGTTTGTAGAATAGTAAAACAGATAAACTATTCGATTCCATTGCGATAAAGTGATAATTTCTTTGTAGAATTGACACCCTGGCGATAAATAACACTCATTTTTTTATATATTCTTTTATATACAACTCCAAATTAAATTATATCAATGTGATTCTTGATTCCTTCTTATGTTATATTGAAATTTATATGTTCAGCAGTTTTATGAATACATATATTTTATTTGAAATGTAAAGATAATAATGCTTTTTACTGTTACCTTAACTATGTTATTTTTAAATACAGGTATGGTACCGCCATCGTCCGGATCAGCTACTATAAACGGGTACGACATAGTTTCTGAGACGGAACAAGCTCGCAAGTCAATAGGCATCTGTCCTCAACACAACGTCTTATTTCCCGATCTCACGGTCGCCGAACACATAATCTTCTATTCGAGATTAAAAGGTGTCCACAAATCAAAGATTAACGAGGAAGTCGATCATTTCGTTAAACTGCTTGAGTTGGAAGAAAAGGTACGTATTTATTAAAATAAACTAGTAATAGTTTAAATAAAATTAAGTCTATCAAGACTGCCTCGGTGGCATTATGTCTTATAAACTTTCGATAAATTCTCAGTCGCAACTCGAGATTTAGATGATGACAATATTTATAACACTACATTCCTCGGAAAGCACGTAAAATTGTTGGTCCTGCGCCTGAACTCTTTCCGGTTGAGAAATCGTTTAAAAACACGCCTTTTTTATACTCATTTTTACAGTCTAGTAAGATGTGCTTATGGTTACGATAAGATAATTTATACATGTTTTGTAGCTGCAAGTTATTACGCGATACATTATCCAAATTGAAAATACAATTTAATTGAGTTATTACTTATAACACTATATATTTTTATGCTTTTAAACAATGGGTAATAAACTAAACGTTGTATTGGTTAGAACTCATACTATTTAATGTTTTATTATAATACCAATGACAATACATTTCTTTAAACTATTAAAAAGTAATAAAGGATTTTGTAATTTTATAATTTTGTTATCATGTGATTTAGAAATTACGCGAAACAAAAGGTAAATATGCGATGCGATTTGCGATTGTTTTACTTTAGCTACATATACATATATGAATATTTGAATCCTACTCTAATAAGTCATTAAAATAAAAGGATATGAAGAAATGAAACCGATTCTGTTTTGCTACTAAAAAAATCTAGTCATATTTTTATCGTTAAGTGTAATGCCTTTGATATCATTAAGGCTTTAATAGTTTTTTAATGATGTTATATGGTGATGAGCTGATAAACGTTCTGTAATTGTCTACAACTGTAACAAGTTTTCTGGTCTGGCAGCTCTTAGTTATCGTACGTGCTTCCTCCCCGTACCCTTGACAAGGTCAATGCACGATTTTATGATAATGGGTCGTGTCCTTAACATGAAAGCGTATAATACCATAAACATGTTCGCACTCGCACTCGTCAGCGGGACGTGATCTCGAAGCACCTGTCGGGCGGGCAGAAGCGGCGGCTGTCGGTGGGCGCGGCCATGTGCGGCGCGTCGCGCGTGGTGCTGCTGGACGAGCCCACGTCGGGCCTCGACCCCGCCGCGCGCCGCTCGCTGTGGGACTTGCTGCAGAAGGAAAAGAAAGGTACCGCCGCCATCCCGCCATCGCCGCCATCGACCGCCTACATCATAGACATTATTATATTACTTTTTAAATAATAAATAAACAGTATAGACGAACGGAACTTCTGACTTTATTTGTTTTATTGTATCGCAGGTCGGACAATGATACTCACAACCCACTTTATGGATGAAGCAGACGTGCTAGGAGATCGAATAGCGATAATGTCAGGAGGCCGACTGCAGTGTGTCGGGACTCCATATTTTTTAAAGAAACACTACGGTATTGGTTACAAAATGACCATTGTCAAATCGGACCACTGCGTTGTAGAGGACGTCACTCGATTCTTCAAATCCTACGTTCCGGATGTTAAAGAGAACACTAACATTGGTAAACAAATGCTACTAGATCTTGTAGTTGTTTAAGCTATGTTTTAATTTTCTTTATTTCACATTAAACAAACGTGACAGAATTTTTAATATGTATTGTCTTAGTAAAACAGTTATTATTTTCGGTTTCAGGCTCGGAACTGACTTACATCTTGCCAAATGACCAAGTCAGTAAATTCCCAGATATGCTTAAAAAATTCGAAGAGGAAAAGGAAAACCTGAAAGTAGCGAGTTACGGTTTATCCGTAACGAGTCTAGAAGAGGTATTTATGAAGTAAGTCAAGACTTTGAAAGTTCGGTATTTGAAATGTGTCATTTCATATTCTGAAAATAAACTTATATTGTAATGTTTTCTCCTTAGAGCTGGCGCAGAAGACAATGGTATGACTTCTACGAAGAAACACATATACAACAATTCATACAGCGACGCTGCCGTAGTCCCTGTGGATATGCCCCGCAACATACGTATATTCTGTTTATTAACAAACTTTGGTGTTTACTGTTTTTTTGAATATCTTTAAATTAATGTAAATATCTTACCTTTTAGTGGACAACGAGCCCATACAAAAAGTGCGAGGCTGGAAATTACAGAAAAACCACATAAAAGCAATGTTCCTAAAGCTAGCATACAACACGATAAGAAATAAACTCGGCGCGTTCATACAAATAATAACACCGATCATAAATATATCGATATCGGTGTGGATCGCTAGATCCTGGAAGTTTATGTCACATTTACCACCCCTGGAACTAAGTCTAGAGAGCGGCTTTAGAAAGACGCAAACCCTCCTAGCCGAGGGGGCGAATTTAACCGAAAACAGCATAGAAAGAAAAGCGATGATGGCGTTCAAGGACTACTTCAAAACTTCGCCGGACCCGACGATGACGTTGACGGACATAGGGAGATCGGACCTAGCTAAGTTTTACTTAAAATTGGTACGTTGGCGATTCCTAAAGTGCAACGTCCGGCCTCCGCCGCTCGCCGCTGACCGTGCGTCCGTCCGCAGAGCGCGGCCGAGCTGCCGCGCGTGCGCTACGAGGCGCTGGCGGGCGCCACGTTCGCGCCGCAGCGCGTCACGGCGTGGTTCAGCAACTACGGCTACCACGACTCCGCCATCTCGCTGGCGCTGGCCAACAACGCGCTGCTGGGCGCGCTGGCGCCGGGCGCCTCGCTGCGCGTCGTCAACCATCCGCTGCCCTACTCCATCGAGAACCTGGTCATTCTGCTGTCTTCTACCGTTCACTCGAATTTAAATAATAATAATATTCGGCGCCTCTCTGACCACATTTGAGTGGTCATTTTACAACATTCCATTAACAAAAAACAAAATATAAGGTTTAAAAAATTCGATCCATCCGTCTTATTTATATTGTATATGAGAATTTGAGTTTTAATTGGCGTTGTATTTTAGGTTAAAGTAATGGCGAGCGGTAGCAGTATGGGCTTTCAATTCGCATTCAATATTGGATTCTGTATGGCGTTTGTTACATCCTTTCTCGTACTCTTTGTTATTAAGGTAACTAAATATTTTTGTAAATATTGGTGCAACGTGCACGAATATTAAATAAAATATAAATACCATTTTTTATTTTAAATATGTTGAAATGTCCCTCGTGTACCAGGAGCGCACAAGCGGCGCGAAGCTCTTGCAACGCGTGTCGGGAATTCGTCCAGCGGTGCTTTGGACCACAGCGCTTATATGGGACTGGCTTTGGCTGTTACTGGTGTTCTTTGCAATCATCTCTACACTTGCCTTTTTTCAAGAGAACACATTGGCCACGCCTGAGGAATTGGGTGAGTTATTGCGTCCTTGTTTGTGAATGTAACATATTTATCGACAGTAATTAATCAAAAATAATTAATACATTATTTTTTTACAGGAAGAGTTCTTCTAGTGCTGATTATTTTCGCTTTCGCAATGATACCTTTACACTATTTGGCTTCTTTCTATTTCGAAGCTGCCGCTACTGGGTTCTCGAAGATGTGCTTCATAAATATATTTTCTGGTTAGTCTATAAAATAATATTTTTGTTTGTTAATGTAGCTAAGATTTATTAAACTGTTAAACTCTGTTTTTATAGGTTGCATGCCGTTTTTAATAACAGAAGTTCTCAGATTACCCGAAGTTGGCAATCCCTATTATGCACACATCTTTGACTGGGTGTTTTCGCCATTACCCATCTACTGTATCAGCAGAAGTTTTAGGTATGAAAAAGTATTGTGCAATTAAATTATTTGAATAATCTTCTGAAGGAAACGTCGAACACATTAAAGATTATGCTAAGAGGATTTTTGATCTAACAACTTTATGTAACCGTCTCGAGCGTCATAGTTAAGGGGCTATTTTCGTACCCACTAAAACAAATGTTATTCCTAGTTCATCAGGTGAAACCGCATGCATAATTTTAGAATATTGAAAATCAAAAATTATAAAGACTAAAATACGATTAATTGCATTGAATAGCGTAGTGTGTGATAGACGTTCCACCTGTAGACTATTCCGCACTGAGATACCATCTTCATCACAACACGCCACATGTCTTTTTGCTCACGTGATTACACATCAAATTACGTAATGAAATTTTATAATAACTATCGACTATCGTATATTGCGGAAATGGAGATTTTTTTCCGAGTATTGCTTTAGGATGTTCGTTATATCGATATTAGTTTTAACCGAAATAGAAAGAGACATCAATTTTTTCTGGTATCCCTTGTAATTCTATATTTCGCAATGCAAACTCAACCTGTAATTCTTAGACTTTTGGTAGTCCGTACTATGTAGGAAGTGTTTCTTAAATATTTCAATAATATAAAATCATACCCTTATCAGGGACATGAGCGTGTCTGCGTTCTCGCTGCTGGCGTGCGACGCGCTGTGTGCGCAGTTCGAGAACATCGACAACTGTACTCGGCACACCGTCTGCAATAAGCTCAACGTGTCTGTTTGCTGTCGTAAGTGAGTTTTGTATCTTTCAATCATTATAGTTACGTACTTTTTATACGTATATATTGTATATTGATAATATAAAGGTGACGCAAAAAGTTGTCTGCACAAAATATATCCCATAAAAAAAGTTATATTACTAATTAATCTTGAAAAGGTTACATATATCAATTTAAAAGCAATTTTCAAGTTTTTGTAAATCTATGTATTGATTTACTTTTGATTGAAGTTTCATCAATCGAAACACTGCGCTGCTTTCAATCACTAATTGTATTTGTCTAAAATTCGTATGAATCCTTAGTACGATTTTTACTGTAAAACTTCAGAAATAAAATGTAGCATAATATATTACTTACTAGATCGTAAATCGAAGTATCATGTTGATCTGTAATTCCAAGGACGAACTAACAGACACACATTCGCATTTTTAATATTGATATGAGATTAAGCTTTTGTTATTGTCATTTATGTTGAATTATGTCAAATAAAAGTTTTTGTTTTTGTTTTTTTTTAGTCGACGACGATCCCTTTTTAAGATGGAGTGAACCCGGAATCGGTCGATATTTGTTTACGATGAGTCTCGTGGGTGTGATCGGGTTTACTGTTTTATTAATAAAGGAGTACGAAGTGTTGAATAAGGTGAGTGCCTAGAGTAGCATTGAGAACGTCTCGTTCCCCGTTCCCCGCCTCGTTCCCGTCTCACGGCGAGTGGCGCCGCAGGTGCGCTACGCGGGGCGGGCGGCGCGCGCGGCGGGCGCGGCCGAGGACGCGGACGTGGCGGCCGAGCGGCGCCGCGTGCTCGAGCTGCCGCGCGAGCGCCTCGCCGCGCACAGCCTCGTGTGTCGCGACCTCACCAAGTACTACGGGGACTTCTGCGCCGTCGACAACCTCACCTTCGGTCGGTATCACGAGCGCGACGGCTGCCGATGTCTTAGCGTTTTATATGATATCTTTTAAGATAATTTGTAGTATTTAGTTTTGTAATAAAATTATAGTTCCGGTTCCGGACTTTTTATCGGCAAGAATTGGGGATTAATCCGAAAACGTCATGATCTGGCCTTATGTCTGACTCTTTTTTTTTATCTGGAAATATGCATTACGCGTTTCCCCCACGTAAAGTGGAGGGGGGGTATGTGGGATTCGCCGGTGCTCAGAACTAATACACTGTAAGAAAAACCAGCGGTACCCTCTCCGTCGCTTCGGCGGGCTCCAAGTATGCTACCGTGACGCCCTATAAGTCTAGCCGCTATACCAACGAGGCAGTTACAATATAATTGAGTTCAGTATAATAATTATTCAAAGAACAACGAAATGAAATTTCATTAAACATGTGCGATTCCACCCCGCAGCGGTGCGTAAGGGCGAGTGTTTCGGGCTGCTGGGCATCAACGGCGCCGGCAAGACGAGCACGTTCCGCATGCTGACGGGCGACGCGCGCATCAGCTGCGGGGACGCCTACGTGCACGGTCTGTCCATCAAGACGCACATCCAGGAAGTGCATCGACACATCGGTAAACACATATAACTATCCGATAGTTAGTGTCGCAAGTCACTGTATTCTCCAAATTCAGCTGAATACTTATTTAAACAAACTTCTTGGTTGGTTGGTCCAAAATAGTTGACTGGGATATGTTGGCCTTTTGAAATGGTTATCTGACTATCTGTATTTTCGATTGTATAGCACTTTTAACGACCTCCAAGTATGAATCTGTTGGTGTGTCGCAATATTTATTTTTAATTATCCATGTATTTAATTCTCGCTGCTGATATTTGAGTCTCCGAAGATAGCAGTAACTCGTGACGCCAGCCATTTGGGCAGTCTCAAGAAATGCAAAGTTTCTAGTAAAGTGTAAATGCGAGCTAATGATCTTTAGTCATATAGAAAGCTTTATGTATATATATACATACGTCTTGCTCAAACTTTGCAATGGGTAGACGTATGCAGATGTTTTCTTGCTTAGTAGTGAATGCATGTATTTTTGACGGGACCATATCATTCATTTTAGTCGATAATAATTTTCAATTTATTTTTAGGGTATTGCCCACAATTCGATGCGCTAATAGAAAATTTAACCGCCCGGGAGACACTAAAAATTTTTTGTCTCCTACGCGGAATCCCTGTGCGAGTTGGATCAGCACGGGCCATACAATTAGCTGAAATACTTGGTTTTATAAAACACTACGATAAAAAGGTAAATAAAATAAATGTATATATTTTTCTTATTGCTTATACAATATAGTTATTATATAATTTTTTTTATTTAAAGGTACACGAATGTAGTGGAGGTACTAAGAGGAAAATAAGTACGGCCCTAGCGCTTCTGGGAGATTCGCCCTTAGTATTTCTCGATGAACCTACGACAGGTAGCTATGATGAAATTATGATTAATATGCGTATCGTCTGTTTTTCAATTTTATAACCGTGTCTGAAGATATTTTAATTTATTTAGGATCTGAGATCGTAATATAAGATATACCTGAAATACTCTGTACAGCAACATGTCGACTGAGTGCTTGAACATGTTTTGTCACCGGCGTACTTGATACATAGTTTATTCCAAGCAGAAGAGGACAAAAACTAAATAAACAAAATTTAACATCGAATTGAAGCGATATCATCGGTCGAGCTTGAATATTCTATGATATTTACTATGGATTTTCGATAAAATGGCGTTTTGAACGTCGACAAAGCTGTTATCAAAACTTAGGAAGTATAAACAAAGTAGATAGAAGTAGCTAAATGGAATAGTGTGGTATTCTTAATATTTATCAAGAACTGTTTTTTGTGTGCAATATAGTCGAGCTTCAAGTAAATCTAAGGTCTGTTTACCTGCATTCGCTCCCCGACTGGAAATGTCTCCCGCAGGCATGGACCCGGCGTCCAAGCGGCTGGTGTGGCGCTGCGTGAGCGAGGCGGCGTCGGGCGGGCGCAGCGTGGTGCTGACGTCACACAGCATGGAGGAGTGCGAGGCGCTGTGCTCGCGCCTCACCGTCATGGTCAACGGCCGCCTCTACTGCCTGGGCCCGCTGCAGCACCTCAAGAACAAGTTCTCGCAAGGTACCGCCCGATACCTGATGCCCTTTTTTTATTTTCGATTACAAATCGAAAAATGTACTCTGGTGCGCAGTAGGGACGGGCGCATTTGTGTTTTAAGAAAAAGTAAAACGTATTTCAATTAATTTTATTTTCTGCTTTTTTTTTTAATTGCAAAGTATTTGATTTTGCATTAGAGATTAAAATATATATATTAAATTGATGTCTTGTAATTGAAACACTTGATTTTTCTGAGAAATATTTTTAATCTAATCTTGTTTATTCGTTTCGTTTCAGGTTATACTTTAATTATTAAATGTAAAGCGGGACCAGATAGAGATTCAAATGTCGCAAGAATAAATCAGTACGTCCTCGAAAACTTTAGGGACGCTAAACTCATGTGAGTGTTACACCATTTTGAACATCTCAATCTGAATAGATCACTGATAGGAAAACACATTAATTTATTTTCGTCTTGCAGAGAATCTTACTTGGGTATAAGTACATACTACCTCGACGATCGGAACCTTCCGTGGTGGAATGTGTTCCATCTAATGGAGGCGGCTCGCAATCTCTATTCGATGGAAGATTATTCGGTATCGCAGACCACGCTCGAGCAAGTTTTCCTCCGCTTCACAAGGATTCAAGGTCAAGTTGATTGAAACTGCCATTACTAATTAGCTCTCAAACTTGCTTCTCACGTGTTTAAGCAGTAAGTTCTCAATAGACTCAGTATGTAACCGAGACAGTATTCCTATACTTGCCTTTCAAACTTCAATATTGAAACTCGAAAGTAATATGTGTGATGTATTTGTACTTAGCGATTGATTAAATGAATTCGAATGTTCAGTATTTTATACGTGTATTAAATTTTTAGATGTGTATACGTAAGTGTTAACGTGTTGTTTATACTGTGTACTGTACTGTATTGTAACGTTACATTATAAGTGTGTGGACTAGCGTCGTTGCCAGCTAGTATATTTTTATTATATTTTAGTACTTAAAGCATTTCACTCAAACAACTAAACGAATGTCTAGAAGACAATCTTAGAATACTCATGGTGTTCAAAGTATTGCAGCTTATACGATCGTTTCGAACTAGCGAGCTGCTTACTTTCTAAGACTGAAAGTGTAGAGTACCAATAGATCAAGGGATATGAACAAACTCTATTTTATTTAATTCAAATATTTATTCTATCCTTGTAACTTCTAGCTTAGCTAGCTTCCTATTGCATATTTATAAACAGTAACAACCCGTTAAGTTCTGAAGGTCAAAGGCGTCGCCTCTTGTCTAGAAGATAGTTTAATTTACCCCACTGATCCAATGCGGGTTCATATGCCATATTTATATAACCGATATGATTATATTATACATTGGTACTTGATAACGTTTGTCGGACGAAATAGCGGACAGTTCAAAGCAATGCGAAATATTATTCATTTGTACTGCATTATCTTGATCATTTTTTTATTGTTATACGTGACCTTCAAAAACATAACGTATACCTTTACAATGTTTAAAGCGATTTAAGTTAGTCGATTAAAAAGAAGTGTGTTAGGACGAAATAATAGTCTACATAAATGAATTGCTTATATTTTTTGAAAAATAATTATTAATATCCTAACAATTAAACACGTAATGCAAAATAGTTTTGCCAAATATGTATCACAAAAAAAAAAACACATTTGTCCAATGTTACTATAAAAAAGTAAAATTCTGCCTAAAAGTTGCCAGGAGAAGTATTTCCACAACAGTATTTTGTTGTGGAAATACTTCATGTTTAACTAGGTAAATAAGTTGTAAGCTAAAATGAGTTGTGACTTTCCTTTTAATGATATCGTCTGTTTTCGTGACTTTCGATTTACTAAATTATTTAGTTCAATTTTTAATTTATTTATTCGTTATTTAATATACATCTCTTCACTCAAGAATACCCGCACGCCTCCACGTTGAATTTAATGGGCGTGGCTTGATGAGTTACGTCCGTGCTTAAAAGATGTCTTAGTGTGCGTGGGATGACTAATGCC
The DNA here is from genome assembly GCF_905147765.1 of Vanessa atalanta. NCBI lineage: Eukaryota > Metazoa > Arthropoda > Insecta > Lepidoptera > Nymphalidae > Vanessa > Vanessa atalanta. The sequence goes on along the minus strand of NC_061878.1, from coordinate 7,245,354 downwards.
TAAATAAATACAGAAAAAACAAATTAGATTATATTTGATAACACACGCCGATATTTTAACGTGAAGGCGCGCGCCTTCGTAAGTGAAAATCATTGTAACTGTAATGTACTTTTATCTTTAGACGCGTTAAGTGGAAAACGAACGCAAAATGGCATTAATTCGTAATATTTATGCATAATATTTTTTTCAAATAAGATATATTTTGTACCGTATAAAAATATATTAAAAAGAGACCAATTATTATATATATTTCTTATACGTCTAACATATGAAAGCGAGTGTTTTCCCTCGATGAGACTACATAACGTGTCTAACGGTAGAAGAAGTGACTTGATTGATTAAAATACTAAAATAATTAAGTTACTACTGTCAAGCTTATAATTAATATTTATTTTTTTACTCCTCATTTTTGTAGTATTTTTGCTTTGAGCAATGTTTTCTTTACCAAAGGTATGCGTAAAATATTCAAAATTTTTACCAACTTTTTATTGTTAATATATGTCGCTATGATATGAAATTGTAAAATATGTATGTTATTTAGACGTTTTTACATAAATGTACAAAACAAACACGATGTTCTGTAGTCATTGTAACTGTGTAAGCATTAAATATGCTATTTGTGATATCATTTTGTGATCCACTATTTACATTTATACCGATAAAATTAATTTTGGAAAATACACTCCTATATTAAGATGAAATTTATGTTCCTACGACTATCAGTTCGGTCGAATATGTTGTTTTCAACAGTCATATATTATTTATTTATTAGACGATTATTTACATAAATTCATTTTCTCAAAATTTTAATTCACATTTGTATCAAATTTACTAAAAAGCTATTTATTGATAATAATAAGAGAAACTTTATTAAGGCTTTGAATGTGTCGTCTAATCTGTCATGTTCTGTCGCGATATTTTGTAATGAGTGTTCGCATGTATTACTTACGTAGGTTTACAAATTTATTTAAATAAATTTAATATCTTTTATCAAAACTGTTGTTTTTATTTCATAAATATAATTCAACAATTGTATATTTTTTTAATTAACATTTAGCTATTTATATACGAGAGTTTATACATTTCGTTCAAGTTTCTTCGTTCGTTCGTGCAAAAAATCTTAACTTAACAATTAATTTCCTAAACACTATTTTATTCTATATTATCTAATCTAGCCCCAATATTGTCATGTTTAACAGTAAGAACGCTTGATTCTTAAATAATTATTTAACTAACTTAAGACTATATTTAAGTTATAATATGGCCTAAGCAAATTAACTTTTTAATTAACTTGGGTCATATTTAAGTTTATATTTACATTTTGCTCATTTAATAATGTAAGGGTATAAAGTATCAAATAATTTATATAGCATTAGAGTCAAGTTAATATTAAAAGAGCTATTGGACATTCACATGAAACAGCACATAAACAAAAATAAAAAATATTTATAAAATATAAAATGAGCTAATTGGCTAGCATGCGTTACAATACCTCTTTAATTTTTTTATTTGCAATTCTACATGAAAGACCTAACGACATCAAATCGGGCTAACGAGGCGTTTATATATATATATATATTACAATTATTTATTACATTAATTTGCCTATATATACATATAAAATTATAGATTAAAAGCATTATTATTCAATAAATAACATTTAAACATATTTTGTCATTTAAAAACGAAACGGAAGACTGTCGTGTCATCGTATTGAACTATATATTAACAAAGTTACTAATATTCTAAATACTTAGATGAATGCTCACTTTTTGTTGTTATCAAAAACGCGACGTATTTGTTTAACACGTTGCAACGTTGTGCATGCGTCACTTCAAACATTATTATCTAGAATAAATATGCCGAACGTTACAAATACAATTTTTGTGTTATGATCTGCGTATAAATTGTATTTTAGTGCCAAGTTATATTTATAATACTTAACAATTTTATTTTTTATAAAAAGGTAAGCAACACTGATTTTATCATTCACATATCATTCGTTTTTTTATGAATTAAGATCAACAAGATTGCGCTTGACCATAAGAGCTTTATACACAAGAACTTAAATCATATTTTAAATACTATAGTTCTTCACGTTGGTATTTGGTAAATTGAAGGAAAATTTGTTCTAAAGTTGTTTGTAATATGCTGTAATCTTCGACGTGTAATCCTCTCTTTGCTTCCTCCATTATGCCGAACATTCTAGACCAAGGCATGCTGCGGTCTGGCAAGTAATAAGTAATGATACCCTGGTATTCCTCCCTGAAATATTAATATTTATTTAATTTTAAACAAGGACAAATATAACGATAATAATACAACGTTCCAATCTTTTGTAGATTTGTAATATTTCAAGAATTATTTACTTATTGTTAGGACAAGTAAACAGAAGTATAAAGAGCAAATATTTTTTGTCTTTTTAATAACTAGCGACTTGCACCGGCTTCGCACGGGTTCTATGCTTATTGTTAATATACAACAGAATGTCTTTTTATATTACATTCACTGCTTTTTTTGTCATTAGACAATACAAACTGCTATGTATTTTAAATCTGTAATATCTTCAAAAATATTCTATATTAAATGCACAATATATTTAAGGTACTTAATTGGATAAGAACTAATGCTGTATTGCTTAAAATCACTTCGTAAATAAGCCATTATTTCTCGTAAAAAGTAAAGGATAAAAATGGTTTTGTGGGTTATCTCTAAGAGTTAGACATATAACATCGCGGACATTTTGAAGAACTTTTTAATGTGCACGTATTGTGCAGTATTTGTAGTGCATTATTTTGATCTATCGCGTAGGGTTCAGACAGCGTTGACAATGTAAGCGTAAAGCGTCAATGTAAATGTAAAAAAATGTGTTTAATTACATTACATTAGAAACCTCTAAAATTATCATTGTGTTTCTACTATATTATGCATGTGTTATACATATTACCCTTCCTCTTGAATAATTCTATCTATTAAAAAGAACCGCATCAAAATTCATACGCAGTGTAACAGCGACTTTTTTTTTATAATATGTAGTAATCATAAAATGTCTTACATTAGTTTGACATTATTATACTGCGCGTTGACATAATTCTTTACAGCTTCAGTTCTCTCAGCAGCAGATTGTCTTGTATCATTATCCATTTTTATTTTTATCGTTAAAGTAAAACCTGTAACAAAACATATATTTAGGTCTTGTTGTTTAACTGTTACTAGGTAAATATTAAGTATTCTAATAGGCATATTTTTTTCTTTGTGTTAATGATTCTGGTGTTTACATCATACATATCGTAAAAAGAAGATATCGGCATATATTTACCGTTGTTCACAACCTATTATGTCAAGATAGGTACATCGAATGAAAACAGTAGCAAATACAAATACCTTCAGAGTATTTATTCTTAAGATGTTGCGGCGAGCCGAGACATTGAAAGCGTCCGTTGACCATGATGGTGAGTCTGGAGCAGAGCGCCTCGCACTCCTCCATGCTGTGCGACGTGAGCACGAAGGCGCGGCCGGCGCGCCGCGCGGCCCTAATGGCGCGCCACACCTGGCGCTTGGCAGCCGGGTCCACGCCCGTCGTTGGCTCGTCTACGAAGATTAGCCGCGTCCGACCCAGCATCGACACCGCTGTGCTCAGTTTGCGCTTGTTTCCTCCCGAGTATTGATATACCTTAACACAAAATACCCCAAGTTAATTCACAAAAGTGTGAACTAGAGATTGAGAGTAAATTAGAATCGTTGCAGCAATTAATTTAAAATGTTTATTTGAAAATCACCGAGATTTCTGACATATTTAGTTGATAAACCTAATTAATTACACGAAATTTTATGTTAGGGCCATATTTTTCAAAATGTCAACCAGTTAAAAGATTTTAAAAGATGGCAACGATAAGCATTGCATGTGTTTCAAGTGAATGAGCGGGGATGATGAGACTAAATATTTTCCGATAATTTATGAAATACTTGAGAATACAGAAATTAATGAAAATGTTGATATAATACTTTTATATTTTATATTTTTTTATTGCGTTTCTAACAATACAATTTTACGATTCTTGGATACAAAAAGATTCGTAATTTGTGAGCAAAAAAATTAAATGGATGCTTTTACCTGTTTGTCAAGATGTTTGGTAAATCCTAGGGCGTTGGCGAGTGTTTCTATGCGTAGTAGCGAATTGCAATCTTTTAGTCCACGAAACCGTGAGAACAATTTTAAGGTTTCTCGACCCGTCAATTCACCGAATACTGCATCAAATTGTGGACAGTAGCCTATAAAGAACACATCATTTTAAAATCCTTCAATCAATAGAAAAATTTGCGACATATTTGCTTATTAGAAATAAAGCACATATCTTTTATAAAAACACTCAATAAATAATTATATAATATTGTGTTTCAGTTTTGATTAATTTAAAATATCTACCTATATTTTCGTAAACTTTGGTAATATTCTGTTTAACGGAGTAACCACTGACAAAAGCGTCTCCACTAGAGATCGTTTCGTCACCCATTAGCATCTTGAAAGTTGTAGTTTTTCCGGCTCCGTTAACTCCTAATAGACCAAAGCATTCAGCTTCACTGACAGCTGCAAAAAAAACGTGAATGATAGACGACCCGATTTCCGAAAACATGATTAAAAAACGGCTACTGTTTAGTATATAAATAAATCTGTTTAGTATATATATAAATAACTCTTACTGAAAGAAATCTGATCCACTGCGAGATTGTCCTTATAATATTTAGTTAAGCCGCGAGCAACGAGCGCAATATCTGAAGATTTGTGGTTAACGAGCTGTGCGTGTTGTATTTCTTCCGCAACATCTGCATCCAATGAAGATTCTTCCACTGGTGGAGACTTCTTTTGACGTTTTATTACCTACAAAGAGTCTATACTAAATACATGTTTCCTTTTTGTTACATCATACATATTATGTACTATCTTACGGCGCTCTGAAAAAAAATCAAAGTTACCTATGGGAATAAAAATACGAACATATATTATTTTGTTAGCCATTTACCATATAGACATTCTGTTTTAAATGGTTTACCTTATATACATATCGCATAATGCATGAACATATACTAGACAGATATTTTTATAAAATCCCATGTTTGTAACATAGTATACGGCAGCATTACCACCGATATTGTCAAAAATTCCCTTAAACTTACCCTTTGAATCCAATTATATTCAAAAATCATTAATATCAACCATAAGACAGCACCGGATATTAGCGAGCAGATGATGTAGCGCAGTATGCCAGGCTTTTCCCATTCAAAGTATGGATTTTCAGGAACTGAAAACATATTAAATTTACATATATATTTGTAACTAAATTGGTCGATATTTAAGCTCGGCGTTTAACAGCCGTTGCGTGATTACTGTATAAAAAAAACAGACAAATAGGTACATATATATACCTAGTGATTTTTCTTAAATTACATTTTTAAAAGTGTTTTTTGAAACAGGAACTATATAGAAATATATTCTTCGAATTTACATAACAAATACTTATATAATAATATTTTACTAATTTGGTATTTTTTTATCTACGAAATTAAATTAAAATTTTGTCTAATCTATATGAATAATGAGATAAACAGTTCAGCTTATATAATTTTAGCAATAAATGAATAATATGAACTTGTGCGTAATTGCGTATATATAATATTTCACTTACTGCAACATATCTTTGAAAAGTTTTTACACAATGTCTCCATAGTACACTCCTCGCCATCCGGCAGAATTAAACTCAAGTAATCACAGGATTGCATGCAGGTATACTTCGTAAGTCCTACTTGGTTTAACAACCTATAGAGGAATATAATTAAATTATCGTATAGTTATATAAATATAGAAAAAAATATATTTGTGTGTTCAGATTATCCATTCGGAAATAAAATTTTAATATTTGCTATAAATTAAATTATTTTTCCAAATTTGCGAATATGAAATATTTCTGATAAATTATTCTGATGACAACTAAAACTGAAACATTGGATTTACAATAATTATGCAGTTATAAGTATATAATATTTATGTATTAAAGAAGTGAAAGATGATCGAAATACCTTGCAGAGGTCACTACACTGTAAAGTGGAAAGAAGGGCAGAATGATGTCTAGTATATCAGCTGCATCCCTATTATTTAGCACAGACAGTGATTCAACTATTTGACTACCAATTAAACCTGAAAAAACATTTAATGTGATTTAGGTTAAACAATAACAATATATAACATTAATATTCAAAAAAACAAGATCGTGATATTTATTATTTTGTAAGATTTATATAGATATTACAGATAGACACTTTTAATATCGATTTTCTTATAGTAAATAGGTTGAGAGGTCGTTGTAGGTGAGATGATAAGGAATTGAATTTTATTAACACTTAAGCTAATTAGATTTGTCAACATACCAAATATAACATTGATGAAAAAAGTTATAACAAATCCGAGAGCAGGTCCAGTGAAAGATAGAGAAAACAAATATTGCAGTGGCAACATCGCTGCTCCGTAAATCATTAAACATAAATACAGACGCCCTGCAAATAAAAAAATTATAAATCTTATAAATATCCGTACCCTACTTACAGTCTCTCTGAAGAACTATTTATTTATATTTCGAGATTTTATTATTTATTACGTCACCAAGATTCCACTTAATAATTGTAGCGGATCAACAAGAATGATAGTATTGCAGTACAGTTGTAGTATTGCGATTGGACAATCGCAATACTACAACTGTTAAACTCGTAAAAGGTCAAAATCAAAAATTTACACGATGCCGTAACAATTACAGCTATATTTAAACACAAAATTTACCTAGTTCGGTGGCAGTAGATAATCCTATAACGTTGAAAGCTGCACAGGAGATGATGATGGTCACAGAAATTAGTAGGAACCAGAACCAGTCGAAAAGGAAAGCAGACCCCCACATAACCACGGGCTGTATGCCCGCTGCTCGCTGCAGCAATTTTGCTCGCGAAATTCGCTCCTAAGAGACAAAGAACATTTTTTTTTAAATTGTAGTGTTTTTAAAAATAAAATCTGTTTTATATATAACAGCTAGCGCGTATATGTAGATATTTATCTATAGTATTGACGCTAAGGGGTCATCCCAGCCCATAGACTTTAGTACTATAGGTAAGCATCAATGCGCCGCAAGCCTTTCAAACTAAGATATTACGTCTAATAGTCCTGCTGGCTCACTCACCCATCAAACCAGAAAGGAACGCAACAATCCTCAGTATAACATAAAGCAACATGGAGACCTAAACTGTTTGCAATTCTTGTTTCTTTAACTTATATATATAAATAAAGCTTTAAGTTTTACGTCAACGTATCATTAACCTTAAGTTATTTTTTTTATAAACGTCACGTTCACGATTAGGAAAGATCAGGATAAAGGTACATTTAAAATGTTTGTTATCAATAAATGATTAGTATTTAATTACCTTTATATAAAACATGACGTAAACTGCACTGGTGATAGCAAGACTGTTACCAATACTAACAGCAATTTGCATGGACACCAAAGACATCATTAATTGCATATCGCTCTGAAAAAAATATATTGTCTTAGGAATGCGTCGTTTCGTGGAATCTCACAGTTTTAATAATAAAAAATATTACATTATCGTTATAAGTAGCTACTAGTGGGTAATTGGAAACATTCAGACTGGCTTCGGGGTCGAGACCTTTGAGTATTGCTGAATGCAAGGTAGCCAATGAGGTAGCCACGTCGTGAAAACCGAAGTTACTAAACCAAGCTATGGCATTATCTTCATAAATTGTTGCGCCAATTAAAAGTTGGTTACGTAGCGTGCCCAATTCAACTGAATCTGTCGTCTGTAAAATAAAATACTTATATGCAATACCGTTTGGCATGAATATATATATAATCATCATCACTTATCATGGTAATATATGGTCTTATCTTATGACATTACAAAATGCCCTTATTCAGTTGAATATTTTAGTTTTGGCTCGTTCATTGGTGTAGTAGCAAGCTTATAAAGTCGCATCACATCATGGATTTGAGCCAATAAAAAGTAATATGGATTTTCCCTCTATATATCAATCTTGAGCTTGAAATCCACAATTTGCGCTCCTGGGTTACGGAAAGCATGTAAGTTGGATTGCCAGCCCATCGGGTTATGAGAGTGCACCTTTGTTTATGTTTGTCTCTGCGACTAGTCTACCGTGATTAAAATCAGTTAAAAGTAAATTATCATCGAATGTTATTATTATCGACTAATAATAACGCACACAATATACATATGTGATAAAAAAGTTGGAAATTTAATCAATATTTTTACAAATATATTCATTTTAGGAATTTATTAAAATCACCAACCCTTTCTAGATAGTAGTCGTCAATGTTCTTGTCATTCACTATTGTAATAGCCATAGAATCCATATTAAAACTATTAAACAATTGTTCATATCCAGCCTTTGCTATAGCACCTATTGAAGACCAGTTACTTCCATTAAAACTTAAAAAAGTTTCCGTCGCAACATATCTGAAGAATAAATATTTATAAAAAATATTTCAATAAACTTCGTTCTTAATATCGGCCGAATGAATTAATTTGCTAAATTGCGATGTAATTATTATTTAATTTTTCTAAAAGCAAAAGTCTTCTTGGATTTAGTAAATCAAAATATTTTTAATACTAATGTAAGTTTAAATACCTGACATTAATAGAATATAATAAATTAAAATAATATATATTTAATAAATTAGTTTAATTATATGTTATAAATTTAATTTATTGGTATTAATAGTTAGATAGGTTAGAATGAAACATTAATTAATTTGGTTAACTTTTAAGCATTAATATAAATATAAGAAAATATGCTTACCCCTGTGCAAGAGTTAGCGGCCTTTCAATCACTGTTCCCTGGAGTGACACTAAATATTTTAATATGCCTAAACTTATGTTTATTTGAATAACGGGCACTAGAATTTGTAACAACAGAATTCCCCAAGAACGAGTCCATACTAAGAACAACTTGAACCATACAGCACTGACATGCATCCAAAATAACAGAAAGCCGGTTGCACTTTCATCACTTCTGTCTACTGCAATAAAATTCAATTATTAATTAATATGTATATCATAACAGAACCTTATTGTTTTAATCTAGTCGAGAATCAATTTTTATTAAATTAAAATCGTGTTCCTTGCTAGTAAAACGTCGTGAAAATTTGAGTAAAATATGTGGATACAAATTACAGTATCAAAATAGTCTATACCCCTCAAAATATACAGTTATATTGTATTAAATATTTACTAAACATTATTGTAAAAAAAGTGTAACTCACAATGGTGTAGGGATAAGTCATCTGCACTGCTAGCTTTACCGTCAGATGCATCTGCAGTTATAGTCGTGTCTTCTGATATCGAGTGAATTTCTACGTCAGACCCAACGCTGTTAAAATAATTGAAACAAATATGATAAGTATTTATGCAACATAAAGAAAACTTATCCGTTATCAGTAGTGCCATAGAACTTGAATTAAAAAATAATTATTTAAAAAATAATTTGTAAGTAAATACATTATTTATAAGGTTACCAATTCAATTCGATTTAAGGTAAAAACATTTGATAAACATCTTCTGACATAGAAAAAAATAATTCTTACGACATAAAAACATCTTCCAGCGTCGTAGCAACTAAGCCGTAATCCTGGAAATTGATGATATCTGCTTTCTTTTCAAGATCATTGAGCATGTCTTCAAATACGTGCGAATAATCATTTGGTAAATTATAGGTGACTTCAATGCCTAAAAATTATGAATATTCTTCTTTTTATTTATGTCGTATAAATAGGCAGATTGGCACATAGGCCATCTGACTTAAAGTTTTACCACGGATCGACATTAGCTATAGACGAAATTTTCATATATATATATATATATAATATATTTATATAATTTGAATCGTCAATGCAGTACTAATTTTGGGAACCAAAATGGTATGTCCTTGTACTTGTAATTACACTGGCTCACTCAGCCTTCAAACCGGAACACAACAATATTCAAGATGTATTGCTGTGCGGTAGAAGCTACGCTAGTACAAAACCAAATACAACATCAACTTTTCTTAAATACCTACATATTATAACAAATATCTCTCTCAAATAACAAAACAAATTGAAAATGCTTAGATAAATTCTTGGACTACTCAATTGGAGTACTATGAGTATTCAGAGTAGTATTTTCAAATTCAAATCTAAATTATGATTCATTCTCACTTGATTATTATATGTTTGAAGTGCTTGATTTTGATTACAACGTTATCGCACTTTGTCATATCTAAAAAATAGGATAAGTGTTTCAGATCAGTATGACTAATTATTGTATTATTAGAATATCTTTAGGCTGGGTTATATAGGCGTGACAATATCTACAAACACAAAACAATAAAAAAAACATACCACGATCTTCTTTAATCACCGTCCCTGGTATATATTTGCTAATGAGAGCAGTACAATATTCAATTTGGAATTGTTCTTTCTTAATAATCACAAGAGTATAACCGACGCCATAATGTTGCTTCAAGAAGTAAGGGGAGCCAACGCATTGCAGACGACCACTGGACATAATTGCTACCCGGTCACCAAGGAAGTCAGCCTCGTCCATGAAATGTGTTGTGAGGATCAATGAACGACCTTAAAATATATGTTTTCATAAAGACAAAAGTATAAAATTATGTTCTAGCATTGTCATAAATATGGTACTTTAACTCGGTTCTTCGTATATGTTATATACAGTAACCACAAAAATAGTGTTGATGTTATGTTTTTCGTTCGTTGAGTGTTTTAGTTCTTTGAGCCACAATGATACAAGCGGTGTTCTATCCATACATCAAGGTTTTCACATTGGTGGCGCTTAACCGGATTTGTACTTATTACGTATTTAGTCCACTGGAACATCTTTGGTTGATTTAACTATTTTTTTTTTCTGCGATATGAAATATATCAATAAAAAGAGCAACGTAGTGGATATTTTTATAAATGATTACCTTTCTTTTCTTTTTGCAGCAGATCCCAGAGAGCTCGCCTAGAGGCGGGGTCCATACCAGATGTCGGTTCATCGAGAAGTACGACTCGCGCGCCGCCACATAGCGCTATTCCTACGCACAGACGTCGCTTTTGACCACCAGATAACCCTTGCGCAAGGTAATTTCTCTACATATGATAAAAAAAATCTAAGTCGCAGTAATCAAAAAAAGGATATAATATTCGCATGTAGCAATATATTATGTTCTTATCCTTTATCATCGCCCAGATTGCTATCTAAATATATCCATTTGTTATTACTCATTACAAAGATACGTCTACGTCTTCATTTCTTTAGAATTTATTTTTATTTATTATCCAGAACTTTTTTTTTAATTATTTAGTTAAAAGTATATTAAATTTTTTAAAATAAGTACTACGGATATAAAGATACAAATAAGCACCTAAGTTTTGACAATATGTTTTTGTGATTAGTTTCTGAGTTAAAATATTTTTTTTTCAAAGAGGAAACAGACCAAAAAGAAAAATAACTATTTAACAATACACGAAAGCCTATCATGGTGACAAGAAGTAATTGTTTACGCAAATTCCGATTATCTGAGTGAAAAACGGACCAGTCCTCTTGTTACAGATCATCATTATCATATTAATGCATGATTATCTGATTACTATAATTTAACTGTTTCGATTACCTACCTTTTCCTGCATCTCTAATCTATCAATAAGATTATCTATTTCCTCGTTAAGTTCTTGGCCAGAGAATCCTTTTAGTCTTGAGAAGAACTCTAAATGTTCTCGGACTGTAAGTTCATTGAATAGGACATTATGTTGTGGACAGAGACCTATGTGACTGCGAGCTTGGGGTGCCTGCGTGGACATGTTGTAGCCCGCTACCCAAATATTCCCTCTTGTTATTTCCACGTTACCTAAACAATTGCAAGAATTAAAATCATCTTTTTAAATGTTATGACAATTATATACTTTGTAAAAAGTTTGTTTACCTGTTAACATTGCGATCGTCGTAGATTTCCCTGCCCCGTTGTGTCCCAACAAGACAGTAATTTGATTATCATAAATATTCAAACTCATATTATTAACTGCAATGTTTTTTCCATAAACTTTCGTCAAATTCTAAAAAAAAATACATGGTTGATTTTGGCGATTTCGTATAAGCGGCAAACAACATAATCAATTGTATTGAAGTAAATATTGAACTTACCGACATTTTAACTCCAATTTCTAAACCTTTAGGATCCTTCTCTTTAATAGTATCAGCAACATCAGTAACATTAGTAACTTTGTAGACTAAAATACAAAGATAAAATTAAAAAATTCAATAAAACAAAATTTGTTAATAGTTTTATAACTTTATAACTATTACGTTATAATTACGATGAGTTTTTAGAGGATGATAATATTTATACTAACCATCTGTTTCATGATCTGACGAACACCAGAAGGACTTTTGAATTAGAAAATACCAAGGTTTCGGCGTTCCTAACGGGCCTGGCAGAACTTGTTCCAAATAAAGTGCTATCATCATGTACAGTATTGTGTCCACCAAGAGAAATACACAAACATGACCAAATAACAACCTGGTTGAATCCACCGAATGCGTTGTAAAAAAATCTCCCCATTGCAAACCTGTACCAAATATATCAGATTATCATTATGTTGGCAACAGTTTAACAAAATATTTGAAAAAAATCTTACCTCCAGTATTTTCTTTGCTTAACATGATTTTAAAGCCGAGGGACATAGCAGAATTGATACTAAAACATGAAAGAGCTTGGACTGCAAATGGTATTTCTATGTCCAATCCTAACAGCACAGCCGGGATAAATGACATAAACCAAATAACGCCTCCAAATAACGCTGCCATACTGCCTAAAAGTACAAAATATTTACTATGAAACGATTCTTAAAATTTATTTAAGAATCTTTTCACAAACAACGTCCAATTAATATTGCTTCTAGAATAGAAGATAATAAGATATTAGTCTTAATATTGAATATAAAAGTTAGTAATATAACGATTTGATCACAATTATTAAGTTATAGTTAAACGAGCTCATGTTAAAATATATATTGTATTCATATCATGTATAAACAGCAGCTGATATTAGTATATATTTATAGTTAGTACTATACCTTTTGAGAATAAACCACTTATCATAAAGCAAAAACATATGGTGCAACATATATATAAAATAATGTAGAAATATAGGACGGTCCAAGGCGTGTTAGTAAAAACGGCATAATCACTGAAGCCTTGCTCACTTGTAAACCAATTTACCTGGGAAAAGAATGACCAAGAAGTATAGTAAATATTTTCTCAAAAACATACATCATTTTCAATACAAACAAATAAAGTAAAATATATTTTAATGTCATTATTTAATTTATCGACAAACCTTTAGTATAATCATGAGAAAGGCGGATGTTATAAACAAAAATATAAACTGCTTAAAAAACCAGGCAGTCCAGTGTAACCAAGCGGGGAGGCCCATTATTTTCATCGTTTCCTACAAAATAATTTAATTCATTTTACATTCATGAAGACATAGATGAGATAGTTATAAAGAGATTTAATTTGTTACCTTGAGTTGAAGTTCTTTCTCTATGGTAATAACGCGTATAATGTTAACAGCTGTGTAGCTAAAACTCAACATGAAGAACATTGGGAATATCAATATTAGTGCTTGTACAGCAACGTCATTAATGTATGGTGCATGAGGATATCTTTGGAAATTAACATTGAAATTTTCCATATTTATATTAGTCAAACGAGAAATTAACTCCATTGATATAGCGTGCTGTATAGCAATAAACATCTCGTTGACGTAACCTAGAAAGATAGCAAAGATTCGAATAAAGTACTAAATAAAGAATGTAAAATTAATATATGTATCATCATATGTATAATTTATACCTGGCTCATTGCCACCCTCCCAAGAATAAGGAAATCTCGGCCCAGGTAACTCCATATATGGAAAAACAGCATCTGTGTGCCAGGTTCGCCCTCCGAGACCATGGAATGAATTTAAACGGGGTCTTTCTGGAAATCTAAGCGCATACGACAAGTCTTTTGGTAAAAAATTTATGCCTAAAAATATAAAATGGATTATTTTTACTACGTTAAGTTAAAATTATTTACACTAAAGCATGACGAAATTTGTTACAAACCTAATAAGCTATCATCAAATTCTACAGCCGCTATGATCTCTCGAGTTGCTTGTTCGTTCTTGTAAATACCTCTCAATTCTGAACTCTTTCTGTATGCCTTTACGCTCACAAGTCTTTTTGCAATCTCAAGAATAAGTGTACTATTTATATTTTCAGCTATGTCAGGAGGTATCTCTATAGGTATATCAGGAAAGTCAGGTTCTTGTTCAGCTATAATTGAGATTAATTCTTTTATGTTGTGACTAAATAGATTTATCATTGCATTTCGAATTACATCATCTAAAACTGGGCTTTGCGGTGAATATGCTATTGACAGTTCGCTAAAATTAAGACCCGCCCTAAAAAAATTAAAAATAAATAAAACATCGTGTTAACATTGAATCAAAGGAGAAAGAGAGGTAAAAAAACTTACATAACAGGTAATGAGTAATTCAAAGTATAAGCGTTTAAAGGTGGATATTGGATTGTTGTGTGTTTTTCTGGTTCTATCTGTTGTCGTAGAATAAGAATTAGAGTCATTGTTAGGGCAGGTAAAAATAGTTCTAGGAAAGTCTGAAGTCGATGCCGCCATTGTTGCAAAAAATTCTTCCACATCAACAAACGAAACTTTGTCCAAGCTTCCGCTGTTATAGCATTTTTTCTCACCTTCATTATCTGATGAAATAAGGAAGGAAATTTTCAGTTTGGTGTCTATTTAACATCATCTAATACTAATACAAATTAAACGTACGTAACCGCGTACAATGAGAAAATGTCTCCCATAGGTGGTTTTTTAAGATGGTAGTATAGTATATGAATCTTATAATAATAAGAAGAAACTCGTAAGAAACCCGTATGAACTAACAGCGGGTTACAGTGATTTTTATAAATAGTTGCATTTTTCTATATTAAACCTAATATAATCGAAACCAATTTTGTTTGTTAGATATAAGATGAAGGCAAATCCACATATCAAATACTATATAAGAATATCAGACCATTTCATGATTTTGTCGGACTAAATTCAGTCATTTTAAGCATAGCAACTATTGTGTAGGTCGTCAGAAATCACGTGGGCGACGCATCTAACAAGTAGCTCTGTTAATTTGCTTATTAACCTAGACACGGCGTCGGAAGTGTTCTAGACTGACTTTGATCTACATTAATCGACAGAATGTAACCTAAACTATTTTGGCAGGCAAAAATGTTCTATTAAAGTAAATTAATAATCATAATAATTAAAATAATAATCTTAGAAAGTTATAAATATTATGATGGACATTTTAATAAAATATTGCCCAATGAAGTAAAATAATCATCAGCGAGCCAATTCATACTATAAGTTAATTATAAAATACTGCAGTACTGAGATATCTTTTGCTAAAAATTAAAAATATTTTTCTTCGGTCTGAGTAAGAAATGGGTTCCAAACATTTTTTTAGACATTAGATATTTTAAGAAGTTTGACAACGAAATCGTCATCAACGACTTTCCATTTAAAAAACAAATCTTCTTTAAAATCTCTAGCTATGCCTAATGTCTCTGCCTAGAGTCTCACTTACTTTCAGCAAGAAACAAGTAAGGATATACGCGTCATTTTAGCGTACGACAAACTCGTGTGAAATATAAATGATGGATCGGTAAAGTGGGGATTAAACAGTTTTTATCTGGATATACGAATATAATATAAATAATTATTATTTTTTAAGGATTATTAAATTTTTTCATAAACGAATCACATAAATTGAAGTTTTACCTTAGGTAAATTGTATTTTTAAAGCTTATCTTTTTGGTATCGGTATAAATAATAGACATGGAAATATTATTCCACCACACGTTATTTTATATTAATCGATTCGAGCAGCGCATACCATAGATGATGGAATGTCTGAAGGCCTAAGTCAAGCGAATCTCAATGCATTTGTAGGCATAAGTTATTTATATCTACATTATATATCTACACCTACAGTTGGTGTTGGGAACGTATAAAAAACCTGTCTAGGCTCTACCATCTACTCATCAAATATTCTACCGCCAAACGGCAATACTTAGTATTGTTGTGTTTCGGTTGAAGAGTCAGTGAGCAATTGTTATAAGGGAAACAAAGGACATAACATGTTAGTTTCCAAGGTTAAAAGCGTTTTGGCGATGTGGAGAATTTATTTTACCTTATCTATGGGCGGTGACCAGGTGGCACACTACCTTCTCATTACTTATTTTTACTATTTTACTAATATAATAAACATTAAAAATTGTTTTAAGAAAAAAGAATAAAATAGCATTACCGTATTTTCTGATATAAGAGCGAACATAGAGCAGTGGCGGAGAATTTTAATTTATATAAGTAGAGTCAAACAAACAATATTTAAAAAATCATACGTAAAATTTAGGAAGAACTAAATTATTTTTAATTAAAAATATTGTCAATTGAAATTAGCTAATTGGATACCTTGTCTTAGAAAATCGAAGGATTTTTAAAGTTGCAGTTAGTCCAAAAAACCTGCATTTACATTATAAACGAAAGCTGCCATGACGTCGAAAGATGTCACAGTTGTTTTAATAATATAAGATTGCCAAGACAATAATAAAATTAACATCTAGCGATTAAAGGAAATAATATAATCCACTATTATTATTGATTAAAAAACCAAGTAACGATAATTTCAAGATAACCGAATAATTACTAAGATTGATGGTAAAATATCAGGCTAAACATTCATGTTGGTGTTACGATTATAGCTATATATATTCATTTTGTAATAATAATAAGAGGTTTTCCTCTATTTGTTTTTATTCTCATACTCATTCATTCAAAACTCCTATACATATTATTGGTATGAACTGTTGTATCATCATAGGTAGTTTTGATGCAAACCTATGTTATATACTGTGTTAATAAGTTTTATAAAATTGTCAATATTCCTTATCGGACAAATAAACATATTACAAATATATATTGGCTTTTTCACTTTGCAATAAATTGCACCAGTAGCTACATCCTTAGGTAAAAATTCTAATCTTCGCTTTGCTTCTCTTCAGGAGATGTCTTGGAACTCTTTACTCCATGCTATTCCAATATGTGTAACCTTTCATCATAAACATGGAAGTTATTTACGATACATTCCATAAAAAAATATAAAAATAGATTAAGAAATTCGAAAGTAGTGCTTCTCTGGGATTGAAATCAAGTCGAACTCTACCTACTTTTCTAACATCGTAATACAAGACCACCAACAAGTTTTATTTATAACTGTTGGTATACTATAAAATACACCTATATTTATTTATATACGCTTAGTAATTGAAGTATTATAATATTGTGTGTTTTTTTTTTAAATTTGGTAATCAATTTAAAATGAAAACGTATAAAGTTTTGACAACTTACCGCTGAAAAAATATCACCTGTGACTGATTTGCATTGATATTTAAGCGATAATTGATATTCAACTTACTTTTGTTCGTAAACAACAAGTAAACAAGATGTTTTTTTTTTGTAACTAAATAATACAACTACAACTCCTTGCACTTGAAAAGTAAAACTAAACACTGTTAACTACCACTTATATTTTAAATAGGATTCCAAACACTTCACAGCGTTACGTGGGCTTTGCACTGAAAATGTACTGTCGACTTCATGCACACTTGTCGAATAAGCCAACTCCGTAATAGCACTCAGTCTGTTATCATAGAGATATTAATTTTGTTCAGTACGTAGACTGATAGAATCACACATATGTAATTTTTTAAATAGATAGTATTAGATAAATTAGTATTAATCTAAAAATCACAATATGATTAACTAGATCCATTCAGACACTAATTATTAACTAAAATTTTGTTAAAAAAACCACCGTTTACTTTAAATATTATTTTGCTTAAAGCCATTTAATTTCCAAAAATCTAATAACGCTGAAATCTGTAATTTATTCAGAGGAGCAATATACTTAAATACATATATATATAGCATGTTACTGAGTTTTATCGTAGTAATACTCTTTGAAAATTTCAAAACGGATTTTGAGATAAAAAATGGAGGTTTAAAATTTAAATCAATATCAGTTGAAATGTTTCAATGATAGTGTTGTGACCAGATAAATGAAATTACTGTCAGAAATATTAAATATTAGTAAAAAGTAGTAGTAGTCTTTGTCTAAATCTCATTGTCTTTGATTCTTACGTATATATAGTATCTGACAGAAGGCTGTGTTAGATTAACGTATATGTAAATATTAACAAAACACAAAACTGGTTAGTGATAATTATACATTTACAAGCAAATATTTTTTTATTCTTTTAATTAAAATGTATGACGTTAACAAATAAACCTGAAACAATATTTTTTACATTTTCAAAAAAAAAAAGCTTAAAAACAAACCTCCATTTTCAATAGGAGGAATTGACGCACTATGGCACTGATAAAGCGAAACATTTTTCGTTTATCTATCCGGTAATCATTATAAATATTGATTTATCGATACCACTTAAACATAAAATAAAAACGAAACGTAGTCTTATTTTGCATTTTTGTTGAATAAATGTCATTGACGACAACCCTGCCAGGCTGCCACATCCAATTGTAGGGGAGCCCACGATGCTAAATCGGGATTTACTCGAGCGTCACCGAGACATATTGGACTGTGAAGATTAGTTAATAAAAAAAATGTCATATAATATATACTTTTTCATCGGTGGAGGAAGCTGCTTTTGGTTTTTGAAAAATGTAAAAAAAAACTGTTTTATGGACATTCTCGAGCGCGTCAGATATTGATATCATCCATGTCCTATGTATTTTTAAAAATGTATGTATAGTAATCTGATTGTTTTCTTGAAAATTAAAAAAGTAATTTAATCGAGCGCTTCAGATTTGCGAATGTTAAGTGAACCTAAAAAAAGCTCTTATATGTGACTTGGACGTGACGCAAACTCGCGTAGAATGCGCAAAAAAAATCGTCATATTGAAATACTCAAGTGCGTCAGATTAAGATATATATGGTTCGTCACACCACCGTGCCTGAGGACGTCCTACACTACGTTTGCCGAGACGCGGTCTCCACTCTAGAACACTTTTCCCCAACGGTTATCGGTTCTACGACAAATATGGCCGGCCCACTGCCACTTCAACTTACTAAGAAGGTGGACTTTGGTTCTCTGACGGATCACCTCATTTCTGATGCGATCCCTCAGAGATACTCCGAGCATAGCCCTTTCCATAGCACGCTGAGCGACTTTAACCCGGTGGACCAGCTTTGTCGTGAGTGTCCACGTTTCGGGTCCGTATGTCATGACGGGTAGGACGCACTGGTTGAAGACTTTCGTCTTAAGGCACTGTGGGATCGATGATGTGAAGATTCGTCGTAACTTCCCAAATGCTGCCCAACCTAGCTGAATTCTTCTATTCAACTCATCCTCAAAGTTGTTTCTACCTAATCGCAATGTCTGCCCGAGGTAGACATATTTTTGAACAACTTCGAGGACGGTACCGAGCATCGCAATCGGTTCCGGTAGGACATGTTCATTGAACCTTGGTTTTATCCAAGTTCATCCGTAGGCCGATGCGCATAGAAGAATCAGCCAGCTCATTTAGCACCTGTTGTAGGTCCTGCAGCGTTTCTGCCATGATGACGATGACGTCTGCGAATCACAAGTGAGAGATGTATTCGCCATTGATGTTGATGCCACGTCCTTTCCAGTTCCGCGTCTTGAACATATCCTCCATTGCATTAGTGAACAATTTGGGGGTAATACCCTCCATACGTCCCCTTGTCTCACTCCTCGATGCAATGTTATGGGATTTGTTTGCTGATTTTGTACTTGGACGGGCATGGTGGCAGCTTTGTAGAGACATCTCATCACTTGGATGTATCGCCAAACAACTTGGCAACGTTGCAGGGACTCCAGAACAGCCCAGATTTCAACCTAGTCAAATGCCTCAACTCATAGTTCACGAATACAAGACACAAGGGCTGATTATACTCATGGGACTTCTGTATAATCTGCCGCACTGTGTGGATGTGGTCTATGGTGCCGTATCCGCTCCGAAACCCGGCCTGTTACGGGGGTTGGAATTCGTCGAAGACGGTTCGTGATCACTCTTGAAAACAGCTTATAGACGTGGCTTATTAGGGATATGGGTCGATAGTTCTTCAGCAGGGTCTTGTCTCCCTTTTTGAAGAACAGGACGACCACACTCCTACTCCACGCCTCCGGATTTCTCCCTTCGAAGAGGACAAAGTTATAAAGCTTCTGGAGCTCCCTCAGTACGGGTTTACCTCCTGCTTTCATTAGCTCTGTTGTAACGCTATCCTCTCCAGAGGCTTTTCCATTTTTAAGCTGTTTAAGAGCAATCTCGATTTCGCCAATACTGACTTCTGACAGGTCTTCGGTGAAATGGCGTGTTAATGTAGCTCTAGGATCCTCATTTTCGGGATCAGGTCGAGATGCATGCGATGCGTGTAACCGGCCGTTGAAGTCCTCTACTTCCGAAAGAACTGCCGGCTTGAAAGAAACGACTTCTCCACTTGCTGTAATCAACTTCGTCAGGTGGCTCCTTCCAAGGATTGTACGAGCACTTTAGACCCCCCATTCTGCTCGATGGCTCTTTCAATCGTAAGAGTATTGGAGCACCGGAGGTGCCGCTACTGTGTCGTACGCGCTTGCTGATCTCTTGGTTTAATTGTCGTTTCTCTGACGAAGAAGGTGACGCTGCTGTCCGTCACCGGCCTATGGTATTTAGCTATGCCTATTTTTGATGGTTATACCGCCATCAGTCGGTCGCCAGAGCCTCGTTTGCTGGTCGGCAGGATGCACCACTGGCAGGTGAGGTTGGCTTGGGGCGCTAAGGTGTAGTTTGAATTAACTAACTAACTCATGAACTAGTACTGACTTATCAGTCTTGTTAAAAGAACTATATATATGACACAGTGATAACGGCATAGGAGTTATAGGGAAACAAAGTACTTTATCCAGGTCTATACTTGTGTCAAAAGATAGAGCTAATGACCGACCAAATAAATCCCGCTGCAATTTAGTTTCTGTCAAGTTCTTCACTAGTAAGTACATGAGATATGATTTTTGTTTGCGCCCCATGATTTTTAGTCCAACGTTGTCTAGCAGCAATTGAATTTGTAAGGTTAACAATTCCAGTCAGACGACGAGCAGCATCACCATATATCGTCTGCTCTAACGTTAAATTAACAGGCATCCGTTAGAAAGGTCATGGTCTTGGTCATTCTTCTGATTCCAAACGAACCTTTAGCCATTTCAGTTCGGAGGCCTGGATGTGTGTTATCTCCCCGTTGCAATAAATTAATATAGTACACTAGCCTTCGACTTTAGTTGGGTTGATTATAATAAAAGAAGAAGCTGACGATTTTCGCCATGGTGTATAGATACAAATCTGAATCTCCAATTTTAATACTTTTAATGAACCACTAAGTAAAGATTTACAAAATCGATGTACATTGCGTAAATTGCGTTGTTTTTCCCTGCTTGTCGTCTAATGTGTCTTCTGTATATTCGTCATAAGATCGAATGAGATGTCGTGTTTCTGCATGCTGAGCTTATGAAGAGATATCTTTATGAGCCAAAAATGTGGAGCGATATTCTAACACTGATTCCCCAATTGTCAATTGTTTGTTTTCTATGAAATAAAGGAATATAAATGCTTCGAAATGTAATAGTTGCAATGCCAATATCACGATAGAATGTAACCGTTTACATCTGTTGTAATTTTTTCAGCTAGTAAAACCTGCAACTGAACGATTAGCGATCAATTCACATTCAGTCATGATATTACTCAGTCCACAATCTTCAATAAAAGTGCCAAATGAAATTGCCTTGAAAAAAGGCAATTTCAGTTTAAGTAGTTTCAAAGGCCCCTAAATGAATAAATATTTTGTCAAATCTTGGAGATTATTGTGCTTGAATACAATAACTAGTGCAAGCAATAGCTAGATCACAGGTGACCTGTATTTAGAGAGCTTGACATTCATTTACAATATCCTGACTCAATCTAGAGTTTTCAAGACAGTTGAATTGTTGGTGGGAGATTAATTTATGGGTATGAAACTTTTTGAATTCGTGAATTGTCTATGAAAATCTTTGAAATCCAACCCACATTGGAACATACGATATCTTATACTTATTTAATAACATCCACGTAACGTCCAGCTGTTTCGACATACTCAAATTGTCTGAAGCTTTATTAAGCTTTGAAATTTCTAGCTGACTCTAGGTGGTAATTTTTAATTTCTTGTTGCTGTATTCTCCCGCTCTGCAAATTTTTTAACAATAATGTAAAAAAGCTGATGATATCAACATGAAATTGAAAGATTGTTTGATTGAAGAAGTAAAAAATCAGATTCATTCATAATTTTTAAGAGTGTTAAGAGGCCTATCACAAAATTCCATTCTTTAAAATTAGGTATTTACGCACGACGACGATTCGATCGGGCTCTTGAGTTCACGACATTGTACTGTCGCTTAACCAACTTAACCTCTGGCATTGTGGTATACACCGCGGGATTGTTGGTGGTGGAGTCGAATGCGACGTGAAAAGAGGGCCTAATAGATTAGCTTTCTCCTTCGCGGTGTGAGCCATTGACTCACCATCTATGTGCAGAGATGAAAGGGAGAGCTGACAGAAATTCCTGAAGACAACCTTAACAAGAGACCAGAACGCACAGCTCCTGAAGGCAGGCTCACCAGTCTCTCGCCAATTCTACCAATGTATTCTGTCTTCGCCTTAGAAATGACGTTTTTGAACGCCTAGAGGCAGAGTTATATTCCTTTTTGAATGCACTGGTATTTCCATCACGAGACATCGATGCCTTAGCCCAGGCTTGCTTGATAATAAAAGAATTTATCAGTTTCGTAAAAAAGACACAAACACATACTCTTAAAATACTCAACCTACATTCTAGCTTAGTCGGATAATAAAACAAATAGTTTGTTTATCGTATGTTTTTCGGGATTTTCGGTGCACCGGTTTGCTACTACGATATTCTAAAATGTTTATACACTTTTGTAATGTTTCTAATATAAATTCAATTGTTTTTTGCAAAGAAGATTCACCACAAAATACACACTTTACATTAATATCACTCATAGTGAATATTTATAAACTTTCATTCGCATAACTAAAATAAAAATCATAAAATGAGCAAAAACGTTGGAAATACGTTATAAACAACACCATGCCACGAACGAGTCTGTGCGATCAGCTGTCATGCAACAGAAATCAGAGGGGGGACGGAGACGGAGAAGTAAAAGATAGTTTTGTATTTTGTAGGTATTTTTTTTACAACTTTGTAGCCCTACCTCTTCTTTACGTCACCCTCAAATTGTCAAATTAGTGGAATATACACGTGATAGCATGCAACTAACTCACACTACCTTATTCTGACGCGCTCGAGCATTTCAGATGATCAATTTTTTTTTACTAATCTGATCCTTTATCCTTGACAGGCGGCCATCTATATGGGGCTAATAATTGGTGGGAGTACATAACCGGGTATCCCCCTGCATATTAATCTGCCACGCTTTAGTAAATTCCAAAATCCCCGCTTGGGCTCCCCTACTTATATTTTTCATATAAGTAATTACGGCAATTTATTTCAAATAAATATGAAATAGCGAAAGTTATCAATAGAAAACTTGTCCTGCTATTTATTGATCTAGTGGCTGGCTTATGAGGTGTAGGTCGGGTAAATAAAAAGCGTTATTATGTTTTTTTTATCGAGAAATTCTCAGTAGCAATGTTGAGTCCAAAAGATGGTAGTGGTTACTGTAATCTTTATCACTATTGAGTTCTTGAATATTACTTAACTATTTATTCATTATAGTCAAATGATTATTGCAAAGTCTGTTCTTTTTCACGCAATGGAATCCTTCAGAAAAGTACCCACTAAAACCACTGCGATTGCCGTCTTCTGCACGGATCGAAAGGGTACAGGATCGTGTCCGTGCTCGTAGCTCGGCTAAGATCTACTCTGGTGGCAAAGGTGGCGCCCTTAATCACCTCCTCACTAATCCAAACGGCAGCGCGTGACCATTCCAGCTGCTTTCCTCAGGGCCGTCTGAAACAAGACACGCGAAGTCCCCACCACATGCGTCTATAGCTGGAGTCACGCCGGCATCCATCATCTAATATTGCCTACTGGCGTACTGTAAAATATAATAGGTACTCAAGACAATGAAATTTACAATTTTTTCAATTGTTTTATATATTCCTAACAGTTAAACTTCCTTAAAATGTACATTGTTGTAACGAGTCTTGCAATTATTTTAGACTTCTAATACAAAAAAATAGCTAGTATATAGTCAAAGAGGCGATTTGAATTGAAGCATTGAATAAGCCTTTGGTGTTTATTTAAATATTTATTCAAACTTCTTTTTTTGCTTTAAAAAAATAGTGTACGTTCAATTTTGCAATAGATTTACTGTAGGTATATCTGCCAAACTGAAGAGATATACAGTGATATATGTTCAAATATTATTGGTATTATTTGTATTCAAATACTTTCGTAAATAACACTCCGTGATCCTAGTACTGGATAATAATCAGATCCTCTGAAAGATGTCTAATCAGTTCTTCATCTACTTTAAAGTTAGAACATATAACCATTAAACTAATTTACTGCTATGTTTTATAGACCCACCGAAATATAAATTATAAAAATTAATAATAAATTGCTATATTGTTTAAAAAGTTATGCTTTATAATGTGTATAATGCTAATCGTCCCAATGGACGATTACAACTCATTTTTATGGATAAAACAGTTATATATAAATTACCCTGAATTATGTTTTTTTAACAAGTAATTAATAAATTTTAAAAAAACAATAGGACTGTTACAACAGCTCCTATGAAATCTTTTTAATAGAATCTGTTAGACTTTTGTTTAAGTAACTAATAAATACTTGGCTCATAATTCCTTTAAAATTCGGCTAATCTGGCAAAAACGCTCTTAATACCGTAATGTTAGCTTTTCGTTTCGTGAAACAAAAACGTTTTGTGCTCTACACAATCAAATAATTTGGATAAATCACAAAACACACAAATAGCATTCTGTGATTTCTCCCATGCATCGTACAGGTATAGGTATGTGTAATTAGTTTTGCCACTTCAACATCAGTTGTAGTGTAATAGTATTTATACTAAAGTGAACTAGTAGTTGATTTAACATAATTGTTTCAAATATTTTATTCAACGACAGAAGTATATAAACAGGCCTATAATTCCAAGTATCGCTGTTGTCTCCACTCTTAAAAAATAGTAATAGCTTACTACTTTTTAATAAATCAGGAAATGCATCCGAGCACTTGTTAAAAATTAAGACTATATACAGAGCTACATTATAAATAAAAGGTACTATGCACAGAAAGACTCTATAGGTCTTTATTTCATTTATCATTGAAAATTTTTTTTGAAAATTTATCATTGTTTTTCGTGGCACCGACTCGGATTTCTTGGATATTTTTAAATTGGTTATAAAAAAGATTTTCGTTGAGACGATATGTTAATGATAACCTGTATCAAAATAACCTCCTGATTAATTATTTGTATTATAAATTTAATATTCATTTATGTACTTACTAGATAAAACGTGATAATAATTTTAAAGACGGTTTTGTTATTCATTAATTGTTGTTCATAATGAATCATCGGTAGATAAAACTAAAATTCAAATGCTGACGATTAGCCTATTCTCTTTCTATACTAAGTGTAAAAGTGCTTTAGAATTTTGCATTATCCACATAACACATATTTATTGTGGGTACTATTAACAAACCTTGCAAGCTTAAATTAATCCTGTACACGAAAAACATTAATCTACAATAAATTAATAAATTTGATCGGGGCCGTGGCGTATAAGATCAGATTATAACCGGAAATTCTATACCATTAACGGCTGTAACAGCTCGTTAAGTTTTGAATAGACCTAACTGGTGTTTAACTTACATAATTTATATTCCAAAATAAAACATTATAATATGCATAGTTATGTAGATTAAGTAATATTATTTGATGCAATAATTAAATAGCGTGGATCAAAGGTTGCAGAGGGATAAGATAACCCTTTTCTGAGGAAATCCCTCTTTCTCCTATGCTGTCCTCCACCGATTAGACTAAAGGATGGGCCGCTGATATGATCGATCTTCACCCTCGATCAGTGTTTTATTGGGTGGTGGTATTGTTTTACGTTTTATTGGGTACGAAACTCACATAACTCCTTTCCCGCGCAGGGCTCCGGGTGCCTATGTGAAGATTTCGGCTGCCTAAAATCGAAAGAGTATCATCTACATCAGGACAGATTTTTTTTATGATAGTGCGGTAATACAAGTAATCTACTACCAAGAAAAGATTCACTACACGGATTATAATATATTGAATCGCACACTAAGAAGTCATACGTAGTAAAAAAAGGAAATAGATAAAATTGTTTTATAATTATGTTATGATAAAACTATATTGATAAAAAACATTGTTTTTTTAGAATATGAAGTATCTACAAAAAAGTATAAATGATTACTTTGACTTTTATTACGATCGACAAAATCATACATTACCTCTTTAAAATATATAAATTTATCAAATTAGTACATTAGTATTTACGCAACGTATTTTTTTTTTGTTTTACGATAATTACCATCAACCAAAGTAATACATATTTGCAATTTAGTTAAGCTGTAGGTATAAAGTGCCCGCTATTTTTACATCAAATAAAATGTTTTCAGCGACCAATGATAGTGCGTCGGCAAAAAGACATACTGTAATACTTGCTTCTGCCCGCGACTTCGTCCGCGTAGATTTCGGATTTGTGACAGGATTGCGTATCTCAAACGGAAATCAAAATAACCCATAAATATTCAAAATCATTTTTTTTTTTAATAAATAGAAGATGATTTTTTTAAACTTTACGAAAATTATGAAAACTTTATAACACTATACAGATCATGGATGTGATGTAAATAGTTATATTATGACTTGATTTTTGATTTTTGATTTTGTAAACTTATTTACCGACAATATTTTTCTATACATATAATTAAAATGTAAATTGACCGAATCTGTAGGTGTACATTGAATATTTTTTGAAAATTCAAAGCTTATTATATTTTTATACATTTAATAGCGGTCGCCCGCGATACCGCCCGCGTGGATATCGGTTACCGCGGCAAAAAGCCTACCCATGAAAGACACGGTCAGCAAAATGATTCCCAGATTAATTCACAGACACCGACACTAGCATCGACGACGCTGTCATTATCCGTAGGCTGCATACATTGTATTTATGTGGATGTTAAAGTTGTTAATGATGAAAATATTTAAATGTAATTAATACTAAGTTTTCACTTCTGCCGGCAGTCCCGGAGTGCAACCCGTTGTTTTAGAATAGATAACTAAACAACATTGACGTTAAATTATTTTCAGGTAACAAAATATACTGATGGTCGGGAGCCCCAACCCGTGATAGGACAACGTAAAGTTGCGCATGCGTAAAAAATTCTTTTCATAAATCAATTCCTAATTTAAATGTTTGGCCCTGGGATTTTTTTATCGTTAGTGAGTGAAGAATTTTTACTGGAAATTGGAGCCTTTTGAAGGGTATAGGCAAATCAGTAGGAATCATGGATATTCTTGGTATATGAGCTAATTCACCAGCTGCAGGACCGGTGATAAAAATCTTCGCTACTATTAAATTATCTTTTAGCTCCTTTATTAGAAGTCTCGTGTTGTAAATTTCTGAGAAGCATTATCGGCGTGCCAAGTTTTAACGATGTTTATGAGATGGTAGTCCAGCGGGGTTCAGAGAATTTAAAAATTCCTGGGTGCACTGGGTTCTCGATGTTAGTGACGGTGTCTATGGATTTATACTTAACTTCACCCGGTACTTTCTGCATAATTAAATTGTTTATTTCCTTGACTGTTTCATTCCTGGGAGTAATTATTTTGTTAAGGATTAATAGCATGAGTAAAATAAATGCGTTTAAATGTAGTCCAAAAAAATTCAACAGTTTAAAATAAAAAAATGGTTGTTGTGCCTCACTCGACATAGATGGGTATAGTGTGTCGCGGAGTTTTTTGTAGATATTTATAAAATCTACAATTAATTTGAACATTTTATGGTTCTATCTTTTATAGTTTAGGCAGCGTACGCAAAATAAGTACCTTTTTTGGTTGTTTTTTACACCTTGTGTCCGAAAAACCCAAATATTTTATGGAACCTTATTTTCTCCAAAATAAAATTTAATGTAGCGTCGATAATGTAGCTTTTGAATGGTGAAAGAATTTTTTAAATTGGTCCAGTAGTTTTTGAGCCTATTCATTACAACCAAACAAAGTTTTCCTTTTTATAATATTAAGTATAGATTTTGTTACTGTCTAACTACGCCAAGGCAAATACAAGTATTACCTATAATCAAAACAATAATAGGCGCAAAGTTTGGAACAAATAAGTTTGGTTATTTTATAATATTACTAATATATAATATTATTGTATTCTTTTCAAATTCCGAAAGTAGTCGTGACAATTGGTGGGTCATGTTTGCGTTCGACTCACTCCTTTATCGCAGGACGATTGCCCCACGAGTGCACCACTAGCTCCCAGGATTCCCAGCCTCTCCGACCACCTACAAAAGAGGTTTTCGCGTGCCATTTCCCGCGACTGCCAAACCTCACGAGGCTGGGGCCTGTTCTCATCTGCTCTTGCTGCTCTTCTTGCAATATATGAATCGGCAAAGTTAAAAATGTCTGCGGAATTTTATTATACAATGGAAACCTTGCCCCAAGAAGGATTTATTGACTTGGCGGAGTCGGAAACTTGTCGTTATAAGCTTATCCTTACTTCTCGTGCACATAAAATGATTATCACTGATTCTATCAAAGTGTTGTAATTATATTGTGACGCAACAGTGAGTATTCCTACTTTGTTAAAAATATCCCAACGGGAGTCTCTAACTCCAAGATTATAAATAGACCGGAAGTGTTTAGAAGAACCATCCCAAAGATGCGAGCAAAACTCAACGCAAGACCGCATCTGCGTTTTGTACAACAGGAGCTGTTGTTCAGGACCTCGAGTTTCCGTTAGGCGGTTTTCATAACAGTCTCGATATAATCCCTTAGATTAAGATCGCAGCTAAGTTCCATACCCAGTACGGCAATTTTGCTGTGTATCACAAGCGTAGTATTACAGAGGGATGGAACCAGGGAAAATGATGACTTTTTCACTATGAAAGCTCATGTCTGCGTCTTGGCATTAAACACGACAAGATTATCAGAGCCCCATTTAGCAATGAGTTCTAACATAATTTCGACTTCAACTAAAGCTACGGGAGTCATGTCCAATCTGCACAATGCGTTGTGCATCCGCTCTTACAGGACTTGGATTCTTTGTTTGGAATTGCTCTCAATGAGTCAATTTTCATTTGTCAATAATGATGAGATCTGAGTTAGAAATGTAGTTTTGGAAAACTACATTTCTAACTCAGACAAATATGGATACCCAAGATACTGATCTCACTAGCAACAGCAGCTGTGCTAGATGTCGGGTTCTTACATTGGGCAAGGCAAACAGAACGCATTTTCTATTTTTAGCATTTAGATTTATTAATTTTTGTATTATTATCATCATAATAAAAAAATTAACCATTATTGGTCCTTGTAGAATGCCAATTCTTAGTATAGATCCATTAAATTTTATTCTATTAATAGACTCCTGTTGAATTTTTTGTCAAATGAGATCAAGAGCTTTACCATTAACACCGTGATTTTTTAGTTTGGACAAAAGCATTTCAAGCTCAATACAACACAATCAAATGCTATCAAATGTATAAATCACACAACACGCCAATCGCACTCTCTGATTACTCCTTAACCCAAGCCCCAAGCCGTAGTAGCCGTAGTCTCGCTAGACTCGAGTTTGACTCAAATTGACCATGCGTATCTTGCAAATCAAGTAGTATTCCAGAAGGATGATCCGAAGCACATATCGATAGTAATAAAGAATTGACTAAATAAGCAAGAGTTTCAAGAGGCAACAGACTTAAGAATTTGGTGTGATGCAGACATAAGTAGATTTAAATATATAAAACTTAACAAACACAGTATAAATTTAATGTTTGATACAACCTTTCCTGATATAATCCAATATTTTTAACATTTTCAACAACAACAATAAAAAATTATAACTTATATTTAAAAATAAATATTTATAAAAGTATCAATTTTTATTTGAATGAATTACATGTTTACTTGAAATCAGGAATATGTAGTAGAGCATATTTCCAGCTGATAATGAATGTAATACTCAGTATCAGTATCAGAATCAGAAAACAAATCAAATTCCAATTTAATGTTTACTTAATTTATATTATTAATCTACAATTTAATTACAACTTTTTAAACAATATCTTAAACTACTGCCATCTGTAATGTGCATATGCTCTGTTAGCTTCACACTGACGATGTATGTCTTGTTTTCTCTTTACAACTTTGCCAGTGTTATTAGCAGCATCAAGAAGTTCCCACGCAAATTGCTCAGGGAAATGTATTGTTCTCTCCTTATCATTTGTAGCTTCTAAAAGCCATTTTATAGCTAAAAAAAGTGATCTCTTTTCTGTTATGGGACCAGGAACCTGCAAAATAAATATAATGCTAAGCAAAAAAATCAAATTAATGAATAAGTTATTATATAGTTATATATCTAAGCAGAAATATATTTTTAAGGAGTTTAATTGTATACCTGATAAGTGATACCTCCTCTTTTTATTGGTAGAAGTTGTAATAATGGTTTTGAATTTTCGACAGCTTTATGTAGAATATCTTTGGGATTGAGTACTACTTTTGCTTTCTCTTCGGGTGTTGTTGCTAAATGATACCTCTCTATTTGTATTCTTTTAATATTTTCAAATGCTTTTTCAACCAGATTACGGGCCAATTTTTTATTGCCCATTTTCATGACATGATTTATAAGTTTACTGAAAACACACAATTATCTTTTTTTTTTCACAAAGATGTCATCATGAGTACATGTACATTTAACCTATTTCCATTTTATATTTGGTAGAAATTCAGCAACAAAAACTTTTTAACATTTCTTTATAAATAAATAGATGATATGACATATCATATTTCATATTAAATTAAATTATGATATTTCATGTTCAAAAGTTTTAATTTATGTTTAAAAGTTTATATTTAAGATGAGACTAATGTGTATCAGAATCTATATACAGTGGAGTAGCTCAAATATAAACTACATTTAATAGCAAATATCTATATTTTATTTTTATTAACAATAGTATATCAACTCACCTAACAAGGGGATCGTGGTAGACTGAAGATGTCTCATAAGCCGCAGGTGGTTTTACGGGTAAAGCAGCTAGTTTCGTTAATTCATTACTCTCAATCAGTTTAGCTTGGTCCTCTTTCCTAAATATTGGATTTTGAAAGTAGTCAGGAAAACTAGTCGGCCTAGGATAAAATCTGTACTGCATTAAAGTAGACCATCTGTAACACATTAGAAAACCAATCAGTATAGAAAAAGATTAAAAGATGTAAATATATTGAAATGAAATCTTTTAGGTTACTAAATATGGAATACTTACAAATTAGATCTTGGACTTTGAGTTTGAAAAACACATTTTGCTATTGGCCCTACTTTATATCTGAAATTGCTCATTTTGTAATTTATAAATTACGTGCTATTATTTAAAAGTTATTATTTGAATGTAAAATAAAAACAAAACTACAGAATCCAGATTATCTCAATCAATTCCCATTCGTTGTTATAAACGTCACGACAATTTCTTTTAATCTGTTGTTTATAGGTATTAGGTAGTAGGAACCTCGTCAATAAATTTAACATTACATAACTTGTATTTTTTTTTGAACAATTAAATTTACTATTTATTGCTATTTCAATTTGAAGGTTCTGAAAGGCTCAAAAGTCCTGAAAAGACATTCCCAAATACTCTACCTAACAACTGAATACATATACATATATGTAATTCTTGAATATATAGTTCTCTTGCACATTGTATGTTTAAAATTAATTAAATCTTTAATATATTTTTTTCTTTTTTTTCTGCGCTTAAAATCTTCAAGGAACGTAACATATAATAATTTTATTTACATGTTTGTCAACGATAATTAAAAATATATTATCGTATATTATAATTATTATAGAATGAATATAATTATAAGTCTTTTTGGTTATGGTAGTAGTTCAATTATACATAATTGAAGTAATTACTAAAATAAATATTTTTTGAAAGACATAATAAATCGAGGAGTGGTGAAAAACTTCTAACTAACTTCTAACTTCTTAGATCCATTCAGGCTGTCTAGCTCTAATAGAATCAATCTATCTAAATTCTTTCGGCAATATAATTTAATTTATTAATTAGGCTATAAATACTAGTATCCAGAGCCGTAAAATAAATTAAAAAAAAAAAAAACAAAATCACATTATTTTCGATCTGTCATAATTCCAAATGTTATTTACTTTTATTGAATTTCTAAATAAAATGAACTTAAATTTGATAATGCGATTTTAAAAATGTCAACCATAATAAAGTTTGACCTAAAGGAACTTAGAAAGTTAGCCAGTGACAAAAATTCTTGTATCATTGAAAAAAAAGTGACGCAAAACCTAGCATTACAACCATGGTGTCTCGGAAATCTTACAGATTCTATTAAAAATTTATTAGATTATAAAATAGGCAAATTCGATAAAGAGTAAGTAAAGATCCCTAGAGAAATTATTTTTTTCAAGCACTAGTTACGACATTGCTAACGGTATAAACCTCTTATACACAATTGTTTTCGTGCGTGGTATATATTCATTATTTAATAAGTAACGATTCTATCGTTACTTTAAGTGTTTGTAAATATATAACAATTTCTTAAGAAATCGTTTAAAACGTTACTAACTTACCCAGTAAGATTTTGAGTCTGTACCTAGTCAATACAATTTTTTTTCTTTATTATATTGGCTTTAGTTTTTTGTTTCAAGTAAGCATACGATAAATAATTTTGTATTTACAGATTTGATGGGATTCTTTTGAGTTACAAGAATCTTCGAGTTTTACAAAATGTAGGTGCAATACATAATGATAATGCCGACATCCATTTTCAAGTACAGGCTGACTATTTTATATTTCGTCCATATGTGGGCGCGACACTTAAAGGCATTGTTAATAAAAAGAGTACAACACACCTCGGTATACTCATCCATAGGTAATAGATTCTTTGTACAGCTAGCAGTGGATATAATTATAATCAAAATTATTTAAGTATAGTTATATCATATTAAATACAGATTGAATATAGATATAAATAAACCTAAAATTTACAGGTTCTTATTTTGCTACTTTATGCAAGACAAATTGTTATTGATTAATATGTTTTTAATTCTAATGTCACAATATTCCACTTAATTACTTATATCCACTTCAATTTGAGTTCTAATAACAACTTTGCCGACATTCAAAATGGCAATTCAAATCCTAATATGTCCATTCTTACTTATATTCAAACATAAAATTTAATTGATTACTTTTAGAGTTTTTAATGTAGTCATTCCAAGACCTACAGAAGAACCTGGTTATAACTGGATTGGTAATAATATTAATGAAGGGCAAGAAGTACTGTTTCAAATAGTTGTATTAGATCTCTACGGAGCTTTACCATATATTCGAGGAAAATTAGATGAAAGGTAATATTGAAATAGCATGAAGATAGATATACAATCTTGTTTGGTGTTAATTTTATCATATTAAAAATTTTATTTTAGGTGGATCAAAGTAGGTCTAGATGGAGAGGATGAAGCAATTGAAGCGAAATCAGCCAACTCAATAAATGTTTCATATATTAATTTTGACAAAACAAAACCAAATCAAAAACAAGATGTGGACAAGAAACCTACCTCATCATCAAAAAAGAAATCAAGAACTAGCAATATAACAAAAGACTGCAATGAACAAGTTAATGATGAAATTTTAAATCATATATCTGAAAAGAACAAAAGTAAAAGACACAAAGCACATGATATGGAAGTTAAACAATCAATAACAAAGAAAATTAAGAAGATTGGGTAGAAAATTGAATATCTTATCACATCATTTGCCTTAATTATATTTTACAATTGTGTTTTTTACTTATATTAAATACCATAATAGAATGTTGACTATGAATTTTGACATAGGATTTTATTTTTAATAATATACATATTTCACAATAACAATAGTCTATATTGGTGAAGTGTTCTATTTCCTGGCAGTTTGATTGATATTCCCCAATATAAAGGTACTTCATGATGCTGAATATTTGCCACAAGTCATGATATGGCAAGCCTTTATCAGTCACGTGTAGATCGGGTTACAGCACAGACACTTCATAACTTGTAAAATTGACGCGATATTACTTAGATTGAAAAACAAAACCTATTAAGGCATAAGAGCCGAGATGGCCCAGTGGTTAGAACGCCTTCATCTTAACCGATGATTTCGGGTTCAAACCCAAGCAGGCACAATTCTGCCACATGTGTATTCCGCCAACCCGCATTGGAGCAGCGTCGTGGAATATGCTCCAAAACCTTCTCCTCAAAGGGAGAGGAAGCCTTTAGCCCAGCAGTGGAAAAATTTACAGGTTGCTAATGCTAATAATGCTAAAATTAAGGCATAAGTATTACGATTGTTATTTTAACAATGTTGGTATTTAAAAATATATATATAATAAAAAAGTTATTTACTCGCAAGATTGAGATAATTTACTCACGCAGTTGATATTTACTTGCGCATAATTTTCGCATAAGAACATGATCGTAATGAATAAACAATACACCATCTCGGTACCTACCTTTCAGGAAACGGATATACATCCGATTACATATATTTATTTTTGTTTATGAAAAATCAAATCAATGTATTTTATTTAACTAAACTTTATAATGAAGCATTTTTGAAATGTCAATATTTCAACTCTACCGCCGTTTCGGAAAGTATCCTCTGACCTCTAGCGAAAATAAACGCTTAGAAACTCAAATAGTTCTAACTCTTTAAGAAAAAAGAAAAAGATTGATTCACATTTTTTTAATCAGTACCCAGTACTGTACAGTAGAACTGTACAGTACAGGGTACCCGAGTCTATATCCAGGCGTTTTATCCAAATAGTATTCTTTCAAGATTTATTGATTAAATTAATCTTAAGTATTATTTTAATGAATAATAAGATTCATTGATTTATTTAAAATCTATACCGAGATGTTCTTCATAATTTTCTTTTTTGTAATTAAGACTTGAACTCGTAAGGGTGAAGTTCTTTTATCGATGATAATGATAAAGGAACGGCCGGAATTGACACTTCTGTTCCTGATACAGCAGTGTTTCCATGAACTAGTGATGGAAATTAGTTGATGCTATAGAAATACTTTTATAACCACAGCGACTACTTAAATCCGCAATGCTTAAAAATCGAAAATTAATAAAGCTAACCGAGCTTCCAGTACCTACTAGTTAACGCGTGAGTGCGAATTCCTTTTATATAGGCAGAAAAGCCTGTCTTTCTTAAAGAGATTGGAAAAGCAGCCACAACGCATGCATATGATTCAAATTGTTTCATCAAATATTTTACTACGACAAACATTAGCGAAATGGTCTTTCCACACATTTGGCAAGTTACATCTAGTGTAATAATATTTTGTTCACATATGAACGCGATCACCGCCTCGAGTAAATGTCTCAAAAGAGAGAGGAGGCCTTTGACCAGCAGTGGGACGTTAATAGGCTGCTACTTTTTTTTACTGCTTGAAGAACTCTTTTTCTACCATATTCAGATGATTCTGCTTTTACATAAATAGTATCTTGAAGTTTATTATATATTATACTGTTTAGGATTAACTTCAGCTATCTCTAGAGACAAGGTTTGATTGTGTCATCGAGTGATATATTTAAATAGAGGTTGTCTTATTTTTTAAAGATTGAATTCCAAAATGAAATGCATCGCGTGTACTATCATTACATTCATTTCATTCGTATCTGCATCAACATATTTAAAATAACATTATATTGCTAATTGTTTTAAAACCTGTAAAAAAATGTCTCATCGACTCTGCAATTAGCTGTTTCCTTGTTGCTAAATGTGTCTGGCAAAAATAATATTTTTATGTTTTTATAAAAAGGAGTATAGTTGTGGCTATTTCGTACGTAGAACTTTCGCTGGTATGTATGGTATTTTTGGAATATTCGATGATACACGGCTTATCAGTATTTTTTTTTATGAATTTTCTTTTAAGAAATGTAGGTATACCTTTTCAGATATGTGTGAAAAATTATAAATAAAAAGCTTTCGAGTGATCTTTCTCAATGTTTCGCTGCGGAACGGATAAAAACCTACCAAGTTTATCGCTTTCTATTAATGAAAAACGTATCAAAATCCATCGAGGGACTTAATAGACAAAAGTGTGATACAGACAGAAATAGAAAGCGACTTTGTTTTATATTATGTTTGTGTATATAGTAATAAAATGGAAAAGGTTTAATAATCATGATACGAATATCGACATTTTATATCGTACTTATATTTTAACGGACTAATAAGAAACAAAAGTGGATTATTGTTGGCCAACTATAATAGTGAGGCATACAGTATCATAGACATACAACAATGTAGCTTTCTTAATTAATAAGAACTTTTAAAATTGGTTAAAAATAAATTAAGTTCAGCTGCTATAAACAGTGAAATATTTTCACTTTATAATATTAATATAGATGTAAATAAAAAGCAAGGAGGCTAAATATCACTACAGGCATATTGCGTCACAACAATATTACAACGTTTTAACGTTTTCTCTACTCATGTACACTGAAATATCTTATTAATATTTATTCTTTAAATACGATTATTATAATAATAAGTATGTATTAATTTGGTAAATATTATTTATAACTGCATAATTAATAAAAAAAAATGTTATGAGTTTATATTTGAATACCTAGTACCTACACGCTTACAAATAGCTCGAACTCGCGTATAAACTTTCGAACTTTAAGACGAATTATAATGTTAGAGTCTAGTTATTAAACGTAAAATGCATTCTATCATAATTAATAGCCGATGCTCAATGGCAACACTGACTGCAAATTGTCAAATCCTACCGTGTGTTGTGCTGTTGTGTACTGTGTGTGATTATGTTATTGAAAATCCTTAGCATCTACGATGCATAATCTGAAAGAGACATCTTATCGTTTCTTGTTATGAAAACATATTTTTATTGTTATTTTCTAATGGAGAATTTAGTACTAAATACTTAAATAAAAGGAGCGAATACCTTGCTGATTACTTCGCCTTAATCGTTAAAAATGTCGAAGAATGGCGAAGTGTCGTCAAATCAAGGTAAAAACCAAATGATAAAACATTGTTGATGAATAGGAATGTGAAATTATTACTAAGACTTTTCTAATTATGTTTCAGGTCCAAGTAGGCCAAATATGCCGAAACCTGATCTGAGCTTATTTGGTACAGAGAAACGTAAAATATTAAATCTTCAGCTCGGTGGGCCATCAAGTGATACTGCTGCATTTATGCCTTTTACTTCTAATTCGTCGACGCAAAAAGCACGTATACCATCACGAACAATTCGAGATGTGTTACCAGAAAATGCAAGGTATAGTTGGTTTTTGATTCAAATCTGTTCACATAAAAACTATAAAATACATAAATAAAAAATAGACGTCTTCTTACGAATGATAATAATCATATTATGCTTTTTATGTTTTGTATTATATAGGAATCATTTATTATTTATTGAAAAATAGTACTACATTTACTGACAAGACTTAATAATTATCTGCCTTATATTATTATCAACCTTAATCTTTTAGTATTCTTATAGATTAAAAGCTTTAAAATGAATGAAACATATTTTTCTTTGGATCTAATTATATTGATATTGTATAAATCAATTTCACATAGAGATTTTAGGTTTAATATCTTTAAGCTGCTGAACAGAGTTCAAACATTGCCCACTAACTCGAGTTTAGCTGGAGATTGATTATCTTCAATCGTTAATGATATATTTGGAGAGTCCAAATATATAATTAATGATTGAATTATTACATTATTTAAATAAGAATATTTTATTTTCAGAGATAGATGTAGGATTTATCCATCAATGCAATCGTCAGGAAAATTACAATTATCTGCTACTGACATATATGACTTTACATCAGATGATTTGCAAGATCTTGGTGAAATAGGCAGAGGGGCATTTGGAGCAGTCAACAAAATGGTACACAGAAAGTAAGCCATACAAAATTAATGATTATTTTTAAAATAAATGATATTGTTTAAAAACTAACTGTAGCAAAGGTACAATAATGAATCAAAAATTTTAAAATATAATATCTACACCCTATTCCCATAATAAACAAAACTAAGGAGCAATATTAAACTAAACTTAGTTTTATTCTTCTAATTACTTATTTAAACACAACCATTTGAACACAACTTGAAAAAGGCAATTTTTATATCACCAGCAAGAAAAAGGCAATTTTTTCACATATCCATAATTAATACCATTTTTTAGGTCTCAACCTATTGTTTACTCAACTAAGGTAATATTATTACCTTAGTTTTTGTTTTTACTCTTCCTGTGATTGAAATCTATACTAATATTATAAATGTGAAAGTAACTCTGTTACCTCTTCACACTTAAACTGCTAAACTGGTTTAGATGAATTTTGGTATGTAGATAAGTTGAGTCCTGGGGAAGGACATAGGCTATCCATTTTTAATTCCCCCCTCATGGGGGGTACAAGTGGGTGATGATTTGTGTGCTTTAGGTAAAGTTATATAAATTTCACATGGGTAAAGCTGCAAGGTCAGCTAGTAAATTGTTGTTGTTGTATAAATGTTAAACCAACATATTTTTTACATTGAGTCGATAAGTGTTTACTAAATTGTTATTTCAATTCAGTTCTTTGGTAGTATTCTATGTTAAACTATATAATAAAAATTAAAAATACTAATATCTAGTAGTATGTTATGATAAGTATTCAATTATTTTAGGACCAATAAAGTAATGGCTGTTAAACGCATTCGTTCAACGGTAGATGAAAAGGAACAGAAACAATTACTAATGGATCTGGAAGTAGTAATGAAGAGTAATGAGTGTCTTTACATTGTACAGTTTTATGGAGCACTGTTCAAGGAGGTGCGTCATATGTATATTATCATAAACTTATGTTATAGTAATATATCAATATAACAAATAATTCCTAAGTAACTCATATTACAGGGAGATTGCTGGATTTGTATGGAGTTAATGGATACCTCATTAGACAAATTTTATAAATTCATATGTGAAAGGATGCAAACACGAATACCTGAAAACATAATGGCTAAAATAACTTTAGCAACTGTCAAAGCGTTAAATTATTTGAAGGAAAAATTAAAAATAATTCATAGGTAAGTATTATATTAAAAGATGAATATCATATATTTTGTATATATAATTAATATTTTTTAAATGAACAGGGATGTCAAGCCTTCAAACATATTGTTGGACAGACGAGGCAATATAAAGCTATGTGACTTTGGTATATCTGGTAAGCTTGTTGATTCAATAGCGCGAACACGAGATGCAGGCTGTAGACCTTATATGGCAGTAAGTTAATAAATTTCTTCATTTTTGATAGATGATTCAAAAAAATATTGCCACTTATTGTAATTCATACAATTGTACCTTTTAGCCTGAAAGAATTGATCCAGGACGTGCTAGAGGTTATGATGTCAGATCAGATGTTTGGTCACTCGGTATAACATTGATGGAGGTGGCTACGGGATCATTCCCCTATCCTCGATGGGGATCAGTTTTTGAACAGCTACAACAAGTGGTTCAAGGAGACCCACCTCGTCTGACTAACAAAAATAACATATTTTCAAACAATTTTGTCAATTTTGTTAATACTTGGTATGTTGAATTTTCTTTTATATTATTTTGTAAGAAACATGTTTAAGAGTTATAACACTTTTTCAATAATATTTTTATTTCCATTTAACTTTATGTATGATAAAATATTAGACCTTTCCAAAAATGGGCTGAGGTTTCGGCCGCAGCCATAAGTGGCGGTTATTGACCTTTGGTCTGAAACCAAGAATAACAAAAAACTATTTGTCTGATTTTTAAAACTTATGTAGTAGTGAAGTACTTATTTGCTGATAGATATCAATGGATATAATAAATATTATGGATTTTTTATTAAATGAATTTTCAACTTTCGTTAATAAATAACTATTTTTAAACTCATAATATATATATTATTATACTAATTACATTAATTGACACTTTATTTTTCGCATTGTCAAATAGCCTATTCTACAAAATCTGTTAGTTTCACCTAATCTGAGACTTATGCTGTATAAACATTGCGTTAACAACATTAAAACTTTGCTTAAGGAGACAGATTGTGTGTTTCAAATTATGACTAATAATAAATTACTCACAATGATATAATTGTACAAAAAATTTTGATTGATAATATATATATTTGCAATAAGCAAATATATATGCTTTACTTATTCCAAGATCATTATGGATATTGGAATTCTATCTATCTAGATTTATTTTATGCTCTACAGCATAATACTAATACTAATAGCCTTTTTTAGTATATTTCACTTACTACAATTTATATTATATTATCTTTGTTTACAGCCTCATTAAAGAAGAAACGCAAAGACCGAAATACAATAGATTATTAGAGCATCCATTTATTAAAGGTATTGACCAGAGCAGAGTAGATGTAGCTGCATATGTGTGTGAAATTCTGGATGCTATGGAACGTAATGGTGTCAGTCCTTTTACTACAGACCAACCAGCTCAGGCATGGATAGACTAATATTAAGTTACACCAGTTTCATGTAGAAGTACTTGCAAGTGTAACTTATCGACACCTGGTTTTATGCACTTTCCAATTTCAATCATCACATTTATTACCCACAATTGTTTCTTTTTTAATGAAAACTTTTTCAAATTAGCTTGCCTAATAAATGGTATATAAACCATTATGATAGATGCGAAGTTCAAATTATTGTATATTTTATATAATTTTAAATAATAGTTTATAAATACTATTAGGAAAAGTAGAAAAATTCTCATATAGTATCTGTCTGATAACTTATTTGCACTAATATGAAATATTTCATGTTTAAAGTTGGCAATTTAATTATATGGTCTTACACTTAAACTTCTGGGTTCCCATTTTATAAAGTGATATTTACTGATTTAATTTTAACAAAATGTATGTTTATTGTTTAGTGATTATTTATCATGATGTAATTTTGTTCAACTCCAAAGATATATAATCATTGTTAATTAGTTTACAGCGCATTTCAAACAATGTTTTATTATAATTGTAACAGAATTGTGGAAAAAAATGATCTAATAAATGATATACGTTTTTCTGTTAATTATTATATGTGACTTAATTAAGAAATAACTAAATTGTAAATTGCTTAAAAGGGGACCTAGCATTGTTTTGTGACTGTAAATTATTTTTAGATTGTGTTTGTGAATTGCTTGTAGCTAATAAACAAAATATGTATAGATGTAATTTTGTAATAAATTTGTATATACAGACAGATAATAATTAAACGTAAGTAATTAAATTCATAGCAACCATTTTTATATGGCAGCAACACACCTTATAAATTGTTTGATAATACATGCAATTGATAATTTCAATTTTCATGTAATTTGGCTCACTATAATGAATACTGTTTGGTTAAGAAATAGAATGACTAAAAAAAAATCTGCAGTTTTTTTTAAATATATATTTCTTCAATAACTATTTTAAACTATCATATTAACTACTTTATTAGGTATACATCAGTTACTCCAGTATTTGACCCATTCTCTTTGAATCTCTAACAATGCCAAACTTTACAAATAATTTGTATTTAGTTCCATCAGTGAGTTCTGGTCTGAGATAAATAGCATCCATTGTTCTTGGTTTTAAATCTAAAATTGGGATCCAGTCATTTACATCCACAATTCTATCTATTCTCTTTCCTGAAAATCCTACTGAAGATATTTTGACTAATTTATTATCCTCGCTTAAATATAGTTGACCAATTACATTTTTAAAAGGGAGTGTACCTAATGATAAGACTGCTCCTCCTGTGATACCTGAAAATTTTAATATTTTAGCAAAGTTACCACAAAAACTTACACCACAATAATGCCTTTTTTCTCAAGTCTGTTTTAAGTCAATTCTTTTTAAGTAAAAAATATAATCAGATCATTGTATATATATATATAGCAAGTAATTTTTTTTATTTCTATCTAGATATATATATATTGGACAACATCACATATATTACTTTGATCCCAATGTAAGTTGCTAAAGCACTTGAGTTATGGAAAATCAGAAGTAACCACGGTACCACATACACCTGGGTGTATGTGGTACCATAGTTACTTCTGATATTCCTGAGAGTTGGGTCTGGACCCAAGACTACATAGAAAACTAATGAACTTTTTCTATATTGATTTGGCCGGGAATCGAACCCGGGACCTCAGAGTGGCGTACCCATGAAAACCGGTGTACACACTACTCGACCACGGAGGTCATCAATAATATTTTTATGTCAGTAATATAAAGTTTTCGAAAATAAA
The DNA here is from genome assembly GCF_905147765.1 of Vanessa atalanta. NCBI lineage: Eukaryota > Metazoa > Arthropoda > Insecta > Lepidoptera > Nymphalidae > Vanessa > Vanessa atalanta. The sequence goes on along the minus strand of NC_061878.1, from coordinate 7,202,469 downwards.
TTGACTACTACAAACCTATAAGATTTAAATTGGATAATACATATTTTTTATTAAATTAATAGTTACTATTAATTAAAATCAATATTTATCTATATACATATATATATAATAAAATTGTAACTGATAGTATTCTTAAATTTAATTTAATATTATTTTATTAAGATGAAAATGTTGAGTTGTTGTCAATTAGATGAACAGATAGATTTCACAATTAACACAAGAATACTGTAATAATCATAGATTTACGTTGATACAGATGATATGACTATAAGATCGAAATTATACATCAAATGTTTAATATTCTTACCAATATATGAAGCAATAAAAAATGTATTTTCTGAGGCAAAATTTAGAAGTTCCATTAAGCCACTGCTAGGTATTACAATACACGATCCATATAAGTGATATACTTTGAGCCTACTTATTAAAGCAATATATTTAACGAAAGGAAATGAGAAAACCGAATCAAACTTAATTGGTTCTGATTCATTTTTTACTGTAGATGAAAACTTTCGGAATAAACAGGGTAGTCTAGTAAGCGACATAGTGAAATCCCTCGTCGATCTAAAATTTAGTCTTCCAAACATGATTTAGTTAAGACTTAAAAATTAAAATCACAATTGTTATTGTTTAATAAAATAACCTTAGTTATTTATGTCATAATAATATGCGTTCAGAAACAATACATTTCGAACTTCTATTATTTTATTATATTACTATTAATACAAGTGCAAGAAAAATATTTTATGTAAAAATTATTTTATTTATTTAAAATAATGCGTTCAATCCAATGTTGCTTAAAATTGACAATTTATTAATCGTGACAAACTGCTGTGTGTTTGATAATATATTTAATAATGATACGTTGACGATGAATGAAAACATTAAAAACCTGCACGATCAGTGAAAGAAGCCTTGACAAGTTATATTCTGTGGCATTTATTTGTGCCGGGAGGAGACAGATTATTTCAACAAATCATTCATCAATTGTCATATGTACTGATTTTCGTTGTCAAAATGACAGTTTTAAAATACACAGGCAACATGTTATATATTTACATCTGACCCACGTGCTATTAATATTACAATATTATATTAAAATACGATAATAGAGGTGCTATAAATATGACTAGCGCATTAAAAGAAATGTAAGTAAATCTAAATCAGTGGTTTTTTATCGGGTCAGTATTATACATTGTTTAGAAACACATTGGTTCTGTTAATGATATCATTTTCTTGGATTTTCTAAAGAAGTATTTTCAGATTAGCTGAAATTATAATACAGAAACACTCTCAAATATAAAACAAAAGGATTTCGTTTAATTATTTTACGAATTATGTATATAAAAAAAGGAAAAATTATAATATCTAACCTAAATAATTGAGTAATATTAACTATATTGCAGATATGAGAAAACAGGCGAATATGAAGCGTTCTACACCGGCGGTGGTATTCAGTGGACAACTGATGGTGGGCATTTCCTATGCCAGTGTGATGACATTATAAAAGTTATTGATGTAAACACACTGTGTAATACTCTTACAATTGGAGAAACAGCAGACGAAAAAGATGACAGTGATCAGATATATACTTTCCAAATGTCTCATGACAATCAAACTGTTGTAACTGTCCATAAAAGTGGATTGTTAAAACTCTGGGATAGAGAAACGGGACAACAACAAAAAGTATGGCGGTGTGGTCACAAAGGAGCAGTTGCAAAGCTAGCATTTGATTCTAATGATGCCAATATTGCATCAGGTGGAACTGATGGTAATATAAGACTATGGGATATTAATTATCATACTTGTACAAGTAGCTTAAAAGGTGCAATGGGTGTGTTCACTGTTCTTAAATATCACCCAGATATTTCAAAACAACTTATTTTTGGAGCTGCTGATGATACAAAAATAAGATCATGGAACTCTAAATCTGGTAAAGAGGATTTGATTTATACTGGTCATTTTAGCAAAGTAACCTCATTACAATTTACCCCAGATAATGAGTACATGATAAGTTCTGGAAGGGATAGAGTTTTGATTCTTTGGAAACTTGGTGAAAGTAAGCCCGTTAGAGTTTTACCTGTTTATGAAAGTATAGAAGCAACAATACTTATGCCACCTTCTTTTAGAATACCTAATTTTAAAAAGAAATTAGACACTGAAGGAATTTTTGTTGCATGTGCTGGTGAAAAGGGTATTATAAAAATATGGAATATACAAATGAGCTGCCTTATGTTTGAGCAATCCAATAGTCTTGTATCTTCATCTACTGAAGAAGGTGGACTTGCAATCACAAATTTATTATTCAATACAGCAAGAAATATGATATCAGTGGTTACAGCTGACCATAATATTATAGTTCATGACTTGGAAACATTTACATGTATGAAACAGATAATTGGATTTACAGATGAAATATTAGATATTATATTTGTGGGGAAAGATGAGTCACATATTGTTGTAGCTACTAATAGTAGAGATTTGAAGTATTATGAACTGGGAAGCATGGATTGCAAATTATTAAAAGGGCATACAGATATTGTTTTAGCCCTAGCTAACTTTCCTACTAGACCTGATATGTTTGTGTCGTCTAGTAAAGACAATACAGTCAGAATATGGGCTCAAGTAACTAACCAAGAAATAAAATGTTTTGGTGTTGGGGCAAGGCATACTGCCTCCGTAGGCTCTGTGTTCACTTCACAATTATCTGATACATTTTTTACTTCTGTAAGCCAAGATAACTGCTTAAAGATTTGGACAGTTCCAAAAGACCTTGATACTGTTGATCAAAAAATTATACCAAGTCATACTGAATTAGCTCATACCATGGATATCAATTGTGTTGCTGTGTCACCCAATGATAAAATAATAGCTACAGGGTCACAAGACAAAACAGCAAAACTATGGAATGATGAATTGTCTTTGTTAGGAGTATTGAAGGGACATAGGAGAGGCATATGGTGTGTGAGATTTTCACCAGTTGATCAAGTAATTTTAACATCTTCAGCTGACAGTACATTAAAGTTGTGGTCTATAGCAGATTTAAGTTGCTTGAAAACTTTTGAAGGTCATGAAAGTTCCGTTCTTAAAGTAGACTTTTTAAGTAAAGGACAGCAAATTGTGTCAAGTGGAGCAGATGGTCTTCTTAAACTATGGAATATAAAATCTTCTGAATGTAAAATGTCTCTTGATAACCATGATGGAAAGGTCTGGTCCATGGTAGTTAGTAAAAGTGAGGAGCAAATAATAACTGGAGGATCTGATTCAAAACTGGTCACTTTAAAGGATGTATCTGCAGAAAGAAGAGAAAAGTTAGCTAAAGAAAGGGAGGAACAAATTATACAAGAACAAGAATTAATGAATTTACTACATGACAAAAAATTAGTTAAAGCTCTGAAATTAGCCTTGCGTATGGAAAGACCTTTTCATGTATTAAAAATTGTAAATGAAGTTTTAAAATTTGGTCATGAAAAATTAACAGATACTCTGAAAGAAATTAACAATACACAAAAAGAAACTTTGTTAAAATTTGCAGCAGAATGGAATACAAACAATAAAAACTGTCATGCAGCTCAACTTGTTTTTAATATATTAGCACCAGAAATTATATCGGGTAATTTAAAAGTACCATCATTATCCAACTTTATTGAAGGTGCATTGCCTTACACTGAGAGACATTTTGAAAGATTAACTAATTTGTTACAAGACCTCAATTTTATTTCATACACTGTTAATTGTATGCAACCTCATCCTGTCAAAAGTATAGACCAAAATTAAAAGCTAAAATTATTACATAGTTTTATTGAATTATAATTTATAATTTTAATCTCTAGAATTAACAATGTCAATAAACCACTTATCTATGGCGCACGTTTGCTCTGACGCACAAAAAACTGTGTCATTATAACTTATACTTGCGAAATGCAAATTTACGTAGCGTGTGTAAAAGCTCATAAACGATAGATGTTTCCGTCGCCTGCGCAACCTTTATAGGCTTTCCGTGAAAACTGCTTCCTAATATGCAGTAGTGGTGAATCGATAACGCGAAGCAGACGCGTCGATTTTCGTGCGCGCTGTAATCGTCGTATTATGTAAACAGATTCATCATGAGCTCAAAAACTGTATTATTTAGTGTTATGATCTTTATTTTAAATAGTGCAAGAGGACAAAAATCATCGTAAGTATATTTATATTCTAAATAATGTAATAAAATTACGTGAAATGTTTTAATCAAAAATATTTAAAAAAAATAGTGCTAAAAAATAGGTAATTGTGAAATAATTGAAATGATTAAGAAAAAGACAATAATTAAACAAAATGTATCTATCTTCTGTATCTAGTAGCCATGAACGAATCTGTGGGTACACACGTTTTAAGCTAGTATTCAAAGATGTCTAAAATTCTGTACAAATATATATCTGTAGAATAATATAATTTTATGGAGAATCCAATTATGTGATTGTATATATATATATTTTATGGATATAGTTTTAACAAAGTAAACAATATCTGGTTATATCATATGAGCATTTATTCATTACTTTCAACACAATTATTATTTTTTAATCCATGAAAACATGGGCGTATATAATTTACTTTTTATTAAAATGTGCGAACGCTATTTTAATGTCAATAATTTTGTGTACCCAATACAGATCATTTACAACACGTACTTAGGTGTTATTAAACAATAGGTTGTAGAGCGACGCAAATGTACGTTTGATGGGTGTAGGACCTAACACAAGGCGTAATACAAAATATTAATAGATATCACGATCAGTTTTAATATTTTGATGTATCAATCTATCGTTAACTACGATTAAACATTTCTTTGAGTAAAAATAAATGTAAATAACATTTACCTCAACCTCAGTTTTGTAATAAGTTCTTAAAGAATACCAAAATATAACAATTTTTATTTCAAAGTCTTTACTCAATGGCGTAACTAAAATCATTATTCATCATAATTAGAGCGATAGCTACCTATTTATGCAAAATCACGTTACCCATATGTTTCTACATCGCTTTAAAGGCGAGAAGATTCTTGTATACCTAATTTTGTGTAATATAAAAGTATAAGTAATTTAATATAATATACATAATATTACTTTTATTATTTGTAGGTATAATCTCTCTCTTTCCACTACCTTGTCGGTGTAGAATCTAGCATACCCACTGCACGGCTATATATCATGATATGCCGGGTTATAAAAATATATCAATGTAAAGAAATATCATGAAATTGTCAGTAACTATTCAGAGTTAGGAAATTAGCAGTGTTACACTTGTCTTGATTTTGTCCGAACGGACTTTGACTGAACGTAAAATAATTTATTCCCTAGATCAAGAACATCTCTAGAGCAAACCCGTGTTGCTCGTGGGCTATAATATACTCCGCAGTTGGCTATTCTTGTTTAGCCTCGCTAAGCCGTAATTCGGCCCATTTCGGTCAGCCAATTCCATCATCATCATGCATTTCTTTTTAACAAATTACGTGTTTTTATTTGTTTCAATCAATTGAACTTTTTTTTTGATTGATTGTAAATTATTAAAAATCTTTAATTACCCATGTCATTTCAATCTGTGAACATTCCAAAATTGGGTAAATCATTTCATATATAATCTTATTGAACAGCCTTCAGGCAGTTTAATTTTTTATTTTGTTTTGCATAAAATAAAAGAGGTGCACGTCTTCCGTCACGCTGTTTTAAGTATCATTGATGCTATTGTGACAATAATGAGGTATGGTCACGAGCTAACTCATTAACAGTTTCATAATTAACGATTGTTAAAGCTAAAAATCAATATTAAGTTTGTTATACAAACGGAATAATTGCTCTATCATGAAAACGTTGTTGATATTATTTTAAACTAATAATAAGTTAGTTTTCAATTATTGTGGGTGGCAAAATATTTGCATTAAATTAATTTATATTTTTCATAATAAATAAAATTGTTATATACCCATATTATAAGAAATAATATGTATTATATATAAACTAACAAAAAGTATGTTTCCTCAAAAACTTGAAATATTAAAAACGCTTTGTATTAGTGTCTTTATTTTATATATATATATATTTTTAAATAATGTACTGAATAAGTTTTTGATAAAAAACAAACACAAGGAAATAAATTAAATTAAACATTGATAGAAATGTAAAACTTAAATATTAGATGTCCCTAAACAATATGTCATGTACTAAATTTTTACAGCAAACCCAAGGATTAAGATCATCACATGCTTATCAGATTATCTTTCGTGAGATACTAATCTGTTAATTAGGTTGATAAGGCCAGTGGCGTCTGGCATTTAAATTTATCATAAACTTATTTTGTCATGTACATTAAAGTAATTAACTGTAACGAAAACTAGCAAGAACAAGCGAGACCAGCTAATTTATAAGTACATAATTATTTTATTAAGATGTTAGTGGAAGTAAGATTAGATACTTAAGAATATTTAATCGATATCGATAAACTAGGACCTATCTAGTTCTGACTAGTATAAAGTAGACACATTGATAATTATTTAAGTAGTTTTAGGTTGAAAGCGAAATGGTTGATAGTATACGTGAAACTTAAGTGAAAATTGTCAGTTTGATTCAGATTCAGATTCTGGTCAGTATTATTTGATGCCAAGTATTGAATGCACGGTGTAGTGTCATGTTTCCACTTCTAAAACAGCATCTTCGTAGATACGCTAAAAACTTGTTTCCTAAATGCTTACTCCCAGAAGTAGAATATGTACAATCTATAATTTTACTTCCAGTCGATTTTACTGTATTTAGCACCTAATTTTTATTTCAACTTAGGAAGTTATAATTTATTGTAAAATTCTTGTGTTAATTCTTATATGTAACTTTAATAGTATTTATTTATTTCCGTAATTGTTAATGCACTTTATTAATAAATTTATAGTCGTTAATATATTTCCTCGAACACTGCAATATTTTTGTTGCTATGGTAATTTGCGAGTTATATATGGCGTCCATCAGGTGATTTAAAATAGTGTAGCGGCAGTTTTCAAGTTCGCACGCAATATTATCACTGTCCTGGTCCAAAGTCACTTTCCTGTGTGATCTGTGTGGCTGTGGTGTGGTGGTGTGACATCATGTCAAAATGTATTTGTATGTGTTTTAAATAAATGAGCGTTTACCTGGCTTACTGAATATCAATCAATGGTTGGAGGATAAGCACTTCAATCCTGAGAAGAACCGAAAATGTATAAGGCACTGTATCTGAACATGATTTAACATTTCAACTATCTCATAAACATGTAGCCTCAAACAAAATACTTATTATAGCGTAATTTGTTTTTAAATGTTTGTTATTTACACTAATTATTTTATTTATTGAAAGGATATTATAGTAATGATGAACGATAAATCAAATACAAATACATGCAGACGGAATGTTATGACGTAAGATATACAAATACTATCCTAGTTATAAATTATCTATGCTGTGTTACATATCACAGGCTATGTTCGAAACTTTTACGTAGATTGGATGTTTAAAATTTGGTAATAGCAAGTTTCGTTGGTCTAGTGGCCGCAGATTGCGAGGTCCTAGTTTCAAACCTCAAGTCAGGCCTATAAAAAGTTATTGGGATACTCTATCGAAACATTCTCACTAACAGCCCGGAGTCTGGAAGTTGGAAGTGTGTACACTACCGTGCCTTGCAAAGTATGTAAAACCATTGCGCCTAAACTCTTTTCGATAGTGTCGGATTTGCCGTTCCATCGGATTATAATAGCGGGGGAACATAAAGTGCACCTGTGTTTGCGCACACACTTGAACAGTCGCCCACGTTTAAAAAAAATAAATAGAAATGGTCTTTTTAAGAATTTATCCCTCCAATTAAGAGTAAAGCTTATAGTAATAAACAGTGGATAGTACTCCATATAAAAGGCGTGACTTGTGAGCGCTCGTGTCAAATATTTATTTCAGCTTCGTTTATGTTATTTTCTATGTGCGTCTCTCTGTCTCTCTCTCTCTCTCTGGATAAGAAATATAGCTAAAAACGGTCTAATTATCTAGCTTGATAACAAATGCCTTCCTAAAATATTATCGAAAATACTGAATTTAATTCATTTAATAAAATCACTGGAATTAATTTAAGCTTAAACAATGAAATTGGAATAAATGTTAAAGTAGTTTGCGATTAGAAATAGCAAAATACGATCGTACGTATATCTAATTCGAAAGGTAGAATAGCAATGGATGGCACTATTTACGTTTATATAACAGTTCTTACGAGTTCCAAATGCAAATTCCTATTAGGTATTGTACTTACTATTTGTCAACAAGTAACCTTTTTAAACCAGGATTAAAGCCAAGCGGAAATCCTTGTAAAATACCGGAAAATGTTTGAAATTAAAAGAAGACTCTTTTTGCGATTTATAACATTTTATCACCTAAATCAGTGGGCCATCATAAGATAGTATTGGAATGAACCATAAGTCAGACCCCTAATTGTAATTATAGGACTATTACTAAAATGTCAAAAGAAAGTTTTAAGACACGGTCCGATAAATCTCTGTAATTGTTAGACACTACATTACAACATTTCGTACTTTACGTCAATGTTAAGTCTCTAAAAATGTTTAACTGTATCATAATATAACCTACAATCTACATTAGATAACTTATAAATATATTATTAGGAATTATTGTTTACTTTTATTTAAATGAATAATAAAAATAATTATATACATTTCCCTATGTTTAAAAACATAAATACTTTTTTTAATCTGTCGTTATTTTTTAAAACTCATACCTCATATCATCGTGTCCTAACGTGCATGAAATTGTTAACTTTTTAACGATCCATGTACATTATAAGATAAACTAAATAATTACTTACTAAAAAAGTTCTTTTGTTAATTAAAACGTTGCAGTAGGAAGCTTGGTTGACCTTATTGTTACTTTTTCACAAAAGACATTTCTAGGTGGTAGACTAGAATTGGTCCATGTTTGTTTGTAATGAATAGCTATTTATCTCTTAGTAGGTATAGGTACATATCTCCAATATAATTTAAGTGCACGAAAACGTTCATTAACCATGAATTAAATTTCAGACTCGATAAGGTAAATTAAATCAAACTGAATAGATCATTTTTAAACATTACAAACAAATAAATCTTGGAAACTGTAAGAGGTGTGGGGGATGGAAATACTACAAGGAAATTTGTAAAATATAAAAAAAAAATCAACTAGTGTGAAGGTTTAAGTCATTTGTAATTTTCATTATTTCGAAGGGGCAAAATCATTATTACGTTGGTTTTTTTATTATTTTATTTTTAAGTGTTATAATATATGTCCCTACTGTAATTACATTCCTTCACATCTTTACTTTTATTCCTTCACATTTCATAATAGCGTACCTAGTGTATGTGTCATTAACCATCACAGTTTTGATACCTAACATCATATTTAGTCGCTCAAGTGTAAACTAATCGAAATCCAGCATTTCGTTAAATAAATTTTATTACATTGAATAAAATAAAATAAATAGTAATAAAGAGTTAAGAGAAAAATAACTTTTATCCACAAAATTAATTAAGATCAGATTGACACTGAGGATAAAATTGTTATTAAAGCCGTTCTTTGGCCTCTCGATTGGTTAGATTAATTGAGAATCTGCGACGTCGTCGATCACATGACTGAGGTGCGCCGTAGTCACAACACAACCAGGGTCAAGGTAGACCGACCATCGCCTCTTGCTAATAGTGTTTCGATTAGTGGTAGTAGGTAGGTAATCGAATTTTTTACAATGTAGTTGAACTTGAAATACTTATATCTAGACAGTTAGTTAATTCAAATTTTTTTTTTGTTAATTTCGCTAAAAAAAACCTCAATACTTTTTATGATAAAAATATCTTATTTCCATTTATTTTAGAATTTTTAATTTTATAAACTTTGTAATGCCTCTAAACTTTGGTTAGGTTTCTTGCATAAATAATAAATAGACTTAATTATTAATCGTTATAAAAGAATTTGAGTTCTTTTTTTACTTATTTTAAATAAAACTCTCAAAGACTTTTTAATATTAGAATGTTTAATAATAGTCTGCATTCGACTTTTTTTTTCTTTCGTTCAATGTTATATTTGTCCTTAGACTTATCTACTCTTGATTAGTAGTCGTAACGTTATGTGATATATGTCTTGTATCCTTGTCAAAGTATCACGAAATAAAAAGTAGCCATCAAGCTAAGTAGATGTGTAAGTACCTACTTGTATTTATCGCAGTTTTATTGTGTCGTTTTGTTCCAAGAACCAGAAACTTGATGACAATAAATGTGAACTAAATGGATTCCATAAACTATACTTAAGTTAGCACATAATGAAGACACATAACCAAAACAAACGTGATTTAAAAAAAATATCACAATGTGATTATTTTTAGATTTAATTAATAAATTTAATATATTAGTTACTTAACTTGATTATTATTTGGTTTCACTTCCAAAAACATTTAAAGATACCTATGCTATGTCTTAATTCAATGGCGTCTTTTTATTATCACGGATAGGTACTATATTGATATTAATGACAAAAAGCAAGGACGATAGTTTTGTTTTAAATGCTATAAGACAATAGTTTATGCATATCAGGCAAGTCGTATAACAAGTGAATAGTGTCAGCGTAACAATATATTTTCAAAGAAAAGAGCGTTAATCTATTTTGATGCAGATGGCTGCGCGTGCTTCGTCAAGTGATCTCGACCTTATTTAACATGAAGGATGATCGATTGAAATCAAAACTCACTATACCCAAATTCGATTTCCTGAATCAATGACCTAGTGATTAAGGTAAAGGCTTCGATATTTTTGCGATAGGAATACTAAATAGTTAGGACCCTCGATACAACGATGTGGGTTGTATTCTAATACCTTATGCATACTTATATGATTTTTAGGAAAAACTTCGCTAATATATAAAAATCAATATGATAAATACAAATGTATAAAAAAAATATTAGTATCAATCAGTCGGGCACGCTTCTCCGACGATACAATAAAATATGGCACTAACATTTTAATTTTTTATATAAACTACTTAAAGTAGCATGATATGTTATTAATTTAGGTAGGTACGTATTATGTTAGGTACATTTTTTAAATTAATTTCAAATCAGTATAATATTGAAAAGGTCCTTAAATGAATTTACTGATAGGTTATTATAATGTGTACCTAATATTATAAAAAACTATATGTGAAATAAATATTTTAACCTTAAACTATCAATAAAATTCTATTTGTTTCTAAATTTGTTAAGTAAATCTTGATGATTATTTTTATTTCATAACTTTGATTACAGGAATAACTAGTCAGATTACCCTAATTTATATAAATTCCCTCAATAGAATAGTGCGCATGTACAATTACAAATTTATTATATCTACCTAGAAAAACCTAAACACAACCTATTTTATAGTAATTACTTTAAATATGTTAGATGAAAAGGATTTACTAATTTTCTTAGAACAAATCACGCTTAGACCAATCTTCTAACATTAAAATTAATTACCTTTTTAAGTTTATTTAGTGTATAGGTTATATATGAGTATATATGTGTTTTTAGTGTAACCGAGTGTGAAAATAGCATATATTAATAAACTGTAATTAGTTTAATAAATTAAAAGACACTTAAAATTTCGAAACAAATATGTTTGAAAAATTAAACGGTTTATCATACCTACTTTAATTATAATATGTGATGACAAATTTTGTAGTATCCTTTTTCATGAGATAAACTTAACTAGAGCAAATTTGCGCGTGCGTGTGAAATTAAGATAGATCGGCAATCATAAATATTGAATGTCATCTATTAAAATAAACCTATCAACGATGTGTTTTTTATCCCCACACCGTAAAGTCAGGTAAGATTACATACTTAAGATGACAAAATATATTTATATAATTAAAATATAAACTAAATTGAATTTGGTTATTCATTATTGAGAATGAACTATTCCGTAGTAGATTTAATACCTAATGTAAAAAATTGTGCGCTGTTCATTCCTCACTCTGATAGTCTAAGAGATCAGATTCAGGACTTTGAATCTGATCTCTTAGACTGATTTCCGAAGCATGGGAGTGTAATATTGATAACTCTTGACCCCGAACTGTCACTTTATAATATTCCTAATCCCAACCTGTATCCGAACTCAAGACCTTATATACCGCGGCCGTACAAGCTAGCCACTAGACCAACGAAGCAGTTGCAAAATTTTTACTCGGTTCTTTAGTCACATGCACTTAAAGATAATTCATATCAGGTTCTACATTTTATGATTATCTTACTAGGTACTTTAATCGTGTTAGTAAATATAGGGTAAGTCAATAAATTATAAATAGCAACAGAACTAACAATAATTTATACACCACACTTAAGATATTTTTTTATACAATTTGAAACAAATAATACGTCATACATGATCAAATTAAATGTAAGGTTGCTAGAGCTACGGAATGTAGATTCTAAATTAACGAGAAAATTCGGGAAATTTAGTTAATCTTCATTCGTACACAAATAATTTATTTTCAATTACAAATACTAATTCTACGTTTTATAATTTATTAATATGACATTTTTTTATAAATTTTGTAAAATCTTTTGAGTCGACATCTAAATTAACCGAAGCCCAATTCAATTCATTTTATTAAATTTCCAGTTATAGATAGGTATATATACATTATATTACATTACAGGTTGAAATGATATATCAGAATCTTTTATTATTATAATTTTACCAAAACAAATGAAATAATAAAGATTAAATTAAAAGCTGTTCTTTATTCTAAGATCGAAAACTCGGTTTTAAAAGCAGTCGACAAATTCTAAGCAAATCTTGATAACAAAAATAGTTAAGGCTTACAACAAATACGGTACAGTGATTCATTAAAACAATTTATGGTAATGAGTCAACTTTATGTATTTACTTGCAAAAAAATACTATCTTCTGAAAGTTTAAATTTATACGTGTGTTTGGATTAAATATTGTGTATATATGATTTAAATATGATACCATGTTATCAGAAACAATGAGGTAGGTAGATTCAAAGTGTTTAAATATAAACACGGTTACAGTAGTGCAGTAATGAACTTAGTTTAAACAATACCTACATTGTACCATATTAAACCTACAATTAAATAATTTCAAATCATCCTATATTTATAATTGTCCCGATAATATAATTTTATTTATAATTGTAACCTCGATTAATGATCTTAATCAATATACAGCATCATCCTAATTTTGGAAAATTAACACAATAAATACGTATTTAAAACCACCAGTTAACACGATGTAACCTTTAACTCTCTGTCAATCTCTTAGAAATGTTTTAAAAAAACGTATACACTATATATTTTTGAGAAAATATGTAGTTACAATTGGCTTCTTCATCCAAACAGTATTAATAAAAAAAGAAAACAGTACCAATTCGATTAAAAAGGATAACCAATCGTATGTACTATTTGCATTATGACGATCAACTGTCAATTTACAATGCTTATAAGACAAGGCACCTACTAATTAATAATTATTAACCTATTTGAATTCGTAGTAGCAATCACAGTATAGATATCGTCATATCTATACTGTGATTGCTACTATGATTATCGTCATAATCTAGAAATTTTATTGTATGTTGGGATTTTCAGTTGTTTTTGCTTTATTCGAAAACTTAAAATTAGAAATATTTTTTATTTGATAATAGGCTTATTTCAGTATTTTACTGCCTCGTTGGTCTAATGCCGGAGAATCAGATGTATTGTGTTCCAGACTTGCTAAAAAAAAATAATTTCGAAATATTCTTAATAGGAGCACGGAATTTGAAATTTGAAAAGTGTGTAACACTCCCGTGCCACGGAAAAAGAAACCAGTTGGTCCACCTGAGCTCTTTCCGGTCATGTCGCCTTTGCCGTAGCATTAGATTATGAATCTGATAGAATCGATGAATGAATGCACCTGTGCAGTATAATATTATGATTTGCGTAGTTATCTTTTCATGAGATTGGTCACCGTGGGTAAAACCGATTAAAAGCTCGACACTATTTAAATTTTGATTTTATACGAATGAAGATGTGTCATATTATAAGTACAATATGTGTTAATTGATTATAAGTTCGAAGCTATAATACTTAGTTTTCTTTCAAGAGAACTATCCGACTTTACAGACTTATAGTCGCACTATATCTCAAGTTATTTCAATTACCGTACCTACGGTTAAGGTTCATAGATCAGTAGAAACCATCTTTTCTGAGATAAACCAATAATGAAGTTCCCACACTCGTTTTTATGCAAAACAACTAAAATACATAATTATAAAAAAGTTACGTGGTAATCCGATTAAATCTTTCTCTTGAGTCTTTAAAAATAACTGTAATCAATTCCAGTTACATTAATAACTTGTAAGGGTTTCAATATTTACAAGTTTTTTAAACTGGCAAAAGCAGATACTGCGGTCAATGTCTACTTCGCTGTAATATAAATACGTAAGAAGATAGTACACATGTAGCAAGCAGCTTAACGATTAATCTTAGAGCAAATCTCGTTGATATCTCAGTTAATTCGTTCACAATGTTATCTAGAACGACAAATATTAGCATAGTTGCCGCTAGTAGTAGGTTCCCTCGACCTTGCAGCTCCATGAATCCATATATTCACTTAGAATAACATCTTTCTTTAAACACTGAGGTATTGTATTAGAATAAGTACTTAATAACCGAATAGCTACCGTGATAAAGCATATTATGTCAATATTAAGATACAACGTCACAAATATTTGCTTTGTGCTCGTGAAGAGTCTGTTATTTCCGTATATATTTAATATTTCTATGCAGTAAAAATAGCTGGAAGTTTGATACTGTTTAGTAGCTGATGCATTTGCGTTGCTTCTGCTTCTTTATTTATTTACTTTTAAATATCCAACACGATTTACGCGCTATACATTCTTCGTTGAGAACACGATGCCAGAAACCTTCTTGCATGTGTCAATAATGACTATATAAAGTTTTAACTAAATTGAATAATTATATAAAAAGCTTATTGGAGGATCAGGAATAATATTTTTAATACTAAATTTTTATTTCTTAGGCTCATAGCAGTCCACAACCTGTTGTTGTTTTTCAACATATTGCGTAATATGTGTTACGGCTCTTGTAAAAAACATAGGCGCATCATTAATATTTATATTTAAACATATTTAATATTTATTTAAGATTTATATTTAGACATTTAATTAATATAATCTTTCCTGTTCCAACCACTAACCTATCGGGTGACCATTACCAAACTGCCTGTTTACTTTAAATAAAAGTATTATTATTTATAAATTTCAGACAGAATGCTTTGTTGGAATGTCCATCACTCGACAAGGGCGATAGCTACACGCAGTCGGAGTTTCTATCACGCCTGGCCCACGAGTGTCGCTACGACCGACTGCTCCTCCCTACTTATCAGACAGGGGAAGTGGTGTATGTACATGCCAGCGCTTACGTATACTTTATACAACCCGCTGAAGCACACGATTTGGTAAAGAAAAACATTATATATTTTAGGCAAATAATATAATTACATGTAATTAGAAAGCTATTGCACTTCTATGTACAGATTAAATTTATTGATGGCGAATCAGACTAATTTATTATAAAAAGGAATTGTTAAGTTTCGTTTGTTCATATATTTTTTCGGATTTCACTAAATAACAGATTTACAAAAACATTGTGTAAGATTTGTAGGTCTTTTTAATATCGACGATGAACTTCTTGAAATCGGAGAATCCAATAACTTTTGTTATTGTTTTTTTGTCACACTATATTAACTGTTATCAAGAGTAACAGTATTAACTGTAAACATTCTATAAATATAAATGACCGATGTACCGCTTTGTAATTTGTATCAATACTGTAAATATTTTTTTGCAAAAATACGTCTCTTTTTAAGCACATTATATTCATTATTAATTAATTGTCGTTAATTTTATTGGGTCTTGTATATTAATTATAATATAAACATTTTTAAATTTAAATTAATTGATTACAATGTATATTTACAGAATTTCAAATTGCATTTCCTTCTACAATTAAGATGGACGGACGCGCGGCTTGCATACACCTTATATTCACCTGAACGCACGAAAATTATCGGAGAGAGCGATCTCCGACAGCGAATTTGGGTTCCTCATTTGTACATGTCCAACGAACAATCGTCAAGTCTCATGGGAACCGACAGTAAGGATGTGCTAATCTCAATAGCACCTGATGGAGAGGTTTTGTTCAGTCGTCGAATGCAAGCAGTTCTATACTGTTGGATGAATCTCCAGAAATTTCCGTTTGACGACCAAAAGTGCTCAATGAACCTAGAGAGTTGTGAGTTTACTTATTTACAATACAAACATAACGATTTTTTAAAATGTAATAAATTATGGATATACTTTTATTTTTTGAAATTACAAACTATAATTAATATTACATAATATTTAGTATTCTGATAAAATTGTAAACATTATTTCAGGGAAATACAACGCTTCTATTTTACGTTTAATGTGGGAAAAGGAAAATCCAGTCCGACTTTCTTCTGAACTACATTTAACTGAATACTCTCTCCTAGACTTTTGGACGAACGAGTCTGTTGTCAGAGGCGATATAGTCAATATGCGCCTAGGAGGTAGATGTAATGTCGTTTTATATGTTTGTGGATGTAATTTAATGATGTACTTTTATTAGGAAATTCTTAAAAAATATAATTATTTACAGCTGGTAACTACAGTGCATTGAAATTTACCTTTAAATTGGGCCGAGAAGTGGGTTACTACCTTATGGATTATTTCATTCCTTCAATGATGATAGTTGCTATGTCATGGGTTACATTTTGGTTACAAGCTGATGCTTCTGCACCGAGAATCACATTAGGTAAGTCAAAACAAAATTATTTAAGATGAAAACCTTAATTATTTCTTTTCGAAAAAATGTATAAATGAAACTTTTATCATCATACTAATATGACATTAACAGCCTGTAAATTTCCCACTGCTGGGCTAAGGCCTCCTCTTTCTTTGAGGAGAAAGCTTAGAGCCTATTCCACTATTCTGCTCCAATGCGGGTTGGTGGATATACATGTGGCAGAATTTCGTTGAAATTAGACACATGCAGGTTTCTTTTTTTATTAACGATTCAAAAACGCGTCATTGTGAAGTTTACTTGAATCAAATTGATTTATTCAGATTTCAATCGTGGGTATTATTTAAAACTCATTTTTAATGTTATGAAAATGCCTTTCAAAATTTAATTAAATCACAATGGATTTAAATAAGGATCAAATAATACTATGCATAACCTCAAAGACATTGACTTATTTGTATCGAAAAATAGTGACTAGTGTTTTACTCGGAAAACTATCCTGTCGGTCCCATACAATTGTTTATAATTTTTTTATATATATTATTACGTTATAGGAACAAGTACGATGCTATCATTTATCACACTTGCGTCGTCACAAGCGAAGACTTTGCCTAAAGTTTCTTACATCAAAGCCAGTGAAATCTGGTTCCTTGGTTGCATTGGCTTCATCTTCTCAGCCTTGGTGGAGTTCGCTTTTGTTAACACAATTTGGCGCAGAAAGTAAGTTACTATTAATTTTATTAAGATGATGATTTTGTATAAAAAACATTTCTTTTAACACATTTTTACTTGGTGGTAGGGCTTTGCATCATATATTATACCGCTAAGTAACAGTACTCTGTATTGTTGTGTTCCGGTTAGAATGGTGAGTGAGCCAGTGTAATCACAGGCACAAGGGACATAACAACTTAGTTCCCAAGGTTGGTGACGCATAGGTGATGTAAGGAATCGTTAATATTTCTTATAGCGCCTTTGTCTATGGGCGGTGGTGACCACTTATCATCAGGTAGCCCATATGCTCGTCCGCCAATCAATGTCATAAAAAAAATAAGGCATATATTTTCATCAGAACACTCACGTTACATTTAGAACTTAGTACTTAAATACTGTCAGTGTTATATTTGAAGATTATGTATAGGACATATATAACCATCAATTATTGTTAGAATAATTAAAAAACTTATGTGATCTACTATATTCCAGGAAGCTGGTTAGTAACTTATTAACTCAAGTGCGTTTAAATTGTCAACGAACCTTGTACTTGTTTTTATCGCATACATGGGCGGACCTTAAAATGGACCACTTGATGGTAAATTTATTGATGTAGATTGCCCATGGACATTAGCGCTGTAAAAAAATAAACATACGTTACATTGCCAATGCGCCACCAAGCATGGGAACTGAAATGTTGTCTCCCTTGTGCCTGTAGTTGCACTGTGTTTCTCACCCTTCAACACGAATCTCTAACTGTAGGTTTGTAAGTAGCAAATAAGAGGTTTTTTTACGTCTCAAAAGCCTGGTCCCAGGAAACCATCCTATCAAATACATTCACAAGGAGGGAATATTTCTCACGGGCTAAGGGCACGGAAATGACGATTATGATCATTAATAGTCAGAAAAGTTTAAGGTTACATCGCAATGATAAAAAAACAACAACACCTAAAATAAGATTTACTTTTTATAATTATAATTTTATTTTTATTTCTTATTTATAGGAAAGTGGTGAATTTGAAGAAAGTGAACAGCAAGTATATTCTTAAGAGCACGCTTACGCCTCGACTGGCGCGCAAGGAGCTGCAGAAGGAGTTGCGGGAGTCGTCGCCGCAGCTCAGCAAGTCGCGCTCATGCTCCTCGCTGCAGCAGGAGACCAGCAGCGACCCCGCCGGACCCGGATATAACAATTACCTTACTGTACATGTGAGTTATATGACGAATCATATTACGTAAAACATCATACTAAACGGTAATCACTTAATACTCAAAAGTTCGCACACTCTCCTATTCAATATAATACTTTTGTTTAGTTAGTGTATTTTAATGAATGTCGATTACTGTTCTTAAGTATTACATGGCTAACCAGAACATTGACTACAAAACATACTTAATGTTCCAAATTGTTTTTCCATAATAATATTCATAAAATACTTGTGTTTATTTCATTTTTCTTGAACTTCTTACCTTAAACATTTTAATTGTTTTATGCAACCACTGCATTGGAAGAGGTAAATAAAGACAGTAACTATATTTATTTATAGTTGAAAAAAAAACAAAATGTAAATGATTTATAACTGTGTTATGAAATGAGGTATTTATATATAATTGTATTTAATAAAACAGAGCTTCCCATCTGCCCTCAACTTGCCAACAATCACAACACAGAGCTACGACGACCTAATAGCTTCGGGCGGCAGGCAACCTCGCAACAACGGCAGCGAGGGTTCTGACGAACCCCCCCAACACCACACTTGGACTCAGATGACCCCGCAAGAGATCGCAACTTGGATAGACAAGCGATCTCGTCTCTTGTTTCCTCTCCTTTTTATATTCTTCAACATTGTCTACTGGACTTTCGTCTATTGTCTATGATTCATTAATTATTTTGTCTTGACTAATGTAGTAATAATGACGATGGAATTTTGTTCCTATAATGTATTATCATTATAAATTATGTTTATCTGTTAAACATGTTTAATTATTTCATGTGTTAAAGATATCATTGTTATTTTTTTATATCTAGTTTTAGTCTTATAGAATCTACTCTCGAATCTTTTAGAAAGTTTTTCGTAAATAGGCATGTTTTTTTATTTAACTTTTTATCGTCTTCGAAGGTCTAGTAACTAGTTGAATTTAAGTAGAAAAAGTCATTTTTTTATTATATTATTGCTAGCTGTTGTTTTTATCTCGTAAAGTAATCTGAGGGCTAAGTAGCTTGAGTGTAAAAAAGTGTAAGTTCAAGGAGGAACAATAAAAACGATAACATTCTCTGAACACATTTTTAACTATCTAGTTCTGTTAATATAACTTGAATATATCTAGTTTTACAAATATTATTCAGAATCTTGTTTAAAATGTGGTCCAAACTTATATTATTTTATATAGTTGTTGAGTTTAATGAAACTCATCGAGTAAAAAATAGTCATATTACTTAGAATAGGTATTTATTATATTAATATTAAAAAATATATGTTGTAAAAGTTGCATTTGTTATGGAATGTATTTAATTAATTATATTGAATTATTATCAATCTGCAGTGCTTAGAAATATGATTTAGCATTCGTTTTATGTTAGATTAGATGTTAGATTCAAAAGAGATTATTTGAAATTAAGTTACCAGTTTAGAGTTTAATAAATAATATTTATACCTAAACATTGTTACAATTAAAGTTAAATAAAAGTGATCTAAATCTCAGTTTTTGTTTTGTTTTTTATTTTCGCTTTTATTTGAGTGTAAAATAAAACATAAATATATTTTTCGCAGTACTTTTATTAACGTAACAGAATAAAGCTTTAACACCAAAAAACACAATAATTTATTACAATAAACTATTCTTCTTCTATAATATTTGATAATGTTTATATAAATTACTACTAAAAGTTTCATAATAAGTCGTCTTTAAATGATATTTGTACAACAATATGCAATTAAAGTCGGTGAAAACTCAAAACTCTACATGCATGGTCGCTAATAGTCACAAATAACACTTTTATAACTAGGATAAAATTTAAGGTTAATTTGTAAAGATTATATCATTTACCGGTTTATAGAAAATAATGGATTTCATCGTTCATACACACGAATGAAAAAAACCACCTTCAAACCATGGTCGATTTGAACATTACAAGTCATAGTTGCCATACCAATGATACGAGAAGGCTCCGCATGTGGATGCAGTTCAAGGCGCGGCGCGGTCGCTCGCGCGCGGGGCGGTGATCACCAAACTGTCGTCGCTCGAGTAACGCTTAAGGGTGGTTGCGCTTGCTTGACTACAACGAATGAGTATATATAGAAGAGATACAAACCATCTACTCTGGATGTATTATAGTGCACAATTTGTATGCAAACAAAAGGACCTTTATTAACGTTCACTGCGACTTCAGGCGCAAGATCAACGGTTTTATAGTGCCATTTCGGGTTCACTGCACCCAGAGTTTAGTCAAGGTTGTCAGTTCATAAAATTTTAGTATTAGTAGTCATTTGTAGCATAATTCTTAGTATAACAAGTAATTTCGATTTTGCTACATTTATTAATTAATATCATTATGATGTTATAATGATATTAATTAATAAATGTATTGCTTCTCAATATATTTTCCCTAAAGAACGTTCGGAAAATGATTTAGACTTATAGTTGATCATTATTGTCATTTTGCGTTCGGAAACAATCTTTATATGTATTCTGTAGTCTTCTTAGTTAGTGTTGGGTTGTAAGTGATTTGTGATATATGTATAATAATTATTGTTAAAATAACTACCTATATCTCGTTCGTGGGCGCGGCGTGGGCGCGAGTTGCGGCAGACGACGGTCTCCACCCGAGCCCGAGCTCGAGCCTCGTCCAGACCCGCTCGAGCTCTCCGACCACGCCAACTCTGACATGCTATATTGTAAAGCAGAAAAAATGGTTATCAGAAACATGCACCATCCGTTCTAATCTAGCGAAAGACTATAGATCAGACATCTATAAACCGTTGACATATCACTACTAAACGTCCCAATGAAAAAGATCTCTCCGTTACTTTTCGTTAGTAGGTTTGCATCTTCTGCCACTACTTGCTCCACCGTGATTTGGTATATATTGTTACTAAGTTCGCTGAATGATAAAAAATAACTGATAATACGGAAATGAGCTTGACCTATTTAAGGTCTTACTTCAACACACTACTGAATACTGATGTAAAATCGTTTCGGTAGTAGAAACTTTGAATTATGTCTAGACGATCGGGCTTTAGAATTGCGTCATCTCAAAACAATATAACTGCTATAATAAACCTTAAAAAATATAGTCATATGTCAAATTTAAGTACAACATTTCATTCCTCGGTTTTTAATTGTATAATTTATTGTACACCATCATTGCTATCTCTTTCAGACAACACAATCTAAAAGAGATCAAAGATAAAAACATAATCCTTGTAGAACCATAAACTTTTAACGTATAGAAGTAGGAAAAAAAATAAACAAACCTTAGATTGACGTATTTCATGCGATTTGCTAAAAACTCAGCTGTATTGTGCGCTACTATTCTACTTAACTTCTTATTTCCACTTTAATTTTACTTCCAAAATTCCGATAAAATAAAAGGCCATTTTTTCGCAAATCCATAGTGAGTATCATAGATTAATAAAGCTCTCGACCAATGATATCGCGTCAATTTGCTGTCAAATGTTGTTTATTTGGCTTTACTGCTCTTATGGATGGAATAGAGTATACATACAAATATTTACACACTAATACTTATACTTGACGGCGTTTCCGTCCTATATCAGGTTGACAAGCTGTCAACCTAGCGAAGCGTCATTGTCGATGTTGAGGCGAGCAGCCATCTTGAACGACACGATCGAACGAGACGGCGCCCGTTTAACACACTTATGACGAATCGCTGTGATTGCCGCCATATTGCCGTTTTGTTTAAAATATCTTATTTGATTTTTGTGTGAAAGTGTTGTGTATTCGAACTATTCCTGTGACTACAGTGATTATTAAATTGTAATTAACATCTTGGACTGGATAGTTTATTTTACCACGCCCATCTACCCGCTCTAAATAAAAATGAGTTCTGGTGAAGGCCCTTCTGAGTTTTCATACTTAATACATATATAAATATTTATATTATATATGACTATTATACACTAATCAATATTTTAACGTAATATAATGTTACAATACAAGGATATTAATGTAAGTCGTATAAATTACCTATTATATACACAAATTCATTTAGATTTTTTTATGTTTTCTGGAAAGGCAATTCGATAAATTTTAGCCTGTACAGTAAAAGAGTTACTGAAAAATTACACAGAGTTACACAGGCATTTTGAGCATAAGGTACCGCGAAGATCTTAATAAGGAAAGGTACCCAAGAAACCCAAATGTTTCCTTTAAATAGATACAAAAACTAACGTTAAATAGTATTATATTTGTATTGTGTTTACGTGAAAAAATATTAATATTATTATAATATCTGTAATAAATTTTACCTCAATGAAATAGGTGGCAAACGATATGGAGTGTAATAATCATTACTGTCAGTGTAAGTAGACGCATGAATTTCTTGTTGATATAATTCGTAGAGTTGAGCTAAATCTTGTTGGACACCGATGCCATATTCTGTAAATAAAAAATAAATGATGATAATCTAATTTAGAATTATAATACAAAAAATGAACATAACGGCGAAAGTAACTGTGTCGGTCTATTGAGCTTTTACAGCCTTACTACTGAATCGATTTTGATGAAATTTGGTACAATACAAACTTTTACCCCAAAAACGGACGTATGAAACTTTTTTCATCCTTTGAGGAATAATGTTTGGGATAAACGATTATAAAAACTTCTGGAAGCATTTAAATCACAAACTGCATTCCAAACGGGCGAAACCTGCTGATTTTTAATTACTTGATGATTATTTACTAATAATTAAGGTATTTTACTTACATGCCAAAAATAAAATTAGTACTTTTAATTCTTTGGATGTCAAATCCATGGATGGAAAAAATCCAGTCAAAAATATATTTGTAAGTATAAGAGATTGTAGTGTAAACATTTATTTGAAATCAGTTCATCGCATAATTCACATTACCATGAATTATTAAAGCACATTAATAGACCTTCGAGTGCGCGTCGCTGTCTCGTGATGATTTCGTCAGTGAGTCGTCGCTGCGCGTCGTGTCGCTGCAACGCGAGGTCCCGCCGGCGAAGCTCGTGCGCCCGTGCCGCGCGCTCGCCCTGCAGCGCCAGCTTGTCCGCCTCCAGCTCATGCACGCGACACACCAGCGACAGCACCTCCCGCTCCGGACCACTCTCAATGTGCGCCGGCAGCTCCTGCAGCAAGCTTAGCGATCATCGTACTGCACGCTGATCGTCCCCGGACGGACAGGAGAGATAAGAAGAGAGACAGTAGAAGATGCCGAAGGGGAAAATCGAGACCGTTTACTTATTGACAGTTAAAATAGCAGTAATCGCGCTTAAACAGAATATATAACATTAAATCTTTACATTACCAAAAAGACGATGAAAATTTTGCTTCCGCCTCACCTGTTCGAGCTGTGCGCCCCGCAGCCGCACCTGCTCCAACTGTCGCTCGATGCGCAGACGCTCTGCGCGCGCAGTCTCCTGCTCACGCTCGACGGCTGCCAGCTCTGCCCACGCCTGCTCCACGGCCACCTCCGCCTCAGCGCGCTCGGAGCCGCTTCCGCCGCTAGCGGTGCTCGAAGCGCCTGTGCCTCCTCTGGGATGATAAATACCGTAAAGTAACGCAAAATAATAATCGGGAAATAGATCAAAACTATTGTTATAACGTAATTTATTCTTCTTATTATTTAGACTTCGTAAAGAAAATGTGAAGTACTCATAGCAATAAAATATTTTATGGTTTTATTTATGTTATAATGTTTATTTATTTATATAAGAAAAAATATTTTATCGTAACACATAGATTTAATTGTATCTACGGCCAATAGAAAATTGGATAATGTCATCTGCCAAGGTCGAAATTTTAATGTTACAGCAAGTTATCTAACTAGCTTTTGATTTATCTTCTAAAGATTAGCCAATGTTAGCCACGTAGGAGTACGAAATCAGTTTTTCGGATGAAAGATCGTCCCAGTTCAGCTATTTCGTACAGAATATTTACAAATTATATATACAAATTACGAACCTTCCTCGCATACCGTTCATTATATGATAGAATTTTATTTGATTTGATCAAAATCTGCTTAGATAAAAAAGCGAACATACATACAGAAACAGAAAGCATCTTTGTTTTATACCATTTACTTTACTTTTTTGTGTATAGTAAATATAGGTACAAATGTCAACCTATGATGTTTCAAAACTAAAAATATATTAGCCAGACAGTGTTTCCTAACAATTACCTTATATACAAAAAGTGTATCTTATACAAAGACAACGTATAGATACCTATAACTTTGCTGCGTGCTTAGCCTTGAGCCAGTGAAACTAATGGGCTTGTAGAGTCTGTTGAAACGAGCTTCCCAGTGTGAGATAGCCGCATGCTGTCTCTCCGCGTCCAGCGCGAGTCCCAACAAGTGACTGTCCAACTCCATTAATCGCCTCCTTAGTCTCATCTGTTGCTTGAACGTAGACACGATCGATTCGCGAAGAGATTTTAAATGGGCTGATTTCTCTTCGGATTCTTCTTTAGATAACACTTCGTTGATTTTTTGTTGTTCATCTCTACTTCTGTTGAAAAAATTTGGGCCCGATGTATACATCCATCAACAAGTATACTTATTAAATTAAGTTAAAATAATTAAGTAACTAATTTTATATAAAACTACTTTAATAATTGTACCAGAACCTACTTTGAACGATCATCTTTCATCTTAGTTTTAAGTCGTGCGATTTCGTCCCTCAGCTCATGAATAACATTACGATATTGTGATAAATGCATCGGAGTTTCAATTAGTTCACGTTCAACCTGAAAATAATTTGTTTACAATTTACGAAAGGTAAAAACTCTAAAGTGAATATGAGTATAGTACATATATTTATAATTTATATCTCGCAACTCAATATGTTATGGCTAGAATATTCACGAAGACAAAATGAACAGCCGATATTTTTTAATCCTGAATAGAGATTTCCCCTCCTCTTGGGAAAGGAGATAAATGAGCAAACAAAAACATTGTGTTTTTTGAAGCATTATTTTATTACGCTACTGGCAAAACTTTATTCGAATCATGCCATTTCCCGCACGATGTTTACTTTCATCGTCGAGCACGACTTGATTTATTCACTGAAATTAGGTCATTGAACCTAGTAAAAAACGTATTATTTACTTATACTTTACAAAATGTTACAAACCTTGTTAGTGATCGCAGAGGCGCGTTGTGCATAATGCAGCGTGGACCGCGTGGTGTCGCGGTGCGTTGCTGCGGGGGACACGTGCGCCACCATGGCTGTGCGACAGCGCCCGCCCAACACTTCGCGCAGCAACCGCGTCAGCTTCGAATCTCGGTAATTTACGTACCTGACAAAGATATTAATATATCGTCACCCTGAAATTCTACAGAAGGTCTTCTTTTTATTTCGACCATAATGGCATATAATAATGTTAGGAAAATAACAATTATTTAGAAGTAGTAAAAAAGTCTCTCATGGTTCTCTTTGATTAGTTATATTTGACAGTACGCCAGAATCTTAGGGTCTATGTCGGAGAACTCTGCAGTATTAGTAATCAGGATATATGTAATGTACCTAATTAGTATTAAACATGACAATAAGTCCTTAGTGATTTGTGGAATTATTTTATTAGAATAAAACTAGTTTTTAACGGATTTAATCGCGGACAGTCTGCCCGTGACCACGAACACTGCAAAGTGCTCGAAACGTCGGGATGTTAAAATAATTAATATACGCGATTAAATCCGTTAAAAACTAGTTTTATTTCAATGTGTAATAATCGCGAAAATCTAAGACAACATTATTTTATTAGAACTTTTATGCATAAGTCATATTCATGTAAATAAGTAAAATGTATACATGATATTACTTATTCTCGTGTATGTGGCAAGATGACAAAAAAATATATATTTATGTATCCGATAAAAAAGGTTAAACCATATTCAGTTATAGTCATATCCTAGAGTGCAAATATAAGTCCGCTCCTGAGTTAATAAATATGATCAAATCCTGGCTGGATTTTTTTTTATGAAATACTTATTGAGAAATTAGTTATGCTTGTCTAAGCCCTTCTTAAAACTAAACAAAATTATAGAGCTTACTATTTAAGTAATCTATTACCTGGCACCGCCAGAGAGCGCCATAATGCAGTTGCCAAGCGCAAGCAGTGACCGATTGATGTGAGCGCCCTCAAGACGTCGCGCTCTTAAACCAGCACGTTCGGATCCCGCTAGATCGATGAGGAACAACCGCCCACGTTGAATACCATTTGAAACTGTTTTGGTCACCGATACGCTAATAAAACAAACGAATAGGAACAATTATGACGTATTTCTATTTTACATCATCATCTAGCTTGTATCAGGTAGAAAATATATACACAAAATACATAATAATAATAGAATTATCCAAAATATACGTGTAATTGACATAACGCTCCATTACTTGAAAAGGTAGAAAAAATATTTAGTACTGTATGCCGATGCCTACCTGAGTAAAGCATGTCCTCTCGACGAATGCTGATTTGCGTAAGTTGCTTCCGCTGTTCTTGAACGATCGCCTCTGGCAAGAAGTTCGGCAACATGAGATGCATCAAGAGCACGTACCTGGGTTATATAAAGGTAGGAAACAGACTTATTTTAGGAAAAAGATAAAGTATTTAAATCGTATCAAAGCACAATCAGAATAAATATTTCATATATATATATATATATATATATATATATATATATATATATATATTTAACGTACTTATCTTAGATAGATACAAATCGGATGCAATCTACCTATAATCATAAACTTAACCTGAACTCAAATTACTATTAAGATCGGCAAGAGTGACCTAAGCTCTCAATAGAAATGATAAAAAATTAAAGACATATTTTCCAGATAAAATGATTTTGATCGTTGACAATAAATGGTGGTAATTGATTAAAAAAACTGTTTTCATACTTATGATGTTATGTGATTTCATTTCTTCATTTTGATTAAATTTTATTTCTGTGAGAAATAAAATTTGACGGCTTATAAATAAGTTTTCTTGCAACTTAATAGGTACGCTGTAGGGCTATCCCTACCTACTTGAGGTAGCGTTTACGCCATTTATCGGTAACTAACGTGTGACTACAGAGCGGGACAAAATATACTCGCTCGAAAAACATAACCCCTTTCTGGGTCAGACGAGTAAAAATTTGTTTATCAACACACAATAAAATTGTTTTAGAAAATAATCCAATCACTGTGTGTGACGTGATCGTAATTTACACGATGCACAAATATTCTACAACACGCGACTCACATCACGCTATCTATCATTTATCCAATACCCAGAATCATTAGATAGCACATTTATTTATTTATATAATTTATATACATGATTATTGATAATTCGACTTATTCCCGTTAAGAGATGACGGAGGTGCGCATGATGCAAAAGTGAACCATTTTTGTCCATTTTTGTTTTTCTTTCTCTCTTAGTCTTCTTAGCTTTCCAAATATGTATAACATCTAGGAACATTATTTATCAAATCAACTGAAAAAAATGACCACAAAGGAAGCTGATGGAAATTCGTATTCGAACAAAACTTAAATTCGCTCTTTAAATGTCTCGCAAATAGTTCTAATGCATACTTAATCAATGCAAGCTTTATTATCATTTTGCGCGTGCATTTAGTGGTCAACTGTTTCTACTGCCTTGCCACTATTATTTCTTATAGTTTCAACAGTCTATCTAGAAACGTACCTAAATAATTAAAAGTTTGGTATTTTTCATATTGATTAAAGCAAGACTGAGTGATTTAGTACTCATTCGAATTCCCAGTATATTTTAAATACAAGCTACACCATAGTAGGTATCAACACTTACATATTAAATGAAATCTCTCATTAATTAATTCAGTACTTACCTCGCTCAATCCTGCAACAACAGGCGGTCCGCTGCCACCTTCATCGCGTAACTCAAGAGGTCCCGCGCCGGGATTCAATAAATCGCGAATATTTTCATTGTAGATCTCGATGTAGGATAGTTTTACCTATAAATATAATATTCGTAGATAATCGTGTCATCTATTTTGTTGTAATAGAATTTTATTGATTTGACAAAACTACCAAAAAATGTTTATGACCTTGGTTTGTTAAGTTATTGTTTATTATTTCACGTTTATGATAAATTCGATTAAAATGAAATGCCACCGCCATTAATTATTAAATCACCCGGTCTCCCTCACCCCTCTTTTCTGAAGATGGAGGTGTGGCTACTGTTAATTTCTATACAAAAAAATATTATTTTAATTGAATGAGTACAAGGCCAAAGTGCGGTTTAAAAAAATAGTAATCAACTCGTAACGATGGTTGAACAGAGTTCATGTAATTATTATACATTTTTAATGTTCTTGCTACAAAAATTTAACAATTGTATTTTATTTTTATTGTATTGTTGAAATGCTTTATATGCATAGATGCGTACGGCATATGAGAAAAGCAGTGCAACTGACCTGATCCTGTTTAATAATTTTCAACCAATTTTAAATAGTTACTATATAACAGATGCAGTTTAAAATACCACCAGTTTAAATGACAACAGTGACCTAATAGACGAAGCCCTTTCCGACGTCGTAGATTAATTTAATTGTTATATTCAATAAAACCTATAACCTCTAAATAACATTAAAAAACCTGTATATTATATCTCAAAAACTCTCATCTAAAAGTTAATTTAAAAGTTCATGACAAAAGTATGTATATTTTGACAATATTTTTATATACACACACTTCTATAGGTATATACACTTTATACATATAAAATGATTGTCTCTATGTATCAAAAAGAAAAAAAATACGTCCTAATTTATTTCCCCGTAAACATACGACTGGTATACTTACGACAAATGTTTATAATTCAAGGAATCCCATTTTTTATACCTAAAATTAATGTTTGCTTCAGCTACAATAAAAAAAGGTAAATCAATATGTGAATGGCTTATGTGGTGGCTCGCAGGCATAAAAATGTTGACTAAAGACCGATGACTAATGATCCCTCTAGCCTTGTCTTTGAAATATCAATGGAACATGTCTGTATTGTCAGTCGAATTTTAAGCTTAAGGTCTAAGATATGTTTTTCCATAATCAGTTTATTTCTTTACGATATTTTCTTACTTAAAAAACTTCTCTTTCTTCCAAAAAATATAAGCTAAGAAAAAAGAGCTAAGCATTTGTTTTAATTAGATTTTATTTTTGTCTGAAGGCTGAAGCTACGTATATTTGTACTATAACTATTTAAAACCTGCATATATTCAAAACATGAATTAAGTATTTAATTCCAATAGATACTAGGTCATGTGTTATACCTTAAATTTCTAATTATGAAAAAACATTACAAACATACTTAGTAAAGTTGAAGCATTCTGCAGTTGGTTATTTAATATTGCGGAGTAGTTTTGAACTGTGGCGTAAACCAGCAAAACCTTATCAGATAGAAATTATGCCGCCCCTTAGCACTATAAAGTTAGCGAGCGGTATCAAAGCACGTTGACCATTCCTTCCATTCCATTATTTCTTGTAAAGATAAAAGTGTAAATTATATATTTTTCTTAACTTTAAATTTATATAATACAATACACATATAATATGTTTAGAATATCCACGAGTAAAAGTACAAAAAATGAATATCAAATAATCTAATCATAACCACTTCTAATATAACAAGATAACATCACAACAATCAATTACTAATAGTGCTTTCCTACATCCGCCATGTTTTATATCACAAACTTTGTGTGAGTTTTTAAGCCAAATTAAAAAAGGCAGTCAGATGCATTTCAAATATTTATACAAGATGAAAGTATTTCTTTATCTAAAATGTAAGAGAAATTTTAATAGTTTTCAAATTGAAAATAACGAAACTAATATTTCTTTTCGTCCAATAATATATAGATATTATTTATTTTTATTTAGCATTAGCAGCCCGTAAATGTCCCACTGCTGGGATAAAGGCCTCCTCTCCCTTTGAGGAGAAGGTTTGGAGCATATTCCACCACGCTGCTCCAATGCGGGTTGGCGGAATACATATGTGGCAGAATTTCGTTGAAATTAGACACATGCAGGTTTCCTCACGATGTTTTCCTTCACCGCCGAGCACGAGATGAATTATAAACACAAATTAAGCACATGAAAATTCAGTGGTGCCTGCCTGGGTTTGAACCCGAGATCATCGGTTAAGATGCACGCGTTCTAACCACTGGGCCATCTCGGCCATTTTTATTTATTACTTTGTTTTATACTATGTATATAGATACATAGTATAAAACAAAGTCGCTTTCCGCCGTCTTTATGCTTAGATCTTTTAAACTACCTACGCAATGGATTTTAATGTGGTTTTCATCAATGATCACGCGACAAGCTTTTATGATCATATAAATTGTGAATAATGAGGTTATAAGTTTTAGAAAATTTTAGAGAAACATTTTATTTTTTCTTTTTAGAGCATTTAAATAAAAGCTTTTTTTTTTAAATAAAGGGTTTTTTGCTTTTGATTTATTGATGAATAAATATAGTTTATACCTATGCTGCAACGTTACCCTAAGTTATTTATAGTTAGACTTAATAATAATGTACATATAAGTATAAGAAAACAATTTATGGTCACAAATGAAAATATGTAATCAACAAGTGTTTTGAATTAATTAATATGCAATTTGCACCGTACGAAATAAATCACTAGTTAATCGCATGTGTTCTGTTACAATTAAAGTAACAAGTGTACTCGTTACATACACTAGATCGATTCCAGTGACTAGTTTAAATTATATTTATACTAGTTGTCGGCTGCGGCATCGCTCGCTTTTTAGGGGGTTGGTTGTCATTTGATAGACAAAAAACTAACCTATGTAACCTTCCTTGGAGTTCAAGTTAACTTTTTATCATATATCATCAAATTCAGTTCATTGTTTTGGTAGAGAAAGAGCGACAGACAGACAAAGTTACTTTCACATTTATAGATATAGATTTGTCTTTCCGAGTTTTCAGTCTTCCATCGATGATATGATGAGAAAACAAACCGATTATATCTTATTTCCGAGTGCCAAGGCCAAAAATTGTCGAATAATTAAAAGATTCTAACGATATTAGATAATTCTTCATCTGAGGATCTCTAATCGATTGCTAAATAACGTCTCCACCGTAGGCCGTAGCACCCTTCGTTGACCTACGCGCAATAGCTTCGATGTATATTTAATATGTGTTGCGTTTGGCATATTAACGAGTCACAAGCGACGTTTGTGTAAAAAATAGAAACTTTTCGGCTACGACAATAGAAGATGAGAAAAAAGTCAACAAAACAAATATGGATAAACATAATTTACTCATATTTAGGAGAAAAGATAAATACAGTAAATGTTCCGTGATAGAAAATAAATTTATAAAAAGCGAAATTAGAGAAATAAGTACCGACCGATACTTAAAAATTTAATAAACCCGAAGATAAACACCAAACATCTGTTAAATTTGCATTTTCATACTCTACCAAACACGAATATAAAACTCAAACAATTATTATTTTTCTTAATTGTGTGTAACGTTTATGTTACCACTTAACGATAAAATAAACATTTAGGTGCACATTAGTTATTAAGTGATCTATAAATCTTATCTATAGAATAATAACATAGGTCTCGAGGCTCTGACTCTGGTTGTGTACTCTCTTTTCCCTCCCCTCCAAGTCCAATACAATATTACATGGAGGTGACAAACCGATAGGATCCCTGAAGGCAAGGCAACCCATAGGATCCCTGTAGTAAGCCAACAATATTTTGTCTTTTCTCTATTCAATTTTATTTAATCTAGCTATTAAGGATATATAAGCAAAAAGCGGTTTTTGTTCCTCAGACTAGTTAGTGAGACTCACTTACGGCCTCTCCGATTGCGGGAGAGAGCTATTCTTACTATTCCTTCCCATTTTGTCCATTCCAAGTATATGAATGTATTTAATGTATTTTTAATATTATATTATATAGTGATATGTCAATTTATATGTAATGCGTAATTTTGTTTATTTATTGTTCCCTTCCAACATATTTCTTTTTTTACAATTGGTATTTGGCCAAGAGATCGATACTTTAGCCACACGGCCGCCTGTTACACCTAATGCAACTTGGTAACTTCCGTAAATTATTGTGTACCTATGTAAATATTTACTACACAAGCGCGGGTGTGTAGTAATCGAATAGTAAGGTTAGATTTTTATACTTCTATTAGATTACTATATATTCCAAAATTATTACTAATGTTTGAAAAAGGCTTAAGGTTGAAATTAGTTAACAGCATGTAAGTAATGCACGCGTTAACTATTTCAATTTCTAAGATAAATTAAAATAACTTTATTAAAAAAATATACCTTTTTTAAACAGTCAACTCTATGGCATACGTATGATGTTATATTCATTGCCTCTGTAATAACACTTGCTCACCTTTTAAACCGCAATATATTATTACAAACTATTGACATTTGTCACTAGAATAACTGATAAGTAGGTGGTTCCAACCCATGGGGGCTTGTACAAAGTCCAACCCTTCGTGTAACCTATTACATTTAAATAAACGTGTGTTCAGAAAATATAAGTTTAAATTACCTCTCAATCATGTGTGACACGTATACCTTAAATGAATGATTGATCTACCATAACATTCTTAACCTTTGAAATATTAAAAAGCTTATATAGCCATTAGACCTGCCAAACATGTTTGATTAAATATTAACGACTACTAACGTATACACTACACACAATTATCGTAAAACTATTACCTTGAAAGTAAAAGTAATAGGCGGTAAATGTCCTACAGCTCGTCTCTACTATCCTAAAGGCGTGGATAAATGTGAAATGGCTTCATTACATTGATGTCATTGATTTCGTTTTACTTTTAAATCATATAATTAACGTCACGTAATAAATTCTTCATAAAAATTTGAAGTAATAGAAAAAATATGTAAAATATCCTCTTTTACTAAGCATAACAAAATTTTTTTATTTACATTGGAATATTAAGTAATACAAAAGCAAAGGAACCGATTTTTCTGCCGAATATCTCTCTAAACATTTTTTTTTACGTAATAAATAAGCGCAAATTGGTGATTTCATCAGTGCGACACGTGAAGTGAGTCATCTTTTTACCCGCTGAAAAACTCATTTACGCCATTTCCACGCAAGTCGCAAGGGATACTGGGGCTCACCGGCAACCAAGTACCCGAATACAGACTAAAAACCGGCGGTATCGTCTCCGTCCCTTCTAAGAGCGCAGGATGAGAAGTTCTGCTGACCGGATGTGTGTCACTACTACACAAATACAGGATGCAGAGAGTTCGAGTTCTCTGCGCGGTATATTTATTGACAACAACCAGTCGCTCTAGGTCAAGGATAAGTGTACCCACCACTTAAGGATAAAGTTTGGTTCTTACTTCATTAGTTGATATGGTCACATTGAATCCGACACGTGCAAGTTTACCTCTCGTTGTTTTCCTTCGCTAACGAGCTAGAGATTAATTAAAAACTCAAATTAAGCACAAAAGACCGCCGTGCTTTGCTTGCCCAGATTTGCACCCGAATATATGTCGTATTCAGGATCATATTGGAAAAAATGTAGTTTTATTTTTTAAATTAGACACCTACTATCTAAATTATGTCTAATTTTATAGGTTCATCCTTGACCTTGAATTTCTATAAAATAAAATAACATTATAAAAACGTAAGTGAAAATCATATAGGTATCTATTATAAAAAAGTGAGAACGTTTAATTATAAGTAATTAATAAAAGCGTCATTGACATTAATAAGTCTTTTAAAAGAAATGCTTTAAATTAAACAACAATAAATTATCAAATTTAAAAAAAAAGCTTTTATGTTATGTTAAAGTATTGTAAGTTGTGTTAAATGTTGAATTTAAAAAAGCTAAAGTAACAAAATCAACCGAGGGGCTATTATCAATAACAAAGTGCATTTGGAAAAAATCTAAAATCAAATATTTTTTTATTTAACCTCAAAGAAAATGTTTTTAGTACCTAATACTTCATCGTTCGTGTTAAACATAAATGGACTAGCTCGTGTAGAGAAAATGGCCCTGAATATTTAACGTAGCCTCCTGACTCCGTTTGGCCTATATGACGTCATAAGATTTCACCAAATAAGACTTTACTTATCGTGTAGTAAATAAATAGCCACAAATTATATGTAATAAGAAGATTTCATTAAATAAATATAGTAAGAAGGATATTTTTGTTACACAAAATTTTATTTTTTGCGGTCACAACGATTACGAAAGTGATAATAGTTATTATTATAGAATTAAATATAAACGAGCTGTTAAAAGCAATGACGTAAAATTTCAAGAAATAACTTATCAAGTTATTGCTAGAAATATCAACTCATTGCTTTCTAAAATTGCGTCTCTGACAAACGAAAATATGGTAACTCTAGTTTTATCAACATGATTTAGTGACTAATGCGTATACACCTACTAATATTTAGTTTTAGAATCAAATTTTATTTTGAATGAATGGAAGTTTATGAAGAAAAAGTTACAATCTATTAATAGGTACACTAAAAATCTATAATTCCAGTGAAGTTGCTTCATAGAATACTCAATTAAAAACAAAATATATAACAATCTAACAAAATGGCGGTGGTAGACATGACGAATGAGTTACTAATATAGCTTAATGTATTGTATATAATTCATTACATACGAGTTACAAGTAAAATAAATTAAGCAGCAATTAAATTATTAACCATAAATATTGCTTGCCCTTATACCGTTATTATTCCGTGGTCTTTCTATTCTAATCTGCCGAACCGTACATGTTAAAAACTGAAACTTATTCTTAATCGTCAAATCTTACTAAATTTGAATGTTAATAAACGGTCATATCAGATTTGCAACAATATCTTTTTATATATACGAGTATTTATTGTATGTATCTATAAGGTTTTAATGAATATCAGTATAAGGCGTATAAGTCACGTCACGTCACGTTGTCACGCTTTAACTTATTTACGTACTTTCAAGTGTCAATCACACAGGTAACCTATGTGGCAATGACCTTGAACCTGTGGGTGGTACGGTTGTTAGAGGGTTGTTACCCGAACGTGGCCAACAGAACACACACTAACCGTTATGAATCATGATATCAAAGCTTATATTAAATGTATCGATTAACACTTTAGATGAGTTATGGAATGGAATTAATATATATAAAATCGTATATATTAAAACATTGGCTTTTGAACAACTATATAAAATTATAAAATTTCGTAGCATTTTTTATCCCAGCTTCGCACGGGTGCAATTTATTACAAAAGAAAATGGCATGATAATATAATTTATACTCTGCTAGCGACCTGCCACGGCTCCGCACGAGTGCAATGCTGATATTAAATACAGAATGTCTTCATATACAAAATTCACAGCTTTTTCAGTCAGTTCAGTGCCATATTGAACAATATTAAATGTACAATGTATTTAAGGTTCTTAATTGAATAAGGATTAAAGCTGTATTGTTAAATCGCTTGGTAAATAAACCATTATTACTCGTTAAAGGTAAAGGAAAAAAAATGATTGTTGTGGGTTATCCCTTAGAGATAGACATAGACATCGACTTTTTTGTAGACCATTTTAAGGTGTATGATTCTGTAGTACATTATTTTGATCTATCTGGTAGGGTTAAGCCAGCGTTTGCAATGTATGTACAAAAAATTTGTTTATTTACATCACATTAGAAACCTCTGAAATTATCAGTGTTTCTCTACTATATTTTGCATATTTTATACATATAAATCTTGCTCTTGAACCACTCTGTCTATTAAAAAAAACGCATCAAAATCTGTTGTGCAGATTTTAACATCTAAGCATACTTAGGGAGAGACAGACAGCGGTAATCGACTTTGTTTTATACTATGTATTGATAGCACTCAGGAGTACTTTGTACCAGTGTAAAACAAATTAGAATTGTTACATTATTTTTAAATAAACATATTACATAAAGAAACACCCTCAGTATTATAAATTAGTTAATGTAGGGTAACATTATATCGTAAGCAGTTATGAAGTAGCGATGCTAGTATTTCCGGAAGTTCAAGGTTCGACATTCTATGATTTACATAAAACTACATTAATATTGTGTAACAGACGCTTATACAATTGGTACTATGTAAGTGGTAGTAAAAATGTTTCCGATGGGATATCCCATCAGAAACCCAATGAATTTTCTTAAGTATTAGTTTTATTGGATGACCAGCATTTTACTTCGGTTACCTAAGGGCCATATTTCTAATTGTAAATGAATAGTAACTTTCATTGTCTATTTGTCATATTGAGATTCAAAACGCTGTGAGAATAGTCTTTTGAATGAGTTTTCAAAAGTGCTTTATAGAGTGACTTTTATTAAGAAACACAAGACATATTTCTCTAAGACTAAAAAAGGCGACTCTATAAACATTTTAACCCGAATTTTACCCTCAAGAGTAATGATTTATTAAAAACAACTGCCTAAACACTGATTTTCAAATTTCTTACTTCCAAAAACTAGTTAACTAGTTTAAGTTCCTCTGATCTTTTGCTCATTAACATAAAACTAAAAACTGGTTTCCAGAATTCTAACATCAAAAATGACGATATTCCATGCAAGCTTCAATCCCCCATTTTACCCTATTTTTAAAATTTGAATCTTTAAAAATCTATCTATTGTGCTCTCAGAACCTTACATTCAGTAGATTTTTTTTTGCAAAAACATCATGCCGTTAGTTTTATGACAGTCAGTATTTTTATAGATCTAGTTCCTATTTTTGCATAATTATTTGAACAGTAGGTTAAATAATTCAGCATGCCAATAACTACGTAACTAAACTAATATTTTAAGCAAATACAAACATTTTACGTGTTGGCGAAATTATTTTTAGCATACATGAATGCAGCTAAACTATGTCTCACGATTCATAAATTTCCAACCTAAACATTACATAGTAAAATAATGTACTAGGTATACTTTACTTCAAAAAACCTAAATTCATCAAAGTATTGATTATATTGTTCCAACATTTTTATGTCAATACAATACGCCATATTGTTTTTTTTAAATTATATACTTTACTAATATTTATAATAGATAAACATAACAAAGAAACAATTAAATAGAAAAATCATATATGTAGAGTCAAAAGGCCGATTCGAGGCTACCGTAGTATTAATAACAGTGGCACGGAGTAGAACGACCTCGCTTTGCAAATAATGACAACGTGCGAAAATTACGTACTCGTATATTAAAAAGTCTCTCTTATTAGTTATGTATTAATAATATCTGTAAAATATAACACAATTGACATTATTCGTCATATGACTGTAGGTTAAAAACTCGAGTTTCAATTTCAGGTATCATTTTCAAAGAATTTCAATTCTGGAGCCTATGAAAACTATGAAACGAAGTAGTAAACGAAATGTCTATTACTCATGTAATTCGCATTTATCCTAATTATGTTTTAAAACATAATAGAAGTAATCTATTTTTTAACTATTTTACATAATTATTATAAATACTATATTTAATTCAACTAGGTGCAACTTTGTATACAAAATAGTTACCGATCGAGTTCCGCGATATTCTTTATTTTTTTTGAATAAACAGTATAACCGAATGTTATAGCAGTATCAATATCCGGTCAATTAAAATCCTATATATAACTATAGGCTATATATTTATATATATACAAATACCCATAAATAATCTATATAAATACTCAGGAACTAAATTCCCTTGTACTGTAGTCCACCCTGTAACTACTATAAATATAATATAAGAATTCGACATGAATCGAAACTATAAGTTTTTATGACATTGCAGAACAATCAGGGCTGTCATAGTCTAGTGCAAAAAATTCGTTTACCGCGTGTTAGTAGCACCTCACCTATGATCAAATCTTGGGACATCCGGTGTAGCGGCCCAGATTTTTTTTGGGATGAGAGGGGATCTCCAGAAATCTGCTTGAACTCGGGTGTTTGTTGTGCATATATATCATACGGGAACAATAAAACAAACAAAACAATGAGAGAGTCCCATTGTTTTGTTCATTCGATTTTATGAATCAAATCATTTTTCTTAATTGTTTCGTTGCATATTTAATTAAGCAAAAGAATTGTTTTAAGAATAAAATCAGAACAATATATAATACTATTTGTGCTTTAAAAATATGTTTAAATCACATATTTCGGTAATCATATAACGAAATCTGACTGTTAAAATCAGTAGGTATATAATATACCATAGTTCTATATCAAGACAAACAACAAGGTTAAATAAACTCACATCGAAAGAATCGGGGTCATCGCTTTCCGAAATGGATGTAAAGAGATGATTAAGGGCTCTAGACATGAGACCGCTCATCGTGTGTGTTTTCCCAGCTCCTGTTGCTCCATAGGCGAAAATCGCTCCTGCTATTCCTTTAAGGGTATCGCCAACCAGAGGTGCACATATAACTTCATAAACATCCTCCTTTTAAAAGAAATAAACATTATTAAAACATAGTTTACATAAAATACGTTAATATTATATATATTTTTCAAAAACATTTTTTTTTTCATATAGTGTAAGTTTCCTTGGTGGTTACTATGTGCAAGCCCTAACAGCAATACATACTTCTTTCAAGTTTGAAGGTCGAGTGAGCCAGTGTAACTAACTGCAGGCACAAGGGACATAATATCTTAGCATCCACGGTTGGCAGCGCATTGGTATGATATAAGGTATGGTTAATATTTTTACAACGCTAATTTCTATGAGCGTTGGAGAAAACTTACCATCAGGTGACCCATTTCTCATTCTTCCTATCTATCCTCCTATCTATTACATAAAAAAGCAAACTTAGTTCGGATAATGTCGTGGTTATATGATTTATTACCCAGTGAAAGTAGAGCAGTCGAAACTTTAAACTAATACATTTTTAACAATTGTAAGTCATATAATGTCTATTTTTTATTAATCTATAAATTGAAAATTCTTATAAGAATACATTTAATAATTTACAAACAAACAAATAAAAACCAATTTTATTCAAATTATATTTGGTGGTGCGGCTTTGTGCAAGTCCGTTTGAGCAGTCACCACCGTCTCATCAGATATTCTACCGCAATCCTTAGGATTGTTGTATTCCGGTTTCAGGTGAGTCAGCCAGTGTAACTAAAGGTACGAGATATTGACTTGATTGACCGTCCGTCTACCTAACGCATAAAAAAAACATTCATACAAATTCTACGTTTTGCTATTTTTTATTTCATTCTCGAATACATATATGTATATACTAAAAATATACTACGTATATTTATATAGTAACGAATATGAAATAAACATACTTGAGTACTATCCTCCCCGAAGACGCGGTCGTAAACGTAATGTTTGTCATTGACGCGACGTTGTCGTAGAACATCACGGCGCACATCAGCCTCTTCTTCTAGGACTAGCATCTGTGTTTATCAACGAATTAAGTAAGTAACTTGGCATTATGTTGTAGGAATTATTTATATAATTTATTAAATGAGATAAATAAAATTAATTTAATGTATTTATTAATTGCACCAAAAATATTTTCATGTAAAATGTTGCCAAGACGAGACTTGCGCTGTCAACAAGTTATCAGATCTTATGTAGAGCCAAGCTTCTAATTGTACTCGTCCTAACTCTCCAAGGCTTAACTTCACAAACTCTACACCTAACAATTCTGTAATACTAAACGGCCAAGCCACATATTTTGACTAAGGCGTAAAGTTTGGGACTTTTTATATATCTATAAAATCAAAAATATTAGAGATATGCAATTAATTTTTTATATTTTTAATAAGTCCACTATTGACATATACCAAGAATTTTGTTTATCTGGTATAATCCAAACGCAAGTTATAAGGATTCAATATACGACGAAGTGTTTCGGAAAAAGGTAGGTAGTGTCCTTGCGGTTCGCTTGGCTGGAGCATTACAGTGCCATACAGATATCTTCTCCTCATAAAGATAATATTTAGAGCTTATTTCACCAATCTGCTCTACTGTGGTTAGATGGACATGCATGTATTTCTGTTTATGTATTGCGCACGAAACATGCAAATTTTACTATGTTTTAATTTCAACGCCAACCACAAATTAAGCACGTGAAAATTCAGTAGTAAATCATGTTTTATAATAAAATAAATTACTAATTGCATATTATATAAATTATAAATGTAAGTATAAATAAGGCGGTCACCTTATCGCTGACCACGTGGACGATACGGGGACCTTCATCACCGCGTAGCGGTCGTACTCGCACCGCCACCTAAGCATATGAGATTACTTATTAATAAGTAATACTTTAATAAAAGTGCATAAGGAAATATATTCTTTATTTTATATCTTGGCCGTGACACCACAGTGGCTAATAATATAAAATAATTTCAAAAATAAAATTTAATTCAATTTGAAAACAATCTCTTTTAACCAACTCTGAAAAGTCCCTCTATTTTAGAGATTGTTTTTAAACGGTTGTAGATACTAACATAGTGTTATTATTATATTAATATTACAAGTTATGTAAAATGTGTACAAAAAGTATGTATATTATTTTATTTATTTCTAACAGCTTAGTATATTTATTGATTACCTAAAATATTTGTCTTTGCTGTACGTACAATATCTGAACAAGTGTGACATATTTTACACTTAATTTTTAGATGTCCGTTAATAATTTTAATTTGTCAATTGACAAAAGTATTTAAGTCAAAATTAGAGCCAACTAGCTGGATTTATAGATAGATAGCTTTCGATTTAAATCGAATTTCATTTTTTCGACCAAAATAAATACTCAACACGCCAAAGAAAATTGAAATTAGCTTTTTTTAAAACAAATAACTTTAATATCGAAACAAAATAAGAAACGTAGAAAATAAAATTAACTAAAACTTTTAACTTTTATAGCTACTTGTCTTATAAGCCAAGCTAAATAAACTTTTCATTCTTATTTTTGCAGCAACTCAGACTGAATGTTAAGAAAGGAAAACAAAAGCAATGAATGATTACCCTTCAAATTTTATGACTTTACTGCATTTAAATGTCATTAATCATCTTAAAAAAAGGCACATAAGATTAATATCTAGGTTTGTGGCCTTTTTGACCGATTTTTTCGGATTTCGGCCACGGATTCTCTATGCAGATCCGTACGTTCCGGAATGCTAAAAACAGGAATGCTACTGACAAATCTAACTAGAGACTTCTGAGAATTTCAGGATAAAAAGACCAATATTATTTTAATGACCCGTCTAGGGATTTATCCAGTATTAAATAATAGGCCAAACAATCAAATGCCATGCAATCTAATTATTTACTAGTATAATACATGATAGTGTAAGTCAGTAGGCTTTGGATACATATTTTACCTAATTCGGTATATGTCCGTAGATTATTTAAAAAAAAAAAAAATTATTAGATATATTACCATTAGTTTCTCTTCACTAACAGAGCGACCACTGCTGTGAAATTTGTCCGGGTTCAAGATGCTCTGAGTCATGATCTTTAAGTTCTATTTAACTCCACTCCTCTACTTTTTACACGTTTTTAATATTATAACTGCAATGCACAGCACTAACCGTAATCAGATTAATATATCCGATAATCAATTACATAAGTTATTATCACAATTAGAAAACAGAGTAATTTCTAACTTGTAATCATAAATTGTCACATTACATATACCTACAATACAATTCAAACGCAGTATTTACTCCGGCATGCCTCCACATGGACTGAAAGCTGGTCAAAATATAGCCTTCGCTTTGAACGGTCGCTGGGGTAACAGCTAATAACCACAAATGAAATTTTATGCGCCATTACCCCTCGTGGATTTTGGATATGGATTCAGAAGTAGTCAGTCCAATGCATCTAATAACTTGACAAATTTATTTTAACATAATTAGTAGCTTATTTATACATTACATTGGATTAGTTTCATATTTTTTTGTTATTATTTCTCAATTATATACGACGGTGATAAAATATGTATTAAGTAATAACAAAAACATTGTAACTGGTATTTGAGGTCTTTAGTTTCAATAATATCAAAAGCAAGAAATAATCAAAATGGTAAATTAATAAGTCGAACTTTGTAAATACCGACTTACTTATACTACTAAACTACCAAATTGGACACACTTTGGACATAATACTCAAACACAACATTACGTAGTCATTTTATAGTTATCATAAAAGTTTATTTTTACCTAATATTTAGAGTTTGAGGTGAAAACATTTAACATACCTATAGAAAATTTATAATTTTGGAACCAATTAACAAAAAATAATTAGTGAACTGGTTCAAGGTTTCTAGCATTCTCCATATACCAATGTAATAATAGTATAAATATATATTCAAGTAAGCGCAAGCATTAGCTGTCTTTGTCTGAT
This sequence comes from Vanessa atalanta, assembly GCF_905147765.1. Classification (NCBI taxonomy): domain Eukaryota; kingdom Metazoa; phylum Arthropoda; class Insecta; order Lepidoptera; family Nymphalidae; genus Vanessa; species Vanessa atalanta. The sequence goes on along the minus strand of NC_061878.1, from coordinate 7,159,237 downwards.
TACAGACTTCAATTAAACAACATGAAGAAACCAATAAGAAACTTAAAAAATAGTCTTTAAGATCTACGAGAAGAGGTAGTACTGATTATCTAAATAGGCTAGCTGTTGCTGTGTCGTCGTGGGTTCACATATTTTAATTAATTCATATATTACAGAAATATTTAGATACGTTTGTTGGGTACTTGTATATCTAATTTGATTATACCTAGTTTTAGTCTTGTAAGAATATTTAACTAGGCAGCGATTTGAAATTGGCAGTGGAAAATTTCTAAAAAGGCTGGCTAGGCTTAATTAGCCATCTGCATCAAATTTTTATTTCCGCGGCCATTGATTTCAATAAATTTTGTAGGTATATGTGTACTGTGGGATACCACAGAGGGCTTTGTAGCATTTTATGTAATTCTGTTAATCGTTTTCATAAGTTTCGTATTTTCTGTATAAAATAAGTATTATATTACTTTATTTTTTCAAAAAAATTACGATTTTTTTGTAAATCCACCTCTTAGGAAATTGATTTATTTTTATGAAATGCCCAATTAGGTTGCTGCTTTTAATAGGATAAGAATAAGGAAGATACAAGTTACATCATTACTCATAATTGTAAACTACGACTGTTACGAATATATCAGTCTTATTAAGAACTAGTAATATAAGCCTAAATCTCATTGTATTTGATTAGTAGGACTGGATTATCCATTAGACAAAGTAGGCCTGCCTATAATCTATAAGGTCCCGCTTCGACAAGGAGCCCAAAATTTGGAAAATACGGTATTATAATTCAATATTAATGAAATCATTGAAGAAAAATATATCTCCTTTTTAAATAGAGTTATTGCATGATTTCGTAGCATATTAGAAACATCTTAATTTTAAAAATAAATATTGACAATGATTTGGAGGAATTACATTGGAGTTCGATTAGATTGCGCAAGTCACTAGCTTACATGCCGGCGAACTCACATGCTGCTGCTAGTAAACTCGACAAATATAATCATGTTCGCTGACGAACTAGCCGATTGTAAGCAATCTTAAATAGGAAGTCTTGTAACCCTGACTGATTTACATAATGTCGCTGGCATGTAATAACTTTTATAATCATGTCCTATATCTGAAACTGACTAGCTAGTAAACTAGTCGCGTGTCATCGTCACTATCGTTATTAGTATCAATATCTTAACAGTTCAATACTAATTCCTTCTCATCTGCTTTTACATGTTCTAGGAGCAGGTAAGCAAGCTAAATGTTATCTAGCTTTTACGCTTTTTTTAAAACATTGGTATAACATTCTAATATCTAACTTGAATAAAAAAAAAAACAAAAACAGGATTTAGGTTTAAAAGAAAACATAGCTTATAAAACTTTTTATATAAAATTTATTTATATTTTCCTCTTAGCTTAATTAATTATTATTTTATTTTCATGCATAGTAGACAAATTTTAAACTGTTCCAGGTGCCAGTAATTTAACTCCTCTATCAAATAATTTAAAAAGGTATTGAGCTGATCTTGGTTCAAAGATGTACCTGTGTTCATTTTCATACTTATTACTTAGGTACTTTATATTTAAATGACCCGATACATCTGCACTTAAGCCTGATGATAAACTTTCTACCTCTGCTAAAGTATTTGCTTTATGTGACAGTAAATTTGCTAAAACATATGTTATATCATCATCACATGCTACATTGCACTGTAGTATTAAGTATGAATTGCTCAAACTTCTTATAAGATCAATTAGTTCTTTGCAAATTTCATTAACTTGTCTAATATTTAATTGTAAGTCAAATAAGTGAGACACTCCATCAAAAATTACATTCACAGAATTGAATTTTTTGTGCATTTCCAATAAAATTTCTTTTATTTTCAACCAAATTTCTTGTGATGTTAAACATTTATTGTCCAATGTAGAGCTTGTTATCACTTCACCCACATCATAAAAATTAATAATACCAGAGTCTACAGATTTTTGTAAATTATAATTCATTTTGAGACCTACATTATGATAATGTTGTAATGAGTGATGCGCTGATATAACAAATACAGCATTTTTATTTTTTACACAGTGTCCAAGCACACAGCTTGTGATAAAAGAACTATCGCAACCATTTAATTCTTTCACAACAATTATTCTGCTTGAATCAAAAGTTTTGTCCAACTGCAAACTTGTCAGTAAATCTGAAGTCATTCTGAAATAAAATTACAATTATTGTTAAGAATCTGTACATATAATTATAACATTAAAAAAATTACGCAACTAAAACAATTTTTAATTTACGTTTTTTAAAGTAATCTATTAATATAACGTGTACACAAAAACGTAAGTGCTGACGAAATATGGTCTGTTATAGCGGAACTAATTGAATTCTGTACCGGTAACACTGTTATATAACTAAAGACATTAATCATATAATAAATTAAAACAAGATCATTCTTATCAAAGTTGCTGTGATTACAGTAGAATATATTTAATATTGTGCGAAGACAGTGATTGAAAGTAAGTACCTCCTTAAATATATGTCGTTCCAAGACGCTAAATGAAAACAAACGATTAATAAAAAAGGGTATTATGTTCTTCTTACTCGTATAAAATAATTTACATTATCGATGTTAATTAAATTTGTAATCAAAATCGTGTTTTTAACAATAACATGACAGGACAGACTTAAATTTTTAGGTTATGTTTATTTTAGTACTATGAATTTAATGATAGACCAAGAGACAACATCATGACGTAATATAAAAAAAGAAAAGTCAACCCCATAAATATTTAATAGTTTTATGCAATCCATACAAAATAATAATTCGTGTAATTATTAAATTATTTTATACCAAAGTGAAATTTTAATTATATTGGTGACTTAAAAGAATTCAATACCTGTAAATTTTGTTATTGAAGGTATAATTATATAATCCAGTAATATTTGTAACGATAAAATATGCTACAATATACTTAATGAATACTTAGTATAATTGAAATTGAACGCAAACTTGCGTGCCAAACGTCCTCAGCCCACCGCGCTGACATTTATCGTTATGATTTGTCATTTGACAGATAAAATTAAATGACTTATGACAGATGGACTTGAATCGAATAGGGAAAGAGTAGGCATTTATAATAATGTATTCATATTTTGTATGTATTATCTATTTTGGCTTAACACAGTGCTAATGACCAGTATAATGCCTTATAAATAACTACAACTGCTGAAAATGTTACATAACAAGCGACGGAAATTAATATAAATTACTCTTCACAAAGTTCCAGATCATGAAACATTAAATTGCACTGAAAAGTAGTAATTGGTAGAATTGATTAATTAATACATTTTTAGAATGGGAAAGGGAAAAGAAATTCGTGTATCGCAATGGTATTTTGGAGGTCTAGCTTCTGCTGGAGCTGCTTGTATAACTCACCCTCTGGACTTATTGAAAGTTCAAATGCAGACTCAAAAAGGAAAAAACATTTCGATGCTTCAGCTTACTGGAATAGTTTTAAAAAATCAAGGTACATATTTTATAATATTCATTTAATTTTAATAAACATTTCTATGAGTATACTAAGTTTAATCTCGAATAAATTAAAATATATCCTGCTAATAGGTGTCATGGGGCTTTACAATGGTATCTCAGCATCTCTGTTACGTCAACTCACATATTCCACAGCCAGATTTGGAATTTATGAAGTAGCAAAACAACAACTTACACCCAAAGATGTAAGTAATTATATATAATATATATATAACATCAGTTATGGAAAATGTTACTTTATTGAAATAATTATTGATGCTTCTCAAGGGAAAAATGCTGTATTATTTTCTCTTTTGAACCTATTTAATTGACATTGTCCTGACATCTGCTGCTATCTTCAATTGATCTGCATATTAATTTCTAAACTGTACATATTGCTATTGCCATATGACCTATGTAATCTCTTTCTTTTTAAGAAAATCAATGACACCCATAAAATGTATTTGTATCCTGAACAACAATAAATGAAAAAAAAACATTAATGTTAAACACATAATTCAGATACTCTATATGCTCATTGACTAACACACTGTCAAAATATGCATACTCATAAATATAGGTACCATGTACTCTATTCAATATTGACATTTCTTTTGTCTCACAGGGCACTGCAATACCATTCTATATGTCAGCATTTTTAGCTGGCTTAGGAGGTTTTGCTGGAGGCTTTGTTGGTAACCCAGCAGACTTAGTCAATGTGCGCATGCAAAATGATGTTAAACTTCCACCAGAGCAAAGAAGGAAGTATGTATTTTTCTTATTTAGTCTTAAGTAGAAAAGTTATTGTTATATAAGTATTTCAATGCTTATCTCTATTCACCGCTATTTTTAAATGATATAAAATATAAACAAAACCTTGAAACTAATCTCTCGTTTGCAGTGGAAATCACATTTTATGTGCTAATTATTATCACAAGAACATGATTTTTTATGTGAAATTTGAGCATTAAAATGGTATTAAACTGAACAACTGTCAGATCATAGATTTAAATTTTTAACAGTATTGTCATTATATGGCTTTGGATTAAAATTCTGAGACACATCCACTTTTAATGACTTATTATTACTATTAAAAGTGGATAGATAAATATTTCTTTGCATATATTCTTAATATGAGATTCACTTGCATGTCAGTTGTTTAATGTAATTAAAAATGTCAGTATATACTGAAATTTTTCAAGTGATAATGGTGTAAAGTTGTGTTGTCTTTATCATACCTTACTGTTGTGAAACATAGACAAAATTTAATTAATGAACCATATGCTAATTTTGAAACAAATGTATACACCTGTAAACTCTTGAGCCTATTCCAAAAAAATCCTTAAAAAAAGAATAAAAATAAACAAACCTTAGTCTTACGTTTTTAATGCAATTTTATAAGAGCACTAACAATACTTAATAAATAATTTTTTTTAAATAGTACTAGTATATTTACTTTAATTTTACTTCTAAAGTTCCGACAATAGCTTCATCGACGTTCTAAACCCTATTTTTTCGCAAATCCATACTGAATATTTAATGGTAAATTATTCAAGTTCTCGAACAATGATATGGCATCTTAATCTCAAATGTTGTTTATTTCGCTTTGTCCTCTTATGTTTGATTGGAATAGACGAAATAGTTTAATCCAATATGGTATTTGAATATTGTGTACATAAACTAAGTAAAACAAACCTAAAGGTATTATAATAATTTTCAGCTATAAGAATGCAATTCATGGGATATATCGTGTAGCAGCACAGGAAGGTATCCTGCGTTTGTGGGCTGGGGCTTCAATGACATGCAGCAGAGCAGCCTTAATGACTATTGGCCAATTGTCATTTTATGACCAAATTAAGACAATATTGCTAGCATCGCCTTATTTCGGTGATAATGTGGCAACACATGTGATGTCAAGTTTGCTAGCTGTAAGTGTCAAAAATATAATTTAACACAAATGTATTTCTTAATACAAATGTTACTAAGGTATCATGAAAAACATATTTTCTTACAATTTTATTTGTTTCAGGGAGCCATTGCAACTACACTTACCCAACCAGTAGATGTCTTAAAGACAAGAGCAATGAATGCAAAACCAGGTGAGGTTAAAAGCATTTTTAAACTGATTCAGAACACTGCCACTGAGGGACCTCTAGCATTTTTCAAAGGCTACATTCCAGCGTTTGTAAGACTCGCCCCGCACACTATCCTAACATTTGTTTTCTTAGAACAGCTAAGAATGAACTTTGGCTATATTAAGAACATAGATGTTTAATTAAAAGTTTTCTTTTATACTAACAAAACTTTAAATAACTATACTAAATGGCCTTGTTATATCATATTCTTAATTTTGAATTGTTAAGGGTATAACCGCAACAAAGTTTTTATTGTTATATTGTGGTGATTAAGTTTTTTATACAATGATAGTATACAATTTTCTGATAAAGAGATAATATATCTTTTAGGAAAATAAAATTAGAATTGAGTGTTCAAACACCTAATGGGTGATGCTTTATAGATTTCACTTTTGGCTGAATTTTATATTTGTAGCTGCATTTAGATTGTCTATATCTTAGGTAAATTCTAAGAGATCTGTGTTGCACTATATTCGATAATATTAATATATTATCACATTTTTATTTTTTACATGCTAAATATTATTTTTTTATTTTGTTACTTTTTTATATAATATAAAAGTTACCATAAATATAGAAGTTTCAACGAAAGTAATGTATGTATCATATTTATTTGGCTGTAAGTCAATAGTGTCTCAAAGAGAACAGATAAAAGCAGAATATGAAGTTTGTTATATTTGATATTGTTTTCACTTTATTAGTACATATTTTTATTATAAACATCTAGTGTATTAATTTTTATACTTTTATTGAATTTTGAAATTAATTTTACAAGAAAATTTACAGAATCTTTTTAATTATTAGTAATTGAATACAAATTATGTATTTAACCTTAATATATAATATGTTATAAATAGACATTCTGCAAGAGAATCATATATTTTTTTGTGAGATGTATGAGTTAGACGTAAATATATACACAAAATTATTTATAACTCAAACCTGCCAAACCATGGCCTATGAAAGTAGAATGTTGTTTTATAATTGGATATCTCATATAGAGACATGACATATTGGTAAAAATATTAGAGAATTTAATCTATTTTTTAAACTACCAATGTAATTTATATTAATCATGTATTAATAAAAATATACCAAATAATTATCATGAAATCTTCTGAAATTTTATGATCCAGAGTATGATAAACATTTGAAATAATGTGTAATGATAGAAATATAATTAAAAATACATGCACTCCAGTGCCAAACTTGTTGTTAAATTTAATAGCAAAATTATGACTACCATTTTTTTCCATTAAACTTATTATTTAATATATTTTGTGCATATTGTGATCTTATATTTTTTGACAGTCATTTTACATTCCTGCATAACTTTTATAGAACATAAAGTATTATATTAATTATATTATTAATTTATCTAAATATGAAGAAGCAGTACAATCATTTATTTATTTATAAATAAACAACACAATTATTTTTTTATATATAAAATAATGCAATCATATATGTTCAAGTGTAACGTAATGCGTAGCATGTTTTTTTATTTATTTTTGAATTGAATGCATGTATTTTTGTACAAACAACAAAATATATTTATACATTATGATATCTATTATGTGAATTTGCCAATAATGTGACTACGAATCCCAAATGTAAATCACGATACCTTAAAATTTATCTTCCAATTTTAAATTTGAAAGAGAATATGAATTTTTATGTCTTTATGTAAGCAAATGTATAAACAATCAATTTTGTTTTGATAGCCGTAGTATATTGTTACAGATTTTGACAAACGGTCCTTGTTGTTAGTCGTTGTGCATTAAAATGTTAAACATTGACATTATTGTTTTATTATCCCAATACCTTTATTTGATGACGTAGATATTTTTATACCCGCACAATAAACTTTAAATAACGAAGTCTACCCCAACATAATAATAAAATTGTGACTCTTGCGGGAACTGAAATACCGGTAAAATACAATAACATTATCTTTGAAGTGTGTAATAACGTTATGTTTTAGAGAAACGATACATAAAAACGATTATTATACAAAGTTTCGTACGTGTATAAAGCTATAATTACGTTACGATACATTTGTAAACTAAACGGTCCAGAAATATTTGTAATGAAAATATTAACGTTACTCTGTATTGTTCTATACCATCTCTTAATCAATACTGTTTACTCTATTTTTCATATGTTATCGAACACATTTAAAATCACTATGCGAATGACGTAAACTTTATGGGTTAGTTGTATTTAATTAAATAAACTGTCACCACAAACCTTTTAACCGACTTCAAAAAAGGAGATTATCAATTCGACCTGCATGTTTGTAATATTGTTGAAATTGCTTAAGAATGGTTATTCCAAATGCCGCATCTGAGTCAGGCATTTTTTAAGCATTTGGGCGTGTATAAGCGCAACTACCTACTATATTTTTGTCACTTGATTGTCACTCATAGTAACCGTAAATTTTACAATGCTTGAGAATTCTACAATTCCTTGAGAAATTTTCCCGTCAAAACTTGTAGTCCAACTGTTGTAAAATACGAAAATACGACAAAAAATATATATTAACCTATCCATTAATTTTAATGGTTACGAAGGCCGGCTCGACTGTTACTTGATTTGGATTAATACTGCATAGTCCAGTCATTATATACAAACACAGGCCGAGAAATACAAATGAACTGAGGAGGCTGATTAACTAAGTAATCTTATATCTTTTGCTAGTACATACTTTTTTCCTATTTCTTATTTAAACATCAGAAGCAGTAATAGTTTCGATAATAGTTTCGTCAAAATTGAAAACGCTAGTTTTTCGCAAATCCATAGTGAATATCATAGATTAATAAAGTACTCAACCAATAATATCGCATCAATTTGCTGTCAAATGTTGTTTATTTGGCTTTTCTCCTATTATATTTGGAATAGAGTATACATAGTAAATTTTCTGAAATTCTTTTCTAAAACCACCTACATTAACCAACAATAATGTATGTAAATGATCTTTAGTGGTAACTAATTAGTTATTAGTCTATTTGATCAAAAAAATATCGAATAAACCTTAGGACCGGCCAATTATTCCATTTATTTCTCATCACTCATACTATCTGAAATAAATATTTTCAAAATTCGAAAATTAATTAATTAAATATATATGTAGTTGGTAAAAGTTTAAGACAAGCTTAAAATAAAATATGTAATAATATCATTAAGATATTTTATTTTCACAAAACATTTATTATCTTTTAACAAATATCTTTGGATAGAGAGTATCTTACACCATGTACACAAACACCAATACAGATAAGATATTTTAAATATTACACACATTAAATATTTATTCAATTATAAATGCGTCACAGATAAATTACTGGACTTAATATATTTCAATATAGGTATTGTATACTTTATCATAATATTATAAATTTCATTATAAAATTTATTTAACAATATTTTTTTTGGCATGAATTAATTAAAATTTATATAATTAGTAAATATACGAAAAAAATCAATTGGAATGAGTATTCGAGTATTTTATCAATAGTGTTGAATTTAAAGTTTCAAGAATGATGTTTACTTGACTATGTATTATTGGTATGTGGTCGAAGCATGGTGCTCTGGCCAGCAGGTTCTACAAATATGGTGGCAGAACCTTGCATCCACGGTTCGCCGTCCACTTGCATAGCGCAACTGCCCTCCAACTCAATCTTTAAAAAATAATTTGCATTTAAAAATACATTTAAGAATTCTGAATACTTATGACAATATCGGTGCATTTAAAAAAATATGGTGGAAAGCCAACATTCCCACTGGATATGACTTTTTAAAGATACATTGTGGTTTTTTTTTAATAACACTAAAATGTTGTTAAATGAACAGTATAAATACGTACTTGTACATGAGATGTCTGTGTAAACCGATATGGTTCTGCTAAGCCGCACTGAAGTCGAGCTATATGGAATGACGACGATACGCCTACCACCTATAAAACAATAGAATATAAGGCAAGTAAAAATATTTTTTACGTTTCAAACGTTCTATTTACAAAGTTATACACTCTGTAGCGAGATATTGGAGCTGAGGTTACCTTCACAATAGCTTTTTAACCGACTTAAAAAAAGAGGTTATCACTTCGACATGTATGTGTGAAACATTGTTAGAATTGAATTATATTTGAATGTAATGATCCATTTAGCCTTTCAAGCACGTGTGCTTAATTTCGTAAGTGTATGTTTTTTTGTCCCCGAATTTCTAGAAAACTAAAAGTCGTATCAAGGTGATCATTTTTTACTTAAGTTAGGTACACTTTAACTTAGGGATCAGTGTAAATTTCATTAAAATCGGTCCAGTAGTTTCAGAGGTATAGGTAAATTATTCGTTAGAAAATATGGGTAGGTAGTATTTTTATGTAATTCCATGAAGTTGATGCAAAAGTCCAAAAGAGTGTGTTTGGTACTACTACTTTACGAACTACTGAAGGGATAAATTAGAAATTTTGTACTCTTTGTCCCAAAATTCCTGCAATAAAATAATTTATAAAAAAAATAATCCGACTTCAAAATTAGAAACTAATTCTAAAATATACCTAATTCAGTACACGTCGAAAATTTTTTTCAGGTCAATGCCTCCATTGCCAGCCAGCAACAGACGTGTGTTAATATTGAGCATGAATATTTGTTACTTATTAAGTACATTTTAAATTTGTGTTTGTTGTGCTTTCTTCTAGGAAACTACAACTTAGACCCAACTACAGTTCTGTTAATTCTCGACGTCTACACACAACTCGTACTTCCATAATCTATTAATTCAAAACAAAAAAATTAAAACAATTACCTCCAATTTTCCATCATCTACGTATTGCTCGCCAACATCATCTTCACTGCCTAAACCTATAATAATAAATGTAATATAAATTATACATATATGTACTTATTTACCGTCCATTTAAAAAAAAAATAGATATACATCATACATATATATTTTAATATACTTTATCTTTACAAAGAGACGGCAACCTAAGTCTCTCGAGAGGGATCAGGGGAAAGAGCAATACAGCCTTAGGTTTTTAGAACCGGGTAATGTAACACTGCAAACTCCGGATTGCTACTGTTAATTACCTGTTTTCCGAAAAAACGACTCGGAATTCAATAAATAATCAATGAAATGTCAGTAGCACATAATATATATAATGTCTCACTCCAGAGATCCACGCCGGCGCCCCAGGAGGGGATGTTGAGCACGACGAGCGCCTGCAGCGGCGGCAGCGCCAGCGCGCGCGCGGCGTGCGGCCCCACGCGCACGCGCAGGCGCCGCTCCAGCCCGCCGCAGCCGCCGTCGTCCAGCGCGCGCCCCACGCCCAGCAACGCGTACGCCAGCTGCCGGCGCGGCCACGAGGGCTCATTCAAATGTAAACTTGCTCGAAACTAGCGTGAATTACTATCACTTCCGACGAAGGCACTTGCAAGCGATAAGCGTGCTGGTGATGTGTATATCCCTAGATTAAAACGAAGCAAACCCGTTCAGATGCAATCAGAGCGCGCCACGCCTCGGGTAGCACATCAAAAAGCAAATAAAATTGTTGATTATTCAGTGCAATCATAATGAGCGTGCTTATTAGTAGTAATAGTACAAGAAAGTACTTAGTCACAATGAGCATAGAAATATATATTATATCTGTTATGTAGCCAACGCACATTAATTTCGATTATAGTATTATAGATCAGAGATATGTTTCGTAGGTAGACGCTTTTCTGTTCACTAGTAAATGTACACATGTGTTAGGGAATCCTGAAAGAATAACATCTGGATGAAATTTTTCAAGATTGAGGAGGCATAGTAAAAATATAATTGAGGATCTACTATTTAGTCGAAGGGTCAAACAGCACAACGGGGTTGAAATAGAATTGTTTACAGATGCTTTATCTTGTATGATTTCAGTCTGTGTGAGTCACTTTGGACGTACACCAAAAAGGAGCTGTAACGTAATACTTGTATTATTCTGCAAAACTTACGTAGTTCAGGTACCGGCTCGCGTACCGATAGAGGAACTGCGAGCGCGCGCGGTGGAAGTCGAGCGCGACCTGCGCGTCCACGCCCACGCTCGCGTAGTTGTACGCGAACAGCACGCGCTCGGGGCGCAGCCGGCCCAGCCGACCGCGCTTCGGCCTTATGGTTATCTTCCATCTAATTTAATTAAGCCATATTTCAAAAATCCGGACTAAATGGAACAGACCCCGAGCAGGAAGTATTTTTATTTTATTAAAAAGACAGAGATGTGAGATTAATAATTTGGATTAATAAAATATGTTTATAATAGTCTTGAAATAGAATTGTTATTATGCCATATATACCTGTCCAATATCTGAAGTTTTGCTTGTTTTAATGAACTTATTATAGAATGTGCATTTAAATTTGAGCATCCAGCGCCCCATCCAAGAGCTCGTGCTAGATCATTGCCAGTTCCCATGGGTAGAATTCCAACAGATGCCTGATTTCGAGAGTAAAATTGATAAAAGTATTGAATAAGGAAAATATAAATACAAAACAGTTCTAATAATACCAAAATAAATAAATTAATAGGGAAAAATAACAGTATGGCCCTATAAATTACTTACCTTAATATGTGGAGCTGAATGAAGTGTATTTAGCACCCAAGCAACAGTACCATCTCCACCTGCGACAAGGATTTTGCAGCGATCTGGTAACCACCTTATTACTTGTTCAGGCCCCATTAAACTGATGTCAATTATCTATAATCAGAGAAAATAATTTTCAGGAAAAGCTCTAATCTTCTTCATTTAGGCTCTATCTAACTTAATCTACCTGTATGCTAAATATATATTTAATGCATAGTTATTTTGCTTAATGATGTAAAAAATATACAAACTTGGAATTTTATCATAATAATAACAAATTATACACCAAACTTAATTTCATAAGTAATCATTAACCTGCAGAGGATTCAGAAGGCCTCGAAAAATTGATAGTACTTCATCACTTCTATTACTTCCCGACTTTCGGTTGGCTAGAAAAATTGAATTTTTTTTAAGAATCTCTTCATAGAACAAATTTGTTTAATTCTATTTACTTATTAGATACTAACCAAAAATTATTAATGGTTCCCAATCATTATCACTTTGTGGTTTTATACTAATAATTTTTCCCTTCTCAATGCGAACACTGGTTGGAGGAATAATTATGTCTCTATATTTAAAAAAATCACATTCCTGAAACAAAAACAAAAATAAAAAATATATCACAGATTGGATTTTATAATTGCTTACAAAATTACCTTTGATTTAATTTAAATATATATATATGTTTAAAATAAAACTATTATATTATTAGTTTACTGTATTATCACCTCTGTATCGCATAATACATTTTCCTGGGTCAATTTTGTTCTTTGACACCAGGAGCAAAAGTATTTTTTTATATTTTCTCCTTCTTCATGATGATCAGCAGTACTTCTTGAAACAGAGCCCACTAAAAGAATCAATAATTTTTATTTTATTTTAAAGATATAATACATGTATGCATTGTAACAAAAAGAAACTTACCATTAACCCACAGATGACAAAAAGGTTTTTCACAGGGCCATGTTATTTGTTTGCATCGAAACTTTTTATCTAATTCGCGATGGCATTTCTTGCAAGCACTCACTGCACAGCATTCACAAAAGAGACCAACTACAGGGAGCATGAGCTTACCACAAACTGTGCACTGAAATAATAATAATAATAACAACATTTATGTAAACAACAAAAGTTCTACCTATTAAATACAGCAAGTAACTTACGTAAATATTATATGGAATAGATTTATTGCATTCTATACTTCTCCATGTATGCCCACGCACTCGATATTTTGTTTGAATAAAAAGGTTATCGCCAGAGAGCGAACAAAAAATTCGGTAAACCAAGTAACTGAGAAATAAACCTCCGATCAAAAAATAATAATTAAAGTTAATATGATTTATACTTGCAATTGTGTTCATCGTTAATAATTTAAAGTCAATTTGCCAAATGGTCAAAAATTATACGTTTTATATTTCAAACATTGTCAAAACTAGCACGGAATATATTATATTTTAATTTTACTCATTAATAAACAAGAATTCAAATGAGTTTAAGGCAATAATAATAAAAACATTTAAATTTTTTTATTTAAAAATATTGACATTCCACAGATAAAAAATATTTTTAAAGTAATGTACAATAACATGTTATTAGCGATTTTTAATAGCTAAAGAGTAATAATAATTAGAAATTAAAGAGAATAATAATCATTATTATTATACAGCAAATATAATATTAAAAAAAATATTTTTTGTATTTTATTATTTGTATAGTTAGTGATAACTAGGGGCTTTTTATTAATAATAACTAATTACGAATCAAAAAATTAATTCAACCGAACAATGAAAAATAATTAAGAATGGATGAAATAGCTAATTCGACCGATGAATCTAAAAAAAACTAGTAGACCCCGTGGCAAAATTCTTAAGGATCTTGCATACAACTTTTAATATATAAATTTACCTCCATTAGGTTCAAGGTTTGCTTCGTATCAAATTTCATCAGTATTGGTTCAGTGGTCAGACAAACAGACAGAAAGTCAGAGTTACTTTCATATTTATACTATTAAGTATAAAGTATAGATTTATTTTCCCCAATTACCTTAAGTTAATTACATTTTAATTTCCTTCTGTTCCGGCGTGAATGTACGCAAGTTAAGCGCAAAATAAGGGAAATAATTATGTGAATACTTTAGTCATAGTAATTAGATTTTTATTTCTAGCGTAAAATATGTTTTAAGTTTTTAAGGACATTGACAGTTGTCAACTTGTCAATTTGCAAGTCACTGACAATAATTCCTCAATTATACATCTAAATAACAACAAACCCAATATCATACTTGTATGATAATACTTATTTTGTATAAAATTTAAAATCCTATTACATCATAATGTCTATTGGTACCGTTTACGAGAGAGCATATAAAGGAGATTTTAATCAAGTTAAAGTCAAAATAGATGAAGATGCATCCTTGGTAACAGTTCCGGATTCGGTAAGTTCAGTGAAATATATAGAATTTTGTTAAATATAATTTTACAATATTATTTTATTTTTTGTTTCAGAATAATCGTCTCCTTATACATTGGACAGCTTTAGGTGGTAATGAAAATCTATTAGATTATTTAATTGATGTAGGAAGCCCCGTTGACTGTGTTGATGACACAAACTGCACACCATTAATATTAGCATCTTCAGCGGGAAGATTACATGTGGTTAGGCTATTAATTGGTAACGGAGCTAATGTAAATCATAAAACAAATCGTGGACAATCATCTTTACATTATGCTTGTTCAAAGGGACACAAAGAAGTAAGTAGTACAATTATTATTATTCTTTTAATTATATTTCAGTTATTACAAAATTTAAAGTTAAATAAAAATTTCCAAATTGTATATAAATATACTGTTGTGCAAAACATTTCAGGTAGCAAAATATTTGATAGAATCTGATGCAAATATAAATGAAGCTGATATTTTAGGTGCTACACCACTTCATAGAGCTGCAGCTCAAGGCAGAACAGAAATAGTAGAACTTCTTTTAAAATCTCCAGATATTAAAGTAAATCTGTGTGATTCGACTGGTTGCACTGCATTGTAAGTCGTAATTTAATCTTATCTTTTATTGTAGTTGGATATTTTCAAAATGAGAGAGGATAATATATTAAAATTTAAGCAATAGTAAAAACTGTGAAACATTTTTGTAATAAGTAATAATGTATTATTTCATTATTCAAAGAATATATTTGTCCATTGGTAATAGAACCCCAATGGAATGTTTTTGGTACTAATAAAAACTCATGAAATAATTTTTTGCAGACATTTATCATGTGAAGAAGATAGAGAGGGAGCAGCCTGTATGTTGGTTAAATCAGGAGCAAGTATAGACATCAAAAACAAAGAAGGGAAAACTCCTTTAGATATTTACACTAATATGTTAAAAAAAACTCTTATTAACTTACTGGATTAAATGAAAAATTATGAAAAAAAACAATTGAATATCTTTTTCTAATAATGATATAACCCCTACCCACATTTATAAATATAATTGAAAAAAATATTTAAATTAGTGCATATATTGTAAATCAGGTAAAAGATGAAGACAGCATTTTGTTTTACAATTTTTAATATTTTTTTCTATTATGTACTTGACCACCAAGTGTTTTATAATAATAATATATTTTAACACTTTGGCTTTACTTAGTAGCCATGTAAAAAAAATAGTTGACAGACCAAATTAGTTATTAGGTTAAATTTTATAGTTTCTAATTGCATAATGATCTGTTAATAAAAAATATTCCCTTTGACATCAATCGGTATTTGTAATATTCCTATGAAATTGTTTTATATTTTACAATCGGCTCTGTATCAAATTTGCGCCAGTTAGTTTGACTAGGGCTCGTAGTCGTCGACATCTAAAACTAGAGATATTTTAATGCTTAAAAAATATGCCTTATTATTTAAGACCTCGAATAACTTTATGAAACATCGCACAACAACCTACTGGTCATCAGGTGCGCGATAATGTCTACCTTTTCCATTGCTTCGTGAGTTTAGTGTATTGATCTTCCTGTACAAATAAGTAGATGTAAGAAGGAAAGTTATATGGCCTTTATACTAATTCGGTATAGCTATTTTCAGATCTATTGTCAATTTAATCAGTTCAAATTCAATCAATTTATAAAAAAAAAAACAAATTTGCAATCCGAGAGGACCACCTTTTAACTTCTTTCTGAAAAATATTTTTCTATGCAACATTTCCTTCTAACCGTTTTTTCACTGCTTTGAAAGCTTTTAAATAAGCCGAACTTTGTAGCATAGAAACTAGAATTCGGCTTCGTTAAGGTGATTCTGATTATAAATTTAAAAGTGTCTGTTCTGCAACAAAATTAGTCAAATCATTTTGAATCATATGTCTATATATATAAATGCCTCTCCGCCGAATACCAAGTATAAACAGGCGCTTAAAGGTTCCTTTTCTCGAACACATATTGTTGTATTTTTTAAAATGTATGTGCAAATACTAAAAGGTAATATAAAAACATTTATTTTCAACTAGTGAGTATTTTATTATATTTTCTGAAGCATCTACTTATTTCTTAAGAAGATTATCTACGAAAATAATACTTGAAAATGTAAATTAAAAAATATAACCAAAGTGTTCGTATTAAAATCTTCGGTGAAATAAGAAAATTTATTGTGAAGTACCTACTCACTACTCAGTACTGAACTGAACTCCGGAGTGCTGACAATGGCAATGACGTTTGACAGTACTAAATTGTCTAAATAAATAAATCGTCAATTTGTCACTTGTTGGATTGTTGGTTGTGTTGTGTATATATACTAGACTTCTAGTTGTCCAAGACTACATTGAAGATTGATCATTGAATCAGTTTAATAAATGAAGTGATGTTACGTATTGTGTTCAATTTGCGCAACGGTCAATAATTGAAACCAAGTTAATATTCAGTTTATCGATGTAACATTCGCTGAAGCACAAGTGTATTTTATGTCATGTAAAATAATTTTAGCTTACAGTTACATTAAATTGAAAGAAAAGTAATTGTGGTATAAATTCTTAAGGATAATGGTTAAATTTCTGTGACATCTTGTTTTGTATTGTTGTTCAAACTGAATTACAATGACGGCGACTTATAATGATTATTATGATGGAAGCAAATTATTTTTGTTTTTATCCAATAGAATCGGTCTTCCAATTGATCTGGTAAGTGAAAAAAAAATATTTGAGCCAATTGTTTTTTTTTTTGTCATTGTCAATAAATTTAATAATTTATTAGTCTAACTAGTGTGTAAGAGTCATCATGAGAGAAATAGAATCTCTACGTAATCTCTGAAACAATTTAAAATTATGATATAGTTCCAATATCTGAAAGTGATATCATCTTAAACTATATGTTCAAAATATCGAATTTTTTCACTTTTAAAATTTGTTATTAGGATTGTGTAGTGATTAAATGTATTTATTGTAATTAAAATCTAACTTAACATGCAAATATATTATTTTTAATTTTCTATGAAAATCTATATTTGAAATATATACAATTTTATAAATAAGTCTAAAGAAAACAGAAACAAAATCTAACAGAATTGTTAATTCTAGAACAATTTTACAATACAATGAGTATGGTACATTAAAATTTTATTATTTAATATATTATAATAGCCAAGTCTAATAAATTATTAAGAAGAATGCTTTATGAGAGTTTTATTGAAATTTATCTTTTATTAATCTATAATATTTTAAAAAGAGTGTTTGTAAAATTTCACTTCATTACGCCCTTATTCATGGTTAGGGAGTTGGTACTCATTTTGGTACATGATTTGCTCATTAAATAACAATTTATTGATTATTTCTTACATTATTTAGAAATATTAGATAAGAAGCTTACATAAGCAGATATAACATACATATATATATTTGAAGCACAGTAATTGACAATCAAAAGACAACTTAATGTCCATTTTTTATGGTCTTTCACAAAATATCATTAATCTAACAGTTCAGGTCCGTCAAGTGTGCACTTTGTGTAAATTATTGTAAATCACTACAAAAACCTATAAGATAAATGACTACAAAAGTCATAGCCTATGTCTCCTCTCCGATTGTTGCTGTTCGAAAGGTTTCTGAACAACAGCACCATAGGCAATAATTAGTAAATAATATAGTACTAAATAGTATATTACTATATAGTAGTATTAAATAGTATTTCATTCGCATAGCCAATAATATTTTAGTTTTTGATTGCCAATTCGCTTATCATATTCATAAACAGCCTTAAAATTATGGAATAATAATTTTATTAAGCTTAACTCAGACACACTCAAATAATTATGCACATCATATACATAACTGTTTGAGTACACATGACATTGTAGCCCTGTATAGATTTTATGAATACTTGCAAAGTTTATTAATTTTTTTATTGTTTTGTTTTCATCACTGTATTATTTCTGTATAGCACTTTTTATTTTATAATGTTATCTTTTCTTTTCCATTAGGTTAATTTTTTCATTTCACAAATAGCTGCATTATGTGTGGCCAGATTTTTTCGAAAACCATTAAAGCTAGCCTCGCCTGAATTTCGACATTCATTGTGCCTTGTTATAGGGTTGCTTATGGGATATTTCTGCTTTGGAAAGTAAGTTTTATTATTTTTTAAATAGTTGTATTTAGTATATTTTAACTTAAGTATGTTATCCATGGGATTCATTTCAAATTCAGTATAGTCCAATACTCTAGTCTGGATTGAACTGATTACTATTTATACTGTCATCAATCTACCCTCTTCCGATATTAGATTAGAATTATCTTAAAAAAATTACTTTCTGTTCTACAAATGAAGAACAAAATGACAAATACTACTTTAAAAATCCCAAGATGTGTTAATGACATACTGATATTGAATGATTTTATAACTTTTATAGACAAGCAGTTCATTTATCAGTACTCCCTATGCTGAGTTACATGTTGCTGAAGACTGTGCCACAGCGTCTTACAGGAAAGTGCGTATTAAAACCTGTTCCATTCATAAATACAAAAATAATATAAGATCACTTAGATTCTATAATGTAATAATGTTAAAAAACAATAAAATATGTTTTTTTATAACAATCATTTTTAAAGTAAAACTAAGATAATCCTTTTATTTTATTTTCAGTATAATTTTGGCTGCCTCGATGATATACTTATCATGTCTTCATTTGCACCGGCAAATATATCACACAGCCAATTACAATTTAGATATTACAGGTAGCAATTATTTTAAAAATTCCAATATTTATTAAATAATTGTACTCTTTCATAATGATAATATGTACCGTTATAAACATATATATATGTAAAGATGTGGTGTTCCATTGCAAATGTTTTTGTTTTTTTTAACGGTGCCTATGCAAATGTACACTAAAAATTTAAACACTTATTGATTTTTAAGGAAATTGTCTTTTATACTATTTAATAAAAACCTGATTTTCTAAAAGCAGCATGTTATTTAGGTATGTCAAAATCATATATATGTTATCAAATTAATGTTTCATCCAAATCTATCTTAAGTGTCTAGACGTTTTTCACATCTACATAAAAATGTTTGAAATACGCGTCTACATAACCTCCCTTTGTTCTATGAAGTGAAAATGAGTAAAATTATATGAATAGACATCTTTGTCAGCTTTTATTTTTAACAACATTTCAATACTGTGCATAATGTATTCGTATTCAACCTGTTGCAAACTTCATAATCAAGCGTAACTTTACAGTAACCGGTGTCTTATTGCTCAATTCGGAATAAAGCATATCTTGTGCGTTAAAATTAATTTCAATAAATGCACATATAGTCTATTCCAACCACAAGACGACAAAAGACGAATAAACAACATTTTACAGCGAATTTACACGATAGCTTGATTAATCTATGATCATTATGGATTTGCGTAAAAATTGCGTTTTAAACGACGGGGAAAATTAAAAAAAAAAATAATTAAGTAGATTAAAGTAGTTCTTTTTATGGCATTGGTTGGCGGACGAGCATATGGGCCACCTGATGGTAAGTGGTCACCACCGCCCATAGACAAAGGCGCTGTAAGAAATATTAACCATTGCTTACACCACCTATGCACCACCAACCCTGGGAACCAAGATGTCCCTTGTGCCTGTGATTACACTGGTTACTACCGCCAAATAACAATACAGAGTATTGTTATTTGGCGGTAGAATATCTGATGAGTGGGTGGTACCTACCCAGAGGGGCTTGCACAAAGCCCTACCATCAAGTAAAGTTAAGTGTAATAGTGTTGTATTATAAAAAAAGATATATTAATCAAAAACTCTTGGTAGTGTAATATATAGCTGAGCTATTAGCGAATCGCATGGAATACGTAAATCTAAGGTTTTTATCTTTTGTAGGTTTCTTTATTCCTATTGCGATTGGAATAGGCTATATATCTACGCCACACTAATCTTAGTTCTTTGTTTTGGATTGGAAAAAGTTATTTGGGATTTGTGTTGCATACATTATAATTATTAATAGAAATATATGTGTGACACATTCTTGATCATCACTGGTAATGTATCTTTGATACCTAAACATTAAATTGGATTTTAATTGCAGGTCCTTTAATGGTCATAACACAGAGGGTTACGTCACTGGCGTATTCGTTTCAAGATAATTTAAAGAGAAAAGAAATTAATGCGAACTCTACAAAACAAACAGAGAAGGAAGCATGCCGAGTAGACAAGATTCCGTCGCCACTCGAATATTTTGCTTATACTTTAGCATTCCAAACTTTGATGTGTGGACCAGTTGTGTTTTATTCAGATTATATAAGCTTCATTGAGGGAGATAATGGAGTTAGTTTTTAATATTTTTACTATCTGTAATGCAATTACTGTGGCAGTATATATGGCGTATACACAATATAAAAAAATATGTATTAATATTAATGTTTTAGAAAGACAATAGTAAATCATTTGGAAATGAGCCTTCTCCTCGACTTGCTGTGTTATACAAGGTTGCTGGCTCTGTGGCTGCGGCTCTCCTTTACTTGTCTCTGGCAGAGAAATACCCCTTGAATGTACTTGAAGGTAATATAATTATTCACATATAGTATGTAGCAGTAAAAACTAAAAATAAAAAACGAACTGTTTTTAATTTTCATCGTATAATTATATTTTTATTTATAAGTGGGACACTTTTACATACTTATGTTTATTCATAGTATATTTATCATGTTGACAACGAACGATTATGATATATGTTAAATATTACTATAAAATGTATACTTAGTAATATTTTATAATTTATGGTATAAATTGTAATATTTATGATTACCTATTTAAAATTCAATCGTATAATGCACTCCCTATAAAATAGGACAAAAACAACTATGTTTAAATCCATTCAAATAACTTAAAATGAATATTATGCTAATTTAATTATTGTTCACTTATAATGAATTGGAAGTCGATACTAATTATTATGCTCGTAAACGTGTTTTACGGGTTAATATAACCTCAAAAACGAACGTAAAACAATTGTATGACCTCATGACCTGAATGATGATCGAAGCGATCTCTGAAAATAACAAAAAATGTTAACAATAATTTTCTCAGGATTTTTTAAAATTAATTAAATTCATATTTAAAAATAATACGAGCTTATTTTCTTATCTGAAAGATGATAAGACTTCATTACGATACCACAAGAGTTTATTGATCTACAACTTACGACATTATTTTGATATGAGTAGGTACGTTCAATCTATTTATTCGCATAGTACTTTGATGCAGTCTTCATATGAACAACGCAATACGTATATTAGTTCTTTGTCCTATTTTATTGTTTCGAAATATATTTAAAATAAACCGTTGAGAAACTTCGGACTATTGGACTATATAATACAATAGTTTAAATTATTTAAAAATGTAATCTAAATCTTTACGCTTTAAAAATAAAACCAATAATTCCTACATTAAAAATATTATATCGCAAAACTGGTACTGGCATTCGCAGCCACGAATCGACTTTGTTCATTGAAATGAAGTTCAAAACAGTTGAATTTTTGAAATCTCGATATTTATATTATATATTCAAAGACAAAGCCCAGTATATGATGTAGTGAAGCTGTAATTTTAACATAAAATATCAGTTCGGTAATAAATACGTTTGAATCATATAGATATGTATATAAATTCACACAACGGCTGATGTGATTATCTAGCTCATTAAGAATATGAAGCCTTTGATTGTATCCAAAATGAAACTTTAGTGGAGAAATGATCCTACTATGGAATTAGAGAACGCTCGAGCTTTTGATTTATTATCTTAACAATAGAAATCAAAGAGATTGACAAAACAGGGAAAGCGATCTCCTGGGATATAAGTGTCACTCAAGGATTCATAATTTGCAATTTTCTGTTTGTCTTGGTGTGATGTGATTCGAGATGGCCCAGTGATTAGAACGCGTGCATCTTAACCGATGATTTCGGGTTCAAACCCAGGCAGGCACCACTGAAATTTCATGTGCTTAATTTGTGTTTATAATTCATCTCGTGCTCGGCGGTGAAGGAAAACATCGTGAGCAAACCTGCATGTGTCTAATTTCAACGAAATTCTGCCACATGTGTATTCCGCCAACCCGCATTGGAGCAGCGTGGTGGAATATGCTCCAAACCTTCTCCTCAAAGGAGAGGAGGCCTTTATCCCAGCAGTGGGACATTTACGGGCTGCTAATGCTAAAATGTTTGTCTTGCACATAAATTACTTGCTCTTATTATAAAGGAAAAAAGAAAAAATTATACGATGTCACAAAAAGTTGCCAGAAATGGAAAATATTATCAGGTATACAGGACTAATTTTGTGAAAACTGTTCCCGTTATCCGGTCATACTCCAACCGTAATTATTTACATGTAGGTATGTATTACTTACTTAGTATGAAAGGTACTCTCAATAAAGAAACTTTTTATATTTACAGAGTTAAAAGATCCTACTTCTGAAGTATCACGATCGTGGTCCGCGTTATATCTCCTGTGGTACGCGTATCTCTCCACTCTCGTAGTGAGATGCAAGTACTACCACGCGTGGTTATTGTCTGAAGCCATATGCAACAATTCAGGAATGGGCTTCAACGGCTACGACAACAACGGTAGCCCAAAATGGGATAAAATGTCTAATATAGACGTTTTCGGATTCGAGGTACGTAATATTTTTTAAGAATACTGATTTCATCAAGGTTACCCTTCCATTTCATTAGAGTGGACCCCCGGTAATCCGACAGACGTTTTGCAGGGTAATGTCGGATTATAGAGTACCCTACTGCCTAAGAGTATACCCCTAATAGTCCGGATTTTTTTTATAAAAGAGTATCTTGTAATCCAACAAATTACATATCCAATGATAAGATTCTATATGCTATACTCTATAAGTATAAAGAAGTGATAGCTA
Organism: Vanessa atalanta; assembly: GCF_905147765.1. Taxonomy (NCBI): domain Eukaryota; kingdom Metazoa; phylum Arthropoda; class Insecta; order Lepidoptera; family Nymphalidae; genus Vanessa; species Vanessa atalanta. The sequence goes on along the minus strand of NC_061878.1, from coordinate 7,135,589 downwards.
TCACATGTAGTCAAATTTAAACTAAGCAATCAGAATCGCGAAGATTGTCAAAAAAATAATCAATAATAACAGACGTATCGGATTACAGGGGTGCCGGATTAGCCAGGGGCCGGATTACCGGGAGACCACTGTAATAAGATATTGTTATTTATTGTCTAACTTTTGTGGCTTGTCGGCATTTGACAAAAAAGATATTACTGAATATGACCAGAGAACTTAAGAGTTTAAGTAAAATTATTTTTTATTAAATGAAAAAGATTGTCAAAATTCTGTTTAATAAAAATTATGTTAGATTTGCTTAGCACATTTAGAGTGCGACATTACCAGTCCGGCTGGTTCCTGTGGTCATGTCAGTGCTTCGGGTAACGTTTGTGGTGCGCAGTTCGCGCAGAACTTCCGCACGGCAGTGTCCAGTTGGAACAAGAACACGAACGCGTGGCTGCGCGTGGCGGCGTACGAGCGCGGCGGCGCGGCGTGGCGCACGGCGCGCGTGTACGCGCTGTCGGCGCTGTGGCACGGCTTTCACCCCGGGTACTACCTCACCTTCTTCGCGGGCGGGCTCTTCACCGTCGCCGCTAAGAAGGTATTCCCTCGCTACTGTGTATTAAAAAAGTAATTGTCTGTAAATAGCCTACCGTTGGGCTCACGCATCCTCTACTTTTTGATGAGAACTTTTGGAGCTTATTCCACCACGCTGCTCCAAAGCGAAGTGATTGTCTGTGCATTGTGATATTTTAAGTATATCGATTGGTTATTCGAATGAGAAAAAAAATATTTGATATTTTATTTCAATACCTTTCTAATTAATATGTTAAATCGATGCATTTTCTAAATATATTCAACTACCAAGGCACTCGAAGAATGTTTCTGAAGTAGTGTGTTGTTATTCTGAGGCAAACAGACGTTTTGTTAGAATTCACATTATATTTATTTCAGATCCGCGCGTTTGCTCGTCCGATGTTTTTGGAGAGTCGTCCGAAAAAACTCTTGTATGATGCCTTAACATTCGTAACTACCAGAGTTGCTATGACGTACGCGACCGTCCCATTCGTGCTGTTACATCTTTCACCGAGCCTTGCATTTTATGGGTTAGTATATTTTTTTCAAAGTTTTCACGATTTGAATATGATTTTTATTTAATTCATTTTGTCCCACTTTGTTTTTATTCATTTTTTAATGTCGTTTTATATATTAGGATTCAAAAGATGCAAGAATTATTTCAATAGTCAATTTATTTCGCTTATAAACATAGATATTATTTATATACGTGTGTATTTCGATTTGTTCAAACAATATCATACAAATATATCTAAAATAAATAACTTGTTCCAGGAAATTTTACTACTCCTTGCATTTTATTGCTTTAGGAGCAATGTTTTTACCGTCTAAATCTAAGTTGCATGGACTTACTCAAAATTCGGATCTATCAATCACTTCTACATTTACAAAAGATATAACAGCGAGCGAAAACAAAGGAGAGGCGAATGGAAAACTCAAATTACCTTAACAAAAATAACCCAGCATATTTTAATTAAGTTTGCATCAGACAAGATGGAATAAGATTCTTTATACAATTTGTAAGATAACATTCAAGATATAAAACACAATAAGCATTTATTTATGACACACAACAAGAAAATGTAATATTTATAGTTATTTTTCTACAGTATACATAACTATTTACAATGTTATTATTATTATAGAAACTTACTTTTAATGTAGAAATAGTAAGACATTAAAAAATATTATTTTTCTAACAATATAATTATATTTTTATGTTACAGAATTATATAACATATAAAAGTACATTTATGTGGTAGAATTTTATTAACATATTTTATATCTATGTCATGTTATTATTAGTTTTTAAATATAAATGGAGTTAATTATTTTTATGCATTAATTTGTTATGTTCTATGACTTACGGATGCACACTCACTAGATGTAATTTGTTTTATAAATCTAAGTCCAAAATGTTCCGTTTACATAAGGGGCATTCATTTATTACGTAAGACGATTTAGGGGGGAGTTGCATCGACCATGTCTTATGTTTTCTTACATGGGGGTGGGAAGGAGTTTTGATCATTCTTACGTAAGATCAAAAAAATTCAAATTATTTGAAAAAACGCGCGATTGCTGAAGTTCGCTCAGATATCTTTAGAACCTTTGAAATTATAAATAAACACATTTCAAAAAGTTGTTACTTTTAAAAAAAAACATGTAAATTAACCAAACATGTATTCATTTTCTCCTTTACATTCTTACGTAATATATATTAAACAGGCAGGGTGGGCGTCGGCCAGTTCTTATTTCTTCTTATACCTAATATAAGGGGGAGGGGGTCAAAACCTAGCGAAACTAGTCTTACGTAATAAATCAATGGTCCCATATAAATGATGAAATTATACATTGTATGCCATTAAGGTATAAATTGTTATCTTTAAAAAAAATCGGATAAAAATATATCTGCATTTTTATTATCACTAATATAATAATATAAGTATTTTAAATTAATGATAACATTACAGTATTATTTTTAAGTTATTTATATTTTTCATAAGTAATGATAATTCTATAAATATACCTCAAGAAAATGCAACATTTGATATATTTTTAAGACAAAAGTAAATAATTACTTCTGTCTTAAAAATTATCAACTTATTTATTGCAGTTTTATATAACGGAAAAAAGGATCCATTTAAATTACTAACTCAAACTCTTTAAACAAATAATCTTGATTTTAAAGAACTCTTAGATTAGCCCTTGTTATAATTATCACAATCTGTATATAGATACAGATTGCAACAATATTTGGTATTACTTTGATAAATATAAAAATTGAGTTTCTTATTCATAATTTATTATTTAATCAAAGTTGAACAACTTGCTTTAAAGGTTAATGTGTTTTAGTAAAGTTATACATGTGTGTACCTTATAAGTTCTGACAAGAGAAAATTATGCAAACAAATTTTGTTGACATGAAAAATATTTTTTTCAGATATTTTTTGTTTCTATAATTTGTTATACAGTAGTTTTAATATCATATTATACAGAATCCATAACATCAAAAAACCAATGTTGGGGGAATTTCAACAATATACTGAAAATATTGTGTTAATTATAATTACCTATTTACATACACTCAAACATTTTTGTTAAAATTGGTAATTTTTTGTTAAACTAAACTTATATTAAAGTTTATTGAAATAAGCACTAAACAGTAGCTTGAAATACATGGAGCATTCCATAATAATGAAATTATAAATATTTGCAATTTTTACCTATTATGAAAATAATTCAAAACAAACAGACAAAAATATTGGTTTTGTCTTTTGTGACTTGCAAATATTCTTAATATGACCCTTAACAAAGATTACTTTAAATTTCAGAACAATTTTAATTTAATTTTAATTGGTATTTGTTTAGATTTAAAATGGTGATTAGTTATTTTAAACATTTAAAATAAGCATGTTGAGGTGATGTGTCAACATATTTAACACTTTTAAAAGTATACATTCTTTAATCTGTTAAAATAACAGCCAATACATAAAAAATCATGAACTATAATAAAAAAAGATGCTTCACCTCATTAAAATATTGAATCATTATTACCTTAATAAAATTTATAATTACTGACAGATTAAAAATTCAATATAATTTTTGGATAATTGCTGCTATAAAATTTTCGAATCTATTTCACCTATTTTAAGAAAAATTAGCTTACAAAATATTTGCTATTTACAATTTAAGATTTTTATTATTATATCTTTGAGAAATTAAGACCTCTTTGTTTGTTATTAACAAATAAATATATTTAACATAGAAATGTTCTGGTATTCTGGTGACCTCTTGGTGATGCCATAGTTTTTATAAAATCTACCGGTTGGACCTGACTTTTTGTTATTTGTAACATCATTTGTAAATGGTTAAATTATCAAGCAACATTTATTCAAAATAGTAATGACAGAAAATTCGTTAAAACAAATAGCGACAATAATTTATTAAATAACACTTTTGATACATTTCGGTTTTAAATAATACTATTGTTTGAATTTTAATAAGATAATATAGTATTAATATTGTATTAACATTCTTATGCAAAAACAAAATGATCCTATTGATTAGTTACTGAATGTTAAAAATATGCAACAATTCATTTATTAAGAATTTCTATATATCCAATAATTGTTATTAACATGTAAAACAAACAGTTTAATTCATAAAATGTGAGTTTTCCATTTACAACTAATGTTATTTTTTTTTAAATATGCAACATTTTCACCCATGTTAACATTATATTGTTAATCATTAGAAGAACATATTTAAAAAATAATATGTATCATTATTTTTTAAATATGTTTTTGTTGATAAAATAGAGAGCAATAGTAATATTGTATCAATTTGATATCTCACATTACAAATTGTAATTTATATGCTATGGTTGCTATGTTGTGATGTTTATAAAATAAAAGTATATTTTAATAAACTGCTTTTCAATGTTATAATATTACTTTTTTTTAGCATCTTTTAATAATATAAATGCTTGTCTCAAACAGCACAGCACTCCAGGGACATCATTTGTTTCTTTTAACTTTCTTTGGAGATCCTTAAATGTTTTGAGTTTTGGGTAGATGCTCTGCACTAAAATACATAATGGTTATTGTTATATTTCAAAGAATCTGATCTACTTAAGTTTCTAATGTCATTTTACAATACTTGAAATACTTACATTCATATTTTCCTGATTCTATGTTGCGTAACAATCTAACAGAATAGTTTTCTGTATCTTTTTTGGCTTCAGTGAAAAATTGCACAAAAATAACCTGTGTATTGCCACTTCTAGATTCTATTGAATAATATATCTTTAAAAACTTTTTATAGCATTTTTTTGCCATTAAAAATGCTTCATGTGTTTCTTTTATTTCTTGCGTGAGAAGTTTTTGATCTGTAACAATTAAAATAAATTCAAAATTTAAATCAAATATACATTTAATATTAAGTTTAAGTTAAGTTTCATAAATTGAATTAACTGGAAAAATGGGTTTAATTTATAAAATTAGTCATTTTCAGTAGCAAAAACTATGAATTTATCTTTACAAAAACACAACCAACCTTGCTTGTAGTTCTCATACTGGGTTTGCTGCCTTGTTATTTCATTAAGTTGTAATGCAATTTCTTGTCTTAGTTCTTTATTATTCTCAATGATTAATTTCAATTCTTCGTCGTATGTTTGAGCTATATTTGCTTGGTAATTAATACTTTCTATTAAAAAACCGTCTTCCAGAGCTTTAAGGACATTTTCGCATATATTATTTAATTGTAACTCGAAATTGCTATAAAAGCTGTCTTCAATTTCACTTAAACTTATTTTATAATTCCATTTTGCTTCAATTACGCTCATTTTAAAAATCTGCATAGAATTATAACATGTAGTTATTTCGATTTTTGAATATTATTGTAAGAACTTATACTTAATTGCCCTCTTCTTCGAAAGTTATAACTGTTCTTCATAAACATTAACAAAACAAAACTGCAAAAAGTAAAGCCACTGGTTGAATATAACGTTTATTATTCAAAGTTTAAACCAATTTGAAACTTCTGACAAACTGACGTTTTGTTGTGCGGTCAATGTATTGCTAGATTGCTACTTGCCAGTTAATATGCAATCTTTGAATGAAGCGGTTTTGTATTCAATTTATTAAAATACAAATTTTAAAAGTTGTAGGTATATTAATATAAGCTTAAAAGTTATAGGTGTATTGTACAGTGAAAAAAAATCGATTATAAACATTTGATAACAATGCATAAAAGTTTGTTCTCAACTCAATAAACCCACAACAAAGCAAAAAATATCAAATAACAAATATAATAAATAATTTAAATTGTTGCAAGGCTGACGAAGCAATAAAAATGAAAAATATTTATTTTTATACATGGAATAACAGACCACTTTAACTCTATCTAATGTTAGTAAAAAAAACTTACATTTTAGGCAATTAAAGTAAAAAAAATCATATAAGACAACGTTAAAACAACGACATTTCACATTACCGGCACTCTTAATGTCTATAAATGAATGTAGGCTGTCTATAAATATTTTCATAGGTCTTACTGAATTGATTTTGCTTTTTATAATTTTATTGTAGATATAATATTAATAATAACAAATAATTTACATCGGTTCCTCGGCATCAGTGGGGTTACTACGGTTAGAGCATAGCAACTGTTTCTATCTAATATTTGTTGCGGATTGATAAATGTTGCAGTCGATAAATTATTATTATGGAGTATTATGCTACTCCGTCCATAATACTGATTTATATTTTTTTGATTTGATTTGATATCAATAGTTGCTATGCTCTAACCGTAATAGCCCATCCCACAGGTTACTAATAACTTTTGGTTTCAGTCATAATTTACTCGGTTGATTACGCACAAAGATCCATCTAGTGATTGTACAAGTAATTCCTTGCACTCCTTACAAGTTAATTTGCTCGAGATTTTATGTTGGCTTAGATGACGAGGTGGTAAAGTTTTATCTCTTTATAAATAATATATAAATAACAATATGGTTTTACTAAGAGTCACTCCACGACAGAAGCGGGAACCGCAATACCTAGACGTAATATATACTACACATGGGAAAAATCAAGGTACTCTGCAATTTTTCTAGGGCATTCGATTGTGTAGCACAATTGGTCATAATATTTTTGAAGTTTGTGTTTATTACAAACTTCAACAATATTATAACCAATTTATATAAGTTAAGCTTGAAGGATTGAACCTTTTATGTTGGTTCAAGACAATTTCGTCATTTTTTTCTTATATGTACAATTCTTATAAAGCACCAAATTATATAGAAATTCCGCAAAAGATGTCGGAAAGCTTCAAGTTCACAATGACTTGGACTATTTTCTGATCTGTAAATTATACTGAGTACCAGGGAGAGAGCCTACACCAGGACCACTACGATGAACGACAGGTATCGAGGCTAGTGCCCTTAGAAAGAGAGTCTCAAAATAATATACAAATTAAACAGTTTTCTCTGATGTACAACAATATTTTTGCTCTTTTTACGTCTAAACAAAACATAAAAAAGTTTTTATAGAATAGACTTGTTTTTTCTTTCCCAAATTCACATTCTTCAGTGTATTATGAAATAAAAAATTTTAATTCAATTATTAATATAAAAAAAATTTAAAAGCTTTTCCACATTTTCTTATACTTTATAGCCTTTTATTGATCTCTTCACTCATGATAGAATAGGCCCAGTCCTCTACCTTATTATCATACATGAGACGACTAATAATAAAGACAACAAAAAATATAAATTCGATTTTATTTGATAAGTTTATTTTCTTAAAAGGTTCAAATAATGTTTTTTTTATATATATTATTAATCGAGATTTATGTAGTCTTTTTATGGTTATATTTTGTATCCATTGATACACAAATTATGCGATAAGTCTATTTTTTTAAATAATATGAACGCAGATTCTATTATAAAATAGGCTATTTGTCATAATGACAGTAAATCTATCTTTCATAGTCTGTTTTGGTTTTTTATTCTATTCTCGTAGGTAATAAAAGATTAGAGAATCACCTCAAGCTAAATGGTTTTTGTTTTATTTTTCATATAAAAGTATTATTTATTAAGCGTACGATTTATTTACAGGTACTTACTATGTCTATTAAGGATTTTCTGATGCGGAAATTTGTGATTTACACCTGACCCCTTGTTTCTTCACGGAAGGAGAGGATGGTTCGTAAATGTTGTTATTAACAAATTTACTGCTTGTTTAGTTTAGATTTTTTAATTTTACAGAAAAACTTTAAATATACTCTAATTATTTTCTAGGTTCTAATGAAAAAGTTACAATTTAATAGAACGCTGATTTTTGGTCATTATGTTGCATAGAACAACATTTGAAATATTGAGTAAGGCTGCTGGTGTATTAGACCAACAATTTATGTTTTGGAAACCTTTGTATTATATCTTATCAAATGGGCCATTGTCTTAGTTGCTTCAATAATCAAGCAAATGCTGATGTGGAAACATCACAAAGACAGAAAGATGGTAAGTTTTAATGATGTTTTTCTAGTGCTATATTATATTATGATAATCACCAATTCATATAAAAAATATTAATATAATATTGCAACAACTCAATTATTTTTTATCCATTTTTATTTTTTTTACAGAGATGACAGAAATTGTCACTAGTAATCAAGTTCCTACTGTCATGATATCAGATTATCCTCAAGAGGAACCGTTACTGCATAACAATGATAATAGTATAAACTGTTACAGAAATAGCAGCCATATAACGAATACAAATGCATTAAATTCTTTAAATGAATATTGCTCTAGTGATACAGTTCATAAAATGCATGTAAATAATGATAAAACCCCTAAACCATTTTATCAGAAATTGCCTTCTATACCTCGGAGCATGTCTTCAATTGGTTCAAGTGAATCTCGGATTTCTGAATCAAAAATTAATCAATTATTTGACCAATACAAAGATTCTTTAGAAGATGCTATTCTTGCAGAGGGTATTGAAAATTTATGTAATGATCTGCAATTAAATCCAGATGATTTTAAAGTGTTAATACTTGCTTGGAAATTAAATGCTAGTCAAATGTGTAGATTTACAAAAACTGAATTTGTTCAAGGATTAAAAAGTATGAAATCAGATTCAATAAAGAGCATACAACAAAAGTTAAATGACATAATCAATGAATTAAAAAGAGATTCCGAACAGTTCAAAGATTTGTACCGATTTACTTTTAAGTTTGGCTTAGATGTTACATCTGGCCAAAGAATACTACCAGCAGATATAGCTGTGCTGTTATGGCGCCTAGTCTTCACAAATGATGAACCTCCTATATTAGATAGATGGCTTAGTTATCTTGAGAAAAATCCTCACATCAGAGGAATACCCAAGGATACTTGGTACATGTTTCTCAACTTTTGTGAGTATGTTGGTGATGATCTAAGCAGTTATGATGACACGGAAGCATGGCCAAGTTTGTTTGATGACTTTGTGGAATTTGAAAACGATCAAATGAATCAAAATGTAACTAAGAATAACACCAAAATTCAGGATTAACCTCCTATGTTTGCCAAATTAAAGCTACTATAGGTACTTAAACATTGAGACTGATAATCTGATAATGATTTCATAGTGATGGTCATGTCCTAACTAGGAATTAAACATTAAATGATTGATGGAAATGTTACATATTTTACTGATGAGTGAAATGTAAATATTAGTAGTAAATATTATAATAAGTATTGTAAAACTAATAAGCCCATTTAAATTTTAATCTTATAAATAATTGACATTCCAGTAATGGAATTAGCCAAAATTTGTAAATATTTCATTCTGTAGCCTCAATTGCTTAGATTTTTAAAAGCAGAATAATTAAATATTAGGAATAAGGTCGTTATTCCTCTTTAATGCTTAACAGCCTAATTGAATACCACTTAACATGCCTCATACATAGCATAATAATAAAGAAATGTTTATTTTTTCTAATCATTCAAGGTAAATTATTTGTGTAAATAGAATATTAACAAATTTTCCAATATATTTTTCTGCAAAATTCCATTTTTATTATTGTGTAATAACATTTTATCATTTATTACATATTAGCTATCAATTAATTAATGGCATTGCTGATAAAAAATCATGAAATACAAAAGTCTGAATATTGCTGTTAATTTTGTTATATTTTCGTAATGGATGTGAATGCAAGACTGTGCTATTGTAAATATTGGTGACCAATGGTGAGTTCAACGAAAGGAAGAAAGCAGTTGACTCATATACAATCTATGTATTAACTATGCTAATGCAATAAATACAAAACATTTTTCTTACTAAAATCATTTTATTTCAACCTTATTATGTAACCGCCTTTGCTTGAACGTTCGATAAAACCAGTGCAAAATCTGATGAAAATGGCTAAAGAAACAAGCAAGCATTTTTCACATACTACTCAAAATACAGAACCGTGGTGCCTTTTGTGCATTTTTGTCGTTATTCAAAACTCGCGAAAAAAAAACACTATCGTCGACTAGGCTAAGGCGCCCATACATTTTGACGTGAGCACCCATTACTGCCCAGAGCGCTTACTTTATCCTGTCCCTAATAAGTTAAATAAAACTTATTGAATTAACTCCACATTAAATAATGTACTAGGTTGTCAATATGTCTGTCTGTTCCTCATGCGAAGTTTTTTAAAATAATTGCTCTCACCATACCTACATGAAAACGTCTGAACTACCTATCCACCAATATCTCACATATATTTAGCGCATGATAAGCCTTTTATCTTCTATTAGTTCTATTTTTATGTTGATTTAAATTGATTAAATATTAGACATAATTATCGGCGAATAATTTTTTTAGTTTAGCATTTAGTTGTTTCTTAAATTATGCTGTCTTTATTGGAAGCCCAACATCGTGAAAAATTCGCTGGTACAGTTAAAGTGGGACATCAACTGGTTTAGTGTCACTGGTAACATCCAGCATCTTAAACATACCAACTAATGCAAGCCTTTGTGCTCCAACCCGATAAAGATTTTTAAGAGACCTTCTGAGGCGTCTCATTGATGATTCAAGACTTGAGCATCATCCGCGACGCGACCCCGTACGCGTGTGTAGTGCTAGATTTTTTTCCACCTACACCCCTGCACCCTGGATTAAGACTGATATGGTGATATCATTGTGCTATAACTAAATACTCTGTCGCGATTTTTATAAGCATGACATTCCATATATGGAAATGAAAAAAACAATAAATTCAATAATGAATGATGACCAATTTTCGGACAATGATTGCTATTAGGCGATAAGGTACGCCAAGGGATCATGAGATACATAAATGTACATTAACAAAGTTCATCTACAGCATTTTACCTAATATAAGACTGATACTATCATATACCTGGAAATATCTGTATAGACTTCTCTGGCTACTTACCTAAACAACAACCACTCACCAGATATAATGTAGTTAACTAACAATATTTTACGTTGCCGTGTAAAATAAGCTAGTGGAATAAGACGTTACAAATATATCAAGTTTCGTCGTTACTAGCACATCAGTACGACGTTTTTCCTATGTAAGTATATTTAATGATTTGCCATAAATGACCCAACAATGATTTTATTTTTTTAGTGTAACTTTTTAGTAGGCAATAATTTAATAAAAATGTGCGAGTCAAATAATTTTAATAATATATAATAGACCTGTACTTTATGTTAAGAACCGTTAGGAATCTAACTTCAATATACAAATACTTTTATTATTTCTATTTTATAAATCTTATCCACACATATAAGTTAAATTATCTCTCAATATAACTGACTGGAGAACGAAGTTTACAATGAGCCAATGACAAAATCAAATAATAGAGTTTGATCCCAGTTAAGAGACTGGAAGAGTGCCGCCATCAACGCAGGTATCCATGTCAAATCTGCGGTCGAGTTTCATCATTGATGCAATCATTTTCGAAGAGATGATCAGTTCAGGCCGTTCTATGTAGCGTACGTTAGAGTACAAAACATTTTACCTGAGATTTAATTACAATTTATAACCAAACCAAAAATTTGTTGAGACAGTTGCAGTAATAAATATATTTAGTGACACGATTTCTCAATCTTGTCAATAAATACACTCCGCCAATAACAAACCCATATAGTTGAAATTTTAATTTGAAAAAAAAAAAAGAGTATTCATGCATGTTTTTCAATATTGCATAAGCAAAAAATTTTGATGTCCAGTTTATGAGTATGTAGTCTATGCTCTCATATAGTGATTCAACTTCGTTTCTTTTGTACAGTTAAAATAAAATAGTGTCTTCTTGTGTGTAAGAACCAAAAAACCGAAAGTTATAATAAAATTTTATTTTATTTTAAACAAAATAATATACTTGCAGACAACCGATAAGCTGTCGTTCGGCTTAAGAGGCACGTAAGACGGACGCGGCCCCCTCGCGGGAACAAAGGCACTACGACACGCGAACCGACCTCGCGTCCTACTCACCCTCACTAAAAGCATCGTCGACAAAAAATCTATAGCGTGGGAGGTGAACATGAATGGAGGACTACGTTCGTCTCACGGTCTGTCCACTGATATACACAAAATATTAATAGTAACATATACTTTCGCCTCAATTGTAAAAAAAACTGATTATATTAATAAGCAGATAATTTTATACTCCACCTTATACACAACGTTACGCTGGATGAGTCGATTATTTATTTTCAACATATGAACTATAACGCTTTACTAAGTACCTCATGTTCTCACAAAAAACTTGAAATAAACATTACAATATAACTAGGTTTATACAGCCAGTGCTCGATGTCTGGCATAATATCGCATTTTTGAGTGCTGATCGTGATTCAAAATAAAGTGGTGGTTAGAACTAAACAAAAGAAATAAAAAGAAGTTTTTTCGCAATAGAAACACCTCTTTAGACCTTGGCCCATATATTGGTCATTGATCAGAGCAATAAAATTTAATCTATCACTATAAATTTATAAAAATATTGCAAGTAATATAATTAGCGTCATTAATATATAATATTACGTGTTTTGATCTGTGTTTCATCAGTTAAATGCTGAAATAAAACAGCTATATTAATATTTATAAAGTATAGCAAATTATTTAAAATAAACATAATCTAGCTTTACAATAGGTATCAGTAACATATTCATTACTAATAATTCATAATATGTGAAAATATAAGTATCAGAGATGATAGTCAGGATGATCATTGCAGAATGTTCTAGTTGAGCGCAGCTCATGTAGCAAGATTGTTAGAACGAGAAAATATATTATTTCATAATACTTGTTTTATTCAAAGTAAATACACTATGCCATGATCATCCCGACGATTACATGAGAGCTTCATCCACCATATGAACAATCTGGTATTTAAAATACTTCTTGGTGCTTATTTTATTTCATATATCAAATTTTTCACTAATCTTTACATTTTTAAATTAAAATGGATGACTGTTAGTATAGAAAAAGGTCTTCAGGTCTAGCTTGTGCTCATCAAACGAAAACGAAGTACAACATATATATGTTAATGCAGTTAATTATCCTAAGTCTTGTTGTGATGTTATAAATATTTTTATGTATCGTTTTTGAATTAAAATCGATAAGATATTCTTTACTATGATGGTGTTAAACCCATATTTGAAATGAAAGTTATGGCTCGGATTTACTATCAAAGCAAATTTAAAATATTGATAACATTTCACGATGAGAATAACTTTTTCAATGTGGTTGGGACATTAAATATGAGCACATAGAATACATAAACACTAGTGATGCACGATTGCCAATCAATGTGACTATCATTTAGTAGTCGATTTATATTAACGACTACTAAATGTTTCACTATTTGAATATCATATTATTCCATATTTAAAATTGAACTTAATTAAAAAAAATTACTCATATAAATTTTTGACTGTTCTTTTATCAGAAAGATAATTAATTTTCAGTTATGAGTTTTCCAAAATAAACACGGAAGTTGTGAAACCGTTCGCCATAATATAAAAAAATAATCGAATTATACGACGTCGTCCATCACTAGTTTAGATAATAAATATAAACCAAATTAATTAAAAATTGGACTAAATTTTGCCTTAGCGATAGCAACGCTCAATTTGTTGTAGGGCCTTGTTTTAAAATAATCATCAGTCGTATTAAAATATACATATTTTAAAGAATTTAAATTAAAAATAGACATAAAATTAAACATAAATAATATTAAATATTGTTTCTCCGTTAATTGAAACATAACTAATTACAAAGTTTACACAAAATTAACTGTAACCAATCACAATATTTATTGTATATATAATTATATGAGAACAATTTTGAGCTCTGAACTAAAAAATTGTTTAGGCACTAACTAGGTCCTAGACTCACAAAATGTTAAGTGAAATCTATTCAACGTTGCTAGCGAAAGTTCCCATGTGTTTCCATTAACATTTCAAATTAAAATAAAGAGCATTTAACATCATTATTGCGATTGTTATGCCGTACAAATGTTTTTTTTTGCTCAATGGCAGTGGCTGTGAAACAGTAAATAATGTTCCGCAAGGACTAGCTTTTCTATAATTCAAAACACCGATGATAAAGCAATACACTCTAGCTCTCACATAGATCCCACAAGTCAGAATTACATAATACATGCATTCTCTGATGATACAGGTTTTAGAAAGGCCTATCCTAACTAAATTACGAATCGTAGTGCCGTATTTACTCAATCACTTTTAGGACTTTACCGATTGCGATAGTTTTATCTGAAACAAAACACAACCATTAATTTTAAATCACGAGAATTGTGGCAAAATGTATCGTGTGGTTTTGGCTCATTCTATCTTAACCCGTCGGCCATGTGCTTTTTTGTTAAGGATCAATACTACCAGCACTTCGCGGCCTGCAAGCCGGGAACCAACTCATCAGGAAACGCATTTTACAGAGTTAGTTTCCGGCTATAGTCAAAAATCTGCCAATTTCTTATTTTTAATACCAAACAAATAGTAAAAAGGCAAGAAGCTTTGACGACAAAGAAAGAAATATTTTGTTTTATGAATATAAATATGATTTTACATTTAGATTCATTACTCAAAGTTATAAAATGAGCAACTTACTTTCATCTCTTAATGTGAATCTGCCCATTTGAGCAAATTTCTTAAATGGTTCTAAGCAAATGATTCCCGCGCAATCTATCCTCATGATAGCCACTTGGTCCTGCTTCACGAATCGCGGCCGTGTTTTAGATTTTTCTCCAGTCTTCTTATCTACCAAGCAGATAAGTGCCTGCAAGGAAATAATATGTCATCATCGTAAAATGTATTCGGAGATATGATTATAATATATTAAATAATTCGTTGCTTCTATATAGTATTTTATAATTAATAGTAACACTCCATAAGTGTTATTAGAAGTAAAATAAATACTCCATAAAAAAAATTTAAATTGAGTATCTATTTTACTCCTTATTTTTTATTAAACTAATCGTAAATTTTTTTTATAAATAACCCTTTACTTCAATGTTTCACATCGCGCGTTTCTGAGGCCACTTTTTATAGCTGAATATTTTAGCGAAAACACATCGAGACTAATAATATACTAATAATTACCTTAACAGTTACTTCTTCAGCTGCACAATGTATGTGCATAACAGCAGAGTATCCTGCACAAATTATAGATTTGTGCTCCAAAATGACTACTTGGGCATCAAAAACCTTTAATTATAAAAAAATATCAGTTAATCAATTGTTACACCACAATTATTGAAATATATACAACATTTTTTTATGAATAAGTCCTTAAACTTTATGAAAGGTCATGTTTTATTACATTCGAATGTAATATTATTAAAAAAATATTTAAGTTACTTTACTCTTGTTTTAGCTTATAATATACCATAAGATGTTGTGCTTCTTGTAAATACACTGGCCCCTTCAAACTACAATTGTAAAGTAAATTAATACAATTTAGTTGTAGGAAGTTGTTCAGTAAACAGATGAAATTGAATTAAGTATGATTATCAACTTTTATAAAAACTTTCCAGGTGTAAAATATAAATATACTAGTATTCCAAAACTGGCCTTTTATAATAATTTTTAAAGTTCTTTAAAAATTACAAATCGGTAGCTTATTCCAACCGCAAGAGGAAAAAAGTCAAATAAACAACATTTGACATTGAATCCATATCAGTGGTTGAGAGCTTAAACAATCTATGACATTCCTTAGGGATAAGCATTTAAATAAAAATTGCGTTTTGAATATCGACGAAGATGTTTCTGGAACTTTGGAAGTAATAAAGTTGATACAAGTAATTAAGTCTAATAGTGTTGTATTATTATAAATACGGATATATTAATCAAGAACTTTCAGTACTGTACAAAATAGTTGCACTATTAGCAAAATGCATGGAATACCTAAATCTATAGTTTATAGACTTGGAATAGCCTATGGGTATATTTTGCTTAAGTTATGTTATTTCCGAAGTTAAAATATATATAAAAGATAATTATTACTTAACTCATAATTATGAGCATTGTGACTTATTTTTTACATTTTAATATTTAAAAAAAAACACAAAACAAAATATATAAATGAATGAACTTACTTTCCCAGTAGTGATAGGTTCTGCAATATCACAAAGAACAAAGCCAGGGGAAACATCTTCTTCTTCAATGCCTTTGAGTTTCACTTTTACATTTTCACCAGGACCAATAGAAGTTACTTCAATATCATCCGACCATAACTGATCAACTGTTACTTGAACCTGAGGTTAAACAAAGCAATATGTTGTAATAATTATTCCCCATATAAATTTAATCTTTGATTGTAAACTGTAATATTGTTACTATATAAACATACCCTATTAGGCATAAGGAACAAGGTACTGCCTTTGCGAGTGGTTCCAGCTTCAACTTTGCCCATGAGCACTGTACCCATATCCTTGTATTTGTCAACAACAGGCATAATAAATGGCCCATCCATCTTGCGATTAAGAGATGGTAAATCATCAATAAGTTGAATAAATGATGGTCCCTGGTACCATGTACAGATTTCTTCTGATACCTTTAATAAAATTATGATTAACATACATCTTAAACCATACTAAATTATAGTAAAAACAATTTTGTTACTTAAAATAATAATATTATGAATAGCAATTTTTAGAGCTCACCTTCTCCAACAATCCTTGACCTGTTTGGCCAGACACGGGTAGGAATGACAAATCCTTAGCTGGATTGAAACCAAGTTTTTTAAGATATGGCAGGATTTTGTCTCGACATTCATTGTATCTGAAAAACGTTTAAAAGTTGTAGGTATTACCTATTTTTCAAATAAATGTTCATATAATGTTAATAATAAACAATTGGATTAATTGTTGGCTTTTGTTGATTTAAAATAAATAAAACTTCCATTCAAAGATTTTGTGATGTATCAAAAATTAGCATACTTTTAACATCACAAAATATAAACTTTTATAAACTCAAGGTTATTGGCAAAACTGTGAAAACTAAACGGCGAAGGTCTTCACTATTATACTTGCAGGTATAACTCATTTATATTAATATTGGTATGCTATATGTATTAGAAAAAAAAAACACGATATATAGACATGCTAATGAGTTGCTGAGTTAATTCTGAAGTGTGAGAAAACCTACAGCAACCAATCCCTACAGTCTACTTCTTCTAATGAGAATGTTGTAGTTTTAAGGATGTTTTACAAAACAATTTTATAGCAAAGAATTTATATTACTTCAAACAAAGCTTATTTGACAAAGACCCCTTGGAAGACATTAACTTAGCAAATAAATAATATTATCAAATTCTGATGTGTTTATTTTGGTAAAAGTGGTTTAATAAAGTAACCTTTTTTCATCCCAGTTAACAGTTGGATCATCCATTTTATTAACAAGGGCAACTAAATGTTTAACACCGGCAGTCTTAGCCAACATAGCATGCTCTCGTGTTTGTCCCCCTCGATCGAATCCAGTTTCAAATTCACCTTTTCTCGCAGATATTACCTGAAAAATATGAATAAAAAAATTACCATTACTTCGAAATTATTTTTTGAAAAGTTCTTTTAATAATTATTATTGTTATGTATTTATAATATAAGATGTTGTAAAAATGTGGTGGCCTTGTCTGTTTCTAATAAGGACTTTTGAAGATGACATTTATGATTGATAATACATTTGCAAACATCAGATGAATGATAGTACTTTATAAAAATTTAATACTTGTAATCCTTCTTAGTGTTTTATTAATTATACCTGTTGAAACTAAAATAAGAGCTGGTAATAATAATGTTATTGCTAAAAAATTTCATAGTATAAAATGAAGATGTATTTGCTTGACCAATAAATGTAAAACAAAAAGGCACAGTATATAGGTGGTTGATATTTTTTTTGCCATGATAGCACCATTTAATTTCAACCCATCTGTTGCATGGATGATAACATCAAATAATGTTTAAATTTTTAATCAAGCTAATTCACAAGTTGTTCAAAAATAAACTTAATGAGAAATTGATATTTTGTCAAATTTAATTAATATATAAAAGTCAAATTAACAATAACATATTAAAAAATCATACCAGCACGGCAAGGTCAGCCTGCGCCGCACCTCCAATCATATTGGGCACAAAACTCTTGTGTCCAGGCGCATCGAGAATTGTAAAATGCTTTTTTTCAGTCTCAAAATATGCTCTACCAACTTCTACAGTCTTTCCTTTGTCTCGTTCTACAAAAAATAAAATATAGCATTAAAATAATTCTTAACATATGCATAAATAAGTTACTTATTACCAATATTTATTTGTGTTTATATATGTATTGGTAAAGGGTAACAAAATATATTGGCAAATATTAACTTATTTCCTAAAAAAGTTCTTAGTTGAGGATTCTCACTCTGATTAGTCGACAGTAAGAAAAGAGGCAGCACCATGAGGTGGTGCTCTAGTCTGTTTGTTTACAGATACATTTAATATACCACTTATATGCTGACAATCTCCTGAATTATAATACAAATTTAAAAGTTAATTCTGTTATATGCCTACTCATTATTATTAACAGTTTAAACTCATACAAAACACTAAACTCCCTACTATCCAAAATAGTAGCATTCATTAGTCTTTCTTTGACCTGGTGAAAATCAAATTTTTAAAACTTCCACTCATTTGTCTACTTTTTATACAAATACTGTCTATGAAATACATTTATGAGACTCATTACCAATTAACATGACATTTTACTCCAAATTTATTAATAGATTAAGCTAAAATAATATAATTGTTATGTTTATTATTTAAACTTTCTGAATATCTCTGGTGACTTGACTGTTTTACTGGCATTGAATTTTGTTTACTCTTTTATTTTATTGTATTTTTATATTCTGCCCATATGTAGGAATACTTATTTTAAATAATATTCCGTATGTTACAGAAAATTTTAGGTAATTAATAAATCTTTTAAAAATCAGATTGTCAAGCTAGCTGGCTAGTTTTTGGATGATATATGCCAAAATGCTGTTTTAGCATAATTGCTGTAAGTCATTATTTTAGGAAGTTGCTCTAAAATTTGAAAAACTGAGAGATACAATGTTGTCTTAGTATAGATGACAATAAAGTAGCTAAATATTATGTAAAAATAATTGGATGAAGTTATATTCTTTTTCCAGAAAGTGACTTTACCTTTCTTTTTTCTCAATCAAACTATGTTGTGAATACTAGTTGGGTTGATTAATGAGTTAAATACATAAAGGATCAGTTATAATATTTAGAATCAATTATTACCATTGAAAGTAATCAACTGTTATGGAATGCAATGACAATTTGTTGCAGTAGGCTAATTATAATAAAATAGAATACCTTCTTGGTTAGTGTCAAGAGCCCAGGATAAATACCATGACTCTCTTGATTTCTCTCTTGCTTCTCTTTCATATTTGTCCAATGTTCTTTTATCCACCATGCCCGTTAATGACATTATTTGACCACCAATAGTTGATTTTCCAGCATCTTTAAATTGATAGTATATTTATTATGTTTTAGAAAAGCAATTTTAATAATTTATTTAGAATATTATGAGTATATACTGACCTACATGTCCAATAAATACTACATTGACATGTTCTTTCTTGCTACGCGTATCCTCAACTCGAATGGGCTTCTTTTTTGGAATTTTCTTTGCAGTTTCTTCATCCTCCTAATTATAATTTAAATATATTAAATAAAAAATAAATATGAATAAAATAGGCTTATATTACTGAAGTACAGGGAACAAAAGTATAGTACACAAATCTATTAATTCTGATAGATTTATAATCAACTAATATTGATTAATAAATTTATAATTTTATATTAAAACCTTGTTACTTAAATAATTCTATTCATTTAAAATAGTGAAATTTTGTTCTTCGAAAATATCTAAATATGATTTTGGTGCCTACATACATTATAATATGATTAAGGCTTTTTAAAAGCTATCACCATCAGATGGTTTGATCACTTACATACCTAGTATATACACTAATAAAATAAGCCCTGACCTGTTGCTCTGATTCTTCTTCGTCATTATTATCTTCAGGTGTGAGTAGTGGATCATCAGCTTCAGCTTCCCAGCTGTCAGCCGTAGGAGATACGTCAGGTGGGACGGGCAGAGGCGCGATGTCGGAAGCAGCAAGGGCTTGAGTACCGGCTTGATCATCTGCAGGATCGTCGGTAGAAGCATCTGCAGGAGCGACGGCTGGCGGTACGGGAGGTGGTTCCTCAACACGGGGTGATGCGGATGCCGCTCTACCGTCACCACTTTCGGCTCCATCACCACATCCTTTAACGCATTGGCGTCAAAATTTATTAAAAATAAAGGAGAAAAATGCTACAAAATACACAGCATTTAGTATTATTATGTAGTGGATATTGTTTTCAGAATTTAAATGAAAAATTTTAACACTAAAACTAAACACAAAACGTATGTATTAACATTTAAGCGAAACGTATACATATTGTCGGAAAAATACCTTTAATAGTGAAAGAAAGATCCATTACACATCAAAATCCAAAATAACAATCGATCCAATACTTTTTCACAGTGATAGTAACTATTTAAAGAGAAAGTTAACCCAGAATTAGTAAAGTCATGCCGCGTGTCCCGACGTAACCCGTTAGAACTGGATTCAGAAAAAAAAAATAAGACCGCAAATACGCTTAGATACCGCTAAGCAGATTATAAAGGTTTTTTTAAGTTTGATATGTACTGAAATTTAAATTAAAGAGTGTTCTAAGTTATATTCAAGAGAATAATAGATATAATAGTAAGTAAAGTAAGTTACATTGACAAGACGTGACTTACCGTTTAAGACAGGACTTTCAGTGGAATTTGTAGATCTACTTTCAGATTTTTGTGGCGAATTAGGTGTATCGCTATTGTCATTATCTTGGGAAGGCTTACAAAAAGAAGGCACGAATTCCACGGCATTTACATTCAACGTGGAAAATTTTGTAGACACATCATCTTTTGCACCTTGTTCACCATTAACATCAGCTTGACTTTCCCAAGAGTCCGAAGCACCGTTATTGGACATTTTTAAAAAGGAGGCAATGTAAAATTAATAAATAAGTCTTTTCTTTCTAGATATTTTTATAATTATTCGCGTTCTTTTCTCGATAGATCCGCGTGTGTCTTTATCTTACACCGGAAGTTCATGGCAATTTGCCAAATATGTAGTCATAAGTAACTATTTCATTATAACTTTCTATAATCTTAAATAAATAACTTTTTTTATTGAATTATTCTTTAAAAAAAATTTGTTTTAATATAATTGAAAATTTAGGAGATAATTATGTCTTAATGAGATTTTATTTAATAAATGTATCATTTATGATTACACACTTCCTGTTATTTTATATTGCCAGTTTTCAATTTAAGAAAATGTAAAAATATACATTTTAATGCTAAATCTAAAAGAATTATAGTTAAAAACACTTTAATAAGCCGTTATCCATTAATCTTACCAATAACTTACATAACTTTTACTTGAAATTATAATTAATGTACAATACATCACATAATTTCAACCAAATAATTATTGATATCAAA
This sequence comes from Vanessa atalanta, assembly GCF_905147765.1. Taxonomy (NCBI): domain Eukaryota; kingdom Metazoa; phylum Arthropoda; class Insecta; order Lepidoptera; family Nymphalidae; genus Vanessa; species Vanessa atalanta. The sequence goes on along the minus strand of NC_061878.1, from coordinate 7,113,930 downwards.
AATATATTGTAAATTATATATGTACATTCCTTTTGAAATAATAAAATATATTTTTGACATTTTGGTTTTATTTATGAATTAGGTGTTTTGTGCTAAACATAAATTTCAATACATTTTGCAGATAAAATGAACACATGAAAACTGATAGTGTACATTATCTTTAGAAAACCTTCAATATTTTAGCTTATGGTCGGCATTTTGTATCTATATTTAAGATGATAACATGCAATACCTACTTGCAATAGCTTGTAGCCTTGTACATAAGTTTTTAAATGGCGGTGCAAGCATTTGAAAGGCTAAGCGAAATATTGATTATTTTCTGTAATTAAGTACCCGAGAATAAATGTACAAAACCAAATAGTTATTATAATAGGTCTTAGTGTTTGTATTGAATCGTATTTGAGTGATTAATAAAGAATTTTTTTTGCATTTCTTTGGACTCTTCATAAAGCTTATAGCTCGTTAAAACAGTTCAATTTAAACACGTGAATATATATTGTCATGTTACATAAAATATTAATGTACTGCTGTTTACGGAAATGTCTGTGCACTACAAATTCAAAAGTGCACTGGATTATGACACCGTTACTTTTGATGGACTGCATATTTCAGTAGGAGATTTAAAAGCTGCAATTTCACAGCAAAAGCGCATAGGAAAAACTTCTGACTTTGATCTTCAGATAACTAATGCGCAGACAAAAGAAGGTTGGTAATAAAAAATATGCCATAAATGAATTCTTTACACCTGGAAATTTGTCTAAATGAATATATTTTTAATCTTAACCACAAAAGTTATAGTATTTTCTAATACGAATTATGTAAATATAGGTCAAGCTATTTATTTTACATACAATGTGACATTATAAATACTTTCATAATTCTTAGAGTATTGCAAAATTGTGCTGTTTATATGCTTATAAGTTGTAATTATATTTCAGTTTATGTGGATGACAATACTTTAATTCCAAAGAACACATCACTTCTCGTGGCCAGAGTACCTCTTTCTCAGCAGCCAAAGAAACAGTGGGAAGGGTCAAATAATAGTCAGTCAGCACTTCAGAAAGATGTCTCAGTTAATAAGGGATTGGCCGATTTGTCTCGCATGGAAGGTAGCGAGCAGGATAAAATTAATGCAATGATAACTCAGTCAACATTTGATTATGATCCCAGCAAGTAAGAAGTTTTTTACAATATACTAATCCTGGATTATTTCCAACAGTTACAGTGCATTAGCACTAAAAATAAATATAAAAAAATCCTCCAAAACTGTCATTTTGATCATTTTAAACTTTTTATAAATATTACTAACTTTATTTTAAATTTCTACTTATTAACAATAATTCTTATGCCAATTTGTATAAAATTACCCACCAATAAATAATGATTAAATGGTAAGAATCATGGTGAAAAACAGTTATTTCTATATCTATTTTCTATCTTAGTTAATATGTGATGTGAACTTAGCAAATTGTGTTGCTGCTGAGCATCAAAATGTTCTCTTCATTTGCAGTTCAAATACATTCCTCTTACCTCAAATTTTTATTTTCCTTTTGTGAGACTAGAATATCTAGTCTACAAAAAAAGCTGAGAAAACTATTTTGTGAGAATAAAAAAAAATTAATCTCTAAATAGCAATTTTACTTGAACTGTGTTATTTGAAAATTGGTTGTAATTGGGTTAGTTTGTCTTAATAAAAATTGAAGGTTAATATATACTTAATATTCATTTGAATATGAAAATTTATTTAAACTTCGGCCTATGTATACTAGGTAGTTAAGGTATCATAAAAATTGTTTTTTTTTTCCATTCTAGTTATCAAAAAATTAGAGGACAGAACCAAAGAGGAGCTGTTCCATCCAATTATATTTGCTATAAATGCCAGAAGAAGGGACATTGGATCAAAGATTGTCCAGCTGCCAACTCCGTAAGATTTATCTAAGATTCTTATTATATCCTATTTATTAGTCCTTCTAAAACATAATTTTAATATTATTATTGGGGCAAATGAATACAATATAATTGTTTAATCCACTTCTTTAACAGGCTGTCAACTGAAATGTAAATAAATATTAATAAAAGAGTTTGAATGACAGTTTATTATTGGAATGTGAATATGATAGGTATATAATAAATTTATAAGCTTATAAATTTATTTGGTTTAACAAATAAATAATACTATTTTGTAATTCAAATGAAATCAATGTCAAATCTATAGCTGGTGGTATCAAAATGAATAATGTTTAGTTGCCTAAAGATTTTTTATTATAATTCTATTATATTGCAGAAAAACTTTTTTGTTGCCACCTAAACACTATAATGAATGGTTTTAATTATACAATAATACAGTATTACAATATTTTTTGTCATAATTTATTTAATACATTTTTCATTAAAAATTATATACCAACTTTTTAACTTTGATATAATTTTTAGGGTGATCCAATAGAGATAAGGAGAAGTACAGGAATACCTCGTAGTTTTATGGTACCAGTGGATGGACCAAAAGCACCAGGAGCCATGATGACTCCAAGTGGTACTTTTGCTGTTCCAGCTGTAGATCAGTAAGCATTGTTTTATTTTACATTCAATGAATGATAAATCTATATTAATTATTAATGTTTAATTAATTTTTACCTATATATTTTATTTTAGTGAGGCTTACTTGGCTTCTGAAAATGCAGGAGGGGCAGACACACCTACAAATGCGCCAGTTGCTCCTGAGCCAACTATTCCAGATGAGCTTTTATGTAGCCTCTGCAGAGATCTGCTCACAGATGCTGTCATGATTCCCTGCTGTGGAAACTCTTTTTGTGATGAATGTTTGTAAAATTTACTGTCACTATTTTTACAATATTACATATTAGCTGCCCAATATAAGTACACACTCATCAACAAGACATGTAAACAAAGATTGTTTTAAGTAAATAGGTGTTTTGATGTGATAAATAGCTTAATTATATATTGAAATAGCAGATTTAAAAGACAAATAAATATTTGGATATTTATTTTGCTCATTTCAGGTATCCGTGGAGCTCTGTTAGAGTCTGAAGATCATGAATGTCCAGATTGTCGGGAAAAGGAAATTGCACCAACGACTTTAATACCTAACAGGTAATAATATTTTTTACTATTACCAGCAATTTCCAAAAAAAGAAAGTTCACAGATCTAGTGGTAAAGTATATCAAATGAGATGTACGGAACATCTCATCGGGCTCACTCGTTTTGGACGGCTATAAATAAGTTAAATACAAGACAGGCTATTCTTGTGTGTGTCGATGGCGTGATTGGTCCGGGAGAAATAGCTGATCTCTATAGGAATCACTTTACAGTCAGATCACCTCTGGGTCGCTCGCAATCGATGCTTAATGCTCAGCCTGGTCAAAAGGTGGGTATTAGTTGCATTGCTAAAGAAGTGAGCTTGATAATAAAATAGATGACTAGAGGCAAATCTAGCCACGACAGTCTGAGCATTGGGCATCTGCAACACGCAGGACCCCAATTAACTGGGGTCTTAACTGCTAGCTATGCTCTTAAATTTTTGTCTAAGTCACTCATATTTGCCTAAAGATATGATAAATAAGTAGTGATACTAGTTGTTAATAATAAGACGGCTGATATTTCAGTCGGAAGTAATTATGGTCCTATCTCGTTGGCTACAGTTATTTCAAAGGTAATTGATAGAGTGCTCAATTCACAACTGGAACATCATATTCAGCCTCAACATAATCAGTTCGGCTTTCGAGTTGGGTTTCAAATGAAAACGCTGTGTTGTGTGTTAAGCACACTGTCAGATATTATATTAGCCATGAGACTTCTGTCCACACATGTTTTCTAGACGTCGTATTTCGTCGTAAGCCTTTTGACCTATTGCCTATGAGATTCTTTAAAAATAATTAGAAGACATTAAATTACCATCAGAACTCATTAATATCTGTAAGTACTGGTACGGAAATCAGATCAATTGCGTGCGATGGTCGGGAACCATATAGATCCGGTCGTAGCTATATAGATTAGAATGTGGGGTAAGACGGTGATCCCCAATTCTGTTTAACCTTTACATCAACGTCCTGATTGTCGCGCTCAGTGGCATTTGTATCGGTTGTCGTATAAATGGAGTGAGTGTCAACAATATAAGTTATGCTGATGACATGGTGCTGCTGAGTGGGTCGATATGTGGATTTAAAAAACTTGTCGCCGCTTGTGAGCTGAACGTCATGACCTAAGGACTAAAATACAATGCGAGTAAAAGTGAACTCATGGTCTTTGAGGCCAAAGGTAAGAGTGCGGTTAACTTTCCGGAAGTTAAATTAAATGGAACGGTACTACAAAGGGTACAGAAATTTAAATACCTAGGACACCTATTGACCTCTGACCTCAGGGACGATGATGACATAGAACGGGAACAAAGGGCGCTGGCTGTAAATGTTAATGATAGCCCGCAGGTGTGCACGATGTTAAAACTACTCTGTTCAGATCACACTATACTGCTTTTATTCGTGTAGCCTGTGGGCTCATTATACCTAAAAGTCGTACAACGCCCTTCGCAATATAACAATGCGTTCAGGGTGCTGATGGGACTGCCGCGATACTGTAGGGTATCGGGAATGTTTGCAGAATGTCGGGTCTATTGTTTTTATGCCACAATGCATAAAAACAACACTGCCATATTTTGGCAGTGCCATAGCATGATCGCCAGCAGAATTGACTGCTTGTATATTATTCACTGTCGTGCAATCTCTATGGGAATGGTGCAGCAGTGATTATTAACAGTTTTTCTTTTTAGTCTTATTTACTATACTAACACTAGGATACGAAAATTGTTACTAACAAAATGGACATATAGTCAGAAAATGAATGATTTATTATAATTAAAGCTTACCTACCATATTAAATTTTATATTTCATATATAAAATAAATTGGTTAATTAAAACCACGTAGGCGATAGGCGAGAAAATATATTATTCAAATGTATCCTCTGTATATGATGTAACATGTCAGTTTGCTCAACAGTTGAATCGTCACGTAGCAAAATTGTTTACATTATTGTGTAGACATTATCAAGATTCATACTTAGTACAAGATTTATAGATAGTAATTAGTAATAATTTATATGGTTGTCTCATACCTCTTAATCCTTAATTACATGCATCCTATTTTCAGGTTTCTAAGGAATTCGGTGTCTGCATTTCGCAACCAGACTGGATACTGTAGGCGAGCGCCACACAGGCCATCCGCCGCGCCACCAGTCATAGGTAAATTATATTATTGTATTATACAATTGCATACTTACACAACACACATGTCAAAAATTTCCTTTTTAAAAAATACTATATTTAAAAACCTCAATTTAATTTTTATGGTTCGCCTATCCATCCGCTAAAATGCTATTTTTTAATGTCGAGTTTTACTTATGATACATAACCTTATTTATATATGTTGTTTTTATTGAGAGCATCTATTTAAAGATAAATCAAACCATCTTTCTATTTTATCCAAATGGGTTCCCAAAAGTAAAAAGTGATAATAAGTACACTATAATATATCTTAAACATACTTAATATACATTATGTATTGATAGTTACTATTTATAATGATTTTTGGTATTTTCAGAACCACCGGCTCCTGTACCCGCCCAACCGGTGAATGGACCAGTGCAACCAGCTCCCCCAAATAATGGTTAGTACATAATCAAAACTTTAATTGTCAGATGTTTTTCCAGCCTATCCTCATTTCTCCTTTACAGGTTTATAAATACATCGACACTGAGAAAAATAAGTTGAATAGACATTTAAGCATAAGGTACTTTAAAGCAAACAACACAGCATATGTAAATAAACACAAAACGTATCTATTGGTCACGGTAGGATTCAGTAGAAAACATTCATGAAATGGAACGAAATCGATCGGGCGCAATTCGTACGAGTCGTGTAATGCGTGGCCTGTGGTAGATTCGGGCGCGTCGGGCAGTGCGGGCGACGCTCGGGAGCCGCGCGAGGGCCGAGCGCGGGCCGACGACTCGGACGGGTCGGCCGATGACAACATCACCGTGACGGTGCCGCCGGCGCACGCGCACCACGCGCCGCACGGGCCGCACGCGCCGCACGCGCCCTACTCGGCGCTCGGCCCCCCCGCGCCGCCCGCCCCGCACGCGCCCCTCGGCCCGCACCGCGACCGACACGCGACCGTACACCGCTCGTCGCGCTACGGTATTCATAGCAACCGCTACACAGCTATGCATGCTAATCATTGAATGTTGGATGTATATTACAAATAGCTCATACGTTATACGTTTTCGTTTATTAGTAGTGATCGATTGTTTGATCGAGACGTTGTCTTGTCGTTTAAACGACGAATCGTTACCTGTTCAAATAAAAAGTGCCGTAGTTTTATGCTTTTATTATTATCACTCTCAATAATGTATTCTGCACTCGTAAATGTTTTTGAATTATTTTAAGTTATTCTTTACGATAGCTTTAAGAACGACTTGATACTGGTGATGGGTTTTCCTTATATTGATGTAACATTGTCTTTCTGTGTTGAGCGAAATAATTGCTAAATATTAGGAACTTTTGATTACAATTGTATTTGTTTTGTTTCAGGGCCACCACCTACTATGAAGCTACCTGGTATCGACGGACCTCCTATAAATGTAAGTATTAGGGGTTTAATTTCCGAAATTAATGTATAGCATACTATTAATTAAAAGTATTAACAATCAGTGAAGGCGAAATTCGTCAACTACATCGTTAAATTCGCTTTAATTGTTGTGCTCAAGATGTAGTCATATATAGTAATTTTTTGTTATTAGATGCCGAGAATCGATGAGCAACGTGCCAGTACACCGACTATCGATGAACGCAGAGATCCGATGTCGTCACAAGTTAGTCTAATCTATTAATAAGTTTTGACCATTTATTTAGTTTTGCTGCTATTCATTCATTACCAGGTAATTTTTTAGAAGGCATAATTATAGACTTTATAACATCTCGCTACGACCCATTGAGTCAGAGAAGTAATATTAAAACAAATATAATCGCCAGTGGCTTGTAAACTATGGAAATACTTCTGTACTTGGTATTCGTACCCCTAACATATCCGATTCCCTGTTAGGAAAATAGATCTGACGATGATTTTAGCTTTTAATAAAATCGGCCTTAAGACATCCTTCAGTATTTTTCGATATTTTTTATAGTTTTGGTTTTAGCATCTTACTTTAAATTTAAATTTAATTTTTGTATTTTATTATAAGGAATATAATTTTATTATTAATTATAGGTGATGTATAATCGCGGTCCGCCTCCTTACATGCCAGCAGTTCCGCCGCCATCGCATTATAACAAGTAAGTTTTGTAGTTCCGTTAAATAAAAAAAAAATGGCTTATAAGTTGGTCGTTTTCTACTCATTTTGTTATATTGCTGTTCGGCTACATCTACTTTTTATACAGTTATTATTTTAAGATGTGATTCGTTCAGTTTAAAAAATAATAAATGTTATTGGTACACGAAACCACCAACTCTTAAACAGCTTTTTTTACAATTTGGTTTCCTTGTCAGAATTATTGGTTGTCAACTTATCGTGATATTAAGAAACCTTAAATTGTAATAATACACAAAATAACAGACCAGGAAGGAAGTAAATTCGAGATTAAGCCAAAAAAAAACTCAAATTGCCAAAGCTGTAATGTACAAGCGGACGCGAGTTTGCCAGGCTAGGTGTTTTCCCTCAATCAAGGGATTTTCCCCCACCATACTTGACATCTAATTCGTTGAAACAATTACTTAAAATGATAGACGTCTTCGAAATGTGGTATTGGAGATACATCTCCGCTACGCTAGGAGTACAGTGCATGATAAAAAGAATAAACAAATCTATCCTGAAAACACCCCATATTTAGTTAAGACTGTCAACGATTTACAATTTTTTTTAAATATATAATTTATGATATGATAATCTTGACAAACTGATTGTTTGTCAAGATTATCATGTGACACTTTTGAACGTCCGCCTATATATTTTATAAAAATATGATTTCTAGTCCAGTGTTTACTGTGTTAGCAAAACAGCGACATATCAGCAATCAAAACACAAGTCAATTAAAATTATAATCTTGAATTCTCGACTGTGATGTTGCTTGGAAATAATAATAAATAAACACATTAAACAACAACAATAAAATAATTGAACTAAAAATATACTACTACTTCCCCTATGTTGATATTATCAAGCGTATAAATGAAAATTCTAATATCAATAAATGCTTAACGCAAACGAAAAAAAAATAAAAAATTTCTGATCGAGTTTTTAATTGTTCTCTTAAAAGTATTATTTATTTGACAGTCCTGCGTACGGGCGCGCAGGCGCGTACGAGCGTTTCCCGCCAGAGCCCTACCAGCCGCCGCCACCCGGTATCAAGGACTCGCCTAACGGGTAAATACTTTAACCGACATACAAAGTTATTTTCACATGACATATACGTTTTCATGTTTCAAGTATAGATAAAATCGATGTGTTTTTATTAGGTTATTTCATAGAATTGTAGATATAAGAAGTACTCATAGTGTCATATTTCGTAGGCATGAGGACCCGCTGGAGGCATTCAATAGAATGATACGTGAGAAAGAGATGCGAGCCAAGAGGCGGGAAGAACGTCGGCGCGCACACTCGGGCTCCCGCAGCCCTTCCCGCTCGCGCACTCCTCGCTCCCCGCGCTCCCCGCGCTCTCCCCGCTCGCCGCGCTCGCCGCGCTCTCAGCGCTCACCGCGCTCTCCGCGCTCGCCGCGCGCTCGTCCTCGCAGTCGTGCTACGAGCAGGCTCCGATATTCTAGGTTAGATTATTCGACTTTTGTGATCATCTTGTTCTATATTTTTAAAGTTCCCTAATCGAATCTTACGATTTTTATTTTTTATTTTTGTTCTATTCTTGCATACAGGGTATCATAAAATTAAATAAATAAATGTTGTATTATTTAATTTTAGATCGAGGTCGATTTCACGTGGGCGCTTGCGTCGTTCGCCTTGGTCACCTCGACGACGGCGTACTCGAGATAGAACTCTATCATTAACACGGTATGTTTAGCATTTAGCGTTTTGTATCTATAAAAAAAGACTAGAAAGAATGACACAGATTGTGACGATGTTTACGACATTACGTATAGACTTGAAACGAAAGTGAACACAAACATTAAGTAATCATGCAGATAATTATTAAGATAGTAGTCAAAATTCGATACATTTTGGCGTGGCGTGGCGAATATTTGGAGCAACATGAAAGTTAAAAGTAAGGAATGCTCCGTTTGTCCAGGTCCCCGTCGCCGCGGCGCCGCCACCGCTCGCCGCTGCGCTACCGCACGCCGCTGCGCTCGCCGGCGCGCTCCCCGCTGCGCTCGCCGCTGCGGCCGCTGCCGGCGCTCGGGCCGCTGGCGCCGCACGCGCCGCACTCGCCGCCCCGCTCGCCGCGCCGCCCCGACTTGCGCTCGTCGCCGCGCCCTCTGTCGCCGCACAGGTATATATGTCTATTCCGATCGAAAAAATAATAAATATAAAAAACCCTCATATTGACGTAAGCCGTGCCAGCTGTATTGTGCCCTACTAGCAGTTCCGGTCCTTATATATATATTTATTTATCTTTACCGAACTATTCTACTAAATTACTTATATCCATATGTAAGTTTACTTTCAAATTTCCGATAACAGTTCGTTCAAAAAGCAATTTTTTCGCAAATCCATAATGAGTATCATAGATGATTCGAGCTCTCGAGCTTTGAGTTAACGATAACACTACACGACAATTAAACAGACATTCATGACTTGACACATTGTTAACAGGTATGCTGGAGTATACGATGAACTTTTGTCGCCACCACGTCGAAGTGTTGAGCCACCGTTCGGAGCCAGGTACGATTGTAAAAGATTAAATAGCGTCTCCACGTGCCTTAAATCTGCGCCTACGACAAAGCGTTTATTCTTTGAAATTAGGAATTTGCCGAACGGATTGAACCTGTGCTTGAGATCAGTGCTTTTAATGGTATAATCGCGGACTTCTATTTTTGATATTTACGTGATTTTTAAAGAATAATTATAAGATTTTCGATATTGTATTCCTCGTTATTATTTTTTTAATAAACGATGGTAAATAATATGTTCACCATTAAAATTTGTGTGGTGAGTATTAACCAGTGCTGTACAGCAAGCGCATTATGCTGAAGTTTGAACATCGACATCGACTTGTCTTCGAGGCTGTGCTGTGTTCTTCCTGAAGTATTAATATATAAGATCTATTTAATATATTTTGTAGTATTAAAAATATAAGACTGAATACTGTTAGATATACATATTATATAATTATATTTAAACATTCTTTAAATTATTAATATTGAATAATATGCGTTGTCTCTTAAATCAAGAGACAAAACATACTTTAATTTAAATGTATTCAAAGTTTTCTTAAAATCGTTCACTTCGAAATGGCCCTTACCCCCTGCCGCGCTCCCCCCCCGCACTGCTCCTCGATTCAGACCTGCTTAGTATGGTTCGCATAATTTTCACGTTGTCCAAGCAAATAATGATGTTAAAATGTCCACTTCATTTCATTGTTAGTGCCTTTAACTTTATGGTACTGTACCTAACTAAACTCCTATAAATATATATATTTTTTTCTGTCAATAGTACCCAATAGTACCATAGGTAAACCACCGTAAACTTAGGCCTCCAGATGGTCTGCGGCATGACCGCTGTCAGTCACAGTAAAGGCTTACGTAAGGGCTAATCCGCGCGTGATATTTCTCATAGCGTTCGCTTCATACGGATTTTTTTTTTAAATCTTGCGATATGCGTACTTAGTCAAATCTATGTCACGAAAACAAAATATTATTGTACATCATCGAATCTCTAAATAAAGAATGTTGAAGTGTTGAAGAAAGTTTAGATTAATAAAAATATACATCTTTCTATTTCCTTTTTACACTGAACGAAGTACATGATTAATGAGTAAAATAGTAAAATACATTGTTCATTTTAATTCATTATTACATAATTCTACCAGAAATAAATATTTACTACCTTGTAGTAGTATCATCTTTGTATCATCTCAGTAGTATCTTTGATTTTTGTATGTTATTTACACACTATGTTATTACACGGGTAATTTATTTACTAATATATTTATTTGCAATACATTTAAAACAAATTGAATAAAAATACTTCCAAGAAAAACACAGCCATTTATAAAAATTATATGTCTGTATAATCTTATTGCTAGTTGATATAAATATGTATCAACATTTCGAGTCGTAACAAGCACTTCGCCCGCTCTGCCCGCCGGTGGCTGTCAGGGTCAAACTTACGGTGGTTTACCTATAGTAGTTGTACTGATGACGTATTTTTTTAACAGTCGACGACGGCCATCCCCCAATGAAAACTAAGTAGTTTATGCATTGAGATATTAATAATATAATGATATTGACAGTCGTTTAAGTAGTGCTTTGTATACTATTAAGGATTTACTTAAAAAAGCTACAAAATAAATAATATTATTTTAGATCATATATTGACGGTATGTAACCTTGTAAATGAAAACATATTGTGTGTCTGTACCTCATCCTTAAAATCCTACAGCTTACTGCCATTACAGTTTTCGTGTAAAGGCTACCAAAGAAATTCTGAACAAGATATCCAACTCTTGTAAAGCTAAAAGGAGGTTAAGCCTTCAGCAGAATATCTTTGTATAGTAGTAATGGTATTTTATGTTGTATGTAATTGTAAATGTGCTTGTATTAAACTGCTAAAAATATGTCAGGTGATTGACTTTGAACAATGTTTTCCCATTCTATTAATCTAATCAATAAAATAATCATACAGCCATAAATCTCTAAATAATGTAGTAAAAAATCCACACAAACAAATATCGCGAGCTTGGAAAATTGTTGACCCTACCGCTTGTTCGAACAACGGTTATTTCAGTCGTAAAAGTCCCATTCGGTTCTCATCTCAATTGACGGCGCGGTGTTACAACATCGATATTTGGGGTTGCAACGTACGTGCTTCCGATCTGATGAAACTTATGATATTAGTATACACGATAATAATGATAAAAAGATTATATTTACATAAGTCGATTTGTTGCCATTCAGAGATTGTTTCAAAGGGTTAGTTGTCGCATAGTGGACCATGTTACTTATATTCGATAAAAGTTTAGAGCAACTTCTCCTTGGGTAATCTTATTTTATTATTACGTTACGTGTCAGTTGTCTATTTTCTTCTCGATCATTGTTTTTTTGGTATCTTTATTCTTTGTATCCCTTTTACACTCCCTGTATTGAATTTCTTAAAAAGAATATTTGTGTGGTACCGTCATGTCTTTGCAAATAACGTTCTTGCGATTAAGGCAATCTTTATTATATTATATCTCTATTATGTAATCTGTTGATTTACATAACTAAAGTTTGACTTTCTTTTACATGAAGTATATTTACTTTACTTACTCTCAATAAGTATTGCAATAGATAAGAATCAGGTATAGGCCTACGTATGACTATCATCGATTGGACAATAGCCTAAGACTTTCAAACATAATGCAACTGATTTGAATTATGGTATTTTCATAATATTTTTTATTGACTCTACAAGATATCTTATTGGTTTGACGGTTGCATTTGTTTTTATATTGTTTATCGAATGCTTGTCCTGATCATTCAGCATCGCTATTAAAATTAGGGCCATGAAATTTTGTGAGTAGGATTGTTTTATTGAGTAGATACACACTAAGGAAGGAACTTTGAAAATTCTATCCCTAAGGGGGTGAAATAGGGGTTGAAAGGTTGTAGGGAAGTTTTTAAGTTAGAAAAATGAAGCTTTGCTTTTGGGATACTGATTAAAAATGAGTAGATACATATTTAAGCGTTTCTGGATATTCTATCCTAAGGGGCGAAGTACACCCCAAAATGATAAACAAAGAGGGCTTAAATTAACGTAATATTTTAGGTTAATCTGTAAATATATTACTCTTCCACGCGAAGCAAGCCGCGGGCAACAGCTAGTCTAATATATGAAAGTGATGTACCAAGTATTTAGACCCGGTCGTACAGAATTTTACTAAACAACTGAAGCACTAATTGTAGTTGTTAGGATTTATGGGATAAAAGTGCGATGCTCTATATTTAATTCTTAATATTTCTAACAGTGTTTCTGTAATACTTTTTCCATTTTCCATTGGCCCATTTTACAGTCTGCCTAATACAAATAAATCAAATAATCCTCACTTATGAATCTCATTGATTTAAATAATGCTATAGGTTGGACTCATTATTCGTGTATAGATTTTAATTTTATGTAAGTCTTTTTTTTATGGTTTCATCTTATTAAGACAGTCACGTCCTTATTGGTTAACCGTGTTAGTTTGTAATTAACATTGAAATGGATAAACTTTTTGATCTCTTCAGATGTATTTAGTAAATATCTACGCTACGCATCTAGCGCAGATGAAATTTATTATAAAACTTCTTTATATTGAGATAAATCTATTTTCAGGTTTTTGTTGGGTGATATATACATTAGTTTCTATTATTATTTTGTTATAAAGTTCAGGTGTAAAAATAATCGAAGCATCTTATATATTTTTATATATAGTTATCATCTTATATAGTTTTAGTAATTTTGTAATTCAGCATATTTTTAAATCAGTCTTGTTCCGCGTTCCAATAAAGGAAAGGTATTTTGTGTATCCACTTAGCCGACTAAGTGAGAAAATAACCATTTTCAATACAACACAATCAATCTAATTTTTTGATAATATTTTTGAGTTTTGTTAAATAGTATTGTTGCAATGACATTGATGCAAATGACGATGATTTCCATTATGAAATAAAATACATTTTAAACTCTTCTTGAAACTATCATGAAGAGATATGTATTTTTTTATAAACTTATGTCTAGAAGTAACTTCGCAATAATATTACAGAAGACGAAAAAATGGTAATATTTTACTTTCCCTTTTTCTATATGCTGTCGTAGTTACTTTTGGCTCCGATTTGTTTCATTTGTCTCAATGGAAGATATTTTGCTGCTCAATTTGTTATATTTAGATTTCGTTAAAAGACTGAGCTAGTTGAGAAAGCAACCGTGGAGTTGATGATCTACTTCACATTAACTTTCAGTTGTAGATTGTATTGACCGCTGGAAGTGTTTGGTGAGGTCATATGAATTACTTTGAGATTTGAATGTGTACGAGGAAGATCTTCACTGTGCAAAATAAGATATTTGTATCGAAACCATAAAGATTACGTTGCAATTAAATACGTTGTGTTGTCATTGTTACTCTTTCTTCGTCTCGCTTGCTCTTTCATTATTCTCTCACATTTTGTCTCCGTCATTACTACACTCGCTCTTACATTGTAAATCGTACTCTCACACCCAAGATTCCAACATTCCATCCTTTAAACATGTTTGACCCTAGATATTCCCTCCATACACAGCCATTCAACTTCAATACTACATTTATATACTTAACCTATCTAATAAACAATGAATATATCCGTAATTACATCTATATATCCAAAATTTTTACCATCAAATACCAAGCAAATCTACAGTTCAAATGACCCGGTGGTTCCCTATTCTAGGTCCAAATATTTATAATACCTTTTCATTTCGTCAGCTAAACTATAAGTTTTATTAGAGCCCTCCATGTTAGTGTCCACTTTTTCTACCTGATATCGATCATAACATTTAACCTTTATCACCCGATATCAAGGTACCAAGTCGGATCAAGGTACAGTATGCTTTAATTTAGACTTGTCCCTAATTGAATCTCTTTAATAGCCACAAGCCCCTTTCCGTATATATAGAACTTGGTTTTCTATTCTTATTATAGTTTCGTCTATTATTCTCTTTTACTTTGAGAATTAACTGCTTCACTTTAATTCTTAGCTCTTGTCTTATCTTACACATGACTTTGTTAACACTGATATGGTGGTTCTATGAACTCTCTCTACTTGCTCATTTCCTCGGGGGATTTCAATAGTTATGGAAATATGCAAAATGTTTTTACCTGGCAAAATTTGCTTGAGTTCATTGGTAGTAAATACAGTAGTTCCTCGGTAAGTAATTATTATCAGACTTGTAAAAATGTCTTCTTGCTTTCTTGTATTTCTTAGCTTCTAAAACGTAGCTACTAAATATGGTATACAAGTAATGTTAAATTCTTCCAGTTTCTTCAGATTGTTCTTTCTCCTGATTCTTTATATTTTCAAATTACATATTTATTTATGATTTCCTTAATGTTTTTATGCGAAATATCCTTTGTTTGAACCTGTTTAATAATTTTTTCTCTAAGATCTTCTTTGTGACAAGAAGATTTTACAGGGGTTATTCTTAAATATCTTACATGACCTTCAACCCTTTATCATTTTGTTAAACGGTCTTGATTTGATCTTGCTGACTGTTTGTTAACATGACATAATAGGGATGTTTGGTCAGCGCATCAGCGTGCCTCTTTTTTACCCTGACCGTTGTTTCAATTTATAATCAAATTGATCCAATAGTATCTATTGAGCAGCATAGCAGACAGGCCCTTTTTCTAAGGTTGATTTAAATGCCTGGCAGTCTGTGACAATCTTGAAATGAATTCCATACGAATAAGGGCGAAATATCTTCATCCCTTCAATGATGACTAAAGCCTCCAGCTTATAATTAAATAAAATATTTAGATTCAGTTTCACTTGTTCTTTGACTTATAAAATACACTGGATGCAACCGATATGGGTAACAAAATAGCATTCTGCTATTGCTATATGCAATGGATGAGTCATCAGTATGAAGTTTCGATGGTAAGTTTGAATTATAAATTTCTAAAACAGGACTTTTCCCCCAACTTTGTTTCAATATATTCAATGCAATATTTTCTTCCTCGCTGAACTTTAATTTCACATCTTTCCGCAGCAAGTCTGTGCAAGGGCTTATCAAGTGCATTGTGTGTACTTCCTGGAGTAAGAAGTTAATCACACAAAATTGTGGACTTGCTTTTTAGTAGTTGGTATCACTGCATCTGTGTTCTTCAGAGCGAGGCTCATTTCTCCATTCTTGATTGGGTGTCCTAAATACTCAATTTTATGACAAACGAGGATGGCTTTCTTCCAGTTTACCTTTAGTCCATATTGTTGTGCTATTTCTAATACAGCCTTTAAATTCATAACTGCCTCTTCCTCATCTCTTGCTGGATTTAATAGATTATCGATAAGTATCAATACTTATTCATTAGGGAATCTCTGATTGTTATTGAGATAAATCTCATAAAATATTTAGGACAGATTGATAATCTGAAAGGAGCCCGTAGGAATCGCCCATGCTGACTTACGAATGTATATAGACTCTTGGCTCAAACTATAATGGAAAAACCCATTTCTTAAATCAAACACACCGTTAATTCAGGCTTAAGGCAAGTTAATCAGGAAGCTAATAATACTATATTTAGAGCCGAGATGGCCCAGTGGTTAGAACGCGTGCATCTTAATTGATGATTTCGGGTTCAAGCCTAGGCATGCACCACTAAATTTTCAAGTGCTTAATTTGTGTTTATAATTCACCTCGTGCTCGGCGGTGAAGGAAAACATCGTCAGGAAACCTGCATGTGTCTAATTTCAACGAAATTCCGCCACATGTGAATTCCACCAACCCGCATTGAAGCAGCGTGGTGGAATATGCTCAAAACCTTCTCCTCAAAGGGAGAGGAGGCCTTAGCCCAGCAGGTTTACAGGTTGCTAATGTAATACGTCTTTCAAACCAATCGAATAATTAACCTTTCTTTCTCCGCAATTTCTTGTTCTTTAAGTGTCAAACGAAGTGTCATCTTTAAGGTAAATTTTTCATTGCAATTATGTCGCTATTTTGGGAAAACGCGAAAATATTGTCAATATAAATTGAAAACTGTTTATTGTGGCGGCAAACGTGAAGAGCTGCAGGGCTATGGAACAATTTTATTACGACGGTTTAACTTCCAACGATTATCTCCTAACGATTGTCGTAATGTAATGTAACATTTGACACAAACATCACGTTCGATAATATGTGTGCTTGCGCCGAATCACGTGCCAGTCTGGACTAATTTTTTTTAGAAACATTTATTTCAGTTTTATCTATACCTGGACACTTTTTCTTACATGTAGATACGGTATACTTTATTATACATTGTAAAAAAAATACGAATAAATACATTTCAGCCATTAAATTGTAAATGAATGATAGAAAAAGAAAAATATAGGAATTACATTTGTTTTCAGATTAAATAAAATAAAATTAACATTCGATCAAAAGCATTAAGAAAATACTGATAAATCTTAAAAAAAACACACACACAATATAACGTATGAAATTATATTAGGTGTCGCTAGTAGTTCAAACTTTTGTATATTTATTTTGTCATCTAATAATCTGTTTATTGTTGTCTGTAATAAAGCATATGCGGGCTGTGAATAAAAATAATAAATTTTTACCTTCTTTGAATGAAATTACCTTCAACTTCCTTCAATAAATTTAGTCACAGTCTTACATACACATCTTGCAACTCTGGCTTCCACGTGGGCCTGATATATTTTACCAAGACGCTAGAGTCGCTGCGATTGAGAGTAACTGGTCCGACAAGATCCGCTTTTTATGAAAAAAAAAAGTGTACAATGGCTTAATTTGAAAAATGTAGGTTATTTAGATGCATCCATCGATCGCAGAGCAATCTGGACTTTCGTCGACATTGGTCACTTCCTACTCTTGGAATTCTGCTGAATTGCAGTATTTGTATGTAGAGGCCGTGTATTTAATAATTTATTATATTAGACGTATAAAACGACGAACGACATTCTAAATTGTACGATAAATCTGTATATTCTGTCATAGTTAGGTAATATATACCAATTAGTGTAGAGTTTCGACAAAAGCATTTCTGTAATTCTTTTCTGTTTATTATACAGTTGTATTTTTTGTAATGCCGAACTAAAAATCTACTAAATCAATATACCTTAAACTTATACTACAAGATACAGCGCGATTATGGGAAGGGTTTCAGTAAAATGTATTACTACATAGGCTGTACGCGTTTTAAATTTAAACTATTGACGTGACATGAGTGAATTTCGTGTTCTTGTAGAACATATAAATTTTAAGGATACAAAAAACATGAACAGAATTGCTAATGCTATAATGTTAACGTTGTTTTCTGTAATTGTCTAAATGTGAGGATAACGAAAGTTTTTTTTAAGTCCATATTTGTTCAGAAAAATATATATATTGAAAAAAAATTTTACCGGTCTATACTATATTATTACATACCTAATTTTTGTGAGCCTTGTCATTAATTTGTTTCTCTTATTTCTCTTATATTTGACTACTGAAAAAATTACTGTGTGTGTTAGTGAAATAAAACTAGTTTTTAAGCACTTTGCAGTGTTCGTGGTCACGGGCAGACTAGACTGCAAAGTGCTCGAAACGTCGGGATGTTAAAATAATTAATATACGCGATTAAATCCGTTAAAAACTAGTTTTATTTCAATGTGTAATAATCGCGAAAATCTAAGACAACATTATGTGTGTGTTAGTGTTTTTTTTGTCTTATTTACAATTTCATATCCATATAAAATCCTTTTTTAAAGATAATTTCTAGAGATTTTTAAGACTATATACTAACATCGTATTATAAAATTACATAAATATTATTTGTAATAACTATGTTTAATAAAAATGTAATTTTTGTTGATTGTATATTTTTTATTAATTATATATTAAAAAACGTAAAGGTGGTTCCTATAATTGATAAAATAAATTAATTTAAAAATACCTCGACCCTAGCTTTTTTCATACTATTATTTTAATGTGAGTTTTATAGTATAATGGGTGATCGGAACCGCCTCTTACTGGTTAAAGCTGTATAATAACTTTTAATTATGTAAAAATCGTTTCTAATATAATGATAAAGACAATAATTAATTAAAAAACCTAGTTAGGTTGGCAATAAGAATTGATTAATTGTTGTCATAATTATTAGACTATTTTTTAATAATATGACAGATTATATATATATATATATATATTTCTACATACCTACTAAATGTGTCGTAAGTGCTTATAATTCTGTTAATAATAAATATTCCTGTTATTTGTCTAGATATGGTACCAAACATGTCGAACATGTTCTTACCTAATGTTCCTGAAACATGTACGTTAAGTACTGAAACGTTTTATAATAATAATTTTATTTATAAATGTTTACATAACACAAACACTTAACGGTTTGTAGTACATTATTATTATGATATATAATTTAAATAAAATGTGTTTCCTCCGTGTTTTTCTTTGTCTTATCAGTAGTAAATGTTTGTAATAAAAATGCAATTATAATGTGTATTAATCAATATTTACAAAATGTTACTTAATCCCGTGTAATCATTAATTAAATGATATATTCAATATTAATTATGTTATAATATTTCTGGTATATTGAAATAAAAAATATTATCTGTTAATTGCGATGATGTTTTATAATGAAATTATAATAGAACATTCTTTATAAAATTAGTTTTTTCCAATTTCATTGAAATTATCTGCATCATGTCAATCATAAAAATAAAGAAAGCATAATTGTAATTATAATTTTATAAGCTATATTTATAAAATAATTAGTTGATAAAATTATAAATATATCTAATTTTATAACTGTAGTCATCTACGTATGTAGAATGGCGTTTTGTACGGGAGGAATATACAGTATTTTTTTTTTGTAGAATACTTTAAATTAATCAAAGTATGCACCGTTGTTATCTATGCACTTTTGTCATATTATAAGCAAATTTAGTAAATGGATCAATATCCGTTTACTAAAAAACCATTGGGGCGAGAATCAATAAATTTTTTGAAGGTGGTGAGTAGACAAAACGTTAATTTCATAAGTAAGGACCTAATAATACTATGACTTAGCCGAGGTTTTACTTTTTTTTTAATTAATTATGTAATTATAATTATATAGTACAATACAATCTCAAAAGTACACTTATAGAATGTTAAAAAGCAGTCAAAATAACTTGAATTGTTTTCATACTTTTTATAAATTCTTTTATAACAATGCAGAAACGTTTATTGTGAATTATAAAGTGTGGTATTTTGAAAATTGTGTATAACGTGGTGAATATTTATAAAATATTTGTAGTGTTTAGTAACTCTATAAATAATTGATGATAACATTATTGAGTGTGTACTTGTGGTTTACGAGTCATCATTACTACGTTATAAGAATAAAACAAAATTAGACCAAGATCAGTGTCTCATGAATATCTAGTCCTGTCATTAGACCGAGAAAAATGGCATGGAAATCATGTTATCAGTTCATCTTCAAATAGAGAAACCTCTATCGAGAGGTTTCTTATTAGCGTTCTTGTAAAAAGAAAATATAACTGCCTTTATTGAAATCTAGTAGAGCTTTTTTGTTTATTAGTAATTTATTTTCTAAGTATAATGAGAAGTCAATTTGTACATATTGCTTTTACTATTTCTAATTTTGCTAAATTAAATGGGTGCGAATGAAATATTGTTTATTGTATATATTTTTTCACTATAAGTTAATCTAAGTGTTCTGAATATGCTTGCTATGTATTACATGAGTTGTCGGACTTCTGAAATTCAACATATTCGCGATCTAGGCAACTGTCATATAGAGGTAAGATAGATGATAATAATTTGACGAAATACATTTAATTGTATATTTTTTATGAACAGATAAATATACATAATTAATGTAATGTAATAAATTAATTAATTAAAACAAGATTTTGAATGAATGTCGACAAATTTGCTATAGAAATTTTCGTAGAAAGATGATATTTATATTTAAGAACTTAATGAAAATTTTGTTCTATTTAAAGTATATATTAATAAAGAACTGTTTATAGTGCATAATATAGCAGAGTAAATAGCAAATAGCATGGAGTAAATTGAATTTAGGATTTGTTTTTGTTTAGTCCTTCTTTGATTGGAATTGGCGATAGTAAAAAAGAAACAGCCTATTCTCATGAGAAGAATATTTGGAGCTTATTCAATCGCGCTACTCCAGTGCAGGTTAGTGGATCCATGTGACATTTCCTTAGGATATTTTACTCACTGAACCCAAAATGAATAATTAAAACGGGCAAGCACGTGTAAGAAACTTATTCGTGCTTGTCCGGATTGATCACGATCTTTATTAACTTTTTATTTTTCTATTAAATTTGATAAATTTTTCCAAATTTGTGTCACTGTATGGAGTTTTGCTTACT
The DNA here is from genome assembly GCF_905147765.1 of Vanessa atalanta. NCBI lineage: Eukaryota > Metazoa > Arthropoda > Insecta > Lepidoptera > Nymphalidae > Vanessa > Vanessa atalanta. The sequence goes on along the minus strand of NC_061878.1, from coordinate 7,092,643 downwards.
CTCAAGGATTTAGTGATAGACGTTTTATCTGAAATATAATTCGATCGTGAATCTTTAATACACCGTTAAATAATTATAAAGGGCATAACTAAGTGGTTGAACACTCGTTCCATTTTGCTCTATCATTGGTTTATTGTTAAATGCTTACCGTTGTGGACGGAAGCTTATATATTCAATAACAAAAGGTGCCTTTTTATTAGTAGAAGCGGGGTACATATGTTTAAATTCCATATTGACAATAATTGTCAATATTTATTATAATATTGACTGTAACGAATGATTCATGATTTATTTTTGGTCCGAAGTAAATCACTTTTAATGAGTCAACAGCAGGAGCATAGAAATTTTTATTAATCTTTGAACTTCAGTATTCTCTTTTCTCTGACTTTCAGCATCACAGACATTTACTTTTTTAATCTAACTCTGATACTAATTGAACTGATATTCAACGATAAGTTTCTCATTGTTAGTGTCTAATTTTTCATAATTGATGCACTAAGCAATTAAATTAATTTTTAATTTAATTTCTTAGTGCATGCTTTAATTGAGCTTTTTGGTTATTGTTAATACTGTTATTATTTTTTACGACAATAGCTATTATCTATATCATTACTATTATTTCCCACTTGATTTATCAGTTAAACAGATTAATAGATTTGAACGTCTACATATTTAAATGTATAAATCCTCATCAACACATATTTTCTTTCACTTACGATCCTAAGGAATTTGAATGCTTTGTACAAACAAAGGTATGCTTTTTTACATTTTTTTAAAATGCTCTTCGTAATCAATCAATACACTCCAGACATTTTTTTGTCAATTTTCGGTCTTATAATAGGAACAATGTTTAATGGGCATAATATTTTTATTTTGCACAGAAATTATTAACCTTAGAAATTCGTAGGCTTAACATGATTGTCAATAGCAAATTTAAAACATGTACCACTTGTACTACTATACTAAAATCACCTCTAGCGGATGTTTTTGGATTGGCAGAGGAAACAGGCTATAATTAATAATAAAATAAATTGTTTGTTGCCTAACAAAGTCTCTATTTGTGTTATATTTTTAACAGAAAATATGCTGTTTTATTATTGTATCATAAATGTAAATTAAAAATCCATTTTTAATTACTTAAAAAATTATCCACTGGTTCTAATTAAACTTACTACTACTACTACTTTGTATTTTATTAACGAATAAAATAATAGTTAAAGCGAGCGAGGCTAATAGAGAGCTTTTATACTTATATGTTCACATAGTAAATTCATTTTCGATTTCATTCTAAAATTTATCCACGCACCTTCTTAAAACACTTTTACAGGTTGCATGTATTTTTTTTTCACATTCACTATATATTTTTTTTTAATTGAGTAGTTTTGGATCTGGACAAAGAAAGTGAAGTTGCCGATATCTTCACTATACTGTTTTTCATTTTCCTTAGTTATAAGAAATTAATCACAACTGCATGAAATTTTATTGGTCTGGTAAAATATAGTATAAATATATAATCGCCACAATACTATTAATAGATTGAATGTCAATATCTTTTGTCTGAAAGAGTTATAAGCACGTTGTATGTAATCCATTGTATAATATCATTTGTATTGTACATTTTATTTTTAAAATGAATAATAATTTTAAGCATATGTTATTATTATTATTTTAAGATTTAAAATCAATTCAATAAAAGTGAATTACTAAGGATTTGTTATATACGAAAAAGGTTATATATTTGAGCTTTTCACTTATTATGTACCTGTTACCAGTGTAGTATAACTTGTGATAAAATACTTTATTTTGATAGTGGTATATAATATTTACTTGTTGTTAAATAATGGAACTTTCTAAATATATTAATAATTATGATTGAATTTGTTTTTTTATTTATTTTTCTTTGATAGTGAAATAGGTGGTTTAATTTTATTATTTGTCAAATTTACAAAAAATTGAAAATCTAGGGTGCAGGGGTGTTAAAAACCCGAACGCTTGGGGGGGTGCCTCGCCGATGATGGTCAAATAATAGACCATCGGTGAGACGTCCCAGAAGGCGCCCTAATAACTAGACTGTCTCTAATAACTAAAATAAACATATACAATGATAATGTTTTGTGTCGAAAACAAAAACTCGAGCTTGTTTTGCTTAAGATCGGCAGATCCAGTGAAACAAAATAAACGACTACCTCAAATGTGTAAAACTATTATTTGCTTTCATTAGATACGTTCGGTATTTTCTAAACACGTAATTAAGCGAGTAAAGAATCTGGATTGGGATTTATTTGCTCCGTAGATAATTGTGTTTAAAGTTTTTTAGTAGATACAAATTGAAAACAAATCAGCATCTTCTAATATCGTACATAATTTAGAAATAATTTATTTAAAATTTAATTTATTTGTCAATTTTATAAACACGATTTTAATTGAGTTAAGAATCTGGTAAATATTATGATCAGGTTCCTTCCGTAAGGCAAATATTGCATTTATTTCTGTCTATCTAATTTATAGCATGAAATTTTAAAATCATACATTTTGTTTAATTACTAGTAATTGAAAAGAACAGGAAATATTTCCTGATTACATTCAAGTTAAAATAAGATATTTCTTTCCTTTTACACACTATTTTTGTTGTTTTAAACTTACTTCAAAGGTACTTATTTGGTTAGTGATAAGTTGTGCACTTCATCAATCTTATAAAACTATTTATAATAATAAAATCATGTTATATCTTCATATTTCAGGTACCCTCCAAGAAATAATGCTCCACCACCCGGATACCCACCACTCGGTAAACCACTTCCGTTGGGTAACATCCCTCCATCGAATGAACCTCCTCCAGGATATAGGGGACGATATGATGGCCCGCCATTTGAAGACATACCCCCAGGTGTAGAACCACCAGTTCCAGGGTTTGAACCATCACCATTTGAAAAACCTACTTTCGGTCCGTCGGGGCCAATCGAGCGCGACAGAATACCACCACCTAATTATAGAGATCCATACAGAGCTCCATTTGTTGAAGGTCCACCCGGGTACAGAGATGTTCCAAGTCTTCCTGCAGTTTCTAATGAAATACCTGTTCATGTACCAGACCACCCGCCGCGATATAGAGATAATTTTAGACCACCGGGTCACTCCTATCGCGATCAAAGCGCTGTTTCCTACAGAGATGGACAACCATATCGAGATCCTGGACCTCAACCTCCATATCGGGATGGTAATTTTAGAGGTGGACCTCCTCCTTTATTCAGAGATAATAACTTTAGGAATAATTTATACCGAGAAAGCAACTTTCGAGAAAATATGCCTCATAATTTCCGCGATAACGCTGTACCTTATCGACCACCTAGTGCCGATCCTAGAGAACCGACTTCAGTTGCTTTTAATGATTCCAATTATAGAGAAAATTACAGAGATGATAGTAATTCGAATAGAGAGATGCGATCGGGATATCGGTCTAATCCCCGTAATCGAGGAAGCTCGAGACGTAACCCTAACACGGATAATGATAGACATAGGGAAAGGGACGGCCGAGATAGGGAACGTTTCAATGATAATCGGGAACCAACTGATCGTACCGATAGAATTCGAGAAGTCGATAAAAGACCGGGGTACGAGAAAAGTAGAGAAATTCGAGATGATCGCATACGGGATTATGAAAGAAATCGAGATAACGATAAAGAACGGGAACGAGGTCACGAGAAATCTTCTCCGGAAAAGAAAGTACGTCTGTCACCTAAGCGTGGCCGAGAACCTCGTGATAATAAACGTGGTGACTCTAGGGGACGATCACGTGATCATGATAGAAAGGAAAAGAAAGAAGAAAGAACTCGCGATAAGTCATCTGCTGATAGGAATCGAGAGCACAAAGATAAGGACAAGAAAATAAAAGATAGAAAAAAGAAAAAGAGGGAAAAAGAAAAAGACGTAGAAAAGAAAAAGAAACGTGATAAAAAAGAAAAAAAAGAAAAGGATACTTCTAAAAAGGACGATGATCAAGAAAAATCTGAACAAGGAGTCTTAGAAGAGTCTAAGGAAGAATCTATTCAGCAGACTGTTGAGAAAATGGAGGCAACAGATCAGGAAAAACTTAAAAGTGCTTACGATGAAAAGAAATCTGACTGTAACGAAAAAGTGCCAGATGACCTATATGGTGATGAAGCTGCAGAAGCGGTCGATAAAAAAATTATTGAAAATTACGTAAAAACGGAAGACGTTGAAGAATCTGTTAATTCTAAAATTATCGATAGTAACAATAAGGAGGAACCATTCGATGGCATAGAACTTCAAGCTGCAACAGATGAATTAGAGGTTGACATTGAAGGAACCAATAACGGTAAAGAAATGTTAGCACCTCTACCAGCCTTATCAAAGTGGGAAGTAGATGAAGAAAATGTAGAAAAATCAAAAGAACCAGGTGAAATAACATCTCCTGAGGAAGAGGAAGATGGAGGAAAAGTGACGTCAGAAGTTTTAAAACGCGCTGAAAATGCTATATTTGCAAAAGCTATTAATTCCTTAAGACCAATTGAAATTAAAAAAATAAGTAGCGATCGTCTTAAATTATACGGCGATGATGTTCAATCAAAAGGTTCCTTAAATAATATCCAAATCACTGTGCCTGTAACAGATCAGGAGCAAAGAGCCGCAGACACGAATGAAAAGAAAAAAAGATTTTCTAAAACGCCGCCTCCTCGACTCTCTGTTAAAGAAAGGCTCGGCGGAAAAGTTGACGATATTCGTAGGTCAAGAGAACCGCGACTTGTTCAAAGTACCGTTGAACGTGTAAAATCTCGATCAAAAACGCCAAAACGAGAACAGGCACCATACCGACGAGTTACAGTGGAAAGAGATAGAGCTCGTAAACATGAACATTTAAGTAGAGTCGATGTACCAAAATCTGAAAGAAGACATGTAATTGATAACTCTAAATCAGATCAAAGCTATCAAAGCAATGAGTTCAAAAAAAGGGATAGCGGAAAATCTAAGGATGAAAAGAAGGGTTTCATTCATGAAAGAAATAATTCTAGAAGTCGAGAAGAACGAGCTGCTTTAGAAGCAAAGAACTTACTCGAAAGAGAGATAAAAAAATCTACATTAGATGAAGCCCATTTTGAACCAGATTATGATGAAAATGTAGAATCTGATAATGATACAAAAGAAGAGTCTAAAAAACGTGAACGTTCAAGGGATGAGTCTCCTGTAGGAATAAGTGAATCCAAAAAAGCCAAATTAGATAATGAGACTATTAAACTCGATCTGACAAATGTTAAAAAGAAACCAGACTCTGACAGCGAGTCATCAAGCGATTCAGAAGAATCATCATCTTCTTCATCATCAGATGCTCGCAAGCGAAAGAAGAAGAAAAAACGAAACAAGAAAAAGAAGAAACGCGCTGCTAGTGACAGCGAAAGCGAATCTGATTCAAGTTCTGACGAACACAAAAAGAAAAAGAAGAAGCGCAAGCATAAGAAGAAGTCAAGTAAGAAGAAGAAGAAATATAAACATAAGTAGTTTGTTTTAAACTTGTCTGCGTTCTTTTATTTACTTTGGTTTTCAAGTCTCTGTCAAACTATTACCTAATTATTCTTGTTATTAAATAAATAGATATCTAAAATCTAAAGTTCAGGTAATAACGTTTTAGTGCACTGCATTATTATTCTTATTATAGTCATATATTTAACAAATAAAGATTAAAATTGAAACGCGGTGGTTTTTTTCCTATACCTATTATACCAATAGTTCTGTTTGTAAATGCATTTGACGCCATAATATTAAAAAGCCAATAGTAATTATAATAAATAACACAGTTTTAGTCGAAATGTAACATTAATACTAATTAATAATTGATGATGATGGGGTTGAATTTATACTTTTTATTTAATGGTCTGCCTAAGCTATCTACCCGGCTCCGCAAGTAAAATGATAATAATCAAATATCAGCCAAAACCGTAATGGATTATAAATATAAATCTTTCCTTCCTCATGAATCAATCCGTTCCTTGGTGAAAACCGTATGCATACGTTGGGTATGTATTGAGCCTATTATACGTGTCCTTAGTTACATTAATTTGAGATATAAGTGATTAAATGAAAAAGCCAACTTTACATGAATCTAGTTCATGTAACCGAGAATTATGATATTTAACTTTATTCTAGGGACTAAAATACTAATACCAATTTCGTCTCGATTATGGTTTTGTTGCATAGGCTATTTATAAAAAACCGAGGTACACTAACTATGACTTGTTCCGACTCTGAAACAATTGGCTCCTTTTACCTCTCTTTTTTAAAATATCTTTATGGAATATATTAAACTTACAATGTTATTAATACAACTTTAAAAATCATTTTTTTTATGTATCGCATTTCACTTTTTTATTTAAACTTTACCTTTCCCTCTCCTCACCACTTCTCACCTCACCGCATCATTACTGTTGATGATGATCGCTGTTTACAAACTCTGCTTAACGCATAATATTAACTGTGTTACCCATCTCACCGTTACTTTCTCAAATAGGTACACTCTTATACAATAATTCAACCACTCAAACTCCAGCTTTGATCTTCTCAAATACTATCACCCATCCCGGTTTCTAGCAGATGAAATTAGTATAAATATAATGACAGCAATAGATATGGATATCTTGTGACACAAACATTATAGGATATATTTCAGTAAGGGTCATTCCGATTTAGTGGTCGGTCTTGTAACATTTTTAATCAAATCTTTTAATCAAAATAATCTGCAAATCATCTGAGATATCCAAAGATAAACTTGAAAAATTATATTTGTATACTACCGTGACGCTGTGACGGTTGGCCTGTCTATGCGAGAACTCTCAGGGAAAATAGCTAGACCCAGCGATACTTACGACGGGGAATGTTGAAAGAAATTCCCCCAGGTCTTTCGGTACTACATTGTGATAATTATTTTTATGTTAGTAATAGGTATAATGTTTTCGAAAATAAATTGACTACTCAAACCTATAAGATTTAAATTGGATAATACATATTTTTCATGAAAGTAATAGCTAGTATTAATTAAAATTAATATTTATCTATTCTATACATACATATAATAAAATTGTAACTGATTGAAATCTGTACAATTAAGATATTTGAGAAAAAGATATTTATATTTTGTTTGTTTGAGCCGCTTAACCGTTTTGAATACGGTTTTCACTGATGTACTTTAGAAAACTTAACTGGGGTAACATAAAGTTTTATTAAAATCTATTCAAAAATAAATGAATCTCATCTCAATATTTGTTGCAAAAATGTCATCAATTTGATTTTTTGAAACTTTGGTTAACTATATTACATATATACATATATATATATATATATATATATATATATATATATATATATATATATATATATATATATATATATATATTGTATCAATCACCCTGCCAGTGGTACTAGCCCAAACGGGCTTGCACAAAGCCTTTCCACCAAGGTTATGCTTTGGTTGTAGTATTTTGGTCGCGCGAACGGAGTCTCGGTCACCAGTTAGTTAATAGTTACTATCTTTTAATCATTTCTTTGTTAGTGAAGCTACTTCTTTAGGTCATTTTTGACTAATAATAATAATAGTCTTTGAACTCGCACATGACGTTGACCTTATAAGTTGAAAGCAGTTTATAAAGCTGCAAGTTCCGAAGTCTCCACTTTCAATTCGTGGTTGAGCTCCTTCTTCGAATTAACGAGAAAAGATGAAAAATATAGGTAGTTATTTGATCTAGCAAATAATACTTTACATGAATTTCAATAATGCAAAATAAAAATTAAAAGTGTTATACTTATGTATTTTATTTTTATAAGAATAACTTATATACTATATATTTACATAATTGTATATGGGTATTATTTTTATAATAATAATAATTAAATACTTCCTATCTTCTGTAACCTCTAAACAATATGATTATCATGTCATAAAACCAATTTTTACGCTTCATTTGACGATTTAATTTAGCTTCACGCCTGAACTGCTTCCATTCCTCTCGTTTGTCTTCGTCTCTAGGACCATAAGTTGGCTTTTTACGGAAAGCAGCTTTAACAGTCTGTAATAAGAGAAATAAACAATTAGTCATTATGAAAAATAAAAAAAATAAAATAAGTTTTGATTCTTATGTATATTCTTATGTATAACATACCTCAATAATGCTTTTAGATCTGTATTTCCACAAAGTGATCAAAATAAATAAGGGAATAAGTGACATTCCTATATATTGTAAACAATAGCCAGCAACTGAAAAGTAAATTAAAAAATGAAATAATTACAACAGTAGGTATATATTCATTGGATGATTTCTTATCATGTCTGTTTAATACATATAAGTATATATATAAATCTTCGTATTAAATTTAAATATTATCTACTTAATAAAATAACTTACTATAAGCTCCCGCAGGGTATTCGTAAGTTCCACCGAAAAGTAATTGCTCCGTAGTGATCAATGCGTAAAAGAATACAGTTATCATAAGTAATGGCGTCACCAGAGTCCAACATATTCGCCAAAAGAAAGAAGTTTTCCTACCAAGCATGTATTCGATATCTATGCATAAATTTTCAAGACCTGAAATGAGCATACTTTGAGTTATGGAATGAACATATTGTGTATAAAAACATTAAACAGTCTACATTTATATATCGATAACACATTGAATTGCTTACCGTAAATCCAGAATATACCGATCGTTTCAGTGATGGCTGCGAATAGTCTCATGAAAGTTCCCCCGTAATGGTCAACTATTTCCAGTACATATTGACCACCCTGAAAATAGTGTTGCTATAATACACAGTTGTATTTTTAACTATATTTGCTTACTTTATAGGTTATAAAACTTGCAATATTTGGTATTGTTTTAAATATTCACTCACGGGTGTAACGTAAACAAGCCCAAGAAGGAAAATAGAGGTGCAAACTCCTCCAGACATGAAATGTACGGGTACGGAGGGGAATGTGTCCAGCAGTACAGTGTTGATGGTAGACAGCAACGCCACGCCTGATCCCACGCCAAGCGTCGCCATCATCAAGAAGAACAGCACGGCAAAGAGCTGCACATATAACCGGTTGCTTTTAATTAATCGTAATATCATCGTAATAGAAAAACTTATGTAGTAGGTCCTTACGATAATGATACAATATATTTGAAATTTAATAATATCATTGTCCAAAAACATTTTTATCCCTATATAGGAATAGTATACATTAGAATGATGTCGTAAGATTAAATGAATTTATAATTCAGGTCAATCAATCAGACAAACAATCGAATGTTTTAAAATAACGTATTGATATTTTTTATAAAATTAATTTAGGACTTTTTTAATCGTACGTTTTTGGGTAATTTATATTATTTTATAGAAGTTAGTTAGAACAAAATAAAATAAACGATAAGAAAACTATTTACGCACATTTGATTCTTTAGATTGTTGATGCTTTTGTATTGTACATTTGTGTGGCGGTATATATGTATATTTATGTCCTTATAAAAATCAATTCGGTAGTATTTACATCATAAAAGAGCATTAAACTCAAGAGCATAATAAGAACCTAAATATGGACATTAATTTTAAAATTGTCAAATAGGAAGTTGATAGTGTGTATTTTATAAATATTCCCTTTTTATTGTATAGCTTCTTATTTAATCGTCAGTTTATATTCAGTTAAATAGCTACCTGAGGTACAACTGGTGACTTTGCGATGGCATCTGGATACGATATAAATGCTAAGCTTGTACCGCCCGTGCCGACCACCTGGCTCACATCATCATAATTCAACTCATAAGCCAGGTTACCCAACACGCCGAAAATTGTTATTCCAGAAATCAGACTAGTGAAGGTGTCTAAAGTTGTTACGATCATTGAATCTCTGAAAAGTAAAAATACATTTCATTATATCTAATATTATTTGATTAAATATAAGTACATTGAATATATAAATATATAGGGAGCCTTTTTATCGATTCAGAAGCTAAAATAAACACTTAAAATTAAATTCTACACGAGTTCAATTACGAGAATCGTTTTGAACTGATATGTCGTCAGCTCTCAATTTATTTTACAAATAACACGAAAGTGAAAAAGTATATACAGGTAATTACCTGTAAACGTTCTGTCTAAATCCATTATATGAAGAAAACATAATCAATGTACCCGAACAAACTGATAAGGAGAAGAACACTTGGGTAATAGCGGCATACCAGACCTAAAAGGATGTAAGCACAATTAATTATCTATCCATAATAGGACTCTAAAATCGTTGTTTTATTACATCACTAATACTTTAAAGCAAAAATTATAATAAATAGTATTATTTAACCAGGACATAATGCGTTTCTTTATGTTTAGCCTTTAATTTAGTTAATCTCTGTATTTTTTTATAAATTACTAGTTCCACATCTATACTTTGTCCGAGTAACACCAGAATTTTATTTACTTTCCAATCACAGCGCGACCTAGCACGTCCAATCTAAGCTCAGAAGAGTTCATTTACATAGTACACGTACAAGTGATTTTTGAAATGTATTGGTACCTACTCGTATTTGAACCTCCAATTCAAATTTTATGTCTGAATAATAATCTTCAATAAGAGTGATAAAAATATTATTATTAAGTATTTATTTGTTAGAGTCATTCAGGGAAGTAAAATTTTTACGCTCATTTATCATAATAAAGATGATTTAAGTTTTTAATCATAAATTAATCATAAACGTATAAGGGATTATATATTATATCTTATTTTGCTTGATAAAGCATATCCAACGTAATTCACCGTAAATTTGATTATCATTTTATTTAGAATATTTATCACAAAATAGGAAAACTTGCGATTATAGTAATAGTTGAATGATTTATTATATGTATTATAAAGCGTCTTACAGATTAGATATAAAGAATAGAAGATATAGAATATAAAGGAAAGAAATAACTTTATAATGTACCATACTTATAAAGGAATTAAAAGCTTATGAAAATGCATTCACTGCATTTTATTTTTATCATTTATGTTGTAATGTTTATTTCTTTATCAAGTTAAATACATAATATTCATTTATAGTGTTACGATGTGCCACTTTAAGGCAATTCAACGGATTCTTTTAGTTTTGCCGATCAATAAAATTAGGTCTAGGTTATAAAAAGAAAAGCCTCATAAATAATGCGGTTATATAGATTATAAAAATTGGTAAGTTAGTGATTGTTTTATGCAGGATAAGTAAAACCTTATCAAAATCTACCGGCATACAGTAGGCATCTTTCGATTTTGACTATAATTTAATATACTTAATAGTAAAATTAGGTTATTATTTTATTTGCTGGAAACAAGATATTAAGTACATAACACATAATTGCAAACTATCCACAAAATACTATAGCCATATCAAGTTACATTAAAATTTTTATGATTACAAAACAGTATTGTGGTAAAAAAATGTTTTTTTTTGTTAAGTTCATGTCTTAACAAATCCAGTAATCATTAAAAAAAATACGTACTTGTTGCCAGAGGTACTACCTTAACTACCCTCCCCTTATAAAAGAAGCCGCGGGCAGAAACAATTTACCATTCATTAAAAATTAATGGTAAAAAAAACATTTTATAGTAAGTTTTATTCAAATGATCTGGGAAATCTGGGAATGATATGGAAAAAAATAAACGTCGAAGTAAATGAAAACCGTTATTTTGTTATTATTTTATATGATAATAGCCGTGTTCCCGTTGAGATACCATCGGGAACATACTGAAACCCACAGAAGGTTTTTTGGACCTGCACTGTCCATAGACCAATTTCCAATTTCATAACATCCAAAATGAAAACTTCCTAAATTTCATATCTTTCGTGATCATTTTTCAATAAAACTTTATCGACTGTCTTTAACTAGTTGACGGAAGCTCATCAAATGTTTAATCGTCATAGATTATAAATTAAAAAAAAAATCAGTGCTCACCTACCGTTTCGCAATGAATTTCAGTGAAAATATTCATTCCGTTAGATCCACCGGTTTAAGTTGTGCGTATGTTTGCCAGTCGGTCATTTTATATTTTTGTTAAGATGAAAGCTTGTCGCGAGTTTTCCTTATCTTTTTTTTACAGCAAAATTATATTTATGCTTAGAATTTTGTGGCAAGTTGTAATATGTGTTTGTTATATGATGTAATAAAATGATGGATTTGATTCACTTCAAAGTTTACTCTCCCCTTTTTAGAATATTTAAATTAAAGATAATTTTAATTATTCTTTTTACTATTAATTTATATATTTGTTTTTTAGTTTTAGCTGGATATCTTTTAAAATGTACATCTTTTAATTAATGCATCATTGTGTCAGGCCGCTTGCCTCTTAATTTAAAACAATTTAGATCTCCAATAAGAAGACTTTCTAGTGACGTTCCTACTTAAAGCAATGTTGGATTAGCACCGAAGAGTTTTAGTCTAAATAGACAACGGCATCAACGGTCAACAACATAATATAATATGCAACATTATACGCACAGAAGTGACTATATTTTGCCGATAATTGTAGAAATAGACTATATAACGTGACCAATGTATTATGCCGGATTTTAGAACGAGCTGTCACAATTGAGTCTTTATAGAAAATTTCTTGTCTGTGTTCTTAAACGTTGAGGAGTTCCTTCCGTTCCTTCGTCTTAAGTTAATCTTGGGCATAGTTCAAGCTTACCATAATAATACCATACCAACGGATCAGATCCGTGGGATAAGTAGAATCTAATTCAGCTAGCAAGATTTCAGCAACAAACTGACCAGCAAACATTGCAAGTTAAACAAAAGCTTTTAATAAAACAATATTGTTATGTACTTACTCGAACTTCTAAAATTTTGCTCCAAACTGGTGTAACAAAAAATAAAATTCCATTAACTGCACCGGGTAGAGTTACAGCTCTGTAAATTGCAAGATCGTTAATTCATATTTCCTGTAGCCTATAGGCTATAAACCTATGGTTGCTACAGTTATGGTGGCTACAAAATCACACTATAATAAATAATTGTGTATTATGAACTATTTTTAATAAGCCCCAAAATAAAAATAATTGCTTTGTTTTTCAGCAAAACTACATTATTTGCATTTAGCAAATAATGTATTTTAATTTTTAATTTAAACTTTTTAATTTTATAAAAATATTTTAAAATGTCTTGGTTTGTGAGGGTTAAAATACAAAAAAAAAACTACGAATCGGTCCGACAAGAAATCGGAGCGCAGAGTTGCGACGTTATTTACGAATTTTTTTGCAACATTTGTAGATATTTATTTGAAATTATCTTTAAAAATCTACATATTTGTTCAGACACCAATATAGCTGTTAATTAATTTATACAGATTTTAACATTTTACCTTTTTTATGATATAGGTAATGCGCCACCAACCTTGGGAACTAAGATGTTAAGTCCCTTGTGAGTGTAGTTACACTGGCACACTCACCCTTCAAACCGGAACACAACATTACTGGGTACTGCTGTTTAGCGGTAGAATATCTGCTTTGCTTTGCTTAGTAGTTAAAAAAATAACCTTACCTAATCAGTAGGATGATCATGACGACATATGGAAAGAGTGCAAGGAAGTACGCCGCTTTGCCGGAACTTTTTACTCCCCGAGCCACGATCAAAAATATTATGAGCCAAGATATAAAAAGGCAAAGTGTCAGATCCCACAACGGCAAACCTGTAATATAATACATACTCTGTAATTACAAGAATTTTTGATTTGAATATTTTTATTTGTGTATTGATTTGGATATTTGAATATTATATATAGCAATATTTACCAATTCCATCATGTATTCCGTCTGATTGGCGAAGAACAGTTTGACTGCAATTTTAAATGATTAGATACTTTAAGGAAGGGCATAAAAATATAAATTAACATACTTAAATAATAAAAATAATAATTAAGAAAGTTGAAGTAAGTGGTAAAGTTTTTTATAGATATTATAAATTTATATAATAATAGATACAAATAAAATGTTTCTACAATTTAAATTTAACTTACGAGAAATACAATTCGGCGCTACTAGTTGCATTTCCTTGAATGGAAGATATGTTCACTGATTCTCCAGAAGGTACACAATTCAACCAACTTTGATCACATACTGCCCACGGCAGCGGATCTTGGAAACTCATCGCCAGGTAATATAAACATAGAGCGATGAGCGACACGTAGTATGATACTAAATAAATAGCGCCCAGCGTTTGCACATATCCTGTACCTAAACGTAAACATAGATGATATATATTTAATGCACCACTACTAAATATTTAATTCTACTGTTATAAAAGTTTTTTGTGTAGAATTTATTCTAGATGTTAGAGCTTTAAAGCGGAAAGCGTTAGTGGAAAAAAATATATTTTTGGTTCACTTGTATATACAATTTTATTTTAATGTGATAAATTAAAAAAAAAAAAAAAACGTTTGCTTTCAATGATTTATCTTACCCTTCATTGCCGGTGAAAGTGCCCAAATTCTGACACAGTTGCTACTACTGAACTGTCCCATTACAGTCTCTAGATAGTACATAGGCTTGCCTATGATTATGAGAACTATAACATATGGAATGAGGAAAGCACCACCGCCGTTTTGATAAGCTACGAATGGAAAACGCCATACATTTCCCAAACCCACTGATGTGGCTATGCATGACATAAGGAACTCAATTTGATTATCCCATTGTGGTCGTTCTTGTGCAGATCGTTTATCCTATAAAAAAACATAGCTTATAAATGTTCTGCTTATACGTAAATAAACTTGACTCTATTTTACAAATTAAGTTTAAATAGGAATTGAAATAGTGTTGTCAGGTCTAAAGCGACATCACAATTTCTTTTGAAAAATTTCATTTGGGAAATTTGTACCCAACATTATTATTGGGTATTGGATCCAAATACTTTAATATTGTTTTTTGGTAGATAAGTATAAAATAAAACAATAGATAAGATAAGCAAAGCCGTCTTTGAAGGTAATTCATGCGGTACAGAATCATTTCAATTGTACATATCGCACGTGTCCTATGTCAATTGTATATTAGCTTAGTATTCAAAAGAAAATTATTGTTTAGTCTGTATTCTTGAAGCTTATTACGGATAGTCCGTTTTGAGGATTTAATCACAGTTGTTTGACTATTCAATACAATATAGTTTCATTTCTAGCCTCTATAAAAAACACGTTTTTTTTTTTCAAACAAATTATATGGACACTCTTGGTATATTGTCACGTATTTATCAAAATGTCTTAAATAACTATCATACAATAAAAGAAAATATTTTATTAACGACAGTCAAATTCGCGGGACGAACTATAGCAATATTATTTAGCGCTTTCATGAGTACACTCCTTATTATCTCACTTTTATAATTCGATGTGACGGTAAATCCGAAACGATCGGAAATGATCGTTTTAAGTGCTTTTCGAGGCACGAGAGTGGAAACACTGCAAACTTCCAGATTGAAATTTCTCGTCTCAAAAAAACTCAATATTTTACTTAGCTCCAGGTGAAGTTCGTTCTAGAGATTTACAGCTCAATAACTAGCTACTAGACCAACGAAACATTTAAATAAAAAAACTGGGTACTACCTTAACTGTATCATCATATCTATATTACTACAACTAGTGCAAATTAATTGATTTTACTCGTAAAGTATATCATTAAATGTATGAACTTTGTCGGTAACTTAGTAAGATAAGCAATTAAATATTATCTTAATGACTTTGTAATAATCCTATTAAAAATATATTAAACTAAAAAAATACTAGTAAAATTTTCTGTCTAATTCTTATTATCTTTAATTAGGTTTTTCCTGAGAAAGCTGTAAGAGTAGAGCGTATGTCGAACAACTTTGTTATAATAATACATATACTAATAACTGTTCTTTATTTTTCTTCATTAACTGTATGTAGTTAGTTATAAAACTGATACCCCTTGGTCAAACGTTTTACAACAACAATAAAATATGCAGGTAATAAAGATGTACGTTTTTATTATTGTTGTAAAGCGATAAATTGCCTATTTATACCAAAAACAAATGTTTTTGGCAATAAAATTAAATGGGTACTTAATAATGAATACACAAAAAAGCTTTAAATGTCAGACTGTTACGCAAACCTTTCACTTCTTCCCCTCTCAAAGGAAAGGGATTGTAGCTGATTTCACGCAGCGAAAGTAACACATTTAAATTTCATTGCAAACAGGTTTGCAGGTTTTTTCACAATAGTTTCCTTCAAAATCGAACACTATATGAATTATTAACACAAATGATAAGTGCATTAATTAGAGGTTTAGATGAGTGGATTTTAATCCTCTAGGTAAAATCCACGTATTTTCGTAAATGCACTTTTCAGAGTCGGATTTTAATTACTTTACGTAATTTATGTAATTCGATTAGCTGGATGCCCCAAATTAATTAAGGAATTACTAATATTTCTATTTACCTGTCCTTTTAAGCTTATCAAGGGGAAGGGATCGATACTGCGACTTTTTTCTTTAAATATAATAACCATGACAAAATATTTATTGTGATAGTAATAATATTTTTCCGTGATTCACGTTTAAAATAATCAGCAATATTTTTAAAAATATGAGTTATATTCAAATTTCGGTTTGTTTATAGTTCATAATTATTTCGGGCAGTTTGAGTGTGTTTAAAAGGGTAAGTTCTTTTTATATTAACCATTTCGATAGTAACCTGCATTTAATCTATATTTAGTATTTTTTGTTTTGTACAAATGATGACTGGCAATATTGCTTTACTTTAACCAGTTGTAAATCATTATATATTAAAAAATAACTTTGCAGTTTACTATAAATAATTATAATACCACTGACCTTTTTCTTTTCATATAACTCTAAGTCGTCCACGTTCGCCGAGGGAAAACGTTCGGGACTTGGATCAAAAGCTTTGTTAACCCGTTCCTCATTTTTATCTGTTGTTGGGTCCTAAAAATAAGTTTTTTTTTTTAAATATTTCAGTAAGGGAAAGGTTAGCCCATATTAATATATATTATTATTATTTACCATCACAACTAGAATTGACTGCGCACCGCACAGCGCGCTATGAGAAAGGGTTTATGTGTTTTACGGCGTATTTATTATAACCAATAATAATAAATTGGAAGATAAAAATATATCAAATGATTATATTTTTGATATCAAGATACGCCGCGTTTCTTTTGCGACGGCAGCTTAAATAGTTTTGTCACGTTTCCTAGGCAAAAAAAGATTTTTACTATTCGATGATCGAACTTGAAAGAAAAAATATTGTATTTTATATTTAAAAAAAAACGTAACAATAGAGCGATAATTTTCAAAAAGAAGAAAAATCATCAACATATATAAAATAAGTATCTATCAGAAATAGGTATTTAAAATATTATGCTCGAATTATGGCAGTTCGATATGCTTTAGATAGCAGAATTGTAAATATTACAACATATATTCTTCGATTAGTGCAGTACCTATAAGACACTGTAGTAAATAGTAATCAATATTTAAACACGTGTTCATTAAATTCTTCTTCCGCTAATTTTTGCTACTATCAACATTAATATTTAAATATCTCCGTGAAGTCGTCTGAACGTGTTTGTTCAAAAACGTTACTATTTTTATTTGAGCATAAAATCTTAAATCTACTAAGAGAAACACAGCACTCATTACTTTTTAGCTTTCTTATTTTATTAAATTTATACAATGAAAATCATCGAACAAAGCGTGTGTACAGCATTATACCATATTTATAATTGTTAAATTAATTGTTTAATTATAAATATGTATATTATGGCAGCTAACATAAATTTTAATCATCAGGACAAACTTTGAAAACTGCTGGCGTCGATCTGAGAAAAGATTGGTTTTCACATGGGCGGTTATATGTAGCAGTGTCTCGAGTAAGCTTATCTGTAAATTTATATGTATTATCGCCCCAACGGAACAAAACGAAATTTCGTTCATTCAATGCCTCGGCATTTAACTGAAATTGAAAAAAATATATAATAAAAAATATATTTTGTGAATACTAAAATCAAAAAAAAATGAATAACGAGTTTCATTTCTAACCAATAAAAATGAAAGACTATCATTGAAACAAAAGAAGTCAAACGAACGTCATACTGAACGACTAACCAATAAAAGTAAGAATCATTGAAATAAGCAATTGAGCGCCTGTTTAAAATATTATTAAGAAGAAAAACACAGGTGGCAGCAAAAAATTTAACTTTACAAAATTTGTGTATGTTCGCTGTTCGTGTATTTGGATGCGAGAATTGGTCACATACGATCAATAGACAAACCATAATAACAACCAAATAAGGTCCGACGTCCTTCATTTTATCGGCAAGGAGCATCTTATTCGTATGTGTAAATGTTTTCTTGAATTATTATTTATATCTTAGTGTAATTAATAAAATATTTTTGAATAACAGATTTTTTTGTCGAGTTGTTAATGTTCAAGTTGAAAATTCAAGTTCTTTTTTAATTAAAAATAACAGGGACACTGTTATTCATTTTATTACTTTCAGTATTAATTATTATTTTATTGTCTTATATGTTTAATAAATATATTCACAATAAAAAAATAACTTTATTTTTAATAATAATAATTATTAATATAAATAACTAATTTTAAAACACCCAGCGTCGCAGGCGGGTAACGCTAATATATTATAAATACGATTACGAACAAATTGTTGTTTTTGCTCAGTCACGATATGTTTAAAGTATTAATTAATGTTTATGATTTTAATCATATCATTACCTAATAATCATATCAGTTTAAATTTTTTAACTTAAATGATCTTTCAAGTTCTACATTTTAATAAGTGCATAAGTACTTTGCTGTAAAGGTAAAAATGTTGTCGACTCTCAACTCGACAATCGACTTGTTCTGTAACAAGTCACAATTATTGGAGCAGATTTAGTTCCGAGACATCTCCTTTAAAATTTTGGAAATTTAATCCCTTTAAGTTTAACTCGGTAAATATTAGAAATATTATGAGTGAGTTGAAAGTGTGTTTTAGTATTTAAATTTTTTTCTATATAATATCTTGTTACTTTTCCAACATGTTATAAAAAAATCTTGAAGAGATATTTAAGAGGTAATCTCGTTGCCACATTTAAAACCGTAAATAGCTAATATAATGTTATAAATATGTTTAATGTAACAAATAAATTCTAATAAGCTATATTAAAAAGTTTATTTATTTTTAATACAAAACTGTATAATACATATAATTACAGGACATGATTGTCCTAATTCGATATTACAGCACGTTTATTAACAATATTTATATTTAAGTAACAGTTTTCTAATCATGTAGGTATTGAAACTAACTTTATAAAATTCTTCTATCAATCTATTAATATATTTAGCAATAGAAGAAGTTTTTAATTAATACTTAAAGTATCTAAGTATGATACATAAACGATATGTATCATAATTATTACTTCTTAGTATCATAGATATTCCTAGATTCCCAAAATCTATAAATAGAATTTAGTGGGTTAGACGTTTTCGTGTACAGTAGTTTGTAATGAATCCAAAGAAAACTATTTGGTGTTTCCATAGACAGCATTATGATAATGATATTTAATTTATTTGATAGGGTGAGATAATATCTTTCTAACTACGTATGTATATAATTATTTGATAAGCATTCAATATAATTAGCGTGGTATTCTAATTGGGGTATAATCTACAAATATAATAAGGTACATAGATATGTCTGCAATAGATTATGATTTCAAGATAATATTAATATTTTTGACCGCCTTTTTCGTTGACAAGTTTGAAAATTACGCACTACATTCTATGTTGATATTTAAAATTTAATATTTTCAATTAATATAAATTTATCAGTAAAATTATTTAAATTTTTAATCAGTGTAAATATTTTGTCTCACATTTATTCGAGCTAATCTTCGAAATAGTCGGACCGATTGTAACATTTAAATATGCAAATGTATATATGTATATCAAGTGAGAAATGATAAAGGCGAATTTACGTACCTACATACATTAGTAGGTACCGAAGCAATATCGAAAATATCTATGAAGAAATCTATCAGAAAATGCTGAATTTTGCTATTAATATTAAACTGATATGTAAATCATAAATTAAAAGCGTTTACTAAACGTAAAAAACGAAATCAATAGCGATAATATATAGTATAATAAATGTTAAGAATCATTTTTATGCGTAGTCTGTTAGTCATAAAACATCAAATAAAACGCAAATAGGGTCATGATCAATTGGCTTCATTTTAAAGGACAGCAATATTATAAATTCGATCTTAAATTGGTCTTTCCGTTTGTTACATGATCGTCGAAACCACTCAACCGATCGGAACAAAATTTTACTTTACATGGTAGCGTGGGACCTGGATAATGTTTTTGCAGCTAGTGCAGTATACAAAAGTTGATTTCACGTATTGTCACTTAACATCTCTGTTGAAAAAAAAAAAATACAAATTGTCAGCGCCATAAATATACATAAGTAATAAAAAATGGTAGAGGTGCCCTTTAAGTAGGACTTTAATTTACTAGATCAAATCATCAGCTCATGTCACGAGAACTTTAATTGATAAGAAACATGAGCAAATCGTACACATATTAAAACGCCGGATATCTCCATAATTAATAGACAAACACATAATTAAGTTTCTTAAGAGGATTCTTTTCAGTAATGGGTAATTCCCAAACTGGTGGTAGGTTTTACTTTGTATCGATCAAAAGTAATGCATTACAAAAAATAATAATTTTACAACTATATAGCAATAATTTGGTGTGCTGTGGTGTTATTATATAGGAACATAATATGTAATTAGAACCCGTAGTATTCTGCACATCCGATAAAAAAGTGGGATGTAACTTTTAAGAGCCTATATATATGGGTGAAGATGAGACATCATTTTTTGCACGCACGCCTTTGTGAATACACACATACACTTCTACACACACAGATACTTTCCATAAAACTTCTAAAAAATGTAAAAGTCAGGCAAAATCTAAACATTTTGCGATTAAAACAAAAGTGCTGTTCTAATCGAGGAGGAGCAGGTATCTCTCGCTAGTTCTGGATGACCATATTAGTAATAAGATTACGACTATCTATGTGTTCACATATATCGGTAAAATACGTAGTATCATTGTTTTAAAACGATGCGGTGCGATGACGGCTACTGATATCAAATTTGAAACTATCCAACTAGATTTACCAAATATAACATGTAAAAGAATATTGAATCAGAACATGAATGCAGCAGAAATTTAGTATGCATTATTTAAATGAAAATTATAAAAAAATGTTAATTCTACCTATTCTCAATATTATTTTACCCATATCCTTGATGATTTTTTTTGTCATGAATTCCGTAACAAAATAACGATAATGTATTTCGTACTTTGCTAGATTTTAACAATATAAATTATATTATGCTGACTACCGTACTTTTAACATATCTCTATCCTGCTAGGATGTTTTCAAAGTTATCTTGGAGTCATCAGCAAAGAATCAAACATGATGAAATTCAAAAATATATCTTATTTTTACCAAATGTATGCCGGAGATTGCAAAACTTATACTCGATCGACTCATGATGCAGTTATCAGCGAAAAAACTATAAGTTTGTTATTATATCTACTCGTTTTTCGGTTAGAATAGGCTATAATAATTACATTACATGACATACTTTTATTTATAATATGTAGATACACGGTCGGGCCACCTGATTCTAAGTAGAAAAATACCACTTATAGATTTAGTAGATATGGCATAGATATAACGCTGTAAGAAAAAAATACTATTGCTCAAATCGCCAATGCACCTTACATACCTGTAGTTACATTGGATAACTTACTCTTTATACCGGATACCGGATACCTATCATGACAAAGATGAAGATATCTAAAAATCGATGTACCTACGCTATTCTATATTGTGATTTTGTTGTTTATAAACTGTAACTTTAGATTTGAAAAGAATGGAAATTTCCGTTTTAATTCACGTATAGCGTCCTGGTGCCTCACCTGACATTTTCCGTGGACATCTGCAATAAAGGGTGGCTTGCAAGTGCGTTGCTGGCCTTTGAGGAGTAAGAGGGCTCTCTTTTTGAAGGTTCCCAAGTTATATCGGCTTGGAAAAACTGCAGTGAAGGTTAGTTCCATTTTCTTTAAAAATTTGACATATTGAGATGGTCTAGATTCTAACGCGATAGCTTTTGGTGAAATTCAGCGCAAGAGATTAATCCAAACAATTCCGTGCAACAATCTTCGTGAAAAATGTTGTGAATAATGCATTTTCCATATCATAAAATGGCAAAAATCTGCACATAAATCTCGAATAAGATCTGGTCACGACAAATTTGTATAAGTGTCGTATTCAAAAATAGTGGCATCCCCGGGCACTGTATAAATGCCGCCCCATAATCAATATTTTGCACAAAAGTGAAGTTTCGATATTGCTAATTATTAAATGAATATAAAACTGAAGAAATTCATAGTAGATTTGTTTTATGTGTAAATTATATTTTGGAAGATAATAAAGCATTTTCTTTAACGCGAAGTTTTTTTCTTTTCATCATTCTAATTTTGCCGTCCTGGGCACTTGCTCCGAGTGCCCCTAGTATAAATCCAGCCCTACGTGAACACTAGTTCTTGCTATTTTTATTATTTTACTTGTTATTTAGTATTTACTTTGTTGTAGATTCATTGTTTATAAAATCAGGTAGTACTATTGACCCCAATAATTACTGGAATTACTAACTATCAGCAAGATTTGAGCACTCGCCTAGTAATACTGACTTTGAGCTTATTAAAAATATTTTTGCAGCTTAGAATGAGTCGCACAATGAAATTTTTATGACTATTTACGCAATTTATAATTCGGGCCCTAATCTTCCATAAGAAGTAAATTGAAGGAAATAATAGTATCAACTGTCGCTTCTCAATATAGGGGAAGGTTGCTTTAGTCGTACCCCCTAAGGAAATTACACTGTAAAATTCACTGTAATTGAAATAAAATGAAATCTTCTATATAAACTTAACATTTATTTAATTGGCTTTTAATTAACAACCATAGAAACTTTAATATCTTTAATAAAAATAAGTACTTAACGTTTTTCAAAAACATGTCTTCGGTACGATTAAGGCACCTAGTTGCCTTAATCGTACCACCTATAGCCTTAGTCGTACTTAGAAAATAAATCTTACTAAACATATTAAAAACTATAAAGAAAAACACTTAATAATCAGAGATCACATAAACAACTAAAAACTACAAATAATTTAAACTGAGATCAATTTTTTTTTGTTATGTATAAAGTCGAAGCTAAAAGAAAATAAAAAGATCAAAATCTTTTAAAACCAAAATAATGCTTTACAAGAACATTATTGAACGCAGATGTCACAAATATATTTTTTTATTTTGCTTTCAACGCCAGCACATAGATCATGTATCCAACCTCTACATTTTGTACACTACATCATGTTTTCTTCATGATCTTCCTTACATAGCACCATATATACCACGATTGTTTAATTCTTTTGTTTTTCTCTTGATTTTTTTTTTCTGTTTTGGCTTTTTTTAAATCTAGTTTAGCATTTTTCTTTTTATTTATGTTTTCTTTGGCTTCTATTTCATATTTGTAGGGACTGGAAGTTAATAATTTTGTTGGCTTAGTACCTTTATTCATTTTTCTAATTACTGATTTTATGCAAGGCACACAAGATACAATATTCAATTGAGACTTGATAAGTTGATGGTTATTGTGTGGAGAGACTTGTGATATTGTGGTAGGTATAGGTTGAATAATGGGTGGTGTTGAAACTCTAGGTAATAGAGGTGGCGTTGTAATTTTTGGTAGTACTGCGATGAACCTTTTGGTGGAGATACAACCGGTATTGGTGACCTTAATATCGATGATGTCATAGTTGAGTCAGTTTGATCACCGACTTCTTGATTCGATGGATAAGAGATGTTTAAAGACGCTACAAAATCCTCTTCTTTAATAACATTCCTATCTTATTATTCCTAATAAGAACGTAAATTGTACAAAAAAATCTCTTAATACCTAAGTCGTACCGGTACGACTAAGGACTTGTGTACAGGTACGACTTAAGCAGTGAGGACTTGTTAGTTTAAAACTAAAACACTGACATAACCTCAAAAAGTTCGACCGTTTGAAAACGCCTAAACGATGGCCAAATAAGTATTACAAATTAATGTAAATAAAGAAAAAAAGATTAATATCACAATTCTGTCATAAAAAGCTTACAAATGAATCAAAAAAATTAATGAAAACTGTATAAAAAACTTATTTTTTAAGTATTTTTGCTTCACGAGGGCAGCCGGCGATCTATGTGTTTATGTTTGCTGACTCGACTGAAATGTTAACACTGACAATACTAGATGGCACTATTTAAAATGATCAAACGAGATATTGCCGGGGTACGACTTAGGCTGTGGTACGACTAAAGCAACCTTACCCTACATATAGTTACACATACCTTTTAAAAAATAAACAATTAATTTTCATTGTAAAAATTGATTTCTGACAAAAAAATCATAATGAGTTTCTTTCGCCGGCTTATTTCAGGTCTGAAGTGATCTTTTCTGATCCAGTGGCAGAATTTCGACAATCAATAAGAAAGAATGCTTTCTGTTGAATAAATATTTGAATTTCGAATTAGATGATTAGTTTTGATAAAAAGTCATTCCGATATACAATTACATCAATTACTTTTTAAATATTTACTTTAATCAAATCGAATCGTTGAAATAGTTAATTATTAGACGTAAAGATTTTTTAAAAAGTCATTCTGACGAAAAATCTGATTATAATGTAATTATGATTAGCTACTACGTCCCTAGACGATAATTATCTATATCATGAGTGTGTTAAAAATTAGAATAGTGTAAATTACCCTTCTATTATTCGATTATTAATATCTATTTATTTTAATAATATTTGTATTTTCCTACATTTTAGGATACACTATATTATGTTATTAAATTCTATACTTAGGATACATTTATTATCTTTATTATTTTTTATTTATGAATATATTATAATATGTAACTAAATGTTGAATAATAAATATGCAATAACTAAACAATGTGATATTCTAGAAAACTAAAATTGTGATTGATTTAAAATGGTGCATAAATCTGTAGTACGTATATTGACAAACAGTCATAAAAATAATAAATAAAATACAAAAGAAACAAAAGATAAAGAAAATTCAAACGTATACGATAAATAAAAACTCGTCAGCGTGAAAGATAGATTCAACAATCAATCAATCTTGAATGTTGTAATATATACCTATACATGAGGATAATCAAGGTCGTGAAGACTATTTACGTAATACCTATACATCTCTTTATTCCTACATTTACGCCATCAATCAGAGAGAGTATGTATATACATACAGGATTATGGGTATTCGACGTATTCCCGTTAGGAAGTAATAGGGGCGTCGAATTATCAATAACCCTGTACATAGGATCATGGTTGTTTTAATGTATTTGTTGTTTAAGGTCAGATCAGAAAAATATGGAACAATTTCTGAAAAAAGTATCATCTGTATATCCTGTATATATAGTATGTCCTGTTGTACATTACAAACAGGACATGAATTTATTAAAATTCATTGATGAATCTGTGCATATAAGCAATACATAACTTAACCACTCAAAAATGAACCGTGGTCTATTGTTCAAATATGTTTACCATTATATCATTAACGTATCAATTTTCTCCAGTAAATTTCCTAATGCATGAAACTATGCACGGTCATTCGGGTTAAAATCGAAGTATATAAAAATAGATGTTTTATAACACTTACTTATTGGTGATCAGTATGTCTATCAACGGTTTGGAAAGACCACATACCAGACTGAGAGGAGTAAAACCGGCGAAAGAAACTCAGCGGGATATTTTTTGATTTTATAATTATTTTACTTATATGTATTTGTATTTGTACCGGCCTGGGCGATCATTTTCAACCCATGGTGTGTAATTTTTATATATTATATGTTATATAAAAATGACGTATTTTGTCAGTTTAAGCAGACAAACGTTCCTATAGTCCGTTCACAGTTATTTTACCTCTGGCTATTAAGTTGGCTATCTTGTGCAATGTGTTGCAATAGCTAGTTTCCTAAAATCCTTTGTATGAAATTAGGAAATAGTGGTAGGTGAGGGAATATTTGGTGGTAGTGGCAAAATGATATGAAGCTGTCCTTCATATAAAATATCTATTTATTCTATCTGAGCCAATTGGAGAAATATATTTTTAACCCGTATACAGTGGTGGTCATAATTCGGTGGAACCGATGGTAGCTAGAGACAGGCCCGTAGATAGATAAGGCGTGCCATGCGAGTTATACATATAATTATATCTTTACTAATGCTCCGGACTGTAGAATAGAGTCCTTGTATAAACATATTATTGTATCTGTATAATTGTTTTTTTGGTAAAAATAAAAACAAGTACGGATTAGTCAAAGCTTTTATTTATAATAATAATGACCTAAATTGACTTCATCCGAAGAGAACGAATAATCAGAAGTGACTCAGTATCCGAGCCATTGTTTAATTGTATAATATATTTTTCAATATCATCCTCTACGTATTCATCTGTTTCTTGAATATGATGAACATGTTTACATTGTTTTTGCCATTCCACCTTTGCCACCTTTAAAGTCAGTATCGATACTTAACTGCTGAAAGTTTCGTTAAGGTTGGAACCTCTTTCCTGACTACGTATTTTATTTCTAACTTCATAAAGATCAAAATCATCTATCTGTATTATTTTTTATTAAATGTGTTTTTTTTTCGGTGTAGAGATTTTTCGAGACGTGGAAGCAGTAATTTCACCTTCTTTAATAATGGTGCTGATGATTTTCTGAGACAGATCTGAAATTTAAAAAGACTTAATTAATAAACTTACAAAATTTAATTTACACTTACACATAATGGTACCGTTCACCATTAAATTAACGATTTCATTTGTACGCACTTAGAAAACACTTTTACTGTGTGTCGTGGATGGAAGGTGAATAATACCATGACCCATATTGGTACAAATCTATTCATTTAAAAGAATTGTTATTTCATGTAATAATCATTAAACTTAAATTTTAGCGTTTCACTGAAGTAGAAAATTATTTTTTAACATACGGGAATTGTTTAATAGTAGGTAACAGTATTTTCATACCTGTCATGACAGCTACCCGTTTCATAAGGAATTACAAGAACTTTACTAACTATTTCCTTTTAACAAAATTCACACACAGCTAGCACGATCTTTCTTCCTCTACTCTGAATTCATTTTGGCAAGATTAAATGTAATTAATCACTGAATTTATCATATAAATCGAGGAGCTCTGAGCAATTAGACAGTCAGTAATGCCAACCTAACGCGCAGCCTCTTTGATAGATGTCAAAGGTAAAATAACTGTGAACGGAATAGACGATTACTGTAAATTTTAGTCTTCTCGCTTAATTTTTTAGTGTATTTTATATAAGGTTGAATGTTAAACAATTACATAGTTTAAAATTGTAGTTATGAATTTGTCACATTTAGCCTTTTGACACTAAATTTTATTGTCAGAATGTACTATTTCCCAGAAAGCATTCTTCTTTAAATATTGAAATATTGTTTGGTGTTTTATGAAATAATAAAAATAAAAAAGAGTCAATAGGAAATCTTACTTATGCTTATCATCGAAACTACAAAGGAGGTCATTTATATAAATGATGAAGAGAAATTTGGACTCCCATATTTACTGGAGCGCCAGGAGATCTTTTCCATTTACATACACCCTCTTAATTATTTAGTGTATTAAATAATGCTTTTCCGATCATTACCGTCCTTTTTTACCGTTTTTCAGTAAAATCAGATAAATTCCTTCACTTAAATCTCCTCAATGGGGGTGTCAATTGTATGATATCATGGTAACCTATCATTCAGTTTCATGTTCTGTTTATTCTGAGCCGATAACAATGACAGAGATATTAAAATAAAATACAAGAAAGTAATTGCACTCTAACCAAATATTTAGTAGTAAGAGAGACAAAATATGTTCTCCCCTGAAATTTTCTATAAAAATAAAACAATTGTACAGTTTTTAGGCTTGAAAATCAGTAGAACGAAGACTAAATACATGTTCTGCGATTTCGGCGGTCTCTCCGGTCCTGAAGCCATAGTGCTTGATGGCGCGGCCCTTCCAGTCTGCTCCGACTTCCGGTATCTCGGTTCACTCATTCAAGGCGATGGCGAAATAGATCAAACGGTAAAGCACAGGATTAACAAAGGTTGGATGAAATGGCGGCAGGTTACGGGAACAATTTGTGACCCCCGTATTCCCCTTAGACTTAAGGGGAAGATCTATAAGACCATGGTCAGACCTGCTGTTCTATATGGATTAGAGTGTTGGGCTATAAAAGGGATGACTGAAAGACAATTGCATGTGGCAGAGATGAGAATGCTGAGAGCAATGTGTGGTGTAAGGAATGATTACATAAGAGGAAGTTTGAAAGTAGCACCGGTAACCGAGAAGCTATCCGGAAACCGGCTGTCTTGGTATAGGCATGTTATGCGGAGGAATGAGGACCATGTTGTGAGAAAGGTTTTGAGAATGGATGTGGATGGATATAGAGGTAGGGGACGACCCAAGAAACGATGGATGGATTGTGTGAAAGACGATATGGTTAGAAAGAATGTTACTTGTGAGATGACGTCTGACAGAGAAGTATGGAAGAGGAGACATGCTGCGCCGACCCCAAGTAAAATTGGGATAAGGGCAGGAGGATGATGACAATTGTACAGTTTTTTTTTTGTGAACGAATAATGACATTTATAAATCAAAAAATTCTGCATACGTTCGATTATATTGCGTTAAAATGACAATTTGTTAGTAGAATTGCACCCTGCGATTAAAAACTAGCCGTATATTACGTATTTAAAATAAAATGCACCATTTTTTTTATTTTTAATCATTTATTTACAAATTTTAAAAAAGTTTATCAATTTTTAACTTATCTTCTAACAAATGTTATAATTAAGACACAGCCATCAAAACATACGTAGAAGTATTTATTACACATTACTTACTATATTTATATGCTATATATTTATTTGAATTATTTTCAATACACTTTATATTTTTATAATTTGAACAGTAAATTTCCGTTATTCCTAAATTTAAATGAACAAAATTCAAGTTAAACTTTCTGACAATTAGTTATACTTAATTGTCAGAAAATCATTCAAATTAAGGATTGTTTAAATGTACTGCTATTGAAAATACTTTCTATGAAAAGGAATATTAAGGCTCCTTACTAATTAAATAAATGTTCGATAAATATACATAAATGAAATATAACCTACATAATACGGCTGAACTATTCAAGTAATTGTGCGTCTACTGTTATGTAGTCGAAACTACTTACAACAATAATGACGAGATTAATAAAACTACGTGTTTTGACCTTTACGTAAAAGTAACCTTACATATCGTATTATTAAATATTTTCATACCTAGCTCCAGATCATCTAGTACATGCTTCAATATTTCTAATCTATAATAATTTATGAATTACGAATACATAAGCTGACAAATCATTACAAATCACTTTCCACGTCTGTATCCACCCGTTAAACTGAACCAAAGGTGTTTAAACCAAGAGGTTCTCTTTATTTGTTGCTCCATTTCAGCATTTTCTTTGAACAGCTGCCATTCTCTTCGAGTCTTCATTGATCGTGGACCCCACGATGATTTTGAACTAAAAGATTTCTTTAGTATCTGGTGAACAATAAAAACATGAATTAAAAACAAGTTTCTTGGTTAGTTGTCCATGAACATTTTGTGATTAGTATTCAATTTACGAGTTGAGTCGATATTAGTCAAGTTAAAAATGAGACGAAATAGCTCAGTGGACAGAACTTGTAGACATATATGTGTTTAGTTTGCATAATGCATTACGTGCGCAGCAATGAAGAAAGACTCGTCAAGAAACCAACAGGTGTCGGAAAAAATTTGAGTGTCGGAAAAAAGATGATGCGTCAATCTCTACGAACCCGAATAGAAACAGCGTGTTGGAATACGCTTCTCCTTACAATGAGAGACGCCTTTCAGTGGAAAATTTATGTGCAGTTATGTTTTACTTTTTATACTTAACATAAATATATAAATATTTCTTAATTTGATTTACTTACATCGATAAATCCACCAGCGCTTCTGTATTTATACATGGTTGTAAGGATGAATAGAGGAACCAGCAAAATGCCCGTGAATAAAATTATATATCCGGCAACTGTAACAAATTAGTTAGGCAATTAATATTTCATACTTAGCTTATAATCATTTAAAGATGCCTTTATATGAAAGTTTACGTACCATATCCCAGTGTTGGATAATAATAATATCCTCCAAACACTAAAGCTTCAAATGATAAAAGAGCGTAAACGAATACAATCATCATCATAGCTGGCGTTATGAAACCCCAGCAGAAACGCCAATAAATAGATGTCTTAAGACCCAACATAAATTCTATATCGAGACAAATATTTTCAAGACCTGAAACAATAACATTATGCTTTTGTAAAATATAAACAATAATTATATAATATAAAATATGTTTTTTTTAATATATAAAAAGGAAGCCGAACGGGCTAACGGGCCAACTGTTACTACTATGAAGTAAAATGGTACAGTGATTAATTTCATTTTGTAACAATATTTATTTTATGTTGTAGTAGATATTATTTATGTTATAATTATGATACAACTATCAAATTCCCATCAAATACACTATTTAATTGTATATATTTACCATAAATCCAAAATACGCCAATAATTTCAACGATACCACAGAAGAGTACAAAGAAAGTTCCACCATAGTGATCAACAAGCTCTAATATGTATTGACCGCCCTGGAAATAATTAAATGAACAATACATTATACTTAAAAAAAGGAAATTATACGCCTTATATTTTTACAGACACCTCTGCGTGAAAGCAAAAACTTGTTGATAAACAGTTACTACCCGACATATAAAATAACTCTAGTCTGAAGTACAAGCGGGAATGTCTTTGATGCTTGTGATAAAATTCAACTATGACATAACATCGTATAAAACGTCATATACATTATATAAAATATATTATTATTTACTATTTTAGTTGCAGTGAATGTCGCTAAAAGTTTGAAATGGCATAAAATTCACATTCAGATTACGTTCTTACGCTATCATATTTTTTAAGAACAACAATTGTGTAGCAATAGTAATACTTATATATACAACAAGACGATATTATCGACAATCATGACTCCTCAATTTTAGGACTGACTGACATTTTGGACTGATAAATAATTAGTCCATTAAGTAATAAGAATGATGTAAATACTTACAGGTGTAACATATATAAGTCCGACGCCAAAACCACCAACACAAGAAAGTGCTGACATGTAGATAGTGGGTACGCGAGGAAAAGCGTCCAGCAGGATAGTATTCACGGCAGTAAGCAACGCCACAGCAGATCCTATTCCTAAAACTGCCATCATCAAGAAGAAGAGAACTGAGAATAACTGAAAAAAAAGAAACGAACTTAGAATATCATCAAAAATCAAAAGTATCAAATACATTATTTGTGTACTTTTAAAGCTTTAGAAATGTA
This sequence comes from Vanessa atalanta, assembly GCF_905147765.1. Taxonomy (NCBI): domain Eukaryota; kingdom Metazoa; phylum Arthropoda; class Insecta; order Lepidoptera; family Nymphalidae; genus Vanessa; species Vanessa atalanta. Next base: position 7,060,943 of record NC_061878.1, on the reverse strand, counting down.
AATCTGTATTCAAAATAGTAATAAGGGCTACATTTAAATAATAAATATACCTGTGGTTGGAAAGTTTTAGCGATGGCGTCAGGATAGGAAATGAAAGCAAGACCGGTGCCTCCAGATCCGACTACGTCCATAACTTCTCTATCCAAAACATACGCTAAGTTACCGAGGATACCGAAAATCGTGATACCAGAGAGCAAACTTGTAAACGTGTCTAGAGTTGTAACGATCATGGCGTCCCTAAAATGAAAATAATCATATTTTTACATTATATTTGAAGATAATATTACTTGTAAACGTTTCGTATATTGTAAACATTACCTGTAAACGTTTTGCTTGAAACCATTATATGAAGAGAACATGATGATTGGTCCTGTACATACTGTCAACGAGAAGAACACCTGCGTCACGGCTGCATACCACACCTAAAACAATTAAGCCACGTTTAATTTTATAGATCCTCAATTTTAATAATACTGCTTTGTTATGTTATTTAGTATAGTAATTCAGACAGCAATGGGGTATTCTAAATGTAAGTCTTCACATGTCTACAATAAGTTCGAACCAGTCATTCCACCGCCAATGCAACTATGAGATCTAATCTTCTAATACATTGTAAAATGTATATACCACAAAAAATATATAACTTTTGAACTTTTTTATATTGTAGGTAGTCGGGCAAATGGCCACCTGATGGTAAGTATTCACCTCCGCTCATAGACGGTAAGAGATATTAATTATCTCTTCAATAAAAATATTCTTGGTTGGCTAAGATGTTATCTCCCTTGTGGATGCAGTTACACTGGTTCATTCACCCTTTAAACCGAAACACAAAAAAAAAAACTAAGTATTGCTTTGAGGCGGTAGAATATCTGATGAGTGGGTGGTACCTACCTAGAGGGGCTTAACGAGTGACATATATATTTAAAATAATTTACAATTTTATCTAAGTTTGCGCATAAGGAAATTACACACAGATGTAATTTCACTGCTTTTAATCCCTATTTTATCAAATTTATCTTTGAGATTTACATTAAGTAAATCAGTAGATTAATTTTATTATAAACCTTGAGATTAATTTACATTAAATACAAGAAATTCGAAATAAAAAATACGTAATTATTTTAAAATAGATCTATTAGAAACTTACGCTAAGTTCAAGTAACTTGTCCCACTGTGGTGTTATGAAGAAAAGAATACCTTGGCCAGATCCTGGTAGGATAACCGTACTATAATAGAAAGAATAAATATTACAAATAAATTAATGAATAAAGTTTTATAACTAATTACGTCTTAGTCTACTATATTATATAAATCATATTCTTACATGCATTGTGACATCTGAACATGTTGGATACTTCTAATAATAATTAATAATTTATATGTGACAGTCAAAATTTTTGCAAGTGGATTTAATTAATAAGCAGATTTTGTAGAATATAGTTTAGATATTAAACTACTAGCAAACTCATACAATAATCTAAAACATTTGATTTTTTATATTATATATCTAGATAGATTGTCAAAGCGGAAAACACGTAGAAAAAAATAGTGCCCAAAAGTAGTATGACGTTCGGCGAGTGTCAAGCGTAGCTGTAGATAAGAAAGTTGGTCCGTTTGTTTAAGTCCTTTTGTACGACCTTCTATCTAGATACACATATAAATAATCTAAGTATAAAGCTAAGACTATTTAAAGAAAGTTAATTTTTAACTTTGCGATTAAGATCAACGTTCGTCATAAAATTATCCGTAATGCATTGTAGATTATCTCCGTCATGATTATGATATATGTGGATTAATGCAAATAATGTATGTGGAGATTAGCAACACACGTGACTCAGGGTGAGTACGGGCACTGTACGGATAATATTATTGCTTGACAGAATTTATAAATTGATGTTTTATGTGAGATTAAATTTAGAATGCAAATGTTATAAACATATTTTTTATTTGAGTTTACTGGCTGTGTAAGTATGCAACTATTACTAAATATACAATACTAAAACATTTTCATCCTACCGATTTGTAAGCTGAAATATTTGTTCACACCTTTTTGGCTAGAAACAGCACAATACAGCATGTAAACTAAGTTGAATTTGTTTTAGGGAGTAGTATAAAATTTTATTTTAAAAATTATTTTTAAAACATTTTTTTCATGATTAGAAAATCACATTAATTTGAATGAACTTCGAATGATTAAAAAGCTTAATCAATTAAACAACGACACCTCTTATACCAGTGAAGTATTTATATGTGAATTATACAAAAAGAACTCTGCCGTATTTAGAATTAAAAAAAAATAGAAGAATATATTATACCTGATAAGAAGAATGATCATGATCACATAAGGAAAGATCGCGAGGAAGTAAGAAGCTTTTCCCGAACTTTTGACACCTCTGGATACGATGATGAAGATTAAAAGCCATGAAGCTAGTAGACAGACGGTTAAGTACCATATAGGCAATCCTGAATAGAAAAAAATAATTGATTATTATTACATTTTAATTATTAGAACATTCTGTATAATGTATTTTTTCTCATTCATAGCAATACGTACTTATTTTAAGTTTCATATAATGTGCTTGTTTAAGTTGTCGTATGTATTTATGTATATGGCATATATAAAACATTTCTTGACGATTAAAAGATTAACGATATCTCACGTGCTCAAATATTTGTTATTTTTGCATTAAACTCGAATTAATTGAGGGATTGATTGATTGAGCAAAAGTCAATTAATTATGCACTTGTTTGATAAACCTAAACTATGAAGTATGAAGTTGTTATTACTATGAATACTACTAGAAGTATAGTAGTGCTACTTAATCTAGTGTAATGTAACGAACATTACTAATATTATTATTATAGACTTACCCAGACCACCTTCAATTCCATCGCTTTGTTGTAGTACCGTTCGTCTACAAACAAAAAAAATATAATTAATATTTAAACAAGACATTTATTGAAATCAATCAATTAGTTTCAACTTACACGAAATATAGTTCAGCACTACTAGTCGAATTTTCAGTTAGGGTGATATTTTCTGTCGCTCCAGAAGGCACACAATTATTCCAGTCGGGTTCGCAAACAGCCCATGGCAATGTTGACTGGAAGCTCATAGCCAAATAGTATAGACATAAGGCAATGATAGATACGTAATAGGAAAGAATATATCCACATGCCAACGACTGTGCATACCCGGTTCCTGAAACGATGAACAGATAAAAATCGTAACAACTGATTTTACTTTTTTACTTTAAATTATGCAGGATACACGTGCACGTTTTATTTTGGATGTTTTTCACTCATCATTCATTATTAAGATGCGATTTAAAAAATAGGTTGTTAAGATGATTGAATTAGTAATAGAAGAAACATAATCATTAATTTACCTTTCATCGCAGGAGCCATCGACCAGACTTTCACTGTGTTTCTACTACTGAATTGTCCAAGTACCCCTTCGATATAATACATAGGTTTTCCTATTAATATAAGTACTATAAGGTATGGAATAAGAAAAGCTCCACCGCCGTTTTGATAGGCAATAAAGGGAAATCGCCACACATTACCGAGACCCACTGATGTGGCTATACAGGACATAAGGAACTCGATTTGATTTCCCCACATAACCCTTTCAGGCTCATCATTTTCCGGATCGTCATTTTTCTAAAAAATAACCTTCTAATTAATTTTATTTATACACGAATATAAAAAATTACAAATTCGTTAAACTACGGGTCATGAAACTTATATCACTCGACAGTAACTAATTTCATTAAAAAAAACTGAGCAAATTTGAACACTCGATCCAAGTTGTAATAATTTATAAAATTGACGTATTTGCATATTTAAATTACCAATTTTTCTTTTGTTTCTTCTATTGGCACTTTAAGTACGGGTGGCAGAGAGCCATGTTCCTTAGAGCGCTTAGGTTCCGGAGATCCATTATTTAATTCACCAAAGTTTGCTGGACTCAAAGGTGGCGGTTCTGTGTTTACAAAACCTGAATTTATTTCACCACCCTTGCTTGTAGTGTCAGCCTGAAACCAATTGTTTGTTTGTTATTCGTAAAACGGTAAATTCAATTCAATATTGTTCCTGAGGGGAAAATTATTTAAAAATTATCCTAATTTCGAAAAGAAGTTATTTCGAAATTCAATATTTTAATTTTAATTATTTACTTATTCTTACAAGCTATCATTTATTAATTGGTAATCTCAAATAATAACAAAAACAACAAAAAAACGATAACAATGTTATAAGTTATAGAGATAAGGGACTAATAAATTAATCCACATTTTTATTGATTTGGCATAACTAAAACATTAGGTATAGTTGTTTATGTCATCATCCTCCTGCCCTTATCCCAATGTTATTTGGAGTCGGCGCAGCAATTCTTCTTTTTCCATACTTCTCTGTCTGACGTCATCTCACAAGTAACATTATTTCCAGCCATATCGTCTATCACACAATCCATCCATCGTTTGGTCGTCCCCTACATCTTTATCCAGCCACGTCCATGCTCAAGACCTTCCTCACAACTTGGTCCTCATTCATCCTTCAATCCATACTTAGCAGCAAGGATGTATTTGTTAAACTATATTTAAGTATTCTGCCTTGAATTGCTCTGCCGTACTGCTACTACCATTCCAACAAAGTAGAACAGTTATCTTACTCAAACTGTGTTCTTAAAGGGACGACTTTTTTAAGCCCATCCTTCAGGAGTCCTTGTACTATTCTTTTTACTTCTATCAATAATTACGATAAATTTGATTCTAATCATCATAGATATATCGATCAGCGATAAAATGTATGGCAATATTTTATAATAACAAATTATTTCCTGATTAGGACCGATAACTATAATTTTATTAGTAATTACATAAGGTAGTATAGTTTATGTGATAATTGAATAATTATATTATTAAAACTTGTTTAAAATAAAATAATAATACTATTTTTACTTGAACAAATCGAATTTGGAATTAAAAACGAAAGTGATTTGATTTTTATCTGAGTAAAAGCTTTATCATTTCTCCCTTTCCACTGATGATATATGTACTTATAAAAATGCTAGCACTGCAATGCTAGCATTGCTAGCAGCACTATGATGATAAAAGCGAAGTAATAAGACGGGATATATTAATATTTTTGTACTATTACTCGAAGTGTTTCTAATTGCGAATATTTGCACTGTTTGTTCATTTCTTCATTTTCCGCTGCGGATCCGGAGATTCATATTGATTACCTTGTCTCAACGCATTTAGTGTCCCTTAAAAGGCCTGTTAAAGCAGTAGCAGTTCATCGTGTCTTTTGCCAATATTACGAATAAGCTGAGAATTCAATAAAAGTAAAAACATCGATTGGCTAGAATTCTCTTCATCATTATATGATTAAAAAAACATGATTGAAATTCTTACTTAAACTCTTAGGGCAAGGAAGACCGTTTAAGCCATATAAATTCCAATCTGGCATCCCAAATCAAAGCGGTGCCTTGAGTTTAGTTTTGTTATAATAAGTGTATTTCTTATTGCAGAGTAATCTTTTGAAATCGAACATTATGTCCGTTTATATGCCAATGTCGTGATGGACTCTATATAGCAACTGTCATGAAGCCGATATGTATACAATTGTTATTGTTCTTACGTTACAAAGGTTTCGTAATAGTTATTTCTTATGTAAATTAGAATATTATTATTTTGTGCTATTTATCAAAACTGAATGTTAATTATTATTAGATAAATAATCATTTCCAATTTGAACGTATAATTTAGGAAATACATTGTACTCTTAGAATTGTTAACCTTACTTGAATTTTTTTAATTCAATGTAATAATGTTAAACACGTTCTGAATTAGATATACCTACATAAGTAAAACAGTTTATAGTAACATTATTATCAAAAAATTTTATAACATACATCCTTGCTTCGCTTTCAGATAAAGTAAATAATCATAGGTATATTATAAATGACTAATAATTAATTAGTTACAAAATATTCAGGTGATGGTTTTTCGCTATCTGTAAAAGATATTATCTAACCTTGTTATTACGATGATAAAGTATATTATTGTTATTAATTTTTTAAAGACTTATTCAGTAAATAGTTAAAAATGGGTATCTATAATAAAATAAAATAAGTAGCTATAACTTATTAAAAATTGTAACGCTATATGCTAAACCAAGCCAAGCCAAGCCAAGTCAGGCCAAGCCAAGCCTTAGAATTGAATACCCGACCCGTCCGACCGACCGTCCGACCGTCTTTTCTTTTCTGTTATCGGTTGCCTTGGGCGACAATCCCTTTTGCATAATTGTTAATGAGTAACGTTCGGAAAAGACTGGGTCGGTATAGCAACGAGGCGGTAAAATATAACTGAGTGTAAAAATATAAACGATGGATAATAAATATATATATAACATAGTTGTTGTTATTGCCTTTCGTTTCAAAATATATTTTAAGTTCGATATTATAAATACGAAAGTGTGATATGTGTATAAGTACTTAATAATAACACATTAAGCGATAAAATTGTTGAGAGAATCAACATATTTTTTACGATAGCTTTATTGCGTTTAACTTTTATAATCGCGTACTTATAAATCAAATAAGCCGTTTAGGCTTTTCCATTACCTTCAATTAGTTGAACATTTTTTCTTCATTTTTTTTTCTTTATTAATCATTGTAATTTACTTTTCTAGATAATATATGAAATACGGAACGATACTTGCCACAATTTAGTTTAATATTTATTGCTAAATTTAAAATGTAATATTAAATTTATTTTTTATTTTCTCGAACGCTATTGTGATCGTATATATATCGCTTAAAATATATATACATACAATAAGTGTTTATGTATTTATTTATATATATACATTTTATTATTTGTTTTAATTTTATCCAGGCTTAGGTTAAAAAATATTCCTATTAAAATCAAAGAAATTAAGAAACGCACTAAAGCTGACAACAATTACAATACCATAAACTTTAATAAAATAAATAAAATAATAATAATATTTTTAAAATTTTAATAAATATCTTACCATTTTAGGTAAATCCCACCGCGCCTCGAACTTCACTAGTTTTCATGCGGAGGTGTTAGCGACTCTACACAAAGCTACTAATAACATTGGAGTGGGGCGACGCGCCTCTTTTCAATGATTTATAATAATTCCTATCATCGTCTGCTCGACTCTTTGGTTCCCATTGCAATCTATATCGAATGGTTTTAAATATTGTCGAAATTGATTTATGTTATTTTATTTATTTGATTGTCAAATTTTTGGTACTTTAAGATTTTTTTGTATGAATACTTCTTTTTGTCTTTCTTATTTTTTATTACAATAGCAATGTTATTTGATTTTATTATATTAGCATTCAAATTTTTTTTTTTTTTAGCATTAGCAGCCTGTAAATTTCCCACTGCTGGGCTAAAGGCCTCCTCTCCCTTTGAGGAGAAGGTATGGAGCATATTCCACCATGCTGCTCCGATGCGGATTGGTGGAATACACATGTGGCAGAATTTCGTTGAAATTAGACACATGCAGGTTTCACGAGATGAATTATAAACACAAATTAAGCACATGACAATTCAGTGGTGCCTGTCTGGGTTTAAACCCGAAATCATTGGTTAAGATGCACGCGCTCTAACCACTGGGCCATCTCGGCAAATTATTAAAGATTAAGTCGTCCTAATTCTTAATCATTGAATTTAATTATATTCCAAAAATAAATAAAATCATTAAAATATATAAAAACATAACATATATATTTTTAAAGTAGCTACTATTAACACAACAACAAGTGTTAATTTGTAACCTTTGTTCCTCGATTTTATAGGTTAAGTAAAAATAATTACTTGATGGTAGAGCTTTGTGCAAGCCTGTCTAGGTAGGTACCGGCCACACATTATATATTCGACGTAGACGTTATTGTTGTTCCGCGTTAAAGGGTAATTGAACCAGTGTAACTACAGGCATAATATAGGCTTTCCATACCTTCCTGAAATTCAAGGATCATGTAGGTGAATGGTATATATATAAAAAATTTATAAACGCAGACAGAACTTAAAAACGAATTATATATTTCTAGTAAAAATATAATGTTATTCATTTTATTATAATATCGATTATAATCGATAACGAAAAACCCGTTGAGTTTTCGGCGGTTCTTTTGAGGCCTGAGTTATTGTTATCGAAAAATCTGATACATATATTTTAAACAGAATAAAGATTTTATGTTCGAATTAGAATAGAATAGAATAGAATTTCACTTAAAATATATATATATATTTATTGTTTGATGCTTAGAAGGAACATTACATCATTAAGAGATTTGTTAATTGATTTACGTCTTGAAAAAAATCGTGGCTATTTATCTTGTCATGTTAGTATTAGTTATTATAGTTATAACTATATATTTTTTTCATTGAATTGTAGCAAGTATCATATTTAATATGTTGTGTCTTTATTTCATTCAACAAGTGTCAAGACCAATGCGGTGTCCATTTGTTGTAGCTCCGTCCAAGTAATACATACGTAGCTCTACAAAACGGAAAAAATATGTATGGGAGCGTGCATCGCACCGTCCCACCGTTCGTAAATTTAACATAACATAGACATAAAACAACAACTTAAAATTAAATAAGGTAATTTTTATATAATTTAATACGGAATTAACAAATTGACAGTACCTATGCTATTCCGGAAATATTTCCGGTACTACAAAAAGATTAAATGCAAATTCGAATAAATAACCTTGTGGCATAACTCTTTTCTCAAATCCAAGGTCAGATAACGACTACATGTTTTTTTTTTACGTAGTCGATGTCAAGTGTTTTTAAAACAGTTTTAGCACATGATACGAAATGTAGTGATTATTATCGTAATTAAAATATTCCAGAAATGTTTAAATTACTTAAAATTCATCTAATTTCATGTTTTTTAAATATAGTTTAGTTAACATTTTTTGCAACAATAATTATTTTTCCAAATATTTTATATATACTAAGACAATGTGGAAGTATCGTTAATACTTCAAGTCAGCAATCAACTGGGCGTGAATGCTCCAAAGTCCGAAGCTATGAGAAATTGGTAAAAATTTGTCAAAGGAGTCTTGGACCCGGTTTCAATAAAAACTTTATCATTGGATTTTTGGAAAATCAATAATTGTAGCTAAAATATTGAAAAAAAACACACATTGTGTTTCCGGGAAATTCTAGGAAGTAGTTACACACACCAAACTCAAGGAAAATGTTGGATTTTAATAAATTGAATCATATTTTAAAGTAATGACTTTGATTCATAAATTACTCGTTCCTTACCTCGTTCGAAATGTTTTTTTTTTGTTTACTCTTGCCGCTTGTTTTCACCACAACATTATGTTCCTGTTTCAAATATTTAATACTAGCTGCTACTCGCGGCTATGCCCACGTAGAATATGAATATAATTACAAATTGAACTATTTTTCCCTTTAGGCCTTTAATATCAAGAAACGCTTATATACGTATCTACGCACTTTAAATAGGTAGCTCAAAAATAACATATATAAACAAAAAAAAAACAAAATGACTGAAATGTCAAACTCTATTTCCCTTTCGGCGTAAAATATCCAGAAACTCTTAATTACATGTCAACTAATTTTTAATCGGTGGTCCAAAAATAAAATTTAATTGTACTAACTTCAAAAAAGACGGATTTCCAGACTATCCTATATACGAAATGTATACCCAATTTCTCTCCTTAGGCGTAAAATATCCAAAAACGCTTAAAAGGGAATCAACTATTTTTTTATCGGTATCCCAAAAATAAAGTTTCCTGCTTCTAACTTCAAAATTGACGGACTTCCAGACTAACCAATATAAGAAATATCAACCAAAAATTAAGATATTAGTTTTTCAGAAGTAAAATATCTAAAAACGTTTAAATACGTATTTACTCATTTTTAATTAGTGTCACAAAAATAGTTTCATATTTTTAACTTAAAAAATGATTGACTCTTATAAAAACTCTCAATCCTTATTTCAACCCCTCAGAGGTAGAATATCAAGAAACGCTTAAATACGTATCTACTCATTTTAATCAGTAGGTAGCCTATAAATAAAGTTTCATGCGTCTGACTTAAAAAATGACAGACTCCCAGACTAACCTATATCAGAAATATCAATCCGTATTAAACAACTTATAGGTAGAATATTTAGAAACATTTAAATACGTATTTAATCATTTTTAATCAGTATCTCAAAAATAAAGTTTCTAATTTTTAACTTAAAAATGACGGACTTCCATAAATACTTTCAACCCTTATTTCACCCCCTTAGTGGTAGAATATCAAAAAAACACTTAAATACCTTTTCAATTATTTTATATCAGTATTCCAAAAACAAAGTTTTATGATTTTAAGTTAAAAATTACTGACACTGAACTTTCAACAACCCCCCCCCCCCCCCCCTAAGGGGTAGAATATGCAGAATCACTTAAATAAGTATCTACTCCTTTTTAATTAGTATCCCAAAATTAAAGTTTTATATTTAAAAAATTACGGACATCTATACAAACGTTCAACGTTCGCCTATGTCCTTTCTCAGGCTCTAGACTATTTGTGTACCAAATTTATATCGGTCCAGTGGTTTTGGCGTGAAAGCGAGACAGACAGACAGAGCTACTTTCGCATTTATAATATTAGTATAGAAGTGTGGATAGTATGGATTATTGTAAAAACAGTAAACATAATAAGTATAAACAGTAAACAGTGACATAACTATTTTTTACGGATAACCGAAAAGCATAAGCAAATTAGGATGCTCGAGTTTTTTATTTAATTGATAATCTCGCATTTTCGTCTTAGATTCAATTGTTTTTACTGACTATTTAAAAAAGTAATTAAGGCATATCAGCAAATCTACAATATCACAAAGACCACTCATAAAAAAGGATATTATTTTTGCATTAAAAAATAAAAACTTTTCAAAATGTATCCTATAGCATTCTATGAATTCTCCAATGCATAGTTTATATGTATGTCTGCGAAGCGCCCTTTCGGCATCAGTTGTCGAGCCATCGCTCGTAAAGCCAAAATTAACATATTTTTTTTAATTATTGCACAACGTCGAGTTTCGGTATAGCTTAGCAAAACTGTATAATTACATATGTAAACACATGTACTTTTGTTCATTTATCATCAATTACTTCCAATAGTTTTTATAACTTTGTTAAACGAATAGGAAATGCCATAAATGTTTTAATGCAACTCAAAAACATCCATGATAAGAATGGTTAAAAGTTTCTGTATTTATTATTTGACGCCTCATTCCTGGGTAGCTGTAAAAAAAAATTGCCAAATTTTATGAGGATATACGGTCTTACATAAGACACCAAATACCTTCAATCATTCAATGTTGCCAGATGTCGCTAAAAAAGAAACAATAATATGTTTTACTGTGTTTTATTAGATTTTTCAGTCAAAAACTTTTTAGTAGCAACACGAATATTGAAAATTAACACTTTTGTGCCTCGAAAACTCGTAATGCTATTCGTCCGGTCTTACCTCTCTCCCGACGAGTTGGATGATGAAACTAAAAGAATAGACAGTGCATCTGCATTTGCGCACATACATATATAGTAATATCTCCTTATCGTCTTTGAGACGTCTTTAAGATTGACTACGGTAGCCAAAATTTAGTACGTTGCTCATATTAAATTTTATTATTTTTTTATCTTCCTAACATAGAATTAATATATTACCAATATCCCATAGTAGGAGAAACGCCAGAACTCAGATATTTTTCAGAAGTCAAGGCAAGAAACTTTAACTAACTCCTCCACGATACATTTATAGACAAAATCTTATCTGTCTCAGATTATCATGATTATTATTAATGCAATTGAAAATGTTACCAAAACAGTAACTTATACATTATTCGACATTAATCTACATATCATTGATTTTACTATCTTTCTCTTCATCTTATCTGAATATAATTAATTGAAAATATTATCATACTGTATCTATGTGGTACCTATATAATAGATATGTATAAAACGATAAATATATGCAACGTAAATACATAGAAGTGACTCATACACTTAAAGACACAAAGACTTGGACTTGACTTTTGAAATAAAGCTAATTGTTACTTATTTTTTTGTATGCCATATATATAAGAGGAGTCTGAGAAACGTAGCAAGCTACATTTCCTCTTTTAATACATATATTCTTTTAAAAACTCTTTCCATTTTAATCTTTTTTTGAGGACTCAAGTATTCTATTTGAAGGTATATATCTAAAAACCTTAAAAATATTCGATTCGATAAAAAACATATAAATTATTTCACGTTTAAAATCAATGTAATTACATGTAGGGCAGGTCAAGAAAAAAATTGTTTTCGTAACTTGATGAGCACTTCTAAGCATATTTACCTACCTGATATACCTCCATATGAAGCTCATTGCTTGTTTCCCTAAAATAAAAAAAATAAAAATAATATCTCCATCGGACGTACAGATTAGGCGTCACGAGAGCTACATCTCTACGCCCCTACGTCATCGAGATTCAACTCATTCACATGAAGCGTTTTTCTTCTTCATTTTTCATTGCGTTAAGTCAAATTGAGTATATTCTTCCATTTAACTAAAAATACAGATCGGTGGTTCAGGAATAGACCAATCCAATCCAAGTATCTAAGCGTAAATAAGCATTTTTTACGCTTTCCAACTTAAGACTAAATGAGTACTTTTAAACTTAATTAAAACGTACACCCAAGGTTAATTGGAAGAAATTATTTTTAACATTATGTTTGCACTTTGTCCAATATAGTCCTTAAGATCGCGTTGCATTTTAGGTAGTGTTTTACGCCAATCGCTTGTTATTTTCTTTGATAGTTCTGGTATAATTAGTTAGTAAACTAAGCGTCAGCTAACGCCTCTTTGATCAATGTGGGTGTGCGGAAGTGCTTACAAATAATAATAATAATAAAGATATACTACTAGTGATTTTAGTACGCCGGTTAAAGTTTTCTTATAAGTAGTTGACACAAAGGGTTGAAAAAAATATCGTCAGCGAAATCCTATCAAAGGGATCATGCGTCATCGTCATGTGTCACTTGAACAGTGCACTGAATAATTCTACGATATCAACTGTCGATATCAAAATACTACAACTTTTTATTTTACGATCCTATTCTAGGATTATTATTGTTTTATGCTACATTGAAGTATATATATATATATATATATATATATATATATATATATGAAATATATACATAATAATAAACTATAAAGGTTTCAAATTTGACTTACGTGACCACAACTTTTTTCCTGATAAAACTTTACTGACTGCAGATTGAACTGCGTATTTGTTATTTCTTACTGACGATTTTTTTTATTGTTTATAAATATTTAATGAGAAAAAAACTATTAAAGCGACATATCGTATTATGATCTAAAATATTTATTAAACAATTCAGTTCCAGGCAAATACTATCGGACTTTCGTATACATAAACTTTAATTATTCAAGTTTAATTTATTTATGATAATGAATATACATAATCAGTCCTATAATTGCCCAAGACAACAAATAAGAAGGCAAACTCTTAGTTCCTAGCTGATATCACAACCACAATCGGGATTCAGCAACCTTTTTAACCATATCTAATGTATCGAATAGCGAAAATTACTATGATAGCACAGCCTTTTAAAGGGACAACCGATTGTGAGGCCTTAGATCTAGTCAGTGTGACATGAGGCGGAGCGACTGGCTCTATGCTTTGCAGGAGTAAGGTGTCTACGGCTGCGTAGGCTTCGTGAACGACACGCTGTAAGAAAGATTATTTTATTATTAAAACTGCTTACGAAGACCGATCATCAATGACATAATTTGTTATCAAATTCTATAATTAATAATTACGAATGTTAAAAAAATACTATATCTGAAGTGTAAACGTTTGTAAATTTAAGATAGACGAATAATAATTTACCTCCATCGCAAGTTTAGAGTTTTGAACATCGATGGGTCGAAACATCATTACTGTGTAGGTATTGTCTATTCCTAAATGTCCATCCACCCAATCTTCAATGCCGCCCGCATAAAGCGCTAGACAAAAAATCACGTTTAATGGTTTCATTGTAAACGGGCTTTACAAGCTAATCCTTTTGTTGTAAAACATATATTCATTAAAAGAATAGTTTTTGATGTAAATTTATAAATGAAATTGATTAGTTTGTTTGTTTGAATGAGTTTTGAAATGTTTATGTTTTAGTTTAAATCATTTATTGAGAAAGATTGTGGACTACGCAATACACGCTATGACCCGCAACTGAAATAAACTGCGTGGAGCAGCTGTATTTAATGTAACTACTAAAGATTACATCAGTTAATGAATTATAATAATAGATAAAGAAATGGCTGAAAACAGTTACATTTAAATAAAAGAAAGCAGAGCACCATAATATCCCAAGTGATGCTTAATCTGAATGACTTAATTTTACAATGTTTATCTAAATCTGATTACTTTGTGGGTAATGGACTTTAACTTTACAATATTCGTTTAATCGTTTTTGTGCTGAAGTAATTAGAAAGATTATAAGATAATATTAGTGTAATACCTAATTATCATTTATAGTCACGGACAAATATTTTGTTTCAAATCAAAATCTGTATCATAAACCGGTAAAGTTTATAAGTGTAGTAAGTAACAGCGGAGGCCTTAGGGGGTGGCGAACAGGGCAATCGCCCGGGGCCTCGCTCTTGCAGGGGCCTCGCGAAAACCCAAGCAAAATTAAAATAGATTTTTTATTTAAAACTTTGTTTTTGATCCCTAATAATTTATTGAGGTTATAAAATAACAGTAAATTTAAATAAAGTTAATTAACTAATTCATTTATACAGATCATATATCGCATAGTACACGGCCCATGCTTTAATTAAAGATTTTAGTCTAAGCAAGACGCCAAAAACACAATTTAAAAAAAAATAATTTTTTTATTTGTTAACTTTGTAATTATTTAAATGTAAAATATTTTAAAAGTACACAAATTTTATATATTTGTATAACTTTACCATCACTCGTCAAACATAACATGATCATCAATCAATCATCAAACATACCTAAACCAAACAACCAGACCTACTTTCGAATCACATACATACTTTTCACCGAGGACAGGGGGCCTCGCAAAGACCTACCGCCCGGAGCCTAGCAATGGGTAAGGCCGCCGCTGGTAAGTAACTCCCAAGCTACTTATCCCACTTAAAAAAATAATTGAAGGCTATTTATAATGAATCTTCAGGATAAACATACTTTATATATTATACATTTAGAATTAAATAGATTTTTGTGGAGATTATCTTCAAATTTCGAAAAATTGATAATCGATTGCGTTTCTTACAAACGCTGTCTTCAAGGTTATAGCAGTAGCGTAAGGCGACAGACCACTATGGCATGTATTTGTAAATATAAATATAGATTATAATTCCCTATATAATACCAATGTGATATTAAAAGTAAGGGAAACCGCCGATTGCAAAGAAAATATTATTCACAATTTCTGCCCCTTTTGTTTAAAACAAATTTTAATTTAGTATTCGTCATTCATTCGTTGAGTTTTCGTGTAGAAGTCATATATTTAAGTACTTATAAATTTACGCTAATGCATTTGGAATGGGCTGTAATGTATGGAATGGTGTTGTAATGAGAAAAACCTAAGGTTTTTCTCATTACAACACAATTTTGATTTGAGCCTTTATCCGTATGCAGATTATAAACTTCAGAGCTTAAAAAATTGTCCGTGACGACGACATTGCAGTTGATTTACATACAAATTCATAATATATGACTTAAACATACATTTAAATTTCATTTAAATGTAATTAATTGCAATACATACATTAAACATTTTAAAAAGTAAGTACTACGCATTTATAATTGTATTATTATATCAACTTATGCATAAAATGTACTCAAATATATGTATATGTATAATGAAATGTTATATTCGTCGTTAAAAGTTTATCGTGATTAGATGACAAAACAAGATAAGGTGTCGCAGCTGAATTTTACGTTGCTATTTAAATATGCATGTAAGGACATATTTTATATCATTTTAGGTGACCTACTCTAGAACTGTTTTTTATTTCTTTAATAAAAATTAAAATACTATTATTAACATAACTCACGTAAAAATTCCGACGTTTGTCCTGCAACGTACATACGACCGCTTATACTGAAAGCGGCGGAAGCAGCTCGTGAAGCACGTGGTCTCTATAATATATGCGTTATAGGAAACATTTGATATAAATGTACTATCATTTCCAGGGACAATTTTTTTGTATATTTTTCGGGCAAACGATCTGATGGTAATTACTAATTAGCCTTTATCAATAGACACTGGCACGGCAAAAATTAATAACCAATATATACACGATCAATATAGTTGCTGTCATGGGATAAAGATGTAACATCCCCATCAATATCTGTAAAAGCACTGTAAAATAGTGTAATTACAGGTTATATTGTAATAAAATTACATTATAAAGGGTGAGTGAGCCACTGCAACTACGGAGACAATGGACATAACGTATTTGTTTGTAAAGGTTTGTGGCGCATTGGCGATGTAAGGAATGGCTATTGTCTATGGGTAGTGGTGAAAACTTACATCAGGTGGCTTATTTGCTCGTCCTCCTATACCTATATAATAAAATAGTACAAGGAAAAAAAAGAGTTCATTCTTTTAACCGGTAAAAAACAAACCAGTGCAGAGGTGGTAGAGTATTGGTTGGTTACTGTCCTATCCAAAGCACCACCGGTGCCTTGCGTGAGGTAAAATACATAGATTAATAACCTAAAAAAAATACTTACGTGAATATGGTCCAGCGCTCGTCTTTTATTAGTATGCGAATAAGGATACAATATACCCTAGAAAAAAAGAAATAAATTAATATACATTTAGTAATTATAAAAAACTGCTAGTTTGACATAGGGTTTGACATTTTGACTGAGCAGCTTAGATGACCGAATATAAATAATAGTTATAATATGAGAGGCTTGCTTGGAAGACGAAGGGAGTAACATAGGAAAATAGAACCAGAAACCTAACACCTGCAGCCGGACTTACAAGAGCATTGTGTTCCTATTTAATGCTACATTGTTAATATTTAAAAAAATATTTCGACATAAAAGCTTAACGCTACCCCAACCGTTGAGATATGTCAAAGCGGATTAATTTCTTTTAAATATTAGAGTATTCCGTAAATAAATCTCTAAGAAGTATTAAATGTAGAAATGTAAGTAAACCATAACATAATAACAACTATAATCATATTATATTTTGTATATTAAAAAAAAATACGTACAACATCTATAGATTTAACATAGGTAATTTATTTTATTAATTCGTATTTAAAAAAAATTAAGTGAATGTTTTTTTTTGTTACCACAAAAGTTTTTGCACTTTTATTGATTTTACAAAGACGATATAGTGATATAAGAAAGTCTCACAAGAACATCGCCCTCCTTAAATGCAATGAAAGCGTAAAGCGGTGACCGTTGGTCGTGAAGAAAGTGCGTTAAGGCGTATGTCTCCGTTTCACTCAGTTGCCGAGGGCCCGCGTACAGCGACCCACACGGGTGCTCAGCGCGCAACTCTTCTGCTGTAATGCAATTTACAAACATTTATCGATGTTTTTTTAATTAATACCATAGTTAGCTATATCTTTATGCCCTTTTAATGTTATCGGTTTAGTGTTTTAGAAATAGTATGGCTGATTTTTATAGCCTCCTGTCGTCAACTTTTTTTGCGAACTCTTCCACTGGTTACTTTCCTGCCAACTTAATGGTTGTTGAAGTGTAGCGGTTACGTTAATTAAGTGCTTATGGTATTCATTTTCTTAACATAAAAAAGTATGTCATCTTTAGAATTCTATTGGAAACCATACGACGAATAAATACTTACCTATATATCCTATTTTTCATAATTCTCTTTTGATTATGTGGTAAAATACTTAAGAATAATAATAATAGTTTTTTGCGTAAGGAATTGCTTACGGGGTATCCATTGGTATTCAAAATTGCGATCGAGATTAACACCATAACAGGGCTGTATCGTGCATCTAAGACCAAAATCTTCACACGCTTGACACGATTCACGTCCTTTGCAAGAATCCCAAGACTGCCGTAAATTCTTGGACCATTCTCTTCGCTACGGAGGAAAAATAAGAGAAAGGCAAAATTTTAAATTTAATCGATCTCCAACCGATGTTACTTGAATACAGAATTACATTAGGTATCAATACTTATAATAATATTTGTGTAACTTCTCTTTTTTAATTTCCGCATTTTTTTATATAATACCATCACTGCCATATTCACATTCGCTCTAGAAAAATATAGAAGACGCGTACAGTTCAAATTCGATTATTACAATGTTAAACCTAGCAAACTTCGCGTATTTTGAAATAAATAAAGTGACACCAACATCGTTTCTTCTGCTTTTTTTCACTTAAATAACATAATTGATTCAATATGATCGCTTCATCCTACTTTGTAAAAACAACTGACTCGACTGCTTAAAATCGAATCGTAAATTGTTACTTTACAAGCGAGTTCAGCCAGTGAGAGATCACCCTTTATACATTAATATACAATAATTTAATGCTGTGAGTCCATTGAAATGTTACATTTTTTTAGGTCCTTACCTTGCATTTCATTGTGGTAAAATTAAAAAAAAAACTGTAGAGGAGAATCTTTGTCAACAGACCCTCTACAAATTTTATCTGATGTTATTTTTTTGTAAAATGAAAACCAAAAATATATACCAAAAAGGAAAATTCTTAAAGAAATTTTTGCACTTGAATGCGTATAAATTCTCTATTTTTAATTTTACAGTGAAAAGTAATATAAACATAATTGTAGACAAAGCGATTTGCTACAAATTATGTCTATGCAATTTTTCTGTAAGATCAGTAGTTACAGAGAAATAGTGAAAAAGCTGCCGCGGGGCCAGTCCAGCAGCACCACAAACTTGGGGTTAAGCTTCTACTGACGCCCCCACATATTCCTAAAATAAAATTGCGTCCTCTGAGGGACGCAAGGTGAAATGTAACATTTCAATGGACTATGCTATTTAATTATTGTAAATAGATAGGCGGACCGACAAATGGGCGACCTGATGGAAAGTGGTCACCACATAGACATTAGAAATAAATTTTAACCATTCCTTACTTTGTCAATGCGCCACCACCCTTCGAATGTAAAAATTTTATTTATTTATTTTCCAAATATTATTTATTGTAACTTTCATTAAGATAATATGAAAAATAATGAAAGAAATTGCTGCGAACCGTTGTCATAACCCTCGCACGCAAATTATTCTCTAAGAGTCCATAATATTCATTTATAAGAGCACTTTTTTCTTAACATTACATTCGACATTTGCTCAGTAATGGGATATTGTAAATAACCTAAATAATAAAATAAATTAACTGTACTACAATGATTCGCTTGTTAAAAATTTAATTTGTTAGCAGAATTATAGCATATACTTATGCCAGTTGAAGTATTAAAATTAACACAACAAAAAAAAAATAACAAAAAAGTTTATCACAATCATTTACCGCTGACATAACATTTTTACCTATAGCAATAATTAATGGTATCTTTCTTAATAATTATCCAATTTGAATAATCTATATTTTATCAGTATCGTCATGGTAAGAATGTTGTTATCAAGGCTATACGTAAGATAAATGATTTTATGGTAATTTTTAGATAAGTATTATTTTTTATCACAGTAAAATTCAATAATTTCAATATCACACTTATCATTAGTGTTAATAATTTTATAAGTACGCACACGCATACCATACTTATCATCAGTATATTCAGGCTACGTCCTTTATAAGATTATAGGACGTAGTAGGTAATAAAAAAGATATCGATTTTCTATGAACGCAAACTTCCAACGATGTGCTCCTGAATGATTTAACTGATTATAAAAGTAAGTAGTAGTTTTTGTTGTATAATGAACATACGCTTTTGTTATAAAGTCAAGATTTTAAAATGTTCTATAAAAAAACATGCTAGATATCTTACGTGTGGAAATGTCATCGAATAGTCATATCCATCAGGATTAAAAACAGGAATAATCCAGAAACGAAATTTTGTCAGTAGATCGGCGCGAGCTTCACTACGTTCAATGAGTTGATATAAAACATACATTGCAGCCGTTACTGCATGGTGATCTCTTCCCTGAATCCCTGTAACAATCTTATTATTGCAGTCAATTTTTTATCAACAAGTTTTTAAATCAGGGTTCAAGCTTGTTTCATAGCAAAATTCATTAAATTCTGATTAATAGTTTGGTGGTGAGAGAGAAACAGACAGTCAGACAGCTTTTTCGCATTTATAATATTAGTATAAATAGTTTAGATCAAGTCTTACAAAGTAACTATTTTATTTAAATCTAAAATAACATTAGTTTATTTATACATATGTATATAATTTCACCAATACCTGCAACAATCATGACTGTTTTTTTAGCAGAAACAATTTGGCCGCTAGTTGGATCGTCAACTATCATCATATATATTGGATTTTCCATAACGGTAAAATTTCCGTTTGTAATATCTAGCCGTTTAGCAATAGGACTTTCCTCCGCCCATTGTTTTAATTGCAATACTATCTGATGAAAAGTAAATAATCAAAATGCTATGATGCTTTTAAACTAGTAAATAGAGTATTTGACCTAAATAAGAAATTGGTACAATGTTTAAAAACAAATTAATGGGTTTCTAACGAAATATCCGATCGATCAATTAAAAAAGGGTACCTCATGTAAAGATAGTGGTGAACTAAAAGAAAGGGGATTCGATCTTAAGACGCTGCAAATTGGACGTTTTTTTTCAATGGAAATATTTTTTACGCTATCCGAAACTTTTATAGTTGCAACTCCAAATATCGATTTAGCAGTTATATTAACTACTTCATTCTCTAATTCATCTTCTTCTTCATAATTCCTGCCTCCACCGTCTTTATCGTTACTATTAGTTGAAATATCGGAGTACATAATATTTTCTGATGCTTCTTTGACAGATTTGACTAAGTTAATATTATCTTTACTTTTCTGACTTTTAGAGCTTTCTGTTTCATCATCGCCATTATAAAATAAATCATTGTAAAATAACTGATTTTCTTTTTCAATAGTCTTATTGGTTGAATAAATATGTTGATTAGTTTTCATTTTATCTTCAGTATCAAACGTTTTAGAATCTTCATTATCATCTACTTCTTCGTGGGCTCTTAAAGATGTGCGATGAGGATTTATTTGAGTCGATGGAGTAGTTCGCGACGGCTTTGAATTATCAAATAATTCTGAGGTATATTCAAAAGTAAACAAATTCCTAAATGATGACGTTCTCGTAGGCATTACAATATCTGGATAAGAGAACGTCCTTGTAGGGCTCAAAGTTGTTTTATGCAATATCTATAACCATACAAAACTATCATTAGGTAACAAATATAAAATATATTTAATTAAAAAAATGGAAACTATGTATAATCTTATCTTTATGAATATGGATTTGCTACTTACTACATATTAACATAGTAAGTAGCAATAATTCTCTCTCCTTTGTAGTATGTCATAAATTGTGAGAACCGAGATCTAATAACCAGATACTTTATCGTGTAAAATAAATGATTGATATCGTCGAGCTCGACCGTGCAAGAACTAATACGTTACTATTTATTATTTACTATTTTATCAATATAATATACGTATGTATATGTTTACTTACGAAATTATCCACCGTACGTGGAGTAAGCGGACCAATTGTATGACGACGCGTAAAGGATACCGGTGCTATAGGCGCATATTGTCGTCCTATATGTGTTTGAGACCTTGGTAGAAATTTAGGACTAGCGGGAGGACTTTCATCACGCTGTGGATGTCGCCCAGAGCCATGTTTAATTTCAATACCTTATAAGGTAATAAACGTAATAATTACCTAAGACATTATATAATTAAAATAATTTAATTTGAAATTAATATTAGTGTACCTTTTGGTCGTATTGGTGGTATTACTTTACTATATGGTTTTATTGGTGCTAATATAATGCTACCATCAATTTTTGTTACAGAAAGAGTAGTCGGAGGAATGAATCGTGTATATTCTTTTGAAGGATCTAAAGTAATTTCAGTAGTTGGCGATGGAACTACAGCTCCACCAATAATAATTTTTTCTTGAGCTTTTGTTAATGGTTGGATATTCACAGCCGCAATTGGTTTATTGGCGGTAGATACATCATCGTCTAAAACTTTAACGATAAACTCTTGTGTTGTTTCTAAATTAGAGTACCACCTCGTATACTCTGAGATTGCTCGTTTACGACGAAAATCTATAAAAGATTTAAAAATGTTTGCACACACACACATGTAAATGAAACACAAAATTCACATTTACTAAGCCTTACATGATAGGGTACAAACGTGGCAAGAATCATCTTTCGTACTATTAACGCTTGAACTAAATACCAATTCTGTAAAGCCTAATATTATCAAAAATATACTCAAATTCATTATAAGAAAAAATAGTCTTCCATCATATTTTGACAGTACAAGCTGTTGTCTTGTCAGAGGCCATATTAGAAAAAGAATACTATGAACTAAAGAACGTTACCAGAAAAATGATTTGTATATGATTAACGTAACATATTTATATAATTGAAAGACATATTTTACCATAATCACGTAATTTACAGGCAATTTCTTTCCTTTGTGAAATTAAAATACAAAGACAAAGTTACGATTTATAAATTGTTTTTGCAAATGGAAACATTTTTTTTAAACATATTTGCAAAAAAACGTGGTTGATATGTACGAAGCTCATATACTCTTTGATTGATGTGTATGACTTGATAAATACTGTTGATATTTTTGTACAATGTTTTTGCATATAAAAGTGTATATAGTTGGATTTATATATTTTCTGGGAATTTTGTTCATGTTTTTATTTCCACCACGAAACTTCGAACAGTACGTTATCATTTTTTTTTAAATTAATTTAATGCTACTATACTATTTTTTCCATTAATATACTACATAGTTAATATTTTTTTAAATATAGATCGGGTACTAAAATGAGAAGGATTAGAAGTATCGGTAATAAATTGAAATATGAGGGGTATATTGATTACGAGACTATGCTGAATGTAGTGCAACACATGGCCATGGAAGACCCTGAAATGGTAGAAGTGGTGCATTTGACTCCACACACTGCTGCCAATAATAGTCTTATAGCTATTGAATTGCACAGTGACACGCTCAGCAAGAAACCTGGAATACTCATAATTGGAAGTAATATATCATTAATCGCTTGCAAATATACTTAGACCGACAATCAAACTTTAACAAGACTGAATACTGGTTGGTTATACTTTTTTAGAACATAATATGGAATGTTAAACTTTTTAACGAATTTTTCAGCAATAAATGGAATGGTGTGGGCTGGATCAAATAGTATACTTGAATTAGCTGACAAACTTATTTATGACACAACGTTCCAAACACCGTTTTTTAACGATTATGACTGGTAAAATGAATAATTAAATAATTATTAAGAATAAGTCTTCAAACTATTATAGGTACGTAGGATTCAAATTTATATGGCTAAGATCTCATTGACAGTAATGTTTGAAAAACATTACTTGGTCTGGGTAGGTACTACCAATATTACTTTCTCATCGAATATTATACTGCCAAACCGTATATTTGTGGTTTGAAGGCTGAAAGAGCCAGTATAACAACAGGCACTAGGGTGGTTAGAGAAGACGATGTGTTAGTACATCCTAGAGCCCCAAATCCCATCGACAAAAGTGACTACTAACTAAATACCTATTACAAAGAAAAAATTAAAATTACTTCCGGAATATATTATGAACGTGACTAGTTTATCATTAAATAATATGTTTCCCCGAAGTTAGTTTCATTATCAGATTACAATTTCTGATAACAAACTAGATTCACAGAGCTTAAACGTGGCGGCCCTTAAAAATATAGAGAATGCGAAAAAATACAACAGTATCTGGCACAAAGCAGATTAATAAAGCGTAATATTTATAAAATCGTTTATTATAGGTATTTAATTCCGATAGCGAACCCAGACGGACTTAATTTTACGACGAGTCTTCGTGATTATACGTCAATAGACGCTATAGAGTGGTCACGCAACATCTCCGTTAGAACTAAAACGAAACCAGCCGAATGGCATAAGAATGTTGACAAGGAATCAGGAGAGCAACTATGCTTCGGAACTAACATTAATCGTAACTTTGCATATCACTGGCAAGGTGATTTTTTTCTAAAATAATTGGACTTTGTTGGATTTCTCCACAGCACGGTAGATTATAGAAGTTGATTTTCCTTAGTAAATATGTAATCTATTCATATTAGGGAAATTGTGTCACAAGCTCGTTAATTAAGTCAAGAATATTTTAAGTGAAGTATAGGTTAGGCTTAGCGTGTTTTTAAAATTATTATTTTAGTATTTTAGTGTCACTAGAATTTTTATTACTTAAATAAAGTGCATGTGATACAAATTTATTGTTTTACAATAAAAACGATAAACATAATAGTATCATCAATGTCAATAACACAAATATCAATATATCAGTAAGATATCGTTTTATACGGGCAATAAAGCAGCGATAAAATCAAATTTTTATATTGCAGATGACGTACGCAAAACACCGATTCGTTGCTCGCAATACTACCCGGGTATAAAGCCCTTCTCTACGGCAGAAGCACAGGCGATACGGGAATACGTGCACAAGCTTGCCGACATATTGCATCTAGCCATACATTTGCATGCCAGTTTCGTACCTAAAAAAGTAACTGTAACATTCTATTTATAAATATGTATTGTATCTTACCCTCCAAGAAAAGACTAGGTGAACGATATAAACAATTTATTTCTCAATATGACTTATTTTACAATATTTAATTCAACATTCAAATCTTACAACGAAATCGAATCAAACGGATTATCGTACCACCTACCAAATTACCGTCATTTTCTCAAGTCCCCGCCATTCCTCTTTTTTTAAATCATAGTTTAAACCTAGTTAGGTAGTGAAGAAAATTTTAAGTACCATTTATCCACAGAAATAATTATTAAAATAGTTTTCATATTTGTTATTCGAATACTAAAACTTATAGTATATGGATTAAAAAATATATATAGAGAGATACTTATAGTTATTATTTTAATCCATATTTGAAAAAGAGACATTAAGTAGGTACATTATAGATGGTAATTTATCACTAAACTCTATCCTTAATAGTTTTTATTTAAAATAGCATGCTTGAATGGGGCTACAAATCTAGAATTAATAATTAGTCACATACCAATTTGGTCTGAGTAAATATATGATTTAACTTTTTACAAATTTTGCGTGATTTATCCTAAAGAGGCAGTTGAGATGTGTAAGAAATGTAGATAATTTTTATCTCTATAGAATTTCGTCTCAGTATCTCTTTGATATCGTCTTGGTCTTTAAAATCTGTTCTAAAATCTAAATACATATAATTTTCTATCGACTATATTTTTTTTAAGTTAAATTACGTTAGTCACTGGAATAAAAGCGCAAAAAAAAGTACAGTTATTATAGTCTGAATGAAAATTACTCGCAGGACTCATGAGCTATTGATAGTGAAAAAAGAACATGTGTTATACTATAGGGTAACTTCGACCTGATGCTAAAATTATAAATATATATACATAATATCAAGAACACTCTTTATATTTACAGGAATTTATTTTGTACCCTTGGCGATACACTTTACGTCAGCCAAGTAATTATCATACGTTACAAGAAATCGGAGAATACGCAGCAAGACACGCAAGACTCCCCGATGGCAGGCTTTATGAGGTTTCAGATTTTAAAACACTTAGTTAGAAACTGATGCAAATTTGTCCCAACATATTCGTATGACTTTTATTACATATTCTCGATAAAATTCCAAGAAATGACGAGATTTTTTTTTAGGCAATATATAATATAATTGAAGAAGCATGACCACCTGCTATTCAATTAATTTATTTATTCAGAAGATCCAACGGAAGTAACAATAGTTATAATACATAAAATGAAAGATCCGGGTCATCATATTATGTATTTAGAAGAATATGATTAATTTATATAATGAAACTAAATTTTAAAGGTTCATCAAGGCAGCAGTGACGAGCGCGTCGCTGGTTCTTTGAGCGATTATATCTCGGGAGTCGTTGGAACCGACTTGGTTTTTGTCGTTAAACCTTATCATGAAGTATTTCCTAACTATACAGACTCTACTATAATGGGTTAAATGTCTTTAATTTTCATTATTTTTAGTTTTATTTATTCTACCATCACGTAGCAATATTTTCAGTACTACAGTAGTATGTTTCCGCTTGAAGGGTGCGTCAGACAGTATAACTACAGGTACAAGGGACATAACATATGCAGAGGTGACACTTGCACATCAGGTGGTCATGTTCGCCTCTCTAAGCCATAAAATAAAAAATAAAAAATCATTAACGCTACTCAAACATAGTCCATCAAGATGATCCCATAGACAATTACTACTTTTTTTCTAGTTTGACGTATGTATTTCTAACACGGAAACAAAAATATGGTGTTCAAATTTATTCAACCATCATTAAATAATATTATAAATTAAAGTTGCTATCATTCAAGTGTCTGTATATTTAATTGAGCTAAAGGAAACAATTTCATTATTTCTACTACTAGACATTTATTTCCAACGTCTTCAGAAACTACTCAATCAAGACGATGTTATTTAAATTAAGTTATATAAAAAGTATGTTATTTAAGTGTGAAGTCAAAGCGAATCGTTGTCTTAATTATGTCGTATAAAATATTTTCATAATTGAAATAAATAATGCAACTATTTAACGTAATATACGTTTAATTGGTATATAGGTTAAAAATATATGTTGTGGTTTGCAATGCTTTTTACATATATTTTTTTATTTCAGAAACCTACGTCCAGAAATCGATATCAGTAATACTCAGTTTAGTCAGAGGTTGGAGAAGTAGCACTAAACAAAATACACTGTCATTTTTTGGTAAAGATATTGAGTTTTGAGATAAACAATTTTATTGGTTATTCATATAATAATGTATTTTTATTTACAATTGTTAAAAACTATTTACATAATCTTTATGCGGACAAATAAAAATACACTTTTTACGCTATTTTATGTATAATAACAATTTTACGCCTTAATAAAATGTTATATTATTCTTTTAATATATACAGTATGAAAAATCAACAATTGCAAATATTTACATTGCTCATAATAATTATCTATGGAATAAAAAAAAACAATGCATAGGTATGTTATACTCTATAAGCTAATAAATAATATGTACTTATAGGATATTCATTAAAAAGTAATAATAATGGAAATTAAAAAAAAACTATATTCGTTTTCTGCAACACTTTTATACCACTTTGGTTTCTAAAAATAAGCAACGTGTTTACACAAATATGTAATGAGCAATATAATAAATAAATTATTTACAGGATACTGCTAGTATCATCTATTTATTGGTGATGGAATGACACTTTTTCTTAAAATAGACTCATCGATGTCCCAAACCTTGGACATATTGTTAAGGGATCGTAGGAGTAACTGCTGCAGTTGATTATTATCATTGAGATCCGTGATATGAAGCAGGTTCATATACAATGACACTTGGTGCAAATGTTGCAGTCTCTTTAAAAGTGCGGCTTTGAGATCTACGACGTCGGTTCGGCGCCAGTATTTCAAATTTCTACCGATCACACTGTTTATGTGTTCTCTCATATCTTTCAGGCAAGCTTTTTTCTCATCTATCATCTGAAAAAATATAATAATACTAATTATGTAATGGAATAGGAAAAAATTACAACCTATGTATGTACAACAACACAGTTCGAAGTCAAATGACTAAAATATATAATAGTAAATAATTGAAGATTATATAGTACATACATATAGTACATATTAATAGGTATAATCGTGGGATTATGACGATTGGTGAGAGATGAGATGTTACAGTGTCAACAATGTTATTTTTTCGTTGATTCAGAATAATATCATCAGTCAATTGTTTTTCCATACATGAAATAATGGATCAGAGGAAAGAAATTTGTCAAATTATGAAGTAACTAAATTGAGCGCTTATTTTTAATTTTATATTATGTTTTAAAGAGTGAGCATCAATGGACGGAACTTAAAGTATTCTGTTTATCGTTTATTCATAAAAGTTATCCTTCTATTCTTATAGAATGTGGCTGTGACGTCAACGCATTAAATAATACTCCTAATAAGATTGGTGTTTAAGACCCAAAAACAAAAACAAAAAAACAATCGAATATATTCATTCAAATTATTAACCTAAAGTAATGCCGATAGACTACGGGGTAGGTACGGGGAGCGGGTGAGCGGAGCGTCCAGCGCTAGTGTTGCTGCCCGGCGTTGCCGTTTTTACGGGTTATTGAACTAATTTTGCAAATGTCGTTTTACTTTATTTAAATTTCCGTGTGAATTATTTTCGAAAATTCCACGTTTTTATTATTCGTCTATTCGTTTTTTCGATCGAATTTTATCAGCCTTAACGGAGTGTATATAATAAACGAGTACTAATCGTCGTTTAACTTAATGTGATAACTACTGCGATATATATTTAAGACAAAACTTTAAGGTTTTAATTTTTGTGTTACGATTATTAGTTACAATTACTTAGTTTTAATAATTTCAAAATATGGTACTTACAATAAAAAAATATAGCATCAATCACCACAAGTTAGTGATTTTGAATTCGGTCAGTATTTGATAAAGATTAAAATTTCGTTATACATAATAAATAAAATGCCGCCCCACCTGGGCCTGCTGGCAGAGCGCGAGGCGCACCCGCAGCTGCCGCGGCGCGCCCAGCGAGCGCAGCGCCAGCGCCAGCACGGCGCCGCCCGACACGCGCTCGGCGCCGGGGAACGCGCGGCTCTCCGCCTCGCCGCCGCTGCGCACACGAGACGGCGGACCAAGGCTTAGTTTACCTTTCTCATTTCGATCGTGAATTTAGTATTATCACACCAATTATATAAATAGAAATCAAATCATGTGACACGTACACACACACACGCACACAGCTACGTAAAGCTTTACCTACTGCGTACTCTCCGAGGGACTACCACTCCTGCCAATTTCGAAATTCTTGAGATTTTATTGACAGCCTTCCAGGATTTCATCCTGCTCTTCGGGGTTTGAAGGCTATATGCTAACCGACCCACAAGGCAGGAAACATATATAATATAATTATGATGTAAGCATGTCTGATTTTAGAAAAAAATAACAGAATTGCCCATAATCATCGGAAATGTTAAAAATGTTTTAAAAAAAAATTACCCGTTGGCGGGAAAGACGAGTATAGTGGGATAGGCGTGCGCGGTGTAGTGCCACGGCAGGTCGTGTCGCAGCGCATCGATACGTGCGCACTGCACGCGTACGCCGCACGCGCTCAGCACGCGCCCGGCGTGCGCCAGCGCGCGTGACGTCAGCGCCCCGCAGCCGCCGCCGCACACCGCCACTAGCGTCACCTGCCCCGCGTTTACGGTGTTTAATCTAACTCTCTTGGATGTTATTAAAATTATATAAAAAAAAGAGCTCCGTATTTAACTCACCGTGCCTGGAGTTCTGATGACCTTTTTGAATGTGCGTGTGGTCAGGTCCAATATCTGAACCATGCTCTCATTTTTTTTATTAATATGAGTGTTCATATTGGAACCAAAAAAATGAGTATATTTAGCGTTCTCCACGTAAGTGCGTAAAGTGCGCTTCAAGTTCTTGTGAGTAAAATTATAAATAAATTCTCTCAGTGATTTAGCGCTGTAGTCCTCTGACATGACATACTGGGATTCGTACTGAAAGAATAGCGTTACATGTAATCGTAGCATATACAAATATTATACTAATCACAGAAACAAAAATTATAA
Source organism: Vanessa atalanta (assembly GCF_905147765.1). Classification (NCBI taxonomy): domain Eukaryota; kingdom Metazoa; phylum Arthropoda; class Insecta; order Lepidoptera; family Nymphalidae; genus Vanessa; species Vanessa atalanta. The sequence continues at coordinate 7,030,909 of NC_061878.1, read as the reverse complement.
TGGAGTATTTGTCATAATAAATAAATTGCTAATTCATAACCTATTTGACGGTACAACTGAATAATTAATACAAAAATCATAATTATATTCGGACGTTCAACTGTACTGACGGTATTTCTGAACTGAAATGTCTTGTAGTAATCTTTTTGTGTACAATTACTATACAAATTTTAATTATTAATGAATTACTTACCTTACTATCCAAAATAACTACAGCGGTCATGTCCTTTTTATTTTTTATATTAATACCAAGTGCCTCTGCAAAATGGTAATTCCGGACGCTATCAATAGCTGCCATATATAAAGTGTTATTTGTTTTACATGCTAGTCCATGGATATGTGTTATATTTCCACTTGTGACTCTCGACGGAGATACAGGCGGACTCAGTTTATTAGCAAATTTCATAAGTCGGCAAAAATGTTTCACATTATCTTGAATAAGATTTTCAGCAGACAAGGGATCATCTTCAAACGGCAACATTGTTGTTTCTACACTGAAATAAGTTTTAATTGTCTTTTTAAGTTCCGATAACAACTTCGCCAATATCCAAAAAGGTATTTTTTCGCGAATTCATATTAAATTTAATAGATTATTCAAGATTTCGACCAATGATATCAGTTCAATGTCAAAGTCGTTTATTTGTCTGTAGTTAGAAAAGGCTATCTATATGGTGGGGAACCAAACCCGCATTAAAAGTATTGCCCTTCTGTCAGCGCCAGTAGGTTAATTATTATATATCTTAAAAACAAATACTTTACAGTTTTAATAGTTTATAAATAAAACAAAATTACTTACTCTTGTTCTTCCATTTCCGCGTTCTCCTTCTCTTCTCTCAATTGGTCTTCAATTGACTGGCATTTTTCATAATTTTCATAGAAACTTTTTTCAGCGGGTAACGATTTGGCTGTGCTCATTCCACATTGATCCAAAAACCCCAATTTGGACCACAAATTATCATTTGAACCATCAGCCTCTTTTGAGGTAACCAGTGCATGGTTAATTAGGAAATTAAATATACCACTCTTCTGAGTTTTCTGTGTCAAGTTATTCCATAGATATTTATTATTTTGAGATATGAAAACATCTCTCTTTGAAAGTGCATTCACTTTTTTCACAGGCTTTTTGAATTTGTATTCTTGACAAAACTTCAAAAAGTTCTTCTGTTGGTATAGCAACCTTTGTACTTGTTGCAGTTTTATTAACTCAGCTGTCCATTGATTACTTTCATTGTTTTTACAATTATAATATTCCATTGCCACTTCACGTAACTAAAATTTATTTATGAAATAAATGGATAGATATAATCATATTATCAATTATAATATAATTATAATATCACTTACCAGAGCATATGATGGTAATTGTTCATAAAGCGGGTTGAGTGGTGTAAAAAGAATCAACATTGGTTGACCGTCTGCAAATCTCTCAAAACTGTAACTCTTTTGCCACATTGGAATAATCCTTGCGACTGGTTGGGCAAAATTTTGCAGCACCCAGTGCATTATAAATGTTTCATTCCATGATTGATTGCTATCCTCTGGTTTGTATTCCTAACAAAACAAGCAAAACATAAATACTATATATACAATAATACTTATCTAATTTACAATGATGCATAGAAATATAATATGTTTGTTTCTTAGACATTAAACTTGAAGAATCTTCTGGATCAAATTATCTCATTGTCATTGCCAAAACTAACAAAGTAGAATATAATAGTAAAAAATATATATATAAATAAAGGTAAAATTCTTGTCTACACTAGAAAATCTCTATAGACAGTTTGTTGTTATCTATAGTGTTGTTGTCTGTAGTATATCTCTCTATGATTCTGATTACTTTTTATATTATAATATCTCAGCACTACAGTGGACTATGTTACCCACAATACCTCTACTATATTAATGACATTATTATACTACAAAGTTGTTATCTATTTGAACACTTGTATTCTTCAAACACATGGCCCTATTTACACTTTTCTATTTTGTTCATATTTTATTTTTTCATCAATTAAACTATATAAAGATGTAATAGAAGTTCAGTAAATTGAATATAGGTTTGAAATATACACATAAATACTTATAAGTCATTATTTGAATGTGTTAACATACACCTAAATAATTTAGACTAGAATGCTTGATAGAAATTCGACGACTGGCCACTGGTGAGGTTAATAGAAGCCTTCAGAATATTACCTTTGTGTCATTCCATAGCATAAGCCTTAAATTTGGAACTCTCTCCACACCTAAATCCATTGCTAGCTCCTTAGAAGTAACAGTGGCAAAACATATTTCACCGACAGTATCAAATTCCCGAGATTTTAGTGCCACATTGTACCATATATTATAATATCTGGATGTGTCTGTCAATGGAGTGAAACCTAATGCTACAGCCTGAAACACAAAATTTACAGTATAATAAAGTAGTGTTAATGATATTAATAGCAATATATTCATTTGATCATAAATAATGTATTTATTCATTGGAAAATATAACTTACATCACAGATAGATAGCAAGTTGACTAGATCTTCTGTGTTAGAAATTTTTTCAAGAGGCCTCATTAGCATCTCCAAAAAGTTAACCATACTTTCGGCATTTCTTGGTCCTATTAATATAAATTCATTTTAATTTAATTATGTTATAATAGTGGATATTACACAGTCTTCAAATAAAGCATGTAAATGTATTAATACTAACCTTTGTATAAGACACCTCTCGATGTGACAGTATATGCCATCAATATTGGCCATGATGGTATTTTATTATGCTGTAATCTACATTCACTACCAGGATTCCAACAGTTAATGGCAGAAAAATGTACCTGAAAATTATTAAAAGAAACATATAATTTACGTATAGGTGCATCTCATCAATTACTTAAACATATTCTTTTGTCAGAAAAAAATAGCCTTATTAGTCAAGCAGCGTTTAAAGATCTCACAGCTTGTAATGCTACACTTTTTTATTACATAAAAAAGCATACTTGACTCATTCAATATAACATATTATTCTTATTGGATAAATAATTTTTAGTATTTTAATACTTACCCTATCTCTTAAAATATGTGCAGCCTTTTCAAATTCTCCTCTAACATACTGTGATTCTGCATCCCAAGGAGCATAATACATAACAAATGATAAGTCTTCAGTATTAATAGTAGCCAAAGCATTACTCAACTGGCCTTTGTACCAGTCTGCCACAACAGAATCAGAGTAGAAGAATCTCACAGCTCGAGGAACTTTAGATATTTTTGCAGGCCTAAAATATTAATATAAAAATGATAGTGGTAATTTCTTATCAATGGTATATATTTCAGTGATATATCAAATAACTCACGTATTATGTAAAGCTCCGTAGGTTGTTAAAGCTAGAGCGATACAAAACACAAGTTCTTTGATCAACATATTGAGGGTTAACTCCCTATTATTGTTTTGCTTTGCCACTTGAGAACTTTCAGTGGAATCTCGCTCATTGCTAGAGAAACTCGATTTTCTTTTTAATGACGTGACCCGTGAAATATCTTCAGTGTCCGCCGTTGGAAACATTACACGTCATTCATAAACATAAAGGCTAATAAAGTTTGTATTCTATTTGTATTTTGCATTATATCTTATAATTTTATATAGACTTGTATAACATTACATTGTCATAAATGCTGACTCAAATTATTTATTTATTAAACTTTACTAGTTTCTTTCTCATAACTTTTTACAGTTAAAAATTCCATCAAATGAAAATCAATTTTGTATTGACTTAAAACATCCAAATGCTATGACACTTGACATTTGACAATTGACATTGCCAAATTGCTAATTGTTTTAGTGTAGTAAAATTATTTATTGACCATTTAAAACCTGGAACAGCTGAAACTGTAACTGTCCTTGTATAAATGCCCTATTGCTGCAAAGGCGAACTCTACTTTAAGAGGGCTTAAAACTCATTTTACAACGCCGCTGAAGGGTTTGTAAAAACCACTGTTAGAATATAATTTTAACAATATAATGTGTTTATTTCTAAATAAATATCAGATTTAATTAAACATTTTAGGGTAAGGACGCAAAAAATAACATAGAGTAACTAACACCAAGACCAAACGACAGTTGGAAGCTAGAATGTATTATTTTCTATTTTTTTATATTACATTTACAAACCTCTACGTTAAAAATATATACATTTCAAACGCAATAACTCTTGTTTTAATTTGTAAACTAGAAAGTTATTATTGAATAGTTTTCATTAAATACTTTATTAATCGAATATTTAAGTATTCAACTAACACATAATTTACATATTGCTTTATTGTGTCTTACTTTTAATAATAACTTCAAAATTTTATATTTTCCAATTTCTTATTTTTAATAATTAGAATTTAATTATTTTGGTTCTATAATATTGGGATCTTTATTTTTAGTCATACGTTGTTATGGTATCCCTATTTGTCTATTACAATTTACAATATATTTAAAATTTATTTAATCTGTTTAATGAAACTATTGAATTCATGTGTTTGTAAATTTAATCTGTATTTGCCTTGTTTTGAAGGACTGTGTTAAGGAAGTTGTGTCACAATTTGCGTTTCAACTAATATAATGGCTGATTCGTAGTAATATAACAAAAGAAATCTACTGATTTCGAGCATACGATAAATATTTTGCATAAAATATTCAATACCATATGTACAATATTAATCATAAAACATTAAGCCATAGAAAAGTGTGAACAGCATATTCTCAAAATTTAGTCCTAAAATATGGAATCTCCAAAACAGTTAGAGCAGGAATCAGTGGAATATTGGAAGGAACAAGCAAAACATTATGAACAAAAGTAGAATCAGCTTCTAATTTACTATTTATTTATCTTAATCGGTGATAATGTTTGTATTAAATATTGATTTTATTGTGTAGGGCAAGAGACATACAGCAGGAATTAGATGAATACACAGAAAACTCAGCACAACTTGAAAAGGAATTAGAGGCTTCATTAGAGCAAGTTGAAAAACAAAATAGAGATTTGGACCATCAAAATCAACGGCTTCAAAATAAAATTGATGATCTCAAGGTTTGACATTAATTTGTAATATTGTGTCATGGGTTAAAAGCGACGCTGATGAGGTCATTTACTGGCCGTAACGAGTTTTATTTGAATATTATGTATGTATTTTTCAGAATAAACTAGACAGAAGTCAACATGAAACAAATGCTTTAGAAAATGAATTAAAGGCACTCAACATAGAAAAAGAAAAACAAGCAATATATATTAGAGAGTTAGAACAAAAAAATGATGATCTGGAAAGGGGGCAAAGGTAATTATTTATTTATTACATGCAAAAAAATATTTTTGAATACAAGTTTATCTCCAAAATTATTTTAACTTTCACCATTTGCTCACCCATATATCACTTGGAGTCAGTTTTTTCTTTTCTACTCATTTCTATAATGTAACCATTTTCTTGGTCTTCTCTCATTATAGCTTTTGTCTTAATTAAATTCTTCTACCTGCTGCATGATTGATGTCTTCTTTCAGCATTTATATAATGGGAAGCAATTACAATAATAAATATATCTCATTTTTAGAATCATATCAGAGTCAGTGTCTTGTATAGAAACCCTATTAAATCAAGCATATGAACGCAATGCAGTTTTAGAAAGCGAAGTAGATGAAATGGAGAATTTGAGGGTGAGATTGCAAAGAGCGACAGATGAAGCCAGAGGTATGCTTTTTTAAAATATTTTATAATAATAATGGGATGCAATTCAATTTTTGCAGACAATTTTATTATTTCTTTAGAAACATTTCATGTTTTCTTGATATAGAACATATAGTGTATATGACTAATGACTGCTATACTAAAAAATGTATAACTGATAGAAGTATTATTATTATCGTAATATGTATGAGTTTTATTGTTAATTAATATGAACTTTCACCAATATTATATAACTTTTGCATGTTATATTCTATTTTGCTTTGTTTATTTGATTCCTATACCATGCATACTTTAGAGTCTAGCCTCATATATACACACACTCATTTGAAGGTTCTGATAGAGTATCTTGTACATACAATAAATATACAATATATAGAGGTATTGCGAAGAATGTCAGGCATAGTTAGTCAAAAACTTGGTTTGTCAAATACTGTATTAAATTTTGATGTGAATTTAAGGTTAATTTTGATGTGAATTTAAAATTACAATAAAATTGGTTACTTTTCGAAAAATATTGATTGAAAAAAATTAAATATTTTTTCGTACTTAAATATATCTTTATTTATATGGAAAATTTCTATTAAATTACAATTGCAAATAAACCTTGTAAAATATATGACTAAAGGTAGAAGATTAAATTAATTTGACAATATTAATAATTCAGTCAAATTGTTTTTTTTTTCTTAAATCACACAAACCATGTGTTCCAGATCTCAAACAAGAATTAAAAGTGATAGAAAAAATTCCAATATTAAAAAAAGAGGATTCCAGTACAAATGAAAATATATGTAATGGCCTCTCAACTAGGTCACAAGTAGAAATAGAAACACAAACTTCTATAACATCACCAAGACGTAAGTTCTTTTTTTTGTATATGTGTCAAAAGCCATGCAATTATATTTCATTAGTGAGCAACACGAGTGAAATATAAGATATATATAATACATAAGATTTTTTTCTCATTATATTGTATAAGCAGTGCTTAAAGAGCTCTTTGATAGAATTATTTATTATAATATTTTATAGCTTTTAATGTTTGTAATGTTTATTTAAGTTCATTTTTCTCTTCATCGGCATAGTCTAGATGATTTATTTTTGTTATTTCATTAGGTGAAGTTAACGGTAACGCAATGACACCATCTTCTCGGGTATCTGCCATAAATATAGTTGGTGATCTTCTTCGGAAAGTTGGGGTAAGTTACAAGAGTCTTTATTCAATTGTACTTAGAATTATATTTACTTGTATAGCAGTTCTAGTAGTAGTTAGTCTAGGTGTAGTTCAATTAAAGTGATGTTTTGTTAGAATTTGTAGCCAATTAATATAACTGTTTAACCCTTTGACTGCTACAATTTTAGTAGTAAATCTAACATGACCATCAGTGGCACAATTTATTCCTATTATTTTTTAGCACAATACTGTAGTGATGGATATAAAACACTATAAATTATAACTAACATATAAATTATAATATATTTAAGTTTATTGACGACTTTACTACATGTAATGTTACTAATGTCATGTCATGTAAACCATATCATAATAGAATATTAAGCTATTATCACAATACATTATTTTAATAAGTTTTCTAAATTTGGTAACTATTCGACGCTTTAAGACGTCAACGGCGTCAGTAACATGAAATTTAAATTTAAGCTTAATATTTTCGGATAAGCCGGTTCAATTTATTTCACTCCATTCACATGTCCATGTGTGTGACTATTACGTCACACGCGTGTGACCTAAAGCCAAGTTATTTTTCGGTGTATATTTGTTATTACTGTATGAAATAGTTCGTTTCGAGCGATGATTATTATTACTTTCTACAAAAATCAAGTTACAACTACAATATGGTGTTTCAATTACTAGAGCACTGTATATATCTTTTAATGCATGTGATTGACAAATTTTCGCTGAATTAGAAAAACATTCGAGCAAGTAGGTGTTATTTTTGTCCTCTGTAAATATTTGTAAATATTATTTTCGTCCTACATATTATTTGTATTTATAATTCGAATATTCACGTTTGTAATTTTACTCTTGTTAATTTTTTTCACATAACTTTTCTTTTAATTATTTTTTTTTTTGCAATAATTAGGCTTAGGTGTAGTTTTTACGTAAAATTAAGTAAAATCTTCTTTTAAAAGTTGTAATACTCTGACAACTATTAGGTTAAAAATGACCACCGAATGATGCCTCGGAGTTTGGACGCTTTAATTCAATATTAGCAGTCAAAGGGTTGAACTAATTCAAATAGTTTATACACTAAATATGTATCGAAAACTTAATGCAGTTAACTTTACATAAATACCTATATATCATTAAAATATAAACATATGTAACATAATTGAACCAAATATAGTTATTATGTATTTGTTATTTACATTGTAGTAATATTGGTGATAATATACATAGTATGTATCTTATTTATGTATTTAATCTATTTTCATCACACACTAGTATTTTTATTTATTATACATATTAATATTTCTTTATATTCCTCTTAAAACCAATAAAATTATAAAATAAAAATGTATCAATAAAAATATAAAACACGATTTAAAGTCGTTCAAATTGAATATACTAAATAATTTATCAATTATATAATTAGTTTGCAATTATTTTTATTAATATTTAATTAAATATTTCCTATATATTTTAAGGATTTGTAAATGAATTTGAAAACTATATATCTACAAATAACATAAGTATGTATTGTATTATAATGTATTATATATAATACCAATATAATGATATTTTAGTTGTAATTAGAAAAATTGCACTGGCCTAGTTCTGTAAATTTGCAACCATGTCGATTAAAATTAGATTTTTCTTTCAAATTGTTTTACTTGTTTATTTTTTTAAATTAGGATTGTAGATTTATTTATATAATAGATCTATAACTTATGTAAATCATAAGTAAGTCAAAGTTAGTTATGTTAGATATTATTGCATGCTTTTTTTTTGCATGGTTGGCTTGTATTTTGTAGTATGCACGATGTTTATTGCTTGCAGCTTGAAAGATTTCTTTGCCGTGAATGTGGTAAGGTCAAATGTTCGTGTGACCTGGAAACCAATGGCGAACAAGCCATTGTCCAAAATCATCCACCGTTGGATAGTAACATTGAAAATGAAAGCACCATGACCGTACAAAATAATGACTTGGATGATCCTATCGAGTATCGTAAGCCAGCTGAGCTTACACGTCAATATTCAAGATCTGAGCAATTAAGGAATAATTCACAAAAGGCCCTCCCACTATCGACACATAGGTCTTCCGAGCAACCTTTTGTAAGATCTTATCAAGCCGATCATGGCAAACTGAGGAGGTCTTTCATCGTCAGGTCTAGGGAGAGTCTCGAGAATTTTCTTAATTTCACATCCACTAGAAAAGGACCGGACCAAAGCAAAGGAAAACAAATGTTGCGGCAGCAGTTTTAGTAGTTCTTAATGTTTCCCGTGTAGATAGATGTTCTAAAACGCCATACAATAAGGGTTGCTTACACTTATATCTAACACTACGTTATGTTACCATAATGTATGTTTACGTAATGATTAATTTCATTTCTTTTATTATACAGACAGCTTTTGTATCACCTGTGAGTATTTTATTGCAATACTTCTTTGAAAGCATGTTTTTCTTAGCATGACGCGGATTTTACTTCCGTGAATCCCGATATAGATATTTTTAAAACCCTTTAAATAATGAAAATTTAATACAAATTAAATAGAATAAATATTAAACTAGAAGGTATAACGAAGCAGCCCTTATTGCTAGATATAAAACTATTAATAATGCTAGTATGTAATATAAAATACAATTGAGTATCGTAGAATTATAGTTGTTTAATTGTTTGATGTTTAGTACAAATTTAGAATTATATATTGTACATATGAACATAATGCATAGATTAACAAAATTGCATATTTAATAACACTCTGACATCAGACTCCATAACTTTGACGTCAACGAGTATTATCGAATGTGCGAGATACATTAATAAGTCTCGACTCTTAGTAATGTTTTGTAAAACTTAGCATTTATTTGTTTAGATGTCTGGCTTTTTAGGTTTTTGTTATGGCTTTATAGTGTATTCCAACGGCAAAAGGGGAACAGATAAACAAACCTTAAATTTACATATTTTGCGCGATTTATCAATAATTCCGCTATGTATTATGCACTATGGGCTGTATATCTTTACTTATAATACATCGCAATACCATTTAACTAGAACGTATTCCAAATTGTAAATTCAGTTTGATTTGCATTCAGCTCTACCGTATTCATTTCTATTACAGCAGCACCCACCTCATATTCTATGAGTTATCCTAACCTATATCGTTGGTTGCCTGGAAGAGATTTGTAGCGATAAGGTCGCCAAATTTGTACCCCTCTTGTTTCCATGTATCCGTGTTCTATTCATTTATTTTTTCTTTGTGGTGTACAAAATTAATTAAATCTTTACTACTTCAGCCATTGGAATAGACTATGCACATTTCGGTGGAGGTATTACTCGCACACAATTACTTCGTAATCACCTACTAATATTAACATCATTCATGTTCGATTTTCTTCATTGTAGGCTTTGGAATCAAAGTTAGCATCGTGTCGTGGTACAGTTAGACCTAAAGAGCATTCACCAAATCCAAGCTCGGACGTGAATAAGGACTACAGGTGTGTACTCAAGAACTAAGACTTGCCGAATAATTTCCCACGATTTTCTTTAGCTTTTATAGTAATAATACTATAAACGAAAACATTGCTTCATGTTCATGTACTCCCCACTTGTTTATTGTCATCTAATGTACTGTGATCGGAATCACACTTTCCTAATATTACTAATATCTGTGATGATAAAGAAAAATAGTTTAGAAATGTATGTAAATGATGATTTGATTTTGGCCTACCCACCGGAGACGAACAGTGAGACACGGCACATACTGCCTTGCATCGTGCACTGAGTTTCTCTTAGTTAACTTCTAAAAAAAGGAAGCAATTTAACACGTAACAGATTACTTACCAGCCCAGTTTATAAAGTTATTAATGCCTCACGATTGGCTTTACAAGCTATGCCCAAGAATGAAAGTAAACTGCTAATAACAATAACAGTCTGAGCGAGCAAACAATTTTCGATGTAAGTAAAGCCCATAAAATAATTAGAGTCGCATTTATCTTTGTCGTATAACATAATATGAATATATTATATATTTTTGAGCATTTTATTTTTTGTAAATAATATCTAAATGTAGAGAAATCGTTAATATTACAAAATTTTATGGACTTTTTAACATTTATAGTATTTTAATATAAAGTATGCTCTTATTTATATATATATATATTCCTAATTATATTTTTTCACTAATTTTTATTTACGAAAATAATTTTGGCAAAATCTTAAAATAACAGTTTAATATTTCTAGTCTTCTTGTTTAAAATCAAATTGTGACTAACGTAACAAGAATTTGTGTTATATAATGAAGTTTAGCTGTTTGGTAGCGATGTAATATAGCGTTTGTCTTATCTATGTTTTTGGATTAATATCAAAATAGAATTAATTAGCAACTAATAAGTCTTAGATACATTTGTACCTACTACATCTCATGTTTACATTCCTATGGCTTTCAACTTAAATGAAATGAATATAATATATTTTAAAGTATTATACAACACAATACAATAATGATAATTTGTACACATGTTAATTAAAGTTGAGTTCAACACATTTTTCTAAAGCGCAGATGCAAGTCTCAAGACTCAGGAGTGTGCGGTACAAATGTAAACAAATCTAACGGTCTTGCCCTAGAAATTAATCAGATGTGTTAAATGTACAAAATCACATTAGTATATTTTTTATACTTTTCGATGTTTGTAAATGTGCTCAATACGCCTCTAAGAAACTATAAGTCTTAAAATTTTAGATAATACTGTAACCATTTAACCAGTTAGAACTTAGAATTCAATGTTTTTAATTTGAGTGTTAAATAGTTTATTGGATTCTATGTGTCTGTCTGTCATAAAAGGCAGTAGTTAATTACATATAAAATATCGTTGAAAAATATCTTCTCTTTTATAATCAGGCGTCTCCTCTAAATATTTATAAATAATTAATCTATTTGTGCAGTAGTTTGTGATTACAGCAATAATTATAGCCACTGTGACGTACATGAGCAGAGTGTCCATGTTAGCCGTGTATATGTCGAAAATTGTTTGAGTGGGTTGACTTGGCCTTCATACAACAAATAAGATGTATATTGTTATTTAATAATTATACGATAGAAATGCCCAGTCTGCTGCATATAGTTTAAGTAACTAAGCATTTATACATTCACATGTGTGGTGACCAGACAATTTTTATTTTTGTGCGCAATAAAAAAATACGTCGAGGCAACTTTATGTTTTATTTCAACAATTCTCAAGTCAAATAAATCTTTATACAATCTGTTTCCCTGTAAATATATTTGATACAATATTTCTCCATTCAATATGTTTTGACACATAAACTGGTGGTCTGAAGTTTTTCATTAGATCTTGAAAAGATTTATTATACAATTTTACTTTGAGAATTAATGATGATGTATTTTTATCTCCTTTGACCTCTTCAATAAATATATTTCCTGGAAAATATAAATTTATAATAAGAAAAATATATTAAAAGTAGCTTTAAACACAAATAAATTCGAACAAAATAATTTACCTGCTAACTTAGGTGACTGTGATACCCAAAGAACTATTATATAAAAAGGAAGAGTTTGTATGGTGTATATTATTTTTGCTAGCACATACTGCACTGCGAGAGATAAAACTCTAAACTGAAATTAACCATAGGTGAGCACAATTCAAAATATATAGTGTCAACTATACAGTAAACCAACATTAAATTTAACAATAATTACTTACCATAGTAAAAACAATGTAATACATCACTGTTGTTGGTAATAACAAAAGCAATATTGTAAATGCCACTGTACCCACAAATAACTCTTGATTAGTATATTCACAGGAATCAATACCACCTCTCAGTGGATTATACTTTCTTCCTACGAATAGTCGCAACAAGGCTTTAAGCCCTGATATTTGTATGTTAAAAAGTCTAAAAACAGAACAGGTATTTTTAATTTTATGGTGAAAAATTAACTACTTGATTTTGCCTCCTTTGAATTAGATGTATATCAAGGCACTTAAATGAAAAGCAAATTATTGATTTTTTAATATGTAATTTATATGTAATCTAAGACATTGAGTTAGTGTGAAAAATAGTAATAATTGTACCTGGCTGCATACACATATATGCAATATGAGTGGAATGTAGCCAAGCAGATCATATCTGATATTATAGCTGCTTGGAAAGTGAATCCCAAATAACCGAGGTATTGATATAAATGCAATATAACATCCAACTTTTCACCAGATACATCTGTAAAATGCCTCATTCATCTGTAATTTGCCATCATTATTTGAAATATACATATACTTAATAGGGATTAAGGAAAATGTTTTGTCATGTATTTGAAATCCTGACTAATGTTAAACATGCAAAAGTGAGTTTGTTTGTTACACTCTTACATTTTAACTACTCAATAGATCATAATAAAATTTAGCATACACACGGTCAGGGTTCAGAAATGGAGAAAGAGTGTCCAAAACTGTCATCCCCTGTCACCCAGACATGAACAAGGAGGTATATAATCATGATTGTTTACTAAATTTATTAACTTGTTCTTACCTATAAACAGCCACCATAATTCGACATGGTACAAAAAATACTTTCCCAACATTTTATTGAAAGCATTATTTAATTTTAACCCAGCCGGAGCGCCCATCAGCCATTTAAGTAAAGAATACATTAAATTGACTAAATTCTGCAAAAGAGGTATTTATAAAATAATGTGAATATTTTTGAATATATAAGTAATATTCATTTTAATACCTCCAAAACACCCATTAATAACACACCCAGGTCTTTTTTACTGGAAATGACCAGTTGTAGAAATAAATATCCTAATATTACGTCAACCAATATAGCCGATAATAAATTTCCCTGTTTTATTGAAACCTGAAATAGTTAAAAGTAAAACATTATGATAACACTTATAGTTGTTATTTAATTATATCTAATAGGCAATTAAAAGATTGCTTGAAGATTTAGTAACCCATCTCGTTCTACTGTTGATAAACATAAATTTTATTATACTAATATAATAAATGCATAAGCAATTTTATGTCTGTATTGCAACAAAACAACTCAAATAATTGTAATTAAGTTTGACATGGTTTAGGCTTGGGACTTGGCCAATATCATAAATATTACAGAAAATATATGTTTGACATGATTAGAAGGTAATTGTTAGTTTTAATCCAAAAAAGTTTTGCTTTTGTTAAAAAAAAAAAACATAAAATAAAGTTATTTCACATTTGGACAACACTACCACTTTCCTACAGGTAGAGTGGAGTCATATACCTACCCGGATTGTATAAAAAAATATATACCTAAACCCAAACATTATATAAACTTACTCTTTTTTTATTCCTCACTGATTTCCAAAGCCATTTCAGTAAGTAAATGTAATTATAAACATGTTGGACAAGCATGGATGAAGTGAACCAATTATTATTTTTAAAAGAAGATTCACAGACATTGTTATAATGGTCACCAGCATCTTTATGGATCAAACCTTGTAATGTTGAAAAGTAGTCATCACTGTTACTTATTGTTTCTGAATTTCGAACTTTATTATAATCGTATAACATTAATATACAATCTGCATCAGTCTTTGGTTTACCTTTGATAATTAAACTGTTGATTTGGGGATATTCATTTCTGTTTGTTATCAACCAATTTTCAATTTTCATGTGCTTTTTATCGAAAACATTGTCAGAGCTGCATCCATAAATAATATTCTCCTTTAGGGGTTTAGTTTTAAATATTTTTGGACTGTTTGCATATGTAGTAATAAATATCGTTACACAATTATGATCACTGTTATCAATGTATCCCTTATAAAAAAAATCTTTATTGTCATTTGGCAGCACAGGCAATAGTATTCTGATGAGTTCAGGCATTTTATTAATTTATTTTATTTAATACAAAAATAAATAAAAAGCTATGCATTATATGTCTTATTATAAATGTCTTCTCTTGTAAAATTATTTAGAACAACTCTCAACGTCTATCACTGAAGCTATATTTTACGTAAATAGGATCTTTATTTTAAACTGGATCCCTTAAAATTACAATAACATTAATTTATTTTTTCATTTGTATAAGGTGTAATTATAAGCCATTCATTAATCTATTAATCTGTTATGACATCAAAGAAATTGTAGTCATAATATTTTGTAAATGTCAAAATAAAATTGACTGTCAATGTCAAAGTATCAAAAGTTGTCAATTATTTCAATAGAGACTAGGCGCAGTCTATAACCATTAATCTACGTTTAAAGAAATAAAGGACTTCTATATATAAACTGGATCAAAAAGAAAACTTTTTTTATTTCTTGTGTATATATATATAAATGAAATAATATGAGTCAAATAATTGCTATAAATGTTTTTTTACTGGTGATAAGAGGGCGGCTTAATTAATTGTTTAGATAATCGGAATAGCTATTCTATCAGAATAGGTTAGCTGCTTCTGTATTTTGGCAACCATTCCAAGCTATAAATTGTGCAGTAAAATTATTTCGTACATAATTAAGCCCTTCATGTTAATTATTCTAATTTTAATAAATACATTAATCTATAAATAGGTTTTTTAAAGTTATTATTAAAAATAGCAATTAGAAATTTAAACAATATATATTTTTTTTAAATGGAATATTTTACTGTTATATATTTATATACTCTGTATTATTTTTTATCTGTATTTTCTATCTTATTCATTCCTTCCTTTCTGTTTCTTCACGAACGATTCACATTTCAATTGTTGTCACTTTTCGATCGCCATTTTCTCGGACTCTTTTATTGGCATCATACATCGCTAATTGAGTCAGATTTCCCTTGGTGTTTAATCGGCTTTCGCTTAGCTTGATCGTAAATTTGTTTTTTTTTTTTTAATTTAGTATGCTGTAATAAAATATTTGTTCATATTCAATAAACAACCAATACGTGACCATGTCTGCTCACGAGCAAATGAGGGCAATGTTAGATCAATTAATGGGCACTGCTCGAAATGGTATTATTTTCATTCTACATTCTTCATTATATATTTGTATTTCATTTTTAAATTTCATGTTATATTTCTTCATTACAATAAAATCGTTTCAGGTGAATCCGATCGGCACGGAGTTAAATTTTATGATGATACGGTTTGCAAATCGTTTTTACTGCAGTGCTGTCCACATGAAATTTTATCATCGACCGTAAGTGTTTAATTTTTTTGGAGGGTTAAATGGTATTTTGAATATCTGAGATTTTTATGTATATTTATTAGATACACAACAAAATACTTGGTGTGCAAATTTCGTATTAAGCAAGCAAGCAAAGATATATGTTTGGTTTTGTCTCAGAAATTCTAATATGGGTATTGCTGTTTCAAATCATTTATGTTAGGATATTGCATTAATTGTTCATTTATTATGTATTCTAAATTATTTAAATTATTTTTCAAATAAAATTATATCCTAATATATATGAGTTCTTCATATTGTCATATCTTGTATTATAATCCGTAGTCTTAGGACGATATTACATCAGAGTGGCATTAACTGTGGTGAAATATGCTTTTCAGAAAATGCCCAACACTAGTCTTTATTGTTCATCACAATACTTAACAGATGAGGGATAGATTGTAAGAGTTAGGCTGTTCTGTAAGTACCAAGATGTACGTATAACATTTCTAGTTAGCTGATTGTACTCTTACTGCTATGCAGGAATTAATTTAAAACTCTCTCTCAGGCTTAAAAAAAAAATTAATTTGTTCTTCGGTTTCTAATGCTGCTTTGGTGAGTACATGTAAAAATTATTCAAAAAATTTAAGCTGGGGAGAACAATTTGCTGATTGATTGTAACTACATTGGGTACGTACTATGCTGTTTACGTGGCTAGATAAAGAAGATATAGAAAAGATGCATGCATCAGATGTAACACAAATATACAATAAATTTACAAATGAGAGTAAAATACTATTAAAATAGGATTTAAAATAGCAATTGTTAAATTGATACTAGGTATTTATCATTATTTAGACAAAAATATCTGATTTGAAGGACTAATTCTTGCTTATAGTTTTCCCTATATACTCTGCACAGTTTAAAAAAAAGATGGTTTCATTTTTCCCGTTTAATTTTTTACAGTATGCTAATTGTATATTTTTTATTTGATTAATAAGTTATTACTGTAATAGAGTTTTATGGGCTCACAACATCTTACATTATAACTTTTTTCTATTTGAGTCTAATTTGAATCAATATTTGGTTTTTAATTAGGACCTAGTCATATATATATTATATAGTACATTACAACTCATTTATCTTGCAAAACATGCAATTTAGAACAATATTTTCTAAATTAATGAAATATCAATATACATTGTAAAAGTTTAACTTATTATTGATAGTTAAATATTTTACATAACAACACCTTGAATGCATAACAAAGATATAAGGAACAGATATTTAAAACCTAGTGTTCAAACATCCATCTTGACGATACAATTGTTTATGAAAATGTGAGATTGTTTTAAGGCTGGTTAGGCTAATCGAGAGGGTGTTGCCAGATGTTTGTAAGTATAATAAGTATGGCAAAATATATGGGCTGGTGATACAGGATGAGCTGTGTTGGTGACATTGTATGTATTTTCTTGCAACAATTTATTTAAACTATTTTGGGGTTAATTTTAAATGTCTGTTTTTATACTGTTTACATGCACGCGCATTTTGCTATACAATTATTGTTTAATTAATTTTTAAAAAGCAAAATTATAGCAGTAGAAATAATTTGTTGCAATAAAGGCGTTTGTGTAAACAGAAATGATTTTATATCATGCAAAATAGAGAACAGATAATGTTAAATATTGATGATAATTAATGTTTGTTAATATTCTATGGTAAATATATAAAATTGGAAGATTCACACATTTCTGAAATGAGTAAATGGGTTTCACAAAATCTTCACTGTAATTGTTAAAAAATTTGATTGATGTCTTAATTATTTTATCAGTTTAAATTGAATAATGTGTAACAACTTATTATGAAAGCTTGTTCAAACTATTTGCTTCCAACTGTTTTGTGTACAATTATTATTTTCTTATAAGAATAACTTCTTGTCCTCTGTCCGTTTGTTTGTTAGATATTTGAAAAATACTTTTCATGTTATTGTTATTTTAATTGCAGCGTATGGATTTAGGTGAGTGTCCTAAAATACATGATCTGGCTCTACGCGCGGACTATGAATTAGCCTCGAAAACCAAAGATTATTTCTATGACATTGATGTGAGTATAAACAGGGTATTTTTTATTTATTTTCTTTGTTAGTGGCATTTCAAATTGAGCTATGTAGGGTGAGTTAAAGTTGTCTTTTTATCTGGGTTAAGAGTGGTAGTACATAAGTAAAGTTGACATTCTTTCATTCATAGAAAAAAAATTCACAAGCTTTAACCTTTCTTTTTTCATTTCATAAATTTTAAGTAAGTTATTGATAAATATTTAATTTATATGTCAACACCAGTAATAAATATTATATTTAATTGTAAAGGCCACAGAACATTTGGAGGCATTCATCGCTGATTGCGATCGTCGTACCACCGCCGCCAAGCAGAGGTTGGCAGAGACACAGGAGGAATTATCGGCAGAAGTGACAGAGAAGGCAAATGCTGTCCACGAATTGGCAGAACAGATTGGTCAAAAGCTGGCACGCGCGGAAGCCCTTGGTGAGGAGGGTATGGTCGAAGACAGTGTCAAACTTATGGGAGAGGTACAAATATCATTAATATATTTCCTCTACTATAATGTAATAGTTACCATTATAATATAATTATAATTTAATTTTCGAAAAATATGCGTTGTAATGAGGTGTCAATTGAAACTAGTTTTTTTCTCCAGATAGATGAATTGCGCAAGAAAAAAGCAGTAGCAGAACAAGAGTATCGTAATTCTATGCCGGCGTCGTCATACCAACAGCAGAAATTACGTGTTTGTGAGGTTTGCTCTGCCTATCTGGGCATACACGACAACGACCGACGTCTCGCCGACCACTTCGGTGGAAAGCTGCATCTCGGCTTCATCACAATCCGTGAAAAGCTATCCGACCTTAAAGTGAGTTCAGAAAAGATAATGAAGTATAACATTGAATCATTATTGAGTGATTTTATTCGCATCCATTGTGGCATTCGTTTTTATTAGAAAACAGTAGAGAAGCGTCGCGAGGAGCGCGGAGCGAGTGAACGTGAACGCAGCGGCGGGCGGCGGCACTACGTGGGCGGGCGCGAGCTGGACCGGCGCGCGCGCAGGCACCGCGAGGCGGGGCGCGAGCGCGACCGCGACCGCGGCAAGGAGCGCGAGCGTGACCGCGAACGTGACAGGAGGTTAGGGAGATTTCAGTTTGTCACTGTATATAGTACCATTGATTTATTTAGTTCCCAGCGAGATAGGGTGATTTTGATAATGGACTTGTATTGAATAAAAATATACATCACATATTTATCAGGCCATGTGACTGATATAACCTTGTAAATATATAAAATAAGGCAAAATTATGTCCAAAAGACTTCCGTTTTTATTCATCTATACTTATAAAATAACATGTCCTGACTGACTGATTCATCATCGCCGAGCGTAAACTATTCTATTCTCTAAATTCTATCCCAAAGTGGGTGAAATAGGGGTTGAAAGTTTTTATGGAAATCGTCAATTTTGGAGCTAGAAACATAAAATTATATTTTTGTGATACTAATTAAAAGTAAGTAGATACGTATTTAAGCATTTCTGGATATTTTAACCTGAGGGGTGAACACACCATGATGTACACCAATGTTGGTATACAAAGAGGTCATAAATTAACGTAATATTTATTTTAATCTATAAATATTATTTTCAATTATATTCAACTTCCACGCTAGCAAAGCCGCGGGAGACAGCTAGTTGTAAATATTATAGTAGCCGTCACCCTCGGCTTCGTTTCAGACAATTACACTTTCGCATTTATAATATTAGTAAAGGTTTATGGACTAATTGAATGACCGCGAATTTTATTGCAGGCGCAGTCGTTCGCGTAGCAAGAGCAAACGTGAAGGGTCGCGTGAAAAATCCCGTGGACGTGATCGGGAACGTGAACGTGAATCGCGTCGCAGTAGATCTCATCGTTCTTCGTCTCGGGAACGGAAGCGTGACTGATATCGCATAAGGAAATAACATGCCAGGGTCCAGTTTTTTCAGAATTCCAGAGCCGAAACATTTATTTATCGGTATTCATGACCAAATTACGTTTTAAAATAATTTCTCATAATTTTATATTCATTAGTCACGAGAATTATATCAACTTACACTTGAATACTTAACACATTTTAAACGATATTCAAAAAACTTCTCAAACAACTAAATATATAAGAACCTGGCTATTATACAAGATTTTAAGTAGTTTGTAATTTCTCCAGTCATCAAGGTTTTTGATAATTAATGAAATATCAGTGTGATGATTTAATAGTATCAAAAACAGCCTAGAGGAAGCAAATAGCTTTAGTAGGGTCATGGTACTACCACCAAAATAATTATGACAATACAGTAAAAAAAATGGATGTAGTATCCTATAAGTAGTATCTTAGAACTGGATCCTATAAGAAGTATCTTAAAACTGGAATTGTATTGAATAGCAGTTATAAATAGTGACTGGACCTACAAAGTCCAATAAAATCAGTTGAAATTTCTCATTTTTGATTGTTATGAGTAGATAAAAGAGTAACTTGTATTAGTTCATATTATTTTGAGTGAATTTGATAATATATATTGTTAGTTGGTTGAATGGATGTTATAAATTAGATGAAGAATTTCAATGCCTTGTTCTGGATAATTAAAAAAAACACGATATTTTTATCTCATACATACATATGTATTTATTATTTTAAAAAGGGAAAATTAAATTAAATTTATTTTACGTTTGAAAAGTTTTCCAGAATGGGGTTCCAGTTTACTATGTGTAACATTTTATATCTAGTAGGAGAATAGAATAAAATTTGTCTTGTATTGTTTTAAAATAAAGTTATGGAATAAAGTTTAAGTTAACTTATTCCTAAACTTAAGCTATGTTTATAGTTTATTTTTAATAATTTTATTTGTGCCTAAGTGAAATACACAATGCTTAATTTCTATATTTATTAGCATTTGCTATTAGGCACGCCAGGGAAGTTATTATAAGTAAATAAAAAACACAAAAATGTAAACATAGCCTTACATGCAATTTAGAGGTAAATATTAAAACATCATAGTTATATAGAAATGTTTTAAATAGAAAATAGAATGGAGTGTGAATAGAATTGTAGGTTAATTTTATAAAATTAATATTGGATTTTGGCATTGAGAAACTAAATAATATCTACACATGTGTAAGAAATACGTAATATACGAGAAAACGCTTTAACGCATGATTTTAAATATTTGAAAGTGTGATTGGTGTTTTTTTATACACAGATTGACAATAGATTGATTTTGACATTTAAATATAGCGTTTGAATCTTCACTTGTTAAAGACTAAGGATATCAATGTAATATCTTTCCAATCTAATTATTCACACGTGATGTAGTGTCTTATTACTATCCTGTACAACTATGTCAACACTCAATATATATAAATATATCTGCCCGACTTCCATTTAAACTATAATAATTCAATATTGGTTGCTTGGACATAGTATCACAAAAATGATTAGTTCGGGGCGAAATATTTTTATTAATATTGTCAACTTGACGCCAGTTTCCTTTGGATTTCAAAAAAAATTCAAAGGTGTTTATTTAATTATAATTTTTTGTTAAAATAAAATATGAATGCAAGTACTATTTGTTTAATTGAAAGTTTTTTTAATGACAATGGATTTACGTTACAGAAAGAATATAATCATAAGATCACAGCTACAGTGTGTTTTTAATATAAAAACCATAGTTACAATATTAATTGCTTGTATTCAGATAATATTCTAAGCCGAGACTACCAAGCAAGATAAACACATCAACTATAAGATGTTGTTTACCAATTGGACAATATCATGAATAGTATGAGACAATTTTTTTTTCAACAAAATTTAAGGTAACTATAACCTAACATAAAACTTAAATCTACAAAGAAATACAAGTGTTATTAACACAAATAATTATTTTTACAAATTAACCTAAATTTGTGAAAACAATTATGTATATTTGTATTTTTTAGAGTACAAATTATAATTATGTGTTGACAATCTTCGATCAAGTTGGAGATTTATCATATTTAACCCTTTAACCGCCATGGATAAAATAAGGGGTGGCGTGCCCCCAGTGCCGCGCCGGCAACGTTAAGCCTAATATTGTAAATCATATATTGTTATCGATATATTGATGAATTAAATTCATTTGCAAAATTTTAATCAAAGATTTACTAATACTACTAAGTTTATAGTGTTCATAATATTTATAATCCTGCGGAGCTGAATCCTCCTTCGTGTTTTTTGCGTCGTACATCAGTAAAGGCGTTCATGGATAGCCTGCACTAGTAATGTTTCAGTATATATTATATTCTATTTTCATTTATTTCTACACCACTAATTGCATTAGTGGTGATGATGCAGGTAGCTGTATTTTGCACTGAGAAACCCCATTTATTTATGTTCATTTGTTAAAAATTCGTATGTGCAATATGAGTGTTGCGCAATGTGGCACCTTGTAATTTTTTTTAAAACCTGTTCTATACTGAGCTGGCGGTTAAAGGGATAATTTTAAATTCCTGTACAGGTTATATTAAACAAAACATAGGACTTACAATATTATAATTCAACTACAAAAACATAACTACAGTACAAAATAGGTACTTACATTTATAAAAAAAAAATATCAACTATTGAATCAGTATTTTATTAAGATTAAAGTACGTAACATTTGAAAATAGCCCCAATTTCTGCTTTATAAATAAAAAATTGAGATAAACATGTATGTCATTTTACATGTTTTAATTTTTATATCCACCAATTCTTACTAGTAAACGAAAATACACAACGACGTTTTTATAGTCGAATTGTTGTTGTAGTTTTATTTTTATTTTCTGTTTTTATAGTCCAATTATTGTACAAACAATACATACCATTTGAAATCGGCGTGAAATTGGAATCGGATGTATATTATACAGCATGAAGCATATGTTTTTATGTATCAGTGCAATTAGTTCAAAAAGTAAATTAAATTAGATGACGCGTATTGTACTTTACACATATAAAATTGGACACGTTTTTCAAATAAAATTCTACTAAAAATATAATTGACTATTTTTATTAAAAAATAAGTTATCAGTTAGCTTTAGCGTTTATTGCTTGAGTAGATGAAATATGTTAAAACTGAGTTTGTTATTATAGGAACGTTAGGATAAATTCTAACTTTTATCTATGACTTTAATGTTTTTATTTAAAAATAATATCACAACGTACTAAACAAGAAACTTAAGCTCATATGTATATTTTCCTAAAATTTCTCAGTTATTTGTAAAGGTCTTTATTGCATTGTCAAAATTAAGGAGTGTGTACACATATGTGTATTTAAAGTAAAACAATAAAAAATACAGAACTCATTTAGTACATAATAGCATCGCGTTCTTGACATTTGACTATTCTTTAAATTATTTGAGATCAAAATAAACATTTAAAATGTTACTGACCAAAATGTCTTAATTACCTGACGAGTTTTCTTTAATTCCATCCCGTCCATATAACAAGTATATATAAATTTATTTTAAAGTATAAACAGTCTGATAAAATATAATATCTAATACTACTGTATTATTTTATATATATTTTCAATTAGATCATTATTTAATATAAAAAAATACAGATTATTTGAGAACAGATAATATAATGGCAAGAAATTAGGACGCCACTTGTTGCCACTGTTGAATATTATGCAAGTATTTTTTGGTGTAATTACTTAGATATTCACTTTTAATCACTAATAGTAATTATAAATCGTTGTTTTAAGAAATATTTTGTTCCTGTCAATTATATTTTTAAATCCATTTTTGTAAGGATTTTGATTGCACGATTTTAAACTAAAATAAATGAAAATTTGATTAAATAATTAATATGAACATCACTAAATTTTGAGATCTAACAAAAAATATCTAGATAGCTAATTGAAATAATGCCCTTTGCAAGTCAAGATATAAATTCAGATTTTTAATTCACACCTACTTAATATTCAGGTAAATTAAAAAAAAAAAACATTGACAATTATTAGAATGATTTTTACATCAATATTGAAACTACCGTCAATAATAATTATTTTCTTAACCTATTTCCTATTGTCTTTTGTGACACTTATAACTAAATCGACATATGGTGTCTTAATAAATTTGAAAGAAGCGTCTTTAGTAGGTGGGCTTTGCCTACAAGGAAGTAAAGTATTCATGAATGTAGATAAAACATTATTTCATTTTATGTAATTTGTACATAATTATATCAGATTAAAAAAGGCCATTCCTAAATGGTTATCTTATATCTAAAGTTTATTTTATTTTTATTTTGTGAAGTTTCAATTTAAATCCTAACATTTCCGAGAGTACTCCAGAAAGTGCTGATAATATGACGACCTTAGTGATCGTATACAGATAATGATTGGCACATATACCAGATATTTTAAAAGGTGAATCCAGCTCCTGGAAAAATTAATGGAATTTATTCGAAATTCGATGAACACAAATATATATTATAACATGATTATATTATTATTTCTTACCTTGAGCAAGTCCGCAGCTAGTTTGAGTACGTTATTGGCAACTATGAGTTGTTCCTTGCTCTCGGGTCGCTGTTCGATCGCTAAATGTAAGTTTATTTGCTCTGTCAGTATAGCGGAGAGACATCCACGATATTTACGATTTACATTGCTGCCCAAAGTCAGGAGACGTAATAGATAAATACCAAGGCAACAACTCCAAACCATAGCCTCGAGCAGCCAGCCTCTTTCAAGGGTTACAGAATCCTGAAATGATATATAGATTGAGCTATTTTTAGATAAACTTGTTTGTTTGCTATTCCATTAAAAAATATTAAAAATACATGAGTTTTTACTTGCCAACAATGATAAATAGTTTAGGAGCATAATATATATAGTAAAACATAAAGTTCTTTGAGATGTTTTTTTGGAAAAAATTCGCTAGCGTCACAATTCAGAACTTACCCGCAGTAATTGAGCGCTCACACAAGCTAGTAAAGTAAGGGTAAGCATAAATGCAGCTGACACGATTACATCTACAGATCGCTGAGGCCCTCGTCTCTGAAATATTTAAAATTAACATTAGATTATCTATAAATAATATTATAAATGTGAAAGTAACTTTCTGTCTGTCTGTTACTATTTGACGGCCAAACCATTGAATTGAATTTGATAAAATTTGGTATGAAGCAAGCTTGAACTGCAAGGAAGGAGGCTACTTCTTATGGTTAACACCTAACGACCAACTCATTAACGCAAGTGACGCCGTGGGTGGCAACTAGTAAGCTAGTTAAAGTTAGATAGAGTTTCTAGCAATTGCGTAAAACCGATGCCTGTACCCAGTCTGACTTAGGCCAGAGAAGAAGACCTCTACACACTAAAGTGCTATTTATTTTACAAATAAGTGTTCATGGTCGAGATATAAAATAGTTATTAACCCTTTAGGTCTGACCATCGACTGCGTCGTTAATCTAAAAAATCTATTTCTTATTGTCCCCGTTAAACATATTCTAAAGTGGAACAATGCAATAACAATTAATGTATCATTCAATGTTAATAGAGAGCGACAATGTACTGATTTCTACACTTAGCTTATAAATTATATGTACAAGTGTATACTTGCATTATATTATTTACTAGCTGAACCTGCGGCTTTACCAGCGCGAAATCTAAAAAACATAAACCTCCAACTCGCGTATTACATATTAGGGGTAGAGTTTTGTAAAAACCTAGCGGATATCTATACCCTATAAGGAGCCAAATTTCAGTTTGTGTACAAGTATTACAGTTTCTCAGATTTCGTGATTAATCAGTAAGTGGTATTTCGCAATTATATATATAGATTTAGAATGATAGTAGAAAAAGCCCAAGCCTTCTATTTAAGAAAAAACAAGGCTTTTGTCTGACATTTATGAACTACTATTTAACTTATAGTGTGGCACGACGCTTATATTTATTAAGGTAATAAATCGAAAATCAACGATCATTATAATTGATATAAGTTCTTACCCGTAAATATGATCTCGTTGACAGCCACGTCTTGATATTCCTGACTGTGTTAAGTCTGAAATGCGGCAATTCCGATTTCCGCGCCCTCCTCGCTGACGTCAGATGCGAGAACAGTTTCGCATACAGGAACCTCTGTTTGTACGCACGTTCTGCCACAGCAAGGAGAAAAAACACGAGACCGCTTAATGTGAATCGTAGAATGCTAGATAGAATGTTTGATGTGACTTCCCTGTATAGAACAATGGAAGCAAATACGTTACATATTTATAAAGTAGAATGTACTTGTTTTATATGATACATGTATGAAGGCGGACTGGCGAATGGTAAGTTTTCATCACCGCCTATAGACATAAGCAGCGTAAGAAATATGAACCGTAATTTGGATCAACCTTGGGAACTAAGATGTTACGTCCCTTTTGCCTGAAAAATATAATACACTGGCTCTCGTTGTTGTTTGGTGGTAGAAGATGTGATGAGTAATTTTTTTAAACCATAATTGAAGATATTTTTTTAATGGTATGGTCAGTTCAATCCACGAAGACGCGCCCCACTATTTTCAGCGAGGTGAAAGAGCGTGGAGTGAGAAGTTCGGTGTTCATAGCTAGTTCACGTACCCAATGCCTAATCAATTTGTTTCTCAATTTTTTTGTTCTATGTTTTATTTTTAAATTAGCAAAAATTAATGATTGAAAAATGGATAAACTTGTACCCAATCTTTGCAGTATTGGATATTGGCAAATAATATTACATTAGAAACAAGTTCTAAAGAGAACTATACGATATGACAATAAAAAAAGACATATTCAGACGAGTTATTAAATGGTCATGGTTTTAATGGTCATGCAATAGGCTTGCCCAACTAAATCCAATCGAAAAAATATGGAGTATAGCAAAACTTCTATGGTTATATAATCAAAATAATACTTTAAGAACTGCGGTATAAATGAAGCCTTTTTATTTCCATATAAACAGTAAAGTTTGAGCCAATACATGACCAAGACGAAAGCCAAAATAAAAGACAATTATTTGAAATATTATGATTTAGAAACTAAATCAAAATTTTTTTTTTACTGTGAATGACGATTCATGTTTCTTATTCATATTAATAATATAGGAATAAACGTTAAGCAAACATAAGTGAATTTATTCACGCATATACTTTCCTGAAATGATTCAATATTTTTATCATTTTCCGAGCATGGCAAGGGCTTCACGATACTAAATTATGTATTTAAAAAAAACTTTTATTTAAAAATAATAATATTATTGATTTATTATTTATTGGAAAACAATAATACTGTATATTGATTTTGATTTGCATATTACCTCGTTATTTGAAATCAGAAATATGTGGTAGAGCTTATTTTCAGTACAGTATGAATCTCTTCTGACATAAAGCTTAGTGTGAGTGTTCGCACATTGATACTCTGACCGTAGCGATAGAACTCACACTGTAGCATATTTGTACTTAACACATTTGCACTGTATCAATTGTTAAAAGTGGGACGCTTTATCGTGGATTGAACTATCTATATTTCCAAGGCCGCCTTAAACTATTTCGGGGCCGTAAGGGCACACGAAAATATGGGGACCTGGTGAATGACTCTTTTTTTCTCTTCTTC
Organism: Vanessa atalanta; assembly: GCF_905147765.1. Classification (NCBI taxonomy): domain Eukaryota; kingdom Metazoa; phylum Arthropoda; class Insecta; order Lepidoptera; family Nymphalidae; genus Vanessa; species Vanessa atalanta. The sequence continues at coordinate 7,003,192 of NC_061878.1, read as the reverse complement.
ACTTAACATATAAATACTGATATAATAAATATACATTATTATATATATTATAATGCCTGTTGCGAGAGCCCACCCCCTACATCGCGTCACCGTACTTGGTACGTATATATAATGTTTGTTCATGTTGCATATCGATTTGTCATAATAGTTCTTAGTAGTTTATGTAATAGTTATGAAAGAAAATAAACCTCTTCAAATAAAAACTTAACGATGTCCAATACTTTTGAAATTGAGATGTGACCTTGAAACATATACAATACAAGTGTTCATAAACAACAAAATTCAAATGAAGCTAAACATAACATATAAATACAAAGGATTTTGTAAAACTTCTAAAAAAATTAAAGTCGTTTAAAAATAAAGTAAAGTAGGTAATTACGCAGAATTTATGTTAGTTTTGAAGTTTGCTTTGTAGAAACAATACAACTAGTTCAGATAATAATAATATAGATAAGATACCTTTGTATTGTTTAAAGTAGTAATAAGTAGTTTATGAACGTCTAGAAATTAAATCTATTCAATATATATTTTACTCAAGTAGATTATTACAAGCTTTTCGAATTAACCACAAAAGCAAAAACCTTAAAAATGACTATTATTAATCGACTTCTAAAAGTATTATCAGTTTGATGATTCTACTAAATTGGTTTCATTTCCCTTCACATGTAAATTTTTTATTTCACATATATACTATCCCAACCAAAAGAGGAAACTCAAACAACATTTGACATTGAATCTATTCATTATGAATTTGCGAAAAAATGGCGTTTCGAACGTCAACGAAACTGTTATCGGAACTTTAGAAGTGAAATTAAAGAGGACATAAGTAGTGAAGTGGAATTATAGCATAATTTAAATAAAGTGAGAATCGAGAACTGTTAGAAGTGCACAATATAGCTGAGCTATTACACAATTTTATAGTAATATGTTAATATAAGGTTTGTCTATTTTTATTACGCCTTCGATTGGAATACACTACAACCATTTTATTTATATATTTATCGATTAATATAGTTTATAATATATATTTTATTCAAGTATAGGTATGAATGTGAGCTTACCAAATGTTATTACCAAATGCGGCGTTGAGCGTGCAATACACAGAACCCTGCGTGTAGTTCACAACGAGTGACGGTATGTAGCTTATGAGAGATAATGTTTGCAGTTCCTCTTCGCTCCTATTGTCTTGTTCTATAGCCACCTGGAAACGAAATCAACACTTACGAAAATTGTACGAAAAAGTGCTAAGAAAATTAAAATCGATCCAATAAAATAAATCAATTAGTCTTGCCTGAGTTTTTATTCGATAAAATATACCATGATCAAACCTTAATTTCGCTCGTAGAAAAGGCCAAAATTTACGACAATGACTAACTGTATTCTATTCGTGGACTACAATCATAGTCGAATGCTCCTTGTTTTACTTAGAGGTAGGGAAATGTGCAAGCCGGTCTCGGTAGATACCGCCCACTCGTAAGATATCCTACCACCGAACAGCAATACATTGTATTGTTCTGATTCGAAGGGCGAGGCACATGAGGTCGCGCTACCTGCAGCAGGCGCGCGGCGGGCGCCACGAGCGCGACGAGCGCGGCCAGCAGCAGGCCGGCCCACGCGCAGCCCTCGGCCGCCATGGCCCGCTCGGCGCGCGCCACCACGCACCAGCTGATGTCCACGGCCGACAGCTCGGCGCGCAGCGTGGACCCGCGCTCCCACATCGTGCACTTCACTGCGGGCGCCACTTACGCTTACTACTCGTCAACTAGATTGCGATAGTTCATTTTTTCCTTAGATTTGATATTCAGTTCAAATTCAAGGACATGTAAACTTTAGTTTCGTATAGTACGGCAGTGATTCTCAAACTTTTTGAAAGCGGAGAACACTACGTTTTGATTAAATAAATAATTGATGACGATATCTCCACTAGTTGAATGTGATATTTTAAGGACTTATATTATTGTTGTTTTAAGATGTGGTCTGCTGGAACAATCTTCTCCCAGAACTCGATTTGCGAAAATGACATCTAGAAACACTTCTGTATATAGGGTATCAATATTTCTAATGTCATATTTTTCGATTGTCATAAATAGCAACCAAATTTTAATAATAAATTGTGAAATTTCATTTGAATGTGATGAATGCGCTGAAGACATCTTAACTAGATAGACTATTTCACTAACATTCACTCAAATAAAACCAGAAAGGAAAGAATCTTTAACTTATTAAAAGTTATCTTAAATTTTCTACTAAGCGAAAGGGACTTATAAAACTGTTGCCTTTGTACCTGTGTCACTCGAAGGATCCAAAATGGCAAACGGGTCCCACGAACTGTCGCCGGTGTAGTGGAAACCCACATCCGAGTGTCCAGCTTCTGATTGCGATTCGTAGCTGCTCTCCTCACCTTATACGAAAAAATACATTCAAAACACCACCGATGTAATTCAACATCACGATATACTGACGTACAAACGATGTATCGATTATGAATAAGAAATAGTCTTACTCATTGAAATAAAACTAGTTTTTAACGGATTTAATCGCGTATATTAATTATTTTAACATCCCGACGTTTCGAGCACTTTGCAGTGTTCGTGGTCACGGGCAGACTAAGGTGACATTTGTCTGTTCGAATTAAAAAGAAATATTATTTACAACTACCGCCAACGATTTCTTAATTGGTATCTTGAGTAGCGTTCCGGTTGCACGCAGAAGACACTAACTGTATCTTTAGGTCTTGCAGTCTGTTGGATTTGGGATTTTAAATTTTTAATAAGTGGATCCCAAGTGTTAGAAAGTCTCCAACCATCTTCTCTATTGAAGTTCGGATGTTTTTGAATTTCAATAGCCTCGCGTATCATTCTAGGAATGAATCTGTGTTCTCTAGCGAGGATCTGTGGTTTATCAAATCGAATAAAATGGTTAGGTTTATCCAGAGCATGTTCACAGACTGCAGACTTTGAAGAACGTCTATTTTTGACATCTCCTATATGTTCCTTGACCCTAGTACCGATACTTCTCTTTGTTTGGCCTATGTAAGATAAACCACACTCACATTCGAGTTTATATACTCCCGCAGTTTGTAATTCGTAAAATAATTAATATACGCGATTAAATCCGTTAAAAACTAGTTTTATTTCAATGTGTAATAATCGCGAAAATCTAAGACAACAAATAGTCTTACTGTTAGTGATTTGCCCGACCCAGTCTGACATGGTATGGTGCGAAGGTAATGCGATTGATGGCGCGGAAGCTGAACATTCACCATCGGATGTCGAACTCTGGTAGTTCTCTAATTTCTAAAGAAATTATTGCATTTAAAACAACGTTAACTATAAAAGCAGATGAATGTTTCACACAAACACGAATCATGCAATCGGAACAGTCTGAAGAGCCAATACCTGATTTATTGCGTTGTAAATTCCTTCCATCTATCACCTAGTGTTATAGAAATTGTACGAGTTAATAAAAAAAAAATCATGTACCGTTATTATTATTTGATAAATTAGAATAAGTTTTAGAAATAATAAACCAGAATTATATTTTATTCATTATGAAATATCTCTAACCTTTTGTTTACGTTTGACAGTCGTGAAATCTTCATCGCTCGTTTCGGGTGGAGGCGCGTCTTTGGCCCAGGAATTCCGAAACCTTACACCAGTCCTTTTGACCGTGGGATGTGTCGCTGTTACTGCGCTATCAGAGTCGGGATCGAATGACTTCTCTTCTTGTTTGTTTTCTTTCATAGACGTACTTACACCTTCACATTGAACCTTCTCTTCGGCGGTATCTTTACTATCATCGATAAATACTTTCAAAGGTGGTTGAACTTTGGCCTGTTGACTTTCGCTAGTCGTCTTTGCTTTGACAGTACTCGGCTTGCTCTGAGAAGCTAAATCTTTGTTACGAGTCTCTCCATCGCTACAGTTCGAATTATATCCATTGAGACTTTCAAACCCATCGTCACCATCAGCGAATATTGGTTTGTTATTGTCGCTTTGTCTTACGTTAAATATCTCCAAGTATTTCTTTGTTAATATATTAGGTTTGTAGCGAAATGAGGAGCTCGGTGTCGCGTCTTCTGGGGGTGGGGTGAATGTTACTATGGGAGCGGTCGCGTCAGGTTTTTTCCAAGACATATAGTCTTCGTCGTCGGAATCTTTCACTTTGGTTTTGGGTATAGTTTTGGCTTTAAGTTTAGATTTTAAGTCTGGTCCTGTGTCATTAATTAAATCTTTTTTACGCTTTCTGGAAAATATAAAAAATATTGGTCATGCGTTTTACAAAATAATATGGAAGATATTGAAATTTAGTCAGTTTGTTATTACGCAATGAATATTATTGTTGTTAATTGTTATTGCAAAAAAATGTTGCAAAGTTAAACAAACCTTTCTATTTAAAGATTATTAAAATTATATTTTATACTAAAATCAGCAATTAACCACTGCATTTTATGTGGCGTATTTCAGACATATATTCCATTTGAAACAAAAAGAAAAATCAGTAAAGCTAGTTCATTCAATGTTCTCGTTTGTTTAATATATGACTGAACGTCGAAGAAATGTCGCAATGTCTAATTGATAGATACATTTGAATACATTGTTAATAATATTAATCACCTGAGACCTGTGTCTGTGGAGTCAGAGCGAGAGAGTCGCCGTCTAAATTTCGATGGCTTAGTAAAAGTACTTTTGCTTTGGCTCGACGTTGCTCCACTTTCAGCGGAACAACCACCGCTGCCACCATCACAATCCGACCTAGCTTTCCTTTAAAAAAATACCTTATTTAGACTACAGAGTATTGCAACGCATTCTATCTATAGCGCCACTCGTATACCTGAAATACCTCGGCAATTTTCTTCTATATGTCGACCTAGGTCGCACTCTGGCTAGTTCCATCTCAGTTGTGCTCACTATTTGCGAATGTACTATACTCAGTACAAGCATTAGGCCCACTGGTACAATCCAACAGTTTGACTAAAACGTAATTTAAATCTAATAAATATAATGTCCCAAGAAAGTGATATAGAAAAAAGTAAATTAACAGTAGATGTCCAACAGCTCAGCAGACTCTCCTGGGTAAGCCTACTCAGGTGAGTCAAGACAATGATTGAGAGCTTAACCATTACATTATTATTCTAGTTGGGGGGTATAAATGATCCTTCCAAGATTCCTCAAACTATTTTATCGTCAAGTATGAGATAACAATTATTAATTTAAAAGCAGATGGAAAAGTTATAAGATAAATGAATTTGTTATTCAGGTGTAAATTTAACTTACATCAATTTCAATAGAGGCAGGAGCGATGAACATTATAGATATATTAATAACTTGCAGCATCCATACAGCCAATAGGAACTTGGCGCAAGCTGGGGACGTTTGTTGCGCCCACCACTGATACAATGCTGGTAGGAATACAAGGCGCACTAATGCAAACCATACTACTCTTCGCATGCCAAGAGTTGGCTTTGCTTTAGGGAACGATGAACCTGTATAAATATATAAGACAATATTAGTTTGTTGAAGGTATAACTGATTATTTTATTTATAATATGTAGGCGACTGAGTCACCTGATGGTTAGTGGTCATATACATTGATGCTTTAAGAAATAAAACCACTCTTTATGTAGCAAATGGGCCACCAAACTTGGGAACTAAGAAGTTATGTGCACAGAGGGTGCCTGTAATTACCCTAGCTTACTCAGCCTTCAAAGAGGAACACAACAAGTAATCCTCTTTTTGTAATAATCACCCTTAATTTCTTTTGAAATAATATTCATTAGGAAATATAAGAAATTCATACAAGTGGATAGTAACTACAAGAATTGTCTTCCTTTTCATATTTTTGGGCTTTTTTTTATATAGAGATGCAAGTCTTGTTATGATTTCATTGATCATTTTCAGATTTAAAGCCTATTATATACAAAGACATTAGACTGTTTACACAAGTGTTTGATGTGTCAAGAATGTAATATCGAGAATGGTGTCATTATCCACTCAATATTAAAATTATGATAAAAGTAAAATAGGTTATAGGTATTTTTTTAATCCTGTGGGATAACATAGATTATCCACAAAAGATAAATATAGATATATAAGCATCTATCTAGTACAGAATGATACCCTTAAAGATTGTAAAAATGTTATTGTACCTCGGACTAAGTCCACATCTATTAGGTAAGATCTTGCATGTGATGAAAAATCAACTATACGGCGACGGTATGTGCCTCGCATCAACAGCTGTTCCACCATTGTCTCCCATTCTTCTTTGTCATATGAACTAATTTTCTTTTGGTACCTTAAGAAAGAGTTTTTACTTGATGTAATTTATACTAAACACAACACAACTTCGATAAGATTTCAAAGCATATTGTTGTTGTACTTATAATAAAGTACAACAGTTAAATTCATTGATTACATTTTAATTTGAATAAAAAGATTATTTAATTTATTACATAGGAATTATTTTTATTAAGGCCTTAACATGTATATATAAATCAAAAATACCTTATACATAGTTATATGCATTTAGTTACATTTGTAATAAAGCTATTTATTTAAATGTAAGAGTCATGTTTGAAAATATTTAAATAACAGAAAGGATCTAATAGAATAGTATTTACAACTTGGCAAAAAGGCTTATTCTATTTATAAAGCAAACAAAACTATATTCATTCCTAAATATAGTCTGGTACTGCCATAAAGTAATTATTTAAATATTTATTCTGGTACTGACATAAAGTAATTATTTTATTATTTAATACATTAGTTGTTATATAAGAAATTAACTTACTTAAACTATCACATGTTACTATAAAATACTCTTTTTTTTTTCAAATAAACTTTATAAAATCAAGATGGATACTTGGAATAATATGCTTTTTTTAGTAATTATTTTGATAGAACTCAGGTTTATTAATACATGCAATATTAGTATTATAATTAGACTTACCAAGCTGCCAGGTGTTTCATGTTGGATGAAACAATTATTTATTTGAATCTTTTAATTTTCCCTACCCTGAAACAATGCATGTGTTGGTGGTTTGCATGGTTTATTGAAGCTATACAGTTGAGCAGTATATCCTTATTGTTCATTAATTTATTTTAAGCTCATTTAACTCGATTACTTTCGAAGACTGATAAGTAAAAATAACGAATGGACAAAGCCAATGATTTAAACAGTAATAATTTTACTTGACATTTTATAACATATTAAATCGTTTTTTATATATTCTTCTTTTGTTATAGACCCAAAATTAACTGCACATTCCGTATTTTTTGATATTTTTTAACCGTTATTGTGAGATGCGCTACTTACCAATTATAATTTTTATATTAGGTATGTTCTACCGATAACAACGTTTGTGTATATTATATTTATAAACGTAATATTCATTTGTATCATATAACAAATATTAATCATTCTTTCACCTTAACTAATCAAAAAAATTAATACATAACTCGGTCAACATTTTTAGAAATACAAACACTTCTTTCGCCTATATATTTTTGACAACTGCTGATGCCTGACAGTCTGATCTGATGGTGAGTTAAAAGACGACTGACGTTTTAAAATATTTGACATTTAGCGCTATACCGGTAATAAATCATTCTAAGCATTACCTACTTGACAAGATAATCCATTATTTTGTAAATAATATTATTTATCTAGATACTGACTATATTTTATGGAATATATGTTTGTAACTTTTAAAAATATTCAGAGTCACCAAATATGACTAACTAAACATAATATACCTACTTAACATTGTTTTTATTGCATGTTGAAAACACAAAAAAAAACCTATTTTCTTTGGTCGAGACGAAGCTTTTAGCGGCTACAAGAAAATAATATCCCAGATTTAGATCTTATAAAAGTGGATTCGTTAATGCATCTAGCAGTCTGATGAATTGATTCTGAGACTTATAGAATAAAGATACCTACCCTGTGTTTTTACATAAACTTTTACGTTGTAATATCCCCTGCACTCTTCAAAGACAACCTCGAAGTCAATGAAGAAGTCTTCGACATAAATTATTTATAATCCAAAAACTCAGATTGTGTTGGTGTCTGGCAATAAAATAAAGGCACATTAGAATAACATAGTTCAAATTATAAATAATATGATATAACAACAGCACGAAGAGCACGTCTGTGAAGACCTTGAGATTAACCGCTAGTCGCTGTACGGAGCTGTTGGGACGGATAGCAAGTATTTGTTTTTATTATAAACTAGCGATCCGCCCCTGCGTCGCACGGTTTCAATGCTGATAATAAATATACTACAGAATGTCTTACAACGTTCACAGTTTTTCAGTCGAAAGACAATAAAAACCGCGATGTCCCTGCGTTTTAAATTTGTAGTATCTTCATTTAAATAACATGCTGTAAATGTATTTAATGTATGTACTTAATTGAATAAGAATTAATGCTATATTGCTTGAAAGAGCTTCGAAAATAAGCCATTATTTCTAGTAAAAAGAAAAATATAAACCATGGTTATAGTGGGTTATCCCTAAGAGATAGATATATGCCACCACGGACTTTTTTGAAGACCTTTATAAAATGTACAATACTGTAGTACATTATTTTGATTTATCTCTTAGGGTTCAGCCAGCGTTTGCAATGTAAGCCCAAAAAATTGTTTATTTACGAAATTACTTTAGAAACTTTTAAAATTATCAGTGCTACTCTACTATATTGTGTGTGTATTATACATATAAACCATCATATTCAAAAAACAGCATCAAAATCCGTTGTGTAATTTTACAGATCTAAGCATACACAGACAGTGGTAAGCGACTTTGTTTTATACTATGTAATAATAATGGAAATTTTAATTGTAAAATTTGAAAAAAATATTTTAAAGTTTTTATATATTTAATTTCTTATTGTAGCTTGGTGGGAATGCGGCCTGTCTGGCTGCTGAGGTAGGTTGCGTTTTCTTATGCGCATCCTATATGTACAGGTGCAAATTTCGAATTTTCCAATAATTTTAGGACGAATATCAATGTTTTAATAATTTTCTATGTACTTTTGCGGTTGCTAATACCGTGCCGTACACTATTGTAGTCATTAAAAATATATTATGCTTTCAAATCATTATAGGATAGGTGAAACCGTTTCTTAAGCGGATCCAGACCGATTTAAGTATTGAGTGCATAGTTGAAACCAAAATAGATATTTCAATCAACACTGATTCCCACAGACTTAACAATAGTATGGGTTTTAGGTATACTGTAACAAATAAAATATTAAAAAACCCACCGATCCTACATCAAAAGTTCTACTTACCATGATTTATTGATTTGTAATTTATAAAATAAGTTTATAAATGCATAACTGACATTGGGCCGACTATACTGGGTCTCGTTATGAGTAAGTAGTCTTTACACATTGTTCATTTGGCATTGGTCTTCTGATAAGGCTGAATGTTCGTTCTTAAAATCTATTATATCCACAGAGGTATATTTCTAAATCCGAAATAATTTTAAGATTTAATCTTTTAAATTTAAAGGCCAAAACCATTTAATACATATACTGGTATCCAAAACTGACACTCAAAGTAAGTGTCTACACAATATCTTAAACATTTTTTACCCATAATCAGAACAAATATTTGTTTTGATCGGAAATAAAACCTGCGACCAGGGACCTGAAGTAGGGTTGTTTGCAGTAGTAATGGAATTGAGATTCGTATACTCTTATAGAAATTATTACATGTATTACAAAATGCGAGGGTTTGTCCAGTTCATCCAGTCGTCAGATATCAGAAAGTATATTGTTAATTGTTGCTTTTTAAAACCTAATTCAATAAGCTATCTAACAGAAGGCATTCCTGTAATAAATTCTAATTTATTTATTCCTGAGTAATTACCTGCCTGTTATTTTTGTTATAGAGATCATTTAATCTAAAGCAAAATTATAAACAATCAAAATAAGGGTATACAATGTATAAAAAACAGTACACTCATTTTTTTATTAACAAACATGAAACTTCACAAACATATCAACATTAAACATTTTCCATAGATTATATCTAACTCTAAGTCGTTGTATTTAACCTTTTATTTATTTTTACTTCATTTTAATTTTAAATTAATTGTGCTTATGAATTCAAAGATCGATTTTGAATAAATACATTTTCAAGGTGTTTTGCTAAACAAAGTTATAAATAGAAGTAAATATTATTATGTAGGTGTTTTAGTAAACATGCAGTAAGCTATAAGCTATCTTAACAATACTTAATGCTTTTTTTTACATTGTTATTCTAACAATATTCAATATTTGCTTGAATATTTCCTACATCATAACATCGTGCGGTGGTTTAAAATATAGCAGATTAAAGCTACGTTATAATATAACAACAACAGTTGAAATCTCAAGTTCTGGTTGAATAACAGTTGTATTTTCAATTAAGCAATTGTAAAAATATGTGTTTGTATAGAATGTTTATACTCATTTTCTGTTTATATATGAGTGGAAATTATTAGGGCGTTACTAGCTTTTAATGAGAAAAAAAAAATTAAAACAGACTAGACTCCTATTTTATAACTACCTACTTTGGTTGTGCCTTAATTATTTATTAAACCAATAATAGAAGAAAAAAATAGATGCAATGAAGACTTTTTTGACGATATATGTATTGCATTCGCCGTTTCAATTATTTCCGATACTTTTTTTCATGGTTAGTATATTTTGCTAAAAATAAACAATATACATAGTTTCAGTGGTGCTATATTATTCTATTTAGGGTTGGTGCACTTCTTATTTTCAAAACAAAAGCACCTCATTCTATTATCTTCTATTCTATAGTTTGTGTAATTAAATTAAAAGAATATTCTAGTGAGATTTGTACTTGTCGCATTTGCGTAGTATAAACTAAGTTTACAGTTCCGTGGTAAGTTCGTCTTGAGGACGCCTTGTCATTTCGAAGAGTTCATCCTCTAGCCATACACTTTCCCGTCTAACTATCGGGCGCCTCTCCCAAGGATCGGAGAGGACGATAGTTTCGCTTTCTCTCTCTATTTGGGAGTAGCTAGGGGGTCTTCCCACATCACTCCATTCACACTGGTTTTCTAAATCTTTGTCTAGTATGTGCCTTTCATACGAAGACGGTGAGTATGACGGTGGTTTAAAGGTGGTGAAAGATTGTTGAGTAGTTTCGGAATCGGATCCTTGACTCGGTGGGGATGGTAGGAAGTTTACCAATTGTTCTTGCTGCTGTTGGCCCAAGCTTACTCGACGATAGCGTTTTAGTATTCTGAAAATAGTAACATTAATAGTTTTTGTATGTGACTAACGTTACACTACTATAAAGTTTAGTAGGTATATCACAGACATTTAACATAGGACAATTTTAATATAATTTGTTTGTGGCAGACATTAGTAATAGCGATAATTGTACACTAACATAAATTAAGGACTGACACCTTATTAAAATTGTGTTGTCAATTGAGAGTCCTTCGAATAAGATTTGATAATAACTACCTTTGTACTGATATATGATGAAAACGAAGAAAAACGAAACGGCTAAGACCTTAATATTGAGTAATATTTTTATGAACTAAAATGTATTAGAAGAAACGTGAGTAAATTAAATTTATCAAACGCTTGCCAGTTTTTTAACTATTTTGTTAGTATTTGATGGATTTGCTTGAAATTTTTTTTCCTCAAACGATAAGGAGCAATGATGACAAATTAGGACGCTATTCTTGGTAAATTAGTAAAACCGCCAACTGTAAATTTCCCTACATTTAATAAATTAATAATAATATGTTGCTGTGATCTGGATAAATACCGTTCAGCCCAACTGGCTAGCCTTTGCCATTCATCCGGGACCACGGGCACCTGTTGTTTGTTCAGAAGAATCAGCAGTTTCGCTAGGTCGCTCAGCACACAACTAGATTTTGAAATATAAACACTATTATCATACTGTAATTATTTGAAAATAACTCAACCAAGAAGTTAAAAAAATTGGCACACATGTAATAAGTAAGCGAGTTTCGAGGTTAATTACAATAGTTATTTAAATTATGTGGTAATATTTCTTTCAAAATTACATATCATAAGTACCTTGAATTTGAAATAGATTAATAATGTATATGTTTAGATTTGCTTAACAAATAGTATATAAAGATGTCATTCAAATTACCTATAAGCCATTGCAGCGTCATTGTTTCCAAGCTGATAGAGTTCTCGGACTTGATTCCTTGTATGATTCAATATTGCCAGCAAAGTGTATGCATGTGGCTGCAAGAAAAATAGCTATTTTATGAGAAAATACGTCGTAAATTTCGTTATCTAAAATTTCTACTTCATATGGCTTAGTAGCAGAGTCTAAGCAAAAGCGAATTTACATAAAGTAAACTGATTCACGTTGATAATGTCTTAAGAGGTAAGAGCTAACTAAAACTTTTGAAGTAGAAGAATTTTATACGGAAGGTGTACTGATTCAAATTAGATGTCTGATTTTTTAATTTTTTTTGTTTATCGCAAAAGTACCTTGAGCTAATTTTAGTAACATACTTGGATACGAACGTCGATATTATAAAAGCAGACTAGCGAACGAGCTATATGATGGTAAGTAGTGAAATTCACGCATACTGACTGATATCATAAGAAGTAGAAGCATTCCTCACATTGACAATGCGTCGCCAAAAATATTACAATCACTCTTCAAATAAGAACATAGCAATACAGGGTATGTTTGGCAGCAGAATAATTAGAGAGAGAGGGTTGACATCTTAACTCTTTTTAATATTATAAATTTTAATTATAAATATTTTTTATTATATAAGAATGCTGTTATGAAGACATAGATCATATTACTATAATTATGAAGTAGACATCGTTGTTACAAAACAGCCAACGATTTTATATAATTTTGTAAGCAACCAAAAAGCAATCTCGATTTCGCTGCAAATGCCGGAAGAAGTCTCATCGCGTATACGAGTTTTTTAAATCCGTAGCCGACATGCCCTGTTTCCAAATTTCGTAATTAGATTCAGTGCTGAGTTACCTAACATCAGCTCAGTTTATATACCAAAATAATTTAATAGCAAATAACTGGAAAATTAAACATCGCTTCGAAACTATAAAGTTTGCGTTTATTCAATAAATAGTTCTAAGAATGAATCGAGGTAATTGATGCTTTTTAATAACAAAAGCGTTTCATCAACTGAACTCTATATATACGAGTATACAATAAGGATACCTACGTTAGACACGTGCGGGTGACTATGTATGTGATTTGCAAACACAACTGGTTTAGACGACATCGACAGTGAGAGTGGTGTGAGGCAAGATCTCCTTTTATAACTTTCGAAAGTAACAGGGTATCATATCACTGTCGCTCGTGAATATAAGCATGTTGTTTTTACGGTACGTTAGGGCTCATTCACGCTTCAACGGGGCGGCACGGCTACGGCAGCGTTGTTTTCTAGTCGTATATTATTAATGTGGAAAACAGAATCATCATCGGATACTGAATATATTCTATGAATATTAACGTATGTAAACATAATTTACATATAGCTATTTCTATTTAATTTAGTGGCAATTGGAAAGCAATCTGATTGTTATTTTTCACGGATTCTAGGTATTTTGGCGCTGACACCGTGTAATGGATAACAGTGCATAAAAAAAGAATTTGGTAAACTTTAACAGCCAGTCAAATTTTTGACGACAACTTTTCTTGGAAATGTTTCAGTTGATGATTAGTTCTTCCTAACATATGGGTTTGAGGTACTAAGCGATGCTGATGGGATAGATATTAGTTGGCTCTTATAATACTCCTCAGATACTGTGGCTATTGAAGTCTGCAGTAGACCAAAAGGCTGATCAGTTGATTTTTTTTTATATAAATATGGAAAAGTTCGCGTGATAACTATTCTTTTCAAAATTAATTACTTACAATTTCACGTAAGTTCTATGGCATTAGTAGATTTGTTTCATAGTACTTACTCTTAAACAATCAAGTTGTTTGTGAAATTCTCGGAGCTGTGCGTCATCATCCTGGTTTGGTTGTGGTAAAGGTTGAGCCTGCGTTCGTGCATTGCTGCGACATCGGGCATACGCGGCTATAGCAGCAATTAAACCTATGCATATGATTGCACCGCACGCGCCGCCTACCAACACCTGCATTAAAGAGACAATTATAAATTAGTAAAAATATCATATCTACATACATTATTCATTGCTGACAATTTACATGTTTAATTTGATGATTGAATTTAATACACATAATTTACAAACATATGCAAAAGTAAATAATCACATAGACAAAAAAAATTACAAACATTTAAACATTGAATATTGCTAAGAATTATAGAAACCTTAAGATTAATAAGTACGACATGTATCAATTGTATGTTATAATTGTTGTCTGTATTTTTAATCATCAAACAAAATAAAAATAAATAAAATTAAATTAAATTGTATTTTATACGCACCACATGCCTTTGTATACTAAAAAATGAGTGAGTACTTTTAATGACATAATGTAACAAAAAATCCATCTCTAAAGAGGTTTATTGTGAATTAATCGACATATTTATAGTTAACTACTATCGGATTATGTAAATGTGAACAAATGAAGACTGTTTTTCATTACGGTTTCCCAACTTTGATTAATCGAATGTTGCTTCATTTGTAGTGTATCAAAGCAAGGTAAGTATGTATATGAGACGTTTGTTTGCTCACCGAACTTGTGACCTATTTAGTTCTCATACGTCTGTTTTATATGTAGTTTTTATTCCCATGCGGCATTTGCATTTCAAATTATCTCATACGCTGCATGCGCTTGTAACCTAAATGAACTAGTGATGTTGTAATCTTACTTTTCCGAGGTGATATTACGGCTGAAAGTGCTCCTCTACTGAATAGTTACTCTTTCATTTAATGACACTTCATTTACTGTTTCATAGAAAATGATGTTTGAATTTTTTTATATGACATTTAAAGCTTGAAATAATACCCTATATTCGTAGTTCGGTGTTTTCCAATTTTTAATTTTGAAATAATTTAATTTATCGTCAACATTTTGAAACTATGTATAATAATTAAGGAAATTTAAATAATTATTTGAAATGAAATGTTTTTAAGGTAATTAAAAACTGTTAATTTAAAGGCTTATAATTAAAATTTAGGGCAGCATGCCGGTTGGGGAAATGTTTAAATGATAATTGAAATGCAAGTTATTTTTGGAATACAGTGCGGTGAGTGCTATTAAATAAAAAAAATATATTTTATCTCACTGACTTCATTATAAGTATGGGCAGGATAGCACACGCGGCCCATGAGATGCTCATCGTGAGCCCAGGACTCGCGTGTGCCGGCGGGGCAGTCGTGCGCACACGAGCCCCCCGGCCAGACGAGTAGACGGGCGCACTTGACGCACCCATCCGCAGCGCAACGCACGCACTCCGCACCGCATCCTGAAATTGGAGAGGTTTGATGAGGATAATTTTATATGAAACTCACTTCGCCTGTGTTCGTTTATTTAGCTCTGCTTGCTGACAGTCGATATCAATGTTATATATTACTTTACAGGAAGATAAAAATATTAAAGAAAAAATAATCAAATTGACACATTCGGTTATGAGTAACACGTGAACAAATAATCATTGATAAAGTGTCTTGCGATTTGAAATAAAAGAGTTACAATAAACATTACTATATAGTTTTTGAGTAAAATAATAGTCACGGTTACTCCATTAGATACAGTTCTGTTTATTTATATTACATACACGGCACATGTATGTAATCATGTTACATATGTATACTAATGTTCTTTAATAGTTTCCCTCATAGCACTCATTAAGTTACTACTACAAGTTGATCATTTATCTTTAAATTAGACAATTCTGATTCTAAACGGTAAGGCGTGTTCTTTTTTTAAATTCCGTTTGACCAACTTTTATCGCACATTTTTTCGTATACCGTTATTGGTAACTTCGTACCTGCTGCTGGTAAGCAACTGTTACTTATATTTAAAATTTGTGTCTTTTAGTTATTTTAGAGAATATTGGCCATTTATAAATGTATGTCGTAGTGTATATGCATACGTAGGAAATATACAATATGTCAGCATACTGTAAATAATAACTCAGCTGTAAAGTAATATAAGACTTATCATTTTTATTTTACGATTTTACGATTGTTCTCGAAAGTATCTATTAGGATGACATCGATTTTACCGGTAAAGATATGTGTTACAACAAACGTTACTATATATTATTATGCAATGTATTACCTAAAAACTAATAACTTAACTCGTTTTTATTCATTAATAAGAATATTATTAAATATAAGAATTAGAAGCTAATCAATAGAAACTATCAATTACATCATTCGTTTCTCGTAATATATTTGAATGGTGTATTCTGAAACGATTTTTCAAACTCTTAGGTACGAGCGGATGCCCTTTGGGAATTATTTAGATTACGATTTGATTTTCTGTCACCGTATTGATTGTAAATACATTAAATTTAATTTACTATCTGTATTGCGAGATGATTCATAACGGGAAAAAATCTTATTCCATTCTTAATGTCACGGCTGTATTCAATTTTTTGGTAAACAAATAATACGCAGTTATTAAAATGATTTTCTTCTATTTGAAGTAAAGTTATTAGTTTCGTTAGTGTATTAAATATTCATATTGCGCAACAAATAATCATTTTAAGCACTTTCCAAAGGGAAAGCGCGTGCAATATGCGATTAGTGTGGCGTTCAATTAACGGGACTGACCGATCGAATAGTGAGCCACTGTATTTTATATACATTTCGCTATGCATCATTGTGTCAATGTTTGAACGTGTTCCTATTGAATTGAACGATTAAATGATTTTATAAAACGTATTCATTTTGAGTCTTACTGATTTTTAATTATTGATAGTATAAATACTACCTAAGTATACAAGTGTGTGTGTGTATGTATTAAAGTGTGTGTTAAGTATTTATAGATAAAATATCAAAATCTGAATCTCTACAATTTTTATTGACACATAATAAAATATAAATTATATAGTTTTAATGAAATTTTACGACAATATGTAATTTTCTCTTCTTAATTTATAATTCGTTTATGTATGTCGTTCGTATATTACACAACATACAACATAGTTTTATGATTATTTTTAATGTTATGTGAAATTTTAATTTACTTCAATTGATGTGATTTCATCAAATATTTACGATAAGTTTAATTTATATTGTAAATTTTAAATACATTTATGGATATCTGAAAAGCGCAGGACTCAATGGATCTCTTTGACGAATCTCGTATACATTATATATCATGTGACGTCATAAAGATAAAATAAATAACATATTATTTAACATTAAGGTAAACAACTAGAGTCGCAAACCTTGTACAATATGTATGCGAGTTGAAAGTAGACTTCTTGTAACCTATAACAACAGCTTTGACACAAGGAAACAATATGAAGTATTTAATAATATATCTATCACCCTCACACTTTAGGGTTCACCTTTATGGGATAGATAAAGATGGCGATATTATGTTCAGTATATTCCTTGGTGTTGTATTCTATACATATATTGCCTGAAGAAATAATGAATAAAAATGGTTGAGAAAAAACATAACGATATACGTTTACGAGTGATTTAACAGACAAGTCGATCTTGGAAGTTCAATAATTGAGTAAATTGAACATCACAGTCTAATAAAATTCCTGAACAAGTAAGAAGAATCTGCATTAACAATAATAAGTGTATTATAGAAGCTGTGTATACATAAAAATGTTTTATGTAAGAATTAAATTAAATTAGAATAAATGTGCAACTCTTTATTGTAAAGTATATTTTAACGTGGAGAGCACTCTATCTTCTATCGATCTTACTAATATTATAATAGTCTGGATGGATGGTTTGTAGCTGAATCGCGCCAGAACGGCTGAACTGATCCGAATGAAATTTGGCACCGAGATTCATTATATATATAGTTTTGAATAGCATACAGGTTTCTTTTTATCCTGAAAAAAAGTACCTAACAATAGCTACCTAACAATAGCTAACCTATCATCTCTTTCCTTTCCTCACAAACTAATATACGAGTTTATATTTGTATTTTTAATGTATTTAGGGAGACAGATGGGCTTGGGGTTCAGTCTTCAACCATAGACACTGGCTTTAAGGAGTGGTTACACTACTGTTATTACATCGTTAGCGCGCTGTTAACAATGACATCTAATATTTTATATTTCTTGTGTATGTCCTCTGATATTACACTCCTTTACTCACACGTTCAATCAGAACAAAGCAATTAAATCTGCTGATGATTAGAAGTAGGATACGATGAATTTATGGTACCCACTCAGACGAGACCGCACACAGAGTTTCTAACAAATAAACTTTACGAAAATCCAAATTTTTCTAACAAGTACATCAATTGAAGTCGTAAAACTGATCAACATTAAGGCATTTGCCTATTCTATCTTTAGTACCATCAAAGAAAATAATGACGGTGACAAGAAGATGTTAGTTGTTGAAAATGTTCAAAGAGTACAGGAACTCACTCACGTGTATCGTTAATGGCAGGCGGCGCGTCGGCCGGCCGGAGCTGCGCGCGCGTCGCCGTCACGAGCAACGCCAACGCCACCACCACCTGGTTCATCGCATTGCGCGCCTCATGGTATTACTGGAACAAAGAAATCTTATTCAAGACTATGAAGCATTATAGAAATTAATCATCATACTAAATGAACGTGGAGCTATTACCGGGTCGGAATGTGGATTTTACTGTACCGACAAAATAGTTCCTAGTTTTTTTGTATAATGACAATATAAGTTAATTAAACCTTTAATAATTATTTACAAATATTTTTATATCCTGCTTAAAAGTCAACGAATTATAAGTCGTTCTTTTTATTATATATTATTCTATAGTAAAAATATGCTCCGTGTTTACGTCTCACGCACACTAAGACATCCTGTAAGCACAAGCGTCACTTACTCAGACACGCCGATAACAATTAATTTAATGTGGATAAATCCATCCATCGTAAATAAATAGATCAACATTATGTACTGACTGATGACTATTTCAGTGCTTCGATTTAAATGTCTAAGCTTCGGTAAACAAATAATACTATTATTTTAAATATTTTTTATGTCTGATTTGTACTTTTCAAATACCTTACATTTATGCATTGCCTTTATTTATTTTTTGTCTATATGGACGGTATCTATAAATACTCATTTAATGTAAGCTTAAGCATACGCTTTGGCAATAAAATCTGAAATGAAATCTATTAATACGTTAAGTATTCCGCAGGAGTTCATAGCCTGAGTCATCTGTAGTAAGCGGTTTAAGTGGGTTCAAGTTTTTTTAAACTAACCCGTCAAACATAGGGTGTATATATTTAATCTTATTATACTTTAATAAAATAATACGTATAGTATTTTTTATTCTATTTTACTAGCTTCACTCCGGTTTCATTAAGTATTTTACTATCTAAATAGTATCAGAAAACAATTATCAAAAGCAGCATTCAATGAACCAAAGCTCGTTTAATTTGAATTTTAAAGTGACAGAATCATTAACGTCATTCACCATGCCTGTTCGGGTCGAGCTAATTTGTGGTCACGTCATATTTGTTTGAAAGGATTTCGTGACTTATTAAAATTATTATAATAAAGACGTGATGTGGGTCAAACCGTTTTGGTGTAACAGTAAGGACCGGTTTGCAAATCAGTTGACATTGGCATTCGTCGCATGTCTAGTAGCTTCACATACCCACGCATTTTACTTTGCATGTTTTCGCCATTGTTATATCAAGCTTATAATGACAACAAAGCGTCACTTCATCAAAATCAACATACATAATATAAATAAATACATTACGTATCTTATTGCCGCTTACTTTCGTCACACGGTAAGTTAATGTATTTTAACAGTCACCATTTATATGCAAAGAGCTATTTCATGATGCAAAAATCTTAACTTGTAATATATCTAACTATAGTTAACATAACCAGTTTGTATCAAGTTACATTGGCAAATGTTATATCAAACAGAATTATTGAAAGTTGTAATTATTATTTGCTAAGTTTTAAATTATGTAATGCATCTGTATGAGTGAAAACGTTGAAATTGATTTAAAATATGACGAAATCAATAAAAAGTCTGTATTATATATTATTATTTTAAAGCTGCATTATATAAACAAAAGTAAATCTAAACGATATCGATGCACATTGCATAGTTAAGTATAGTGACAAATTCTTTACAAATAGGCGCATAAACTAGATTATCTGATAAAATAAGTCTATGGGTAGTAAGAGCTAAGGCGAAAAAAAAACCTATCGTTTATGGTAATACGAGCGAGCCGCTGTTATTATAGAATCGAAAGTGTGTCACCGGCAATTAATAGCTCTGCCATTTTAATTTCTTATGCACACGATCAGATGATATTAATTTATTCAATGTACCTAATGATTAAATCATTTTTTATACATATTTATTGATTTAATTGTTAAGTATGAATATTAAAAAATTATAAAGATAACTTTAATAAGCGTTGTTAGTACTTTAACACAAAAGCGGCTTTGCGTTATTTGACACAAATTTAATGCAATTAAAAATTAAAATATAACTCATTTTAATAATCAAAAACAAGCATTTTGAATAAATTTTAAGAAGTATTTTAACATAAAAAGATTTTAATGAAATGTGAAGTTTACTTAAGTATTACCGTTTTGGAATGTATATTTTACCGGGACCAAGCGGTAAAAAACTATACTTTTAGTATAAAAAGTCATATATTAATAATAAGAAATAATAACAAAATGTGTTATAATACTGTTCAATTTATATGATCTATCTGATAATGTCATAACTTCATCTATTTAGGTTTCATATACAGTACAAAATTCCTTGTCTATTAATGTTTTTTTTATTATAAATATACATATATACAATCTTTGATTCGCCGAACCCAAATATTCATGGACAAGCTTTGGGAAAAGAAGGTGTATAATCATGGAAGCTGTTGTATTTTTTGTAAGTAATAATACAAAACCTAAAAATAGTTTGGATAGTATTTTAAATGCTGATTGTACAAATTGATATATAATAATTACTAGTGGTCGACCGCGGCTTCGCTTGCATTTTAGGGGGTTGGTTGTCATGTGTTAGGCAAAAAAGTAGCCTATGTCCTTCCTTGGAGTTCAAGTTTGCTTCATACCAAATTTCATCAAAAACGGTTCATTGGTTTGGTTGTGAAACAGCGACAGACAGACAGAGTTGCTTTAACATTTATAATAATATTATAGATTACAAGTATATTCCGACCTATATTGTAACAGTAAACGAAAATATCATGTCTTATGCTTGAATAAAACATATTCTTGGAATTTTTAAGTTGCAATTTGCAAATACAATCGAAATCATTTGCATTGTCTATAAGGTAGAAAGAATCTTAAATCCATTGTGAAATATGTATAAAACATTGTTCGGACGATATTTATGACGCCCCGGTGTATGGACCACTGTATTAGTTGCCGATACAAGAGGACCTTGGACACGTGAACTGAAAAACATTTATATTAATATTATCATAACCTATTGCTAAATAAACAAGAAATTATTTATAATCTTTTTTACTAACAAAGAAGAATATATGTATTTTTTTTAAATTCTAAAGATGCAGTCAAGTACAGTTGAGTATGTTAATAACACATTTAAGATGGGTCTTTATTTAAATTTTATAGTATTCCATAAAGTGAGTCATAGTGTATTATTAAAGTACAATGTTCCCACACGACTTTAGCCTTAGCAAGTACGTATCAGATGTTTTGATTATTACACTTGGTATATTTATAGTTAGAACTTAGTCTCAAGTTCTTGAATCTACTTCAGATTAAGTAATTTAAAACGTTGCTTTAATTTATGTATATTTTTAGATGAATTTACGAATCTCAAATATGGTTTAATACTTCACATTAATATTGCTCTACCTTAAAGTTTTAATGATTGTGTCGTCATTAATTTGGGTACAGGGTTGTGTTTCTGTAATATTATTTATAGTCAGATTAGCACTTTTATATATAAGTGATACTGATAGGTTTTTATTAAGGCTACCTAAATATAACATGTGGGTCTTATTTTCGTTATATCAAGTAATATATAGGGATGTATTGTATATAAAAATATATGTATATGTGTGTTTGTATGTGCGAGTATGAATGAGTGTGTTCACGTATAAGTAAAGTAAATGTTACATTGTATTTATAATTATGTAATTTTATAAAAATCTAGTTCTACTAAGCGTGTGCTATACATTAACCTACATTGCAATAGACCAGTAGCGAACATGACATTCCACATTAATTGCGCACAGCAGAATCAATTATGTATGTATAATTAAATATACATAATATTAGAAGTTGCTTGAACGGATTGTTTGTTGTTAAAAATACTATTAAACTAGATGTACACACGGCTTCGCTCGGGTAAAATAAATAAAACTATACAAATACGGCTTATCCTTTATTTATCATATTTAACGCACCCGTAAACGTCAAACATGGCCGCTCGTTGAACTCATGTCATTGAATTTAATGGATTTAATATCGAAATACCTCGATTATACGAATTTTGCGGATATATGTTGTCGACTACAAAATAATTATTTTTTAACGATCTATAATTTTTGAAAGGTATCGTTCGGGTCTATCGTAGACTGGACAAAATTATTAATATTATAGATATAGGCCTACGTAGATACACCCAATATAATGTCATATTACTATTGCTATGCTCAATCTCCGTCAAATTTATTTGATTAAACAAACAAACGCATCGCTTTAACTTGGTTATATGTCTTTTTGCTATCCCATCTGGGTAGATTCTACCCACAAATAATTTATTCTACCGTCTAAGCACCTAGGCACCTAAGCACTAGGAATACTTTGTATTGCTATATTCTGGTTTGAAAGATTAATAACATTGTCGTTCCCATGGTTGTCGGAATATTGACGGAATGGCTAATACTTCGAATTGCTAATGGCTATTTGTAGTAATGACCACTTTCGTCCCATGGTCTATTTGACCGCTTACCCTTTTTTTATAAATGTTAACTAAGAAAATAGATAAAATAAAGCCAGACAATAATGAAAAATATTTTACGCTTTTTTTATTTCTTTAAACGTTTACGTTTTTTAGCGGTAAGGTATAATTTTGCCAAAAATGAATTGCCTCCTGAATTAATTTTTGTTAGTCTTATTATTTTTCTGATGTAGCACTGTACATAATGTAAAACTCAAAAAAATCATTGTGTTTTAAGTCTAACAAAATAATCATTGAACGTAAGGAGTGAAGATAAAACTAAATACAATCAATTATTTTTGAGAATTATATAACATATTTCCATATTCATATTTAAATATACATAATATTATGTTATTCATAAAAAGATAATGATTTTCTAATTTCATGGAATCTGATCTCATTAAATATAGTAAGGAATGACTTCAACAAGAGTACTCAACTCAACTTAAATTAACTTAATTGTGATTTGTGACTAAAAAGTAATAGTCTTGAAGAAGTGTGGGTAAAAATATAAGCAGGGAAGCAGTACATGTAAGCGGAAGAAAATTGGTTCGCTCACAGAGCTCGTGCGTCGCAAGTTCAGCGGCTCCGGTGAAAGTTGCCGTGACGCACTTCGTGTTCACACAAACTAGTACTCCTAGCCGCTAGTATAAACAAAATATTTTATGATGTAATTCCAATATATAGTAGTTTAAATAGCAAATAACTTCGATTTAAATTATTTTTTAAACCTAAAAATCAACGTACAATGTATTGCCAAAGTAATCAGAACTCGTCACCGAATTTTCATAAAAGTTTTGTCTGTATTTTATTTAATTTTTTTAGTTTTAGTTGTAGAGTTAGTAGATTAAAGTTACTGAATAAAAACATTTAATTTTCTAACCCTCGTTTAGTATCGGTGTATATATTTTAAAACATCGGGACCCTCCTCCGAAAGACCGGATGTTCTGTTGGAACACATGCGGGCTGCCAGATTTCCAGATTTATAATTAACATTATAAATAATTGCCTTTAAAGATGTCACAGAGTAACTTATGTGTTGTTAGCTTCGAATCGTTTTTGAAAATATTTTTATTTCTTAATATTTTAGTAATTAATTACATACATTATGGTTAGAGAAAATAGAATCTTAATTGAAGGTTTAATTTTTAAAAGTGACCTTTGGTTATCATAATTGAGTACTAAATATATTTGTTACTAAATAATATTCAATAAGAAATCTGCGATATACATATTTATTACATGGCAGAGAAATTAGCCGTGGGAAATACTCCATCCGTAATACTTATCTCTTCCTTTACAATCTTAAAATAAAGTTCTTCTTCTGCTTCAAGATCTTCAGTATCCGTAGTTTCTTCAGGAAGTATAATTGAGGGTTCCTTTTCCATACGCGCCTTTAATCGTATTTCTCTCAAGCGTGCATCTAAAATATGTTCCCTTCTTGTTTCACGATCGTATATTTGATGCATTAATTGTTTATCATTGACGCCTGGATAAATCATATTATCAGATAAATGCAACAAAAATAATGATCCATAATTGTCACCAACGACTATCGACTCGCCCTCTGGATTAGGCGTTACCTTAGTAAGGCCATGATCTGATATATTAAGAGAGGCTACTGGTTGTTTATATTTTCTAAGAAGATCCCAGTAATTAAATACACCGTCAGCCGCTACAACCATATAACAAGAGTATCGAAGCGGCGCCCAAGAAACATCAGTAATTTGATGTTGATATGGTTTTGTAACAATAATAGGAGCTGACCGAACTTCTTCACTCCAAACTTTAACGTTCCAATCTCCACATGTTATAAACATTCTTAGAGTGCACGGACTACGGTGTACTGATCTTACGGGCCCTGTATGGGCCACCCAATATGATGTTAATATCTCCGAATGACTTCGTCCCATACGATTCGCATTTATGACCAATCCTGATTCGGTACCGCATAAGAATTTAGTGGGTAATCCCTTGTCAAATTGAAGACTACTTATTCCTTCAGAGTTAGTTAAATTCGGCTCTTCATCAGCTGGGTATCTAACCGACATTGAAAGCTGATTTATTGGATTAGAAATGTTTCTTCTGTCCCACCACAAGCACTGTCCATCAAGAGAACCAGTGAAAAATTCTGTATTTGTGCGTGAATGCGTGTAAAGCAACGCAGTTATGGGCCCCAAATGAGAATTATATATGGAACTGCTGTTTATAGGTTTAGGCCCCGACCGGATGTCAAAAATATTGATTGTGCCATTACTGAGTCCTGCAACTATAACATCTGACTCTACAGGTGAACCTACGACTTGCCAGCAAGTACTATTAGGCGAAAACTCGTATATCGGTATAGTTTGTCTATTGACATCCCATACATAACAAATATTATTTTGATTTGTATCTGGTTCTATTGAATATGTCTTGTAGCAGTAAGATGCTATAACTTTAGACTTTTTCTCATTCGTCCACACAATGCTTGAAATAGGTCGAAGAAAAGGATCGCGGAAAACGTTAGCAATTTGAACTTTATATTCCTCTACTGGGGCTTGAGGTTCCATATCAGAAAAATATGCCTGATACATATCAATTGCGTTATTTTGATCGATAAAATGCTCCATAGAGTGTCTTAAGTTTAAGACTGAATGGACATAGTTTTCTTCGTGTTGAATGCGACGACGATGTCGTAATATGTGTTCTTCATTATATAGATGAACATCACGAGGCCAACCGCCTTCGGTATGATTTATACCTTGCTCTTGCTTGATTACTTGCTTTGTGTTACTTTCGTGCTCCATTTGTGGTGATGCAGCTTGTACTTCTCGATGCACAGGATTGCGAAGAATGTACTGTTTCTGCAGTTCATAATCAGGGTTGATTGAGTCCAATATATGTGCTGATACGTTTTGAAATAGCGGTTGTTTACCAAAGTTTTTACGTGATTTAGTGTATTCATATGTAGATTTAAAATAACTTCCCATAGTCAAAAATAACAATTAAGTAAGCGATGTGTTAAACGTAAAGCACATGCGTTTATTGATTTTTCAATAGGAAATCGTCATGGCCATGGTATGACGACATATCAGGTGTAAGCATTGTTTTGTACTTTAGTAGCATATGTGTCCTTGTTTATTGCTTATTATGGAATTTACGTTTCATTACTCCACTAATTGGAATCGAATGTAATTTATGTAGTAAATAATGTCTATGAATATAAGTAGAACGGAAACTATGTAGTATCGTATCTTTTATCTTAGGAAATAAGAGCCTATTCAAAGAATATTTTTATGTGTTATTAAATATTTTAGTAGTAGTTTGATTAATTCGTTCATTTATATATTTTTTATTTTTTGCTATAATTTCGGTACCCGTTAAACTTACACTACATTCAAACCAACGTTATAACTTAACGGTTTGTAGTGGTACCATTTAAAAAAAATACATAATCAACATAAATAAAACGCTTACCCGAAAAATGTAATCGCAATCCAAGATAAATCTAATTCACAATAAATTTAGTCACACATTGCCACTGTAGATAATAAAAATTAATATTTACAAACAATATCGGTGTTTCACAAAGTCACGACACTTGTAACACTTTAGAAAATATGTGGTTTCGAAAGGCGAGTGCGCGCGCGCCGTACTGTGCGCCGACAGCCGTTTCATCGGAGACTGGCGCGTGACTGGAAGTAAAACAAGCGATCGTAGAGTCAAGCTATCGGTTGAGTATAGTACCTATTAAGACTGGTTTGGTTCGTTTAAGTTCCTCAACTCATGTGGTGACCGATGATTATGCAGCTACTTTTCTATTGACGTGTTCTTATTTCCAACGTTGTATCCGTATTTGGAAAAGCTTCACAATCCCGGATCTAATATGTGTTGCGACAGGTTCGCTGTCATAATGGTTCAATTGTGCGTTATGTGGGACACGGGTAATGGGGTTTTCATGACATGTCAAGTAAGCACACAATGGTACCTAACCTAACGTGTAGGACCAGTTTGAAATTAATAGGTAAAATTAACTAGGTAGGTAC
Organism: Vanessa atalanta; assembly: GCF_905147765.1. Lineage (NCBI taxonomy): Eukaryota > Metazoa > Arthropoda > Insecta > Lepidoptera > Nymphalidae > Vanessa > Vanessa atalanta. Next base: position 6,976,090 of record NC_061878.1, on the reverse strand, counting down.
CTAATTTTCTTTTAAGGGAATTTGTATTATTATTATTCTGTAGCTGATTTATACTATTTTATTAAAATTTCATTTTCCTATAAAGTTATCATCAGCAGCAATTTTGGCATTATATATTTACTGATATTAATACCACCCATTATGTTGTATAATATTTTCTATTGTTGGCTTAATTTAAATCAATATATCAGTATAAAATGATATGATGCTTAAACAAACTGTTAATATTTAATGAATGCAGCATAACATTAATATAATAAAATAATTGAATATAATACATTGATCGGAAGGAAACTGAAATTAATTGTGTATTCATGAGGATTGATTTCTTCGTGGTAAATCATTTAAATAATTTAAAATTACGGTGCATTAGACAAGTAAAATTAAAATATGGGAGCGTTTAATTGTGGTCAAGAGTTAAGTAGTATAATTCGTTATTAGATGGTCGGGAGATCGAGTGCCACAGTTGATTGCTACTTGACTTAAGGTCATGTGTATTCGAGATAGATAATTTTTGTTGCGTTTTTAATACGCGATAATGATAGTACCGAACGTTTAATAATAGTTGCCAATTGTAATTAGGATAAAAATATTTATTATGAGATAAATTAAGAGAGTACCTAAGTAAATTATTCTTTGGTATTTCTAAATTAAGTTTACCTCAATTTTATTATAAATATTTTTAAAAAAACATTTTATTACGTAATTATGATATTTTGTGATTCTATAGAATTTTGATGTCCGTACACAATGTGGATTAAATTCACTTGTATAGCTCGTTTCATTATAAATTTATATTCTAATTAAATTATAGAAAAATAACGAAATAAATTAAATTTTATTCGTTGTCAATACTTCCTTGTTATAATAATATAGGAGCTTCATATAAAATATCGAACAGTTTCTTTTACTCATAAGTCGTTAGGAAATTAATTACTGGATATTAAGATAATAACAAATATAAATGTCTGAATGTGCATATGGGCGAACACGTGACCATACATTTCAATAACGCGCTGAGCTACGTGATTAATCCTATAATTGGAAATGCTGTAGGTTTAAAATAAACAAACGTTACATTAACTTCAATAACAAAGCAATAAAATGTATACGTGCTAATATGCAGCTTTAAAAATATACACATAATATATGTGCATGCAAATAGGCTGGTTCTGAAATTAACGTTTCAATTTATTAAAATATTTACAATATTAAACGGATAATTAACTTTACGCTTGCAATGTTTTATTTACATTAAGGATATAAGTCTCATCAATTATGATTAGACTTATGTGCTTAGTGAAAATAAAGCCTTAGCCAAAACTTCCATTTGAATGTCTTAACATTCGAATGGAAGTTTTGGCTGTAAATTGTAAAATAATAATGTAGGTATTTAATCCATGATCCGGGGCTTATTATCGTCAAAGACTATACTTACTTATACTAACTGCTTAGAGAAAAAAACACTAGTCCTAGATACAATGAAGTACGGCGTGTGTTTGCCTTAACAATTTGTGTATGACTGTTTAGTTTTTAAATATTATTGTTGTATCTCTTTTCATTCTTGAAAAAGGTTTTATATAAATTTTAATTGTGACTTTATACATAATTGTATAGTACTCTATGTTTAATGAAAGATATCCAATTATTCAGATAATTTGAAAATCAATATAATTAATTAAATTAATTTATAATGCGAAGTAAAATTTTTTATAAGTTTTTACATGATATGTGTATACATATATATGTGCATGTGAAAACTAATAAATTGTATCTACCACATATTTCTAAAAATGAAATAATAATGCTCTAGACCGCGTAGCGCTGTAAACAATAGCTTGATGTATCGACATCCGTAGCGAACTTTGCGGAATTGAATGAATTCTTTGCGGCACAATGGACAATGGAGCGTGCTTATAACCGACGATGCTCATCAAATGAAACCATTGTGTCAGAACAACGTTTCGGTTATTATAAATAACCTTTCTATATGAAGGACTTTTGCTGAAAATAAATATTAATTTACTTACGATCGTGCCATACAAACTCAATTAATACGTTTATATAAGTACTAAATAAATTAAATTATGATGTAGATTGTAATGTTGTTTTTTCATCTTTTGTACTTGATTACTCTTGTTGAAGAAAAATAAATAAACTATAAAATTAAAAATAGGGAATAATTTTCCGAGTGCCGCAATATAAAAATGTAAAAGTACCAAAGTAAGTTAGTATTCAAAAAATATTCTGTATTTATTTCATGTTAGTATATGTATATATAATATAAGTATATTTGATATAATTATTTTTCCTATATTTTAAGTTTATAAGTAAGTAATTATTTATCGAAATAAGGTATTTATCAATAAAATTATAAACAGTGATATAAATATAGTCCCAAATATGTCGTAACTTCTGTAAAGAAGTAGGTATTTGCGGTTTGTGATGATGATGTTTGGGATTGACATATTGATTTAAATGTAAATAATATATTGAAATACTTCGTAGTAATTTTCACTGTCAGAAGATTCTTTGAAAATAATGTGCACTTAATCCTTTTTTCCAATTTAAATTGATGTAATCCGCGACGAATAAAATTTTTAGCCTAAAATGAAATTACAAGACCCTTCCGTAATTTTATTTTACATCCCAAATCCTGGATGAGTCACTCTGGCGAGTGGACTGTCAATTGACCTTGTAGTCCGTGCCATCCCTCGTAATTGGTTCTTTGTAGCTCTGATCAATTCAATAACACGCTCGCCACGACCATTTTATATTCTTCATTTACAACTACCATATTGTCACGTCGTTGATGACATGTCTTGTCGCACTTTAAAGGACTATTGTGTAATAAGTCTAAGTGACTACTAAGACTATTGTGTATACGGTATAAAAATCAAAATCAAAATATACTTTATTCAAGTAGGCTTTTACAAGCACTTTTGAATCGTCATTGAACAAACTATATTAAGAAAAGCTACCATCGGTTCGGAATGTAGATTCTACCGAGTAGAACTGGCAAGAAACTCAGTAGTTACTCTTTTTGAACATCCAAAAATACAGTCATGTTAGTTAAATACAATGATATATGTATGTTATATATCCTGCCTGGAAGTCAACAAGCATTAACTCGACTTATACGAAACATATACCTACCCTCATCTGATACTTCCCTTGCATTAGTTGAATTTTAGAAATAACAAACCGGATAATTGGTCATATTAACAAATATAATTTAATATTATTTAGCAACTATTCCGTGATTTAGCTATTCAATCCATTCGTAATTTCTCAATACAAACATATATCTAAACACAACATAATCTTTGTCATTGTCTAATAACATATATTTTTTATGAAATAGGTGGGATGAGCGATGTAAGAAATGATAACCATTTTTATATATATATATGTATATATATATTTATGTATAATATGAGATGGGGGTATGATATGTGTGGGTTGTACCAATCGCAAAAAGGTTGTACAAATATAATGTTAGTTTATTGGTATTAGTATTTGCCTTTATATGATTTAAAAGTTATATACCAATAACGTAATCATTTCTTTATATTGGGTAAAATAGGGGTACAAAGTAGTGTAGTGTGTAAAGTGTGGTGTAGCAGTACCTATTGCTACTCATATCATCTCTATTATTCCTGCAATTGGCAGAATGTTTTGCAATCAACTACCATTGAAACAAGTAAAGATAAAAAGCTGTAAGGACCCATGTCTGTGAATGTATTAAATAGATTTACATTTTTTTGTTTCTTTTTGGAACATGAGGACTCGTTATAATTTATAATTGTCTCTACGTAGCGATAGATCATATGGAACTGTCATCAAATAATAAGTCTATAATAATATATTCATTTCTTTTTAGAAGTTTATGATTTGTATTTTCAAGGTACGTTTATAAAATAAAGAATTGATATAGCCGATTTGACGCTATAGCGTTCGCATTTCTAGCTCCAGCTTTAATATTTGTGTATAAAGAAGCGGACCCTTTCACTCATAGTCAAAAGTGAAAGTTGCTATGTAATTATATTACGAACTGATCTACACGGGATAATCTTATACATTCGCATCAAAAGATAAAAAAGATAAGTGGTTTCTGACCATCAAAGATTCTATAATACCAGTTAGTTTTCGTAACCATGATAAGAGTATTAACCATTGTATTCGTTTACCCATATCGTTAAGTGTAAGATTCTGCACCTCTCAAAGTAACAACGATATTCAACAATCAATCTCCCGTCAATTCGAAAGTGTAATTCATAGTCTGTTTAGTTTTCTCAGGCTGTAGTGTTTTTGTTAACGTGTATTTTACTCTTCACACATCATTATTATTTTACACGGACAGAGAAAAGCAGCTACTTTACAATTTATATTTTGCAGTTATATTAATATAACGCGACCGTTATAAATCTATGTAGGGCGAGTGCAATCAAGTATTAAACCATCGTATTGCATCAAACAAATGGAGTGTGGCGGGAAATTTGGTTTTTGGAACATAAAATGGGAATTCAAATACCAAGGGAAATTGTGCTCTGCGCAATATAAATAGAGACACGTTGTAAACTTGATGCGAACGTAAGCTCGCTCTTTTAGAGACTAAAATGACAAACCAAAAAAGAATTCAATGTATTGTATGTTTAAACTAGCGAGTCGCCTCGGGTTCTCACGGTTAACACTGACTATATAGACGTGATAATAGTCTACGAACGTTTCTTAAAACTGTTTTAGAGGTACAATTCAATCATTATTTTCGTCTACATTTGTTAGCTTGATCTATTTTGCACGAAATATTTATACATCACAATTATTTATTTATTATTACGATTTTCCTCATTTGTTTTGTGGAATTTTCGTAACGTTTTATTAATAAGTACTACGAATCACTGACACACTTTAAATAATAAGAATAAATGGTAATTTTAAGATAATATGCGGTAATGATCAAAGTTGAACAGCTTTGCGGATTTGCTTTGTTATCAGATTTATAGACATCGGTAAGTTTTCATCGTTTACGTTTTTAGGGTGCGATTAGATAAACTTACTTTTTAAAAAGAGGTGTGATAAAACAAAAAAACGTTATATTCGAAATTTAAATTTTAAAAGATCCAAGATGGCTCCTATAAAACTTAGATGTTTATGTGGATGTGACAACGTAATGGGACATTTAGCGACTGTTACATTAATACGTGAAATATGACAAATATATAGAGTTCACAATCAAATGGGTCATGGGCATCGCTTATGAATGTGTAAGAACATAATATGTACAACAAAAGTGCTTTAAAATCTTTAATTTTTAATTTTTAATAAAACGTGTACACTCATACTTCGTAACCCAGAATACCACAATTTATTGTTTCGTAGAATAATTATTTTTTAAGAATTGCATAACCAAGGATAAGTCTCTCTGAGTCCTGAGTTCGCCATTACAAATAATTACATAATTTTTAGTGATTATTTTTATATTAAGTAAAAATCAGTAAAAGTTTTAATAAAATTAGTAAGCAAGCGAAATTTAGGAAATGAAACTATCGCTTCGTGGCTATTTCATTTTTATATTGAAAATTGTAAGTAATTACAAGAAGTTTCTATCATCAGTTCTTTAGGTCAGGGTTATTTATTTTCCAAACCTGTGATAGTTTTTAATGTGCCTATTAAAAGTGGGTGTAAAGCTTATATATTTAATAAATAATTTTAGCTTGAATTTGTAATCAGCTCGCTAGCGTTCTATTGGCGAGTAAACGCATATTTTCTTAAGGTTAGGTTATAGGTGAGGAATACTCAAGAATATTATTCCAAGTTTCAAGTGAATGTGGACAAATCTTTATCGAAAAAGCGTTGAACCGTGAATTTTATTGTTTCCTTAGTGTGATTTTCTAACTTTCGTGTTCGCACGTCCGCAACGGAGACTAGATAGTAAGTATTAATCTTGTACTTAGAACTTTGCTTTTGCAAACGGGTACATGTCGAACTTTAAGTATAAATGGAATGTTTTTGAATATGTGAGAATTTATTTCGTGTTATGTATGTTTTTAACTAAATAAATTTTGTAACGATTGTAGTGACTTATTGGTTGAAATCGTATTTAAATACTTACACTTAAAAGAACAGAATTGGATAAAAATATATTTCAATTTACATTTCATATCAAAAAGAGCCCGTTCATCAGGGTCGAAACTCGGTACAGTTGTTAGCTGCTAAATTTATTAAAGACTTAAATTAGCAGCGGTCTCTTTGTGTAAAATAGTTAGTCAGATTAAGAAATGGGCCACCTGATGGTAAGTAGTCAACGGTCTTCATAGACATCTTGACAGCCCTTATAATGCCTTCCCTTGTATAACTAAGATGTATCAGTAGTTACACTGGCTTACTGTTCAAATTGGAACACAACAATACTAAGTATTGTTGTTTGGCAAAATCAGGTGGGCTTGCATAAAACTCTATCACCAAGAAATATATTTTAGTAATCAATAATAATAATAAAGAAATTATATTTTAGTAAAGATTATACACACACGCACACACACACGAGCCGAGATGGCCCAGTGGTTAGAACGCGTGCATCTTAACCGATGATTTCGGGTTCAAACCCAGGCAGGCACCACTGAAATTTCATGTGCTTAATTTGTGTTTATAATTCATCTCGTGCTCGGCGGTGAAGGAAAACATCGTGAGGAAACCTGCATGTGTCTAATTTCAACGAAATTCAGCCACATGTGTATTCCGCCAACCCGCATTGGAGCAGCGTGGTGGAATATGCTCCAAACCTTCTCCTCAAAGGGAGAGGAGGCCTTTATCCCAGCAGTGGGACATTTACGGGCTGCTTATGTATGTTTATGTTTTTTATGCACACACACACTAACACACTCACACACACAATGCATAAATACAGTTATGGATTTCAGTTGATTCCATTGCAATATTTGTGTTTTAACTAACTCAACCTTTATTTGTCAATCTTATCTATTAGTTGAGCTTCGGGGGCCGACCGAACCGAATTAAATATACATTATGTATACCTATTTCACATACCCGATGTGTGCAAAGCCAAGTGCATCTTATTAACTAAGTACCAGTACAGTTTGCCAGATTGCTTGATGTTTATTACTACAGATGTTTATTATTCCTCGGTGTCGTAGCGAGAAGTTGTATAGCCATCTCGACATAGCTTACCTATATAGACACAAAACTCACTAGCTTTAAAGTAAAGGAGTAGAAAGACAATGTACTAAATTTGAGCTAAAATTTTCCTTCATCGCATCGAAATGAATTATAAACATAAATTAACCATCTGAATTAAGCGGTGTTTGCTTAGGTTTGAATCCGATATTTGATTAAGGTTTACGTATTCGATTCACTGGGCCATCGCAGCTTGACAAACTGTTTTATTAAAATCGGACTTTTCTATTCAAAGGTTTAAACAAACTCAATACATAGTCTTAGAGTGAATTAAGATATAAGATCATATAAAACTATATACATATGTATTTAAAAGTCACAGGTATATAACGTCGATCGTCAGTTACAAGTCATTAGCTCCCAGTAACGTAACGAAAGAGAACCGTCAGTTGAAATCTGTGAGGGTGCAGTAATTGGTCCTTGTACAGACATAGGTACCTAAATAAGGTGAGCAACTAACTGTAGTAGATAGTCGAGAACGGCAACGAATAATCTAATTACTTACAACTACTCTTAGAGTCCGTTTTAATTTTAAAATATCTGTACTGTTGTGTTAAATACGTTAAGAGGCGAATTGACCCAGCGTTTAGAATTATTAAGATTCAGATGTTCGGGCAAGCATGGATGAATGTCATGTTTCTAATTTGCTTTTATAATTTATCTCGTGCACTCTTAAGTGTTATTAAAAATTGTGATACATGTGCTCCTAACCTTGTCTTCAAAGGCCGGCAACGCTGCAGCTAGTCTCTCTCTCCGGTGTTGCAGATGTCCATGAACGGTAGTAATCACTTTCCATCAGGTGAGCCTCCTGCTCGTTTGCCACCTCCGTATAACATAAAAAAAATAAAAAAATAGAAGAAGATTTAGCTCAGCAGTGAGATATTTAAAGGCTGGTTGCTTACTGTGGTGTTTTTCAAATAAATATACAATATTTGAATTTATTATAAACAATGCCGAAAAGTTATAGGACTAATCTGGGAATTGGACCGCAGGCTAAGTTATCAATGACCAGTCAACTGTGTGATTGTTTTCATATTGACTCCGTCATGCAAAAGTAATTTGTATGTCGCTCAACGCATTTACATAGCACGCTTTGCCCTTTTCGGCTAAAGATTATCTTGATTTAAAAATACTACTTTACATTAAACTGTAAATATTTTTTATAAGCTTTTATTTAACTTACAATATTTGTTTGTTTGTTTAGCTCAAATCTCCCAAGCGAAATTAGAACCAAAATTATAATTATAAATTATTTTTACGGAATTGAAATTGTACATACTGGTTTGTTTCCAATGACTTGCATTTTCAAGGTAAACATGACTTAATTATATACCTAGTATTGACTCCAGGCGAGAGAACTCCTCAACGGTAAATAACATCAACAAGTTTGTTTGTGTAACAGCCTGTTCTTGAAATTGATTAAGTCTAAAACATTTAACGCAGTTAATTTTAAGTTATTACATACATATGTACGCCAATTTATCTCAGCTCTTTAAAGGGGAAAATGTCAAAGCGTATTTTACACATAAAAACATTTTGCTTGATGACGGGCAGGGGCATATACTTATATAATGCGGGTCTCAAAGTCGCTAGCAATTCGTCGCCTAATGGTGCGCTCCGAGACCTACGACACACCTCTGCGTCAGTGAACACGGGGGCCGGATTGCAGACTGAGCGAAATCTTTACCGACATTTTCAAGAAAATAAAATGTCATTATATTTTCGTATGCCTGGTAATTTATTATATTTAATATATTGTAACTTTTTTTTCAAGTAGCTTACTTATCGAAAGTACATAGAGCTGATTTAGGATAAAATTTTAATAAAATTTAAATACATATATTGTTATTATTATTAAAAAATATAAAACGTAAAAACAAAACGATTCAGAGCTTGTCAATAAATAACTGAAAATCTAGGTTAAAACAATGTTTTAAATCAAAATATATTTTATAGACTTTCAATTTTCAGGTAAATTTCGCAGCGTTCATTTCGTGGCGCCGTTTGTTTATTCTTCGAATTTATGTACCTTTACGCTCAGTTAGTCCGGCGCTGAAAATAAAAGGATGCGAAAATTTGTCGACTCGTGGTCATAAATATCCGAAAGCGACAGCGGGGTCCGCCATTTTCCTGTTGACAAAATCGCTTCTACAATACATTCAAACTTGTAAAGTTTCCATTGTTTATGGCTCATACACAGATTGTTAACCTTATCTATGCTTCTTTACTAAATTATATTTAGCAATTAATAGTAATTCAATACTTCCGTAGTTCTAATTAAATTAAGTAAAGTACTAGATACTCGAAGTCTTTTACAAACTGAGTATAAATCTAAACTAACATTACTTATTACAAAGAACAAAAAAAATATCTGAAAAAGAATCTAAGTTTTTGCGCTGATTATTTTTAATTATTTTTCTTTTGGTAAATTATTGTAATATATCCAACGATTTCAGGGACTCTTGTCTTGAACTGTCTTGTCCTTGGAATCGATAGCGTCCATTGAGGCGATGGCGTCGAGCACATCTTGAAAAGAAAATAATCTTGATGGAACGTCTCGCAATAAAGAGAAAACGTCTTGGCCGAAGCTTCGCGCTTCAGGAATAAAATGTAGAATCTGAAGTGGTAGGAAATTTGTTTTCCTCTTACAAAACGTTTTTATTTTTCATATTTAGAATTCATTAAACTAAATACATTCAAGATTAAGATGTACACCAACTTTTAACATCAGAGATATAACAGTATTTCACGATAATAGACATAATTTTAAGCGATTTCACGCGTTGTTGTTCTTTATAATAAAGTATATAAGTATGTACATGTACAATTGTACATTATGACAAGGACAAACATTCACAATAATTACTGAGTAGAACATAACACAGCCCGGAATTACGGCTTTTTTTATAACTTTACCCACGCTAACAAACCTTGCAACTGAATTTAAACCAGTTTAAAGGTACTAAAACTACTACTATTAACTAATTGATAAAACAAAAAATCTTATTTGTAATTTATATAAATATTATTTGATGCCCTCCGTGGTCGAGTAGTGTGTACACCGGTTTTCATGGGTACGCCACTCCGAGATCCCGGGCTCGATTCTCAGCCAAGTCGTTATAGAAAAAGTTCATTAGTTTTCTATGTTGTCTTGGGTCTGCGTGTTTGTGGTTACTTCTGATTTTCCATAACGCAAGTACTATAGCTACTTATATTGGGGTCAGAGTAATGTTTGTGATGTCCAATATTTATTTATTTATTTATCATTACAAGCTGAAAGTATTATAGACTCATTACATTTTTACATTACTTGCTGATAACTTATATATTAAATAATGAATGATATGATTCGTTTTAACGACAACGACGGTAGGTAGGTAATAATGTCAGCAATTAAAAAGGTCTGGTACAATGTAAAAAATGTTATGACGTCTTTGTCATATGAAAAAAGTTTGCGTCTACAAAATAGTGAGTTTTCCATGTAATTGAATGCAAACATTAAGTACATAGATATGTTTGCATAATTTATATAAAATAGTTCAAGAGTTTCCAATTAACAAGTATACTTCCTTCCATGACGCTTGCTTTGGTACGAAACTAGAAGTCGCATAAACAATTCTTGCGAGAAGTTTTCTTAAAGGCAAAGTTGAGCATTTTGTGCTATTTGTTCAGTTGGTAAGTTCATACATCACCATAACAAGGCTTAACATGTTATTTTCTGTTAAGAGTTTATTGTAATAAAAAGTTTAGATTAAAAAAAAGTACAAACTTAATGTAAAGTAAAAATAAAGTTAAGGAACAGTTTGTAAATGTCCCACTGCTGGGCCTAAACCTCCTTTGGAGAAGGTTTTTGAAGCCTATTTCATGACGTTTCAATGCAATTTGGTGGATATACTTTTGACAGGATTGTATCTGATACTTTCAGCTTCCCTCACGATGTTTAACTTCAACGCCGAACACGAGATGAATAAATACAAATTAAGCTCATGAAAATTCTTTGGTGTTTGAGTTCGAAGCTGCGATCATCGCTTAATATTCAAGTACTATAACGAACGAGCCATCTCAGACCTTAGACAAAACCAATAATAACACTATTATAGATCAAGGTTGCATTAAATATTCGGTCGATTAGTTATGTAATTAGTTGATACTTGCCGTTTGATATTTGGTAACAGCGACCTATTGTTGTAATTGTATTTAAGAGTTACAAGGTAAGATAAAACAATAACATTTCATAACTTGTGAAATAAAAACCGGAACTGGCAACATAGTAGACCGAACCAAGGGCTTTTTGTGTAGGTATATTATTTGTATATAATTAGGTCTTTAGGTCTGAAGGCACGTAAAACACGCGGACCTTAATACGACTCGTGTTTGAATCATGATTATTACGAAGGATACATCGTGAGTACATAGCATGTGTCGGATGGATTTCAACCATATTTTTAACTACACTAATGGTAGAATTCTATTAACAATTGTACTAGAGATGTGTGGTATGTAAGCTCCAATCCTTTGCCCAAGAGTTGAACATTTACGGGATGGTAATTTAACTTTTCTTCGTACTATTTCAAATGATATTGGGTAATCAATTTAAGATAAGTACTATCTATCTAGATATCTAAGCTCAATTATATAAAACAGTTAATTGAGTTAAAAAGTTAATTGCTGTATTTTGATGCTTATTATAACCGTCATTCATTAAAATCAATGATGATACTTGATTTAACTACCTTATCGAAAATACAATCACGGCTTAAAGGAAATTTGTTTCACCTGATATTTGCAACACAGTATCTACAGATACTAAAATCTAATGGCCATAGTAATCGAGATAGATATGTTATTGTTTGTGTACGAATGAAAACCATACCATACAATATTTTTATTTTTATAAGTTCACTTGCGAGAACAGTAGAATAAATTCGAAAGTCGTCGCAGAACACAAAATCGTGAAATGTCAAAAAGTGAGATTCGACATTGACTAATATAACTCATTATAATACTTAAAGGATATACATCAAAATAGTCCAAGTCTGTTTTTGCAATTTCACGACTTGTATACGAAGTGAATTCTTACAGAACAGCACTACAGAACCAAAAAATCTCAAGATTGCATAGAATCAATGCTTCTTTAGCATTTGATGCCATTGTTCTAGATAACTTTGAAAACCAGAAGCTATGAAGTCCACTTTTTGAATGGAATTAATTAGGTTTAGTAGTACGTCTTACATTTCGCGCTTTGGCAGCAGTGAATCAAGATTTACTATTATAAATCTCCTGCGCCGAGGGATGGCGGTATCCTTCGACGACCCATTCGGCACGGCTCCAAGCACGTATACAATTTACTTAGCCACAGTTCCAATTTAATCACGATTGGAATACATTCCAAATTTATAATAGTACTTATATATAATATGATATAACGCTAATTACCGTAGCTCAATTGAAACTCTTTCAAATTTCATTGCTTTAGCAGTACATAATAAATATTTTAATAACATTTACATATTTTACAGACAATATTTAAACACTTTAAATATATCTTATTCTTTAAAAAGATCAACCAAAATTTTTCTTTTTGATTCTAACGGGATTTGGATTTAATCAAGATATGAATTGGTATGCACCCTTTGTTTGTGGATGGAAAACATGGTGATCTTGTTTTACGGCTATATATTTTAGTGAAGAAATAGGCACTTAATATAAATTATATATAAAAAATAAATATTTCTTCAACTAACAGTCCATTACGGTTCCACTGTTGAGAAAGATTTCCTCTCTAGTTATGATAAAGAATTTCGCCTTTGCCTTTGCTTTTCACCTAGTCGATCTTTGGTCAATACCTACTACAACTATGACACACACTGAGCTTCTAAAATATTCTATTCCTCTACATTTTATATATTTAATTTGGGTAGCAGTCATTAAATATGTTTCATAAAAACCATATTGCGTAAGTAAAAAATTGACGGTTGGATTAAATAAACAAATATTTCATTAAAGCAAGGTCGAGTGCCTCTGAGCCGAGTTATGCTAACGAACTGCTATTATGTTGCTCCCTCGTGTCACTGTGTGAAGGTTTTGCACTCTCGACCGAGTTATGGCAAGGGTTGACGGTTGTTTTAGAAAATCATGTGCTCGCCGGAAAATCTGTCAGTACGGGCGCGCTCGGTGGCGCGTTTACACGTGCGGCGGAGGTCGTTGTCGAATGTGATCCCGAGTCTATCCCGTTTTTATACTTCGATGAACAATAACAAGGGTGCGAATTTATTTTGATCTCTATTAAGAGTGACATGTTATAAGCCAAAAATATTCTCAACAGTGAGTTCGTAAAAAAATGATGGGTTAATGGATTATTATGTATTTCTAATATTTGGAATGACTAAACTAAGTAAGTAAATCACAACACTTCTTTTAGTTTTTATGTCAAATTTGTGTCATCAAAATACTTATTTCGTTTTCCCTTAATTTATTACTGTAATACAATGGAAGTGACGTCATAACAGTGTTTGTGATAATACTGTAGAACTGTAAAAGAAAAAAGTATATTATTTGCGGAATTATAATTTTTATAGCAATTCTAAAAAATGTTCTCTAACTAATATTAAGGTAAGGTAAAGTCTTATTTGGAAATACATATTATACCTAATTATATTGAACGTTTTAATGCTAAAAATCTATGTGCGCTAAGTATCTGAATCTAAGATATGGTTCTAGATTTTTCTAATATGGTAATGGGATGTGTATTTTTTTAAAATTTATGGGGGATTCATACAATATTCTTAAAATAGAATAATAATTTAATACCTTTTAAAGATTGTGATTGTTTCCTAAGATTTATTCTCTCATTATATGAAGAGGTGATGTATGTTTGTATACTTTTTTACATTCAGGATTTACAGTTTATGATAGTCCTTACATGGAATTTCCTTATAATTAATTATTATTTTAGGATGAACGAAAGACATTTATTATGTTTTAGCTTATATGTTTACCTAGTTGAAGAGGAAAATTTTCGGCACGGGCGCGCTTTCTAAGCGAATGTTGCCAAAAGTATAACAGATACACGAAAAGTTTGTTTTAAAATATTTGTAGATCTTTCAAAATTTCTACAGAAACGTATCTTTGTAACACATTCGTATATTTATATAAATTATTTTAACTCGATTTAAATCAAATCGTCAACTCTACAATCAGGCATTTTAAAATCGTATATATCTCAACTCTAAAGCTTGACTCGATCAAGACTATATCAGAGTCAATTGAAAGTTAGTGTGTATGTATAGGCAATGGTCTAAGGGGGCTAAAGCCTTCCTCATTTCCTCAGCATATGATTTCTGCGCTGACAAATCTTAAAGTGAACTTGACAATTATTATTTCAATTAAACGTTTAGCAAGCATTAAAACAAAATGTGTACACCTTTAGTGTTTACTAAAATCTACCCTCAATGGGGTTCTCTCAAACGATACACGTGAATCTATATATAAGGTTCTTGATTAGCTGACTACTGTCATCTTAAACACCAGCTCACCAAGGCGGATCGCATAAGTCGATATCGACATATCATTTAAAAATAATGTAACCGTTTTGTTGCTTTGACTTACTGTGACATTATTCCTTGTATCTTTATTTTTGTAGTTTTTTAAATGTAATATTAGAGAGTAATATATTATAATTGTAATAAATAGTGTATAAATCAAGCTATGTTATGTAACGAATACCGCTCTCCAATTTTAGTGAGTTTTATTCAGACCAGTAATTACGTCAGAAAAATATGCAAGTGAACCGAGAATACTGATTTTTAGATATTGTATAGAGGAGTTTTAGAAAAGCCTAACTTGAAATTGTCGAACAAGATTTTCTATGAGCTTTAAAAAGGAGTATATTACGTTTTCGTACGATAACTTGATTCTTCGTTTATTACGTTATTACGTCTCTTTAGTTACTATTTAGATCCATTTTAAACCTATTGCTGAGATATTTTATTGTTGAGATATCGAATGCAAAAGTAAATAAATAAACGATCCCTTGTGATATGTATCGAAAAAAGTTTATTGTCAATATCCACTATATTCTATCTGTCTTATTCCATTCGGATCCGTTCGCCGTTCTAGCACGACTGAGTTACATCCATCTATACAACATTTCGCATTTATATTAATAGTCAGATTATTGGTTAGTAATATTATACTAGTTATTTTTCTTTAAGAAAAATACACTGTTCACTCGAACGAAGCCGAGACGGCTAGTTAGTACAAAATAATGAAAGCACTAGTATAAAGTTTTAGTGTCAGCAAACATAAGTAGTTGCTCGTCTACTTAAAGCTCGTATTCAAGATAAATATTTGACGAAAATTTTACAGTTTCAGTTTCGAAATTCTCCAAAGTCCTTGCAATTAAGTACTTCCACGGGTATTGCAGCTTCGTTTAAATAAATTTGAAATATAAACAGATAAAATAAATTAAGATGTATTCTGAAATTGCGTTTCATTTTCATAAGTACATGTATTTCGAACATACGCAAAACAGTTACCGATAGCAAATCGGTAAATATTTACACTGGTAATGTGCAATTAGCGAAAATTCATTACTACTTACTGTACAAACATTTGTTTGAATAAATTGCCAATAATCGAAAACCGAATGGAAAATCTATATACTTATAAACAGCGTGTTAGTTTTTTTTTAGTTTAAGTCAATACAAAGAAAATGTTTGCTCAGTCGTGTTTTGGGTTCATCACACGGACCTCAATTCCCACTATTTACAAGCTTTGTTTTTTTTTTTTAAGCCAAGGGTCTATTGAATTTCCTGGTATGAATGTATTCCCTGTGTTAATAATATATCAACCATCACTACGCCGAGTTTTGTTCACACTACGTGACGTGTGCTCACAGTGATATAAAAAAATCTCCGTTAAAGGTCCGTTAAAGTTTTTATATGAAATATAAAACACAAATAAAACATTAAACGCCATTGTAAATTGTATTTATAGTGATACGTATCTAAATTGAGACTGTTTTATAAACAGAAAAAAATAATAACTTATACTATACAGAATTGCAACCAGGACCTTCACATCTACAGCATATTTAGTTAGCTACTAAACAAACAAGATAGATCGGTAAATCTTAATTTCAAATCCTTATCCGATATTCTTTTAGAGTCGTCGATAAAAGTTGCGAAGGGTTGATGGCATCGGATACACAATATCACTGAGTAAAACAGGGGAATTTACAATTTCGTTTGATAAGTAAATGTATTTGTTCACTATTGATAAGAGTTACTGGAATAAATCAATGCTTATCTTAATGTCTTGTCGAATAAAATTTGAAAAACAAATACAATTTCTTATTTATTTAAATGCTCTCATAGAGATCAGATTTGTTTGATTTCGTTTTATACAATTTGAATAATAGTATGATCATAATAGGCTATATTTTATAGGATTCTTAGATATTTAAATATATTTTTTAAATTTAACTTAATTTTGTATTTAGGCCAAAAATATAAAAAAAATATATGCGACATCGAATCAACGAAATTGATAAATGAATTGAGAGTAAAATAAATAAAAACATGGTTTGGTTTTGAAAATAAATATATTATTAATTTATTATAGTAATATATGGAAAGGAAGTATAAAGTTGCGCTACACATACACACGCGGGAGTAGAGACTTGAGAGCGGCGAAGGAGATGACGCAGGAGAGCGTCATGCCGTTTGCCGTAACGGCGTATGATTTCTCCTTCGTCTGCCGTCACGCCAACAATTTTTTTATAATATATAAAATGTGTACGTAGTAGTACCTGTGACTTATTTACATGTGGATTACACTTTGAATTTAGTAAGGTATAATAAAATTATAGAATGGAAAGATGATAACATCCAGCGCCGACGTGAGGCTTAGGCTCCGAATGGGACAACTTTGACAACGGGCGGACGCAGTACGCAATTAGAGAGGGCGTCTGCCAATCAACATTTACATTTTAATTTTAATGTCTCTGATGACATTTAAGATAAATCCGGCTGCATATTTAGCGCAATAATATTATGAAACCCTCATACCTGGGAATTAAGGGATAGAATGAATTAGTTATTGTGGATAACAATTTAAATGAAATGTCAAATAAAACCAGATAAGGTCGATACCTTTTGCCTACATATTAGATATTTCTTTAATTAAGCGTATCAAATATGATAGTAATTTATAAATATAAAACCTCTCATCCCCTTAAACAATGGATTTTCAAAAACACTAAAAACATACTGCTCATTTCAAACACATTATTAGAACTGTAATATACTTTATAAACAACCTAAACGACGATTTTCATATTTATTTCTATACTATTTCACTCCTTTAGAGCCCGTTCTTATCAAGACGGAACATCTGTTGAAACGTAAGTTGGCGGCCGGACCTGCGTTTTCACACATGCACCGGTCGGCTCCAATCAGTTTAGGTTCAGTCTTCGTACAAGATAGACGACGACGATATCCCAGTGCTGTGGTGGCATTCACTTCTTTGGATTCAATGGACATACTACATTACGTACATTATATTTATACTCTACAAATCACAAGATTCAGAGAGTGCATTCGGGTATGGATCCGAGCGTTTAGACGATTCTTCGCAAAACGTCCGTCTTGACACGTGGATCCATTCCTTTTCACGGATACCTTTATTAATGTGAAAAATGTCACGTAAAATGTGCCACTGGGGTATTCGTCTCTTTGGATTGACCGAGCAAATAGATTGTCCGTCTTAACGAGAACAGGCCCTAAAGAATTATGAATTTTAAAAAATCCCTTTTTAGTGGTCAAGCCCCAAAAGGAATTCCTCATAATTTTCAGTCATTTTAAAATATTCTTAAGTAGACATTAAGTTTCATTTAACACGTATTTTTATTATCTTTCCAATCAAAATTTCGTTTTTTTTTTTCAGGGTAACTATAAATTTAAAAGTTTTTTATTTGAAACATCTGTTGCTTTAGGAGTAGGACCGTCTCGTATGCCGTGAGGGCAAAGGGTATGACACTATCATGCTGTCGTCCCTCTTCCCCGCGACGCTTTTTAAGTTTCTAACTCCTTTATTAATTTCGATGTTTCATATGTGCCGGGCGCAGTGTGGGCTGTGCCGATTTGTTTTTGTTTAATACAACAAACATATTTTGTAAACAAATCCATAACGTAAAGCTAACAGTCCGAGTGCCAATTAATAAGTTGAGAATCGACACTCACATTGATACATAAAATATTTTTCTATTTTAATTTGAATGCGAACAGAAGTACAGTTGATGCACGTAGTCAAAGCTATTGCATTCTGCGCTATTCTCCATCAATATCGACATGGAAACATGAACGTAAAACTCTGATTCGTTAGTCAGTAAAAAGAAAATAATACGAAATGCGGATTGGAGCAGAGAATGGTTCACGTAGTGGAATAACAAAAGGAAAGCTATGGGATATCGTTTGACGGCCGTGGATTGTAGCGCAGCCCGTAGCGATCATCTGGATCACTATAGCTTTGTTTTGATTGCTAAAGTCTTTTATTAATGTTTGTCATCAACTTATTTGTTTCTTAAAAACCTAAGACATATAGTCGTCTTTTTTTAAAGAACTTAATAGCAGGGATAAATATTCTTTAACATTAATCACAAGTGGATGTTTTTTTTTTTAAACCTAGTTCTATAAAAACAAATTTATATAACTTTTTGAAACCTGCTAAATTATTAACTCGAGCTTTCGATATATATTTTCTATGTTCGGCTTTACTCCGGATCAATTTTAAAACGAAACATTTTATTATAACACGCCGCGTTGCATAGAAAATATTTCTATGAAGTAAAATGCAATCTTTATTTTACAAAGTTTGTAATATTATCATAATAACATCTGTGTTCGTCGTATAATTCATATAATGAATGAATACGACTAAGTAGAAATCATTGGGGGAAAACGTAATAACCAGATACGATTCCCTGAGGAGAGTTATAATTAAAGTCCCCGAAATTTGAGGAACCTCTCATACGAGTAGGAATGATTAACATTTTCTTTATGTAATCGTATTTTAAATTGGCATTTGTAGATAGTTATACATAACTTTATAAAAAAAATATTCTCATATTTAGAATGGCTTATTCAAGATAACTTTTGAGTGAGATCACTGAATAAAAAAACCCGATACTCTTTTATTTTTGTAAATACCCAGTTTAAAGAATGCTGCGCTCGTTTCCGTTAATAAATCAAATAAAAGTTATAGAAATATAATTTTCTCCAAAAAGGTTAATTATTATTGTTTTCATAGAACTTACTGTTTATGAGATATTTGCACACTTGAATTTCAAGATCGCGTTCTACGCTTACTCCTGTCAGAGACATAAACTTTTAGCGCCTCGTCCAAATTGAAGGAAAATAAAACTATTATAAGGACTTTAGTTTTATTGGACTATACCTAAGGTAATGAATACAAATTATACATAATTAAAAAAAATACTGTTAACTGTTACTATAGCTTATTTACATTAAACTTTTAAGGGTAATGTCTGTAATAATAATTATACTTTTTATTAGTTTCCATTATTACCATATTTAGAACTGCGAAATTGCATTAACGCTGCCTTGATTTGGGTATGTGTGTACCTTAATCGACATAAACAATTTGTGGTCAAAGATAAAATGTGAGTAAAAGCATAGTCATTGAGGGTTGTGATCCCTTCGTGAATATTAAGTTCGGCCATTAGGGCTCCCGGTAATTTGAAAGCGTTTAGAGTGGTCGCTGTGTTGAATTCATTACTTGAACCCACGCTAAGCTGCCATTGATAAGATGATATCTCGTTAAAGAAAATATATGGGCAATGATATATTAAAACTCAGTTGTAATTTGAAGTCCATACATGATACATGTACATAGATGATATTATTTGTTTGTTTAAGCCAGTTTGAGAAGAAACTATACACTCATCAGGTAATATTTTACCACTAAACAGCAGTTTCTAGTATTGTTGTGTTCCGAGTGTTAAGGTTAGTGCGATGTTGCCACTTACCATGAAGTAGCTTAATTCCCAGACTACCTGTTGTAAATTAATTTATTAAAGTTTATATAGAAATTATTAGTTCTGTATTCAGTCCTGTAACTAAATTCATAGTTATGCATTACTCGATATTATCGTATGTAATAGTCTAGTCAAAGGAAGACCTAATAATTTCTTATAGCTTACCTGTATTAACTGTTGAATATTATGACATTGTTGGATAACATTATTCAATAAATATTTTGTCGTATATATATATTTTTTTTATTTATTTATGATACAATCATCTTTAACTTTTGATATCGCTATTTATCTTTCATAAAAATTATCATTTATAATCAAATTTCAAATTTATAGTAAAGTTTATATTTTTAAATTTTTAGTATCAATGTTAAATCAGTATTAGGAATATAAAATTATCGCGAATCTGCAATGTTATATTACGCATGTTTTCTTATTATTCTAAGTTAATTTGTATCATTAAGAGCAAGACTGAAATGAAGAAAGTATTACAGTCACATTGGTTAGCATTATATTTCGTAGCGTGTGATATATTTTCAGCAATAATTGGAAAAAGAGATTTTCGTGAAGTTGATAAAAAAACACATCGTATCGTAAAAAACAGCTAACAAGCGGGCTTAATGATCATGGGATACTGGTCGTCAAAAACTCAAAAGGCAAACGAATGAGACGGAACAAAGAAACTTTTTGCCCTTTTCTATTGTGTCCCTAAATCAGACATATAGACGCGTAGGTAGGATACACACAGACTTCAAATTGATGATATAGTATTTTCATATTATATTAGCTTTATAAGTCAGTCCTTTGCTCGCAGATTTAAAAAATATATATATACATATGTTAGAACATTTTTAAATCGATACTTTGATCTGAAACTAAAATCGTTAATTTATCATGGTATACTAAATTGAATCATAGTACACATACTTTTAAGACATAGAATAGATAAAATTGAAGATCTAGTTAAAAAAAACATATATAAATATATATATGTCTCTTCTGAATTTCAAGTCTTTGTTAGTTAATGTTCTGTGTTGAGAGTCAGGACAGGACTATTGTTTGATGTATAGATTATATAATTGACGCAACCGTATATTTTTCTAAAAAACCAAAAATCTCTTGAAACTAAATTAATTTTGTAGCTACTTAGTGTTATCATATGTTCAACAGTTCTTGAATTCATCGTTATGTATCAAGATAACTTTATGTTAATGATTCAAGTCGCACCGTAAAATACTGAACGAAACGAATGCCAAAAATATTAGTTTCTACATCCGATGTATAACTTTTTCATTAGCAGTTGAAACTCTCGTACCTTGGAGTGCACATATATTTTAAAAATATATAAACCTCGTCTTATTGAATAGATTATTGACAAGACGGCAGGTTCATTTTTCGCCCAGAGGATCGTAATTGAGATTCAACGGGGAAATGCTACCAGCATTCTTGCCAGCATTCTACGCGATCATGATTTGTACAGTAATTTTGATAGTCAATTCGTAAAATAACTCAACTTTTATGTTTGGAACTTAAAAGTTGAGTTATTTTATAATAATAAATTCTAATAATTGAACAAATTTAATAAACAATATCAATATTTTCAAACGGCTCAACTGTTTTTTTTATATGATCTGAAGTTATGAGAATCAGCTTAACACAACAATATTGAACTCAATTTATTACAGGCGTTTAAAAAGAAATGTTTCTTAAAATTGTTCGTATTTTTCGTCAATCGTCGACTGTAAGTGCTTTCAATTCACATATTATTTTTATTAAACGCATTAAATACTAAAATAAGCATAATTAAAACGTGTTTGTAAATAGTTAAATTGAAAAAATATATACTTAAAATATGATATATACTTATTTCTTCTTAAAAGTAAAAAAAGCGCTGACGTAATGTTGTTTTCGTGATGAAGATAGGGGAACATTTAATGTCTATTCAAAAAACGATTCGATCAAATGAGTCATGATTTTCTTATGTAATTAAGAATCATTAATATTTCACATTTTAACAAAACAATAATTAAAAGCGATCTATAAAAATGCTATGTCGTATTCTGTTTGTAGAATTTTGGATTCCTACTCGTACTTATTATATACAGGTATATTAGACAAATTAATATCATCGAACAGAATAAACTTTAAGAAGCAGAGAACTTAAGAGCAGCAGCGAAGAAAAATGTCAATTCATTTCGAAACAAATCGGAAAAATCGATTTACGTGGATACATTAGTAGTCATATTTTCAAAACAAAAAAAAATACCGAAGATTTACATTTATTAACTGTCAAATTAAACACTATCGCCTAAGTTGGATGAGTGTAATCCTTTAAATGTCATAATAATTTAATCAATGTCAAAATAAATGTGGATATGTATGTTGCTGTGTCAAACAAATATATTATATCATCCCGGGAAGTGTAGTGCAAATAAAGCGATTTTTGTTTTATTTCAAGCGGAATATATAATATAAATTCAATTCTAAACAGTTATTAAATTACGTTTAGAGAATACCATTTCCGCAGTAGTTTGTTTGTGAATTTTAGAACGTATTTGTTCTTGTAATTAAATTTTTTGTAGTATTAATAAATATTATATTAAACTTTGATGTAATCTCGTGAAATTATAACATGCCGTCAAAGAGGATAATTAATATAGGAAATTTGTTAAAATGAGAGTTCTCTATTTAATTTGTTCTCCTGTTTTAGGAGGGCGATTAATTTCTCAAAAGCGATGTAGAAGCGGTAGTGAGACGTCAAAGTAATCGATGCGCTTCATACGAGTCACGCCCGGGCCTTTGTACTTAACATAAAAGATTACTCGACAAAAAGTGTTCCACGAATATTAACATTTCATTAACTTACAATTCTTTATAAATGACTTATATCAAATAGTGTAGGCAGAACTATGACCGGTTTTAGGGTAATTATATCAAAATGTGCAAAATATAAGAAGCCGATATAACTCAATGGACAGAATACGCAGATCTTAACCGAAGATTGAGGCTCAAAATCCGGGTAGGCCTCAAAATTCGGACAAGACGTAGGTAGGGTAGTTTCGCCTTAATTAATTTATGTTAAAAAGACATATTACTAAATACAATATTATATAAAGCGTGTACTTATTATTTGTCGATTTATAGGCAGGATCTATGTATATAAATTTAACTCTATTTTATTGACATAAACTGGAGCCGGTAGTAGCTTTACATTTAATTCAATACTGTTCAAACCAGGGCGATTCAAAAATGCTTTTATGGGTCTACTTGAATTTAGGAATAATTTGATTTAAATGTCACGCGTGTGTGTGTGTCACCACAAATAAGCATGTAAATATATCCATATATATATATTCTTAGTTTTACTAGTACTATACTTTTGAACCACGATAATATTTATGTTTTATTAAACACTCGTTGCCACCCGCTGCTACACTCGTGTTTTAGGAGTTAACTGTCCGGTGTTACGCATTAAATAGGTAAAAAAAGCTTATGCTTCCTTGGGGTTCAAGCTTGCTTGTCCGTGAAAGAGTAACAGACAGGCAGACAAAGTTACTTTCGCATTTATAATATTACATAGTACAGACATTATAATAGAAGTAATAATAATAATAGCATTAAATATACAAACACGGAAAAAAAAAAATAGACCATTCAAGTGAATTGTGAATTCTTCAAATAACTCAAAATTATAAATTCAATTTTAAAAGCGAGCACCGGATAGAATGTCTTCGTTGTTTTCCTCAATTCTACACAAAAGGCAAGTGCTCTGTTTTTTTTCACTTAGTCGTTTACGTCTGATTAAGGTGAGCACATATTGGATAGTATTTAAATAATGTTTAAAGATTACTTTGATATTTTCCTCAAAGTATAACAAGCCTATACTTGTAAAACTTTAATGGTTTAATGTAAGCTTACCACAATAAATATTTAAGTGAAAATATTGTTACTTATATAAAAACCTTTTTTACAACTTTTGAGCAGTTTATTTTTTAATATTTTATGTGAGCGTTGACATAGCTCAGTACATGTTATAATACCGAATCAGGCAGTAGCAAACGGAGCGACAAGTTTTATTTGAAAACTTTGTTTTGCACTTTGCTGCACCTTGTACGACCCGAAAATATAAATTGAACATGACTTTTATCAAAGTTTTCTTATATGCATATATATTATTAAAAAAACGAGAGTATTTAACGAGGGAATACCTGGTTGGAACGAAGTTGCTTTCGCTATATATTAAGTATGAGTTATTATAATAGACACAATTAAATATTTTTTACGTAATTTATAAGTTATATATTTCTTTTACATTTAATAATCACAATAAATCAAAGAGACAACGAGAAAGATCCCCGTATTCCCCTTAAACTTAAGGGGAAGATCTATAAGACCATGGTCAGACCTGCTGTTCTATATGGACAGAGTGTTGGACTACAAAAGGGATGACTGAAAGATAACTGCATGTAGCGGAGATGAGAATGTTGAGAGAAATGTGTGGTGTTACGCGAATGGATAGAGTAAGGAATGAGTACATAAGAGGAATTTTGAAAGTGGTACCGCTATCCGAGAAGCTATGTAGAAACTGGCTGTCATGGTAAGGGCATGTTTTGCGGAGGAATGAGAACCATGTCGTGAGGAAGGTCTTGAGCATAGACGTGAATGGATATAGAGGTAGGGGACGACCCAAGAAACGATGGATGGGTTGTGTGAAAGACGATATAGAAAGAATATTACTTGTGAGATGACGTCAGATAGAGAAGTATGGAAGAATAAGGAATGCTGCGCCAACCCCAAATAAAATTGGGATAAGAGCTGGAGGATGATGATTATGAGACAAAGAGAAATAGAAATGCAGGAAAGGTTGCCCGGAGAGGACGTAACACTTTTTTCCTTACTTGACGATTTCTGCCGTAAGCCGCTCAAAAGAATCCAAAAATTGGTTTCTTTGCTTGAAAGCGCTAACTTCAGTATTTGCTAGTCCCATCTGAAACAATATTTTTGCTCGGTTAGATGACATATTTATTAAAAATTGCAATTGCCTTGGATTGGGCGAACTTGTATTTTTTTAGCAATAGTAGTTTGCAATAATGTTATCTATTATTTTTATAACTCAAGAGTTTATTTAAAGTTTTTTCAACATTTTTGTTTATAGTTCATGCCATCATTGTTTTCTTAATTTTTTTAAGTCATGTAAGAAATTAATTCAGTGCTACAAATGATATAGAGCCGATACCGTACAATATATGGTGAAATCGAATAATTTCACCGTGAGCTTAAAAGTAATTAAAATTCGCTTGCCTGCTCAATTATTCCGCGAGTTCCATTCATTGACAAAAAGATTTTCAGGGTTCATTACTGGTGGAATTGTGGTCAAATTATTTTTTAGTTCGTTGATGACTTCGTTAGCATTTTGATTGCTGCAACGTCAAGAGGTTTTTTATACTTAAAATGAAGTAAAATAATAAATCTCACAAATAAAGTTTTAATCATAACGTACTGCAATAAAAATATTTCGATTTTATTAATACGATGAATTCGAAACGAATTAAAAGATTTAAAATTACAAATAAAAAAAACACTTTTTTATTTGTTAATGACTTAGTCTTGTTTCAGTAATGTCGGTTTCATATACCGATCGACTGATTCCCAAGATCTAACGAACTTTAATTGTCAGTCCTTCCAAATTGTTTTCATGGGCGCCTAATTTCCTTTTATAGCAAGTCACTTAAGCTAATATTCCTTTTTAATACAAAATTGACGCAAATTCTATGACAAAAGTAATTTTTCGATAAATAAAACGACTGCGCAAAGCATCCGTACGTATAGTCTATTTGCTTTTAACTGTTTTTTGTCGCTCTTTAATTGCTCTGATTGGTGCGACGAAGCGAATTAAACCACGCTGGCTAAGGATTTGCAGGCACTGATTAAACCTAGCCGGGCTCTAATTTACTCCATTGTTGTATCTCAGCTGAAGTAATATCTTTACAGATTAGGATTGTGTTCCAATTTAAATCTATCAATATTTATTGACATACTTATCAAATTTTATTTAAATTAATTATTTTTATAAAAGTAGGCTCTTATTTATAAATGTTTTGGATATAGTTACAATACAAAAGAGTTTAATATTGAACCGCTTCACGCTTAAGTTGGATTTTAGTTATTACATGAAAAATAAAAATTAACTATCGTCAGGACTTGATGAATCGTGTATGTGCCAAGTTTTATTTGATTGAAAAAAATAAGTTTCATAAAGTATATGGATAAGTGGATCGTCTACTAATCCGACTTTATATTGAACACTGATTGGTCATCCACTATGTCAATCATGTCATTACCAATGATATCATCATTTATAATATTCTGTGATAAGTACATAGCCCACAGGCATTTTTAATACTTATCTACACGAACGATAAAATCCGTATAGAACTGATGATGAAAAAAACAAAATAGGTTTAAATACAACAATTCACGATTACAAACGTAATATTTAGTCATCGTTGATCCGTATTAGAAAATCTGACCATCTTTTGAGAAAAAGCCAAATAGGAACATGGTTTACAAATTAGGAATAATCTAATTAACGGTAACGTTACAAAGATGTGATATTTCTGACTTTGAATACAATTTTCATTTTAAAATAGACATTATTTTTTTTATTCAAATATACATTATTAATTTTATACTAGAATTAGTCTGTGATATAATTAAAGGTGATAGTTCATTTAGTGGTAGATCTTTGTGCAAGCCTGTGCGGTAGGTACCATCCACTCATCAAATATTCTACCGCCAAACAACAGTACTCGGTATTGTTGTGTTTCGGTTTGAAGAGTGAGTGAGCCAGGGTAACTACAGGCACAAGGGATATAAAATCTTAGTTCCCAAGGTTGGTAGCGCATTGGCGACATTTCTTATAGCGCCATTGTCTATGGGCAATACTGACCACTTACTGTCAGGTGGCCCATTTGCTCGTCCGCCAAATTATGTAATAAAAAAACTATATTTAGTTATTGGTTCTGACTTAATTTACGCCACGGTGGTAAACTTTACATGTTTCTTATTTCCGGCGGCCACTGATAAGTTCTTTCGAAGTATTTTTGCATTATGTAACAATAACAGATTCATTTAATACTATATTAAAAAAGTATTTTATTTATCTTGACAATTTTAATTTTTCAACATATTTTAGATCTCAATATCTCTAGTAATAAAAAACCCGACAACGTTCGGATGGCCGCTAGAGGGTGGGGGGATGTTGTCCCACCCCACAATGGAACTGGCTTTACCACGATGCAATGAGCCGACCAACCATTTAACGAGACTTACCCGACCTTCATTTTGCATGTTATTAAACTGGGAAAATAAAAAGGGAGAACTTTGGCAGAATTATCATGAAAAAGAAGGTTTTGAAATACGTTCTTTATTAATGCAGGCAGTTTGAAGTTGCAACTTTTTAGCTTTGATGAAGGTAGGGTGAAATTATTAATTATTTTCTAACGTTTTAACTTATACTGAAAAACACCTTTTTATATTTTGAACAGAATAAGTTTTGAAATTATTTATAAATTGTATGTACCTGGCAGAAACTCATGCATCTTTTAGTTTGCTGAAACGCAACGCAAAATGATGTAATAAGTCGAGCAAAAGGAACCTCTTGGTGACAAGAAGCGTTTTGCTCAGAGACCCTGGTACGGTAAGAAATATTAATCACGTCTAACACGATTATGACGCCGCTAACCAAGGGATGAAGGTCTTATGCCCCTTTCCTATGCCCTAATCACAGCAATAAAAAGTGACTAGGTGGTTCCTACTTAACGGCCTGCACTACCGGACAGAATCCTACTACTGATGAGGGATGATATGATTTACTTCAAATAATTCAATATTCAATTATTTTTTGTACTCTACCTTTATCTTTAAATATTTCCATTGAAACAAAGTAAATATTTTTAAATTAACGAATTGACGCTCTGACACAAATATCAGGTTGATGAAATAAATTTCGAACACTTTTATGATGTAATTAAAATCCTGAAAGTAATTTTTCGTTCATGGACATCCGTATTTTGTAAAGAATATATATTTAAATGTATAGTGGATAATTATAATTTTAATCATTTAATAATTGTGCTTAATTAAGAAACATAATTCTTCATCTCATCAAAACTTATTTCACTACACTGTACCACTGCCCTTATTCAGATTTGCTTATGATATTTTATAACCATGCAATCGTAAATTAATTATAATAAAATGCGTTATATATGATTATCAAGCTGGTATGGATTTGAACGTTTCCGGTTAAAAGTTTGAATTTTTAGAACAAATTATAAAAATCAATCTATATAAATGAAAATAAATAACTTACTTATTTAGATCTAAAATAATAATATAACAATAAATGAAATTGCGTCACTTTTTGTCAAATACAAATTGTACTATTCGTAACTCGAGTCTAAATGGAAGTCCGCTAGCTTACTGTCAGTATGTGGTGTGGAATTAATCAGTGACCGACGTCCTCTCTATCTTTTGTCCTTCGATCCGAGTTCGTTTCCGTGGTTCTTTGTAAAACCTCTATTTATCTTCCTGGATCTAACTGGAACAAATGTTTTATTTCTTACATTTGACCAGAGTCGTACAGACGTAAATAAAGATTCGATCGTTCTATTTATTCGATAAATTGCAGGGTTAAATTCTTAAATTGAACGTGTAAATAGTTGTACTACAAACGTTTAAAATACATCCAGTATTGGAAATCATAATTATTATATAATACTGATACGATTAACGCATCAATATTTAGAATTTAATTGTTTATTTCTAATATTTTTTTATAAAAAGACTGATGATGATTGAGATTGAGACATGAGAATCATATTATTTGTCAAAAAATATAGGTTAATTTCAACTATGGGTATGTATATTTTTATGTTATCCAATTCGAAGAATTGTGTTAACGTTTATATAAATTCTTAAGTTATATAAAATAGTTAGGATTTGAAAAGAAATAAGTTTAGTACCTACATGTAATTTGCCTTAAAGTAAAAACACGATTTCATAGAAGCTCTACACCTAATTTACAGAATACCATTATCTAATTTTATAAACAGGTGATCATTTGAAGGAGTCGCCAACATTGAACATTATTAATAAAAAACTAGATACCCGTCGACGCCACACGGGTAAAATAACTGATAGTCTATGTTATGTTAATAACGCATAATAAATAAGTGCACTCAATGGACAAACATCGATTAATCGAAGTCTGATTATTATGTTATGTTGAGATTTCATATAATGAAAAAAAAAATCATCAATATACATGCTTTAATTATAATTATACCTTTTAGTAGTTTTAATTTTTAATTATAATTTTTAACATTCGATATCATTACTTATAATGCTATTACAAAGTAACTTATTAAACCGTAAGGGTAGAGCATAAACCACTTTTTTTGTTAAGTTTTTTTATATGTCTTTAAATTTTTGCAATTTAAAAGCGAGCGTAATTTTGTACTATATCTTACTGATATTTATTAAAATGAATGTCGCTTGCAAACCTTAATTGAAATCTTAAATGATTATCTTGTTCTAATTGTAATAAGGTAAATAAGGGCAGATGTAACGATGCCCCATAATTTGGTACGCTACCCCTCTCTGTAATTTGGAGATAGTAATCGTCGGAGATGCGACTCGAGTTCCCGTGATTTACTACAGTTGTCTCTTGACTTAACGAGGAAAACTTTTTGTGTCTCCGAAAACACTAAAATAAATTAAGTGAATTATGCCGTTAACTAATAACCTCTAACATTTATCTTGTAAATTTATTCTTAATTATGTTAAATGTCTTCGTGATTTAATACCGAAAAATATTGTTTTATAATACTACTATACTATACTTGGGTAGGTTTTTATTGTTTTACTGGGTACTGCATATACTCGTATTTCATGAATCAGAATTGTTTCAAAAGTAAATAAATGTCATAGCCAGGACGAGGCTCAATGGAAACCTTGTGAAAACCTTGATTTATTTTTATTTAATTTTGGGAAACATTTATAGTATAAAAAAGTATCAGCATTAATATATATTACGTGAATCGGCAAGCGTAGTGTAGGACTCCCTGTGGTACGGTGGAGCGATGATGTACGGAAGGTGCCTGGTAGAACGTGGATGAGAAGAGCCCTATGTCCAGCAGTGGACTAATACATGCTGATCAGGATGATAAAGATGAACATATCCCACTATTGGATAAAAGCCCTTCTCTTCTTTTAAAGAGAAGATTTCGCACTAATTTCATCCCATACAAGCGAGCCTAGCATTAATATTTATTATTTGATCACATGAAAACGCGGTGGTATTTTTGGGGTTTTGAACAGCAACTGGGCTATCTCGGTTTGACAAGTTCTGACAAGATAAAATAGTTCAGATAATCTCTTAAAATAGATAATTCTGATTCTGAACTCGCTTAAAAGATGAAACGGTAGCGGTAAAGCAATTTCATTTTTAACGATAGAACATAGATTCCCAAATGGGCATAAAGTATTTCAAGTTGAGTTCGCAGAGCACGGACGGAATTGGGTGCGACATGTTTAAGTGTCGAACTATAAAAAGCTTGTCCAGGTCAGTAACTCAGTTAAAGTCGGATTGAAGGGTTCGAGAATGTAGGGCACATATCTCTCAGAGATGGCGATGCAGTAGAAAACGTCTGTGCAGATTTAGATTCTTGTTTAATATTGCCAGTATCAACGCTTGTGCTATACAAAAATAATTGTATTATCATTAAAAAAAAATTAAAATAATCTTCTATTTATTTGTTTGTTATTTGCATTGAATACATTTTTTTTACCTAATAATGTATAAACGTAATATTATATATTTATATAGAAATGTTAAAGTATTTTTTTTAAATCACCTCACATGCATATATAGACGATATTATATTTAAAGAAAAATATAACAATAAAATTAGTTTTCTTAATAAAATTTAAATTGTAGTATTTATAGAAAAATAAAAAACAATATTTTTATTTATTGCTCGCATATACATAAAGTACATAATATTTCATAAATACTAATAATGATTAGCAAATTCATTAATATCAATGTATTCAGTATGCATTATAAATAAACCAATATGTATTGGAACCTACTTGTATAGCTAAAGGTCAATCATTAATTCAAAGGCTGGTATATAAAACTTCGTTCCGAATAAATGCCAGTATAGTTTGTAAGTCTTGTCAGGTACGAAAATTGTACTGAAGCGAAACGAACTAGACAGTGATTCTGCTAAATTCAATCTGTGGAACTTTTCTTGCTTGTTCTGAACAAGTTGCTTCTTGATTTAGATGTTGAACAAGCTTTAATTAAACGCAGGTTGTAATTATGGATCACATTGTTTAATTGTTAAACACTGAAATGACTTGTTAATTAATATAGTCTATTGCTTTAATTTTGAAGCAGATTTTTGCTTTATTTTATTACCGCCTTACAAAATTATACGGCAATTTTTTGCTCCGTCGTATTCATGGCATATAACTAAAGGTATTATTTAGTTACTTATAAAGTAGGAAAATAATATTTTTACATACAAAAAATAAGAATATATTGTTCAGAAACTTGTTTATTTGTAAAAAGGTACATATTTATCTAGTCGGTGTGATAAATTCTCTTGAGTGAAACATTTCCATTACTCTTGTCGTACTGTACTCACTTTGTTAGCGCTTCAAGGAAACCCAAAATTACTTGTGGAAATCCATAATGACCTTTGCGCATTGCTGTCTACTTAGGAAATGGAAACGGAACACACTCAATAGAGGACAATGCTATCGTATAATGTTTAACTATACTTTGACTGGTAAATTTGAAACAAAAGCAAGTCGTACAGTAAGTCTCCTCCCACGGCAGCTTTCGGCTTTCACAAATAAAGAAATACCTAAGTACTGTATTTTATTATTTGTAATAATATTTTGATAAACGTTTTCTTTATTGTAGAAAATCATACATGATCACTTTATTGCAGGGTTCGAAAAAATCCGATTTTTATAATAAATATCAAAAATCCGATTTTTTTATATAAGTATATCGGTATGTATAACAGGCAGTAGCAGTAGTAATCTTCTTAGCTTAGACTAACTCCAATTAGTTGACTTCACGTCTCACGTAAATAATAAGTTGACAATATGAAATATATCGTAATTTAAATGAGGTTGCCATTTTGGGAAACAATCTAAATGATTCTGAATTGTAGTTTTTCGCTACGTGTTGCCAGGGTAAACATTAATCTACAAAATTTGTAGTTCAGAAGATAGGAAAAAATCAATTGATATATGTCGTGATATATATCATGATAAATATCTGCTGATATATATCCGCGAACCCTGCTTTATAGTACAAAATATATCTAATATAAAAAAAAACTTGAACTTTTATATGACAATTTATTTTTATTTATTATCATTTTCTATTTAAGATTTTAGTTAGAACGCGTGCATCTTAACCGATGATTTCGGGTTCAAACCCAGGCAGGCACCACTGAAATTTCATGTGCTTAATTTGTGTTTATAATTCATCTCATGCTCGGCGGTGAAGGAAAACATCGTGAGGAAACCTGCATGTGTCTAATTTCAACGAAATTCAGCCACATGTGTATTCCGCCAACCCGCATTGGAGCAGCGTGGTGGAATATGCTCCAAACCTTATCCTCAAAGGGAGAGGAGGCCTTTATCCCAGCAGTGGGACATTTACGGGCTGCTTATTTATGTATGTATGTGTATGTCTTGTTCACGAGTGTTTTTTATTTCTATTTATTTTCTATTTATTTCTATGATGGTTTAATTTTTAAATTTAAGCGTTTTCATATTTTTCGGCAGCACAAATTCGAAATAAGAAAAAAAGTTCATTAAATCATCGACTACCTCGCGGCTACCTTTCAGCGTTTGTGTCCAACGTTTGCCCTTATGAATGTTGCATGATATTGTTTGCATTCGTATCGGACAGACGGTCGTCGGCCCTGATATCCGTTTAATATGATAATCCGCATGCAAACAAGCGGCGGATTGCCCGGCTAAATTATTTATGCACCCCGCCCTGTGGGTGATGGTTTCACTTGTCAGAGAGGCTTGACTTTTATTGAACCCTAGAATTTTGGGTTGACAGGTGAGAAGTTTATAAAGTTTTCACGAATAAAAGCACGTATAAATCATTTACGAAAATTCGTGGTGTTGAAGCCTGCATATGTAACTGACTGACCGAAAGCCCACATCAAAGGATTAAGTTTGCATTAATTATTTTGGAGCCCTGTTTATAATAAGGTTTATAAATTGGATTCGTAGAATATTTATGTGTATAAATTAAAAAGTGTGATTAATAAAATAAATTCAATTTATACGATTCTTAAATATTTTAGTTCAAATGTATTTCTAAGTATAATCTTTATAAATAATATCTATAACACGTAAATATAGTGCGACGTACGGCTTTTCTTGTTGTAAAATACATTTTTTTATTTAAATTACTCAAAGTAGATTTTACAATCGAGGTTTAAAACGTTAAATCTCCTATTAGAAAATTAATGTACATTAGAAATAGGTGAAGACGCAAGCCTTGGCTTAGGAGGATAGTAGTAATCAATTTCGAAGTAATTGAATCTGGTCAGGCGGATGCATCATCCCAGATCCCGTTTAGTCGGTAGGGACGTCTTAATGAAATAATGTCCGCTGTAATTTGATTGTACGTCTGCAATGTTGCCTCGACCAATGGATATTGATCGGATATTGTCTAAGAGATATGTAAATCTTTATGTATATAGACATTAATCGTTGGTGCGTTTGTTAGTGATCTTGTACTGTTTAAATGACTCGAGAGTCACAATAAAGGTCACACAATTTATTTATTTTGTTCGAACGATGATTGCTATTTACGATACGTTGTTATAATATTTTATTTTTAATTGTTAATTTTTACTCTAATTACACTAGCCACGTAAAATATACTAGGTACCCGTAAGAACTTCACACAAGATAAATGAAGGCTATTTAATGCATTTTCGTTTTTGTTAGTTAGCAATAAATATTATTATGAAATTGTATATTTACTTAGTTGTAGGGCTTTGTTAAAGCCATGTGTAGGTGCCAATCACTTATCAAATATTCTACCGTCAAACAGCAATACTTAATATTGTTGTGTTACGGTTTGAAGGGTGAGTGAGCCAGTGTAACTACAGGCACGAGGGACGTAACATCTTAGTTCCCAAGGTTGGTGGCGCATTGGCGAAAAATGGGATGGTTAATATCTCTTACAGCGCCAATGTATGTGAGCGGTTACTTATAAACTATACTTATAGTTATATGGTCCTCGTACTTATAATAGAATGTATTATGCGCTGTGTAACTGCAGTAGAAGTACCCGACTTAAACTGTTTCCTTAGATTTCTTTTTTGTATTAGTTTTATTCAGTAGCACAATCGTTGTAACTACAAGTAGGTACATTATATAGCCAAAAGCATTACTATACGTGAGTAAAAGAGTGTAGAAACAATTAAATTTTCCTTACAAATGGAAGATTAGCTATGTGCCATCCAACGGGGTAAAAAAGTAAACAAAGAATAAATTGTTTAAAAAAACCGCAACATGAAAATAATAGATAAAATGCAGCAAAATTATACCAATCTCTTGCACGTTACGTATGCAAAACTTCCAGAATGTTCCAAGGTTTTCTTGTAAGATTTACAAAAACTCCTTTAAAAGATTTAAGAAGGATATTTATTCTTTCATGATGCACCGCTGCGGTTTTCCTTACGTTGCTATATTACCCCACATTTATCTTCAAACTATCCGTTTCAATTTTTTTTGGTCTCGTAGCATATTTTTAATTACTAAAAGTAGCGCTCCTATCTATATTAAAGTCTCGATATTAGACACCGGTAGCGAAGTGATACATGATTCATGTTTATGTTACTGTTTTTATTTTATTTTATTACAGACAACTTTATTGTCTTCTTGCAGGAAGTGACCAAGTAGCAACAATTGTCTTAGTCTCGTTTCGAAATAATAAAGTATTTTAGGAGCGAAATATTCACGAAATATTCTTTCATTAATTATTATTTAAGGATCTTTGCTAGCGATGTTGTTTGCGCTGTCATCGGATAAAGAGCTATGCAGTTACAATTTACTTCCTCTTAGAAAAATCTTTAATTTTTTTATGTCATAGCTATTCATATATATGTACGTTTTATAATGAACACGGTGGTAGGGCTTTGTGCAAGCCCGTCCAGGTACGTACCATTCCCTCCTCATATATTCTAGCCAAGCAGCAATACTTATTATATGCTGGTATGTTAAGTGTAACTAAGGGGACATGGTCCATAACATCTCAGTTTCCAAGGTTGATGACGCATTGGTTATGTAAAGAATGGTTAAAAATATGTATGGTGCTAATGTCTGTGATAGTACAATTATTAATTAATAATACAGCTATATACAATTTGTACGTTATTCGTTATTGTGTCCAAACCGTCTTCCCAGGTCAGCCGGAGTCGGGTCTCTTTGTACGTCTGCGCCAGAGAACTCTGGTTTGGCTGGTCTACTTACTCAGCTTCTCTTTCTGAGCCTCTTCTTGTAAGTTTGACTACCAGGTTGCGGGCCCTCGTCCTCTTCCCCGTGGTCGGACTGGGATATTTAAGGCTCCATCATAATACCTTGATGGGATGGTCATTGTTATAACTCAGGAGGTGGCCGTATTAGCGTAGTCGACTTGTACACTACTTGTTGTTGGTGTTAATTTAGTAGGATATTAAAGATTTTTCTATAATTAAATATTAAAAGGGCAAAGACAAGTAAAGAATTTGATATTTGAATAAGTGATTCGAGCGAACTTTATGAAAGAAAGATAGTTAAATATATTGGTATGAATTTGGGTTAATGGACAGCCACTGATGACCCAGATGATGATGATGATGATGTTGGGTAATTACTAGGTCATCAACGCTCATAGACTATTTGGATGGGCTGTGTCAAT
Organism: Vanessa atalanta; assembly: GCF_905147765.1. Classification (NCBI taxonomy): domain Eukaryota; kingdom Metazoa; phylum Arthropoda; class Insecta; order Lepidoptera; family Nymphalidae; genus Vanessa; species Vanessa atalanta. The sequence continues at coordinate 6,939,815 of NC_061878.1, read as the reverse complement.
CACTCCATATTTTGCCATTCCAGATTATTATACTGACTGGCTCATCCTACATTTTCTATTTAGATACCATAATAAAAAAATGTTAATGTTTGGCGATAGAACAATTAACAATCTCAGTGGATTGCTATCTACTCAGTCATTCTCGCGCAAAGCCCGGAAACTCGTTCACACAAAAACAATATTTCATTTTTTTTTAACTGTATTGTTTCTATACCGTACAATATTAGTATACAACGTATTCAAATATTAGTATTTAAATTTCCCACTGCTGGGCTAAGGCCTCCTTTCCTTTGAGGAGAAGGTTTGGAGCATATTCCACCACTCTACTCCAATGCGGGTTGGTGGAATACACATGTGGCAGAATTTCGTTGAAATTAGACACATGCAGGGGTCCTTGCGATGTTTTCCTTCACCGCCGAGCACGAGATGAATTATAAACACAAATTAAGCACATGAAAATTCAGTGGTGGGTTTGAACCCGAAATCATCGGTTAAGATGCACGCGTTCTAACCACTGGGCCATCTCGGCTCTCTCGGGCCATATTTTTAATACAATGATTAATATCAAAAGGTATATTTTTTTTTAATAACGTGTCAAACTCGTCAAAGTGAAAAGTATTAATGCACTGAACTCCGTTTAAATTGCATTGCACGTTGGAACAAACTTAAGCATCTCCAAGGATTTGATTCCAACATGATTGCTGGAATATTCAATATGTAAAAATTTTCCTCAGAAAAGGTATATTTTATAACGATTAAATAAATATTTCTTGTTTTATTTTTGCTGAAAACTTAGTACAGTAGGTCCTTATAATAACATTTTATGTTAATGAGGACGTAGCGACAAAAAAACAAGCTTGTCTGGTTTACGAATAACAGGCGAATCCACTTTCATTTTTTTCCCAACTTCCGGCGCCTCGCTATTGTTCGTGTTGAAGAGTTTTTGTTTTATTTCAAAAATCATTCACTTTAAAAGTATCCTAAATAAATTATATTCATTATTTTTAAATCAAATTTGTTATGCTAATGTTGAATACTTTTATTGATGTTTCGTTAAAATAATTTACCTATAAATGATGTTCGGGAAGTTTTTAGTCATAATGTTGTTCTTCTTTCGAATGTCAAAACAAATCCATAAATCAATATCTAATAATTGGAAGAAATAAATAGTGTGTAACTAAACACTAAGAAATCAATATTTGATTTAAATTAAGTATTAAGCGGATACCTCATGTATTGTTATTAAAAAATAAATAAACTACATATTATATTGATTAAATCGCTGCCATAAATGGAATAAAATCTTAACAAAATCATATCTTAATTAAGAAGGGTGCGAAATTTATAATAAATTCTTGGAATATAATGTAGATACCGTATTGCTTATTATTTCAAATAACAGTGATGACACATCGGGTTTTTTTTTTAAATAACGATGTTAAAATATCGAAGGATAAATTTTCATTATATTAATTGAGGTGAAATTTAAATTTATTATCGGCTAAGTGAACAGTGACTGCATTCAGAAGCGTCGTGTAATTATGATATATTACACATTGTGTAATTAAAACATTGCACGTTTAAAGAAGATTTGCATCAAATTACTAGTCTATTACGTAAGCTCATTCTAAATACTATTAATTTATTTTAATCATTTTTCATGTAACGTGTCTCTAACAGCTACTACTACTAAAATGTAATTAAGACTGATGTTCAAGAATTTAATTCAAAACAGAAGGAGTACACTCTCTTATTTATTGTAAAAAATGTCCCAACGGTTCGGAAAGAAACATTTCAGATCTGAGAAGAAACGACGACAAAAACTTACCAGTTTTTTTACAATACAAGTACCTAATTAATATAATTTTTGATCATGGCAATAATATACAAATAAATACTGCTTTATATTAATAATTAAATATTGTTATGTAAACAGGCTTTGCTTATCTTTTGCGAAAGTTTTGCAGTTAATAAATATAAATCAATTCAAAGGAAACGTTATTTAAATATGCTCTTACAAGCAGTTTTAAGTCGTAATTTTATAATATCAATTATTAAACAAAAAGCCGACACTAGATCGCAATGTTAATTAGACCGAGAATTCTCTGTAAGAAACTTAGCAGTTATTCTTTTAAACGGATTATTTATTTTAGATACATGTACTCATTAGTTTTAACTAATTAGCTGACTTTTATAATATAAGATTCAAGAATATTTTATTTGTTTTGGTTTGAAAATAATTATTTTGTACGTCTCATCTCAGACAAACATTCAATATTTTGAATTTGTATAATATTAAATAATAAGTTATTATATAATCAAATCGGTATTGTTATACCTACGTTCTAGACTTAAATTTATACTGACTTTTGTTTCAAGCAAATAATGTAATCTGGTAGAGATCGCTTCTTATCGATAGGACTACCTTGCTGTGCATCATAAATAGTTTTATGTTACTTATTTTGCAATACTCACCTTTGTTTGTATATTCTTAAGATTATTATTATAATTTAATACAAAAAAAAATATTCGAGTAACCTTCGTGTCAATAGGCAGTAAATATTAAGAGAAACGTTGTAGGCAGCTGCCGATTGTGCCATCAACTCTCGGTCACAGACGGCGACCTTCGGAGAAAGCGTGAAGTTTGATTGCTTGGTTATGAACTATGGAGTTATCAAATCAAGTATGCTTATTTCTTCTAAAAATTTCTTTTTAATTATGTAAAAGAAAGTCTTCTACGACGTTGTTGTACCTAATATTTACACGTGATAAATCCTTATCTCATCTTATTTTTATTGTACTTGGTGATAGGGTAGGTTTGTGTATTTCATCAGATATTCTACCGCCAAACAGCAGTATTCAGTATTGTTGTGTTCCAGTTTGAAGGGTGTGTGAGCCAGTGTAACTACAAGCACAATGTACATAACATCTTAGTTGCCAAGGTTGGTGGCCTCTTAAAGGAATAAGGAATGGTTAATATTTCTGACAGCGCTAATTAGCTAATTGTCTATAGGCGGTGGCCCATTTGCTCGTCCGCTTAACTATATTATAAAAAAATACTTGTATTGTATACTGACAAACGTTACAATACACTAATACAACACAGAAAACAATATTGAGATTTAAAACTTTAAAATGTTTGTGACGCTTGTCTATTTTGTACGTATGTAGTGGAATACTTATAGCATAGCGAATAAATTGTACTCATTATTTTAATACTTTAATAAGTTGATCTGATTATTAATGTTATTTAAAACAAACACACCATTAATATTGAAACTAATTACTTTGATGAATGATTAAATATTTCGAACAGATTAATTTAAAATACCACCCCAACCCGATTAATTGATATGAGGACTGGTTCATTTTTTACTTAGAGAAATTGAATTGTGATTTAATGGAGAAATGGCTACTAGCATTATTGCCACCATTCCTCGCGGTTCTGACCTCCCCCTATTGGGTTAAGGCCTCTTCTCCATTTTAGGTTAGAAGCTTATTCTACGAAGCTACTCCAATGCGGCTTGATTGATGTGTAAGTGAGAGAATTTTTCTTCATCAAGCACGAAATGACCGAGATGAGCCGAGATGGCCCAGTGGTTAGAACGCGTGCATCTTAACCGATGATTTCGGGTTCAAACCCAGGCAGGCACCACTGAAATTTCATGTGCTTAATTTGTGTTTATAATTCATCTCGTGCTCGGCGGTGAAGGAAAACATCGTGAGGAAACCTGCATGTGTCTAATTTCAACGAGATTCTGCCACATGTGTATTCCGCCAACCCGCATTGGAGCAGCGTGGTGGAATATGCTCCAAACTTTCTCCTCAAAAGGGAGAGGAGGCCTTTAGCCCAGCAGTGGGAAAATTTACAGGCTGCTAATGCTAATGCACGAAATGACTCCTAAACACAAATAATCCTCATGAAAATTCAGTGGTGTTTTTCCGGGCTTGAACGCAGAATCGTCGATTAAGATTCAGATGTTCTGACCACTAGGCCATCTCGGTGATCTATAGAATAATTATAATAGTCCTTAATCTAAATATAAAAAAAATCCTATTTGTTATTGTTTATGAGAAAGTCGTAATACGACAGCTAAGACAAATCGATTTGAATGAAAGTTATATCTGCGAAGCCTACCGCAACGCATGATGTAACAGTATCCGTGTTCTTTGTAGACTAGTGGGAGGCGCCGGCGCCGCGCGGCCTTGGAGAAAGTGTAACTTGTATATTGCGTTTCACCTACAGCCTTTATCTTTGTTTTTCTATCATAAATCTAATGTGTCACCCGAATATCTTCTGGACTCGTATAGATATTAATCGAATGTGCGAGGCAAGATATTTAATGACCGTTTCGGTCAAGTTTCAAGAAAATTCTTATAAAGTTATGAGTTGTTATATGAACAGCTACTTCATTTGACAGTGACATTTATTATAAATAATAATGAAAATCACCAATTCAGGACTGTGTGTTTAATCTGGGTATTGGTATCAAAGCATGTCTAATGATTTATTTCCTCATGGACAGAATCATCTGCCTCGTGTCCGATTTTGAACTAAAACGTTGGAGCAATTTATTTGCCCAGATGTTACTAATGGACACGACAAAAAATAATGACTATCATAAACTAAAGAGTAGTCTAAACGCTACAAAGATATTTCGGTAGAGAGTCCTATGTATGATTTTTGTAAGATGCGTTTAAATTACAATCTACTTGTATATCTCCACTAATATTATAAATGCAAAAGTATCTCTGTCTGTTATATCTTCACGCATAAAGCGCTGAGCTGATTTCGATAAAAATGGGTATGGTTATTTTTTTTTATATATGAGGGATATATCATCCACCCTTTTTTTTTGTTTAAGAGGAGGAAATGTATTTACGCATGCAGCCCGGTCGGGGGACCGGGACGGCTATGTGGGACTCAACCGAGGCCTAATGCCCCGTGCCAGGGCCTAGTCTAGTCTAGTCTAGTCTAGTCTAGTCTAGTCTAGTATCCTACCCACTAAAAACATCCTTGGGTTTACGGGGTACGCGCATTTCCCCTCATCCTCCATGTCGGAATGTGACGAACTGCCCCGAGTCCGCCACTGGAGGCTGGGCGTCAACGAAGCTGACGCCCTGCGGCGGATAAGATGATTGGCTCCGCCGGTGCTCATCATCCATCCTACGCTGAAGGTTTATTTGCTGTAGTTTGTTTAAAATTCGCGAGGGGAAAGCCACAGTTTCAGCTGGTATTCTTTAGACTCTCAAACTTTTTATTATAAACAATTGAATACTTAGTACATTTAGTGCATTAGAATAATATTCTCGTGTAAGTAAGAAACGAAGACAACCCTAGAAGTTATGATCGAAATAGCGACTCTAACAATTTCCATCTATATCTTATGAAGCTATTCTTTTAGTAAACTTAATGTCATAGCCAAATAATGTTAGATATTCAAATAAAAAAAGGTTTAAAAATTCCAATAAATATTTATTTGCATGATTAAGCAATGTTTCACAGTGTCGGATATTAAAATTTCATACTTTCTGCCTCAGCTTGAGCATATTATATAAGCGCTTCCGAGATTTTTTTAATAATTTCCTCCGGACAAGTTTCTGTTCTTCACGGTGTTTGTGCAAAAAGTTCTTTAACATCTATCTAGATTTTAATTTCATGAGCAATTATCATTTTTTATACATAACCAGTTCATTAAATTATTTACATTTTATTGAGTGTTTATATTGCAAATTATAAGATTTAAGTTTTCATATAAGATTTTAAATATTTTAAAATATGAAAGTGTAATAGTACTTTCGTTACTTATTTCATAAGAAATACATACGAAAGTTTTTTTTTTAATCTTATTATTATAATGAAGAAATTATCTAAAGAGTAGTATACCTGGTTCTATCAAGTTATTATTTTTAATTTATAATGTACGCTATATAGAGTACTTCACAAGTACCGTCACTGACTTTTGCAACATAGGAAGGTGGATTTATTGCCGGCCTCGTAGGAACCTGTAAACTCGATATTTGAAAAGCACCATATTAAATACACATATTATAATATCTTCCCGTCGTAAGAGGAGTAAAGACATATAAACATCTTTGTCATTTAATTCAAAATATCATTGCTCTAGATCTTGGTTATAATATGGTATTCACTATGGATTCGTGAATATTCGTTTTATGAGGTGAGCAAAATCATAGGAATTTCGTAAGTAAATATAAAGATTCAAAATAAAATAAAATTAATCAATAAATGTTTTTGTAGTACATAAAATAAACAAAGGTAGCAAATCGACTGGAATATATAAATCTATGGTCTGCTAATCTTTACTCTTTCTTCAATTGGAGAAGGATATACATATTTATGCACGAAGTTCACAAAAACAAAATGTAATACAAAACTCACTTTGGAAAATATTCATAAATTATTTAATTACATGATGACGACGTCTTACTGACTGATTTGTGCCACGGCGGCCATTCTCAAGATAAATTAGCCAATTAGTGAATAACTCCGTGCGCAAACGCAATTGCACTTTCTAAGTAACGCAACAGCCTGTAAATGTACCACTGCTGGGCTAACCTCTCTTCTCCCTTTGAGGAGCGTGGTAGTCTATTTAACCACGCTTCTCCAATGCGAGTCGGTAGACAGACATATTGCATAATTTCTATGAAATTGGACAAATTCAGGTTTTCTAACGATGCTTTCCTTCATTGCCGAGCACAAGATAAATTATAAACCAAGTACATGTAAATACAGTAATGGTGGCCTGGGCTTTAACCCGCCATCATCAGTTTGGATGGGTTCTAACTACTCGGCCATTTTGGATTTCCATTCCTTCACTATCAATTCAAATGGGACGGCGAATCCAAAACGACAACAGTTCAGCTTCAGGAACAACGCTCGCTAGCTGTCTGAGACAAAGGCTTGTAAATACTGTCTACTATGCCTATACAAGACTCCAGACTGCTAAGAATTCCTTGACGGCAAAAACCGAAAGACTTTATTGGCTCTACCGAGGGCCTTAAAATTAAAAATTAAATTCAAAAGCCTTCTCTATCAGTGTATTTTTTACAAATGATTTGAATTTATGAAACTTAGCTCAACACATCAGGTTCAGCGGTTGTATAAAATAGCTACTGGACTAAATAGGCGGATGAGCGAATATTGGAGATTTCATTCCTTATATTAAACAAAAAAAACAACAAGTATAGTCATAAATAAAAAAAAAACTCCTCAAGGAACAGTGAATAATAAACAGATAAAGGACATAACGATGTATATATACATATTTATATATACAGTGTACATATATATTTTTGATAACAATTATTGTATTATACATGACTCATTATATTATATATGAATTTAACATTTTTTGAAAACGATTTACATTATATTATGTAAATACAATTACGTGTTCAAAATGTGTAATTAAAAAATGCGGAAACATAAGTCATAAGTATAAAAATATAAATAATAACAAAATTAATATTTAATTTATAATGTTTAATTTTTTAAATTATGTAAAATAAATTAGAGTATATAATTTATTATTATATTAATATAATAACGCCTTTGTTTTTGTTTCACGTTGTTTATTTTAATGGTTATTTGATATCTTTTCTTTGTAACAATAAATCTTATTTTAACTAATTTTTGTTTACAGTTTAAGTTATTAATTTATGGTTTTCATTTTTAGATCATACGACAATGAAATACGTGTTTTAGCAAATTTTGTTTAAATATGGAAAACAATTTTAAATTAAAACCCTAAAGAGTTGAAATTCTCAACATACTTTTTTTTTACATTAAAAAATAGAATATGCTCCAAACCTTCTCCTTAAAGGGAGAGGAGGCCTTAGCCCAGCAGTGAGAAATTTACAGGTTGTTAAAACCTCTCAAACGGTATATTTAAATAAGATTTCGTTCCGTCGACAAATTTTATTTAATTAAAGTTTATTACGTGCGCGTTACGTTTTTCTTCGTAACATTTTAATAGATGATTTATATAATATATGGTTTTACATTTAAATCGTTAAAAAGTTTATTATACGAATTAAACATGAAGTTCAAAAGATAGCTATAAAAACGTTATGGCTATCGCAACATCAGTGAGAGAAATCAGTTCGGACGTGATTATTATATAATTCATTTTGCAGCCTCATACACACATGAGCAAAAGGGATAATAAAATATCCGTGCTGTGATGCAAATAAACCGCTATGAAAGAAATCGTAAGAGCAAGTGGTGAACAAAAGATTAGAGTCGGAACATTATGAGTTAAGTCGAGCGAATTCGAATGTTACGTAACAGAAGAAAGTACTCAAGCGAATCACGATACAAAGTAACACGTACGTTGTTTAACAAGCCTGTATTATGTAGAGAGTGATTAAATAAACGTTACATAGGATTATTATGTTGATTGCAGTATCAAGTAAAAGAATAATTATAGGTAAATCTAACTCGTGTAATTACTTCGGCCAAAGTAAAACTATGCATACCCCGGACGTTGATGTATTCCAACTTCTCCTGTCAGTAAACTGCTGGTAATTATATTAGTAGAGCAATCTGTCTTCGAAGTTTCAACTAAAAGCGTACAAACAATGTAGTACCGCTTTTCAGTAAACAGAACAACAGTGAAATTATTTCAGACTTATACATATTACTGATGTATCTGGTAAATTGATAGCTTAAATAAATGTAGAGTGAATTATTTTTTTGTCTCTACAATACTATATCAGCTGCATTCTTTTATATCTTTGTCATATTATTTAAGAATTTTAGTACAATAATCAATACTTGCAGGGTATTAATTTATATTTTTTTTATCATTTTAAATTATATTGTAGGGTGTCTATTATAATTGTGTAATCCAATACTTCATTATTATTCAGTCCAGCCGTTTATTTTTATATACTAAGTGAACTTATTTTGAAATTGACTTAAATTTTTTTAATGTGTGGTTTAGGTAGAGGTGGTGGCGGGTGGCGGGTGGCAGGAGAGGCGCGGCAGCGGAGCGCAGTGGCGAGATGAGCGCGCCGCTGTCCGCGGCCGAGGCACTCTCAGCTCTACTGTGGCAGCCTTACGATTGCCGTTCGCCGCCCCTCTTGCGCTCCCGCACCGATGGCGCTCTTGCAAGCGTGTACGTCGTCGGCGCGGGGGACGAGGCGCACACGCTCCAGTCGCCAAACGGCGGTCGTCATGCGCGCGCGTCGTACCGCGCGAATACTCCCCGTCACGAGATGCGGCTGCCAGTACCGGCGCCCGCTCCTCTGCGTAAATCGGACTCGGTCTCGGTGCGTGTGCCCGGCGAGCCGAGCCGATCAAACGTGTGCAATGTGAACATAGTGCAGGTGCAAGATGCACCACCAGGTCCCAACGTGAACAGTGAGGTGCAGACGGAGAGAGAAAGGAGTGTAGCGAGCGCGGAATGTCAGACAGAGGAGCCTGCGCGGCGGCGGCGAGCGCGGCGTGCGCGGGCGCCTCGCGTTCCCGATCTGCTAGAGAGTGTTCCGCCGCCGCCGTACAGCACGCTGCCGCCGCCCATGCACCCGGTGCCGGTGGCTGTACCACCACCACCCGCGCCCATCGTGGCGCCTCTTCCTCCACCAGTGCATCGGTTTCCGTTCCAACCTATACCTCTCAGGTGCAGTTTTTTATACAATAGCTCTTAGTAATCATTAATTATTGAAAAGATAATGAAAGAAAGTATTGAGTCATCAGCGACTACAAATCGGTCACATATAATTCCAAAATTCTCAAGTCTTGACACCTACACAAAAACAAAAGATTCTTCAAGTAGATACTAACACAATAACAATAGACCATAAATGTTCCGCCATTTATGGAGCGATCGACTGTAAATAGAAACGCCTCTTTATTTTGCTTAGTCGGTCATGTTAACATGCGGATTCGGAGAAAGGCAAGAAGTGATACATATGTTGCAGTACACATAAAATGTCATTTCGACAAAGGTAGCGAAATGATTTGCAATCTTTATGAATAGAACATAAATAATGTATAAGGTAAACATAATGTTTAACATCTCTGTGTGCGTCTTCGTAGCAACGCCCGTTGAAGTCTTTTGTTTTTGTTGATCTATTCTTAATTTGTTATCGTATCGTTTGTTTATAAAACATTTCGACAATGCAATTTATGAAATATCATTTCGTTACGACATAATATAAATAATGTATAATTATTACGTTTGTACGACGCACACTCAAATAAAATATTATACTAACGAACCTGTTAACATTACGAATTCAAGTTGCGAACAGAAAGTCACGGTGAAAACAGGAGCAAAATCCGAGCCGACCTTGGCTATGAAAGCTACCGAATACGTGCGCAATCATTTTTGATGTATATGCAAACTACGTCAAAATAGAAAACAATCATTTTCAATGAATAATATTAAAAATATTTGGAAGTTTTTCCTGAAAAATGGATTAAGTTTTTGTTTTAAATATATTGTGTATCATATACCTACTTCGAATTCGTTATAGTTGAATCGACCTTGTTATGTACGACTATTGTCTAATAAACAAATTTACCAAACAAGGCCATTCACCAGATGCTCTAGTAAAATTACAACATTTTAATGACTTGTGACGCATATTCATAAATATTTCCTTACTCATTGAAGTAATTGTGATACATTGTAATTATTTACGGTTTTGGTTTAATTTAAATTATTTATTTCACGCTTGTCACGTCAAAAATCAAAAATCTAAGAGGGTGAAATTGCGAAACGCAATTACTTGTTTAAAATATATATTATAGTAAAACCTTCGCTGAAACACGTTGCATTTTCTGGTACATATAAAAAGTCTCCTCATTTTGATAGTATATATAGATTATCATAATATTTCAAAACAGTTACTTGGCGTTCTAAAACAATATGTTTCAATTCGTAAATAAAAAAAATAGCAAAGCGTGCTAACAAACTAATGATTTATCAGTGTAGTGGATCGTAAAGAAAAGAATGTGTCTGTAAATGTAGTAATGTACATAATTAAACAGGTTTAGTGAAGTGATAATGCAGCAAGCGGTAGTGGTCGGGACTGGTTTCAGAACACATGGTGGAAAGCGGCTTTTTAGAACATGGAGTGCATTCAGACCTAATTTTTCTTTCTTTTGATATTTTTAATACAGTAATAAAAAAATCAGACACACAAAAATAAAAGTAATACTAATTTAAAAATAATAAAAAACAAATAATTATTAATTTTTTCACAAAATAAGTCTCCCTAGGAAATGCACTAATTTAAATTTCATTACGGTTTATTTAAAACGATTCATTGACCGAAAGATAAAAAAATCAGAACATAACATATTTTTAAGTTAAAATAAACGAAAAGGCAGTGATCTCTGTTATACCTGTACGTTATCATTATCAAAGCAAGTATCGTCGCGGATTAAAAGTATTGCTCCGAATAAGTGCGTGAGAACAGTGCGACACGACTCTACAAGTTTTTACTCTCGACTTTATTGAGCCGAGCGTCGACGTGGAAAGTAGCGCGGCCTTTTTACTCGGTTCACTTTAACAGATGTCAGGTTTTAAGTTGATACAGTATCCGTTGAAGGTTGTAGTAAAATAACAATACATAAAATACATACAAATTCATGTTTTGTTTTGTTTATTTTAATAATATAATCATATATTTATTTATTGGATATTTTATAGTCAAAAATAATTCATGGAAACATCCGGTTATTGTGTAGACAAAACTTGTTTTGTATATATAATTAACATTGTTTTGTTTAATTTGAAATTATTATTTTGAACAATAACTATGTAATATAATATAACTATATGTAATAAAATAATAATAACCATGTACATTCTTCAAATGCAATAATTTAGAAACGTAATATGTCGTAAGTTTGTAATTTTATACGTGTCGGTTTGGTTAATCAGAGGACAGTCTATAACATAGGATTCGATTGTTAAGCAAGAATACTGTGCTTCTTTCATGTCCCACTTAATGACGAAGTCCGTGTAGGTCGGTCTTGTGACACAGAAAACTCGATAGTCGGATGTGCAATGTGCATGTGTGCTTGTGTGTCGTACGGACAGCGCTTAAGCGCAAACGGCGTTTAAGTCCAATATTAACTTTCAACAGGTCAGTTATTATTACGGTTTATTGTATTTTTGTAATTATCTTTAATGATAAATTTCTTAAAGATTCATAATTGAAATGTTCTTTCGTATAATTTTTAGCGGTATACTGAAAAATATTCTGTATATTATTCATATATTATATGTACATATATAATACACATACATGATTGTGGTCAAAATGCGAATAGATATAATATAAAGAATGAATGTTCTCCTTATAAATTACGTATACACATACATTTTGATCCTGAAGCATACGAAACAAGATATTAGATTACAAGTGAATATTATCTAAAATTATTATTTAAAAAAAAACAGTTCATGTACTCGATACGACGGACCAAATGAACGTAAACTTCTGTATTCATAGCGCTTTAGACTATAAGACTCTTTAGTCTTAACTATGCCTCATTATATATACCTCATTGCGTAGAATATTCCATCCATTATTGGTTTAGCTTATACTCAATTATTGCATTGTCCTCCGATCAACATATATTTGCAAAGTTTTAAATCAATACAACGATTTGAAGTAGGTAAAATCATCTTTCTTTATTTATCTTTTATTTAAACAAACATACATTAACTACTACGTGTTATGTGTTAGTTATGTACAAGTTTAGCTAATGTGTAACGTAATGCTTCACGCTTATTAAATTTATATTTTATATTGTTAAATAATACGGCTTATCTATTGAGTATATTTTAAGTTTATTAAGCCGCATATTAAATCTTAGGAGTATTTAGATTTTTGAAAGGTATTATATATCTTGTAATTATACACAATTAATTATTATTAGTGAGCGAGCCGAGATGGCCCAGTGGCTAGAACACGTGCATCTTAACCGATGATTTCGGGTTCAAACCCAGGCAGGCACCACTGAAATTTCATGTGCTTAATTTGTGTTTATAATTCATCTCGTGCTCGGCGGTGAAGGAAAACATCGTGAGGAAACCTGCATGTGTCTAATTTCAACGAAATTTTGCCACATGTGCATTCCGCCAACCCGCATTGGAGCAGCGTGGTGGAATATGCTCCAAACCTTCTCCTCAAAGGGAGAGGAGGCCTTTATCCCAGCAGTGGGACATTTACGGCCTGCTAATGCTAATAATGCTAATGCTAGTGAGCGAGCAGATTGTGATTGACATAGCAGTTGTCACGAATAGGTGTATATTGTTGTATATTCCGTGGTAAATGTTTTTTCGTATATACATATACTTATATGTGATACACAACATTAACATTAAAGGATTTTTTTAAACGCAATTATAATCTTAGTTTAAAGAAGTGCGTTATAAGTTATGAATTACAGCATTAGTAGTTAAAAATATGTAGTGTAAAATATAGTTGCGACATAATTTTCAAGTATTTTACTTCTATTCAATTTAAATAAATAATTGAACTATTTTACACGGTATATCAGATTTTGTGTATATATTTTAATCATCATGACTTCATATTTCAAAATATTATATGTAACAAGATAAGTAATGAATATTCTCTCATTATGGAATATAATAGTAACAAAGGCTGTGTGATGTTTTGCAAGATGCGCTAGCACACGTCAGTCAACAGTCTTGCCCTCGAAACGTTTTATCGGTCAATATCGCCGTTTTGCGCAACGTCGTTTGTACAATTTTATAGCACATTCGACTCCATGTGAAGAAATCGAACTTAGATGTTCAGATAGCTTGTAATTGGTATTTTGAATCAAATTTCTAACTAATTATTATTGCATGCATGTTAATTACACTTATATAAGTACTTATATTTAGTATATGTATATTAACCAATTAAAAAAGTATTAATTTCACTTGCCATGAAAGTCCTCGTTAACCATCTCGTTATAAAAACTGGATTTATTAATAATATTCTCTTTTATAGGTAAATTGTCATTTAGTATACGTTCTTATTAAAATTTATAGCCTTCCAAAAATCCCGTTAAGTGTATCGTCTGTTTGGAGCGCAAATCCAACATTTATTTATCGAGACCGGTTCGTCATTCCATGTGCTTCTATTCCAAGACTCCACACTTCCTTGAATGCTAAATGTACAAATATACTCGCACCTCGGACGCTATTGGCTCGCTGCCAACATCCTAATGGCCGGGACTAGCGCCAAAGCCACCAGAAAATCTTCTATATCGGAAACTAAACTTGTATCTGAAGTGGATGGACTTGTTAAAAGTCGTTAATTTTAATTTAACAAACTGCTGTGCTTTTATGGGAACGCCCGTTATCAGTGTTTTAATATTTATCGTAATTAAGTTATTAGATTATAGTTATTTTAATGCTCTTAATTTAATTTCATATTATAAATACGAAAATGCGATTGGTGAATAACGTCGAACGGCTGGACGAATCCTAATAAAATTTAGCCTAAAAATCGTTTGTTTCCATAAATACAGGTACTTTATCTTTTTACTTAGTCATAAATGCCAAATATTTCTTAACTTTAATTTGCTCGAGTAGTTGTTGGTTGTTAGGCCTTTATCAGTTAAAAAAATACAACACCAATACTTTACTATACTGATTGTACACCGACAAAACTTGTACATAGAAATATGTCCAAAAGATTTACCTACAGCAACTTTATCGTTGAGACAGAGATATCTTTCAGGTTAGTGGAGCATAGAAAACTAGGGAGCAAGAGAGTGCTGTATTATTAATTTTGAACGAACAAGAGACTATAAGGAGTTGCTTCGAGATGAAGAGAGTTCAACAGACGAAAAGATTGACCAATAATGGAATTGACAAAATCATTTTTTATTTAAGTAGGCTCAAAAGCACTTTTGAATCTTTATGTTACAGCATTCAATTAAATGTAGATATACCACCGGTTCGGTATGTAAATTCCGCCGAGAAGGACGGACGCGAAACTTAGTAGTTACTCTTTTCAATTAGAGCATAATATAATTTCGAAAAGAGATGAATTTCTTAAATCATTCACATCAGAAGAAGAGTAAATTTAGTTCAAGATATGTATGTATATATAAGTAATTGTCGAAGACATAAATTGGTTAAACTAACTAAAAGATTCGCAACTATTTATGAACGCTCCGAAAATTGGTATTCGCTTAATATCATCATAATTCTGTTTGTTTCTCGTATTGTGGTTAGGATTCGAGCATGAGATTGCACATGAGTCGTAATTCGAAGCCAATTACGAGTGGCCTGATCCTCACGGCGCCGACAATCCAATTTGCGAGCATTGTCTGACTGTCCGCGGCACAAGTGCAATGCGAACCCTAAAACTGACTCCGAATATAAAATTTGCAGTTTTATGACTGCAGTTGTCGTAGGTATTTACAAATCATCCGAATATAACAAAAATAAATTTAACGTCAAGTACGAACTAAGTAATAATGCTAAATGATAAATATTATCGTTTAAATATTCTATTACTGAAGGTATGTAGACTAGGTGTTTTGCAATTTTAATACATTACGATATTCTAATGCGGGTTGGCGGATGTGTTAGAACTTCTTAGGAGACAGATTTCCTAACGACGTTTCGCTTTACTGCAGCGCACCGGTTTAATTACAGACAAAGATTAACAAATTGAATGGCGCAGGTACTTGTCCATTTTCAACCCACCTTTTGTTAGGATCCACTGCACCTATCCACTGTACATTTCTGCGATACCCGTACCGTCTCGTAGTGCAACTTAAATAAATTATATTGTAACATTCAAAACCACGCAATATTATATTCATATTACGCGTTTTGTGCCGCGTCGATGTACGTGGTTTTGCTGATATTTAGTAATACAAATGTATTACGCAAAGCAACGTTATTTTATGTTTCAATAAAAGCTTGTTTGTTCCTTGTGAAATAAATTGTATTTAATGTTTATATATACAAAACTAAACTGTTTTAATTGACACGTGGACCTACGTTTTATGTTGATGGTACTATTGTAAAAACCTTCACACACGTACTATTATTGCTAAACTTTATTTAAATATACAATGTGCCACTAAAACTAATTAATTATTTACAAATACTATTTATATATAGGACTAATCCCTAATTTCAGAAAGCTCATTTGAGCTTTATCTGAATGGTCATTGGACAATGGCAGTTCATGATGCGTTCTGTATTTATTTAGTTAATATGATTTCGCTCATCTGAAATTGCATTTCTGAAACTAATAATTAAAAAAACACAAAAATTTGCCGTTAGGTACCGATCACTCTATAATATTTCTAAAGCCGAATGCTTGATACAAATGCTTTTATATGACTTTGATTGTTTCGTCATTTTAGTGTAAATAATTTAATGTTTTTTAATTATAATGTTAATATGTATAATCAGATATTAGACAAAATGTAATCTATGTAAATATATATATTACTTTCTTTCAATTTTAGTTTGTCATTTGTTACAATTTGCGCGCCACTTATTGTATGTTGATGGTACTGTTGCAGCTTCACGCTCGAGTCAACTTCAACTATACGAAGTTTCAACTAAATTGGATGAACGATATGCGAATGCATAGAATACGAACAGAAACATGCACATATATAAATAACAAAAACATAAAATTCACGCTCAAATTCACGCACGCTTGTCGCACGCATGTCAATACTCAAATTTAAGGCGGATGAATGTAAAAAGTTTTATTTATATAGTATGTTTAGTTTTAATTTCAGTAAGGCATTACAAAAAAAAACGTCTCCTCGTTTGTCATTATAGATGCATAAGAAGTAAGATTATTTGCAGTCAATGCGATCCCTATGACATAAAATAGAACCATTCATTTTGGAAACTTACAGTAACTTTTTTTTAATCGACGGTCATTTTATTTATTTTTAGTATTTGATAAAAAAAGAGACAAAATCACGACATCAATGTGTGCGTCCTGTACAATATTGCCAAGTGACCCTCATAAAGTATCAAAGAAGTCCAGTCTTGTCGTTTGAATCACTTTATGCAATCACTGTACTTGTTTCGTCGGGATTTCACCAGATAAGATCATTGCCGTTTGTAACTGTATATCATGTAGTTCTTTAGTACCCCTATTATCTTATTTGTTGCAATTAAAGTTATTCTTAATATCCGGTTGCAATTTACCAGCTTATGTAATCTGTAGTTTATATTGCTTATTGTATGTTGCACTGTTGTATTTATTATTTAACTGACAATGTTTTAATGTTGATATATTCCAGTTGTGATCACAGATCACGTGAAAGATATTTGAATGTCGCGACATCGAATTACATCGCATTTTTGAGTTTAATTCTTCCTATTCTTAGCAGATAGAATCATGGTGGGGGAACCTAGATGAAAGAAATTCTATATTCTGTAATAAAATCAAATACTTTCATTTAACAGAAGAGACGTTCACCTAACAGCATGGCTGCGGCAACGCTGAAAACGTATACGGCTCTTACTGTTTCTGACTACTTTTCTTTCTTATATTATGTTAGAAGCGATCATAAGTATATCGGCGTGTTATTTGAAATAGTCTCCAATATAGATATAATGAGTAATCGCATTGAATTGATGAGGCCATGTGGAGAGATAATGACATATGTTGTAATTGAATTAATTAAGGTTAGTTTAATTTATGATCCAGTGATAGAAATGGACCGGATAATCTATTTTAGAGAAAATTACAGAGTTCATTATTTAAAATATATTATAAATGGAAAGTAAATTTAAACTTCCATATGTATTAAAGTCTTTAGAAACAATATTAATCTACATTTTAATCAGTTTTTTGCTATTTGTTGGAGTTCATAAGGTTATTTTGCATCATATAAAATGACTTGAGATTCCCAAGTCATTATATAGTACTTATATACACGTGATGATGATGCCATCCTCACCGATTTCAGATACGGCAGTCATTTGTACAGGATATGTAGAACATAGATAGATGCACGAACAAAAGGCTTTACATTCAATTTTCTAACTCCGAACTGCTAGAGATAATTTATTGACAACAAAATCAAATTTCTACATTTTACTGGCAATCAATTCACAACTTCGCATACATTTAAATAAAAAAGTAAAAAATCGGTAAAAAGTAGCGCAGGATTTCGTGCTCACTACTTCTCGCGGCGGCGGCGGTGCGGCCAAATCAATCGCACATTGACGCTTTCTAGAGCGTCCGCGCGTGGTCTCTAAATGTACGTACTTTAACTTCGCCTAGCGTGCACCGCACGCGAGACCTGCGGGGATAAAATTTGCGCTAGCACAAACGCGTTGGATACATTTCGTGTAATCGATGGTATTACGTACACTTGCTGTACACACTTCGCTTAAAAAAAACATAGTCGATTGGTTTGATGTCTGAAGCCCATTGAAAGAACTTAAAAATGAGATGTTAATAAAAATAATATTAACACGCTATAACTTGTTTATTTTCTTTTTCTGTTCTTTTACATTCAGAGCGTTCAAGAAACTATATTTTTCAAATTATTTCCCTCGATTGCATGTTTTGAATTTAAAAAAATACATTGCGTCAAAATAATAACTTTTAATTGTTCTTCGCACTCACAAATAACTATTTGTAACCTGAATGATGAAATTTTTCACACACTTGTATTCAACGCGTGTTATATGTGCACACAATCAACGTTCTGTAAATTGCTTTAATGCGTGATATTAATTAGATAAGCAATATTAAGTGTATCCCAGACATCCAATTACTGTGATCGATTCCTCGTAGATCATTACTTTTATATTAATAAATAATATAAAGTAAAATGTGTGTAGTGTGTTGGTTTAAAGCTGAAGCCGGCTTTGGATTACTATTTGGTAATTTAATACTTTGATAGAAGTTTATTAAAACAAAAGTATTACAGTATAAAGTCGAACGTTGAAAAGTTGAAAACTTCGACCACTTGGAAAAAGTGTTTTGTTTTTTTTTACCTTCCCTTGTTAGCCAAAACGTACATTATACAAAACGTCCATTGTACTTTATTTCTCAATACAATAATTTTTGTTAAAATTTTACCTGTGCTTGCCAAAAAGTTTTATCTTCTTTCAAAAGTTCATGTAAACACTAGTATTCTAATAAAAGAAAATATAAAATTAAATCTATGTAAACATACATATAAATAATACGAGCACATAAGACGAAGTGCGATAAAATATACCGCTTTTAGGAATAAGTAATACAAAGACTTACTTATTATATTATATTTAAGGTAAATAAAAACAATTAATGTCGGTACTTAATTAAACTGCAATTTCGAACTAGTTTAATATTAATATTGGATCGTAACAAAATACATTACGACAAAATATTTGTTGTTTATTTAGTAATATTTATAATTTGTTCTGTATTTAAATTAAAAATCAGGAGCTCGGTGTCGTGGTGATTTGCTATTTTAATGTAGCGACAAAGAATCGAAATCAATGCTGCCAGAAAATGTCAACGAAACAAATTTCGTGTCTGGCAATAGCATTACTTTTAAGTGTGCATTGCTTATAAAATATTCCCTGTAATAATAGTGTGCGACACGCACAAGAAAATGTCTGTTTCATAGCATCGCTTGTAAAAATAACTTCGTGTCGTTGGCCTGTAACATGCGATATGGACATTACGTGAAAATAAAAGGGATTGTCGTCTTTAAAACTTTCGTTTGCTTACAACATCTATCTGAAAATAAGATACTTATGAATGTGGTAATTTTTATTTTCCTTAACTTACATAACCAGCGCTTAGATAAATACATAATAAGATTTTTTTAACGCGTTTGTCTAATCTTAAAAAACATACATGAGCACATTTATCTCGGTGCCCGAATAAAACCCCGGGAACTTCTAGCTTGGAGAACCATATAAGTAGGCTAACCGTTGAGGCGCCACGGTAGCACGCGCAAGCGATCCTGTGGTGCCCTCCGACGAGATCGAGTGGGAATCGCTGGTTTTTTAGTAGGTCTCACATAATCCCCCCCCCCCCCCACTTAATGTAGGGAAAACTCGTAAAAGCGTTTTTCCAGCGAGATAAAAAATAATAGTGCGCTATTAAAATTAACTTTGAATGGGTCGATTGGATAAAATTGATTTCAGGTCCCGTATCTCCATAAAACACAAACTTTATAAATTAGGTGCCCTTTAAATTTCAAGTCTAGTATAAAATGCTTTATATATGTAATAGAGATATTATGAAATAGCGTAAAAGATAAACATCAACAACAAATAATTACACCGTTAAATATTGCTTGTGTTAACGCTCAATGAACGTAGTTATTTGCGTTTGCACCGTGATTCCAGATAAATCCTCTTAGACCTTATAATGTAAAACTTTTTTAATTCAATTAACTGTACCAGAGATCGTTCCAGTTTAATAAAATCGCAACTATATACCGAACAATGCAATACATGAGATTACGTAATTCCGACAGGTTAATAAACGAATACTCGTACGTAACACACAATACTTTTGGTATTATTCAGTCGACAAATAGCATGTTACATAATAACATTTAACACTTTCGTTTGTTATCTAAGTAAGGTTCTTTAACAAAACCATACGAGTTTGTCATGGATACCGACCGGATTACTAATGTAAAACATTTCAAGTGACCTCTTTTTAACGTTATGGAATATTTCTTTTCTTCTATTCTAAATCAACAGTTGAAAAAAGAACATATCATTTTTATAAAAATATCAACTATCTATCTAGAAAAATAAAGGAGACTTTTTTGTAATGTCTAACTACAACAAACTGTAAAAGAGTCTATTCTGTTGGTTCTTATTGTTTTTGAAATTAAATTCAACTATAAATACTGTTTTTTTTATAACATACATAGATAAGCGAACGAGTGATTAGGCCACATATACAATGACGCTATAAGAAATATTAACCAGTCCTCACAATGTCAATAAGCCAACCTTAAGAACTAAAATTTTAATGTCTCTTGTGCCTTTAGTACACTAGCTCCCCTCACTTTTCCAACCGGAACACAACAATAATAATTATTGCTGCTTGGAGGTAGAATATACGATCAATGAGATAGTACTGCACTAGACCGGCCCGCACAAAGCCCTACTAACTTTATACTATAAAACAGTTGGTCCCTACGACTCTATACGCGACAAACGTCCCCGCTCAATTATCAGCGTGCAGTTGCAGCGTTATTAGTACGAGTAACGCTCCTATTTACAAGATGTCTTAGTGTGCGTGAGTCATCTCACGATAAAAATTACAAATTAGATTATATTTCCTAATGCACGTCGATAATTTAACGTGCGCGCCTGCGTGAGTAGAAATACATGCATCACGGTCTTGGGTCAAAATATAAATAATATGTTTTTGCAAATATTTATGATAGTGATTAGTTTTCTTCATATATTTGCCAATTGATGAAATATAAAAACACTGCCACATATGTAAAGTTGAAATTAAAAAGTGATAACTTCACATCACGAACACTTGGAATGGTGGTATGATTGCTGACGGTTTTCCGACGTTAAATCACAACTCAATCTGAACGAAAAATGAACCCGCCCAACTGCCACCCGTGGAGGCAATAATATTTCTATGCCTAATATTTACTATACATGAGAGATGATACGTAGATAATCGGATAAATTATAATCCAAGTCTACTTTACTTTAAGCTGTTTTATTTATAAGTATATTGATATTATTACGAGTGAATATATTCTAGTCACCTTCACCAAGACACTGATGGTACTGCAATACATATATATAACATATATCTCTTTGTGACTGTTATTATATTAGCTCACTTACCCTTCAAACCAGACCACGACAGTACAAAGTACTGATTTTTACGATAGGTTGATAAGTACGTAATGGCAATCAAAATGGATCACCACATAACCAACCACCATATGAATATAAAGTTGATTTATTATTAATAATCAGTATAAGAATATTAAATAAATTTATATTTTATATAAATAGTTTTAACTTGACAACATTCAGTATATGATACTGGCAAGAATCCGGCTGCTTGATATTTAGATTTGTGACCTCGTTGAAACTATCCGAGCTCGCGCACTTTGCGTTGAAAATTGCATATTACTATATTCCTTAAAAATATGCACATAAAGCTCACAATAGTGTGTACCGAGGAGCCAAATACGACCAACGAGAACCGCTTCTCGAGCCGATTACAATTTGACGTGTGCAATTTGTACCTATTACGAAATGTATATTTCGTTTATGCACTTGCAATTCTTGCTAATGATCAATTGTTGAGACATGTAACAGTTGTTGTTACCAGCACCATGCCCACGACCGTCTATTTATAACAGTGTTATAATTGGTCAAGGTTATGTTTATATGCCAACATAATTCGACGCGGAAAGCCGGAACTTAGAACCTAATTCATCATGGTCCATATTAGGATAAATTTTCAATTTTTAAATCAGAAGAAATAAATCAATTAACTATGTATATAATTATATTTCCTTATCTAAAGATTAATAAGTTTTCTGTACGAGAGTTTTTTAGATTTGTCTTATTCCGTTGAAGTTTTAAACTCTCGTTTTATCTCGTCTAGGCATGAATTTTGCAATACTCCCTAAGTGCTTGGATACTTTGTGAATTTTTTTTAGAGATTATTATTTCCAACATCGTGCATAATTGTGATAATCATTCAATGTCAGTAAACATCTTACTAGTTTTGAATAAATATTTAGTGAAATAAAAATAAAATTGCCTATTAAGATATCTGGGAGTAAACATTCTTCAGTCACAAACTTTTTTTTAATCAAAGTATATGGATTGGCCAATGGCTCATGATCACGCTCATGATGGTAAGTAGTCACCACCGCCCTTAGGCATTAGCGCTGCAAGAAATATAAACCATTCTTTGCATCGCCAAGACGCTGCCAGTCCTGGGAACTAACTTTATGCCCTTGTAAAAAAAATATATTAGGTGACTTTAGGGTATTACACAATTATTACGTGTTCCGTTTTAAAGGGTGAGTAGGTCATTGTTATAAGAGGTAAAAGATTCATTACATCTTATTTTCTATGGCAGAATGCAAATGTCAGTAAATGTAATACTTACCAAGAAATTGCCCAGTTGCCTTTCTGCAGCGTCGTCCGTATTTTAATATTAAAAAAAAAAACAAAGGAGGTTTATGGTCAAAAATATGAAGCAAATATCTAGCAAAATAAGTTTCAAATTAAGCATTCTTTAATGAAGCTTAACCAAGTAATAAAATTAAATTCGTGTAACGGAATATTTAGCGAAGACTGGAATGAATGGCACGTGCATCTAGATATAGAATCGCTATTGAGTCGTTGCAATAAATCGTAAACGTTATACATCCGAGCTTCATAAAGCGCGACGAGTTCAAACGACATTATTCAGAATCCAATCGCTTTCCACTTTTAAGTCTAGTACAATATGATTTATATTTAAACGTTAATGGATTATCTTTTTTCAATATACTAGTTTAAAAATTTATTGAAGAAATAAAAATAGAATGAGTAATATCGTTCAATATTCTAAGTATAAAATTTCAATTTTATTTTTAATTTATATATTTATATATATTTTAGCTGATTCCAATGGAAGTAGGAAAAAAGATAAACAAACCTTAGATTTGCGTATTTCATGCGATTTGCTAAAAACTCAGCTACTGTTGTGCACTACTAAGAGTTTTTGATTAATACATCTTTATTTATAATACAACACTACTGCACTTAACTACTTATTTATATTTTAATTTTACTTCCAAAATTCTGATAACAGTCTTATCGACGTTCAAAACGTATTTTTTTCGTAAATCTATAGTGAATATCATAGATCAAGCTCTCGACCAATGATATCGCGTCAATTTGCTGTCAAATGTTGTTTATTTAGTTTTTTTCCTGTTATGGTAGGAGTAGCGTATACTTGTATTATTTAAATTTATAAATTAAATCAATAAATATAAAACTGATACCATACGATTCTGAACGTTTCAGAGTAGGTTTATGTGTATAAAATGATTATGTAAGTAACCGCGCTTCGCAGTTACACCCCTCCACATTAAAATTTAGACTATTGACATGACAAGCGAGAATATTAATGTGAAATATATATATATATATATATATATATATATATATATATCAAACCTAACACAACAAGATAATTAAAAAAGGTTATAATTACCATTCTATTGAATCAAAAGGAAACGTTATAGGTTATAAATCAAATTCATATTTGGCAAATAATAGTTATACCAGTCGTAATACAACTTTGATGTAGATATTGAATAGGGAAATGGAGGAGCGTTGTTGATAATTTATGTACTCACTCTATTAGTGCCTCACTGGCTTTTGTATACAATTGGAATATTATTGGGAACAAATCCTGCAAAGGGAATGCATAAAACTAACGCATAAAATAATTGACTTGTCACTCGTTTTTAATGAGGATTTAATAACTGATTAGTTTAGTTTACTGTATTTAATTTAACATAAAATCAAATTAAAATCCTTTATTTAATATATAATATTTAACTTAATTTATTTGTTGTCAAATTAAAAACGACAAATGCTTTGGAAAATAAGCTTCCTTGACTTTCAAAATGGACTAGTGGATCATAATGGACTTTTCAGCTCTATAACATTAGTACAGATAATTAATAAAATAAAATTAAAATATAAAAATAGGATTATATTGTTAAGACGAAGAAGGTTTTCTATATTCTTTAAAGTTTTAAAGAACATATAAAACCTTCCCAATATAAACTCAAATTTATTTATTAGAGCATTTTCTGTAATATTTTAGGTACTTTTTAATTATCATACAAAAATATGTCTAAGTAAGTGTATAGGTATACTATACTATAAATACGTCATTGAAAGTATAAATAACAATGAAGTTTTATTATTGCCAGCAATTGCTTGGTACAGCTTGTGGAAACTAAACACAATATTCACGAAACAGCCCTCCCATAGAGCATTGTACGACGCGCTTGATTTATGTTCATAATTATCTGCGGGGGACGAATTATCTAAATGTAATTTTTGGGGATACAAATTACGGCTATTGTTTCCCATTGAACATTTAACAATACACTTATTTATTTAATTACAAATTTTCCCACACGTATTTCTAATAACATATCAATAATTTATTATTTCATTTTTTTCGCTCGTGTGAAACATATGTATAGACAGCCCTGGCCTAGCCTTTATATTATTCGCTACTTTTAATCGTCTTTCAGATTAATGCATGAATTACTGCTTTGAGTGTACTAGTATGCGTTTCTAGGTTCAAATAGCTGAATAGCTCAAATAAGTAAATTCTCAGTCGAATCAGTGAAGTGTCCTCTCGCCGATAGTGTTGTATCGTTGTCCCGACTGACTTTGATTGACAGTGTTTCTGTATTTACGCACACACTAGTGCACTTTAATATGTCCTGCGTAATTGGCTAGGCTTTCTGATTGGCTTCTGTTGCCGAAACCCAGGCCACTGTTAGCTCAAATTTATCCTTATTAATTATTATTACAACGATTAACAGCTAATTTATAATATTATAACAACTAATAAAAAAAACCTTTAATGTTAGTTGTAAAGGTTAGATATCAAATTTTTCTTTCACTAAAAATGTGGTGAAAACGTTTCAAAAGGAATTATAGCATCATTAGCAACGAGTGGGTAATATGCCGCGGGCGGAACATTCCTGTATCGATTGCTACTTAAACCGCAAGCGTTCGGAATTAATTAACTTTTGTGGATTTTAAATGTTCAAGTGTATTCAAGTTCAGAATTCAATTAACGAGTGAGTTTCATTGAAATCTAAATTATCTAGCGGCATAAAGTCATTTAAATCTTTAACGTCTAATACGAAACAAATCTTTTTGTATGTTTTTAGTAAACATTTAATATGTATTTTTCGGCAATGGAAATGGATTTTATTAACTTATAATAAATTTACTATTTTTTAAGCAAACAAAATTAAACAAAATATACCTTTATAGTCTTTAGTACTTTGTACTTCAAAGCGCTCAAATATAAAACATGAATTTACGTTGTAGATAAAGTTCGTACCTAATAGTAGTAGACTAGGAGTGCATAAGCAGTGCAATTAGTTGAAGAATCCTTCATTCATGGCTTACGTACTTGCAATTCGTAATCCTACTCCATCGTATGATTTGACAAGACATTACAATACAATTATTTTGCAATTCAATTTAATCACCAAATTATTTTTCCGATAATATTAATCCTTTGCAATTAGCCAATGTTATTAAACGTCGATTCATTTATTTAAAATTATCTACAGTAATTATGACGGCTCAGCCAATTTAAAAAATATTTATATTTTTTATATGAACGGGAACAGTGAGCACTGCACTAGCACTATACACTAGGTTAAGTAAAATAAAAAGATTAAGACGTCGCGTATTATAGAGATATTTATTGAATGACTTATTTAGATAAGATAAAAACAGTTCCTAAATAAGTTAATATATATATTTTAAATAAATCAATGTTAGGTGACGTTTTGCGGGTTTCGGCATTGTATCCTTTGTATCCGTGAATGGCTCAAACCTACAAGATTTATAGCGTCAAAGTCTATTTTTTTATTTTATTAGGATACATGCATGTAGATGTTAGATACATATAAGGGATAATTAAATCCAAACACTCATCTCGTTTATTGCGTTATTTAGTCATTATTGTCATGGCACCATAAATATTTGTTAACCGCCCAGAAATTATCACAATTTATAAAATATACATTTATTACATTATTTTGGTATATTTGATATTTCGTTTGGATTAATGAAACTGTATGAAACATTAAAGTTAAAAATACGTATGGCGAAACTGTACTGAATGCAATAACACCATTGCAACTGTACACAGTATCATAACAACGACGCGTCTTAAGCCGAGCAATAGAAAGTAGCTTGCCTTCTTTGCCATTCTTCATTCAACCAAACCGAACAGGTTACGGACTCGCTTAACACACACAAAGATCATAAGATACAATCTATAAACTTTGTACTCACACACGCAAACCGAAAGATACGAACTTGCGGGTACGCAGGTCAGCTCGACGCATCTTTTTTATACAAACTGGTTTTCGTGAGTATAACAAAGACTGAGTCAGAGCGGGGTGTTTTGTAAGAATTATAGAATTACTTTTTGCTCCATTTTCATTTAACTCAGTGGGTCGTTGAATTGATATTTTGCTTGGAAGTAATTGCTAGTAAGTATATTTATATTTGTTGTTTTTTTATTTTTTATTTGCTTATTATTGTACTAAGATCTTCTCGAGAGGGTTCGGAGCATAAGTTTCCAGCTAATAAGTTTGGTGAAACAATACATCAAGCTTCTACAATGATAGAATAATTACACTTAACACAAATAAATTAAGCAATTGACAATTCAGTGTCGGATATACATATGTAAAATGTTTGTCAATTATTAAATTGCTCTAAACATAATGAATGTCCCACACGTAGGTAACAATTTAGTGACAACCTTTACATATTCCCTTACGTTACGATACAACAGCTAATAAATATATCGACAATTTAAACATCGGGAGCAGTGATTTATTGTATTGAAAACACGTGTGCCGTGGTCCGTATCTTTGACAAGGGCTTCTACCTGCTATAGATTTACCCTCGAAAGTTGAGACATAACAAAACCGTATTCAAAACGAGATTTCTCATTGAAGTTCGGTTGCCTGCCTAATTAGTTTCCCGATCGAGGTGTGACCTATATTACCGTGTTAATTACACTTTGAAAACTATTGCATCGGTTCGATTTTACAATGCATATTTAATGGCTTTTCAGACTATACCGGAATATTCTATAATTACAACGATCTAGAGAAGAGTAAGTTTTTTTATTAATAACGGTTGTGAAACTTTATAACTACTGAAATAAGTTTTATTATAAAAATAAAATTAATAAGCAACATGATTATATATTTTTGTGTATATAAATATCACATGTGAAATTATTGTAATATCGATTTGTAAAGGTCTCGGTTAAGTATTTGTGACATTCAAAGGAATCCTTCCTATACTTGATTTGTATCATCTTTGTCCGTTCACGTTATTGTATCGTAACCCCAATCTCGGATATTTATTGTGTAATCACAATGCTCGTCTACCTGGTATTTATGAAACCGTGCGGACGGTACCTAATATTGTGTGTAGGATATTTTTTCTATTGTAAAGTTTGTCCTTTGAGATTTTCATGAAATAAAAAAAATGTATTTCTGTAACATTAAAGTAAGTAACATATAAATCAAATAATTTTGAAACAAAGTCCAAGCCTACGTTGTACTAAAAAAAATTTTATTACACCTTTATTAAAGAAATTTTATAAATTCTTTTAAACTTAGCTTCACGTTGCTGACATATGTTTATAAGCAATAAAACATACTTCGATGAACTTCTTTTCCTTTCATATTTTATACTAAAACGTATGATAGAAAGAGATGGATGATGTAAGCACAAAATGACTCGTGGGAAACGATGGTAACAAGGTTTCTGTCCTTCCTTTCGCTAGCCTTTGATTAGCCTTTGTTCTCTGGATGCGTATATTTTCGTTTTGTGAATGTAACATAATATTCACGACACGTATTGTACACGATTTGGTCATATACTTATATATCTAATACACGCATATAAAATATACAATTTAAAAAATAAATTGCATTTTTTCAATTAATTCAACCTGATACGTGTTAATTAGCAGCACTAACGTCGAACAGCGATCAAAAGTTATAATTCGTATAATATAATATTTTATGTAATACAAACCTCGAAAATGCGAATATAATTTTTATATAAACTAATATATAATAATAGTTAATTATGATATAACAAAAAAATGTAATTTGTTATGTAAATAGTTGTTAGTTTATTTCGTAATATGTTAGTGAATAGATGGGCTTTACATTGCGTGACGAACACGCGTCGCTGGCCTTAAAGCGTTCGCTGTAGCGATATTATTACTTTATTCAAAGAAAAGTTAAATTTAAGAGTCTAAATCTCCCTTTTATCAGAATGGAAATTAAAAGAATAATCATATTCTTCTTAGAGACAAGATTAAAGTTTGCTGGATGATATACAAAGCCATGTTCTGGCTGATAGAATAAGGTCATCCCAAGCCTTAGACATTGTAAGAGTCGGGTAAGGGATTTTCTGTATTAATCTAACCCATTAATAAAACCGGTTAGGGATTTAATAAACCGTATGTTAGTGGGAAACCACCTAAATAGCGAAAGAATTCCTCAGAAGGATTGGTGTCAGGCAGGCAGCCCTCAAATTTGTAAATTTATGTTCTTTGTATTTCGATGTAATGTATTATAATTATGTTATAAATTAATCCAGTCATTACGTCGGAAACAAGGTGAGAAATGCCAATGAACCTTCTGTTTTGTGCAATTTCCACTTTTTCGGTCGACTTTTCTAGCCACCCCCCCCATGTAATATCCTAAATTTGGCTTTCTCGGTTCACTTGCATTTACAAATGTATGTATTATCTGGACTATACAGTGAAAGATGATGACGCTTGTAAGATAGTATATGACATAAACAATTCAAACGGCTTAAACTATTTATCTGAAATATTTCGACGAAGATATTTTTATGATAATGGTTTATAAAAACTAATAAATTTTTAAGAAGTTCCATTACGCCAATAATTATGTCACCGTACATCACTGTCGTGATATGATAAATAAATTAAATGGTTATAATTACGTGAACTTCATTAAAGGTATGTATGTTGACAATGTAAGGTAAAAAATAAAATTTTCTCCAACGACATTATATTATGGACGAGCTTTACTATAAGGTGGTTCAATTCCTTCTTACTCTTTCAAGTATTATTAAAAAATACTTTGTGATAGTAGAAAATAGTATAAAGAGATTGTAGTTATAAGTGTTAAGAAACTGAGGCTTGATATTGTTTTATTTTTATATAAAACTTCAGAACTTGACGCTATAATCATAAAAAAATCGTATGTTAAAATTCAATATCCAACTGTTCGGTGACAATTTTAGAATAAGTTTTTCAACTTTTAATAGAAGTACCGATGCGCACCGATCCGAAAAGTCTGGCACCGCCAAGTGCCAATACGCAACCAAACTCTTCCGCATTGTCTTCGTACCCTTTGCATATATTTTCATACATTTTGACACATAAACTTGTTTCACATGCTGAATAAATAAACAACGAATCCGTTACAAACTTTCATGATGTCGACTGGTCTTATAAAATGTT
The DNA here is from genome assembly GCF_905147765.1 of Vanessa atalanta. Lineage (NCBI taxonomy): Eukaryota > Metazoa > Arthropoda > Insecta > Lepidoptera > Nymphalidae > Vanessa > Vanessa atalanta. Next base: position 6,909,497 of record NC_061878.1, on the reverse strand, counting down.
TATAATGTACATTCTGTACATTTTTCATACAAGTACTAAGGAAATAGTTTCCATTCACAAATGTCTGTTAAGGGCTAACTATCTAAAAGCTCAGTAGCAAATATTGTGCAACAGTGCGATTCAAAGGCTGCAAACTGTCCGCTTACCCGCATCCGATGTTGTACAGTCAATGAACTCTTTATACCGTATTTATGCTCGTAGTAGCGATCATTACGTGCTTAATTCGTTTTACTTACATTTGTAATTACGCTTGCAGTAAACGACTCCAAATTTACATTTAAATTTTAACGCGTACTGTTCACTGTTACATTTTTACAGTCGATTAAAACACGACCAACAGTATGTTACTAACAAGATTGGTGCCTCGATGTTTTATGTATATCATCGTAATTTGTATTAACATTTCAAACTGTCACTTTTACTTTTAAAATGATAAATATAAATACATATATATAAGTTGGAACTGTTCGGAATATGATTGATCGCAAACAATTTATCATTATTCAATTCAAAATGCTCTTAAATAATTACATTAAAAAATTGCGATTTAATTATAATTCATTTTCTCGTTGCTATGGTAACCAACAATGTTAGGCGTGTAATCAGAGCAGTTGATTGGTGTAATCTTCGAGCATGGTCGAGAAACAAAGGTAATAAAATGGAGGTGGATGATCGACTTGGATAATTGGAGTTGTGTGTTTCGAGCTACCTAACCGGTGTTACGCACCCGTTGATGCTCAAAACGCTATTAGATATGTATGCAAACTTGTGATTACCCGCAAAAAGTAATTAATTTGTGTGAAATAAAAGTGTTGGAACATTGTTTAAGATTTGTTGGTGTTTGCGTTTACCCAAATTGACGTCCATATAATCAAAATAAAAAAAGACCTATTACTTAATCGATCATATTACTCACGATGCTCTTATGAGCACGTTCTCGCTAACATTCAGCTTTAGTATTCAAAAAACCTCATTTTTACCTTGATCTAATTCTGCTGCTGGTACTAAATATTTTTCGATACTTTATTTACTAATTTTTTGTGCAAAAATTAAATGATGCTTCATTAAACAGCAGCCGAGCAGTTGGCAATCGTTCGATTTTTGAATAGCATCTGGTCCGTTACGGTATCGCAAATAGCTTCGAAGTGTTCTGTAGCGTGAGATATCTATCGTGAGAAAGCGTCGAAGAATGTCGACTCAAGAAATACAGAGGCATTATTAAAAGTGAGAGCATTCAATCACATTAAGGTTGAACTCACGAAACGGTCGGTGTTTCACACGAAACTTACTAAAATTGCCTCCTTTTTGAATACTTCTCGGAACTTTAGCTTGTACTTTAAACTGGTTTAAATTGGAGTATGCTAAAACGGTAGTCAGAATGCGATTCTGTAAGAATTCACTTCGTATCTCACACGTGATGATTATAAATGAATGATATGAATTATAACAACCGACATTGATACGTGATATGATACGCCATTTTGATACGTGAATCCTATAATTTTTATAATGATTATAGTCAACGTATATTACATTCTGACATTTGACCCTCGTGCTGTGCGTTGAGTTTGGAGTTTCTTCTTACACAATATCTCTACAGTTCTCATTTGCATTAAGTGACGATCGATTTGAATCACTATTAAATTTTCATTTTCTAACTCTTGATATTTACCATTAGGTTTAGAGAGCTCTTGCAAATTACTATGAATAAGAAACACATTAAAAATGATTTTATTGAACTTACTTTTCTAAGTACTGTTTTTATATCTTGATCATTTTATGACTCTAAAGTAGTTCGAAGTTAAACTAATTGTAATGAAACACTAAAAAAAATAATCGTCAAAAGTAATGCAATTATAAATGTATACAAATCGTTGTAAAGTAATAAAAAGTCATCACGAATACTATCCGTTCATTTTATTTGTGCAAATGTCACGCGGGCTCACTTCATATTTAAATACAACGTAAACATATACGACCCTACTTTTAATCCCGAGGAATAGTTTTAAATTTGTATCTCCACGTCCAAAGTCCAAACAAATTCACGGGCACAGCTCCGTGAGTAATAAATATGAAGCAATATCAATCGTGTTCATTAAAAATCAGCAGACCATCTAGCCAGTCAGTATTTCCAGTATGATAAACAAACTCAAATTGGAAACTTGTCCTGTATTTCGAGGTTCGTTATGCCCTGTGGCTGGGTAATTTCACCAGTGTGCTAATTTTACCATTTTCCATCTAGGTAATCACAGCACAATATCAATTCTTGATAATTGCGTACGTAATCACAAAATTTAGGATATTAAGCGTGATTTTACATTATGATAAACATCCTCAATGGACTATAATCGTTTCTCTATTAAATAATTATTAACAACATAAAATATAATAATATTACTAATTAATCGTCATTGCTGAATTTTGGTAATAGAAGTTTTAAAATATGTAAAAAACAATAATAATACATTAGTGTAACTATTAAAGTTTAAATATTTTTTTATATTAAATGATGAGATCATATTAAAAATATTTTCTATTATATAACTTATTATATGTAAGTACATATTTAATACGAGACTAATTTATTTTTATTGTTGCAGGTAATTTGTTATACTTAATAAATGGTGAGCGAAAATCTCTGTTCTATATAATAAGGAGTGTTTTTATTCATTGAAAACCGCAACAATAGTATCGTTGTTAGCATAGATTTTCTCTGCAAGAACGACGGCCGTTAAAAGGCCGTAATGTGGCGCAGTGACTTCGTTTCCTTCAAAGGCCTCTCGCTTGGCTCGAGCTTTTATAAAAATTGAACAGCCTAATATTCAAGGACCTATTTTGCAATTGCATGCGCCTTTTCCTTCGTAATATTAACGCTCGGTAAGTAAAACACAATACAATGAATTACTTAATCATTGTAAATTACTTCATGGTTACTTATTACGTAGTTGGTATTTGTTTTGTATGTATGACAAGACTTAGAAATAGTCAAATAAAATTTTGTTTTCTGTACTTAAATTATAGCTGCCCATCCCGTCTTCGTACAGGTAATATTTATATAAATTCACCTCTCACATTTAAAGTTCAATTTACCTAAAATATCCTCAACGATACAAAATAAAATTATGTTCCAAAATTAAATTTTCTACACTTAGTAATTTTCTCTGTTCGTCGAATGTCAGTCGAATGTCAGACAAACAATTTTATAATAATCTGTACTAATACTATAAATGCGAAAGTAAGTCGGTCTGTTAATGTGTTAGTATATCTGTTGTTCTTCCACAGTCAAACCTCTGTGAGAACTAGTGCTGTATAAAAAAGTTTATAAAAACATTTTAAAGGTTATAGATAGTATGTACGAAAAAAGTAGAACCAGATTATAAATGTCAAATTAAAATAATTGCAGACGCAAATGAACAAATATGTTATTATAGACTATTACTATATTATTAAGTTAATAAGTTGATGCCTTTAAGGTATTCAATTTGTTTGGATTAAATTAAAGTCTCGAAAGCCATATTCCATAGTTGCTTATCACCTGTAAATACCGTGACCTGGTTCAAAATAACTCTCCCTCTTAGTGATCAAGCTTCATAATACCGGTCTCTATGTCATCTATAGTTCATGTGGATCTAAGTAATCATTTGAGTGTTATGAAGTGGAATGAATTAGGGTTCAACTTCTAAAGGTTACAGAACTCGACTCTGACCTTTTACGTTATAAAGTCGTTGAATAAAATAAGCAACTAATGTCTCATTTTATACTATTAATAACTCACCAAATTACTCAACAAATTATAATTAGTAAGTCACCCTTGGTTTCGCACGCGTTTTAGGGTTTGGTCGGCAAGGTGTTCGGTATAAGAAGTAGTTTATGTCCTTCCTTGGCGTTTGATGAATTTTTTTATGGAGAATCATACCAAATTTCATCAATCAAGAGCGACGGACAGAGAGATGGAGCTCCTTTCACATTTATAATATTAGTATAAATTAAGCACAGTCGAAATTACCCAGGAGATAGAGTACGTGGAACATAATGAAAATAGTGGGTTTAAATGCCATTGATTTTTCACGTATCTTTTGTAAGTACATAAATTCTTCCGGTAATATTGTAGAAAAAAATCGCAAGAAAACCCGCATAGGAGAATTCTGCCATTCTATTGACCTGCAGTAAAACAGCATGGTCGTATCGACCACCAATTCAAACTGCTTTCAAAGGAAAAAGGGCTTTACCCACTAGTAGGATAGTTATGGTCTGTTACTTTGTTGTCATACGGGAATGCTATCGGCGACTATTTACATTTAAATCACGTAATGTTTCTGAAGGTATCATCTGTGTATAACAACACAAAGACAATATCCAAATTGCGTTTGTGTTTATCATTTTTGATGTATACAGTTTGAATGAGTTAGCATTAGTAATAATAAGAAATATGTACGAGTATATTGCACAAACAAACAAAGGCAAAAAAATATGAAAACTTATATACTTACATTTATATAAGTTTTTGTGTACGTGACAGCTACGCTTGATACTTACCAAATAACATACTACTTTACTAGAGTGCGTGTAGTTAATGGCCAATTATTTTTTTCGCTGCGTTTTTCAGCTTTAACTGTCTATCTTGATATGTTATTGTTGACTGTATTTATATCAATCATCTGTGATCAAAGGATACGTATATGTTAGGCTTGGGATGAAAACATTAAAAGAGGTCGAACCCGCAACTTGAAATTAAATTAGCTCGACGCTATGACCATACACCGTTGGACTATTGACGCTTCATGTTATTATTAAAGCGCGATCATTTGCATACAGTTTCAATTATCCACCCGCGTACGTAATAATTATTAATTTACATTATTACAGCTGATGCTGTGTTATCGTAGCATTGTTTATGCATAAGGAAGTAAATGATGTAATATTCGTGTTCGATGAAAACAGTGTCTTAAGACATTGACATAAGATAGACAGTCTCAAAACATTATTAGATAATTCATTCATTGACTTAAGCCGCTTTAATCAGAATTATGTTATAATTAAAGGTGTCTATGTCTGTTTGTTTGTAAGCTCATCACGACTATACCGATAAACCAACCGTTATAAAATTGAACGAAGATGAAACCAAATATATAAACGAGTAGAGATGAAAAACCTTAGATCTAAAATCTACATTTTACATACAATTTGCTAATAACTCTATAATATTTTGCATTATAAACAGTTCTTGATAGAAGTATCTTTAGTTATAAAACAAAATTGTGCTACTTAACTACTTATACTCACTTAGGTTTACTTTCAAAGTTTCAATAACAACTTCGCCGATATTCAAAACGACATCCTCAATTTTTCACCAATGATACTTTGTCAATTCAATTTCCAAGTTGTTTTTTTGTCTTTACACTTTCTGTCATTGGTGTAGCTATAAGCATTTGAATCACGGGTTTTACGAAAACAGCGACTATTAAATATTGCAAATATAATTCTATAATTAAAAACTATAAGTCTTTGAAACATATGTATATTCTAAGTTCAAAATTTTTCAAAGTTCCATGATGGTCAACCTTAATATGATTCATGCGTTGTCCTGTGTGTATGGTCATAAGCGATAACCGATCAACATCCGCCGTATAATAATGTAATTTGCTTTGTGTAAAACGGTTGGTTAAACACAATAGTTTCCAATAACGTTAATTAAATTGAAACTAATTGCTAAACTGTACTGTAGCCAAATAAATATTTTGATAGATTTATTGTTATTATTACTGGTAGCAAAAGTATATTATGGCGCCTCTCAGTATTATTTTTACTGAAGTCAGGTCGGACTCATCTTAGTAGGCCACTTACTAACCAGTTATTACTGGAAAACTAAAAAGATCGTCCACCATCTAGAAAAACCTTCTTGGTGGTGGGTAAGAAGTTACAAAAATAATAAGGTATTTAGGAATAATGCAGAGGTGAATAATTTTTAATTTATTATAAGGATATTATTGGGTAGGTTTTTATTAAAATATCTCTAACAGATTGTAATAGCGGAGCTATATGAACAAATTACTTTTTTATTCTATGTTTGATATTATGATATATTTCATAGTATGACATGATCTATTCAGATGTTTAAAAGCGGGAGCAGGAGTCTTACGCAATACAAAACGTAGCACTTTCCATGACAATAAGAAAGCATAAAGCTGCTTCCACAATGAGATGCGGCAGAGAAGCGCAGTCACGTACGAGTTGACGGTTTATCCCACTTTCCAGTTTTCATCGCGTGAATAATAAATAATAAAATACATTTCAGTTCAACTCAATCCAACTTTGGTATTCTCTCTGAATTTACTCGTGGAAAATTTTTCACGAAGTTTCAAACTGACATAAAGTGGAGGCAAGTTGTTCATTTATCTCGTAAAATGATCTTGTATATCCGATAATAAATAAATCTATTCAACTCGCTCCCGACCTCTAGACGTGATTAAATAATATAAGTTTCAGTCATATAAATAATGGAGGGTCAGTTATTCTAATCAGTTTACGGTAAGACGTGGAACAAACCCCGAATCCCTGTCATTAAAGCAAATCAAGCCTACGTTTGGGATTCAAAATGTGTGCCCCGCGGGGCTGCGGCTCAATTACGTCCCATGTACCTGGGAAAGACTCGACCCATTGCCTCTACACACACATAATATATAAATTCTACGTAAACTAGCATCGTCATCAGCTTGTGTCCAATAGTGAAGTGAAAGTATTATAAACAAATGAGAAAAAATATTAACAGATATAAATGTATCATAAATAGGAATAGCTGTAAGATGATTATTTGTATATGTTTCGTTGTTATAAATAACGATCGCATAACTTTAGTTAATATTAGGAACGGTTTGCGTTTTATTTAATATAATTTTAACGTTGACAAATTAGTTATTAGGTATTTTTCGAGGTTTTCCGTAAAATCTAAATTTGCATTTTGAAGACCCATTTTTACGAAATTAATATTCATGTAGAGTACTATATTGTAATATAGACTCTATCGAGAAGAACTAGGCAGGAACTCAGTTACTTTTAAACTAGTTTTTGTCAATATTTTTTAGAATATATGATAACCAAATTTTTTTTATCTTCTATATAATACTGTATGGAATAATTTATCTTTTTTATTAATTTATTTTTTGGTATGATTTATTGGTATATGTTAAGCCAAGTTATGTCACAAAGTCTATGTTTTGTAGAGTACATTATATTGCAAGGACTGTAAAGCACATTACATTACACGGACTTTATTCTCACCAAACCTCTCAGTGTTAGTTCCTAGTACTGACTAGATCTCATCAATGGAATTCCACAATGTCTTATGATACGGTACTATGGTTTATATATCCGTAAATAGCAAATATATTCTTGATGTTACTTTTCCAGACGGCTCCAATACATATTCGACTAGGACTGTGAATATTTTACACGTCAACGTAAACGACTGGGGCCCGAGATCCAAGCGTTTGCGTAAGGCGTCTCGGTAAATCCCGTGGGATCCAATTTTCGCAGCCTACTCCTTCGTGCCTACCGAAGCTTGCAGATACACGTTTTATGTTTCTCGCATTTTGATTCACTTTTGCCGCAATAAAAGAACTGAGATTTTGGCTTTTGAAGATTGTTACACTATTTTAGCTTGTACTAGCGGTTTTATTTATCAGGCTAAAGCTTGCAGAATTCTTTAATAAGTCTGCGGAGGCGTTTGTTCGGTCTAAGTTTCGGAGTGGTAATATTATGCCGGATTTGCTTCGTCGTAACGATATGAAAATTCAGAGAATTTTAATAAAATTTTGCTAAGAAATGAAATAAATGTCAGGCTAATCTTTGATAAGAAACAATTTATGAATATTACATCTTGATTGTTTCTTATTGTTTTCTTGTTTGTGGAATTGAAGTTGATATGTTTACGTGAATTATAACATGGTAGAATATGCTATCTAACATTATGGACGCCATAAAGAGTTTCTTTATATGTTTGTTTGTTAAAATGATCATTAAAATTTTGCATACAATTCAGTATAGTCAGGGGTATAGAAAAGGTTTTAGGGGATACTTTATGTTAGGTACAACACCTGCCCGCCTCCCTCACACGCTTCATACGCGTGTGAAGCCGCTGGTAGACATTAGTTTTTAACTAAATATTTAAAGTTTTAACATAAAACCTTAGGCACTTCCTTGTATTATTTCAACTGTGTAATTGTATGATGAACTACAGGGAAGACAATTTACCCACGGTGTGTATTAAAATGTTGATGTTGTGATATTATACGGATGCCAAATCATTGTTTATTACATTGGAATTGGCCTTCATTGTTAACATTGGATCATATTACCGCCTTGCTGATATATATCTTATTTTTGTTGAGTAACGCACAATTTTCCCATTTGATTGTTTCGATACTTTCGAGTTCTGGTGGTAGGATGTCAATCATCCGCCTGGCTTGTTACCACCGTACGCATGGTGAAACACTCGTGAAGTGGCTGCTTGCAGCCGCGTTTCGAGATCAGCCGGCGTACAGCCAGTGCCCGAGCGCGCATTGTCGCGATAAGTGTTGGTCCGGTGGATGTTGCTGTTGAACCAATGCTGGAGGAAAGTATATTGACCCGCCGGTCAGGGAGACCCGTAGAAACGGTTGTTCCGCTGGCCGCCCGTGGCAGAGTACAGGGGCCCAAGCGTTCCTAACCAGCTCGCGAGGCTGCCCCACCAGGCCACGCATAATCCCGGTGTGGACCGTCGTGCCGGTTGGTGACCGGACGGTGGGGTCCCGGCGGCCACTTCCGGGAGGGTTCGGGGGCCCTTCCGCCCGGCGGGTCGGTTTATTTTCTCTTCTGGCAACTTATTGGGGAAACACAGCTCCACACTTTGACCGTCCTTATCGTGGCAACGCATCGCTCGCTTCACGTCTCTTCCTCTTTTTTCCCCCTATCCATGACAGTGCATAAAAGAAATGACGGTCGTACAGCGGTGCACACCCCCACCATTCCCACGCTGTTTGAGGTTGAGTTCGTTAACATCCGTGGACTCCACGCTAACCTCAATGCTGTCCACCACCATCTCGAGACAGCACGGCCAGCAATGTTGTTTCTGACGGAGACTCAAATACTCCGTCCTGTCGATACCAGCTACCTTAATTATCCCGGCTACATGCTTGAAGAATCCTTCAAAGCGAAAGCCGGAGTATGCTTGTTCGTCAGGACGGATGTTTGTTGTCACCGTCTGCGCTGCTTGGAGGACCCTTCCTTCTCCCTGTTAGTGGTACGTGTGGACTTGGTTCGTCAGAGTCGGGTCTACGTGTGCCTCTACAGATCCCACAATGGTGACTTGGAGACAAGCCGACTATTTGACCATCTTAGTCGGGTGGCAGATGCTGCGCAAGAGCAGTTTCCTAACGCGGAACTGGTGTTTTTGGGGGACTTTAACGCTCACCATGAATCATGGTTGAAGTCCTCCAAAACTGACCATGCAGGAAGGACTGCCCATGCTTTCGCTCTCACGCATGACTTGACCCAGTTGGTTGATCAGCCCACCAGGATCCCAGACATTGACGGGCAAGCGCCTTCCCTACTGGACCTTCTGCTGACTAGCCACCCGGTGGAATATCAGGTTGAGGTTCGGGCTCCACTTGGTTCTTCGGATCACTGCCTGATATCTACCAAAGTGCCACAGGCCAAGCTGCCGCCACCAACGGTAAGCAAACGTCGCATTTGGCACTATAAGTCGGCAGATTGGGACGGTTTGCGCGATTACTATGCGTCAGTCCCTTGGAAGGAGCGTTGCTTCAGTGAGAATGACCCGACAGCTAGCGCCGCTGCTATTGCTGGTGAGATCCTGTTGGGGATGGAATACTACATTCCTAACTCAGACCTCGCCAGTAAGGGTACGCGTAACCGTTGGTTCACTCGCGAATGTGCCGATGCTGTGTCTTCTAAGCAGGCGGCTTATCGCGCGTGGATCAATGGCTGCGTTAGTGGGGCATCTAACATTGACTCACTGAAAGCAACCTACAATAAAACTTCCAAGTCTTGTAGGAAGGCATACACAAGAGCGGATGCACAGCGCATTGCGCGGTTTGGCCATGACCTTATTTCACAACCTAGAGGCTCCCGTAGCTTCTGGCGTCTGACCAAATCTGTGCAAAGCAATTTCTGTCAACCTTCGCTGCCACCGCTCAGGTATCCGGACGGATCGCTAGCTCACAGTCCGCAGGAGAAAGCTGATCTTCTGGCAAAACTCTTTGCGGATAATTCCGTAATCAATGATTGTAGTGCGCTGCCACCAACAATTCCTTCATGTGGCTACACGATGCCTGACATCAAAATCAGGCAACGTGATGTACGTGCAGAGCTACAATCACTTGATGTGCGGAAAGCTAGCGGTCCCGATGGAATACCAGCCATAGTGCTGATGAAGTGTGCAGCGGAGCTGTCTCCTGTGTTAACGCGCCTGTTCCAGCTGTCTCTTTCTACAGGATGTGTGCCGGATTCTTGGAGAGAAGCTAATGTGCAAGCGGTTCCCAAAAAAGGGGATCGATCTGACCCGGCAAATTATCGGCCAATAGCTATCACCTCAGTTCTTTGTAAGGTGATGGAACGGATCTTAAACAACCAACTGATCCATTACCTAGAAGATCACTGTCTAATTAATGATCGTCAGTACGGGTTTCGACCAAAACGGTCCACAGGTGATCTTCTAGCGTACGTAACACACCTCTGGGGTGAAGCTATCGATAAGCGTGGAGAGTCGTTGGCCGTCAGCCTCGATATCTCCAAGGCTTTCGACAGAGTCTGGCACAGAAGTCTTCTCTCCAAGCTGCCGGCATACGGTCTGCCGGTTCAGCTCTGCACCTGGATTGCTAGCTTCCTACACAAGCGCAGCCTTCGCGTTCTAGTTGATGGTTGCGCTTCAAAATCCCATGTAGTGAATGCTGGAGTCCCCCAGGGGTCTGTGATATCCCCCACGCTCTTTCTTCTGCATATCAATGATATGCTCTCTCTCGGGAACATACATTGCTATGCAGATGACAGTACAGTGCACGGGGGATACCACGGACGCGCAGCGGCTGGACGGGCGGAAACTGAGGAGAGACGGAGGGATCTTGTTGTTGAGCTCGATAGGACGTTAGGACTCATCGCTAAATGGGGCTCTGACAATCTTGTTGAGTTTAACGCCAAGAAAACACAGGTGTGCGCTCTCACAGCGAAAAAGTCACCATTTTCCCCTCCTCCTTCCCTCTGTGGCACCACGCTGGAGATACATAGCAAAGTCGCCATACTGGGAATCGACGTTCGGTGCGACCTCAATCCAAGGGATCACATCGAGGCTGTTATAAAAACAGCCTCACGTAAACTCGGAGTCCTGAACAAGGTGCGGCGTTTTTTCACGCCTACTCAACTGCTCCTGCTGTATAAAACACAGGTACGGTCCTGCGTTGAATATTGCTCGCACCTCTGGGATGGCTCCGCTAAGTACCTACTGGAGGCCTTGGATCGGTTGCAGCGACGTGCGGTTCGCATTATTGGCGATGTAAAGGTCACCAACACCCTCGAGCCTTTACAATTGCGTCGAGAGATAGCGGCACTCAGCGCTTTCTATCGAATGTGTCACGGCGAGTGCTCAGAGGAACTATTCTCCCTTATTCCTGCTTCCCCTTTCCTTCACAAGTCCACGCGTGCTGGTTCTCGATGTCACCGCCTAACTGTGACATCAATTCCATCGCGTACAAAGAAATTTGGCAACTCTTTTCTTTGTCGCACTTCCAAAACATGGAATTCTTTACCAGCGCACGTATTCCCCTCCTCTTATGACCTGGGTTCCTTCAAGCGAGGCGTGAAGAGGCATCTCGCGGGCCGGCAAGGCGGGGGCGGCTAGAGCAGATCACCTTTCCCAACTGCACTAGCCGTCGTCGCGTTTGGACTCTGCTACCACTTACCATCAGGTGGAGCAGAGTCATTTGCCCTCCCGGGCAATAAAAAAAAAAAAAAAAAAAAAAAAAGTTTATTATTACTGTAATCAAGTTACTGGCTGGATAACGCTTTAAGTTCTATTTGAGGTTCGAATTATTTATTGTACCTTTCACAAAAGTCACAACAATTGTTTTGATTTTAAATTAAATTTGGATAAGACGAATAGTCATTTGCAATTACACTAGTTTTCTTAAAATTAACTTGATTGTACTCACATCACATAACTATCATATAATCTATTAAATTCCAATTTCAAAATTATATATTAACTATATCCCAGCAGTGGGACATTTACGGGCTGCTAATGCTAAAAAAAAAAAATTAACTATTATCTTTATTTTTAGTTTTTTGAAACCCGTTTATAAAACGACGTTATTTGACACATATCATTGTAATAGTATAACGTAAAATAAAATAATGTACTGCCTTAAGAGTGTGTATCAATTGAATCAGCTGCATACAGCTTCCGGCGTGCGGTGTGAATCCATTATGACAGTAAACATTATCATTATTACGGACTACGGACGTCTATGATTCTCGAAATCAACGCGTGTTGTACTGGACCACATTTGTTTTGAATAGTCTGAAATCTGTTTCATCTGTACTATACTCTGTATAATTTTTGTCTTTGTATCATTAATGAAAATAATGTGGTCATCACCAAACAATTAATAAAAAAATTAATATGAATAAAATTAATAAAAACATAATTTCATTAAGAAAATTAAAATATTTTCCCCATAATTATTATAATGATATAAAGTAACTAAGCATTTATTATGCGCCATGCATACACACAGGAAGCGACACGGGGACGCACGTGTCGATCAGATTAATAAGACAAGTAAATAGGTGTTACACATAACAAAGATGAGGTAATAAATTATATCACATAATTACTAAGAATAGTAGAATCTATAGGTGTGTGATCAAAATTATACTAACTGTTTCTGTAAAGTTGGATGAGCATATAACAGATTCAATGCCAAATTCACTTACCATCGATGAAAATCGAGTTAGTTATAGCATAGGTGTATTTTGTGTAACAAAGCCGGCAGCTGTTTTATCGTCGGAAGCCATGCGTTTATTGTTGGCACGTTGGCACAAACTGGTCCATATTAAATAACACATTATGAGCTCATATATATTGCTAGGGGTTTTACGTTAATCGCCGTGATTGTGTTCATATTAGAATCGTATTACATTTGCTCTGTTAATATTAATAATGGAAAAATCATTTGTGTCGAAGTATCAAATTTTAATATGTTTTTTTTTTACTTTCATGTTATTTTATATATTTATTTGATGTAGATTTATCAAATGAAGTAAATAATTTACTAGCATTAATTGACCTTACTTGTATTACGAAACGAGGAGGCATCCTACAATTTTTTATATTCTCCTTGTTTTACATTTAAAGTTGTCTATTGATAGTCGGTCAGTTGGGACATATTAAATATGTTTAGGGAATTGCCTTTTATAAATTTTGATTGAATGATTGATGACATGTTCCCTTTTCTTCTGGCAAAGAAGAAGTAAAGGTTTAACGCTTGACAAATGTCTTCTTTATTGCGGACAACGTTTAAAGCTTATTCAACAACGCAGCTCCAGTGCGGGACGTCCTCCGTGCTTACAATTGTATTAAGTGTTTCTTATTTCATCTAATATCTATTACGTTCTCTCTGCTTCGTTGGTGCTGTAGCTGCAGATCCCAAGGTTCATGGTTCAATTCGACATTATTCCATATTCTGTAGGAAATTTTCTAATGATTATTAAGACATAATAATGAGTTGATAATAATCTTTTAAACGACTACTATTAAAATATCGCCTTTTACGATTGAATAAGATTTTATTTATTCGCTTCAATGGAAATGAAACATTTGTAGCATTGATTGGGTATATATTTTTATATACTGTCAACTTCATAAATGTAAAAATGCCGACTCGATTTAAAAAATATATTAATTGATACGTCCGATTTTAAATCATCATTAATATATTTCTTTTTAAAATATTACAAACTGCCATCGTAATACAAAGTAATAAAATTAAAGACGATTGTTTTTTTTACATCAAAATTGAATAGGTATACAATTATTTCTTAATATTTTAAAACAATTAGTTACAACGTAATTCAAATCTAGCGTACGGCGGTTATAAAGCGGTTTAGTAATATTATCATAGTGAAAGGCAACCACGAAGCAAGCGACCTAGCTCCGTAGATCCAACGTCATCTATATTTATGCCGCACGGATTTCATTACTGACTTCTCTATTATAAAAGTTCTTTTTATACGGTACAGGTATTTCGCGAAAATATATTTTCATGTTGATGGCATAAATCTTGTTTTTATTCATAAACCGTGTTGAATTTCATTCTCTATGCTTTTGGTTTTGTTAAGAAGAAATACGATTTATTTTCGTTTATCCCAATGTATTCATAATGAATCTATAATTTAGAACGATGAATCAAATGCGAATTTAAACAATTCCAGTACAATTTAAGACATTCTAAAGTCAGACATTTTAAAAAGTACGTCGAAAATATTCGGTAAAGTTACTCTCACAGATCTAATCACGAAGCAATCATGCAAAACGTTAAGCAAAAAGCGTGAAATCGTTATATTTTTAAAGTCTGAGTAATATTCATGGAAGTGAACAGATTTGCGTTTTTTATTTTTATCAATATAAGCTATGTTAGGTACATATAACGTAATTGTTGATGGACTTTATTCAATTTGTTCTAAATTAGTTTAGAAAGCTTTCCACAAATAAAACGTATGGTTGAAAAACTATCGCGTTGATGTTTTATATTGATAATAAAAGTATAAAAAGATTCTTAATCTTATCTAAGGATGTATTGTTACAGAACTCTGTGCGTTTCACAAGCTTTCTTTGCGAAATTAAGTTCCAAAAATCCTCACAAAAGATTGCCATGATTTGTTGGCTTTGACCGCCTCTACACAACACGCCATTCTTTTATAACTTAGTCTACAAGTCACAAAAGTATTCAACGAACATCGCAATAGGGAAACTTTTAGCGGAAAATACGAGCCAAGTTTCTGGCTTTACCTTGTCTGGCGAAAAAAAATTCAAGTTAGTCCCGTCGGGCGGCCTCCCAGACACGATAAAATTTACATGTTTCGCTTTCAGCCTATATTTTATTTTAAAAGGGTGAAATAAGATGGCATTACGTAAAGAGAATATTCAATTAGAGACTGCTTTCAGATTTATGCAATAGAAAGGGAGCCATTCGAACCTATTTTTTCTCCGAGCGCTCTTTGTGTTGTTCTCTACTTCGTTTTATGCCGCATTTTTAAGCAGACCCTACAGACTTTACGGATCTTTTTACTTTATTTCACAAAGTACTAATCACCGTCGTCGTTTTGCACCGAAAATAATAAAATTTAATTTCAAATTACGTTCTTAAATTTGCTTTATCACCTCTTGGCTTGTATTTAATTACAACCATTTTATTTCAGTGAAAGCACTTATAGCAGAATAATCTTAACCTAAATTATAGGTACTCATAGCGGTTTGCCGTTTTTGATGTCTTTGCTCGTGAACCCGTTAAATCTTTTATCGGCCGTTAGGCTGAGCGCAGCCACGAGAGCCTCGTTTATATTTCACGAAACCTAGTTGAAAATTTGCTTTAAACTTCCATCGAATATATTGCGAGTGAACCACGATTTGGTAAAGTAATAAACTTTTAAGTTGAAATACAAAAATATAAAATTTTGTCACCTTTAGTTTTTAATTGGACTGACCTTATTTTGTATTCATAAAAATATTTTATAAATAAGGCTGGACGAATATGAAGCAGTGTGAATACCTTAGTACTGTTAAAAATTGCCGGAATATTTAAGCGATTTTTTTTTAATTATTTAATAAATCGATATATTAAAAAAAATACACGTCGTAAAGTTTCTTTATGTCGAAACTAGCGAGTACCAGCTTGTATATTTTATTAGTATTGACATAAAATTAAAATGAGTACTTAAGAGCCAATTGTAGATTTTTTTTTATTTAAAATAAACAGACAAAAATGAGCAAATTATTTCCTCATATAGACATGAAAAATATTTGTATTACATTTGTACTGCAAGAAATAAAAATAATTCTTTAAAATGAACGCGCCGTTAACTATGAGATCTTCCATTAATAGATTCTTTGTGCCTGTAACTACACAGGCTCACTAATTATTTAATGCGTAAAGCAGCAATACAAATTCAAATGATATGAAAGATTAACGATGAGTTGGTAATACAAGACAGGCTTGCTTAAAGTTATATTACCAGTAATTAATTCTGCGAAGTCATACATATTTAAGGTAAAATAAATACCGATTTAATTTATCTCGGTCACCACGTGTGCTATCGACACCTTTTTTCAATGTATAAGCTTGGCAGGTGTCATGTCACACATTGTTCGTTGAATGTTCAAATCACCGTTATGATACCAATTTATTTTTATTTAAATGAATTTTAACTAATTAATAATTTCGTGACCGTCGAAATATATTAAAATATCGAATAATTTTATGTCATAAATATTAACACTTGTTAATTTTAATGAAAATATTTAAACATAAAATGATTCTATCGGAAAATGCATCAAGTATATATTTTAATTTATTATTTAAAACTGTTGGATTATCGAATGATTTTATAAGAAAAACTTAATCTCTTGTAAAAAGTATTTAGTCTTTTACTATAAAAGAATTGCCTGCTACTGCTATCACTAATACTTATTTCAGAGTATTGTCAAAGTAATAGAAAATAATAATTAGAGTAGAAGAATCAACAGTTAATGGAAGCTGTAATATTCGTAGATATTATATTCGTATAAACTTTTATTTAATAGTTTTAGTAGCTCTGAGATTTATGAAGATAATTTTTAATGTTGATTACATTGCTATATCCTCTCAAAAATATATATATAATATAAAACGTATTTATGAATCAAGAAAAATACAATATTTGTATTTATGTATATATAAATATTAAATATTTATTCAACACAGACAATATAATACATTGTAACATTATCACAAATATCTACTTATGCTTATTTCATAAAATATTTGACACAGAGCTAGAGTACTTCATGTATATTTTATTTATAGATATAAATTGTATTCACTGGTACGTTATAAGAAAGTTTCCCTTCAAAATACTCCAAATAGAATCATATTTTTCTCTGGGATATAACGTATGATATATGAAGTAGGTGTATTAAATTGAAGGTGATTTATCCTAATGACATTTCTGAACTAGGCAGTCGCTGTAAATCGTTGAGTTGATCCCGTAGTATAAATATTATGAAACGGCGCACAAACATGCCGGAGCGTAGCGCACCGCGGGCGCAAACAAATTATCACCGACGACTCGAACTTGTCATTTGTTTACTGAAATATGTTTGTTCTCGAATTATTGAGACTGGTGTTAGTTCTAGTTTGAGTTATAAGATAAATTGTTTATAAGTTCAGTTTCAATTTAATCAGTTAAATGTTGACAATAACGAATAAGTACAATTAATGCCCTTATTATATTCCTTTATATGTACGTCCTCGTATATATACTACATACGTAAGTATCCAAAATTATCTGAAATAGCGGAAAGAGTAAATTCCTATAGATACGGCCTTCATTCACTTTGAGAAGGTATTGGAACTTATTCCAACACTATGCTCCAATACAAATCGGTGGATAAACTTTTTCCTTCACCACCGTGTATGGGAACAATAAAAATACGTGAATTTTTTTAAAATAATTCGGTTAAGAATGACGTACGTATTCTAGTAGTCTATCTTGGCTCGGAAAATTAAGTTACTGAAAATTGTTTAGAGGAATCTTGTTTAAATACAATCGGTTTATCAAAGTGAAATATTGAATCCGATGCAATGGTTTCAATTTTATTCGAATATCAATTTGATAGATCCATTAATTACATTAACGCTGAAAAGCCAAACATAAAACAGTCGAAATTGTTCAACTAGATTGATTTATTTACTCAGATACATATCAATCTTTAATCAAGCAATTAATTATTATCATTTTATATAAATGAACTGTTAATTTAAATTTTAATTCGTTCACATCATTACTGTATTTTTTCCTGTGAATAAATTAGATAAAAACCCTGGGTAGTTTTATATTTGTTAATAAAAATATTAATTAAAAGATCGATACATTTAATGTCCATTGTTTTAAATTTTGAGTTATTTAGGTATGTAATCGTATAGAGCTATGTATTCACGAACCTAAAATTAATAAATTAAAAAATAAATCTTCAGAAATAGAATCTTAGTTTAGTAGTTTTTGCTGTCTTTTAGTATCACACACACTAAGACGAGTATGCACGAACACACATATTAATGCAAGCAGATAATAATTTATCTTGATGGTTTCTCTCTATAAAATCTACTCTATAGACATTCGTCTGACTGGCAACAATCTTATAAAATGACGATTCATAAGTGCTTATAAAAGCCTATTTTGATAAATGGTTTGAATTTAGATTTTATTCGTAAATCATACGGTAAAGGGTACAAATGTAGCAGCAATTTTATGATAATAGGAACTTAAATGTATTAGTTGCGTATATCGTAACAGTATTTTGGGGAGCGACCGCATAAGCGCAGAGTCGCGATGTGACGCGGCACATGTGGTTTTAATGGAGTGCACTAAAGCAGAGGTGCTCTACTCTCTTAGGACTCGTTCATACTTTCGTCGAGTCAGATTGATGTACTAAAAATATTGAGAAGTTTTCAAGCAATACTGAAATTGTTATTATATTCTACAATATTTATTAAAATAAGAATTGATAACATTAAGTGCTTAAATATATACAGATATGAATTAAAAATATTTACTGTATAAATCTTGACCGCGTGGAATGGTGGCAAGAATGATAGTTATTATATTGTTATTATAATAAATCATCACGAGGGTTTTTTAAATAGGTAGGCAGACTGGTACATATCTCTTATCATAAATGGTCACCACATCACATAGATATTGGCCTTGTACAGAATATTTACCATCGCTTACATCCTCAATGCTCTACCGACCTTGAGAACTAAGATATGTCCTTGTGCCTTTAGTTTTACTTGTTCGCTCACCAATTATAACAGAACACAAGAATACTAAGTAAGAAGAAAGAAAGAAAAGTTTATTTAGGACGTGGCACAACTATAAAAAGTATACAAAAAATATATCAAAAATATAAATATATTCTGTCAATAAAAAAAACTATTAAAATAAACAAATTACATACTACTTATTCTACAAAACACTAAAAATGGAAAGTAATAAAGAAAAAGAATAAAAGAAAAAGAAAGAGATTTGATAAGCAATGAAACGTGTCCTAAATAGGTGACGCTGATTTATGGTTTCCTAGGTAGCTATGACGCTATGACTGACGGGATGTGACAATCTGTCTATTTTTATACTTAAATATAAATAAATATAAAATAATAATAGTATTATTAATTATTTATAGTTAAAATTAAGTATTGTCGTTTTGGATAAATTCAAATCAGACAGGTGTCAGTAAGTTCCATAACTTTTAAATTCATAATTATATATTATGAATTTAAAAGTTTAATTACTAATTTTTTATATGTATTGTTTAATAAAAAATGTTATTATAACAAACTATCATCACTATAAACACACCCTTAGCAAGTCCTTTATGAAGTACCGCGGGAACTGGAATGGGCGTAAGTAACATCGCTAAGAGAATGGCTAAAGAAACTCGACGAAGAACGAATTTATAACGTTGTCTACGGAAAGTACATTAACAAGTTCTGATATCAACGAGTGCCTGTTTACATCTAAAGAATGAGATAACGCCATTGTATCTTGCGACACTAATTATTTTATGTTTTTGTTGCAGTTTCTTCTCCTTTATAACTTTTTGAAACAAAAAATATTTTTATTATAAGAAATGATTCTCATTAACAAATGTTTTTCATGCGTTTTTTTAATAAACGAGTCGAGATGATCCTTAAGGTAGAATACGCCGCTCTTTGTCGCAGCTTCAAATGCTAAATAACACAACTATGTTTCGTGTGCTTAATTTGTGTTTGTAATTAATCTCGTGTTCGTCGGTGAACAAGACATGGCGTGGAAACGTGCGTGTCTGATGTGCCATATATATATAGACAAAACTGCATTAGAACAGCATGGTGAAATTAGCTCTAACCATTATTCTAAAGAAAAGAGCATCCAACCCAGTGAAACATTCACGGGCTGTTGCTTTACTTTTCTATATGACATAAAAGATGAACATACCTCTAGAATTAAATCTTTTTTCAAGTATTCCATACAGTATAATCCAATAACGTTTGGAGTGAAGCCATTCGTAAATGAAATATATCTGCCGAACAAAGAGCGAGCGAATAGCTTGCCAGTCAGTTGTGTAATAACGAGTACCTATTCCTATTCACCTGTCACGTTGCACCGAAAAAAAACCTCATTGGATTCGATTAGCGTAATGAAAAGCAGAGAAATAAAGTCGTCCGAAACGAATCTAGCCACACGAGCGACTTCGGAATGGTACGCGTTTTAATCAGACATTCCAAAATACATTTTTTTAAGGCCTCCGAGCGGAATGGCTCCTCTTAATTTTTTCCCCGGCTAAATTTATGGTCCTTTATTCGCTGGGGCACCTAACAGGTAACCGTTGTTATTAAAAATAATAAAAATGATATAAAATTTTCCAAATATTTAAATTGTTTTCGTGACAATGATAAATTTTTAATTTTATTTTAACACTTTTATAAATATTTTCTTTTATATATACAACGTCAAATTAGCTTTACTTGTGTTTTCAGCAAAGATGACAATTAAACTATTCTACGAAGGATATTTCAGCACATAAACATTACCAACACCGAAGCAAAAAAAAAACGCGTATATAGGTTAGGCTTTATCGTTTTATTTTTATTATTTTTTATATATGTATAATAAATGAATAAATACATAAAACCCAACCTAACCAATTTAAAGCATTTACTTAAATTAAATTAAATTTTACCATTGTAGCATTCCCAGATATTATTTTTTGAGGTAGCATTAATACGTAAGTACCGATATTTCTTGTAAACAAATCTACGAAGGATTATTCTTATATATTCGAAACATACGAAATTATGATGATTATATATATAATAACTACATAACCAAACTAAATTGTTAAAAAAATATAACTTCA
Source organism: Vanessa atalanta (assembly GCF_905147765.1). Classification (NCBI taxonomy): domain Eukaryota; kingdom Metazoa; phylum Arthropoda; class Insecta; order Lepidoptera; family Nymphalidae; genus Vanessa; species Vanessa atalanta. The sequence goes on along the minus strand of NC_061878.1, from coordinate 6,888,292 downwards.
TATAATGGCTTCTAAATCGTTTAGTTTTATTTGACAAATTCCCAATATAATGTCTTTTTTTAACGCCCCGAAGGCGCGTTTTTTCCTATCGCCTATAAGATTGTTTGTTTTATATTGGAACATAAATGTACATTCAGTTTTTAATTTATACTATTTAATATTATTGAACGTTCTTCTAGTCTGATTTAAAAACGTAAACGATATTGTTTTACAAAAGATTTAATAACGACTGATTTTGTATATGCTTGTTCCTAAAAAAATTGAAATTGGGTTGCTTCTGGAATGTTCAAATTAAAACAAACCTTCAGTGTTTCGGTTATGAATTTCACAGAATCCTTTCAATTGTCATCGACAATTATATTGTCATTTTCATATTAGTAAATACTTTTTTAACGTTTCTACTAGAACTACTAAAGAACAATCTCTGATACGTGATAGACCCTTGTAGTAAGCATCTTAATACAGTAAACATACTCGTTGTTAGTTCAGTTAATACTACATGCTTTAAAATTAGCGATCTTTGGAGGAAGATCAAATTTATACCAAACTATGTTTTCATTATGTCAACTTCATAATAGTTGCCTTGTCTATTGTTCAAAGTTATATAAATTACGATAGTAATCTATTCACTGTGAAGGCTTAAACTTATTTGTCTTCGATTGAACTATGACCTGATAACAGTACAGTTTCAACGAAGATACAATACTTATATAAACAATAGGCGCTAATCGACGAATAAATTCAAATATACCGAGGCAGAATATACATATAACTTTTTTTTTGACATTTAAATAAACACGGTGCTGCCATAAAAACGACATAAATAAATTCAATATTCAATAACATAGAATAATGTTTACGTTCAAAAGATTTATTATCTTAAATGAAAAAGTATTTTCTACAGCATAACTAAGAAAACATTTTTCGTATTAAGAAATTTATTTCAAACTTACAATAATAAATATTTGTTAAATGAAAGTAGAAATAACGTAATATTATAAAACGAAGCGTTTGGAATATCTACTCGTTGGAATGACAGAAATAAATCACTGAAAACATCTAGATAGATAGTCTGCGTCCCGGTTTTAAGCACAGCCATTTTTTCCCGGAAAATAAATAAAATACATCTCTGAAAATAAATTACATTGTCAACGCGAATGGAACTGGACAATAGTTGTTTAATTGATATAAAAAAATGTTGTGGAAGTATTCTTTCACTGTATCATGATGAAAAGTGTTATTGTAGCAAATGTATATTGAACCCTAGCCCAGATTCAGGTTCTATCCTTATATTTAAGGATAAGATTTGAAGCTTATTCCACCACGACCGCTGTGGACTGGTGGATAGTGATGTTCTTTTAACTGATTTCGGCCAGTTACTGGCCATAGGAGAAATTTTTGCGACAACACAAGTGCATTTTCCGATCCCTTATAAACTGATATGACTCCATAAACTCAATATTATTTTCATCTGCACGTCTCTGGGTTTGTACGGAGTCTACGACCTTATATACTACATACTAGACTAATTAGATAGTGAAATGAGGGGGGAAATGTATATTAAACCCTGACTGTTAAAAAACATATAAACTGTAATACAAAATCTAGCGATGAAAAATTGATAGCACGTGTTCAAAATAAAATTAGAATCCTTGAAAACTGTAGTTCAATTTATTAAAATATAATCATATTATTAAAAAGCAATAATAAAAGCAATAATTACATTTATTTTCATCATTAAATGCAAAAACAATATATATAAAATACATATTTAAAAAATCAAGCCGCTTTAACCGTCTGAATTTTAACTAAGTTCAAACCGTTAACTAATTTTAATCCTGGGGCGAGGCGACTAACGACCGGATATTTTTGGTTAAAGTTGTTTCGACGACACTAAAAAGATAATTATATTGGTACGTTCGTGCTCTCTTAATTTATGGGACGCTCCGGCTTTATCGACAAAGTAAAATATTACTAGATGTAGGTATTCGTATTAAAGGACAGAAGAGATAAAGTTTGATGCATTATTATTTATTCTATACCTATTTATAATCTGTGATTGATTTTTATATCATTATATTTAAGTTATTTATCAATATCTTATATTGTACGTAAATTTAATATAATTTTTTTTTTAAAAAACTCTGTCTAAAATAATTAACTAAAAAATATATATTTTTATTTCCTATAAGTCAGATACAGATAACGAATAATATCGATAAATAACGAATATTTTCTTATTATTATTACGACGATCTTAGAATTCCAAACAAGATGATTATTACAATATCATTCATTTTAAATTTTAAAATTGAATACTATCTGTGGAACGTCAGATATGTAACAAACGTCTGTGTAGCATTGAGAAATTTCCAACTCCTCTTGAACTTGCCTAATTGTACAGGCGAGTGACGGGCATCGCCTCTTGTATCACAACTCGGGTTTATTCATTAAATATATTTTCCAGCTAAGTACTAATTTGTTTGCGCTTTTATTTATGCAAGAGAAGCAAGCTGTGCAGATGTCTATACTGTAACCAGATGCTATTTTTTAATTGAATATCGTCGATTTTTTAAATTAATTTCGCAAAATAATACGTTTCAAATATTCCGTTTCCGAGGAGCAGATATGATACTCGAAAATTATTAACGTGAACTGCTTCACATTTAAAATAAAATAAACATTTATACCGAAACATAATCCGTTTTAAAATTTTGCTTTTATAACAAAAAACGTTGCCTCGTATCTTTTTAATTTTAACGAGAGATTAAAACTGAAAGCGTTACTATAAAACTTTTAAGGTTCGAGTTCTATAAAACAATGTGTAAAATTCAGGAGATGGTTAATTAAATATTATATTATGAATTAATTAATCAAGCTTACAAAAGACCTGAATATATTATAAGTTAGCACTTTGTTAACTGGATACAAAGTAATTAACTGTGGAGTCGTTTCTTACGAGTTTAAACTTGCTCTGGGTAACGCTGAAGAAATTTATAATTCTCACAATTTGATATGCTACTAAAAAAATATTCTTAATTATTCATTTATTTGATCTCCTTACGTTCTCATTTGTTTAAGAACTAAACGTACTAAGACTTTTTATATATACTATACTTGTTCTACGTTTATTTATGAACAAGTCCAAGTGTGAAATCGTTCTATATAATGTTTATAAATATATAAATGAATGAATGTGGACTGTGAGTTGTAGGAAAGTTATAAGACTTCCTTCGTGTACTGATTTTATAGCACATAAGTATAGATATTAAGATTGAAATTTTATTGCTACTAAATTGCTATTTCCATTCCGTACTTAAAGCTGCCGACGATCTTTAATTGATTTTGCGCGAAGTCGATGTTAAACAAACTGCAATTTCTTAAAGCGAATTGTGTTTATGTATCTATAATAGGATTTTCATAGAGGGATTAATTAAAATTAATAAAAACACTAAATATTTAATTGTTTGATCTAGTACAATATTATTATACAAGAATGTCGTTACGTTGGATTTATTTAGAATAAACGAAATAAATAAATATGAAGGAAATTAATTGATTCTATATTGTAAAAATATTTATGCAACTTACTTTCGTGCTTAAATTTGTATATTCTGAAGAGATATACTATTCTGTAAGAGCTCACGTCGTAATTCACACGTAAATTTTTGATAACCGTTTTACGGTGTTTGTCTTTTTTGGCGCGTATATCCTTTAAATGTTACGATTATTATATTCAATTACGCAAATCACTTTTTAACAATCACGATTATTTCTTTGTGAGTTTCGAATTTGTTCTGACAGAGTAGGTTCACAGTTTTATTTGTCCTACATAAATATTGATCAGTTAGAAAAAGTAAAAACTTTTTGTACGTATCAATAAATGTAACATTTATTGGCAGTAGTATCGATAATTCAAAATGGATGTAGCAATATTGTGGTTGCGTTCAATATAAATTCAGCCGTAGTTGGTAAATGTGTCATGGCGATAGGACGAGGCTATCGTGTGCTAATAGAATAATCGTATTGTGCACATGATTACTGAACTCGTATTAGATTAGCTGGTAGGTAGCTGTCCATTTATTTGTAACTATGAGATTATAAAAACTTTTTACTTACTTATCAATAATTTTTAGGAAGAAATCTAGAAAAATTTGTCGGATAATTATCAAAAACGTATTGAAATACCATACAACTAATGCGGCTTCGATTTTTCGCGGGACACACACACACGTTTAATTAATTATTTTATAATAAAATAAACTTAACAAACTTTTGTCTAATTTGTATTTTGCTGTTTTTACTCTTAGACATCTCACACACTCTACGACATATTGTACGCACGAGTCACTTACTCATACTAACGTAATTGAATAGATTTATACCTGGTACGTGTTAAGCTAGATTCATACATCGGAGCAGTATTAGTTCAAGAACGACTACATAGAAAAAAACCTAATACAAACCATAAAGAATAATGATTTCTTATCGTTATATTTGATGAATGTCAAATCGAATGTTACTTTCACCATCTCGTTATGTTATTTCTAGTAATTTTTGAAATCGTTTATTGCATTATAACGTCTACTAAATTGACTGCTGTATTAAAACCTTTACTGATAAACCGTTCAAAAAGTAAGTTCAAGATGGGATTTTTAGATAAAGTGAAGGTAACGATAAACGATCACTATAGAGTGGAGTTTATAAAATTGCAAATAATAATTAAAAATTATAATAATGGTCCAATTTTATAAAACTTTTCATAATATAAAAAAATTAAATGAATACTTGCTGTGATCCTACTCGTCAATTGACTGGAGATTGAAATATACCAAAAAATATTACATTTTTCACAAAAAACTCGTATTATATAACGAGGAGTCATTTTTGTATGACCCCTACACTAGAAGCGATGTAAATGGAACTATAATAATATTATTACAAATGCGAAAGTGTATTTGAGTGTCATAATATGTAAAAATAACTAGACAGATAATAAAACATAAAAATAATGTGACAGAAACTTCGCGAAGTTTCCATCAATTACCATTCATACGAATCTTCAGGTTGATGTTAGCAACAAAAACATGATGAGTATACATTGACCCGATAAAAACAGGTTATTTTCATTGAACTACATAAATACTATAAGTATGTATGATGTACGAAAATACGATAAATAATTTTTAATAGCGTTTTTAATTAAGATATGTGACACGGTGAACTGATGGTGATCTGTGTCACGTGAAACTGGGTTACTGGATATAATTAACGAGTATTTTCTTGTTTATCCGATAAATATATTAAAAAATATATATTTCGGAGAAGTGATATACTATGTTGTCTTATTAACATCGATTCCGGGTCCTTTCAAAGCGGGTCTTGGAGTGATATTAAACGAGTTGTTTAATAATTTTAATTGCTTGTATGTACAAGACCTAGAAGCACGAAAACCTAAATGCTTTGATGCGTGCCGTCTCCAGCGGCACGTCTATTCTATACCGAGTGTATTAATTATTTCTAAAAGGTGTTAACGATCTTTACACGTATAACATACTCATCGTATACATACAATATATACTTAGCTTACAAAAGCTAAAGCTTACATTTTTCCTATGGTGTTGTTACTTTCTCATAGCCGAGCGAAATTGCATGCAAATCAGGCGAAGGACCAACGGCTATACGTGTTTTTAGAGGTACTGTACTATGCATATCGATACACAAACATGATAATTTCCTGCTCTTATTTTCCGTTATGAGTTTATAGATAGTATAAATATTAGATATAAATATTAAATTTTATTGGATCCGTGAACTGATTTGAAATCAATTTAGGACCTCGAGATTTGATACATTCTAAGCTGAAAACTAGACCTATTAATAACTAATCTAAGTAACAGTCTGTTAGTGTCCCACTGCTGGTCAAAGGCCTTTTCTCCGAGGGAGCTTGCTCAACCACGTTGCTTCAATGCGGATTGGTTGGAATACACTTGGCAGATTCTCATCCGCCGCGCGCAGGTTCCCTCACGATGTTTTCCTCGTCGACCAACGTGAGATGAATTATAAATACAAATTAAGTACATGAGTGCAGTGGCGCTTACTCCGGGAACTCAGATTCATTGATTCACGTCTTGTAACCACTGGGCCATAGCTTCAGTTTTACTCGTACTATTTGACTGTATGCAATCATAAGTTACAGCGAGAAAATGTATATGTACTACGAGTAAACTGAAGTAACCGTGTTCTCTAGATAATTACATATCATTCTCATTTAACACGTCCCATAATCTTCGCAACAAATATACCATGACAAATACATAGAATTATTTCATTTGATAAAGTAAAACCTTCGGTTTTACAACTGTCATCTTTAAACGTAATTACTTATCTTTGCGAAACGAGTTCGATTCGAGCATTCATTATTTTTGAATTTTTGTTGCAGTAGATTCAATATAATTTTTGATTAAAACATATTAATTTAATACTATCGCACCAATGGTCGTAATTAAATATATATTATTTATTTATAATTTTTCTTTCTATTCTATAAAGTCTTATCTTTTATTTCCTTATATAATTAGCTAGAAAACATAAAATATTAAGATTATTTTTTATTTACTAGTTAATAAACTGTAATAAAAAAAAAATTTAGTGATTTCTTTGGTAATTAAATAATATGATAATAAAATAGTTCGACGTAGAACAGCAAAACATATATTTGAGTTAATCATATATACGTAGTAGGTATATATATAAAGAAAAACTTTTAGAATTTCAGCTCTTTTCATCCATATATTTGCATAGAATACGATCATGTTTTTCCTTTAATTAAAATCGCTCCGTTTTGTTTATGAAAATTATTGATGTCATGAGTCAATATAAACGACGTGACACTATTTAATCCTCGTTCCCATGCTTTGAGCACATACAATTTACTCATTGAACCTTTGATCCTAAATAAATATACATATATATGAATACGTATTTATAAACTTTATAAATATTCAATCTGTGTTTAGTTAATTCATTATATTAGTCATACGATTTTTTGAGTATTGAAATATTCGAAGTAATATCAACTTTTTCCAACAGATTTTGTTCATTTTGTGACGAGTAAGGCTAACAGGTTTACAGTACAAAGGCTTTGACAGAATGTCGAGATTCAATTTTAGCTGGCTTTTTTAATTCAACATAGCAAGAGCCCGTAAATGTTCCACTTTTGGGCAAAAGCCTCCTCTCCCCATGAGAGATTGCGAGGTGTTGGATAGACGTGTGCTAGAATGTAATCTGACACATGCGGGTATCCTCGCGGTGTTTTCGTTCGCTACCGAGCACGAGATGAATTAAAAATACATATAAAGTACATCCAAATTCAGTGGTGTTTAAACAGGATTAAACCGGCAAACTTCGGTTAAGAAATATGTTTTCTACCCACTAGGCCACTTCTATACTTGGACTTTTACTACTGGGAATTTTAAAAATTATCATCGCATTTTCCATTATATAGAAGTTTAAATATATATTAGTACTTATAATTTTAAACATAATAATTATTATTAAATAGCGCTAAATTTGCTAGCTGATTCGCATTTTATGTTAGTTTATAATGAATCATGTTCGAAAGTATTAATAACATCAAAATTAATATTTTCTTTAAAAAATGTTCATTAAAGTGGAAATATTTAATATAACGGAATCTAGAAGAGAAGTGGCCAGGTGATGCATTTGTTACGAAAATGATGATCCCATTTTTTGACAGAATTCATAAAATACCATTTAATATTATTTCATTGCAATCCGAACTTCGTTTTTTATCTTTAAATAATGTATTTAATTACAAAATGTAATAAGTTTTTCTTCTTATTTAATTTTGAAATGGCTCACATATACTTGGTTTGAAATTGATTATCTAAACAACGAATAAAATTGATTTACAATATCAAAATGTGATCTTCAAATATATTCAATGACATTTTATTTTATACTTATGTAATGATAGGAACAAAGAGCTAAATACGCAAAAAAATATTCAGTGAAGTTCGCAAAACCAGCGCAGTAATCAGAGCGTGATATGCAAAACCGAGTCAGTCCAATGTAGAATAAAAAATGAAAACGCAGAAATATTTTTAGGATATAAAAACAAAAAGACATGATATATTCTCAAAGTTTCAAGATTGGAATTAATGTTTTTTATTTCTAAATTATTTTTTATATAACAAGGAAATATACCCTAAGGCCAGATATAAATAAAGATACCTCAGGTACGTCATATTGTTTAGAATCCAACCTTTGAACTTTTTTCTATCTATTCAGATTTATATTCAGAAGATTCAATTCTGTTACTGTTAATTTGTACTGAAAATTCTTGAAGATAAAGTTAATTTGGGAAAATAAATCGAGGTTTTTTAAGAATTTCAATTAAGTAATACGTATATTGTCTTAATAACTCAGAAACTAAATCAATTATAAATTAATTAATTAATTATAGAGAGTTAAGATGATCAAAATATATAGTTTAAATTGCGTTTTTATAAAACGAACCAATTTAGTAGTAATTAATAAATGAATCAAGAAGAAATTACTTGCATATATAATAACCACAGGTATAGATAATTAATATAATAGAACTAACAAGACAACCACTTCTAAGAGACAAATTGCATTTAAAAAAAAATACCGTTATTTCAATAACTAAACTACTTACTAATCAAACGAAACATTTTATATACACAGCCAACTATTCTCGAAAAGTTTTTCATAGCTTACGATAGCGTAGTGAGGCATATTTTTTCATTTTATTGCAATGTTGTTACAAAGCCCATCGAAATCGGACTGAATTTTGCAGCTCTTGAAATTCGGCACTACACAAATTGAAGACACGCAAAGGAGGTGGTATATGGAATTAAATTAAAAAGTATATCGATGTAATATTATATTACCATAAGACCTTTAACATACATCGGCTTCTAACAATTGTTTAAAAAAAAAACGTTTTATCTTTTTTAATTATATTAATTTTCAATCTAATATGTTTCCTGGAGAATAAAGCTGAAGTTAGACCATTATCTTACTTTACGCGCAATTTTAACATCAGGGTCATTTTAAGCAAAACATCTTCATAAGAAACGATAGCTCAACAACATATTAAATAGTTTTGCATAAAATTTAGCTTTAAACGCTAATGTTTAGCTGAAGTGCACTTCGGTGTGTTGTTGCTTGGCTCTTGAGTTACACAATATTTTAAGATAAAATTGTAGTTAACATATCTTAATGACATTATAGTCTTACGAAATCATTCTTGTCTATGGTATACTAGTCTTTTTCTTTTTTTTTTCTTATGTAAGATTTATGAACAAATATTTAACATAACATAATGCAAATATACGGCATAAATAATAGAGTGGAATATGTTATGTATAGACATAAATAAATAGTATTCAAATTGTTCAATACACACAATTGCAATAATATTTATATTTTATTTTGATGATGATATAATATCAACTAAATCGGTTTGGCGGTTTAAGAGTAAGACGTAACAGACTGTGTTATTTATAACATTATTGTAGATTTTGTTAATTATTTGATAATATAAGACCAGACAATAAATAAATAATAATTGTTTTTTTGTTTTGTAATTATTATTTTAAGATTCCATTTAAGTGTGTGTGGCGCAACTTAACACGTAAAGACGAAAATATGGCCGCCATGACACGGCGGGTGATTTGGCGTATGGTTGTTTACGTAATTGGTGTATACCGTTTATTCTGCGCACACTTGACCCGGTTACTCGAACCACATCGACATACGCGAATTGTTTCTATGCACGTGTTTTAAAAACACTTCCCTTTGTTTTATCAATGTGTTTTGGAATACTGAACATATGTTTGTCCAAGTCGTTGTTGAATTGTGTTTTCACATACATTTTCCAAGTGCTAGTACACTCACGTTTGTTTCTCAGTTTTATATTTAAACTTTTAAAAATACTAATGTATAAATGATTTAATTGACTTCTGAAATTAACACTTAATTCAATTGTTATACTTAAACTAAATAATAAAATTTGTTCGAAATTTAAAATATTGCGCTCCATATATTTTATCTTTATCATAACATATAATAATAAAAAATAACATCGAACCATATAAATCAAAAGCAATTATTCAAATTATTCTATTAAAGTGCGTAACGTAACGCGTTTGGACGTGTGAAGCATCGTTAAAGAATCAAACGCAATCATTAGCAATTACGTATTATAATGTATGGAATATTACACGTATTTATATTACAGCAACAAAATAACAATTATTTACAATGAGAACAGAGAATTTCTTAAATATCCACATCAAAATTAAAAATAGCTACTGTACAAATGTTCTTAGTGCGGAATGGTGGCAACAATGCTTGCAGCATGTTCCCATTGAATGGCAATTCTGATCCTCTGAATTCTGATCCTGGCTAGTGGAGGCAACAGGAATATATGTTTAGAAAATATTTTTGGCATATTTACTATTTAATAAAAGACGCATATAATACTATTTAAGAAAGTGTTACGAATATAATATTTAGTGGTTCGTTTGGAGTTTGGGTTAACCATATACGAAATTCAATTATCTTAATAACAAATAAATTAAATTAAACTGTCTCATATTATAATATTAGTCAGTAAAATAGATAAGATAAATATATACATCCGGATATATGTTTGTTTGTTAACAATAATTAACATCAGACGGTATTTGTCTTTGCAAATGAATTGTATTTATATATTTTTTTTAATTTATCGAACATTGCGTCAACAAACCAAGTTAATGAAATGCAATTTTCAATAATAAGGTTAGTTGGTCTGTGTTAATATTTTGCAATACGGGGTCACTCATCATAAACAATTCATATTCAACAAATGTTTATTAATAACATTATGATATTTTGAAGATCTGCTATTTTAATAGATGGATGATATATATTATGAAATAGTATCTTATAATATATCTAGATAGCATTAAAGCATATATTTACGAATATATATGTATTTTAATTTTACTTTCTTCGAAAAACAATCGTTATATCCAACAACAGTACATTTATATTGCGTAGAATTATTTAGAGGAAACAGTTAACGTTAAAAGCTAGATTCGGGACATAAATAAACCCTGCCAAATGTTCCGTTAACTTTACGACTGTGCGCACTTCTTTTTATGGATAATATTACATGTAATAAATATTTTTTTATTTTTGTTTCAGGTAACAGAAGTGTTGCTGTCACAGGTTATATTTATTTATTAAATGCTTATTTAAATATACACAGATCAACAATCATACTGATTAATTTTCTACATGGATCTTGTTGTATATGATGGAGGTTTAAGTTTGATTTCTATCGACTAAATCCGCCGATGTACCTCCACTCCGTTAGTGACAATGTCTTGGTTAAGCTTGTGCATTAATCGCGCGGTCCAAACTGGATCTATTTACTACTATGTACTATCCTACTTCGTGATCGTGATCCTGTTGGTATTTGTAAAAGTAGAAGAAATATCTGAACTTCTTAGTATAAATAACGTCACAAATTTAACTACAATTTAAAAGTTACCAAATGTATTGTTAAGTATTCAATTAAATTAGTACCTGAAATATATTTTATGAATCTAATTTATTAGCTTCTAGAATGAATTCTAGAAGCTAATAAATACTCTCGTCATTATGTAAATTTTATTAGAAAAAACCCCTTTGCCGATTCTTGTGCGTTTCAGTATAAATTCTGTTTTTCATAGGGAGCAATACTAGGAATCGCTCCAAATATTTCGCAGGTATTTTATGATTTTTATTGGTGCGTATTATACGCTAAATTGGGGATGTCAAAGAATGAGTTTATTTTTTGATTTTATTAAAGCATTCCATTGTGAAGCTCAAAGGATTCACTGAGATCAATTGTAGGTCCTACTTTTTTTAATGGAACGCAACTTGTGACACCTTTTGTGTTTGTTTCATTTTTAGAATTTACAAGGAAAATGAAATATTTATGTTAATAATTAATTATATACATAATGTCTCACAATTAATACGTTGGTTTTAGGCGCCAAAACAACAAAGATAACATGACGACTCCACCCTATACAAAACTAAACGTTTTTAGGAATCCCTATCTTATGCTATTTGTAATTTTTAAAAGTTTAGTTTTGTAGTGTACGTAAAACATTTCATATTTTTTGCATATCGGCTTATCGAGTTATTTGCTTTATAAATTCGTCAAAGCCTAAAAATAATATTCGACAAAATATAGAAAGTTATTTGAAAATATCAGCTGACACTATCTATCTCGTTTCCGGTCCGAACAGATAAAAAGTCCAAAATGTATGTGTTTATTTATTGAGTTTATCGTGTTAGGCAATTTTAACAAAGTTTTGTACACATAGAGAACATTTTTTTTTCTATTTATCTATATTGTTGGTAAATGAAATTCAGGGCTTGCTATCTCATATCGATTAGATACTAAGTTTAAACTAAAACAAGATACTTGATGATGAATGTACTATTATTGTTTAAATTAACTAATTTCTAGGTTGTGTTGTAAATATTTGACGAGGATGTTAATGTTTCTGGAACTTTGTTCCATAAAGTTCTATTTTTTATCAGGATTAGTAATCATTTGATCCTATTTAGAATATCTGGTTCATCTAAAGTTTGATAAAAATCCATAATGATCGTCATATAAGTAAATAATAGTTTTCCCGGTCATTTAGTCTATCGACTCAATGAACTTCACAGCCGCTGTCTATGGATAAAAAACGCCAAATAAAATAAAATTGTCTTAATATTTTTCGCACTAAAACGGCGTTTATTGATTGAAGTTAAAACATGAAATTAAGATATTCAGTAAAAAAATAATAAAAAAGAGTAATATTTTATATTAGGTATATGGCACCACTAGTGATAGACGAGTTTTTTTGCCCAGAGGATCGGAATTGCGATTCGACGGGGAAATGCTGCTAGCATTTTTGCCAACATTTTAAGCGGTCATGATTTGTACAGTGAATATTTTAATTATTATTTGTATGTATTAAGGTTTTGATGTTAATAACTCCCATGTAAACAAATATAATTTGTTCTTATTTAAAAAATATATGTTTCCGTGAAACATTTACGAATACGATATTTTTATTTGTTTCTTACAAATCACAATATGAATTGCAATCATATATTAAGTCCACGAATATGTCATGAAGCAGATACGGTTTGGAAACTATATTTATACATAAATATATACATGAATGTACAACACGTACATCCTTATGTATGAGCTTACTATTTATGCGCGTGTTCTGTCCCTTGGGCACCATCGGCGAACACAATATATTTTCATAACATATTTTTATAAGACAAAGATTAACACGCAGTATTTGAACGTCTTAATAACAAAAGTAATTTTGATACAATCCCAAAGTAACTGTAAATAATTTAACAGTTTCTTTTCTTAAATTCTTTATCTTTGTTTGATTGGGAAGAGACCGGTTATTTATGAGTCGGATTTATTGAACAATTATGAATCTTTGTGTTTTTAAAACTGTACAACAAAATTATATAAGGTAATTCGTTATCATTTAAACGCAAATTATTCATCAAACAAATAATAAAAAATGTAATCCATTGTAATATAATTGTAATTAAACTAGTTATATTAGTAGCAATGTATTATTTATGTATGTGCCTTCATTCAATCGATTCTTGTATATGAACCTTGCCCGCATTTGTAATATCTGTTACGTGAGCTGCATTGAACGTATCAAACATGTTTTCTCGATACGGATGCCTAAGGACAAAGGATTGTCAAATAGTTTTAATTACATTAAGATAAGGTCGTAAATATATATTCATTATTATCATAGGTAAATTACGACATACGTTATATTTTATCCAATAACAAAAGTTGTTTTGTTTCTAAACAAAGCAATGTAAAAGTATACTAAAGTTTTCAAGTTAAGTTCTCTCAAAACAATTAAGATTCTGGAATCCATCGGTATGGTTCGTTTATTTTTATACTAAGCGTCTATGTTTTGTATACAAATTGTGAGCCAACATTCAATTTTACGTGTGTTTATTTAACGAATCTAGTGATTCATTAATGGCCTCACGTCATTCATTAAACAAAATAAACTCATAATAAAATGATGTTTACGGCTGTTTTACTTACAACTGTATGCAGAATGTTAATTATATTTTTGAATTTGTTTACACCTAATAAATTTTACCCGTTCACGCGTTCTCTAGTTTGTATAACATACTTCTCGAACTATATGATATACGAGTTTCTGCTCAGCTGCATAATATCAAAAGTGTAATTTATTAAGCCGGTGCAACTTCTGCGGGGAAATGAGTTCGTGTTGCATCGTTACGATTCGTTCCGTCCGACGGTTACGCAAAACTGCAATTTTACCGCAAAACAGAAATGTCTACCTCGATCTCGCTTACTTTCTATAACCTTTCTAGATGTTAGGATTTAATATTACAGCATTGAAGATATTGTCATCTCTTTCTCACCATGTGTCGTTTAATTAATTAATTATTTCCACTCATAGCATAGTTACGTTAAATTCACAGTTTGTTCTTTTTATAAATTTACTAACGACATACCCTGGCTGGCATGTGTGCAATTACTTATTAAAGAAAACTATTTGATATAAATAAAATTTATACTTACAGTACCATACTCAGAAATAATGTAGCTTTCTAAGACTGAAAATAAATTTAGAATTGTATCATTAGTTTCGAAAATGATCCCCCTATACATACAAACATTTTTGTACCTCTTTGTAATTTTAGTATTCCTACTTTTATATAAAGTTATGTATTTAATTTTATATCATATTGTATAGAATAATTAAAAAAAATTAAAAGTTCAAGCCATTGCGGCCAATGCTAATTGAACCCACTTAGCAAATGTCGTATTGTTGTCCAACGAGGTTGATTTGTCAATCGACAGCAGACTATTGATGAACGAAAATCCAATATGGGAAAATAGATCGTACACCATCACACAAAGGCTCAGAATGGTGTGACGAGATTCAGTTTAAAAGATTTTCGAATGTGAATTACCAAAGGCAAGCTTAGAATAACAGTCTGACCTCGCCGACAAATTTCAACCATATCACGTTAGATTAAAGGTCAAACTTGCATAAATAAATTTCTCATTTAACTTCATGTGCGTTTAGTAGATACAGCGGTTGGTCAAACCGATGCGACGCAATGTTGTAGGGAATTACGCATGTAGTGGTAATTGCGAATCTGTTCATTTCTGTGATGCAGAACTGCTTACCTCGTTAAGAGTTTATAATGCAAAAGGAAATTTAAATAAAACAAACCGCTGTTCATCTTCTTCTTTCGAATATCAATCAATTGTTGTCAGAAAGAGATAGATCAGTGTTTATTGACCTGCCAATGAAAATGAAATGGAACTTATTCCATTACACTGATAAGACTGTAGGTCCAGAGACATCAATAACTTAGAATTTATTTAGAAATATGCAGGTTTTCCCATGTGGTCGTCCTTCACCGTTGAGCACGTGTTACGATTTATTAACACATAAAGAACTCGATGTCCGCTCGATGTACAACTCAGTCTGGACACTGGGTCATCGCAGCTCTTATTAATCGAATACGATATCATTCATAATATTTACAGCTTACCTTATTAGGGATAAAAATCAATAAATATAAAGTGTAGTAACTCTAGGCAAGTCACGTGTTGTGTCGTGTCGTGTTGCAATCATGTGGTTCAGCAATACTCCGTGTTGGACCACATTCGGAAATGGACCGCTTTTGATCTAGCAGCCAGAGGTTAAGTGAGAAATACGCTACCTAAAATACCCTATTCGAACATATTGGCTGAAATATTTATACTATAAAGAAGATATTATATGCGTTTTGTATTACTTTAAAAGGTAACATCTCATGTTCCTATTTATGGTCATTTCGATAAAAATTAATAAAAAAAACTACAGAATGTATTTAATTTGTAAATTTGCATTTAATAGTTGTTGTTGTCATTGTTGTCATTGGATGTACAAATTTATCTTAGAGGCATACATATATGTCTTTATTGTATCCATAAAAAAATATTATATATAATTTTATTGTTTAATTTGGGTTCTTTTGTAAGAAAAAAACATATACATATATTATATAAAATATCAGATTTCTATGCTATTCCTATTCTATATTTTTTATTTTATCAAGTTTCATCGAAAACTTTGTGCAATTGTTTTAGACATCTTGTCAATTGTGTGATGTTTCTAGTACAGTACCTCCAACGTACAATAGATGGCGCTTGAGTCATATGGGATTATTATTCCATATGACTCGCAAGTAGGTAATGTAAAATATATGTATATAGATCGGCTGCAGGTGGTACCTTGTCTTCCTGTACCCCCTGTATTGCTATAAAAAAAATCATTTATGATGATCAAACAAACAAATAAATGAACAAAATATAAATAATAATTGGGCCGAGATGGCCCAGTGGTTAGAGCGCGTGCGTCTTAACCGATGATTTCGGGTTCAAACCCAGGCAGGCACCACTGAATTTTCATGTGCTTAATTTGTGTTTATAATTCATTTCGTGCTCGGCGGTGAAAGAAAACATCGCGAGGAAACCTGCATGTGTTTAATTTTAACGAAATTCTGGCATAAGTTTATTCCACCAACCCGCATTGGAGTAGCATGGTGGAATATGCTCCAAACCTTCTCCTCAAAGGGTGAGGAGGCCTTAGCCCAACAGTGAGA
Organism: Vanessa atalanta; assembly: GCF_905147765.1. Classification (NCBI taxonomy): domain Eukaryota; kingdom Metazoa; phylum Arthropoda; class Insecta; order Lepidoptera; family Nymphalidae; genus Vanessa; species Vanessa atalanta. Next base: position 6,871,513 of record NC_061878.1, on the reverse strand, counting down.
AATTTACAGTCTGCTAATGTAATGTAATAATTTTAACCATTCCTTACATCATCAATGTGCCAAGAACTATGGAAACGAAGATGTTATGCCCCTTGCCTGTAGTGACACTAGCTCACTCATCCTTCAAACCGAAACACAACAATACATACTAAGTATTGCATTTTTATTATACTTGGCGATATAATATATGATGATTGAGTGATAGGTACCCAGTGATTAAGACTTTTTTAATTAATATAAAAAATCAATATAAAGTTTAGATATCAAATAAATTTAATTTGAAGCACAGTGCGATTAATTCGTTATGTATAAGCGAATCAATGATTTTCTATTCGATGTTCGGATTCCTATTAAGGGACACACTTCTCCATCTGATTTTATTATGCCCACTTTTTAGCTGTCGCTTTTACGCCACACGGACGTAAACTTTATATGGTTTCTTTATAGGTTTTTAAGACCAGTGTCAACCTTTTTATGAGCAGCCGATGAAAACTCTAGTTCTATACAATACACCGATTCGCCTTTGATTTCATTCAAACTAAACTAGGTTAATAGATTTTGCTTTTAACGCGTGGTAAAAAGTGCTATATAAAGGCATGTCTATTCGTCCGTTTATTTTCCATTCTCGTTTAGTTAACGCAAAAAATAGGTAAATACAAAGTTAGCCTAAAAGGGTCCTTATATTTGCTTCCTTTTGTATGGTTCATTCAAATAATAGTTGCGACGTTGCGTTGGCAAGGTTAAGTTACACATATGTATGATAATTTGTTACCTTTTCTAGGTCAAAAGACTTTAATTAATGTTATTTGCATTTTATAAGGGAAGTGTATATGTAAATTTGTATATCATCAGTTATTTTAAACATATTTTAAATAAACTATGGATCGATTCACGTTCGAATAAATTATATAAATAGACACATAATCATATACAGACTTTAATATCAATATTTTATCAGTATTTTCTCATATTTTAATTGTCAATCTATTGCCAGACAAAAAACTCTTCCTAGGTTTGCCAAAGCTTCCGGTTTTCGACCTTCCACATCCATTCGGATCTAGCCACAGATCATCAGCCAGCCTGGCTGGAGGATATTATAAATTTTTTTTTCGCTCTTAATTTCATAATTTATTATTAATTTGTTATCTATTGAAATGCTACAAATATAAAAATATAACGTCTTAAATTCAAATCGTTAACTATTAAACACCACCCTGATACTAAAATAACGCTTGTGCCGCACGAAATGTTGTTCGGTGCAATTTAGAAAGTTCATGTATTTTGTCGGAACGATGCCAAACGCAATAAGTTTAAGTACGGACTCTATAGAGTACGATGTAAATATATTTTATCAATTCATACAAATAAAAGATAAAATATCATGTACTTGGAGTGTGACTTAATCCACTTTGGTTCCATTATGATAATAGAAACAACATGGAGGATATGTAAAAGAAAAAAATGTAAAGTAACGCCTGTAAACATCTCACTACCGGACTACACATAGGCCATCTCCATTTGAAGTTTGAAGATTTATTCATCACGCTGCTCCATGCTGCTGTTCGCTGCGTATTGGCAGACACGCAATCTTATCTTAAGATCCACGTATTCTAACCATATGTAGCTAATTAAACGAAATAATTATGCAAATTAATAGGTCATTACTTCCTAATCTGTTTATATAATGCGCGTAACACCCATATTGTACATAGCTATTATCTGTAATAGAATCTTAAAGGACAACAAAAACAGTGTAGGTATTACCCACTTACATGATATAAAAGCAAGGTCGTTGCGTTCTCACGCTATAAGTTATAAGACTTGTTTTACTCGACGTGTCCATAGAAATTTAAAAAAAAAACAAAATAAGTATATTTTATTTCAGCCTTGACTGGCTTTAAGTAACTATATTGTCAAATAGGAGCTAATAGTGTCGTAGTTCGTTGGAGAATTTTAGGTCCTAAATCAGTAATTGTTAGAAGATTACGGTAGGATAATATGGATGCGTTCGAAACGATAAAGACGCAATCCAGGATGTGACGCTGAAAAATAATGGAATTTAAATTTGACTGAAATAGATAACGAATAGAATTAAAACGTTCGAAATATTTAACTAATATCATATACATTTCTACTTTTTTTTCATACGAGCTAACAACCTTCCGTGTAGTTAGGTACTTTAGGTTAGCTCGTAGATAAAGAAATATACATTTTTTTCTTTAAATAAATACATACATGATAATACCCAGACAACCTGTAAAGATTTAAGAACCAATTTAAGTGATCCATCAACTCATGATCGTATTTTAAATATTCAAAGATTCTGTTGTGTAGTATTAATATATGTATAAATATATAACTTTTTAAATAAGTCCATTTGTGATGATGATAATTATGTAATTCTGATATATTTTGTTGCGGTCTTTTGCAACGGAAATAAGCCGTTAATAAACATTGATTAAGGGATATTACAGTTCACACATGCAGACACGCAGACACGTGTGTGCGACAACCCTGGTGAGTGGTGCACTTTATATTTAATCATTTTCATAATTTACGAAACGTAAAAAAAAGTGTTTAATATAATAGTAAAATTATATAATTTCAAATATTGTCAGTTGCTTCACAATATATTTAGGATAATATATGTTCATAAGGATAGAATTTTTTTAGTAGCTTAGGTTAGTCGATTAAAAAGAGTTTATTATCTACATATTAACACAGATTCTCAAAAGAAGTACAAAAATATTAAATTAAAATGGAACTTACTACAATTAGAATCTCAATGATAGGGTTTACTATTTTCATTGAACAATTTGTTTCTTACAGTTACATATTAATAACAAATATAATTAATGTTTTCAATAAATACACATTGAGAAACAAAACGATCAGCCGTTAAATAATGAATCGTTCAATATTACAATATCCTAAATGACATAGTCAAAAAACATATTTTTTAACGTAAAAAATCTTTAGAATTCGTTCATTTTAAAGTACATTTAAACCGCAATATTTTCATTATGAAAAAAAATGAAGACAAAAAATACATACATTTCGACCTTTAAATTTTTTACACTGTAAATAATTCCTAAAAACAGCAAAATCATAATGTAAACAAAAAATAAATCAAGATCACTGTCAATGGTAATTATATAATCTGTGACCACAACTGAGGTCAGTAACAAGGATAAGATTTTTTTTTTATATATGGTAAGTCATAAAAATGTCGAGACGGTATTATGAACATTATTTTTTGCCTATTAAAAATCAAGTTCTAGTCTTAATAAGAAAAACGAAACAATAATTATATTTTTTTATTAAAATATAGAGACTATGAAATTGGTATTAAAAATGTATTACAGTTAAGATTAAATTAAATGTAGCACAGAATATTAAATTTAGGGATAGATCAAAAATTATTAGTACTTTTCATTATAAATTAAATTACATTAAAAAAATTAAAATAAAAGAAAACATTAGTACATTTTATTTTCCATAATTAAAATCATAAATATATGTGTTTATAAATATAAAAATCAAGAAGCACATTTCTTTACAATTTATTTGTTATATTATAATATAATAATAACTTATAATAATTAAGACTTACATTAATTAATTTGTCATTTTCATCTCATTGAATCTGCGACTATATTTTGCTATCCATTTCTAACAAATATAATGAAGCATATAATGATTTCCATACTATATTTGTGCTGCAGAAGAGGGCTATTCGCGCAATCTATGACCTGGGAGCCAAGGAATCTTTGAGGTATAAATTTAAAGAAATTAAGATATTGACTGTTGCTTCTCAATATATATTCTGTAATGTTTTGTAAGTACGGAAAAATATTAATGTTTTTATGAGAAAATGTGATTCTCATAACGTTGGTACAAGGAACAAACACAATCTTGTTACTCCTGTTACTCGACTGCATAGAGTCAGTAACTCTTTTGTGGGGCAATGTATACGCTTCTACAACAGGATCCCAAAAAGCGTTCAAAATGCTTCTGTTGCGAAATTTAAAAAAATTGTTAAGGAACGCTTGTGTGCGAAAGGTTACTATACAATTAGTGAGTTTATGTTTGATAGCACACCTTGGGAATGAAACGATCGCCTCCTGGCTGTTTCTACTCATATATAATTATGTATATAATTAATTTGACGTAAAGAAAAAAAAAAAGTCCCGCTGAGTTTCTTTCGCCGGTTCTTCTCAGGTCAGGGTGTTTTCTTTTTCCGAACCGGTGGTAGTGTTTAACTTGACAATCAATAAGAAAGTGTAATACTTCTATATTGAATAAAGGAATTTGAGTTTGAGTTTGAATTATACAAAGAGTAAATTGAAGGAAATTAAAAAAAAACAAAGATTGTCTTATCCCAAAAATAGATCAGGTACCAACTTATATATGATATTGTACATATTTACTGAATGATAAAATTACATATTAAATATAAATATTAAGTAAAAAAACTAATAAAATATAAATTACTAAATTGTAATGTTACCAGCGCAATTTTTTTTTGTATCCATTGGTTAGAACAGACTTGAAAGTCAGTTTTAATATTTTTAGTCATTTATACCAATCGATGAAACTTCAAATTGTTTTAAATTTCTATTTTTCCTTATAAATAATCAAGTAGCGATCAATAGCATCCTGTCTGATGTGATCGTAACTTAAAGTGTATTGTATTTAAACGTGTCTTGGTTAACCTTGCTATTTAATAAGGCTACGTGGGCAGATATGGTAACAAAAGTCGCATATATGGCAGTCTGTTTCGATGCTTAAGGCCACGAATAATTAAAAACTAATTTTCCACTTAACAAAGTGGACTTTGGACTTAACTATTTTTTTTAATATGACATATAAAAAGCTAAGTTAATTTTATTTTGAAAACTATTATATATTACTGCCACCCGTATACTTTGATGTTACGTTAATAGTTTTCGCACAATAACAGCTGCATAAATTATCAACTCCATAGAGTAAATGCTTTACGAACGCATATGAACCAACGAAGAAAGAACATTTTTAGTTTTTTATTATCGACATGGATTATATGAAGCTATACTTACTTAGCTTTTAAACATTAACGGTTTTAATTATAAATATTGTTTAGAAGGGGGGGGGGGGCGACTCCTTAAATATATTTCTATTCTTCTTCTTTCGAGTACCCTACCCTACTAGGGTAATGAAGGGTAAACAATCTAATTAATAAAATATTATTTAAAAATAAGAATAGAAAAGGTTTTTTCATTTATATTTTGTTATCGTTAGAGATAAAAACTGTCCATTCTATAACTGTCAGTTCGCGAATGTCATTCATCAATTTTCAATAGAACCTACGCGCACCTCACCCATTTATCTTAAACAAGCTGCCCATTCCGGCTTTATCTGTGAAAGAAATATAGCCTACGTTATGTATAGCCACGTTATGTAACTGTTCAAAATACATTTGATTTGTTGAATTGTACATATTATATTTATGAGAGACTTAGAAAGAACTTCACCAATTATTTGAGTGTAAATTGAATGTATTATTTTAGTAAGTATAACTAAAACGAACTGTAGCGGTCCTTTTTATTTGGTTTACTTTCAGTGACCTGGAAACTCTGTGTCAGTCCGGAAACCGCCCGACCCAACCACAGGAACTCTGGTTACAACCCACAAAATTATTTGTTATGAGAACGGTTTGAACCCGCCTTTTGTCTAAATCTTTTAGTACCAACCAGCACAGCGCCAGCAAGCTCACTATTATACGGTAACTTGCAAAACCCGGACGTTTTTTGTTTTTAGTCTGTGTATATATAAAAATAATTGTCATCTGTTCAACGGAATGAAGTGTGATTTACGCGACAGCGCCATCTAGTAGCGAGTTATATAAAGTAAATGGTATAGAAACCTTTACCATATTAAAAAAAATGTTACATTCATGGTAATTGGTCAAACAGTGTCGAAATCTGTTAATCTCAAACAGATACACATCTCATAAATAAGATCATTGCATGTCATATATTTAATATTGCAAATAGGTTGTATCGATATGCAACAGCAAACAAAGATCTAGTTACTTATAAATATTATACGTAGTTCCTTAAAATGATGTTCAATTTATTAGTGCTGTCCAAAACCATATCGGTGTCAAGACCGTGTTATTGTACTTGTTAGCAGTTATACTCGCTCGTTTGTCTTCTTTTGATGGTCAAGTATCAACACGAGGCTCTTAAAGCCGGTCTAGTGGTTAATTTTATAAGGCGTTACATTACGAGATTCTGAATTCGACTAGGGTATTTTTATTGGGGCTTTCTGTCAAATGAACTGAGATTTATTTGATGGTAGGGCTTTGTGCAAGCCCTTCTGGGTACGTACCACCCATGCATCAGATATTCTACCGCCAAAAAAACAATACTTAGTATAGTTGTGTTCCTGTTTGAAGGGTGAGTGAGCCAGTGTAACTACAAGCACATAACATCTTGATTCTCAAGGTTGGTGGCGCATTGGCGATGTAAGGAATGGTTGACAGCGCCATTGTCTATAGGTGGTGGTGGTGACCACTTACCATCAGATGGCCTATATGCTCGTCCGCCAATCTTTGCAATAAAAAAAGAGATGATTGATTAAAACAGTGATTGAAACATATGAATTTTAATTGAAGATTGCGGGTTCAATACCACTCAAGAATTGAGTTTTCATTATAATTATATACATAATTTGTATTCATACATCTCATGTTTGGCGGTGAAGAATATTTCCCTAATGAAACAAACATATGTCGGATGAAATTCGAAATATCGTACGAATCCGGGGTATAGACTAGTTTTATATAGTTGTATAAACTTTGCAAACAACTGCTTTATATAGGAAATGGATTTTTTTGCGTTCATCTGAATTAAAATTGGTATTAATTAACTTTGACCTGGTTTTAATCCTAACATAATTTATAGTCTTTGTTCTAGAATCACATGGCCAATTGCGAATAACTAATGGAGCATAATACTGCAACGCAATTCTATTTATAACGCTGAGTAAATAATAATAACACTAAATCTAGCAGTGTTATTCCGTAAGAACTCACATTGTATCTCACTTTTGAAATGTTTTAAAACACTTTACGGTGATGCGCAATTTGTGATATTTTAATTATTGTAGTCTATGTCCCAAATAACTTCAATTTTCACGATCGTGTTATGAGTTTCAATATTTGTTTATTTGTGACAGAATAGTTCTACTGATCAAACTGTTTCGAAGTAATATCAAACCTATACGCTTATTTTCATGGATTTGATGTATAAAAACAATTTCATAATTCAATTGGCGGAAAAAAGTATATGAACTGAGTTTCTTTTCGATCTTCTCGGTAGCTTTACAATATAATCTTGTAAAACATTTTCCAAACACAAAAGTTTTTAGGAGAGCGCTTGAATAAAGTAGTATTTTGATTTTAAAAGCATTTGATTCTAATATCAACATTATCTTAAATTCAACCTTTAAATTATATATTATTTGACCTCAATTCGGCTTGAATTTACGATCGTTAACAATCGTTTCGTCTTTGTTCCTTTTTTTCCAGATTCATCAATTTTATCATATCGTAATTAAGACGAGAAAGATAACGAATGTAATTAAATGTTGGAATATTGTGTTCGAGATTATTATGAAAAAAAAAAAATTGTTATATATGCATATTTTTTTCATTTAATAAAGTTTTAAAATAAGCGCTTCAGTAGATACGTATTTTAAATGATGATCCGATGACGCTTATGTTCTCCTGACCGATTTTGGCCACGGTGGCGCATAACAATGGGAACTAGCCAATGCACAACTGTGTCCTTACTCTCATGACCCGATGAGACGGCAATCCCACATGACGTAGGCGAAGGACCGACAGCGCTTATCGAGCCATGGAAATGCTGAGGGTTTTATCTACAGAAAAATTCAATGACTTTATCAGATCCACTTGGATCTAGAACCCAGGACTGTCCTACGGACTACGGCCATATGTGGCCACTAGACCAAAGAGGCAGTCAATTTAAAAACAACTACATAAAATATGATTTTATTTACGAATAGCTTAATCAAATCAAGTCAAATCAAATTTTTTTTATTCAAATAGGCACATAAAAGCACTTTCGAATTAAATGTAAAGCTACTAGTAGATTTTATCGAGAAAAACAGGAAGAAACTCAGTTGTTAATCTTTACCTCCATTTTAAATATGAAGTTTATGTCAATACAGTACAATTTTTTTTTTTAGTATATCCTGCCTGGAAATCATTAAATACTAAGTTAACGCTTTTATTTATTATTAATATAATCTTCTATCGAGTAATGTGCCTTATTTATCAATATTTTTTTGACATGAAATTTAAATAAATTTGGACTACGTTTCTATATTCGTTATCCATACAGAAACCATGAAGACAATTTGAGAATATTTTATTTTAGCTGCTGGAATATATACAGGTTTTTAAAAACAACATATGAAATAAAAGCCTCACCGGGAGAGCCTAAAAACTGTACTTCCAGTAACAATTCGCGGGCACAACGAGCTCGTTAAAAAAAGCTGTTCATTAAATCAAGTACTTTTGATAAAAAAAGTAGTTTTGAAACATCTGTGAAGCCGTCGTCGTAGCCGCGCGGTCGGGAAGTGGTGTCCCCGATGCGCCGTTGCGTTGCGTCGCTGTCCGCAGGATGTCATGCTCGGACGGCCCGCAAATTATTGGTATGCGAGTTTTTATTTTTCACGGTGATTGTTACTATCCAACAAAAGTATTATGTAACGGTACTTTATTTCGACACGATGTAAAACAAAATATAATTTTATAATAAATAAATAATTTAAGTAGGTATGCGTGTATTCAATTTAATATTAATAAATAATTTTGAATCTATTACAATCTATAATTGCCTTAATTTTGTCCCTTAGCTAATGTAAAGTTGCTTGAATTAAAAAATATTATCATGGTATGGTGAGCATAACATTTTAATTGTAACCAAAGATCAAGAGTTCAAACTGTATCAAAATTAGAACCGTCTTAATCTGGTGCAGTGGGTCCAAAGAACCAAGGCGCCTCGCAGGTGACAGGCGGTGAGGCGCCACAGAAGATCTTTTAATATATTTTTTTCAATGGGAGATCGTCAGAACTGTTTGTGCCGAGGCGCTTGTTGTGCTTAAGACCGAACAACAATATACAATTCTTCTGTTTTTTTCCTCAAACTAATGTATTTGTATCGATGAAGAAGTTCTATAGGAATATGCTTCATTACTTACTATAAAACGAACCACGCATGCAGACATGGGTCAAAGCTAGTGGCTTAACGTTACTCATTAATTCACGTGTCAGAATTAAGGACTAACTCACGTTATATAGGAAACTTTGGTAACAAATGATTTAGTTTTATTTAGCCAATACGTTAAATTATTCTCGACGCCTTAGTGTCTTTATATTATACTAGCTGAACGTGCGGCTTTACCTGCAAGAAATGTATATAACTTTATCTATAGCACATAACCAACTGATCCCTATTTTACCCCCTCAATAGGTAAATTAAAAAAGTACCGTACGCTCTTCCCCGGGACGCAAACTATATTCATACCAAATATCATCTAAATCAGTTCAGCGGCTTAAGCGTGAAGGGGTAACAGACAGTTGGTACTTTAGCTGATATATAATATTAGTATTTAGTATACCATTAAATGAGGATGATCCTTTGTAAATATAATATAAATACATATATATTTTAACATTATAAATTCAACTTAACATAAAACCGGTATAAAACATTTTATAAAATGGTTAAATAATTACCCGGGTGCGGGTTTATAATCCTGGATTACGGAAAGCCTAACGCGAACGTCAATACCTCGAATGATTAATAGTCTCACGATAATCCCTGAGGTCGAAGCCTTCGTTTTTCCTTGTAACAATGAGCTCCACGAGGCTTTAAACTCGCTAACACAGGTATTATCAAAAGATCTTGGAATTTAAACATTGAAAGTAATATGAAAAATTGTATACAGCTTAGTAATAGTAGTTGTATTTCAAAAACTTAGGAACAATGACTACTTTTCTTCTGCTTAATAAAAATAGCAGAAAAAAAATTAATTACGTAAAAATTAATGATGATATAATTGATATGAACAGTATGTTAATATTGGTAGTTTAGTATTTCAAGCAGAAAAAGGGATTGGTGGCGATTAATTCGATTTTTCCTATTTCTTTGATGCCTAATCGTTTTTTTGATCGTTCCGATATAATCTCTGGATTGCTCCGTACGAATTAGTCTCTCGTGCGCCTTTCTTTGAAGATCTTCATTTAACCCAGCAATCCATCTTTATTTAAGTCGAGAACTATTTCAACCTATTTGCTGAGTGTCAAAGGAGTTTAATTACTTCTATGAACGGAAGAAAACTTATAATATAATAAAAAAGCCGTTCTTGATTGATAGGACGACCTCACGCTTGAAATAATTTGCGATCCCCGTTAGGAAAAACAAGTCCACCGATAATTTAATTGATGAAGTCCGTGACAAGGGTATCGCCGTCATAATTTGAAAGGAAATTTTTCATCAGCCTGAAGCGTTATGCCAAATTGAATTTGGAGCCACGAATATCCGAGTTGGCGGACGTTGTCGCCTACGTCACTTAAACAGATAAAATTACAAAGACATTTATAGAAACAAATTCATTTTAGAAAGATATTCGCATCTTGTCACGAGCTACCGAAGTAATTCGCTTAAAACTTGACAAATGTTAATTTAACTTTTGAGTCAACAGCGTGACGGGGGGGATAACATCTTTAATAAAAAATATATCATTTTAACCTTAGTGGAAAAAACATATTAAAAAAAAAACAACGGTTACAAGGCTTACATTGAAATTGCTAATAAACTAAATATTATTATTAATTAAGGAATATTAGTTCTCATCCGCGGTTACGCTCGCATTTTAGGGGTTTGTCGTCTGTGCTATGTCCTATATATATGTGTGTGTGGTCTTTCCTTTAAGTTCAAGCTTTCTCTATACCGAATTTCATTAAATTCGATTCAATATTTTGACCGTGAAAGACCAACAGACAAACAGACAGTGTTACTTATGCATTTACAATATTAGTATTATGATAGAATATTCTAGAATTCTTAAATTGTATTATATAGGTGAAAATTTATACGTTTTTGAAAGGAGATGTATAACGTGTCGTGAGATTCGATACGCTTTTATCGGACCACATTTACGCTGCCTTGTAGATGAGGGTTACTCAATTTGTTAACGTTTATATAGAATGGATTTCGATATTTTTCTTGGTGTATTTTACGAAGTGTTGGTAGGGATTTTAAATGAAATAACTCCACTTATTTTTGTAGTCCAAATATTTATATTTTAATACTATTTAATAGTTTTATTTAAACGATATGTTAACTACTATTGATACAATGTAATTAATTTTATACTTAAGTTGTATTAAAAAAACGTCTGTAATCCCAAGATGTATGACTTTCAATACAAAAAATAAACGATAACATCAACATGTTTGATTATTTTAGTCTTAAGTATTTTTAACATTTAAACGAAAGTATTTATTTTTACAAAATCTTATTCAAGGAGGACAAATGCTCAGTGTTTATATATTTACTAGTTTGTCGTTAACTTAACGCATGTCACAGTTAACTATAACAATTTGTTACGCGGTCCACTCTATAAATATCAATGGCCTCTAAATAAACATACAATAAATGGCTCAACGAGCTCTTACCGCGTGTCACATCTGGTCCTTTTAATTCATCAGCTGCATTCCAACAAAAAATTCGACTCGAAATCTCAATGGAAAGTCTCCCTCGGGATGGGACTAAACAAAACACAGATAATGTTCTATTTTTTTTATACGACAAATATTTTTACCTGCGGACAGATAATACAGACGTATATAGAATTGGTATTTGAAACGAAATGATCTTGAAGTAAACTAATGCGACTATATTTATGCGGTACACAGTTCTCGAGCTCGGTAAAGTATTTTGCCTTAAAATAAATAAACTTGACCATAACTAATACATATACGTGTATCGTGATGTTTTCCTTTAACGGCGAATTATAAACAAAAAATAATATAAAATTAAATGCATAACTCAGTGAAGCTTGTCCGTATTAGAATATGTGGACCTTAACAGATGATCCAGGTGGATCATCTGTTAAGGTCCACATATTCTACCTACTCATCCATTTGTACAAAATATTCAAGTACAAAACTTGGAAACATTCGAAAAATAATATTTTATATGCCAGACTTTTTTATACCGATTAACATAATTCTCTGAACTTTTACGTCCTTTATTAGTTAAATTATATTGACATACTTTTCAACAATTTAAAATTAATTAGGATTAGAAGGTGCTTTATTTGTTTTCATTTAATTGAATTAGTTCGCGGTTATATCGCGTCGGATTTTTTAAATTTTTATAAGACGTGATTTTTCTTTGTGATGAAATAACGTAAGGGACTTTCATCGTAGAATCTGTTAGCTCACACCCAGATGCATCATTTGTCGGACGAATACCAATTCGTCTGCTTATTTAACTTTCAGACAAAAAAAAACACTACCTTATTTGCGAACACTGAAAATTTGTAATCATTGATTTGACATTCGATAGATAAAGACACGACATAGTTTAACTAATCAACTTTTAATTATGAAAAATATAACACGCGTCCGTTTAATATAAGTTGTGTGAAATATGATAATAATAACTATGTCGTTACAATATTTTTAATAAACTTAATAACCAATATAGAAGGAAAAATAATAATATCATCTTCTTTCAATAAAAATTGAGAAGCGCTCTTTATTTGAATATCACGTCCTATGAATTAATAAAAAGAAACATGTACCCATATCTGAAACGTTTCCGTGAGTCTAGAGCTTTATCGGATTTTATTTATTGAAATGTTTTATAAGATAGCTCGAATAATCTGTTTTCAATATTTTGTAATATTATTTGTAAGATTATTACATTACAAATAATTAATAAATTCATATTAATCGATGGACTGTTACCGTCTGTTTTACCCAATCATCATTTTATCTACCGATAAACAGCGATGAATTGTATGAACAGTTTAAACGGTGAGTGAGCCAGTGTAATTACAGGCATAAGATATCATCTTGTTCCGTGTCTAGCGGTGCATTAACGATTTAGTCTAGTAGTCTATATTAATTCTTAAATGGTAACTGTCTTTCTTTATAGAAAGTCTTTATAATGTAAACTATTATCCCTTACATGTTAATAAATGTAAGTTGAAATGATCACATCTGATAAGTTACGCTATATTTTAAAGGGAAAATAGAAGTCACATCTGTTTTTGCTCAGCGACGTGCGTGGGTTCGAACAATTAGTCACAGGATGTTTGTGTACAGTACAAATTGCTCTGGTTCACAGACAGCTCGGCGTTATTCTTACACGTAGGCAACGTATTGTAATATTGCGACATGTCAGACGTATGACATATTTAGACAGATCCATCAGTAAGATACCAAATTGCTCGAATGCGAAGAAGAAAAATCGTGATCAACTCAGATTAATTTAACTAAATATAATATTTATGATATAGAAAAAACATTTCGCTTGAAGTCCCGTTCTAACCTGTGTATTTTAAATTGCACAGTCAAATTTAAGTAAATTCGCGCAGACTAGATTTGCGTAAACCTCATTGTGCTTCGAGAGTGTAATATAAAATCAAAGTACTTTAGCGATATAGTCACAAAGAAGTTGGTTGGTTCGGTCATTATTATATTGCTTTTGTTTTAAAATGAAGAGCGCTTATTATAACAGCATTTGTTTTTTGTAGGACTGCAATTTTGTAGGACTGATGGTACAGCTTGAGTGGCATCCATCTTTAATTTCAATAAATTGTGAAATTAGAAAACTGTGCAACCCAATCTTTAGGATGTCAACAATTGCACAAGTCGCAAAGCTTTTTAGCTCTGTACTACTTTTGAATTTCGAGATAAGGGCTCCACCGCTCTGGATCGAGACTCAAATTAAAAAATATATATATATTCAAAATTATCATTATATATTAAATATATAAAATTGCGCCTACTATACAATATCGCAATTGTTTTTAAGATAAAAATCAGTTGCAATTGTTTAAATGTGAAATAATATGTTTGTTTTACGTATAATTTATCTTATGACTTGGCGTTATCATCCGTACAGATTTGCATAAATTTAAATCGAAATGGTTTCAATAATTCTCTCGGCAAGATAAATATAATTTTAATTTGACTAATTAATATATAATGTGGTTTCACTTAAATGATTTATTACGAGTGCAATCAACAGAGTTGATATAATATTTTGTATCTAAATCGATGTAAGTAGTAATATAAGCGGCGTATGTATGATGCAAATTCTTCAAACTTGTTTTAATTCAATTAGTTTTTTTTTCTTCTATTAAAAGTTCCATTCGACTCCAGCAAGTGTCATTTTTACCACAGATTCCTAATGATTAATTTATATGTATACATCCTTGTTCAGTTCTCAAAATACCACTATGTCAAATTTCGACTACATAGCTTCGTCATGACAAGGTACCTAATATGTAATACCATAATACCATCTGAACTAAAAAATAAATATTTGATCTAATAAATTTGATTCTATTCTTGGCTTTAAAAAGTCAAGAATACAATCTTAAAAATACAATACAAAGCCGGTGAAATATATTATCATCAAAGTTGTAAACTATATTCGCTCACTATATTAACATATTAAACCTATAAAATTAAGGCAAATAAAAATTCACATTCACGTCGTAACAGCCAAACTGCGCTAAAATTTCAGCTGAAGGAGCGCTTTTGTGAGATATGAATGGCTAGCATAAAGTTTGATTAACTAATCCACTCAATGTTAAAACGTACCTAGTGCCTAGGTATTGCTCGAAGTTCCTAAATTGTGAGCTTGACGTGTGTCAACCGCCACGCGTCACTAACAAATAAGTTTCCAGCTGACAGCTTTCCACTAAAATACAGAGGCTTATAATTTAGGTTCGTTTCGTGTTTTTTCGTTTAATAAAAAAAAAAATATATATGAATTCAAATGGAGTTCATTTTATAGAAAATGTAACTGAATATTTACCATTGCGAAGTAAAACAAATGAATGAAATAATTTAAAAACTACAATTTCACGTCCGAAAAATATGATATCGTCAGATAATATTTTATTTTTTACTTAATATCAAAAATTTTAAATTCGGAATGTCGGAACGGAAAACGCAACTTTTCGAGAAGGAAGAATGCGAATTAAAAATAGGATACATTTTATATATTAACCAGACATATATTGGAATCATGTCGAAATGTTTTACAAAGCGCTCGTATGGTACCCATCTTTACTCGTACCTAAGCTATCATTTTTCACACCCTAATCCGAAGACGGGCCTCGTCAAAGGGAGCGCTTATCGAGGGTCCCAATTTATTTCCTGGGGATTTCAACGTGATATTGTCATAGTCTTGTCATCCTACGTTTCAGGCAAAACGTATATTGGACATATTACTCGTACAAATTTTGCTACATTTGTTGAAACGCGGGGGAAAAGATTGCAAAGCTTCTAATAAGCAAAACATAATTTAATAATGTACAAAATTGTTCTCTATTTGTTGAGTTTAAAAAAAAACTCTATCGACATTGTGTGATTATTAACCTTTTTTAATCCTTGTTTCAGACCATAGAAATATGACCCGCGTTGATGAGTAAATAGAAAAATGGTTGTTGTTTATGTAATTCTATCTTTTATAGATTCTAGATAGATCGAACGGCTTATATACAAGTTAGTTACACTGAGAAACAGTTCATGCTTTGTCCGATTATAATAACATTTATTGTATAGATATTGGCATTCGTAGCATTCAGAACAAAAACCAGGAAGAGGAAACGATTAAATAACGATTAAGATAGATCGTCTCCAGTTCAAACACATACGCACGCAATTTAAGGCGACAGAATGATCAAATAACAACAGCGAAGTAGCGCATCAAAAGCGCTATACGTACAGCGAAAGGAGCTTAAGCACAGTGCTGACTGCGCTTTTAGATTGGATTTACAAGACGTTGATAGTACGACTATATATTTCATGCACGAACTATTAATGAAATGGATTTCAAGGTTTAACGTCTATTGCATTTAAATAGAAGAACATAGTTCTCTTGCCATTCGATATCAACCTTTTTCTTTTAAATGACAGTAATTTTATAAAATTGAGGTATAAAACCTCCAAAATATAGGACATGTTATTGGAGAAATATAGATGGCTTGTTGTCACGGGCTTCGCTCACGTGGTAGGGGTATAAAAAGCCTATGTCCTTGCTTCAAATTCAAGCTTGGTTCTTACCAAATTTCATCAAATTCGGATCATCGGTTTGCCCCTTACTTTCGCATTTATAATATTGCTATTATATACATAAACATAATACATTAATGAAGATTAAAAAAAACTATTTAGTTCGCATATACTCATGGTGTATATTAAACGATTGATAACAAATTAAAAATTAATAATTCATCAATCATAAAGTTTCTAATTTTGAACTCTACTTATTATTATTTTTAAATATGCGTACATATAATCTTATTCTATCCGATGAAGCTCACGGGTACTCCTGAGCCCTCGAAATAAAAAAAGGTTACTCTCATAATTAGCAACTGAGTTTCTAGACGGTGCTTCTAAAATACATTAGAATACGAAGTAATTAACTTAAATCGTATTAACAATAAGAAATAAACAAAGAGAAGAAGAATAAGAAATAGAAAAGGATACACTCACGTCGATTATTTCTCCGTAAATCTCTTTCAAATTCTTACATATTCATATTTAAATCTTTTTTTTTCGTTCTTATATTGAAATTGTCCAATAATTGAATCAGTTTTTACTCACCAAAAAGTTATTGCAACAAGGAGTTTGATTTTAAGTTAACCTCCTACATTACCATTTTACAGATTGTTATTTAGGAAAACTCTCGAATGCATAACGTTAGAGAACAATGAGGAGGATAAATATATACTTTTTCCTGATCGACAAAGGATATATTATCAATGATTATGGTTTTATTGGTTCCGTGGTTGATGGACCGTGACTGTCTGTCTGGATGAACACGAACAGGGGATTCCGTTGAGAAATTGCCCTCTTTAAGCCAAACATGTATTGTTCGCATTCAACGTTGTGCATAATATTAGGATAATGTTTTTAGAGTTGAGAGAAAAAAAGGTAACTTAGTATACGAAAAATTATAAATTCTGATATAATCATCAAAAATATAAAGTAAATTGTTTTCGTACGAACAGAAATATAAAGTATATCGCTCTAGCAGTGTGCCGGATAAAACGGTAAATGAAAAAGGCTAACTGTCATCCCTGATTTCACCCACCTGAGGGATGAAATTTCAATAACGATATACTGACTATCTTTCACTTATAAATCTAAATACTAATTTCCATACTTTTCAACAAAACTTTCAAACAAACGAACTTCCATAAAAAAAAATCATCTTGAGTATCACCCTCTTAGCTGAAGAATTTTCAAAAAAGATTTAACTTATTAACATAAGCAAAAATACCGATTTCCATATTACTAACAGAAATGACGAATTTATTTACAAACTTTCAAACCCAATTTATCCCCTTAGAATATGTTTTTTTTTTAAATCTTTTTTATATTTTACGTTAAATTTTGTATAATTCAGCTTAATATCCGTAAAACACATTCCAAAACCTCGGCTGAATTACATAAACTATATTAAACATTATTAACGAAAGAGGTCATTAAATTGTCAATGTAGGGAGGGTTATAACGACGCGTGCGCAAGTGTGGTAATAAACTCATAAATCAGATAATTAACCCTCCAGTCCTTATGAACATCGTAAATTTTACGGTCTACCTCATAACATATGTGATGTAGGCTTAGTATGCACATAACGTAACCAGCGGACTTAAGCAGTGAGCTAGTATCGTCTAAGTCTGGGTATGCCTTAAGCCAGATACTTTGGAACAATATCCAGGCTTTAAATTGTTTCGAATTTGCATAATGTTCCTAATATTGAATCATATTGAACTAAGTTAGCGGAGAGATAAATTTCAGATTATTGAATCGTGCGATTTCTATAAATTTATCGTTTTGAAATTGTTAGAATTTATCGTCTATATCTTTAATATCTTTTTGTTGTTAAAGAAACGTATTAGAGTGAAAATTTACTTAAGATTTATAACATGTTTAATAATCAAAGATATAATAAAAAAACATTATAATAAAGTTTAGTAACGTATTAGATTTATTATTGTTATGAAAGACGTATAGTTAAACAATTATTTATCTCTATTTGTCATCATAGATCGACATTCGTAAGAAGACATTGCTTAACAAATTATGTTCAGGGGAACATCATACATTGGTAAAATATATGTAGACAAATAAACACCTAGATTCCACTTCGACATTCTGTATCGAAAGTTCAGGAACACATCCATAAACAATAAACCAGACCCGGTTGTGTTAACAACCGCGATTGTTAGTACAGAAATTATTTTAAGCGCTATTACTACGATTTACGTACGTCGGAGCTTGCAATGGCTGTAAGACCTCACATTATTAGATTACATTGGAAAGAAGAAATATTTACAATTCTAGAAAGAAGTACAAATAGCTGAAACGTAAATTGTTTATTCTAGAAAAGTCGAAATGCATAGCATTATATATGAATGCTCTTTTCGCATCAATGTTATCTTTACGAAATCATAATAATATTTGTACCAGTATAACACCCCTATACGTAAATTTTATTAGAGAATGGAGTTCGTTTAAGGATCGCGTGACCGAAACTATCATGAGCGTAAAAAATGACTCATCCTATTTTCACTTCCAATTCGAATAATAAAACATATGGTGCCATCTGACCACTGAGTAATGCTGTCACTAAAACTTATCAAACAATTTATTATACACGAATGTATAGGAAATAGGAATAATGTATATATATAGGAAATTTTGCAACAAGAAAGATGAAAATG
The DNA here is from genome assembly GCF_905147765.1 of Vanessa atalanta. Lineage (NCBI taxonomy): Eukaryota > Metazoa > Arthropoda > Insecta > Lepidoptera > Nymphalidae > Vanessa > Vanessa atalanta. Next base: position 6,852,453 of record NC_061878.1, on the reverse strand, counting down.
ATGATAGTATTTATATAACAAATAGGGTACTTATGAACCGTTAAAACATACAAAAGACGTTGGGAAAATGAAACAAATAACATCGTATAGACTCCATTTATCAAATTGTCCCAAGACATACAGCTACAACGTCAAAGCGCCTATTCAGACTGAACTCATGTAATGAAAATTAATTCACTTTTAATATTTAGGTCTTATATATTAAATACTCATATTAGTGTTTATTCATTCATTATGATAAACTCGGTTGATGATTGATTTCGGTCTCGGTAGACGATAGATTTTACGCAAGATTTTACGCAAACACAGTATGTGTCATTCATAATCCGATGGACGGCTAATCCAACACGATTGAAAAGGGTTCAGGCGCCGGAATAGACTTTTCAAGCTTTTCAAAGTACGGGATTGTAATGAATGCTAATGATAATTTCTCAAAGAATCCAATAATTTTGAAGTGACCAAACTGGAGTTTGATCCCAGGGCTTCGAGATTGTATTCTTATGACTATTAAGCTATTGTCGCATTTAAGTACTAATTACACTATATAAAAATGTATTATTATTACAGAGTCCTCCGGTATAAATCGTAATGATACATAGCCTTCTGGCGTTCTGTGAAATATAAAATATAACCAAAAAAAAAATGGGATTTAGACATAGACAATCTTAGTAATTTTTACCAATTTTATTATATTATTATATTCCTCAGCAGTTTTATACTCACTAGATCAACGAGGCAATCAACGGTACTGAACAATATATATATATATATATAATAAAACATATTTCAAAAGCAACGACATACGAACGCTTAAAAGTAATCCATTCATTATGATGTGACAGAAATAATCTATTGACTATTTATTTCAGTGTGATCCATAAATGTCATTCACAAAGACTAATAGAAATCATACGTGACACAAACAAAAGGTTTTTGTATTAGTAATCTTCGTAAGCAATTAACATTATGAGGGTTCTCGTTTTAAAAGGGTCAAATGATATAGGTCGATAAACCCCGGTGCATTCAGCCGTATCTCCGGCCAATCACTATACGCTGTTAAATCTCTTGAATATAGTCACAATTGTAGTCATTCGTGTCTGTTGCTCATTCATTAATGCATTTTTGAATAATACAACAGAAAAATTAAAGAACGCTTTCTTCTATTTTAAAAGAACCTTTTTAATTCAATGAAAAGAAAAAATATATATAAGGGACGATATTAAAAACATACCATAAAAGCGGTCAAAAGATTTTGTATTTTTAATTGGCTAGAACTTTTTCGAGTACCAATTTTCAACTGAACTCTTGAACGAACGTAAAAAATGGTCTTTCTCATGGTCTGTCTGTTTTACGATTTTCTTGAAATATTCTCAGAACCACAGATTTATAATTAGTTCACCTCTTCATGAAACTTGCATGTCATGTCGGATGACAATCTGTCAAAATTATTACCCAGCAACCCGCATTGGATCACGCGTGATGTAAGCTTCGATACCTTCCCCTTAAAAGGACAGCAAATCATTGGCCAGCCGTGGGAAATGTAACAAATTGTCACATTTATTTGTGATAAAATGAGCATGTTTGTCAATATTATGGTTTTCTTTAAATATTGTTTACGACATCAATTCCGATATTTTTTTTAATATAAATCACGTCCTAACTTCTTAAAGCGAAATTAAACACACATAACGTTTATTTTACTATTCAATTACTATTAATTATTTTTCTTTACTAATATTTTATTATTCGTCTTCTATTTGTGCAAAAAACACATTTGTTGTTACAAAAAGTCCACCAAAGAAATATTTTTACATTGACGTTTCTATCATACAGTGGACATAACTCAGATGGTTTGAAATCTGACGTGATGTACTAGGTTAAATGGGATTTAGGAGACAAGCCCTATATCATGCATGAACATCGGGTACATACGTAATGCGATCTATTGTTTAAGCTGGTTATCACTGACTTTTGAAGACCTATACAGTTTCCTAAATTAAATTAACTAACTTTTATATAAATAATTTTTTTTTCTTTTAAATAATTTAAGAGGTAAACTTACATATATTGGAAACGAATGCTTTTGTTTTTATAAACGTTAAGCCTAGTTTAAATGAACATATAAAAAATAGTACCAGCTTTATTTGCACTCTTGTTTTCGTTTTTATTCAGTTTGAATAAGAGTTTGATACAATATTTGTTCATAAATTATATTTCATACAGACGGATTCAAATATAAATATACAGTCTGCAATAACTTTACCATAATTCTTTTTTTATTACAGATCAGGAAGAGGTGCAGCATATGCGTGTTCAGAAGGGGAGGGCAATGCTCCCAAGTCGTGTTGCGGTCGACCCCCACTTAGACTATGCGTCTTGTTCCTCGGTGTTGTTGGCGCCTGTCTTGTGGCCGCTGGTGCTGTGTTGGGAGCACTGAGGCCGCATCCGAGAGCACCACTCACGTTACTGTTACTTATGATAGGTAAGCACACAATTCTGTACTTCCTATTAATAAGCCTTATTTCATTGATATATCATGCCGACTATACTAATATATAAAGTTAAAAGGTTGGTTCGTTTATTTGAATAACCTAATCTTAGGATCTCATTTTCTTGATGTTATTGAGGAATATTAAAGACTATTCCTATTTATACATACCGATCACAATCCATGTCACAATCAATATTCTACCGCCAAACAGCAATGGCATGTAATGAATTTGTATCGGCATGCAATATAAACAAAGGTAGTACGATTTTGTGTTATTGATGCTGGTACATTTTCTACTAACGGTTTTAGGTAAAGCATCTTTTCAATATCGCAAGTGTTGTATGTGTGTGTTGTATCTTTAAGCAAGTGTTGCACCAATCGTGACTTGAATTTTATAATTGACAAATGTATTTTAGCATTTCTTGCATAGTATTTAGGCAACGAACTACATATAAATCAATGGTACCTTTTCCGTCAAGGTGAGAAGATGTTGATTCGCTTGCATATGGTTACAGTGGGCGACTCATGCAAGCAGCTTTAAGGGGTAATTTTGATGGAAAATGTTAAGCCCTAAGTTAATAAAAAGTACAATACGGTTCATTAACATTGAACTAATAATAGTTCCTCCATCCCGGACCAAGAGTAAATGTGTGGCTAACATTAAATTAATTTAATACTTTTAAATAATATTGATTGATTTCAAAAGTAGTTACATAAGTAAAGAAAAATCAGAATAATTTTGTAATACGCAACGGATTGCGATTGTGAATACTATCTTTTTGAATTTTATGCTATCCTGGTACTTCAAAGTTGCCAATAGTGCCCGAAACAAAAAAAAAAGTAATTCGCATAGTCCTCGAACAATACACAATTAACAGTTTTATAAAAAGAAAGGTAGTTCGTTAACTTCGGGCATATGATGTCGAATGAGTGTAGTGCTATTTAGTACAAGATTCGTTTTAAAATTTAACTTAATAAAAACCTTTGTCAGCGTAGTTTTATAAATTAGAGTTAAGTAATGATAAAGATTTTATTGAATTTGATATCGAACACTTTTTATTATTAAAAAAAGCACAAAATTACAGCGTGGTTAACTTTATCAATCAAGTCTTTTTTTTTGCTTATCAACTCGTTTGATCGCTGAACAGTTCACTGAACGTTCCGAGCCACAATTTTTATTCTTTTTAGGAACGATCAAATTTAAACTGTCCGTTATACTATGGGCAAACTAAATAAGAGTGGCTATAAATACAGCTGCCGACAGTTGTCCGTAAGCGTTCGCGTTTTAATAAAATTTAGGTTCAAAGCGACACCGCTAACAAATGGCTGTAATTAACCGTGAAACAATCCGGGGAGACTCATTGGATATTCGCTCTGCATATGACAATAACAACTCTGGCCAAAACCTCATTACATCATTCACGAAGTCGCCTCCGCCCTTCATCGGGCGAAGTTTTCAATTAAACTTCGAATGAGTTTTGGAGCTGAATTAATTGGATTTTCATTAGCGTTGGGGACAAATGATGTTGTTACAGGCAAGCGATCTATTGTTTTGACGCTAGAGCAATTTGTACGCGTCACTCAGTGAACTTCACACATCAACGTAGAGTCTGTGCCGTAGATTAACGAACTAACCGAATATTCGTTACACTATTTGTACGGGATTCGTTGAAACTAATAAAATATTTATTATTATTATTTTTATTCAATTTAATGAACCTTACGTAACATATTTTCTAAATAAGCGTATATTTATTTCTTATGCAACTACAAATGCACCGTTCCTACCTCGAACGGCTAGAATAGGAGTCGATGTGGAACCTTTATATTGAAGGACAACGATATGAAGAAAAAGTCTTGCATTTTTGAGCTAGTAATCTTTTCAGGCGTATACAGAACAACTCACCAAAGTTAAATCACAATCGGATAAATGATAAATCTTCCTACGAATAATTATCAAAAATATTTTACCATTAAACCGAGACTGACCGAAAGCGTTGTTGCAGCGTTGCTCGAACCCGATAAAGGCTTTTTATAAAGGTAATGCTTTTCTCTATGAACTTCAATAGCACAGGTGCGAGCCATTAGCGCGGCAGATCAAAGCGGAACGTATTGTTCGTGATCACGAGCTCGAAAATAATTATCTAAATAGTCGCTTACGTACTTCCTTCACCTTTATGCGTTAAATCTGTTAACAGAATATGTCAATGTAAATATGAGTTGCATTTTTCTTTTCATTAGGTTTATCAACACATGTTTCTTACCTACTTGTTAGTAAAAACTTTTTAGATTAATGTAAAATTGAACACGTAATTTGTGTTCAATTTTACATATTAAATATATTATATGAGTATAAATAGATAATATTAAAATTGTACAAGTTTTAAGACGCGTTTGTTATATTTACGGTATAATTAACAGTATAATTGATCGGGTATTTGGATGAATAATACAGATCAAAGAAGTAAAAATATCCAATGATAATTGAAATGTTCAATCATGTTAATCAAATTGACCAATCACTGTTTAGTTTTTAAATACATCATTAGTAATTAAATTCGTTCACATACAATTAAGGGTATCATCATTACGACAAATATTGGCTAATGCATTTTAATACCTTGAAGTAATCCAGACCTTTGTTGTAGAATATAAATATGTTATAGAACGTCTAATAAATTCTTTTTTTTTGATTTGTAAGTAAATATAACTATTTATTTTCAGGCATCGGTGTCGTGCTAGTGACAGCGGCCGGTTTAGCGTGGCGATTGGGTGCTCGTGACGCTCCCTGCGCTTTGCTGGGGCTCCGGCGGGCATCGTGTCGTCGCTTAGTATCCCGCCTTCCACCGAGCTACGCTCGCCCGCACCATCCTTATGCGGCCATGTTGTATCCGGAGTTTCATTACAGGCCTCCACCGCCCACCTACCAAGCATCTATGCAAGAGTATAGACTCAGGTAATTCTAATTACCTTCAGATTGTAATGAAATTAAATCAAATCTAACCCACAATGTAATTATATTTTTTATATGTAAATCCTGTTTATTTAAGATTTCATTTTGTGCATCTATATTAATATCAATGCGAAAGTAACTGTCTGTTAAGCTTGCACGCTTAAACCGATGAAGGACATATGATAATTTTTTAATTATCCCCTGGGATTAAATACTTTACCAAACAAGTATAATTTTCGAACGGGTGAAACCGCAGGTTCAGCTAGTATTCTATTATTGAGACTAATCAAAGATTGATTAGCGATAAATCTATATTATGCAATAAATGTATCTATGTATAGATATTTCTTAAATTAACTAGAAATAAATTATAATTAATTAAATAACTCAAGTGTACATGACCCTAGTTGGTTATTTTAATTTATTCAATAGACAATCAGTCAAAATAATACTTTTAAACAAAACCAATAAGTGTACTATGTTGTATAAACTAACAATGTTAGTTTTAATCATTATCATGACTCAAGATCATATACTTCCCCTTTCTTTGTATTAAGTCCACGTCATTCAATAGTTACAGAACTTAAATTGAATTCTCAGCTCCTTGAAATATTCAAACTACAGATAACAATTGCTTCGTGACTGTCGAATGTTACACAAGTCTAGTTCTGAAGTAGTTAAACGTTTGTTTCCAGGTTACTTCTCCTAGACAGAAGTGCGCCAGCGGTGTCCCCGCCACCTACATACAGATCCAACTCAGCCAGTCTAGTCAGGTACCGCGCTAATCGTTAATCGATACACTCGTTAGCTAACAAATCAAGATCAAACTTTTTGAATTTATTTATTTTAATCTCATAAATTGGAACACTAATTACATTTTAGATTAAAATCTTTGATGGAAGCATAACAATACAATCTGAAAAGAATATATTTTTGATATACAAAAATATCGACTTAAGCTGATTCGAATCCTTAACCACCCACCAACGCAGAAAATGGCAACAATTATATCGCTTTCATTTTAAGTTTAGAGTTTTTAAATCGTTTTTTTTTTAATAGGGGATCAACAGGAGCTGCGTGGTGTGGCTCCGAATACAGCGGACCGCCATCATATCGCGCGCCTCGTGCGGACCCACCCGTCACGGTGACAGACGCGCTTCCAACTCTCACTCCCCTTGACCTCAAATACGCCGACGATACGATAGAATCCTTACCTAAGCCTACAGAACAGGAGAAGGATCCAGACGAACATCTCGTGACTATCGTGCACACAGAGGCTCAACCTGTCATAGTAACGGTGTCCGGCTCTGCAGCACTAAACGAAACGCACATGCAGACGCAGCCGCCCTCCGAAATCGACATCTTAGCACATTTATAACAAACCAGTGGACTTCTATGAAGCGTAATGATCGAACCAATGTGGTTGGTTTATAGTGATACTTCGAGTGCTATTTGTGAGACGTGATTAATGCCCTTAATACCATATATAAGTGAATATATTATGTGTTATAATTGTGTCCTATGCAAAGATATGAATGTATTGTACGAATTTTATGAAATTACAACATTATTTAACTGAATGAATGAATTATCCAATTCTCTACATGAATGCTATTTCCAATTCGATTAATCTCGAATCGAAAATAAATCAAATGCACTTTGGGGAGATCGAATTTGCCGTTGACTAAAACAAAGCCTATAAACCCTATAAACGATAATTTTGTGGTAGCGACAATGTACCATACATTCATTTGTCTGTATTTTGTTTGAAATGAAGTGGATTAAAGTACCTTATGTAGATAAGTTATATAATGTAAATAAAATGCACTGATGACTAGGTTTTGATTTGCTTGATATTAGGTTAGCAAAATGTGCCGTGTATATACGAATAATATTAGTTGAATAATTAAACCAAAAGCTTCACCGTAATGTACAACATACAAACATGTTAAATATATAGTGCCAATGGTTGTTTAATACACGTATAATATTTGTTAATTATATTTCAATTATAATATTTACTGTTACTTGCTCTGATATGCGGAGAAACCTCGCTATGTATTTGGGTCGAGAATTTATTTGTATCTCATTTATAATATTGATTTAATATGTGTTTTCAGCTTTTATCTAAATTTATCTTCTTTGTAACAAGCTATTAATATTTAAATAGATTTTAAGAGAATAGCTGTTTTAATCGAATTGTAAATATTATAACTATGAGCACATGACAATCCTTAATTGATTATAATTAGGCTTGTAACGAATTCGAAGCTGGCAACAGTTAACTGTCAGCTAGCTTCAAGGTTGTCACTTCTGAAGCTGAAATTTTCGACAAATCGAGAAATACCAAATGATAAATTAATAACTTATAAAGATTTAACGATAAAAAAAAACTTTTTTGTTACTGTTTGAATGTATAAAAATGTAGCGTCAATTTTGTGTAATGAATGAATGAAGCATTGTGTTAAATGATTGATGTAATTCGTTAGAAGTCTACTAATAATAATGAATCATTAATTATTATTCCTTATTTAAATCGGATGCCTGTCACGTATAGTATTATTAGATATAGGTATACTTATTATCTTTGAACTTCTTTCATATAAAAAGTTACAAAATTTTTAATATTTCCCACAAATCGATTTTTTCTAGTACGGTCTTCTTTATTATAACAATAGCAAAATTAAATAAAAATATGGATACGTGACGGAACCGTTTTACTCGTTGATTGAATAGATAACAAATAAATTATCAGTGCAGATCTAAGATAGATAAGTTTCATGTATCATATCTATTGTTGCTACTAACGATTGTAACAATATATGTAATTATTATGATGTACATAATGTTAATTGTAATATAAGAACAAATAAAGATCTTTAGTGAAACATATTTGAGTTATTTCTATTAAAAAACAAAAAAGAAACGAGCGATGATTTGCTTAGTTTTTTTTTGTTGGCTACCATAAATATACCCTTACTGTACCAAATCCACAGTGGCTATTTTCTTTTTGATCTTTTGCATTCTGTCTTCAGCCTTAATTCAGTACTTAAACGGTATTCCCGATCAGAAGTAGTTTAGACTCGAAAAGAGGTTTGGCTATAACATACACATGTGTTTTCAAAAGATCGGGGTGAAATTGGAAATAATAATAAATAACTGCTGTTTAAAAATCAAACTAAGTATGTAAAAACACACGAAAAAAATAAAATGAAAAAAATAAACCCTGCAAATGTTCCACTGCGTTTCCTACGCCTATTTTTTGAGGAGAAGGATCATTTTATTTTGCCACGCTGCTCTAATGCAGACTGGTGGATAAATATGACATAATTTCACCGGATCATTGTATCAAATATTAAAAAGAATAAAAATTAGTTAATAGTTCTCATAAGCACATGAAAATTATTTAACTTAAAGTCATAATTTTTAAATGCAATTGTAAAAGTTGAATACGCGAAACAAAGGCTCTATGAATAGGTTCATTATTACAATATATTTGTCAACGGATACTGACATTTATCAACATTTTTCAACGAAAAAGTTATTGGTAATTAATTTTGAATTTCATTCATGTGCAATAAAACAATAGTATTCCAACGGATTTAATGTTGAAATGAAAACAAATGAAGTAGCGAATCCGCACAAATTGGGCCATTCTAAATGTAAATCGAAGCACGGCGGTATTTCAGAACAATGGCTCTCTGTAATTATATTGTAAAACAATTTCGGCTACAGTTTTCTGTTGCGAAATGAAAATCTGTACGGCTTAATAAAATCTGCAGTATAATAACGTAGCATTAATGTTTTAACGACAATATTTATGAGTTCATTTTTTACAAAATTGTTTTATGTTAATAAATAATTTATGTTATAATAATTGAATGTTTTTAATTGCTTCAATAAATAAAGTAGATGTCAATAATAGACAAGAGATGGGTTAAATCTCAATCGTTTTATATCGATCTCCAATACTATCAAATACTATGAAATACTATTGAGATGACGTGGAGCTGTATTGAATCAAACAAAAGAACAATTATTCAAATTAAAAAAAAAAATAAACTCGAACATAATTAAAAATAAATTATATACAAATTGAATGAATTGAGAACCTCCTCTTTATTAAGTTATAAAATTATTTTTGTATTAAAATATTATATTTACTTTTAACGAATCGAATAGCAGCAGAAATGGCATCATATTTCGAGTATTGCAGTTGATATTGATGAGATCTACACAAAAGAGCTATTTACGCAGCTTATAAACTGGCCCCTAAGTATTATTAAGATATAGGATGATGTTTGTTATATCATTGACTGACACTTTTTAATGTATATTTGATAATGTGATATATGTTCGTAAAGTTAAATAATCTAACAACTTGTAAATTACATACCACTGGTCAAAAGTTTCCTTCCTGTTCTTGAGGTTTTGGAGTTGAATCCACCACGCTGTTCTAATGCGATTTAATGGATACATTAGTTGGTTTTAATCCGACGCACGCAGGTAAACGATACCTTCTTCACCTAGCACGATAATATATGTTCGTAAAGCATAAAAAATTTGTTCTCGAAATTATGACGTTCGTACTATTAATTCAAGGAACAAACATAAACTTGTTAACCACAGATTTAATCATTATTTTGTGGAACAATGTGTACATTTTTACACCGACAAAAGTTCAACATTTTTCAATAGTAAAGTTCATAAAACTGTTACGAAATGTTGTGTGTTAGTTTCTACAAACCTCACTGCTTTATGGACGATATAACACCCCAGGGAAATAACACGATCGCCTTCAGGCTGTATCAAATAATAAAATACAATTGTAAAGCAATCATTGTTATAAAAACCTGTTGAGTGTGTCATATTCGGTATAAAATGGTATTAGATGTTGGACATTCAATAAGCGAAGACAAATTTATTATAATATTCATTTAATACTTATTTTAATATAAGTAAACATAATATGAATCAGTCTTGAACCATTCATTAATAATTAACTTCTTATTACTAATAATTATTATATATACGAAATTCTTGTCTGTGTGTTTGTTACATCATCACGGTTAAAACATTTATGTTCGGATAAATTGGTTAAGAAATTCGTTTTAGTCACGAATGGTAGAATTGTCTACGAGGTAATGCAAAAGCATCCAAACTTAAAACGTTTCGTAATTTGCGAAAGCATAAGTAGGTATGTGATGTTAAACTTACGACTATGATTGTGTGTTACTCGCAATTCAAAAACGATCGGTTGATCAATGACGATTCGTTAATTTAATTTGATATTTGATTTAATTCAATCAAATTGATTTTGACCGATCGTAATTAAATTTGATATAGAATTGACCTCAAATATAAGAAAAGGTATAAAGATTTATAGCTTATACAGAATAGTACATATATTAAATTACGTAAGTTATGTTTTTTTTTAAATCTTTGATGCAGTCGCAGGAATCGGTTATTAGAATTCCAACTGATTATTTTATCGAATGGTTAAAACGCACCTCCCTAGAATACACTTTCAAATGAATAAAATTTGATCGAGGTTGCAATATATTAAATGCGATTTGAGCTAGTGTACACTATATGAAAGTCAGACGCTATTAATCCTGCCTTCCTCAAAGTAAATTAATTTATATTCGTAAATCACTTTAAGTACATGAAACATTTACAATCTATCGGCACTCGCGGCTATACATTATTTGACGGTTAATTGCATTCTTCTGAACTGAAATGCATTATGACTTCGTAAAACAGGCACGCAATATTAATACAGAATACTATCAAATTATAATGACTGTAGCTATAATACAAGATCATTATGACGCATGGTACTTGTACTATGGGACTGTTTTTAACTTTTTAACGTTTTTTGTTTCCGAATGTAAAGTTTTTGAGTAATGTTTTATTGTCGCACCAAGTTATGATAATGACAAACAAACGGGTTGAACATTTCGCGCGACAATTATTGTACGTTGAAAAATAACAAAAATATACATTTTTAAAAGATTTGCGATGGCTCAGTGGATAGAAGGCGTGCATCTTAAGCGATGATCGGGGTTTCAAGTCCGGAAATCATCACTTAATTTGTGTTTATAATTCATCTCGTGCTCGGGAACCTCTATAATTTAAATGAAATGAATCTTTAATTTAAATGAAATTCTGCTTCATGCGTCCTAAAACCCCTATTGGTGGAATTAGCTCCAAATCTTCTCCTCAAAGGGAGAGGAGGCCTCAATCCAGCTATACAAGCTGTTACTTTTTATCACGTGCTACCTATCACTCACACACACACATTGTATCTACTCAGTACTGTATCAGAAATATTAACGCACGTGCCATAAAAAGTATTCAATGTTTGCACAAATATAGATGAATGATGCACGATCGTCGATAAATTATGTTTAATTGATGAGATAGATTTAGTATATTAGGTTCAGTTGTCTTCTACTGTCGAGTGCCAAATACGATTTGAACTCTTTCTACAAATTATACACGTGAAAATTTCGTTAAAGTTCCACGTGTCCGATCCACTGGGCTATACGAAGCGTTAATATATATAATATATCGGATATATACAAATATATCGATTATAGTTTTATTTATTATCATCCAGTCTTAAGTTTACAAAAGCTACTTATCCATAACTACGTATAGAATTCTATCTGACATAGTAAGTGGCAAAATATCAAAATGTTGAATGCGGCTCGCCTCTCCGCCTCGTATCCCCGGGGTACCTGAGTGGCATTCGAGCGCAAACTATGCATATCCAATACAAACCCCGATTCCTTATGCAATCTGGGTTGTTTCCACGTTAGTTGTAGGATGAAGAGATTTAATCTATGATTGAGTACATGTGTTATGTATTTTAGATAATGCCGTGTTATTTACTTCAGCGTTAAAAAATTGTATACATTTTCATAAATACGTCTTTACTGTACGCGTGTCAGTAAATTCCTCCTAAATGGTTAGACAAATTTTAATGTATTTATTTGTTTGTGTTTGAGTTGGTTGGTGGATGAATTCGATTCGATTTCAGAATTGGCCCGTAGTCAGGATATATTAAAATATTTAATTTATAGAATAGCATTATAATACTTATCTCGTCAAAATGCAAAATGCACGTGAGATGTACAAAAATGAAAAATTAAATAAGTATTGAGATAACTTACTTATTGACGGTTGTATATTTTTCACATATTTGAAAATAAATTATATAAAGTTCTTTAATAGTAATACCATAAAAGGAGAACAAAGGTTTGAGTTACAAGTAAGTAAATACGTAAGACATTATCAAAGGTGCAGATGCAGAGATGCAGATCTATGCAGCAATTTGTTTGATACTTCTCTAGTCAGACCAATTTGTCTCGGCATTGTTCGAATGTTCACAAGATTGTCTTGCAAATACGAGAACATGCTAAACTATTTTCATCTCTTTGTATTTCGCTTGCCAAGACTTGAAGATCTATTTATTTATAATATATTGATTAAATATAATATATTTTGTAAAAAATAGATATAGAGATAATTGAAATTCATAATAAAATTTAACGTTTAGCGACTATTTAAAAAGCAGTGCAAGGTTTTTAGCCTTCATGTATGTATGTGAGTTTATTTATTCCGCCATACATTTTAAATGCCTGAACATATTTGGATGTATGGGGTAATGTTAGAATCCTTTCACCGTCCCGAGTGATGCTGACTATCATTTTTTTTTAAACTATACGTACGTCAGTAGGTTTAGTCTCATTTATCAATTTCCAAATTTTGAATCTTTAGATTGCCGAAGACATATTTTGTTATATCGAATTGAAAATTATCTAATCGATAGTCGAAAAGGAAATAGAAAACTATATCATATAAGTTATCGGCGGAAAATCCTTTATATAATTTTAGTAAAAATTTCAATTTCAAGATTGTGCTCATAAAATTGTTTAAGATAACCAAAGACATTATGTTTTAAATAATTCATGATATGCGTGTTCCGTCAAAAGTATATTGTTTGAATATATATTTTATTTTTAGACAAATAAAGAGATATTCTACAAATATACAGGACCCTCTTTACTCTCTGTATAGAGAGATTATGTAACAAATATATATCTATATAAAAAGTCTGTCTCTAAAGATTAATGATCCTTTTTAAACATATCACAATAGAACTGAGTTTATATTTAGATTCTACCTTTATTTTGTAAACAATGATTAATTATATCATAATTATTAATATTAAGAGAATAAGCCAAATGTTGACTCAACATATTTGAATACTTTCTATTTTTTCTGAACCGACCTGAATTTGTGTCTTTTCACGGTGTCTTGAGATACCCAGCGATAGATATTTATTGTGATAATCTTCAGGAGCAATTCTGCGTCACATAATGACTGCTAATATAAATATATGTACATATATATCTATTAACGACCATTAATTTAATTACATTAAACATTTACATGAAAACAATTTATAGATTTTATATTGCCGGAGGCATATGGAATGTTTATATATAGAATAATTTGTTATTTAAAAAAAACACACACACACGCACAATGCGTACCTATTGTTATATCAATAGCTGTTAAATATCAAATACCTACCTAAAATGTTTTGATTAATTATATAATATTAACTAAATATTAATAATACCAAATTACGCTTAAATATATATGTATTCAGAATTTTAATACACAAAACAGAATAGAATCAAACGAAATCCCTGTGTACGTTTTAAAATCCAATAACGCTGTAAAAACACGCCAAGATTACAAGGAAGTTTTATTTCCCACAGGCGCATTAGGCGCTTTAAAAGCGGCAAGTAAGCGCCTCGCAAATAAATCGCTATTCAATGAAATCGACAAGAAATGCCTACGCTGAGAAATGATTTATTGACTTGTCAGCTTCGAGCCAACCGATGCTAATGGTAGCTGAATAAGCAATCGTTTTTGATGTTTTATCTCAAGTTAATATGTAATAAGCTTGAGTGATATAACACGTTTCAAAATTGATTTCTTGATACAAGTATTTGTTGTGTCTATTTTTTAAAATAACAACAGCAATTGTGACGTTTGAGTTTTGCCGTACAAATCTGATAACGATATTAGGTATCCTAGATTGACATTTAGAAGTCAGCTTGTAAAAGCTTTCAGCATAACGAATCAATTCTAGAGATTTGAAGATGAAACAGATGAAAGAAAATATCGGTCATACTCATAAGAAGATAAGTAAACTTAACTAGATTTATGGAGTATTGAATATCTTGGTGGTTTTCGTAAGTATATTAAGTACCTATTGTTAAAACTAGATTGTATAAGAATATTTGATAGCTCTTATAAAATGTGTATTTTTTTACAATTAATTTGAGATCACAAGTCTTCTGGAGCGATAATCCTATTGTAAGTATTGCGTGATAATAAATTAATATTGTACTCCATAAGAAAAGAATCATAACTTATTTTATAAATAAATCTACTTCAAAGCAGGTAATTGTCTCATTAGAGCATCATTTGACCTTCAAAATTGAAATCCGGCAGATTTACTCACACGATTCCGGAAAAAAAGTACCAATATCAAACTAACATGGAAGCATATTACATAACATTTTTGGTATACGTTTATTTAAAATATTCCAGTATTCGGATTATGAATCATTTGAGAGTGCGCGATCCGAATAAAATAAAATGTCATGATATCGTTTGAGCATATAACGAAATTTAAATATATATTTCAAAAAGAATCGTAATAAATGTAAGAGCATACAAATCAAATAGAAAGCGCAATAACGTATGTCTGCTATCTTGAAGTGAAACGCTGGGTCCGTTGATAGCCAGAAATGTGTAGTTGTGTACCTACTTTAATCTCACAGATACTCGACCCATTTCCATCTTCGCCCATTTTATCTCCCTACATATATGCAATGACAAATACTCAGCGAAATCAGAGTTTTATAAAAAGTCACCTCAATATATCTGGACTAAAATAAGCATCCATATAGAGAATATAATATTACATTGTGTATTATTAAACAATATCCTTGGTAAATAAAGTAAAAGCCTGTGTATCCCACAGCTGGGCAAAAGACTTCATTCTCTCCTATTATGGGGAAATTTGGTGCTTATCCGGTCACGTTATCCAATGCGAGTTTTTGGATGTAGAAGTCATATGGCATAATTTTATTGTACGGATACAAGTATCCTCCACAATATTTTCCTTCATCATCAAAACTGTAATCTACGTATATATTTTTTTCTTTGTGCGTCAATTACGTGAAAACTACTGAACGTATCGGTATGAAACTATGACCAATCGAAGCTTAAATATCCGTGGATGGTAATCCGTTGATCCTTCCCCCTTTTTGCTCAGCAAAGCGGGCGGTAATAGTTAGTGCGTTATAAACACAGAGTGTTGCTTGCCCGGTGTAATTAAATTGTGTTGTAATATAGCCGCCATTTAATAAATAAGATATAAAATTCATCAAAACAAAATCATGCATATTCGAGTTAGTATTCGATTTCGATATCAAGTTGATCGTATGATGTAATTGATTTATATTATATTAAATCATCAATTAATTTAAATGTGTATGTTATGGGATGTACATGTATAATGGGAAGTACACAAATATATTATATTTTCGGTTTCGAATTATAAACATTGTTTTTATTAAAGAGGTGTTAAAAATAGAACAATCAATGTAAAATATAAAATAATAAATTATATATTTTTTTTATTATACTAATTCTACTTTCTACTAAATACAGTAGTCAACTTCTATGAGGTTGAAACATGATAATATTTAAGTAGTGCAAACGTTACATGAATTTGAAAGGCTTCATTTTAGAAAATGAAACTGCGAATATTGAGGCTGCAAAATTTTATGTTACTCATTTAAAATATTTGCATAGAAAGGTATCTACGTTAGAGTAATCCGGTTATCATAGTTTAAGCTTTTAGTTTAGAAGAGATCAAAGCTTTTTATCCTCATTTTCGTAGAGTATGTACATTCTATTGTTGCCACAGATTATCTTAGTAACTACTAAGTTATTAAATATAACAATGCTTTACTTAAGTAATGCTGGACGAAATGCCTAATTAGCCTTAAGGCTGCCCGATTGCTAGTACAACTACTACGCTATGCAATACTGCTTAAGTAGCTTTTTCCATATGAAGTATTATTAAATAATAAAATAAAATAAAAATAAAAATTAATAAATTATTATTAGGAGACTTATTATGGGTGAATTTTGAAATGTTTGTTTTTACTTAATTGAACACAGGACCGAATTTAAGTCCTGGAGGCCTTAGTGGAACAGTTGAGTGGAGGCCCCTAAATATTATCTTACAAATTAATTCGAATATTTTCATTCCTGTCAGTCACATTTGTCAATAATACTTTTTGTATCAGTAACCTTTAAAACAGTAACTAGTAATATGTTTTATAATTTAACTGTAGATATCTAAATATATATTACATTTAAATCGTTAACTCGTCGGGATCTCTATGGTGGATCCCATCTCTTGTAGAGGTCTCAAGGCAGATGCCTCGGTTGACCCGGTACTCTAAATCCGGCCCTGATTGAACAGATAAAATCTCATTTATTGACTCTTGCTAGATCAGTAAATCAATAGAAAATGGTAAAATTGCTAAGAGCAAGACTACATTATGTTAAAAATAGAACTGAAAATAAAAACAGAAATTAAAATTTATCACTCATGCATTACCATATTTCACTCATTATGAGTGTCCCCGACCGTGACATTCCCAACCGCTATATTCGGGAGGTGCGTGAAATATAAATCAGCAAGCTGTGATTTGGGTGAAACCTCCTGGAAAGTTATAATTATATTTGGCTCAAACGTTCGACCGTTTCATTTATTTATTATTAATAACAACAGGAAAAACCAATTTCATCGGTTTCACGAATAAAAATGTTTTTGTTATATTAAAATTCCATATTTTAAATTATTAAGAGAATTTATTTATCTTGCAATCTTTAAGTCAAATCTTAAAAGAATTTATTTCTCCTAGGAAAAATTATGTGATTCCCACGTGCAGTGGTGCGGTATGTGTAATAGGTGGTGTCCGAATACACCGGAATACCCACTAAAAACCAGCGGTACCTCTTCGTCTCTTTGGTAGGCTCCACGGGATCGCTTTAGCATGCTACCGTGACATCTTGACGGTTGAAATCTTGTAAGCCTACGGAATCGAAATTTTACATGTTGGTTCAGTTTCGATGACAATTTTTTTTATGGTAACCGTGTTCTGATTCTACACCCAGGATTAATCCCAGGCAATGAAACTCCCCAATGTTACAGTCATAGGCATGAAATTTAGTATATAAAAGCTTGTTTCGAAATAATGTGTCTAAAGAATTAAAAAAAAAAAAAATTTTATAAGTCACAAACTGATTTAACAATTTTGGGTTCTATTAAAAAAACAAAAAAGTTCTTCAAAATTTACTTTGTTCAAGCGTCAATAAAAAATTGAAAAAAAAACTTCAAAGCACTTTTTTTTCAACGTTATAATTTAACAATATAATTTAAACATCGAATATTTAATTCGTTTCGGAGTACAAATTCGGAAAACCAACAAAATACGAGTCCGATATTGACTCAAGCTAAGCTCCAGCGGGTTATACTTGTTAAATGTTGAAATTAGTTTCTCTTTATGTAGTATTTCGGTACTCTGCGAGCTCAACAAATTATTTTAGTTTCCAATAGTGACATTTAACTTAATATATTTTAATAATGTCCTCATTTCGCATGAGCAATTACGCAGAATCTGTTCCATTTTTAAAGATAAACTTATTTATCTTATTATTATTATAATTTATCCTAAAAATATCTTATTCCTATATCCTAGTGTACTGCAGGTAGAGCTCATGGGAGGTGTATGTTAAATTAGCATAGTTTGACGGTTGCCGCGGGCAGTGTGAGTATAATGAGAATTTACGGCCTTTATGAACAACGTAGTCAGACTTTCAAGCACGTAGATATATTAAAATATCTACGAGGGCTTTGCTGGCCCGTTTGCATATCATAGCTTTTGTAATTCCATTATAAAAAATAGAAATTTCCATTATAGAAAAATCCTGTTTTATAATATTTTTAACGCTCAGGGTAGCAGATTTATTTTTATTACGAGAAATGTTTCTGTCCAGCTGAAGCTTTATTTTGTTAAGGCACTATCAGTATACAATACATTTATATGAAATATTAAAATTACTAAAACACACTTTATTTGAATTGTCACTAAATTAATAACTTTAAACTTTGTGCAATATAAATAGTAAAAATTAATGGATTTATATATTATGTATATATGTATATGCGAGGTGAGGATTTCGAATCAATAGTTTTTCATAATATATATGTGTGTGTAATTAGAGAGAGACTATAAAAGCAAGTGATAATAGATATTATTTTGAAATAAAAGCAGAGATAATCACATCTATGCCTTCTAGTTATTATACCGCCACGTATTGTATTGTTATTACGCTTTAAATTATAAGCGTGTTAGGGTAATTACAGGCTCCAGGAATTAGCATCTTAAATTAGATTCCTTTGTTCGAGAAGCATTAGATTTCTTACAGTGCAAGACTCTTTGGACGATCGGCTACTTACTTATCATCATGTGAGTCCGTTTGCCTTTAAAACAAAAA
Source organism: Vanessa atalanta (assembly GCF_905147765.1). NCBI lineage: Eukaryota > Metazoa > Arthropoda > Insecta > Lepidoptera > Nymphalidae > Vanessa > Vanessa atalanta. The sequence goes on along the minus strand of NC_061878.1, from coordinate 6,833,341 downwards.
AGTTTGAAAAATCTTCGAAACAAAAGTTATATTATATCTGTATAAATATTATTTATTTAAAATCTCTAGATAATAAATAAATTATATACGTACATATATTTACACAATATTAATCTGTTGAGAATTAGCCTGAAGTCTGAAGTTATTTTTTTAAAGATGAATTAAATATCATTATGACAACAGCAATAATAACCAACCACGGCGTAGTAATTTTTGTTTAAATTTTACGCTGTACCGTAATTTGCGGGCGCTTAGTTTTCCCTTGGGAACTATGCCATATTCCTTATAAAGGTACAAAATGAGTTAAAGTAGAAGATTCAACCGCAAAAGTAACAACCGCATTGCTTTTTAAGGTTTTCGGTACTTAATTATTATGATAAAAAAATCTGGAGATTTTGAGGAACATTTCGAAAACAAATAGTCGGCAGAATAATTGAATATTGGGTAAAAATATTAATGAAGTCATTCATTGAATTTTGTCATTGTTCTATGATTTTTTAGCATTACGCATCAGATTTAATTATGTGTACAACTAGCTGTGCCCGCGACTTCGTGCTATTTATTATTCAGTCGCAGATTTTCCTTGAACTTATTAATTCTCTATTAAGCAACTTTTGTGATATTAAGTCTTTGGTAGGAGGCAACCGACGCGACGTGACGGCGGAGTGGTGGCATGCGTGAGGGCTGCGCGCGATACAGGACAGTAACAGTATTTGGACATTGCAGCATGACTTTATTATTATTTTATATATAATTCTAAGATAAAACTCCTTACTCCTTATTACATCAGCTATTTGCCCGTCTCGTCAAAATCGACCCAGGCGTTCCAAAGATTGGCCGGAACAGACAGACAATTTGTAAAAAATGTTAATTTGGTACATGTACCGTGTATACATACATATGCATTTAGTAAAAACAGTTATTTCAACAGAAACTCCAATTTTATTATATGTACAATTATTTATAAGATTGCATCGAAAGTTGAAAATACATTATTGCGTAACAGAAAAAAATAGTCTTTTACATTTTAATATAATTATTGTGGCAATGTTTGGTATTTTCAGCTGAATGTGCCGAATTCAGAAATAGATCACAATTATATTTCTTTAAGATTGTATATAACAATTTCAGGAACGAATATAGAAAATCACTGATGAAATTGGTTGATGTAACAAAAAAAAAATTAACCTTGGCAGTTAAAATTATTCAAATTTTAATCTATAAGCCATGTACACATTTTTATCTGTTTCGTAATAAAACTATTTTCTTGTTATTTTCTTAGTAATGGTTGGTATAGCGGATACTATTTAATAAAAATAATAAATAGTAACTATTATAGGACAAAAGGTCTATTTAAAATTGTTAAGCTAGAAATAAATGCTAAGCCTACAGTAAGACTACAATTCCTGGCCGGATTTGAGTTTAAAAACTTCTAAATCACTTAAATAGCCCCCCTAAAGTAGATGAGCACTTGACAAATACTTATTTTATCGACGAGATAGTAAACGTGTCCCTAAACTGAAGATTTATTGGAGAACTTTCAAAATTTCAGCAAAGCTTCTATCTTACGACTTTTACTTTTAACTGGCTGTTACAGACGAAATAAGTCCACTTAAACATTTTATTTCTTATTAAAATACGTAGTTTCAAGTACTGAAAGTTTTCATCAATAGATTGACAAGTCCGCAGATAGCAGTTATTTGACAACTTCGTTGGCCTAGTGACAGACTGATAATTATGTTTGTAGAACATGCACGGTTACGGTCAAATCTACCAAAGGAATCCAGGGTCGAGTCAATATTTAAAGTTATTGGGTACTTTTTGTCAAGTTTTTTTATTAGCAGCACGAAGTACGTAGGTATCATTTAAATCTTATACCATTTTAACTGTAAATATATGGGTAGTAAAGGCTTTCTGAATTCTGTACGCTTAGATCTATTTAACTACTAATGCGGTTCAGCGTATTTCAAGAGGAAGTTTTGTGTTTATGTTACATTCATATTATAGAAGAAAAAAGCCGAGAATTTCTATTTTTCTACCAAAAAAACAATGATTTTTCTTGTGTCGTTTTTTCTTTAATATAAAAGTTGTAGGTACATAGCCCATTATTGTAGTGTGAGGCCGGACGGGTAGCGTCTTATGAACAGAATTTAGGCACAAAAAAATACAGTGACGCTTGCCCGGATTTAAACCCTTCGGTAAGATCCATTATATCAATTGTGCTATATCGACAGGCAGCTGATATTGCCAACATAAGTAATCTTAATAAAACTCGCCGTCGAGCAAGACGTAAATTTTTATTATAAACTTGAATCTAAATATCTCGGCTTTAGATTTGCTAGGTCAGTGTTACTAAAAACAAGTGACATTAATAAGGATCTTCGCTCAAAATTAATGTCAATTCTAATCCGTTGAAATCGACGATACCCAAATCACATGTCTTATTAAGCCCGCAGCCGAATTAACTTCAAAAAATGGCATTCGCTCATAGCTCGTGCTGAGATCTGCGTACTGTATACTGCGTCAAAGAGAGTAGGTATAACCACTGAGAGCTGCGTGGGTATTATGACTCTAGTTTATTATAGTATTAATATTATGTTTAGTTTCCACGTTTTTTGTTAATTATTGTTGTTAGTTTATATATAATTATGACGTCATGTACGTAGTGAACGCTACGTTTATTTTATTTCCCCTACTTTGGTTACCTTATGCCTGGAAGAGATACCTGTCGTAGCGATTAGGACGCCTCTTGTGCGTCTCCTCTATATATATACATACAGAAGGTTTGGAGCATATTCAACACATGCAAATTGGACACATGCAGGTTTCCTCATGATGTTTTCCTTCACCGCCGAGCACGAGATTAATTATAAACACAAATTAAGCACATGAAAATTCAGTGGTGCCTGCCTTGGTTTGAGCCCGAAATCATCGGTTAAGATGGACGCGTTCTAACCACTGGGCCATCTCGGCTCGGTTTCGGTTTGTTAATACATATATATATAATCTACATAATATATATCGAAAGCAACTGCGTTCCGGATATCCCAAAACACCTCAACTTTTCTTCAGTTTCATTGTTCATTATGTTGGGTCTTATTATATATTTCTAAGCAAAAATCAATCTTGGAGGATAATAATTGCACCTCGTGTTCCACGGTACATAACGTAATTAATATTCGAATATGTAATTAGTGTAAATGTAATTAGTAATAAGTGTTCTAGTTAAATATTCATAGACAATAATGGCAACGATTTAATCTAATCACTTCCAATGCCTATGTAATCTACTAGCAAACCCCTCGGACAGACGTTATCCTACCTGTGTCGTGGCGATTGGTTGAACAATATAGGAGTTTATGTACCGCAGCGTCATCTAGTAGCGAATTATAACAATATTCTTTATGACATATATATGTACCAATTTTCATGGTAGTCGGTCAAATGATTAAGGTCAATTTATCGAAATTATTATCGAGCTAATCGATAATATAGGTTTTGTCGAATTATGTAATAGGATTGATATAAGATATAGATAATTTACTTTCATTATTTATTATACAGATACACATTCGCATATAAAATTGTCTAGTGTGACTATCTAACAATTAATTAGATCTTAGCAAATTCATACAGAATTCATATTGAAATTAAAATACAATAATAAACTAAGCTATATTCAATGCGTTCGTTTAATAAAAAATAATTATTTATCATAACGGATATCCGTTTCATATTTATTATTATTCTCACATCATGATATATGTTAAAATAATTTCATATTTATAAAAAAAAGACAGCAATTAAAGTAAAAAATGTGTAATTTTCTAGAACATTCTTTAAGATTTTTTTTTTCATTTTTTAACTTTCGAAATACCAACAATAGCATCGCTTAATTATGTGACATAAGTTAACCCAACTCAACAAGACAAAAACTTAACTCGTCCCAAATTTTCAATTTTCGGAAGAAAAATCGCGCTTTGGCTTAAAGTTGCCAGGTATGAAATATTATGTAAATATTATTGAAAAAAATATTTATTGCCATTTATTAACATTGTAAATTAGCTATTATATTTAAAACAATATATGCACTAAAAATTGCACATTTTAAAATCATTATAGAGTCTTAAATATAACACAAAATAATTAACGTACCTTACTTTAAACCGTTATTTTTATATGCATAATTGTGGAATATATATTCATAATTAATAATTTACAAATTGTGCAGTAGAAAATCTACCAAATTGTAAGACGTCGACTTCTCGTTTGAGAAGCCTTTATATTTATAATCTGTAATATAAAAATGTAGTAAGCTAATTTTGTGATATTTGTTATGTCGATAGAAAATGGCAGTCATTTTTATGGACGAGGACTTTTTTCAAATAATTGAAGATATAATTTATTTCGCCTAAATTATTGCTTTAATCAATTTTATCATTTGAAACAAATATCACATAGACAATGGATCTGAGACGATTATAATGAATTCGAAAGTCGCCAAATGTAACAAAAAATGGCATTCCTGTTATAGACTAATGTTGAGTATTTATCTACCTGAAACAAAAAGGAGTATATTAACAAAAGTTATATTATAGTCTTTGTATATGCCTATATTGTATTCCAATTAAAGAAGGAGTAAAGATAAACTACAAGCAGTACTTGACTAATATATCCTTATCCATAGTATAACACTATCTTACTATACTACTTAATTTTACTTCCAAAGTTACAATAACAATTTTGCCAATACCAAAGATAATTCTAGATTTTAATTGATGCTATCGATTTAATTCAGTGTCATAGTTTATTTGTTTTTACTCCTTAGGTGGTTTGAATATGCTATACTTGTAATTCAATAAGCAAGCAATAAAAAAAAAATTATATCTTATAATCAAATAAGTTTACCTTCCTATATCTATACAGTATATATAATCATGCAAATAAAACTATTCATGCATTGGGATTTAAGATAACCATTGGTGTTCCCTCAAACTTCTTATATGATAGTCAAAAAACTTTTGGTGCTGGAGTTTTTAAAGTCACCTCTGGACTCTCGGTCAATTATATCAGACAATAAATATGAAGTGTAGAATGAATAAATGAATTGTATAATCACTTTTTCTTAGTCGTCGTCTCTTCTTTAGCTTTCTTTTCAGCTTCACGTCTCTTGGCCGCCTCTTCCCGCTGCTGTCGAATGATTGCGAGCCTGGCGAGATCTGCTCGAGCCTGGTCAGTCTTGCCTTCAGCGTGCGCCTTTTGGTAAGCGGCCGCTGCTCGTTGACGCTCAATTTCTTCTCGTTCACGCCTGTATTATTTATAACATTGTCATTACTGAATTCATGATAATCAAATCTTTGATAAATTCTTAATGTTAGCATTTATCAAAGATTAGATATTGTTGATAATTTGCTGCTGGAAGGTACATCTCAAGAACTACTAATTACACAATTATTTAAGTTACCATGGGCTTGCTCCTTACTGACAAGAAGACTGAATAAAATGCAGTAAAATAGTATAAAGATGACAGGTAATAATGTTGTCTTAGATTTTCGCGATTATTACACATTGAAATAAAACTAGTTTTTAACGGATTTAATCGCGTATATTAATTATTTTAACATCCCGACGTTTCGAGCACTTTGCACTTTGTCTGCCTGTGACCACGAACACTGCAAAGTGCTCGAAACGTCGGGATGTTAAAATAATTAATATACGCGATTAAATCCGTTAAAAACTAGTTTTATTTCAATGACAGGTAATGTTTTAATAAAACATTGTAACTACCAATTAGACACTTCTGCTATCCAAAACCAAAACAAATCATATTTTGAATGTATAAACTAAGCATTACTCTATTTAATGCTCACAAGTTTCTTTTTTAATTGTTTTACATAGTACAGTAAAAGCTACTTTCTTGTGCTTCCTTCATTCGCAATTTCACTATTTGAGGAATAAAAAAGTTGATTATGAAAATTGATCCACCTTTGGAAATAAGTCTTATTTTTAAGAAGGAATTTGCTAATGCCAATGCTGAATATCAGTCTGAATTGAAGGAGCTTTTAAAAACTGCCAAGCTAGAAAAAAATTACTATAATATTTAAACAATTGCCTAAAGCTGCAGATAATATGTAATTAATCAATATATATGGTCAAAAACTTCAATTAATCATTTTTTTATAATGTTTTTGCTTTTTTAATTCATCACCTAGGAATGTATCTCCTATAACCACATACAAATTTGCGGCATATTTACAGAACATATGCCTTGCAAATAAAGAGCTTTACTGTACATCAAATCTTGTATTCAATTCTAACCTTGAAAGTTGGGGCTTCTCGCCCTCAGGAAGACTATTTAAATTAGACAGCTTTTTGTTTTTCTTTACTACTCGATTGGGATTTTCTACTTCAATGAGGCCTGAAACTCCCTTTGCTTTGGTGGGGTGCTGTAAATTGGAAAAAATACCTTATTATTTACAAGAAAGTAAGGCACTACCATACCAGTAAATGTATTTTATGTTTGTAATGTTTCCTGCACAAATTTTATATAAAAAATATATTAAATTTAAAAATGTACTACCTATTATATGCAATACAATATATATATGATATACTTGTTTTGTTTTTTTTTAATGTTTTTTTTTAATGTTAAAAGGAGCAAAATGCAATTAAATGTCAAGATGTTTTCAATTTCCTACAGATTAAGAACATAAAATTAAATATATTTCATAATTTGTTCAAAATATTATATGTTTATAAGCGATGTGATGCCTTACGTCTTCATCTGAATCACTATCGTCACTGTCATCAGATCCAGATTTGTTCCCTTCAGACTCTTCTTCACTAGAGCTTTCATCACCATGCTCCTTCCTCCATCTGAAACATAAATGCTTCTTATTAAAATACTGGAGGTGATTTTACATGATAGGATAAAAACTATTTCTACGCTTTTTATACAATTCAAAATCATTGTTTGGAAGCAACTTCCACTCTATTCTTGTAATTCTTTGTTAATATAAGTGACGGTGATTCAATCATGAATGGGCATTACTAGTTGTAATATACTTGCTTTTGTTTCTGTTCTTCCTGCTTTCTTTGTTCTTCCAACTCCTCTGGACTGGTAAACTTACGATTGCGACCCTTGTGATTGGTATATTTACCTGAAATATTAATAATTATTATAAATAATGGGGGTTACAAAAAGCACATTCTAAATAACATTCGATCGACATTGAAATTTAATTATAAGATCCAGCTTTACAAACTCACCACGTGGCATGATTAAATATATAAGGACGGTTATCTAATTATAGTTATTAATATTATTAAATAATAGAAAGGTTATTGAGTTATATCCAATAAATAAGAATCGACAAATTTAGCTTTGACGTCTTCAAGTAACGAAACGATATTTGTGGTCACAGATTACCGTAAAATTGCACCGGCTATAGATAATAACTAAAATGTTATAAAGAATTTACAGATATATTTTTTTTGTATTTCAACTTCAACATTTCTTATGCGTTTTTAATTTCAAATATTTTACGAAATAACAATTATTATACATGTAACAAAGGAAATATTTTTGAATTTTTATATAAGTTAAAGTTAATATTTAAGTTAACAAAAAGAAATATGACATATTATGTTTATGTTTTTTTATGATATTTAAATATGGCAATAATTTACTGTTAGTAGTTAAATAATAAATATATTGTTTAAATATATTAAAATAGATAGGATGAATATTACAAAAAAATATATAAGAATAATTAAAATATTATACTACAACAAGTATAATTTTTTATCTCTGGGTATTTAAAATGCGTTAAATACTAAAATAACAAAACAAAACTAATATAAATTCTCTATAATAAACATAATATAATAATAGAGTGTACATTGGATACTCCGCACAATATTATTTGGTGTCTCGTTACACTTAAACAAAAACATTTTTTTTCTTCTATATATTTTTTTTTAATTCGGAACTCATTAAAATATTCGATTAAGTTATATTTTGCATAGAAATAGATAAATTATTATGAGTAAAGAAAAATAAAAGTATACAGAAGAAGACGAAAGCAACACAAAAATAAATTACTCAAGGATTTTTTTATTTAATTTATTTATGTTATAAAAATACAGACGGGAGTTTGATGCTTTGATATAACGCTTATATGCATGCACGATTAAGAGTAGCTAGTATACGTGTATTATCTATGACTAAGAGTTATTAAACTCTGTGTTCTGGCTTAGATAGTGAGTGAGCCAGTGTAACTGCAACACACGGAACATAACATTTTAGATTCCAAGTTCGGTGGTGCATTGGCGATGTAAGGACTAAGGAATGATTACGGCGCGGCGTTTATGGGCGATAGGTATTACCATCGGGTCCCAGGTCCATTTGGCTGCTTACTTATTTTGTTTATAAAAAATAGATCAATCAACTAGAAATCAAATATAGTCAAAGTAGAATGCAAAAACTACAAACTACTTGAAGAAAATATTTTTACCATTATTAATGAGCAACGACAGTACCATATACGGAATTTAAAATTATAAAAAAGTTGATGAAAATGAAGATTGATGTGTTTGAAACCCTATTAAGTTGAATACTGATTGAATAGCCTATAATAACCATTAAACAAAATATTTACAGAGTATGTTGTTATATGATGATGAAACTTGTTGAGTTTGTTTTATCTTTAGTTTATGTAGTGTTCATTATTTAATGACAGGTTGTCAAGCTTATCGTTAAAGGGCTACGACCAGTGTTCAAAACTATAACCTAAATGACAGAAAAATCTATAGTTTTAACATCGGATTTTTTTCCTTTTTTGTTAAAATAGAAAATCCTTTTTTTTTGTTCAAATTAATTTACTTTTAAATTTTTTAATAAAATATCACGTTATTTGTAGAGAAAAATATTTTACAGTTAGAAAGCTGTCCTATATTAATTTAAATATATTAAGAATTTATTCAATGTGCTATCGTCGTTGACGAGTTATTTCTTTTTGAAACGTACATACTGGATACCTATTAAATGAAGCTCTGCTTTAAGATAACAGACGACGTGAATTGTTTTATGGAATCACTTGAGTCATTTTATGAGTACCTATAGCAGTATGCATAATACTTATATAAATAACTATTTTTTTAGTCTCCGTTACAATTAACTACTAACTCTACTTCCCCTGGCTTATAGTTGTATCATACATTAGCGTTATTTAGGCAATTTTTCTCGTAGGTAAGGCTTAAAATTTCTGTTTCTTGATTTACCCTGATAATCTATAAATGGGTTAATAATTAATTAATTATAAAGTAACAACAAATATTTTTAAAACTGCCTCACAAATAAAACCTAAAATGAATAACAATTAATTTATGTTCTCAAATTATGCTAGTATCAGATTGTTAAGTTATCCCTTTACTTGAAAAATTCTCATAGAAATAAAAAAAAAAAATTATGCACGTATAAAAAAAACGTTATTTTTATTTTGACTTTAATACTCGCTTTTTAGTCTTATATAGTTTATTAATCTCAGTCACATCACTAATTTTCAGTTAGTTGCAAAAGCGAGAAAGTACCCAAATTTAATAAACGTTTCACATACGCATTTACGTTCTGATTACACGAAAAGCATAAACTCTTGCTTATCATGTATTTATTTATTAATCACGATTACAAAATAACCTAAATTTAAGTAACAGTAAACTTGTAATTTACTGCTGAATATTGTGATTTACATTTTTGACGGATATTAAAAAAACATAAACAGTATTCTGTTGAACATGAGGTACTGTAGGTACGTTTTTTCAGACAATATAATGCCGGAAGTGGTAATGCGTTGATATTGAAAACTTTATACCTAATGATTAAACGAAGGAAATATGGTTAACGCATTATGAGAATTATTACATATTACGTCCATCTAACGTGGTGTTTTGTTACTACAAAATATATCTTTGCTTATAAATGATCTTAAACTTGGTTTTTAATGAAAATTAGAAGTATAATAACTTACCCGGTTTTTATTACAATTAAAGCAATTATAAACAAAGTTATTAATAACCCAAATTACTCTACGTACGAATAATTAACTGAGGAAATATAAAACAATGATGCGAATTATGAAGTAGGTACCTACATAATATGAAAATAATATGTTGAATAACGTTCAAAAACCTTTTTTAAAAAAATAATAACATAAAATCCCTTTGTTCATTTGTCCAAGATTGACCTTTAGTTTTGTATCGTTCAATGTTTTAAGTCTAATTGACCATCAGTGATTGATACAGATCGTGAAAAAATACATCAGCTGTTGATATTGCAACGGGTTAATGACATTGTTTTCGGCATTATGGTAACTCACGACAAAGCCTTATCGGATACATATGTAAAATAACTTTTTTTACCTACTGATTATTCTTGAAAAGCTTTTTTTACCCTTATGTGTATTTGATAAATATTCATTCAAATAGATAAAATTATTCAATGTAAGAAAAAAACAAAGTAAAGTACAACTTGTACAGTGTACAATTGAACATGTATATTTGCTGTGCTGAGGTCTTCTATCTTTTTGTTATAAAGGTTTTTATTTTTTTAATTATAGTTTTAATTCATACATGATAAAGGGAAAAGTCATAGTGGTACTAGTACTTCAAAAACAAAATAACATACGTATGTATTACTTATTAAAGAGATAGCGAGTCTACTAAGTATTAAGTGCTCAGAGTTATTGGCAGCAAAAGTCGGGTTAGGTAACCTAGATAATGTTAGGGCTGGATCGTGAGAAGCATGCATAAGAGGCGGCACATACCCAGTAGGGGGTGAACATAGGCTGCAGCTGCGAATGACGACGTATTTGAGGTGTGCGCAAGATCTTTAAATTAGGCCAGTTCACTTAAGTAGTCGTTAAAGTCATAAATCAAATGCCAAATTGTCTACAAACATTAGATTTATTTGCACTTAAATCCAAAGTTTTCATAATTAGTTAAAATTTAGTGGGCCAGTATAATTAGGTTATAAGCACATCGATCCTAAAAGTTGATCTTCTAAAATAACTAACTAATAATAAAAAATAAATACAAATAAGTTATAAAAATGCAATATTTAAAAGAAACTCAATACAACTTTTACCTTCATATAACCATGAAGGTAAAAAAGTATGAATGAATATGTTTTGACAAAATAGGTTCTATGTTAGATAAATATTTAAATTATAAAGTAAAGCAAACACTAGATAAACCACAGATTGTAAACCTACGACATAGTTTTTTAATTAAAAAGTTACACTCAGAAAATAGTTTTAAAACAAGAAAATTATAAGTTTAGTAACAAGTCTTAAGCAATAATGTAGTACGACTGGTTCATCTAGTCCTTTAAGTTTCATCACCTTACGTCCTACCATTATTTTTATTTTAATAAATGGGTTCAGTTACTTGATTAAACGTTATTGACGCAAGCTTGATCGTTTAAAAATTTACGTACTGCATTTATGGTTTGTATAATTTTACACCACAGGTGATGATCACATAATTAGCAGGGGTGCCCCTTTTATAAAAACATTTGACGAACGATGAGGGCAAATTGGAAGTTTTGTTAATTTTTTACTCGTTTAATTATTGTTGTAAGTATAATCATCATTGAAAATTTGATGGAAAGATAATGCGTGTTTGGATAAAAAAAAATTCTACTGATATTTCCTTTTTTATTGATAATTGTCTAAAAAGAATCATCAATAGGCACCAAAATAAATAAAAATAAAGAAGGTACTGTACTATTTTGTTTTTGCTAGGTTTGATTGTTAAGTTGTCAATTTATTCATTAATCTGAAGAATGTGGCTGGACCCGGCTGGATGCGGGAGGCGGAGAACTTCGGAGAGGCTTATGTCCAATTGTGGACTGTAATTAGCTGAATGATGGTAATTAATTTAAATGACGAGTCTGATACGACGGGTCCTTACTACAGTATTGGAAGATGCACATACGTCTTTTTACTACTTTAATGGCGAAAACTTCAATCATAAATTAATTTGGAGTATCCAACATTAAAAACTGACCAAAAGGCTTATCTAACAATGTAAGACGAGTAAAAAGACATACATAACCATTCATCTTTTTAAGGCTCATCACTCGCTTGGGCTCAGGTTGAATCGCGAGCGTATGTAGAGTGCCCGGTTTGTTTTATTTACGTGGCGCGGCAAGAGTGTGCGGTTTTATAATATTTTTTTTTATAATTCTTTTTTGATCTTCTTTATAGTATATATAATTAAATATGACAAACAAATGCATTTAAAAAATATTAAAATATATCAATCAATAATAGACGAAAATATATTAAATAGTGCCATTTAAACTTTAACTATTCGAATTAACATGACAATGCCTTAATAACCTTATTTTGCCTGATATTATTTAAATTTTTTTCTTTATTGATGACCCTAAAGTTCGTCAACAATTTGATTATTAAATAAAAATTAAAATCGATTGCCAAACAGAGGAGAAAAATGTACTGGATAGTTTTGTCTCTGACTATTTAAACATTATATTAAATCATTATCATCGTCGCTGAATCATTACTTAAGACTAGTACTGATGACACTCTTTGACTTTTAAAGTAAAAACACTCTAAATAATATCTAACGGTAAACATATGCTAACTCAAAAATGGTACATAAGGTTAGTGTGAAATTTAATATTGCTTATGTTAAATGTGTAAAAACGGATGTACACTAAATAGGGAAGCGTTAGACCTTATTGACAAATTATCTTGGTGTCACTTTAGATACTAAGCTATATTGTAGCTCCCTCATTAAAACGGGTACTGACCAAAAATATTAACTGTCATTTCACGATATATACTTCATAATGTGACGTATGTTAGTAAAAATATAGACTTTTGTAGAAATTGTAACGTACATCCTATTAGTACCAGGAACAAGCTACGAATGTTAATCACATAGGGTTAGTAATTCTTTTGTTGGGCAAAGTATACGTTTTAACAAAAGGATCTCGGAAAATATTCAAAATATTTTATGGAAAAATTAAAAAAAAAAACCATTAAAAAAGTTTGTGCGTTAAATGATATTATGAAACTAATGACTTCTTAAATTAAAACACACGTTAGAAATGAATTATAATAATGGTATTGTAAAATCCCGCTGAACTTCCTTTGCCAGTTCTTCATATTTTCTTGACAATCATTAAGTAAGTGTAATACTTTATTATTTGTCTTATGGGTTTTGATTAAATCAAATAATTAGACTATTATCATGATAATGTGTATATAAATAAAACATTACTGTTAATTATATTGTAAAAACATATATATCGGATATAGGCCTACTATACTATTTATAGGATTATCCTGTTACAGAAAACAATCGGTCACCTCGTTGTCGATAATGTGGGTATTATTGTCGAGTCAAGGTTGATCTTTGAATTACTATGTAAAGCACATTCGTGACCCGAAAACCTAATGTTTTGACGGATTGTTCCTGACATGCGTCACGAAAAAAAACACTCACTTAATGTTAATCCGTAAGATTCTACTAACATAGATTTTGCAAACAATAAATACGCTTTAAAACGTCATTAAATTCGAAAGTGAATACTCGTGGTCGGCTTGCTAGTGAATAACAAAAATTCTAAACGATTCTCTCGTAATTCGTCGAGTTTATTTACTATATTGTAAAACATAGTTGTTGGAGAATAACAGTGAATAAACGCTTGATTTATTCGTCATTAATCTATGAAAATTAGTTACCTACATTAATAGTATAATTAATGCAGATATTCTCTCTTGGATAAATTAAATCAACTCACTTGTAATACAATAAATTTATATTAAATGTAGGTACATAGTACCTACCTATTAGATTATTGGCGTAATTCGTAAATTCATTTTCATTCGAATCAGTTGTCAATTTCAATTCAAGTCCATTGCTATGACATATTTTAATATTTCTATCACACACAAATGATTTAAGTTGTTGTTTAATTTAGTCTATAATATGTCCTCGTGTTATGCTTCCGGTGCTATTATTCGTAATAGTTTATATTGGTCACAAATGAGAATAAATAAAAAAATATTGATTTATTTAATACTGTTTATATTATATTTACTTTTATAATATTGTATACTCAGTTTCTTAACGGCTCTTCTCGGTAGTTTCCACACTAAATAAAATATTACATTCAAGTGCTTGTAAAAAGCCTACTTGAATGTAGTATATTTTGATTTTTACTTTGTTACTAGATGTTAGTCTGGTAAAGTACATATACATGGTATATATATATTTTTATATAATGTATATTAAAGTCACACAACTTTAGATATGTATATAACGCTTCTGTACATGTAATTTTGATAATAAAATTTTGAGCTTTTTTGAGTGGCTCCTTAGATTGAATCTAAACCAGATTGAATAAATTCCATGAATTCCCTTTAAATCGTGATAAACATTTCTCTCTTACATAAAAGACGAACCGCATGGGACAATATCAATTACAAAATTTCAAGTATAAGGGTATGCGTTTCACAAAAGGTATAAAATTACGTTCAAAACTTTTCAACTTGATTCTTCAACAAATAAGTTTATTTGCTTAATAAACGATTTACATTAATTCGACGTCCGATTTTGCAGTTCCATTTATAAAAGATCTTGATAAGACACAGGACTTTTAGAGTAATTTGTTTCACTTGTAATTCGCATTGGAATTTGTTTACTTTTTTTAAGCAGACAGCTCTATTCGACATTATTAAATTTATCGCCATATTGCATTGCCTATAACTATGAATGTACGCGTAAATCTGTCAATGCTACTTGCTTCGAACTATCAGATATATGTAAATGTATACCACTATACTCTATTCCAACCATAAGAGGTGAAAAGACAAATAAACAACATTTGACAGCAAACTAAAAATATTTATCTCAAGCTTATAGTATGAATAACTGCATCAATTTGTTTTTTTTTTTAATTCTATTGTTTTTATAATAGCTTCTCATTTAATTTTAATTTTATAAAATGTCACTTTTTCGTATTCTTAACAAACTGGCCGTTCAGAAAAAAAAAATATTTTTAAATTTAAATAATCATTCAAGTACATTTTATATTACAACATTAGTGATTGCATTATAATGAGGTATGATAACAATTTCATAGTAAGAAATTATCACATAGATCTATCTTCAATTCATTCATTGTCTTATAGAATTGATTATAAAGGCTTATTCTATTATTTTAACTTAGTATTATGTGAGATATATAGAAAATGAAACGTAAACAATTATGATAATTATTGTATTGTAGTTTTTTTACGAATTGAGGATGTTGTAATTTGTTCGAGTTTGTAAAAAATAAGATCATAATTTTTATTATTATGCACGAGATGAAAAAAAGATATATACGAAATTAATAGGAGGAAACTGTTGGACGAAATTAATATGTAAATATTTTTTTGTCAAAATCTATGTTTACTGTGATTGTTGATTCGTTTGTAATGCAATAAATTAACTGCTTTATTTGTTCTAACTGTTCTAGGTGGCGTCGTATTCTTAGAAAATACACAGACATTACAAATATACTACATATAAATAAAAAATAATTATTTTAATGTCTTTTTTCAGCACTGACGATCGAACATGGTTTTCGTGAGATGTGAAAAATGAAACACAATTATTTGGTAATAAGATATGTCTTAGCAGTGTATTTTATTATGTTCATTTAAAAGTCACCGCCGTACGGTAACGGTAATATAATTTTTCCACTGATTGGAAACATCCAAGCATTATAAATTTATGACGGTTATTATTGGTCAAATAAATTTATCAGTTCTTTTTTTTAACTAAGACCTTACAATAACATGGTAATTTAAATTAAATAATTTGGGTAAATATTTGGAATTTAAATGAAACTTGCAAAAATAAAAAATAAAACATAGAAAAATTGAATACGTGTAGATATTCTACTGAATACAGCAAGTAGCATGTGTCCTTAAATTATCTGCATAGTATCATAAAATGATGATGTGTATTTCATAACACGTGTTTATATTATTGTAACCTTGATATATCTGCTTCTTGCGTTGTATTTAAAAAAAGGATTTTATCTGTAGTAAACAAGTTTTTCATAATCCTCCATAATCTTGTCTCGGGTACATAAAAATGGATCCAGCTAATTGGCTATACTGAAACAGGACTATTAATATTCTCTACTAAGTCACCAGTGTTAAATGTTCGAACGAAGAGTATAAGAGGCGGAGGATCTTGATCGCGCGTCCATACATAGCCAAAGGCCTTGTTCGCAACGCAAGGACGTACAGCCCCTAAATCGCCCGCCATTTTCAAAGCAGCACGAGCGCGGGAAAGTTACTTCTGCGCATTGGATTCTTTTTTTAAATATATTCGAATTAAAAAAGTTTTGCAAGATAGATTCATTGTATTTTATCTATTTAAATGAAATACCTTTTATGTATTTAGTTGTTAAAGTGATAATTCATTATTTGGTGGGATTTTGTAAAGGGTAAGTTTTTCCCCAATAATTTTAGTAGTAAAATATTAATATTAGTGTTTATTTATCTTTTTAATAATACAGATATCTGATTTTTTTATCCTAGTTATATGTATATACTTTTTGTATACGTCGCGAAATATGAACTCAAAAAATATATATATATCCGTAATGAATAACTAACCTAACTAAGAATTTAAATTTTGAATGAAACTCAAAACAGTAAAAAAATTATTCCTTTGATAAAATAAATAACAAAAACGTGTTAATATTATTTTTGTTTTGAACACTATAAATACTATTTATTTTTAGGTATTAAAATATACCTCTATATATGTTTCGAAAACCATGACTGATTTATTTTATTAATTATTTGGTGATCGAAATACTAACTTTAGTATTCGAAATACTAACTTTAGTATTCAGATAAATAAAATCGATGCGCAAGCGTTGTTAATTGCCGCTGTATTTGCGCCTGGAGCTTGTTACTGAGATAAAGCTGTTGTTAACAAGTTAGAGGCACATTTTCATTAATGATTTTTTCATTTCCAAGTACATTGTAAATTGCTTATAATAAATATAGTTAAATACTTTAAATGAAAAAAATCTGATGAATAAAATGTTACTGTGTAATATGCGCTTAAACTTTTTGAGATATGAATTTCAAAATAAAATGAATAATTTAGTCATTGTTGTTACGGAAATAATTCGACTAATTGTTATCTAGAATTATTTAATAATCTTTTTATTATTAATTTTTTAGTTATTTTCAAAGCAATAAAAGCTTATATTAAGTAAAATTGTAATGTGTCTTATTTATTCGTTACGCCATGTAATTAAATCATAGGTAAAAAGTATTAACAAAAAGTAATGAGATCATAAATATAAAAAAATAATTATAATATTATCTACATCCTCCTTTTGTTTTCATTTTAAATATTAAATGCAAAAATAACAAGTGAATCTTATTTAAAATTTTAACAAAATTTATGTTTAAATAATCTATATGCAACCATTTGAGTAAGGAATTACAAAGTAAGGACTTTTTATTTATTCTAGCAACTCAGATCTATTCTATAGTGAATTTGTGGTGTTCTATTTTTAAATGTTATAGTTTTTATTTTTGTAGATCTGTAGTTATATATCATTAAGTCTGACACGAATAACGATTACGTTATGACGTTTGCGGTTAAATGTCTTTGTATATAATTTGGTCATTGACTTCAAAACGTACCTTCAGTTTGAAGAGTTCGATCTGAATATTACAATAATAGGTTTTGTTTTTGCGTATAGCCTACTTTGTATCTTATCTTTTGTGTTATAGCTATAATTACAATGAGATGCGAGATTTCGGTTGTAATCGAACTCGTCGATCATATATATCTATTAAACTCAATTCATGACCATAATGTGATTTTGAATGTTATTTCACATCATTATATCAAGGTATATAAATTTAAGTTTTATTTCAATCGATTAAAATATTTGATATCGATTTTTAATCGTATATTATGTTTATACAAAATATTCAAAATTAGAACGCAAACAATATATTAAATCAAGATTGAACTTAAATCTCTTTTAATTCTCTGATAAGACGTCATTAATAACAATTACCAAAAGGAAAATGTCAAAAGTTTAAGTATATACTTGATAATACGTACGCTAAACAAAAATTATAATATGGTATGTATAAATATTTATATTATACATAAATAAATAAATATATTATAAAGAACTTCCGAATTGCGAATTTTCTGGTATAAATTTTACGTGTATGTAATTTTATATGCTTAGTAGTTTTTTTCAGTTAAAGAATAAAAGTAAAACGTCCACTCATTAACATCTGCGTCTACCATAATTTAATACAGCAAGTATACGCATAGATAAACTCAATTAACGTTATTTTTATGTTAATAATAGTTCATCCTTTTTTAGGAATAAGTACATAAAATTGAATTAATCTCTTTGGACACACGGAAGATACCATTATATTTATGCAATACGTCGCTTTTTGCGGTGTCTTAAAAGTAGAGTAAATTATAATCATTTATATTAAAAAATGTTACCTTAAATATATTATATTTTCTTAGGTTTCTTGAATACTGTGCAGAATTTATTCGTTGTTTTAAATAAATTTATTATGTCGTCAATAAAATGAAAATTAAAACTAAGAGGGCATTTTTTTTATAAATAGAAATGTAAATATTAACAAAAATACAAAACTAATATTTTTTACGTTGAATGTCAACCAATTAAGTAGTTTCTTAGAATAACTTAATCCAGAATCGAGATAGTGCACCAACAGAAGCATTTCTAATTAAAATTTAAACTTGGTTTTATTTTAATTATCCGTTACATACCATTCCTTGTTAAAACTAAATGTCGATCCAAGAGAACTTTATTTACATAAAGATCTACGCATGATTACATTGTCTTTTTTAGTATCGGCTTTTCCTTTAAATGTTGTTTAAGGGGTAATTACTTAAACATTGTCGTCTTCTTCTTACAAAGGTGACAGAAAGAAAGAAAATGTGATAATTAAATAACAGCCTAACAACTTTAAATTTTAATAGAACCAAACGGGTACCAACATATTCCTCCGCAGCAAATAAATATAATGCAAATAGCTTCATAAATGACGTAATTCGAAGGTAGCAAACATAAAAAAAAAAAACTGCAATCAAATTGATAACCTCTTTCTTTATTTGAAGTCGGTTAACAAGTAAGTCCGTATCAGTTTCAACGAGACGAAAGTGTGCTAATCGTTGAAGAAATTTCTAGTAAGTAGCTTATGTAGTACGATTTTTTAAATTATTCTTTAGCATAAATTATATTGGATACAAAATGCACTATACACGATTGTTTAATAATAACGAACATAAATGTTTCTTATTAATTAATTAAGTACTAATGTACATAGAAAATAAAATTATATACAAATTATGGACTAATTTCTATATATTTATATTTTTGTTTGCGAGCTATTGACGAGTTAGTAAGATATTATAATAATAAAATAAAATTTTGAAATAAAACGTTACTTTTTTTTAAATTCGTGGTAACGTTTAGAATACATAGTTGATTATTATTATGATCGAATATCGACAACTGGGAGAATAGCTTTTATGTCGAATGAAGTAGATCGAAAACAAATGATTAATTTAATATAATTTCTGTTAGAAGTATACGTTTAGAAATAATTGATTCTAATTGAAAGGATTAATGACGCCATTGATTTAGATCAGGATGAACGTCGTATTAAAACGACACGCGATGATTTAGGTTTTTTAAAAAAATATAGGTATGTATCAAGACTGTGTGACAAGTTACTGTAAGATTAAAACTCACCGATAACATCTTGGGCTCTCATCATCAGTGATATTTTATTTTCTTAAACATCGTAACGAAAATAAGAGATAAAATTAACAAATCCTTATGAATTAAAAATATGTCAGTAGTGATTTAACTGAAGTAAATACGTTTTTACATATATTTTCGACTGGAATTATTTTTAGGTATTACAGATACGGAAGGATGAAATTAATTTATTTAATTAAAAACGTACAGAACATAATAATATGATATTAAAGTACACGCAAGAACGCATCCGTTGTTGTCTGTTATGTATATACATGCGCAAAACGCGTTGCATTTTCTGATATAATTTTTATGTATATTGGCTTAGTTGTCAAATGTCATAATTTGTTAATAGACTTAAAGATCGGACAAGATTTATTTGATGACTCCTTAATCGCAATCCCTTATCACTGTCTAGACTTATAGTATTTGTAAATCAAGACATTACAGGGATTTTTTTCAAAAATGGAATCTTATATCGATTTTTTATTAAACCGCTTAAACTTAATAACGAAAGTATTTACGACTGATTATATAAAACTAAAGAGTTTGTGTTTTAAATGCACTAGAATCAGGATGTATATATTTATAGAAATATATAAATAATTTATTACATATTACGATCTTTTGCTAAAGAGCAGTAACCTTTGTCGCAGGCAACGCCGCGCAAAGCATCTAGTTATAAAATAAAAACATTTAAACGATACTATCTCAAAAAATACTTATATAAATTTTATAAGAAGTTGGCACGCAACTTTTTTCTTAGCCGTGTAACGTAACGAGTAACGACTGCAGGTGTAGGTACAGCTTCATTTGGACTTTTTTATTCAACTGTGGCTATTTTTAATGTTGCTCTTCGTAGATTGGAGTATGTAATAAAAGGTATAAGATAAATATTATAGGGCGTCGTCAACGTTGAATACCGACAAACCAGTTCGATTCCCAGTTATCAAGATGCATTGAACTTCAATATACGGTACCGTCGTGAACAATAGCCGAAGATGAGCAGTGAACATGACCTATATGGCATGAATAGTTGATGCAAGTCCGTTAAATTACTTGTTTGACGTTGTCAAGCATTCTTAATTAATAATATTATGTCTATCAAATGAAACCTAGATGCCAATATAATGGGTAAAGGCAAAACGGCTCAGTATACTTTTCTCGGAAATAATAATAGAATAAAAAATATTCGGAATATCAATACCATGAGTATTGATGAGTCTTTTCCTCTTCGAAAATTTATATTGTCGATTTTCGACTACTAGGTGAACACTAGCATATACGAGTATATAACGTCCAAATGATGAGCAATAGTATCAGGGCCGGATTAACTAGGTCGGCCCCTACAGGCAATGCAACCTAACATGCGTTTTTTACTGGTTTACGAAGAGACGCCATCACATTCAAATAAGAGAAATATTTGGTACAAAGAATTAATTATAAAACCTTATTTGCCAATTTTTAGCCTGTTGTTTACACTGCCTAATGGATAATCCAACCCTGCATGGCATCGATAGTTTGAATTTAATAATTTTGACGTCTACATAATAATATTTAGAGTTACTTCAGAGAAGAAGAAAAACACAAATATTGAAAAAAAATCGGCGTCAGGGTTTTTTTCTGACAGTTAACGGTATTTGTAGGGTCGTCAGAAAAACGGTATTCAAATGTTTCGTTATTCATAAAATTCTTAAGCTTAAAATAAGTTAAAATTCATCATCATAATTATACTAAATAAAAAAAGTCATAATATTGAACTCACAAATCACGCGATCAGTGGGGGCTTGCAAATCGTAATCCAAAGCTTAGGTATAAATTTAAATTCAATGTGAATATCACTTTTTTTTTCATTTAATTCAAACCGTATTTTTTTCTCCCAATTAATTATTTGTAACAATGCACCTGTAATTTTTATTCACACGATCGTTTGGTCAGAAAATATAATTTATTATAGTTCAGGTACCTCTGTTCTTATAAACTAGTTAGTAATGAACAAAAATGCTACTGGAATTATTAACAGCAAAATGTGAATATTCACAAATGTAGTCATCAATTACTATCAAGATTTTAAGCACACCAAAGAGATTCTGCATAGCGTCACGTCCAAACGACATTAATTTAAGAAAATCTCAGAGTTCATTGCTCATACGAATATTACAAAATTATAATAAATGTAGAGGATTAATATAACGGTATATTGATAAATTCAACTGAAGTCCAATGCCTACATTCGATGTATAAATTAATGTGATATCCATATATTTGCCTGAGGTCCGTAAGTATATGGCATATTTGGCGACCAAGCCAAGTAGGCCTGATCCAAGTTCAATGCCAAGAATCCGCTACATCTTCTCAAATGACATCAATATGGTTATTATTCTTGACACGCAGCACAGCCACAGATTCCGTTCACAAACTGTAAGTAACCAAAACGGGAGATACAGTGCATACGGTCGTAGGAATAATAGTTGTAAAGGTTTTAGATTAAGATGTACATCGCGACGGTTAAACTAGTTTCTTTTTTTTTTGAGTTTCTAGTGTCTGCTTTGTTGTTTAACACTGTAATAAGTTTTTACGATTATTACTCATAATTAAACCTTTGTAATTGTGAGCAAATTAAATTCATTATGTTTTATTCTGTTTGTAAAATTAAATAAAGAGTTACGTACAAATATAAAATGAGAGGGATTCATGACCGTATTTAAGTATATTCCATTCTATATAGTCAAATATATTATGACTAGGATATATTGATGTGCAGTTATTCTCATGCATACATTGCATTATATAGTATTTTAAAGCGATTTATTCCTACCCACAAATATAGACACCACAAGGAGTTATTAATCTTTGCAAGGAAACTTTTTTTTTTTAAATGGACAGTATTATAATTTAACTCACCTTTCTTATGCGTCACATATTTTGAGTTATAGTATGTTTCTTCGACGTTTCTAAAAACTCATAAAACATAACACATAAAACAAATTCGAAAGTTGGCAATAAATTATTGAGCTCGGTATTCAATATTAGGTTGTATAATCAGAGCATTCTCCGACGTATAGCATTTTGAGTGCCCAAACAAATCATGAACCCCGTCGCGTCCACATAAATAGGCATTTCGCACGCCCACCGGAGGTTCACTGACCTCTGACTTTAATCCCGAAATTATAATTATAAGATTGTTATCGTTATCGTGTACTTAATAAGGATGTTTTGTCTTATGCGAAAAATTTAGAACTTTTTGTCTTCTCCTAATGAGGCAGTTAAATAACAATCGACACCGCCTTTTTGTTCGTAATCATGGAATGTTATCTAACAACTAAAACTTCTTTTAATTTTTTGAAATTATTTTGGTACAAATTATTTCCTATTTTATTAAGTACTTTATTATGAGGTGGCCCAGTGGATTTTTAAAGCAAGTTACTAGAATTATAATTATATAATACTTAATGTATATAACATGTACATAACATAATAAAATAATATTAATATTTATTCATTGACTCCATAAATATAAACTAAAAGTATGTACATCGACTTGTAACCTCCTATTTCATATAAGTACGTAACCGTAATATTAACTGCTTTGGGAAAATAATAAAGTGAAAATATTTATTACGTTGTAACCGTTTAGTTTTATTAACTCTTAAATTTAATATTATAAGGGATTTAGTAATAAAATTATATTTCTCAAACATCTTCTAAAATAACAACATTATAAAAGTCGAAAAAGAGCTTTTAGCACATATTAACTTTCTGTTTTTATCCTAATTCATGGTTACATACGTAATAATATAAAGGTTTATGATAATAAAATACATGTATTAATAACATTTTATCTCTGCGGAATTTTGCTAGAAAAAGGACCACAAATTACGTACAGTCTATTCTTTCTTCAGTTAAAATATTTGGTCCTTGGAATAGATAATTGTACAACAAAATGCGCCCCCTTTATTATCTTAGTGTGGGTGACAGCTACGCTAGACACTCGCCAAACGTCATATTTTAATAGTGTGTGAGTAATTCGTAGCCAACTGTAGGCCATTTCATTCGAAGAGTTCTCAGCGTATGTATTACTGATACACACAAATAAATCAAAGCTTATGTCTATATCGTTTAAACTTCTGTTTACCTCGTCATATTGATCATCAGAATTGCAATTTAACTTGAAAATACTGCTTGCATTTTAACAACCGTTGAGTATAAAGCTAATAACGAAATTTTTTACTAGCATTCCGTTTGGTCATGATTTGTATAGGTATTTTTGTAATTTAATATGTAGGCACGTGATGATAAGTGGTCACTACCGCTCAAAAACATTGGCTATAAAAAATAAAAACAATTCCCTAGAGCACACCAATGCACCATAAACCTTTACCAACCACCAATGCACCACCAAAGATTAACCGGAACACAACAATACTTTTGCTGTTTGGCGGTTTGCTGTTTTCGATTTTAATCCGCTTAGGTAATGTCCTTAACACTTTTAGGAAGACAACACTAGATGCAATATTTAATTTTAATATTTAAGTAATTAATTATTATCATTACAATAGGCGTTTACAGTCCCAGAAAGTGTTAATTAAAAAAAAAATGTTATTTAAATAAATTGACTATAAAAAATACAAGTTATTGAAAAAGGGAGAAAAACTTGTTCCGATCGATTCTCTATATATAAACGTTCTGATTAGATAACGGGACACGAGTTTCGTTGATTGAATCATTAATTCAAAATTAGAATAAAGTATTTATATGTAATTAAGTTCCGTTTTAAAAAGGCTATTATTTGAATATAGTGTGAAATTAAAAAAAAAAAAATTTAAGTAAAAGAGCGCCTCTCGATTAAAATGTTAAGCAATGTTTAGTTTAAAAGTTAAAGAAATTTCATGATAATTAAAACACAGTATAAAACTTTATGTGACATATAAATTTTTTGATTTGATGTTTCTTTTTATGAGGAATCAGTGACGGGAACATAATAATGGAGGTTCAATTAAATGCCGTAAAACTCATAACATGACATAAAAAAAAATCGAATTCGGAGAAAATTTCATATTTAGTTTTACGATGTGCATCTGAGATCGTAATTTTCATATTAAATGCATTTTTTCTTAAACTGAATCCTATAAAAATAAAGTCTTTAGAGATTACACGCTGAGGTTAGCTGAGCTTAACTAAGCTAAGTAAATGTTTCTAAATAAAATCTCAATATCTTTCTCCTGGCAATGTCTTAATTATTTATAAGATTGAGAGAAAAAAGGTTAGCTCTGTCAATAAACAATCAATGTATAAATTAAACTATCATGTACGAGTATAACTTTTATTTTATTTGTGTTTATTTCACTATCGCATTTAAGCGATTTAGAAAAATATTTATATGTACAAAGTAGAGCCAATCCAGTATATATAAGGACATTTTGAACTTATTATGATATATTAAATAGCTTAACAAATTAACAGCATATAATCGCAATCCTTCTGGACAAAATAATTCTTTAGTTTTATGAAAAAACATCAGAAGGTTTTTTTTTTTTTTTCCTTTATTTTAGGAGCTTGGTCCTTTCTTGGACTACGTCGCTCCATAGAGTACACAAAATTTTACAAATAATCTATATCAACTTAAGAGCTATTAAACATATTGTTAGATACACTGTTAGCCCGGAGACACTTTTTATATAACCGTAATAATGCCACAGCTTCATCTGATACAGGTCGGGCAAGGGCAATGTTACAACCGCCAATTCCTTGTATCATAGGACAACGGCCAACGATCTCCCGTCTTTCAAATCAGAAGGTTATTGTCCGCTTGGGGTTGGTACGCGTAAATGTGACGGGACTTATTCAGACCTATAATATCTGACTCACGATGCTTACTTCATTGTCGAGCACAATGTGAGTCATAATTCATCATAAAGTTTAATTAGTAGGTATAACTATTTGTAGTTATTCCGAATTTGAACCGGTTAGTCGGTTCTATCCACTGAGCTTCGTGTTCGTTAGCAAATCATGACGTAACGCCTGGCAATGACCTACTCGTAGATTGGATTTATAACAACTGCGTCATTAAAATTTAACAATGAGAAAGTTAAAGTATTGATAAGGTTTTAGAATCACCGGAAGATCGCGATATGTATCTCTTGCCATGGACCGTAACGTTGCTACACTAGATTGATCTAGAATGTTTCAGCATTTTAACTTGAAGCATTGAATGAATACGGTATAATAATTATCACCTAGTTACTCGATTGGCGTATTCCTGTTAATTTATTGTTTAAACAGTGCTAAAACAGTGAATTTAAATTGACAGTCTGTTAAGTGCTAATTTTTAACGCTTGTTTGTTCGAAAATTTAAATTATAAACTATGAACAAAATGAAAACGGTTGACAATTTGTACACCTTATTATGTGAAATGATTTGTAGGTCATTGACCTTTGGAATTGTGATAAGCAAAAATTGCTCATATTAAAATGGAGGGTACACCACTTATAACTAAAAAAAAAATCGTCAAACTATAAAAATATAATACAAAGCGAAAAAGCCGCAACAGTCACACACACACGAACACACAAACAATTATTTAATTTTTATAAGGAAAATGCTTGTACGGCACAAAAATAAGATAAAGTTAGTTATATACAAATAAAAAAGTATTTATGGTGTTCATACATTAATCGATATTTTGCCCCAACTCTACTAATAAATTGACTGTTTATCGCAATGGAATCGAAACGGAATCGTAGTCGTTCATCCTTGTTACTATTCTACAAACGCAAAGATCCAATTGCAATTAAGCCAAAGTTGGATCGGAATATGATCGGGATCATTTCGTAACTGATATAAACAAGTAGAATAATTTGTCCTCAGTTACGATTAAGTTACGGTTAAGTGTTGTGAGCAATAGTTTGATCGCAATAGAATTTAAAACGTATATTTACCGTAATAAGTCAGTAGAATTGGCTGTCTATATTTGTCGATACGACGTTCAATGGGCGTTAGTATACGTATTAGTAGGTACTATCCCCAAATATTTGATTCCCTTTGATGATCGTTGTTATCGTATTTCATGTCATAATCATGATAATATTTTGTAATAGCTTTACATTTAATTTAATCCTTTAAAAGTGCTCTCAAAAGTCTGCTTTTTAATGGCATTGGTTGGCGGACGAGCTTATGGGCCACCTGATGGTAAGTGGTCACCACCGCCCATAGACAAAGGCGCTGTAAGAAATATTAACCATTCCTTACATCACCTATGCGCCACCAACCTTGGGAACTAAGATGTCATGTCCCTTGTGCCTGTTATTACACTGGCTCACTCACCCTTCTAACCGGAACACAACAATACAGTGTACTGTTATTTGGCGGTAGAATATCTGATGAGTGGGTGGTACCTACCCAGACGGGCTTGCACAAAGCCCTACTAACAAGTTTAACCTGCTTTAATAACGAATAATATTTTGATTGAATTTTGTTGAAATTGCTATATTATAACGTAACTAATCGGTCGGGGAATTTTAACACATATTTATTTAATTGGATTTTTAGCTTGAAGTCGTTATTTGATTGAACTCTAATACATTAGAGAGTGAATACAGCATATCTACGGTCATTCACAGACAGAATTTACAAAGTCATAATTAAGTAAGTGAACGATAAGTAGAAATGCAAATAGAATGTTCATAATATTATTGTAAAATGCTAAGCGTACAGCGTTGGCGGTACAGGAATGTAATAAAAAGTATTTGCTTTGCATCTGGTAATAGCCTCGTTATATTTTTGCATTTTACGCAGACGTAGCAATCATTTGTTTATTTATGAGACATTAAAATTGCATGCGTATGAAAGAAAATATAGCTGGTACAAATTTTAAAAAGTACATTTTTGTTTAAACGTCTTATAATACAGTCACTTTTAAGACATTCCTAATTTGAGATTTATTAAGGCTGTTTTTATTGTGAGACGTATAAAGACGTATAAAATGTGCGTCACCGGCGTTATATGGCATCTACAATGAATATAAGTTATAAACATCTTTATAAAATAATTTAAGTAATTGTGACGATTCTAATTAAAGGAAAAAATCTTGTATCGAATATTTTATATAAGTATATGTTGTTTATTTTTATTGCTTAAAAGTAAGCGTCACTTATTGGGAATTTGTTGAGTTTACTGTATGCGGTAAAAATAATAAATTAATAATATTAGCTCCTCGACCAACAATAAAAACAATTCAAGTAATTTTAAAATATTAATATACGCGGGTAAAACGGTGCTCCATAAGCACTCATAGTTTATAATATATTAGTGA
This sequence comes from Vanessa atalanta, assembly GCF_905147765.1. NCBI lineage: Eukaryota > Metazoa > Arthropoda > Insecta > Lepidoptera > Nymphalidae > Vanessa > Vanessa atalanta. Next base: position 6,805,147 of record NC_061878.1, on the reverse strand, counting down.
CTCGAACAATAGGTTTTTTCTTATGTTTTAAATAATGTCACTATGCTATTTTTTCAACACTCGGTCATTGTACCCTGTATAACGGCTTTCATAAAAAAAAACCGTCTAGAAATCGAAATATTCTCAAGCATTAATTCATACCTAAATGTGATTAGTAAACATTATGAAGTCATCGCGTAATGATTGACACGTTGCATGAAAATCGTGACCAGACGGGAAAATTACGGTATCCTGGTATCGTACACAGGCATGCGGGGTCAAGGTACGATGGACGAATTAGTAGCTAGAAAACCTAGTTGGTAATAATAGGCTTCAATTCAGATATAAAGTAAAAAGTAGCTAGTCTTTCTTGTTATGTGGCTTGCTACTTTAGAGTATTTTTTTATTTTATTATTATTAGAAGTCAAAAACCAATTAATGTACATGCATATATCATAACTTATGAATAATATTTACAATTTGTACGTACTTATTTTATGAGTACAGGCGCCTGAACTAGGCGGGCCTGTGTCTTAGACGTTAGTGTCTTCCGATGACGTTATACGAAATATAAAGTGACACGCTAATATAACTAAATCTAAATATCATAAACACACATACAGTAACATTATAAGCAAAGTAGTATGTCGTCGGTAGAAGTGATTTAATGATAGCAAAAGAGTTGTAATTTTTTTTTTCATCTACCCACTAATTTGTTCGATTTCACTACAGCAAATGCGGACTTCTACAAAAAAAAGGTTATATATAAAAATTTTATATAAATTATTTATTTAGAATTTAGATTACGATTAATATTTATTTAACAAAACTAAATTATATTTGATGAAAAGATTTTTACGTAAATTTGTTCATTTGGTTCGACTCTATCCCGACGATTTTGTTGAACGGGTTTCCCAACAAAAATATGGATAGACCGTATTAGTAATTTGGGATCGTTTTTAGTCTATATTATCGAACAATCTCTCCTTTGATGGAATTCAAAAGCTAAAATGTTTGATACGATGTTTCGAAAACTTAATACAAGAGCAAACAAGACAACAAATATCTAGCCACCAACACAAAATAATCACATATCATTATTCTTGACGTCTTAAGTATCATATAAATAAATTAAGAAAATAAAATCATTTTATATACGAAATTTTCTTGTCAATACTGTTGTCCGATGAGGAGTTAGTTCGTCGACAGCCAATATTGTCATCGGAACTAAACCAGGATGGTTATAAAAATCAACTCCGTAGGAAAATAGGAAGTTGTTCTTATTGAAATTGCAAGATTTGATTTAAATAAACTAATATATAAACATTGCCTGTTAAATAAATAAAGCTTGTAAAAAATAAACGGTCTTGGTAAGAAGTATTAGAGGTAAGTAAGCCTGGGTAAGTACCATTGACTCATCATATATTCTACCGCCAAGCAACAATACCGAGAACTATAGTACAAAAAAAGGGAAATTAGTTTTTATCGGATGTGATTCTTCTCCCTTTGAATAATTCTGGAACATATTCCACCACGCTGCTCCACTGCGAATGGATGGCATATGTGTAGCTGAATTACGTTCGACGTCTGCTCAGGATGGTTACCTTT